>NC_045479.1:28502472-29752472 GCF_009650955.1 Corvus moneduloides
GAATTTTCTAGCAACTACATATCTAAATGAGCATAACATTTACCAAAGACATTACTTTTAATCCATTAGAGTTTCTTGGGTAGATTTCACTCTCTAGCAATATCCTAATTCTGCAGTAGCATTGTGGCAAGACCAGCTGAGTATTTTGACTGAATGGCACAGCATGTGCTTTGAAAAGACTACGATTTTTCAGCATTTTCCTCAATTTTCTCAATAACAGCAGACAAAACTTGCTGTTGGCTAAAGCTGCAGCTACCAAATCCAGTCATGGGATCAGACCTGTAGAAAAAAAGGACCTGGCATGTTCAGTCTGGGGAAGGGAAGCAGCATCATCTTAGCTCTAGTCAAGTACCCCAGTCTGAAGGCAGCAGGCCTTCTGCTGCCCTCCCTCTGCTCCCAAGAGAGCAGACAGCCTTCCCAGCCCTGCTCCAGGTCTGTCCTGTGTGCAGTGAGGTTGTAAAACAGATTGCTGAAATGATCTGAATTAAAAATTACCCAGCAGAAAAATCTATGCCAAATAACGCTCTGCTGCAAATGATAGCCAACAGCTTTCCAGCTGCTGGGTGGGTTTAGTCCACATGATTTCTGTGGGAAAGCAGTCAAATGGATTTTCAGTGCAGCGGCTGAGCAAAGGAGGATAAAATAAAATAAAATAAAATAAAATAAAATAAAATAAAATAAAATAAAATAAAAGTGAGAGTCATTTCCTCCAGCAGCAGAATGTCCCCAAAATGGCCAGAAAGAGAAGTCTACAAGTCAGTCCTGCCATGTTGAGTATTGGGGTTCCTTACATAGTGTGGATCAGGGAATGAATTCTTTCTGCAGTGAGGAACTCTGCATTCCCAGCTGGTGGCAGAGCACCAGCTACAATCTGCAAAAACTTTCATATAGAACACATGAAAGCCATAACTACTTCCCATTGAATGAAAATTCTCACTCACATATAGTAGATTGATTTTTAAGGAAAATGACTCTTTCAACTTTTATGCTTTTAACAAACTTTTCTCAAAGTGCCAATTCCTATTCAATCTTAAGAGCCTCAAAGATGTTAGCTTGAAAAGCATAACCTTCCAAAATATTTTGCAAATGTTTCCTGGTATGTCTGTTTGTACCAGTGGAATTCTTTAACAGAAAAATCAGATTGCTACCAACATCCAGAAACTAATTAGGAGGGAAAAGTACATTTCAAACTGCAAATATTCCATTTTATATTCCCAGTGCATTACAAATAGAATGAAAACTTGATTTTCAACCCCCACCCCCTTCTGCAATGTTAAAAGTGTGACTGGAAAATAATATATCACCAACCTGAAACCTTGCTTTACAAATACAAGTTGTAGCCTAAGGCAATAGTTTCAAACAGTTAAGTGGAGAATCCTGAAACAAGGGGCTGGAATGTCCTCTTGGAGTGGGGAGGCACCCTGAACTAGTGCATTGTCTGCATGTTGATGTTTTGTAGCTTCTTATTCCATCTAATGGGGTAGAGATTATTTCAGATCTACATTAATTTGCTAAGCAAAGTCATTAGACTCCTTCAAGTCATCTGCATCTCACTTAAATCCTTCAGTGTAACATAGACAGTTCCATAGTCCCACATAATATGAACCAGCTGAGTGGATTTCAATTTATCAAGAAACAATAAATTGCAAAACATCAAGCTGAAATGGCAGTAACAAACCCAGTGATCATTGTCCCATACATTTTAGATTGTTATTTAAGACCTCCTGGGAGATCAATGCTGTATAACCCATTTCTCAGGATTCCAGTCTGCTATATGAACTCTTTGCAACTGTTTTCACCAATATATTATGACTTGTTTACGATGCTGAAGAATAAGTTATGAGATCAGCATGGTCACAGTGGAATGGGAAATTGTGTGGAAATCATCAGGAAAAGGTATAATTTTTTTCCTGTCTCTGTATGCATATACTGAAGGATTATAATTAGCCTATTCCACGGGTCTCCCATTTACATCCCTCACGCATTGTGTTTGCACCTAGATGAGCCCTCTTTGTGAAAAATATGTCTGTAATACTGACTCCTTAACAATAATCACAGAACTCAGACCCAAGACTTAACTTTAAATTTAGAAGTTCAGAGAGGATCTGTCGGCAAAACTTCAAATCTGTGGATTTCTTCACAGATTGTGTGGCTGCCAGGCAAGCAATGCCCTGCTTGATGGCAGCCAATGTAACAGCTGATTTTGTCCTCTTCTCCATCCCTGCCTGTTCCTGCTGATGCATGCAACTTTCTAGAACCAGGAGAATGAATCCCTCCAGGAGAGATTTCCTTCTCATCTGCTGCAGAGGAGATGGCTCAAACAGGTTACTTGGGGAAGTAACATACCAAGTACCCACTGAGCAGGAGATTTGTGATTACACCTCCTCTACTTTCCCACTTGCTCATCTAGCACTTCCAGGGAATAAGCAAAGCCTCACCAGGAAGGCACTGGAAAGAGCAAGCAAAAGATGAAGTCAGATGTTCTCCCTCCTTTCTCTTGTAGCAGCTTCTGATAATGAGGCTTGGGAAGCAGTTGTGGCTAAAAATGTCAGGGAGGGCAGCCACAGGACCACCACCGGCAAAATTTCATACCCCCTCTTTCTGATACATCCTGAAGCAAGGCTCCCTTGCCCTGTGTCTCATTCCTATGTGTTCATATCCCTGTGCAATCTGCAATGTTGCCAGCTCCTCAGGAGCACTTCTTTGACAGCAAAGGGAATCATGTCCCTGGGGAGGCTGCTGTATGCAAGCTGTTTTCAACATTGTATCGTGGATTTCCCGAAAGGCTTATGCTATCAGTACAATTACTTCCATTTTATGGAGGACATAACTGCAGCTGAGAGATTACCAGTTTTCTCAGAGATTTCTCATGTGAATTATATTTTTAGCTCAGGAATACTTTTAAGTATATACTTAAGTCCCTTTACACTGCTCTCTAGGACTACACTATTAAAGACTTATTTTAAAGCCCACTTTAAATCCAGTTGATTAAAGTCCATGCCTATATAGCTTTTTGAGCAAGAAAACTTCACCAAATTGGAGTCTCATGTATAAAATGGATGACTAAAAATAAAATGCTGTTCACTGTAGGCACCCAACAGAGCAATGAAATATATCAAGGGCTTTTATGCTTAGGCAGGATCAGATTCATTTTGGGTCTGTCCTATGAACAGAGAAAATACCAGCAGTCTGAAACTGCAACACATAAAATAAGAGAAATAAACACAAGCATTTCATTTGATAATGAGAATGCAATGTATTTTCTGTTGCCTTCCTTTCCTACCCCTATTTGTTTTCCACAAAGCATTAAAGAATAATAAACCCATTTGTCTAATAATGGAAAGTTTCGTTTCCCATTGTTTGCAATGCCTTAGCATATCCTGCATAATTCCTAAAAGGCAGTGAGTTTTGCAATCAAAATGGTCCTACAACTGTCCTTCTGCAACAAGGTGCTTTAAAAGATGATTCTGTTCCACCATTTCCCATGCAACTTAGCTGCTCCCTTTTTCATCCCTCCCTGCAGAATGATTTTCAGGATGCAGCCAGAATCAGTTATTTGTAAAGCCATCACTCTATTTCATCCACACTGATATACAGATCTCTCAAAGCAAAATACTGTACAGTGCATTGAAATAAAAGCCATAATGAGAGGAGTTAAATTGTGGGAGGTGTTGCAGTTGTTAAAAAGAAACTATTAAATCCTTTCTGTTTTCTGTCAAAAGACAGTATCTACCTTAGCAGTATTATAATTCAAATAACTATTGAATTATAGGAGTTAGTTTCAAGTTCTGAGTCTTAATCTGGTTATCTGTGTCACAGTTTTATAATGCTGTCTTGAAGGACAGTGTTGCTTTGACCTAGTGGAGAGAGACTAGTTTTTTGAACCTTTGCCCAGCATTAAGATTTTCTTGCTCACAGCACTTCATCATAGACATATGCACACCCAGATGTGCATACACACATTGCCTAACTCAAACTGCAACAGAAATGGCCTGTCTGCTGATAAAGCATGACCTGTAGAGGGTGAAAACTTGCAGCTATTTAACGGCATGCAGTCATGCACATTAATTTGAAGAAGTTGTGGGCTTGGCTACAGGGGGAGCTTCAAGGAGCAAACCAGTCACAAACTGAGATTTGGTGAAGCCATTAGGATTAATAGAGGCTTAAAGATGAGGCTGCCCACAGTGCACAAAGGTGAGGAGACCCTTGGCCTCATGGCCCAACTAAATGAGAGCATTTCCAGCAGCACAGTCTCTGCTGCTGTCTGGACTCGGTACTGATGCAGCCTGGACCTACCAAAGGCCCAGCACCATTTTCTGCAGCTTGGGGTTATTTTTTCTGTATGTTTATACAGAAAAGGCTAACAGCACTCACTCTACCTGAGCCAGCTCTGGCTGGGATGTCTTAAGAACAAGAAACAGCCTACATGAACTCTATGTTTTCCCTCTTCTGCCTTGCTGAGAGGAAAGTATGTGGTATTGATATAGGCTTCCCATCTAAGCAATGCTTTACTTTCTCCTTGCTTAGCATATCGATTTAGACAGGATCAAAGTACAAGCTGACATGGCTGAAAACTAATCAACTTATAATTTTATACAGGATACCATGCCAGTATTGTACATCATTAATAAATATGACAAGAATCAGACAACTCTGCTTGCTGATCATTCATACAACATAGGAAATTGACTGAGAATGTAATTTAAAAAAATCTGTATTTGCTCAGAATTTGGAGTACTTTTTCCTGTTTTTCTTCCAGAAGTTGTCCAAATCTTTAAAAACATAGCAGAAAAGTTGCTTTGATTTTTTAAAATGTCAGCTATCCCTAAGGGGCCTTTTTCTAGATTCTGAAAAGCATTGATAGGCTTTCTCATTTGCAACTCTCAGAAAGTTTAGCAAATAATCTTCTTTGTCTGATTTTAAGTCAATAAATATGAGACTATATGCAGAGGAAATGGGATGAAAAGAGAATTGACTGAAAAGTCATCAAGTAAATAGCTTCTTTTAAAACATCTACTGAATTAGAACAAAATTTTTTTCATCTCCACATCCCTTCAATAACAAAAATATTTTGCAGAGGGCAGTCTAAAGAGCTTACCTCTCACCTCCAGCTCTAGGTATGAATGGCTTAGAAATATATTAGCTGTGGGCAAAATGCCATCCTAGCAAACCTCTGAGTTTTCTGGTGAAAACAGCCAGTAAATGAAAACCTTTGGGAAAATATAAGATGTTGTCAAAGCACAACCCAAGAGGGTTACCAGAATGCTGGGTCTCTGAGACTGCTGTTTGGTGCCACCAGCCTTCTACCTTTGTGTTGCCATCCCACTGTGGCAGTCACTCATTGGGTGATGTGCGGAGGAGTCTCCTGCTCTTCTGCCATGCTGCTGAGTCCTGTGCCAGACTGGGCAATTCCTGTGCACAACTGTTTTTCCTTTGACTGCCAGCCAGGCCTGTGCTGCTTTCTGCAGTACCTGGAGCTTTGTAGTGCATCTCTCCTGGTGACTTGGTGTGATCAAAGGCAGCTGATGTCTTACATGCTTGGCAGTTTCACTGCAGACATGGGGATGTATTTCATACACAAAGTGAAATTTGGGGATTTCAATGACTGTGTCTTTGTCATTAAACTAACAAATATCAGCAAAGGGAAAACAACTCAGAGAAATGATAGAGGTTTTAAAAGCTAATATCACACATAATATTTCTTTTGAAAGGTTCTGGCTTAGGCAGATCAATTAGCAAAAGGAGTAGGCTAAATTAATCTCTAAGTGCAAACATCATGGAAAGGACTGCATGCTCGATAATTTCAGGCCATGACCAATAATAATTGAGAATAATGCTTGTCTCATAATCATAAGCATAATAATACTAAAGGATAACAATGCCATTTTAGCTGAAAAAAGTGGAAGGAAAAAAGTTTGGTCTGCTTTGATATTACGGATGCAGTCTTTGACTTTGTTAAGATAAAGTTGAAGATGTAATGAATTATTCATATAAATGTTGCTATAGTAGCAAGCCAGCAAATAAAATAATGAAAGCAGTTTCTTGGTTTTAAGGGGGAAACTACAAATTTCAGCCTCCGAAATTTCAACCATTTGTACATTCTGAGGCTACTCTTACTTATGTCTACACCTGCAACATCAGTTCTGCATGATCCTGAATCCCCACCATACGATCACTTTTAGCATTCAGAGGAGTGCAGGAGCATTGCCTCAGTGAGCCCCATTCTGCATGAGACAGGTATTTCAGCATCACCCAGAACTTAGTTCTGCAATGAGTGGAGAAGTTTTATGGGTTTTTTTTCTTGTCTTTTTCTAAAAATCTAGATAGTGTCATTCAAAATGCTTTATTAAAAGGAAACTTAGGCCAAAAAGCAAAGTCCACCAGATCAGGAAATGTCAGTCCAAAAGTGACAGTGAGAAGATTTCCAAATAACACATTTTTGTGGAAATGGATGCAGATACAGAACCTTGTATGTCCAAGGCATTTAAATCAATTAGGGAAAACCAACGAAAGGAGTAGAGTAGGGTTTTTGTATTGCCTGGTGAAAATCAGAGCCCTGTGCTTAAAACATGAATTCCCACTTGGTGCCTGAGGAAAATTCAGCACCTAAAACTGTCTCAGCTGGCATGGTGAGACAGGGTTGCCTCACTAAAGGCAGCAGACAAGAAGGGAGCAACCCAAGCCCACCAGCATGGGGGATAACAAGATGTCAAAAGGGTGATCTCTGGGACAAGGGTCCCTGTCCCAGGCACCCAGCCAGGGAACACTCTGGGTGAGGTAGCAGGCAATGCCTGACTTTGTCTGCTGGTAAGGGACACACATCACTGGGGCAAATCATTGACTCGCCAGATCAACTGGGGTGCTCAGGACACTCACCTGGGAATGGGGAATCCAATACTTCAGGGAGCACAGGCATAAATCAGAGCATTGGTAAGCTCCCTGGCAGTCTCAGATGTTCCTGATGGCTTTCAGAGCCCTCTCTGACCCTCTTTGTGAGGGAATGAATGTGCACACAACTGCTCCTCACAGCTGTGGGTGCCTATGTACATAAATAAACATTTTCTGTTCCATATTCAGTGTTTAAAATGAGGTACATCTGGAGAGGATCTATACAGGTGGCAAGCAGCTTGCCACAGGGAATGCTCTCCAGCCAGGAGGGACAACCCATAGCGTGAGACTTGCTCTCCTCCAAGCTGTTGTTTTAATCATAGGTATTTTGGCTTATTTTGCAAGTCCATTTCTATTCAGCGTTTTCTCATGTCATTAAAAATCAACTCAGCATCAGTATTTGGCTCTGTAAATAAACCTGAGGCTAGGCTAGGAGCAATATCAGTTTATACCATCGGAGAACCTGGTGTATATTCTTTCATATTCTCTCCTTTTTTTTTACCCCCTTCTAACTTTTTTTCTGGAAGTATTTCTTTATTTTAAGCAACTGTATGTAATATCAGAGAAGACAGAGTGAAATGTCATATCTTTGTAGCACATTGCTTAATGTCCCAGGTTTAATCAACTGAGACAATCTCTAGCAGTGGAGAGTTTAAATAAGGGTCAGATTCATGTCAGGAAAAATTTAAATACTTCTGCTTTCTGAAACGTTTTTAAAAATACGTGTAGTTTGGCCAAAAAACTTATTATGGCTAGATGCTTTCAAACAGTGTCAGAATATCCTCTGTGTCTGGTGTTTTTCTCTTCATTATCATGTAAGCTGGGCTTTATACGCTACCTTACATCAGATCATTTCAAAGCAACATCTGTTGGTTTCAAGGTTAAGCTTGCTGTTACAATAAAGTATTGCTAAAATGTTAGCTCTCTGTAGAAATACCTTGGCTGAGGTCCACTTTATGTACAAATTATTGTCTCACAGTACTGCACTGAAACCAGAAGAACATATAAGCTAAATTACAAGGATATTTGTTTGTAGCAATCACTTTTGTTTACAATAGCTTCAGCTTGAGAGCACTGGAAGACCCCAGCTTTGCACTATCTTTGAGAATGTGTTCATGAAACGTAAAACGTGTTCATCCTCACATTCACACTTCCCCAGCCAAAATGCCAATAGATCCCGCCACTGGAGTGACTGCAAATGCAAAGGATAGGCAGGGCTGGATGCAGTGGGGCCATAGCCATTGCTTTTAGGGGATCCCCCTCACTGTGCCACCCTGAAAATGGTGTTGGTGGATTATCATGGATCCATTCCAGGGACAAAACCTCAGTTGGGGCATGACTGACTCAGCAGGCAAGTAAAAAAAAGTGGGTTTTTTTGCATTTATGGTGGTTATTTTCTTTCTGCTAAATTTAATAAACTAGAGGTTGGGCAGACTGGCAATTTTTCTTGTTAACAATGTACCTGGCTTTTTACACATAAAACTGCCATTTATTGCACCTCAGCTGTTTATTAGGTCAGCTTGTGTGGGTAGTGATGCTTGTGAATTACGTGGCTACATAGGTATTTTCACTTCTACATTTGGGTTTTGGTCGATAGACTGAACCCCAGCCTCTGAGTGGGGCAGATTAATGTTTGTACCAAACAGCTCCAGCAGGATCACTGATCTCAAAAATTCTCCTTAGTAAACAGAAGTTTCATTAGAGGTTAGAAATATAAATTGGTGAAGTGACAGATTCTATGATATGATGGAAGCTCAATTATAAGTGGATAACATAATATAACAAGTGCAGATGAAATCCTATTAAGGTCTGAAAATCCAATATCTCATCTTCCTGACTTTTAATTGATCTTTACACATATTGTCATTGCAGTCAAATATTTGAAATGATTCCTGTACACATAAACAAATGTAAGCACATTAACTCTGTTAATAATTTTAACAAGTAATTTGTATTTCCCATTAGAGTATCCTACAATTTGCTTTACTATAATTAAAGATATCATCAGTGATAAGCTTTAATGTGTTATTTAAACTGTGCTTGTTTATAAAATTTGCTTTTATCATTAACTGCAGGTTGATAAGATCCACATCTTAATGAAGATACTCTCATTAAGAAATTAGATTTTATGTCTAAAGCTAATAGGATGTTCAGATAGAGAAGGACTGCTGATTTTTTTATAAATCCTAAATATAGACCTTTCTTCCTGAGGCAGATCTGTGGTAAGTAAAGCAAGTTCATTACACCATGGCTTTTAGTCTGTTTTGGCAGAGAAGCAACACCTCTGGCAAACAGTACATCCTTCACTTGACATAAAATTACACGTCTGTGGTGTCAGAGTACAAATGGGCAAAAGAAATTCTGCACATGAAGACAATTATGGGAACTTGCTCTGGAGCAAGGTCAGACCACTTTGCTTTGGAGTGGGATGAAAAGCCCTAAAGGATGGAAGTGTTTTTGTCTGTGTTTCCCAAAGCCCAGACAGCAGAGCCTTTCAAGGACCAAGCTAGAGAAAAAAAATGGGATACATGTGATATGGGACACTGATTAAATCCTTTGTAAATATTTTGATTCTTATGCACTTCCAAATCAGGTACAAAGCACCCCTCCTTTATTCTTGACTAACACAATGGAAATAAACAGATTATTTGCCTCTGCCTCTGCTCTGTCTTGTGTAATTGTTATGTCTCTCTTAACAGTGGTGCTCTGAAACTGCTGTTCAGAGACAATTTCTTTTATATTATTTGCCAAGAAGAGAAAGAGAAGTAATATGTATGTTTCCAGCTTGAGGTTTTAACTATTTGCTTGTGGTAAAAATGTGACCTTTGGGGGTCTTTCTTTAGAGATACACAACACTGCGACTTTGTAAACAAAAACAACTTTTGTCACCAGCTATGACTAATCCATTGCTTTAGTTCAGTAAGTAGAATACATATTCTATTCATAATCCAACAGCTGAAATTATCCTGCAAGGTTGAAAAACAGACAGGTGGTTTAACTTTTTTTTTTCCCTAAGGTTATAAGACTTTTAGATAGAGGTAAATAAATGTCCTCATGAATAAATTGGCATAGTAGGTGGAGGTGAAAGTAATTTTCCTTAGTTTATTTTTCACTTGTGGTTTGTTTAAAGGGATTTTTTTGTCCTCAGTTTTATTTTAAGGAATGAAGCACTTATTCCCTGAGAACCTGCTGCTTTACTGTTCTTATTTCTGTGTAGAGAGGAGATTATTTGGACCTTAATGAAAATTAGAATCACTTCTTCTCATGGAATGATATTAAATATTTTCCTAGCAAGAACTAGCATTTAGTAAAAACTTTCTCTTGCCATTATTTTTATGGCACTTTCAAGATTCCTCAAGGAGGTGAAAAGAGATTACAAAGACATAATTGGTGAGTAATAGATTGATGCTCTTCCATTCCACACAACAGTCAGAACAGCAAAATCATCTATATCCTCCTTCTCCAAGATCTCAACTATCCTTCCTCTGTAACTTACATTTTGTGAATTATCGAGAGCAGAATGGATTCAACTATAACGTTAACTGAGAACTGTTTAACTATTTATGTTACTGTAATTTTGTATTGATTTTATGTAAACTTTTAACCAAACACAGATTGCATTGCTTAAAGAAGACTTCGGGGAGTTCCTAATAAATTGCCTTTCAGATCTTTAATGGAGCATCAGTAATTATTGGATATAATGTGATTTAAAGTCATTTAGAAACCACATAACAGTATCTTGATACAGTACATTTCTGTTTCACTAACAAGTTGTCTTAGATGCAATTTTCATCTGACACTAATATGAGGAAAAACACTGGCAAAAATTTATCTTGGTTGCAAAATTCTGTGTGATCTTCATGATATCTCATATGCTAGATAGTATTTTCATCACTAAAAATTACTATGGTGGTTTACACATTTCTATAGGAAAAACAAATAGCAGAAGTAGCACAACAGAAGGCTTTGGGATTAACTTGCATCTAAATTCAACAAAATCTTAGCCAAGGAAAAATAACTGGGTCCAGAACAGGCAAGAAAATGAATGAATAAAAACTCACTCCTGCTTGCAGCAGTCAAATTATAACAGTTTGCCCATAGAAAGTTGAAAACACAGAGAGAACTGATTATTCTTACAATAGAATTTCTGGTGATGACCAGATCTTATACTTTCTCTTCATTTGTTGGTTAACAGCCAAGAAACCCAAAGAACACACACCACTGGCTAATAAGGATCTTTGGGTGACCAGAAGTTGCTGTGATGCAGCAACTGGACAAAACTCATGGTAGAGGGACTCAAGAATAGCCTGACAAGTCTTCTGTGTCTTATCCACTTTCCAGACCTGATAGCACCTCTGATAATTGCTTTAGATACAAAATGCTCCAGAAATTTTTTCCACAGTCCTCCTGTTGGTTGTCTGGCACAGCTCGTTTAAGTGAGCTGACTGTGCAGTGAATTGAGGACGTGCTGAGAAGAGAATTCACTTCTCTGTATTGCTATTGCATTTTCTTTTGCTGCTGACAATCCCTGTAGTTCCAGCAGTTGGTACCTAAGGCAAGGACTTTTCATTAGGCACCCTATGGCCTGGCCAAAGGCCCTATCACATTGGAACTGTACACAGGCTTAAGAGAAAACTTCCTACCCCTTGTCCTCAGCACACCAAGGATGCTATAGCTGTCAGTTCATGCCTCTGTCCCTATCACAGCTCACTACATCCACAGCCTGCTCACAATGCTCACTGTTCCTGTTCTTTCTTGCTCCTTTCTTCACTGCTTATCCCCACATGGCCCTGAAGCCCTCACCTACATCCCACCTAGATGCCGATCCCCCATGTCTCTGCCTCCCACTCCTGCCTTTTCTGCATCCAGTTCCCACCTATACATATTTCTCCATTCAGTATCTAAATCACCTCTTCAGTCTCCTTTCCCCATTAGCTGCTTCCACTTTGGCTGTTTCTGCCACTCAATTCTCTTTCATACTTCCACTCTATCCACAGCAAACACTGCTCAGGTCTGCAATAAATTTCAGCTAACCCATTTCTTGTTCTTTCCATCAATCTACCCTGATGCCTTTTTATCAGTTTTGTCCCTAGGGAATTACTTGCCCTTTACTTGCCCCCTATAAAACTGTTGAAGTAACTGTATTCCTATCATGTCTACCCATCTATCTTCAGCATTTATGGTCCTCAGGTCATTACAGAGCATAGGTACCACTACCTTTCCTGAGATCACCAATTACCATTGGAGCCACTTCCTTAAAACTCAACCCATTAATTAAATATTCTTTCTACTAGCCTCATCCCTTTCTTACTAGCTCGTATTGAAATGTATATAACGTTCCCCTCCACCCTTGCAGATTGCCAGATGCCCTGGCCTGGTGCATGGCCCAGAAAAGT
The DNA here is from genome assembly GCF_009650955.1 of Corvus moneduloides. NCBI lineage: Eukaryota > Metazoa > Chordata > Aves > Passeriformes > Corvidae > Corvus > Corvus moneduloides. The sequence continues at coordinate 28,514,757 of NC_045479.1, forward strand.
TCACCTTGGCTTGAGTGGTCAGCGAGTAGGGTCTGCTGCCTTATTTCTTCATTTGTAAGAGCAGACAAGAGCAACACAACTAAGCAAACATTTTTAAGATTTAGGAGAGGTTTTTTTTTTTATCTACTCATTTCATGGTGTACCATGACTCATGGAGGTCATGGGTGTGACTCTAGAAAGGAGAAAGCCCACAAATATTCTGTACAGCACTCACGGTGGAAAGAAATGCAAATGTTCACAGCCAGCAAGCAGCTAGCTTACCTCATCCATTATTTCGATCGGCGTATTCTCATGTGAACAGGAACCTTCTTAGGTAGATCTAAAATGAGACAGTGATTGATTATGGAAGGAACAGTTATGTAACTTAAACATTATCTCCGTTTCCACAACCCTAATCACAAAGTTCCAAATGCATTCAAGTGACAAACCAATTTAAAAACAATTTGACTCCCAAGACAATCACAACAGGGAAACACTTTAAACTGAGCAGGTATTACAATGCAATTAGCACAATTAACCCTTTGTCACAGCAGCAAATCAAGAGTTTTCACCTCTCACTGTTTCTTTAAAATGTCTGCAATTGGAAAAGTGACTTCCAGCAGGGAGGAGTTAACACTACAGCAATCTCTCCCTTACAGATTTTTAACAGTCACCAGGTGGCAAAATCTATTTATACACCATATGTTTGTAAGAGGATCTCCATTTGTAAGATACAACATTAAATTTCTCGAATGAATATACTGAACAGAATAGCATGGCAACTGAAGCTGCAATAACATGATGAAACTTATTAAAATCGGTGTTAATATAATAATCAGCTGTGTTTTGTTCTGTATGGCAATTTATGTTAACAGTTAAGCTAAACCCCATCTGCTTCTTCAAAAGCTGAATATAATAAAGGGAGAAAGGTCACGATCATGAACTTCTGCCTTCAAGTCACATCGTGTGTATTTAATAATGAATGTATAGCTCAGTGGTTCTCTATGTGATGCATTTCAAGGAAAAAGGCAAGGGTTTTTCCTGCAAATTAAAAGTAGCTCTTTTGCAGAGAAACTTGGTCGCTATTTCCTAACTCGTTAAAAGAGCCTTGTGGAAGTGTGCAGACGGGGGCAGAATGGTCAACGGCAGTGCAAAGAGCAGACCCAGTTTTTTCCTGCACCGAAGACCCTGTCGTCTCAAGGTATACCTGATTCTGCTGCTGTGACAAGACAAATGGTATATTCCACACATCTAACAGGTGTGCTGTGCTACCATTCTGCTTGTACTGAAATGCACTGACAGTACAGCAATGGAGAACATTTGTCTTTATAACAACTGACAAGATGCATGATTACAACTGTAAGGGTATCAGGGATAAAAAAAAGGCAGGCCCTCTCTGAGAGCTTAGTTATTAGTTGCATGCTGAAATGCTGACCAAATCTAGGAGAACAGGAATTATGTGTAAAATTGCCCCCAAAGAATATTATCTCCACCCTGCTTCCAATAAACAAATCAAACAGATCTCACCTGCACTAGATTTTTATTCTTCTTTTTTTTTTTGGTGAGAATTTCTGTCAGTTTGAACTTAGCCACATTTAAACTATTAATGTCCATCTGAAATTCATCACATCTGTGGCTTTATTTTTTCAACCCTTAAAAAATCTATTACTATGATGGATTTTTTTCACCACAAATATCTCAGAGGAGTTGCTACCTGTGAATTTGCCCGCTATGGGCAAAATATATATGTACACTGTATTTTTGAAGACAAACCTCTCCTGGGATATCTTTGAAGGAAATATAATTATCAAGCCCCATGTTCAAACAGAGGATCCTCACCTAGGCATCTACCTTACATCTTTTCTATCTTACGTCTTTTACTGCACTGAGATATGTAAAGAAAGGGTCTAGGTTGTCAATTTGCCCCACACCTGAGAAACAGCCTATCAAACACTTCTAATGTCAGCCTGTTAAGTAGTACAAAATTCCTGAATTGCCCTTCCTAAAGTGTATGCATTCCCAACTTGCTGCGCGGAAGTTAACCTGGAGTGCAATTTCTATGAATACATAGATGTTTAAATATAATCCATTGATGAACAGATGTGTTGTCCTCTGCAACACACAACAAATTCACCACGTAAACAGCTCTAGGTTTCCCATTTGGAGCCAGAAGTTGCCACACGGAAGGGTAAGAGTTTGTGTAACCTGGGATAGCCCTTCAGAGAACACAAATAAAGAGGATTAGAAGCATAGTTTACTCCTAGCAACAATAATTTTAGCTTCATTAATTGCCTCCCAGGGCACAGTAAAAGCAAATGTGGGTTTTCCTCTACCTATGAAAGTGCGGTTTTAGTTAAAGCTTTTCCACCCATGAGGAAATTACACCTATGGTGCCACTAGCTAGTGTACAAACAGGAGATCCTCCTGTTCCTCTAAGGATGTGGAGTATGAAAACATCAAAGGTCTCTTGCAAGATCTCCCCCAAAACTCCCACCAAGTGAGTGTATGTCCTTGCTGGTGAAGGCAGTCACTGTGAACCAGTTCAGCTGCCCTGACTTCATACAGCAGCAAACTGGACGCAGCAGTACCAGCAGCCACTGTTCAAGCTAGAGAATGATGTGACATAGCCTGGATGTTATTTTCAAGGTTTTTTTCTCCAGAAGATGCTAGAAAAAGGGATAACTGAAAGAGAATCTCCTGTCTTTGAAAAAGCTCTAAGTCCCAGCACCACTCAGAGTCACAGTGACATGAATTTGCTGGGTCCCCCTGCAAGTTTTTTTTTCTATTACCTGTCCTCTCTACAAGCTTCTTGACCAGATATTTTGTCCTTGTATCTGCCCGTGAAAGCTATCAGTAATTCGTTCAACCAGGCAAACATGCAACTAATAAATAATAATCGATTTAGAAACTAGGTCTTTAGATAAGTGGTAAAGAGTCCTTTCTATCACAGAGAGGTATTACCTCAGGAGAGCTGCTGTGGCCTCTTTCCATATTCAGTCCTGCACTACTCTGTTTTATTTATGATAAAGTAAAACAAAAATGAATTTAGAAGGAAATGATATCACTTCCATGCCATTAAAATTGAGATATAAACCACAGAAGCCAAGATATGCAAAGATATGACTGTCATTTTTCCTGACACCATGCAGTCTGACATAGTGTCAGACTTAACTTTGAATTTCCTGGCTTTGGTGGGTTCTTGTTCTAACCCCAAGATATCATTTAAATGCAGTTTGTCATTTCTGAATATAACTGTAACTCTTATATTATCAATAATAATAGGGTACCTTCTGCTCCTCAGGGGCAAACTCTCAAACAAATGGCTTGTGAATCAATAAATATGTTGTGTGCTGCAGCTGAATTTATTTATTCATGAGATGCTTATCTCTCTGTAAATTCCTTAGGAAAAATCCTTAATCCCACCATACTGAATTGACTATTTATCAGTTTTAAATTGGACCATATTAATTTTGTTCCATGCTGGAAAATGTCTCTCACAATCTATCTTCAGACAGAATTGAATTTCTTTCTGTCTCCCTTTTCTCTCTCAAGGACAAAACCCAGTGGCTAAGAATGGGAAATAACAGATGGCAACAATCTCCCATATACAAATCTGCTCCATCTGAGCGTCCTGTAAACTCTCTTTGCAAAGTACTTGCAGAAGCCTGTATGCCATGGCATAAGCACAGTCACATTTGGCTTCTCACTTATCGGTGACAGGCTGAGCCATTTCTTCCTTTGTTTTATTGCTGGCTCATTGGCAGCTGCTGTAAGTAGAGATCAGCCCCATCACAACCAAGCACAATTATATTTATAGGGTACAGAGGTACTTACAAACTCGTAAGCATAACATTGAATTCAATACTAAGGTTGTGATGTAGGTTTTACCTACTGACAGTGGCAGGAGATGTCTTCTCAAGACCTAGGAGCTAAGAAAACAATGTTCTGCTGTGTGCTCATTTGAATAATCTCACTACTCATTAAACACAGCTGCAAGGCAAGGAATGACAGGGTTCAAAGGCAGACCAGGGGAATATATTAGTAACAAAATTATTGTCAGAGCCTTTAGGTATGTTTCCCCAATATCCCTCAATGTAATGCCATTACACAATGAGAACAATTTTGTCATTTGCAAACACTTGAAAAGGTTAGCAGAATATTCTGTGCTGATAACCTAAGTAGTCCATTTTTAAAAACACTCTCACTAGAGAATTTCAAAATGTTGTATATTTTGATTAAAGACAAAAAGAGGGATTTGGTTTGGGTGTTCATGGACTATTTCACATTATGTGATCAGCGATCAGCAGGTCCTAGGCTGTGTTCTTTTCTAAAAAATGGTTGTTGATGTGATTTAAAATAGATTGCCTAATTCTAATTTTTTTAGAGGCTGCAGAGTGCAGGAAAAAGACAGCATTCAGAGATTCACACATGTTTTGCTTGTGTTTTTGCATATTATTATCATCCAGCTACTTTTCTGGCCAAATGGCATCCACTGGCTCATCAGAAATGCACCATTCTCCGTCTTTTTGGCAAACGTTCCCCAATACACCTGTTAGGACAGGCAGAGAGCACAGCAATGGGGCAGTCTCTCTTGATTCAGTTCCTGGGATCAGAGGGTGCCAAAATGCTTCAGGGCTATCAAAGTGTTGACGTCTCCAGTGCAATTTTCATCTTTGCTAAATAAAATAAACTTTCCAATATGACTCAGGAGATTGGAGTAGTGTCTTTTTTCTTCTGTGCAAATAAGAACCGCTGCCATCCTTTAATATTTATCAACCCAAATCCAGAGGGAAATATTCAGCTGCTCATTTTCCAGAATACGTGTTTTTTCTCACCCCCAAAAAAAGCTCCTGGATTCTTTGAGGCAAAGAAATTCAAATGCATTTGATTTGGAGAAGCGGGATATTACAAGTGCTTGGAGGCCTATGTGGCAAGTGGCCATATTTCAGATCTGCCACTATAATCAGAAGCAGAGTGACTGGAAGGTGTTTTCCATGAAATACCTCTCTGGAGCTAAATCCAGGGACTGGGGCATTGTTTGTGAAAACACTGTCATTTTTAAAGGAAATATACTTGTTTACACATCATAAAAAATTTAATAGGTACTTCTCCTTTAGGGACAAGTGTGGATGAATAGAGCTAAAGAAAGTTGTTTTATGGATCCTTCAACTGAGATGGAGCACCGAAAAGTAAAACGCTGTAAGTGCTGCTTACGGAGTGTTTCACTTTTAACTTCTGTAAAACGCGTGAAAGAAATGCTTCATATGGAAGAGATACAAGAGCTCCCAATTAGACCTTGGCTTACACAGCACTTAGGCACCCACTTGTCTTTCAGCCTGTGAGTAGCAATGCTGACTCCCAAAGGATGTGCTTACAGCTGAGCATAGTCTTCAATCTGGATGGAGAAGAGGCGCTGGAAAGGTGGCAGTGCGCCATGCCATGCTTTGCTGTGTCTTCTGTGCCCCTGACTCCCCTCCTTTTCTAGGCCAGAGAGCAAAGGACCTCTCCCGGCAGCAGGGATTATTCTGCAGTAGAGATCAGTGGACACACAAATGAAGTTTGATTATACTCACTGTTGCTTTAAGTCTTGTTTTGGTCCTGCAGATGCTTTGCTTAACCCTGCGAAAGTCCTTCGCAGGCAAATTCATGGGCAAAAGTCCTTTGTTAACAGCAAGCCAACACCAGCAGCTTTTAGCCTTTCTGTGTGGGAGAAAACGTCACAAAAAAGAAGCAAAGAGAATATGCTTTTATTTCATAGTGAATTAAAAACACTAAAAGCCATGGGTCTATCTCACTGCACAATTTAATTAGACTATTTTTCAGTGGTTTGTTTAGTTCTCTTATTCATATTTAATGTGGCTGCAAACAGCAAGCAAGGAGTTTGGTTCACCAGCGTAATGATGCATTATGCTAGCCACTAAACTCCTGAGACTTTGTGATCCTGGCATTTATGGTCAGGTCAGCTCCTATTATTCAGTTTCTGGAGTCTCATGTGAAGAATATTAGCATTTGTTCTTCCAGCAAGGGGAGGGAGAGCACACAACCAGCAGGCCAGTGGATGCTGTTGCTAGGCAGGAGCCAGAGTCCTGAGGTAGGGTCACACTTGCTCCCCTACACCATGGTATCCAGTGTCATCACAAATTACTGGACATGGATTGAAGAAAGAAGAACCATATTCTCTGGAAGGACAGAGGAGAAAGAGTGGATGGAAGAAATATGGCGTTAAGAGTAAATCTTTGCCATTATTTGGTACAAGGGCCAGTGCTCATCCTTGGCTTTTAGCATGGCTTGTTCTGCTGAGAGGACAAACGGCACAAAAGGACAGACAACACAACAGAGCTGCTTGTGCCAGCTGCCCTGAACTGCATGTTACCGCCTTCAGCCACTTGGGGAAAGTCTTGAAATTGAAACATGCACCCAAATGTTCAGGTTTCCAATAAAAGAGAACTACAGGTGGTGAGATTTGGAAATCCTTGCCCTAATCATCCCACATCCCTATTAAATATGTCTGTTGCCCTGGAGTTTTTCTGAGCCCTGAGAGCGCTTCAGACACCATGCTTTAGGGTAATAATATCTGAGACAGAGAAAGCAGAGTTGCCTGGGGCATCTGTCAATAATGCAAGAACGTGACAAGCGGAATTTACGCTTTGGTTTTCTGGGCCTTTTTTTAAGTGACTTTTTTTAAGTGAAGCTTTGATAATCTAGTGGTAGTACTGATCAACTTAATTTTCTCAAGTTGGTTATGTATTGCAATTTCTAGAGTACATTCCTGTGAGTATATATAACAAATGTTGGATTTCATTTGACAGAAATGGATATTTTTAGGAATTTTTTGAGGATGTATAACAAAAAGGCAAACTGACAATGCCATGGCATCTTTGTCTGAGTTTAGAAAGTTAAAAGACCTATTGAGAGGTCTCAAATATTAATTCCCACTTCTAGCTAATGTAAGAAATACTTTTGCAATAGGATAATAAGAAAAAAAAATTAACCAATTCTTATGCAGAAAAGTTTCAAAATCTTTGTCCCAGGAAAGAAATAACTCTGAGAAAAAATTAATATTCTAATCAAGTCTGAGATGTTATTGCAGTCATATCATACAGAAATGCTATAATGGATTATGAATGATGAATGAAGGCAATAAAATTAGGTAATCTAAACCTGCTCACCATACCCAGGGCTTTACAGCCAAAGCTAGTCTTGACATACTATACAGTCTCAACTGAAAAGAAGGCAAGCAACTGAAGTCTACTGATGGTCTTGTGCTTTGAGAATTTTTGCATATCTGAAAAAAGAACTATTCTGCCTTTGAAATCAGTGCATAAGAATAGAATGGGAAAAAAAATCCATGGAGGAAACTCAAGCTGAACTTGAATGCTATTTTAAGCAGAGAAGGCAAAAGTCTCTGCGTGAAATACAGGCAAAGCTTCTGAAGAGGGCTGATGAATATCTTCCTGGTGCTTAAGAGCAGAATACATAAAACAGTCAGACAGAGTCAATACTTCCATAAAATGGCCACGATGTACTTTAAAAACCAAGCTACAATCAAAAGCAAAGCGTACAACAAGTTCTGGGGTTGGAATGCATGTTGCAGTCAGTTGGCTGCTGCTGGCCTGTGTGCCTGGTGTGGGTTGCAGGCAAGGAGGCTGTAACCTGTGTTGGGTTTTGTTTCCTGCACTGTCTCCCTAAGGAAGAGGAGTGTTGAAAACACAGCCTTGCCCCAGTAGCAGAGAATAGAAAAGTGGAGGCCGTTGACCATATAGAACTTTATCTCATGATTAGGTGGGTCAGTCAAACCTAGGAAACCTCACAACAGAACTACTGGATATGAATGCACCAGGATTACATCTACAGTAACATGTACAATGTTTCACTGATATTGGTATATCTTGTCTGGAGAGGACCATAGAGCAGAAAAGAGAGATTGATTCAGACCTAATGGCTGCTTTAATATGAAAACGAAGAGAAAATTCTCAAGAGGTGCCCAGAAATTTTTAAGGACTCTGCCTGAGAGTCAGAAAAACAATCACAATTATTCATCCCTTTCTGTCTGTATGCAGACTTTCCAAAACACATGTTATTGAAACACGACCTTGACATCCGTGTATATAAGCAGTTTCAAGTCCAGGGCAAAAGACTGGCATTTAACAGCATTCCTTAGTCCATGCCATTATGTATGAGCGTAGACTACAACAACATTGATAGTGAAAAGAGTGAAAGAAATGCAGGAAACACAGACAGAGAGACTATAACTTGCATACAGCATTTATATAGAAGGATTACTTCACTCCATGGCATTACAGTGGCTATGAAGCAAGCTTTTCTAACTCTTAAGGAACATCAGCAGTGCTGAGTGAGATGATTTACATTACACAGCTGAAATGACAGAAGTCTAGAAATGTGGTCTACAGTAAGCCAGGCTGGACTGAAGCCAGGTTACTCCGTTAAGTAACACTACTGGAAGCTCATGAAAAGCAATCTTGGGATCTTTAATGACTGCAGAGGAGCAAGCTAACTGCTTTGCAACTCATCTGAAAAGCAGTTCATCATCACAGTGGAGACATTCAGTCTTACAGCTAAGGCACTCTTGGGCATTTGGGAGATCTGGGTTTATCTCCCCAGTCTGCCATATGCTTCCTGCAGAACAGAGAAGTAAGTCAGTCCATCTTTCCAGGACTCCACTTCTGCCATGACAAACATGGCTGCAACCAGCCTCCTTGTCTTCCAGCCTCTGCCTGCTTTGTCATAAAAGCAGAAATTGGATGTGATGAGCTGTGTTTGTACACATCTATCACTATGTGACCCTCTGATTAGTGTGAGCTGTCCCTGCACTGGGGAACCACCTTCTTAGGCTGGGGCAATGTGGTGGCACTTTGCATCATGTCCTGTGCACGTGGGAAACAGTAGAAAGTGACAGGTACCCCAGGTGGTAACCACAGGGATGACCCTGACAAAGAAAGGGTCCTCCTGCTGAATGCTGGTGGCCTGCACCGATGGCTATTCCAGCAAGGAGACCCCATGCCAGGCACGCCTCAGTAGAAGACCTGGGCTCCACAGCCACTGCTGAGGCTCAAAAGCAGAAGAGAGGCTCAACACTTCAATTCAAACATGAGAGGGACAAATATCACTATGAAAGAGAGCAGGGATGAGGCCAAAACCAAGTGACATTTGATGGGTCTGGTCTGGAAGCATGGGCAAAAGCAACAGTAGCCAGATGGTAGAACAAGGGCTTATAGAATAAGTCAGAAATACTGAGGGACTTGCTGCTAGACATGTTAATCTGGAATTAAGTAATGTTATGTATTTCAAAGGAGGCATAATAAAATCCCCAGATACATTACTATAAATCATCTAATTTTAACCCCCTAAAATATTCATACTTCTAAAGTGGTCTGATAGTTAAGTCTAGAGATAGGGCATTTGAAGATTTAATTTAATTAGCTGTAGAATTATAGGCATTTAGTCTAAATCAAGGAAGACAGCTGTAGTGGTTGCCTAAGAATAATATGTAAAATGTAAGACTTTAAGCTCATTCAGACTAAAATTTTCTAATCGCAAACTGCCAGTAAGCTTTTGAAATAGGTGCTACAATGTGATCTGGGAAACAGAAGAAAATACTTTAGAATTAATCATACTAAATAATAAACTCAGCAGATTAAGGAAAAGAAAATATAAATAAGCAGGCACTCTTAGTAAAGAAAAAAACTAGAGTGGACCAGAAGGACGAAGAAGCTATCCCACACTAATTCTTTATCAGTAGAAATGGAGCCAACCAAACTGTAACATAAATCTGGATTACTATGCTAAGATGAAACAGACAGAGAAAATACATCTATCTGAGTTCTAATAATTAATATATTTAACATAAAGGAAAACTGATTGGGTTAATTCTAAAATGTTTGAAACCTTTGAATAAAGAAACTCTCAATCCTCTACAGAAAACATTTTCGTAAGGTCAAATTGCCTGTAGTAGGTTGTTAGAGTAATATGATGAATTAAATAAATGGTTATTTCTCCATTACAATAAGAATATCTGACAAATATATCAATATTTCTCTCAATTTATATGAGCAGATGAAATATTTAAGCAAGATATTGAACATATGAATCTGTACATTTTCATTTGTGGAAAATGGTCGATCTGGAAGGAAATTAGTCTATGTGAAAAAACACGAGCTAAAGAAATCAAAAATACAGTGTAAAACCAAGCTCCACAGTTCTGAAAATAAACACTAAGTAATGGAAAGTGCATGTGTTCAGACAGCATTGTGTGACAACTCGCCAGATGGGAACCCTTGAGGGCATAAAGGGCATCTTGGGATCATCCTGCTTCTTCTTCTGTGCCCAGGTGTATGGATGTGAGCTGATAAGAGTGAATTCAGCCTTTAAAAGCCCTATTAACGTCTCTCCAGTAGTTTTCCCTGCTCTGCTGTGATGGTTTTGGCTGGGGTAGAGTTAATTTTCTTCATAGTAGCTGGTATGGGGCTGTTTTAGATTTGTGCTGAAACCAGGTCTGGTAATAGATGTTTTAGTTACTGCTGAGCAGCACTTGCTCAGAAGCAGAGGTCTTCTCTGCTTCTTGCAACACCCCAGAGAGGAGGCTGGGGGTGTTCAAGAATTTGGGAGGGGACACAGCTAGAACAGCTGATCACACTGACTAAAGGGACATTCGAGACCATATGGTGCCATGCTCAGTATATAAATTTGGGAGAACGAGGAGGAAGGAGGGATGATGATGTTGGTTAGAGCCTGGTGCTAATAACACCAAGGTTGTGGGTTTGATCCCTGTATGGGTCATTCACTTAAGAGCTGAACTCAATGATCCTTAAGAGTCCCTTCCAACTCAGAATATTCTATGATTCTGTCTTCCCAAGTGATGGAGCTCTGCTTTCCTGGAGATGGCTGAAGACCTGCGTGCCCATGGGAAGTGGTAAAAGAATTTCTTGTTTTGTTTTTCTTGCACATTCAGCTTTTGCTTTACCTATTAACCCATCTTTATATCGAACCATGATTTTTTGCTACACCGTTCCTACTCTCACCCCCATCTCACTGGAGTGGCATAGGGAGTGAATGGCTGTGTGGGGCATGGTTGATGATGGAGTTATACCATGACACTTCCTTGGAATTCTCCATTTTGGTAAGCATTCAAAGGAAATTAATGCACAGCATCAGAAAAATGACCAAAAAAAAAAAAAAAAAAAAAAAAGGAACAAATGGATGGAATCTGGAGCAAGAGCTATTTCAGAAAACTGGTCTAGGAGAGAAGAGGTTAATTCTATGGGGCAGTAACTATGGGTTTCTATGGGATAAATGATCTGTGGGACAGGAAGTTGTAGACATATTTCCTTATATATTTTGTAAAGGCAGGGTACCTGTGGTGTCTAGTGGAAAGCTCACTGAAGCCAGTGGTTGTATGTCTAGAGTCCCTCTCAAGTCAGTGGAGTGAATAAGCACCCCAAGGGTAGCTTCTTTTTACCCTAGTGTAGGTGACTGGAAAATAGGTCAGATTATTCACACTTTAAAAACTGCCTGTTTCATTCATGTGGATAAAAGAGGTCTGTCTGATACAGTGTATATGGATTTCCAAAAGTCATTCAGCAAGGTTCTTCCACAAAATTTCCTAAAGTATCTAAATGGGTGTGGGATAAGAAGTTGTTGCATGAATAAACAACTGATTAGACAATTGAAAGAAAGGGTAAGAGTAAACAGCCAGTTTTCACTGTGGAGGGAGGTCACCAGTGGAGTCCTACAGGGACCATGCTGGAACTCATGCTGTTTAACATACTCTTAAAATGCTGTGAAACAGAGTGTGGATGGTGAAGTGGCAAAGTTTACTGAGAATACTGGGTTGTTCGGGGTCAGAAAGTTGAAGACCAGCAGTGGAAAAAAGTTTAAGGACATCTTAAAGCTGAATGACTGGGCATCATAACTCAGTGGAGAGAAAGGTACAATGAGGAAAAACTTCTAAAACAAAATTGGGCAATTTTGTCTGATACTACCCTTCAGGACCAAGATCCTAGGCTTCTAGTGGATAAGTAGAAAGTTCCTTGAAAATCTTAACAAGGAGGAATTATGATCAAAAAACCAAATTGCCAGCATAAAGAACTATAATGAAAAGAACACAGATCAAACCGGAAAACAACATGATGCTTTGAAAAGCAAAGACTGAGAGAGGCAGAAGATTATGAAATTGTCAGGGTTAGACCATTTCAGAAAGACTTTGCAGTCTGTTCCTCTAAAAGAACAAGAAAACATGAATAGGTATTCAGGGATGTTATGTTCATAAAAACAAAATTAAAGTAAGTTGTTCTTCACACAGCTTATATTTCAGCTGTGGAATTTCTTGCTTCACATTGCTGGGGGTTTACATAAGTGCTTACAGAGATTCAAAATGCAACCTATCCAATGAAGAGAAAACATTTCTTTCGAGGGTAATGAATTGAGAAATAAAGAAATACTATAACCGTCTCAAAATCCCCATTGTATTGGCTTATGAAACCACTGACCTGCAACTTGTAGAATGCTTGGAGAATATTTTAGTATTATCATAGATGGCCAACAGTTTTTCAACTCATCCTTTGGCATCTGCTGTGAGCCATTGCCAGGGGTAAGGCACCAGGCTGGATAGACCTTTTTCTCAGCTCGGTCTGGCTGCTCTTATATATTGTGAATAAAGGGAGATTCTTGACAAAACTTTGTCTTTTGTGCCAAAGTGACTTCCATGCTCAGTGTTAGAATTATAAAAGTACGGCTCAAATGTGAAATAGAAAACTGAGTAGTTTCAAAGAAGGACAAAACACAGAATGGAAAAAGGTGAAGCAAAAAGCCAGAGAAAACTATTTGAAAGAACAAGCGCACACACACACACACACACACTGCTGTAATGGTTACCAGATCTGCAAAACACAGGAGTTGGAAAATGGAGAAACTAAGAGTGACAATGCAGTGAGTCCTTTAAAAGATAATAAGCTCTCACTGGGCTGCACAGAAACTAGTTCCCTTGATTACCAGAGACTTTTAGAATGGAAAAAACCCAGAGGTGACTGAGAGAAAGAGCAAGTGCAGGAAGAAGGGAAGAAAGAAGGGAAGACAGAGACTCCAATTAAAACGCACCAAGAGCTTGAAAAGATTCATGAGGACACCTCAGATGATGCTATGCAAAAGACTGGGCAACAAGTAGACTTCATTGGGCCGACATGAATGCACAGAGAGTAAAAATGGTCAGAAATCTTTGCCATGCAAAGTACCAGAGACAGAAATTCTGGGAGGCTATGACCATTTGTGATGCACCCAGCAGAGCTTGACAGCAACTGGAAATTGATGTATTTGAACATGGAGGAAACCGCCACCTGCTGATAATTGATTATTACTGTTGTTCTTTTGAAACTAACAAAAGCAAGCAACGCATTACCCAGCACTCTACTGAATCACACTGAGGCAGTAGTCACAAAACACTCTATTTGTGATGAGCTTATTTGAGATAATGTGTCACCATGCACATTGGAGGAATTTTTAAGGTTTTTAGAGTACCAGGGCTTCAGATGCAGCTGGTAGTTCTTATTACTGATAGCTTTATGGGCTGGTCAACACTATTAATAGCCAAAAAGATATTAATGCAGACAAGATCTTCCTTGAGGTTTACTGACATGCCCCTCTGGAATCAAATGCTTTACTGGCTGAGATGCTAATAAGCTGAGAGCTCTTCTTACAAGTCCCATGGCATGCTCCTTCTATGGTCCAGAGCCAGAGATAACAGCCAAGTAGCACAGATGGGACCAGAGCGGGGAGAGAGAGAGAGCAACCCCAGCATGATCATTCAAGAAACTACACTCAGTTCTAGGTAACTCGGAGATAATGGCATGGCTGGTGGTATCCTTGTGTGGAAACAGCATTTGTGGAAAAATCTGCTTTTTCTGCAGTACAGGTAGAAAATGGAGAGAAACGAGATTAACTTCAGACATTAGAAGATAGCCCTGGCCACTCAACTACTCTTCTGCTAATAAAAATCTTGTTCTTGATCCTGAAACAGCATCTGAGAAGGCTGACAGCTACAATCTTGCCATGGCTTTAAAGTCAACCACTATGCAGAAGGGAGATGACTCACACCTGAGCATCAAGCGATACAAGTGAACTATACTATGCCACTCAAAAAGTTCAAGCCCAAAGATCTGACATTCTAATGTTGTGATTACACAGAAACATTGGTAAGAACATTTCCAGTTTTATGTCATTTTTCATGCATCATTAGATAACTGGTGCAACATCATTTAGAGAAAAGCTCTTAAAATTACTCCAGGAGATTGTTTTCTGCTCACCTGATCAGCACGGGTGCTGAGTTCAGATGCTGAGAGCAAAGGATGTTTTTGAAAGCCTGAATAAAAAAAAACTGTTTAAGTTTACATGCGTGGAGCTCCATTCAAGTGAGAAGACCCAATAAGACAAAATATAGGTCAAATAATAAATATGAAAATAAATATGAAAAGTTACACTCAAATCAGAAATTCACAGCTGTGCCATGGAAAGGTTGGGGAAGATTTGTGTTGCTGAGCTGTATCTCGTTCATCTCACAGAGGAAGAGGAAAGCCTGTGATCCTGAAGCCATGCTGCAGATTTTACCTCACACATACATTGTCTCAACTAAGGATTTGTTTAAATTAAGAGCATTGAATGTTACAAAGCAATGCATTCAGGTAGGAAGGTGATTACAGTGCTCTGTAAAATGGTTTACTCGAAGGATAGGTCCCTTATAGTGCAGGATCAGGTTCCTTTCCATACCCTTAACACTGTCTCTAGGAGCAATCTGGCTGATAAACCTCTCGGTGTATGAGCTGAATGGCTTTTTTGATTCCCCTGTCTCAGCTAAATACCCACTGAACACAGTAGAAGCTTAGACATCCAGAGCAGATGAAGACACTCACGTAGCCACCTAAACCTAGGTGTCTTAAAATGTCACGCATTAAGACTTTTTCTCTTCTCCTCTGTGGCTGCTCTTACCCTCTTGCCCTTATTCAGCATAGTTAAAATGAGTAAAATTGTAATTAATTTAAATTAGTGGAAGTCAGCTACTCATCTCTTTGTTTCCTCAGTCTATTTCCAGTCCCCTTTGCTCTGTCTGACTGGGAAAGCTAGGGACAGTTTCTTTTTTATATTTGCCAGATTCTAGCATAATGGGAGCCAGGAAGCAACTGGCTTTTTGGACTATATCCCAGTAAAATTTTGTATTATTGATCTTAAACTACTGGTTACATGTTAGATCCTATGCAACGTCAAAACAGCAGAACTTGCTTCTGTTTGTGTATGTGTATAATTGCAGCGTGGCATTTTCACCTGACAAATGTCAGACTGGAGAATATGAAGCTGATCATGTGTGAGTATACATATACATACACACACACCCACACACCCACACATCTATACATGTAAATGAAGTAATTGTGACTGTGTTTATAAAATTTCTGTTCTTCCTAATTACAAATTCATCATCCCTATTTTTCATAGATAGCTGCAATTACATTAATTTTTTTGAAAACAGTATGGTCAATTAATTTTAATTAGCAGCAATACATTCTCCTGTTGCTATTATCTTTTCCTAATAACCTGTTGTTCTCAAAGCTTTCTTTAGCCCTCAGGAATTTCTTCAGTTTTCTATTCAAATATTGATGAAACTTTACCCTGGTTAGTTTTCACATCTGACAAGATCATAACTTGATGTGTACTGTTATCCATTAAAAATCACTTAAGGCAATTGCTGTTACCATTGTAACATGATAAACCTGACAATAGACTGTTAGTTCAAAAGAAAGAACCCAGTAATTTCATTTATTTTCTATTCCTCAAAATATCTGCAGTGACGCGAAAGAAATGTCAAGTTAAAAATAACAATTCATGGGTCATGGTATCAACTGTGATTTCACTACCTTATGTCTCTGAGCAGACAAAAGCTGCTCTGGCATTCAGGCTTTAGGTGAGCTTGTAAACGAAGAAAAGCTTAATCTATTTCAGTTTAAGATTATCAATTATTCAAATACCTACAAAGAGTCTTCATTTTCCCCACACTGCTAAAGTGAGAACACAATGTATTCTGCACAGTGGGAGGTGGGCAAATCCTGGTGAGCTCTGTTTGCACTCTGAGCCTGCAGCCTCTGTGTTAACCCAGGGTGGGATGCTGGGAGGCCGTAACTAGTGTGATGCTGAGGATGGCTCGCCAGCCAGCTGGGGAAGCTGGGGAAGCTGGGACAGCAGCTCAGCAGCAGCATCATGCCGAGGTGGCTTCCTGCATTCTGTCCGAGAATTGTGCTGCACCCTGCAGACAAGCCCTACCTGTGCCTGGCAGCACTCTCCTGGGATGGCGTGCCTCGGTTTTCAGGGAAATGCTGCTTAAAAGAAAGATCTTCCAGGTCCCTTCTAAAGACCTTTCCTCCTATGCTGAAAGCCAATTATTACAAAGCATATTATTACTTTTATAGTAAGTAATATATAATTATTACTTTATCACTTAGAAAAATTAATTTGTGAATACAAATTGAAAGAGCTGGCAGTCTGACAAAAACCCAGCAGAGGAAACTACATGTAACACCTTACTCCTTCAATGAAATTATGGCAGTTATATCGCAGTATCTGTGACTGACAGGACCTGCCGGTAAGCTCACGTTCTGCTCTGAGATAGCCGAGTTAAGAAAGAAAGAGAAGTTTTATGCCTGTTTCAGAACTACATTGCTTTAAATTAACAAACCTTCAGGGCTGACCTTACTTTTAGGGAACAAAAATTGCCTACTCCTAAGTGAGAAGGACAAAGATGAAATCTAGAAGAGCTGATATTTCAAGACATCCCTTGCTTTAAGCTATCTCCAGGAAAAATGAAGCTTAAATGCAAGAGTGATGTAGGCACTTTAGAAAACCCCATACAAAAAGGGACAGATGCTCAGAGATACAGACAGCTACAGGCACCCATTTCAGAATGTATCCACCAAGTGTCACTGCCCAGTATTTGGGAAAAATGGATCTCATGTTTAAGAATGACACAGATAATAAAAATTTAAAGCATTCACAAGCAGAAAAAATCCATAGAAGAAGAAGCATTTCACCAGGGTTATTTTCTTTCCTGAAAGCATCATGTCTGCAGCTAGTGCTTGAGTGCATGCACAAATTAAGTTTACAGATTTCATAAAGCAATTTATTCTGCTTGAATGTAATAGCTGTAATTTTTCATGTAAGTCAGCAAAATACAATCCATAAAGGAAAAAGTACTGCCATTATTTTAAACTCTATTGTTCTTATTAAATCCAAATGTGAACTGAAGCTAAATAATTTACTGTGTAAATTTCATTTTTAATTTTATGCCATTGAAAAAGAAAAGAGAGAGAATGAGAGAGAGGGGGGGAAGTTTCAAAGCTCTAAATCCTTGTATACTAATGTCTCAACAGTAAAATAATCTAAGGAGCGTGCTTCAGCAAAAATGATTGCTAGGATCTGTAATAGGATTGTTTTAACTCAATAGTGTTTTATAAATTTTTGATTCACTCTGAGTTTTTGACAGCTTGCCAAGTTCCAGTTTTTATCTGATCATCTTTGCATTAATAATACATTACAATAAGTTTGGCTGAAAAGTGGCCACTTTTTTCTCACTGAATACTTTACTTTTGCCAGCAAAATATTGACTTGAGTTTATAATCAATTCCTGTTTGGCTTGATCATGCTTAGCATGAAACTAAAATATTTGCTGCTAGACAGATGCCAATACAAATGCCATCACTGTCATACTGTAACGAATGCCATCAGTTGCTAAAAGATCTGCCTTGCAGGTTGCAATATGTATCAGACCAAAGCCCAGAGCTTCAGACATACCAGGATGTGAGTAGCTGTACTTGCATGAAGCTCCCATTCCCATCCTTCAGAAATGCTTCCTCCCAGCAACAGCGTCTATTTCCGTACAGTCATCCTCTGAGTCACCTGTGACTTGCTCACTGACTAGATTCAATCAAGGCAAAAATACTGAATAAAGAAAAAAATGCCAAAATTGTTTTAGTCACCTTCCCCCATCTTCTGAGGCATGAATGAAAATTGACTTACAAGAAAATAAACAAATCAACCACTAGAAAAATAACTTATTTCTTAAGAGATTTTTCAGAAAAAAAAATTTAAGCTAGTTGCAATTCACGTATCTTTATCTTCAATCATAATTATAATATTTATATACACATTAATCATACTTGATTAGTAACAGGAAACAGAATAGTCTGAGAAATACTACTGTTTAACTTAGTTAACTTACTTCATGAAGACATAGTACAAAATACCCCTTCCTCTGCATTGGCATGCCATCTGGAAAACCCCATTTTGTTTCAGCACATCAGTCCCAGACCCTGAGTTTCCCCCACCAGAGGAACTGAGCCAGAAGTCTTGCAGTTCTCTCTTTCTGCCCTCCATGTTGAAAGCACAGCTCTTGGAAAAGTCCAGGACTGGCACTCAGGCAAAGTTCTGCACTGCTGGCAAGAGATTGCTTTGCCACATGGCCCAACCAGAGAAGGCAAGCATGCACACCTCTAGAAACTCCACGTTGATGATGATGGATAGCAGGTACTCTCTGAACAGGAGAAACCTTGTCACACTCTCGGCTATTCCCATTGTGAGTAAAGGTAGTGACTTTTCTCAAATCCCAAGATGACAACTGCAGAGAGTGAGAACATACCTGAAGAATGTAAATGTTGGAGTCTGTCCTAAACAAAGCTGTGCTGAGGTCCCTCCGTCTGAAAAGCAAAGCAATCATGCAGAAGTGGCACAGGCACAGAGCCAATACCAAACATGCTACCTGACCCTCACAACACTGTCTTTCCTGCCATACATCTCTCTCTGACATGGCTGAATGCTCTGATGCTTTGTCACCTTGTGGGGGTCTGCAACTGACATAATGTGTTGTTCAGTTCATGCCCAACTTAGATATTTGAAAATAGTGAGGAAATGAAAAACTGGCATGTGCAGGCATTGTAAACCAAGAGATTTTGTATGTCAAGGCATGCCTTAGAATTTCATAGTCACTCCTGATGTCCACCCATTATTCGTAATTAACTACTACCTTCAGGGTGACCAGTTAAAAAAAAATTACATGAAAATATGAGTTTACATTTAAACACAATTACTCATTGTATTTATTACTTAATATAGTAAATTTCCCCTCTCCTCCAGGCAACAGGCAATTGCTCTGAGAAATAAAATACATGTGAGCCACTAAATTATGCAGGCCCTTTTAAGCACTGCATACATCTATAGTGTCCCAGTAGCAGTGACACTGCAAATTGTAGCATAGCAACATGGCCTTTATGAAAGTAATTTTGCTACATCTGGTCATTACACAAGTACTTTCAGAAATATGTTTCATTTTTCCAAAACTTAAATTCCTTTCAGAAAAGCATGTGAAATTTTGTCTCTGAAAAAGTCAGGGTTGGCAGTCCTGTGGCACCAAATGCCTCACGTCTCAGCTCTAGTGATCTCAGAGAATAAACTCCCTTTATATAGTTTCATCTCACTTGGGGCAAACAAGGAAGACCAGAATGTGAGTTTGCTGCAGCTGCTATCTCCTGCCTGAAAGTGACTGTTAATCAGCTTGAGAGGAAAGGAAGATGCATCCCTCTCGTAGCAAGAGACAAAGAATATAGTGCAAGCTCACTAAATCAAGACAGTGAAAAGCATCATTTGGAATTAAAATTGGAATCAGCTGGGCACTGACCTTCTTCAATGCCTGTGATTAATCAATACTTCTATAATGAATCAATTAATGGTTGATAGCTGCTATGTCTATTATGAAGGTCAAACAGCAGAAAAAAATCCAATTGAAATAAATAAGCTTACACATATACATCACCGAAAAAATTGCTCTGGAATGCTGAAAAACAAGTGTTCATTATTTTTAATGTATGCCTTCCATTTGCCAGAGTTGGGCTTCCCAGTCCTCAGGCTGGGTGAAGGTAGCAAATGGATGGTGCTGCAGAGAATGCTGAACACATGTGAGTGACACATGGGACTGAGTTAAAAATCACCTTTTGTCTCACAAAACAATAAAAAGATGACAGTTTCAGATTCATTCACATCACTGTCTTTTTGCTAGTCCACAACAGCAACTCCGTCACTGATACAGCACACAGCACTCTCCATTCCAACAAAGGCAAGTATAACCTACATGGCAGCAAAGGAAGTCTGGAAGCAAGAAATGCCATCCTGATTTCCCTTCTGACAGTATAATTGGTATTTTTCAGATTTGAGGGAATCAGTAAATTCACTGAGACAATGGATGGGAAAGAAAAAATTAAACCTCTCTCCCTGTCATGTGCATACAAAATGAGAATTGTCAACCCAATGCAATCAAGCATATGGAAAACAATTTTACTTTTTATACAATAAAAGCAAATAAGTTCATTCAGCCCTGGCTTTCCAAACTCTGATTTGCTATATTTTCTTCCAATAGGAAGGTTTTGGTTTTACTTTCTATTGGAACATGAAAAGGGCTCAGTGGTGTCCCTTTATCTGTGAACCCTCATCAGACTTGAGCTGAGCTAGAAGGTTGGTACTTTGCATGTTGTTGCAAAAAGGAAACATTTTGGTTTTGACACAGTGAAGAAAAATGACCAGAAATAGCAAAAATGCATCAGATACTAGCTGGAAACATAAGATCAGGAATCACTAATACCAACAACACTGGTAATAATTTCATCACTTTGCCAAAGGAGAAAGACACTTTCTGTTTTGAGGGTTGTTTTTATTTCTCCCTGTTGAAACAATCATTCTTCCATTAATGTACACTGGGCATGACATTGTTGGTTTGTTTATGTGATTTCCTAACACTGTGGATGTCTGTGATGCTTTGTCCAAGCATCCTGACACCTCATTTTCTCTGACAGCAATCATTCTTAGCACAAATGCCGGTGGAGAATGCTACAATGGAAGAAAGTGAAATTTGGTGCTTTTCTAACCACGCATCACTGTTACAGTGATTGAAGGTCAAGCAACAGGACTACACAGGGTTTTGTATAGCTGCAGCAACACTAACAGTGAGTGGTTGATGCCCAGGAAATCACCTTTTATTGTTTCCTTTTGTGTTACACAGATCCATGCATTTTACCATACACTGACTTGACCTGTGGTGAAGTACATGTCATCTGAAAATCGATACCATGGTCTTTTCCCCTTTCTCTGTATCACAGGTCAAACAAAAGGAAGGTGTATTTTCTTGTCTCTTTCTAAAAAAAAATTTTGAGAGAGTTCATCTGAAATAATCCAGTGGGTAACAAAGAAACTCCAAAGGAAGCTGATTCCATTAAAAGGAAAAGTATTCAGAAACATGATGAGTTTTTCTTCTATTAAATAAGGAGCTGACTCACACAATTGAGGAGGGGATCAAAACCCAGGTACTTACAAGAATATCACAAGTTCTCCTCTTTGGCCTGAGTCAACATGGGCATTTCATTACTTTAGTGCATCTCATGGTGTTTTGCTTGAAAAAATACTCTCAAATGCCAAGATGATCCCAACTTGGCTCTAAATCATGCCTCCTCCAGCTTCTGAGTCAGACAGCAGCCCCTGATCACACAGGAGCAGCAGACAGAAACCAAAGTGGTTTTGAGCCACATAAATTTGTATCTTTACTTGCAGATGTTGGGCAAAGTCTCTGTTTTCTAATTGAGCCAAAACAGTTTGCCTTCTCCTAGTTCCAAGCCACTCAAATGTAGGTCCTTAGTTTCCCACGTTCACTGCATCTTGAGGAAAGAGAAGGATGTGAAATGTGTGAGCCCCACTTTTGGTCAGAGATGTGGGGAAACAGATGATTCTCTAGAAAAGCTGCAGGGGCTGTGTCCTTTTCTGCTCTGTGTTTCTTGATTAACTTCCTTGTTCTCACAGTTTCCTGCCACTGGCACCAGCAGTTCCACTTTAAACGGAGCTTTAACATAGATATTCACCCTGTCTGCCATTCTTCCTTGGACTAACATTTGCATGGCAGATGGTACAAATGGCCCAGCAAATATTTACTGGATCAGTGTTAGAAAAGCAGAGCAAAGCAAAGCAAAACAAAACAAAAACACCCCAGCTGGCAGACTGATGACTTTCTGGCACCATATTATGTGCCACCAGTCAACAGGATGGGGAAAACACCAAAGAAAGATAATTGATGTTGAACTTACTGGATTTTTCAGAGTACTTTCTGGATTTTTTTTGTTTGGAGCACCCCCAGAGGGCAAGTACAAGGACAAGAACTTTTCCCTTTCCTTCTCAGAGTCTGCCTTTTTCTTGTTGCTTAGGTGAAAATAAAAAGTATTGTGACAAATTAATGTATTCCCCTTTCAAAAAAAACCAGTCGTATCCGGTATCTGAACTGTATTAATTACAGAAAATAGATTGAGCTCCTTGCAAATGGAGTCTCTGAAATTCATGGCAAGCTCTGGGACAAATATCTTACAGATTTAAATAATGATAGAAGCAGAGGAAGGTAATCAGTGTTAAAAAAACCCCATTGCTTTTGGAGGCACTTACTTGCTAAGGCTTATCACAGGAAGAGCAGAACAGTGAAATACCTGTGCAATGAAGTTGCTTTTTAATTTCCATGTTCCTGTCAATCACTATCCCTTTATTTTGCCATTTCTTTGCTAGCTGAACTAACTGGGTATGAACATCTTCGATGGTGAAGGACAATGAAATGCCAGGAAGTGTTATGGAGCAAAATCCTTTTTCTTCACCATGGTGATTTTCTATAAAATAATTAACAGTGCAGAAGTAGTGCAAATTATATTATTATCCAAATGGATGCTATTTTCTAACCAGGTTACATACCCCATAATTTAAAATAATTTTGCTAATATTCCAAGCAGAAAAGAAAGGTAAACTAGAAAAACAGAAGCCAAAAATATGGGCCACCATTCTGAAAAGTAGTTCAGCAGATGGTCAAAAGATTTTTGTAGAATGGGACACAACAGAAGGAGATGGAGCACATCTGAAATTCTTGCTCCAACTGGAAGCCTGAACCACCTGAAAATCAAGTTACATTTATCATATTGTTAATTTTTAATTAAAATTACAGTCTAAGAAAATTTTAATAATGTTTTTGAATATATATTTGTTTAAAGGAAACCAAATTTTCCTTCTTCCATCAGTCCCTAGGGAAAGATTCAATTTCTCTTTAGGCCTAGGAGCAGGATAGATAGAAGGAGAACGTACACAAAACAAGTATGAGTAAAGAGAAGAAAGAAAATTCTGTTTCCTGCAATTGTGTTTTTCCCATTTATCTTGCACTGTAAACTGTGAACTAAATGAGAACATGCCATGAACTGGAAAGGGGAAAAAACAATACAGTCCTGATTAATGTAGTTCACCCAAAGTTCTATTCTTGATCTTATGGCATTTCAGAAGACAGTGTTCATTAGTTACTAAAGCCAAAAAAATGTCATCGTATCCTCAGTGCCGAAAGAGGAGTGAAGCATTCTTCCACTGGAAAACCAAAGCAACTACAAAATCTTTGCACAAAGGCCACAGAGGGTAGGGCTAGGTTGGGGTCCTCTCTCCAGGATTTCTTTCACTACTTTCAAGCAAATCTCACTTTCCAAACTCACGTGTCCAATTGCTAAACCTGGCAGCATCAGAGTTCTCACCTGAACTCAAAACAGCAGCATCAGATATAGGCACTCATGAACAGTGAAAAGGTTTCTCTACAGACACTATTTCATAACCTAGTGGATCCTCCTCTCCAACTAGGTAGGTTCATATAGTCTAGAAAAGGAATATATTCTTATATAGGCTTTGAACCTCAGGCCATGAACTTCCACTTACCAAAAAAGGTGGTTCCCTAGTTCAGGAGACTCAACGGTTCCCATCATGCATGCCAGTAACTCTTCAATTAATCTCAACTTGGCTGCTGATTTATTCAGCTAAAAAAATCAACCAAACAACCAAAAACCTACCCAACTGGGTTTTTTTTATATCTATACATAAAAAAAAAATCAATGTGTAAGAAATTTGTCAATGTTTTAATCATCTTCCAGATACACAACAAAGAGAGGCTAATCTCTCTGAAGCACCTGCACACTGCCACCTTGTTAAGCCAAAAAATCCACCAAAGGGTATTGGATTTTGGATTTCACTGGCCCAGGATATACTATCACCAGGTCTTTACTTTAACTCTCCACTTTTATGTGGTAAACAGAAGAGGTTAAGCAAGGACAGGGAAGACTCAATTTTTGGGCCCACCTTCCTTGTCTTTCTAGAAAAAGGTGGCCTAAAACTGCACGTTACTAGAAACAGATATGCAGAGTCCAGGGTTTAAAATAAATGGATTTTATAAGGCTTAGATTTGTGAGCAAATCCATTCATTATATAATTAAGGAAAAAGCCATGAAGACACTGACCAGCTCCTCAGCTGGAGGAACTGGACAAAGCTGTGCTGAAGCCCAGGGAAGGACTGCTCAGGGAAGGTTTGAGCCTTTTTTTAAAGTTACAGCTTCTGTGACTGAAGTGGCACCTGTCAGTCTTTTCCCCTCTAGAGAGAGTGCTGTTGCTCTGTAGAGAGAGCTTATTGCTCTGTCAAAAGAATCAGAATTTTCCATCTGGGATTGCTACCTCGGATTGCACTGCTTTTTAAAATTCTCAGTCACAACATTTAGTAAATAAGATGTGGAAAACATCTAGTAAAAGAAGGTTTCTCTTGAAAGGAGGGAAGAGAAAGCAATTCAAATGAATGCTAAAACCAAGGATAAGTGGAAATGTTGCAGGTCTCTACCTATAAATGGGGGTCAGTGGACCTTGCTCTTCCTAGGGTATTATAAAGATTCATTTAAGTTTGTAATGTGTTCAGATAGAGCAAGAACTGCAGAACAGTCAAGTAGGAAATGAATAATTCTGTCTTTAGAACCAAGTCTGAGCAGTGTGCAGTAAATAAGGCCTGAGGCCAAACGCCAAGCAATGAGGATAAAAGAACATATTGAATAGCTGCTCATTAAGTGAGCACCATCCATCCTGTGCCCTGCTGAAGCAGGTGTCCTGGGGAAAAGTAATAGTATGCAACCTTGTAATTAAAGCTGTATCATAATGCATATTCACCAGGAGGTGAAATTAAGGATGCCTTGAGAAATTCAGTCTGACATTGCCTAACTTTTGAATGTTGGACTTTGCAACTTTTGTGTTCTTTTTGCCATATATATATATATATATATAAAATTATTTTATCCTGTTTTCTGTTTTTCAAGAGGTGGAGGCATATGATAAGAGATTGCAAGATTGCAGAATATAGTCTTTCTGGTCACACATCCAAACAAGAATAAGAATGACTTCAAACCAATGGACTGAAACTAAAGTCACTGCATGTGTCTGAAGAGCCCAGAGCAGAGCTGAAAGGAGGGGAAGGGTCAGTCTGACAATCTGTAAATGAGGTAAAAAATGTCTGAGACCCAGGGATCATTAGCCTGTGGCCTGTACATAATACGTACTGATGCACATCAGGGATAGATCTTGGTGCTTTCCTCACTTGAAATCTGGTTATGTTTTATTACAAATGTTAAGTAATAAATTTTTTATTAAATAAATTCTATGTTCTTTGATAACTTGTTCCTGAACCTACTACTCATTCTCCTTCCTTCCTGCCTTCCTTCCTGCCTTCCTTCCTTCCTTCCTGCCTCCCTCCCTCCCTCCCTTCTGTCTTCTTATCACATTCATGCTTAACTTACCCAAAGAAACTTTAAATAATTTTCCATGTTTATTCTCTCAGTCTTTAAACACCTTTTCTCATTTTCTAGCCTGGGGTGATCTTATTACCAGCATTTTTTTTTGCTTGATATATTGATAGTATCTCTATACTTGTCCATATCTCGCATGTGAAAATGACCGTAGATATACATTTATATTAACATATGTATGCATGTCTGTATAAGCACACATTTTTATACAGATATAAACTGTAAATTAAAAGAAGAGCAATGTCACAAAGTCAAGGTCACAACAGCAGATGAATCCATAAAGTTATTCAAACTTAAATAATTTCTTCCTCTGTCTTTGTATATCCCTGTCAGTGCAACTACTTTTGCTGCTAATGAAATGGAAGTTTATTCACTTGTTGACCTCCAGATGTTCCAGCACAGGATGTTCCAGTCCCTCATGCACAGGTGGGGATAAAGAGCCCAGACAGGTTGTTTTCCTGGACATGCTGGAAGAGAAGTGACCTACCCACAAGACCTGTTTCTACCAGGAATGTGGTTCTCGTGCAACAACCACCCTGCAAGTATGAGGAGTATCAAGGAAATAGATTTTTAACCAAAGACTAAATTCAGCATCCTCAGCCTTCACCCTATGGGCCATGCTCTCTTTTCTGCACATCTGACTTCACAGACAAAACTAATTACTTTCTCACTGCTCATAGGATTTGTCTGGGTGCTCAACTTAAAATGCAAATACGTGTAACTCGCTCAGCAAAGAGAGCTGCCCAGCGACTTCCTGGCAATGCACAAAGTCAAATTTATCCTGAACTACCCTCAACCCACCTTGGGCTTTTTTCTGACTACTTTTCTAAGCTCTAGCCCTAGATAAGGGATCCTTATGTAGTAATATATTTTATATACACCACATACTTTATAGATTACATGTTTCAGAAATATTTTGAATCACTGCTTTTTAAATGCATTGTTTCATCACCTACTTATTCAAAAGCAAGAGATATTTTAATACTTCAAATGCTATTTTATAGGCCTTGAGAGAAAACCTTTTTATACATAATAATTCAACAAATTCAACTTCTAATATCTAATTCTGGTGTTCATTCAACCCCTTTGAGAGTCTCCCTTTTCCTTAGAGAACATTGCTTGAGGTTAAATCTCAAGAGCTTTTGACTTTCAGCCTCTAAAACAGTTATAGTCTCTAACAAAATATTGCACAGGCTGAGGCTTAGGGCTAGCACAGTGCAAAGATAAAAACTTAGGAGTGGGAAAAAAGGAGGAAGGAAACATTGTTGTGCTTTTATTGCTTCAGACAAGTATTTATGAAGAGCAGAATTAATGAACTTGAGTTTCCAATGTATTTGTGTCTTCAGCTTGGTCTGCCTGGTGGCTAACAAAGTGCAAGCTGCAAGCAAAGCTTTATGTGCAGCTGGGAAGGTCACAGATGTCCCTCCAGTGTGAACCACTCCAGAAATCTTGATCCTCTCCTGCTCCTTCTTTTTGCACATAACTTGAAGGATTTTAAGATCTTTTTTTCCTGTCAGCACTATGGAACACAGAAGCTCTTCATAGTCTCTGATGCATGTCCAACATCTGGATTTGGAAATTAAATCTCTGCAGAGGGAGAAAAGGTGGATTCCTGTTCCCATACAAGGATCACAGGTCAAGCTGTACCACACATAGGCAGGAAAGTGTGAATCTGTCTGTGAATGTGTTGTCTGACCTCTTTGTCTCTATGGCAGATCTGATTGACACTGACAGAGTGGTTTCCAAGCCTTAGACACAGAAACATAAAGACAGCATCACAGAAACCTAGTTTCTGAAGAAGCCCAGGGTCAAAATACCATTAGCCTAGAGAACCTTTGAGATGCATTTAAAGTATTGGGAAATATATGGGTTTATGATCTAGATACAAATCACACAGTCAATGCCTGTCCCCAATCTCCTTCAACTACTGGTCACAGCAGCATCACCAAGAGATTTTAAGACTGAGAGCAAGAAGCTGAAAGAAACCAGTATGAAATTGCAACACTACCTTTCCTGAGCACTGTGGGGAGCACACAGATTTAACAGGGGACAGAACAGAACATGAAGGCAGCTTGAGCAGAGCAAACCCAAGACAGTAAAGGCAGAGAGGAAGGAGCAGCTGAGTGGCTCCCTATGCCACTGTACAGTGGAGGGATGAGCAAATGCTTTGCTGGGGTCACTGAGGACCCAGTTCACTGAGCAGTTGCTGCTGAAGGGCCAGAGAAGGGAAGAATCAGAGAGTCTGCAACTGAGGAACTTCCTTGCCTCTTCTCTGGCTTTATGAATCTTGCAGACAGAAAAGAAAGGAGCATCCTGATAGAGTTGAAGATGTCCCTGTTCATTGCGGGATAGTTAGACTTCCTGATCTTTAAAGGTCCCCGTCAACCCAAACTATTCTGTGGTTCTGTGGATACCAGTGTTCAAACGTGAGGGAGAAAAACAGTGCACAGGCATGTGGCTGCGACCTCTGTTGGGTATTCCAACCTCTTCTGCCTGTGTTTAGAACAATAACGGGAATTTTTCAGCAAAGCTGTTGAGAAGAACAGAATTTTATTGCAGTTTCCTTCACCTGATGCCAGGAATACAGTGGTGCTCTCCTCACAGACCAGCCAAAATTGCTGCTGACAGCTCTGGAAAGCCACAGGGACAACAAAAAAAACAACAATGGCAGGGGTGGGGGTGAGGCAGCCCAAACCACAAACCGTTGCTGCATTTACCTGGGGAAGGAAGCTCTAACTTGAAGGGGTAGCAAGTGGCCAAAGGTCACCCTGGCTGTGCAGGTCCTCAGACATACCTGTGCTCTGAAGGTACATACACTGCTGGTCTGCCTCATCCAGAGAGCACAAGATGTGTTTAGCCGGTTTTTGTTCACAGTTCAATATCACGGTAATTGTGTCACTTTTCAATGTATGAAGAATTAAAGGATAGAGAGAGGACTGTGAAAGACCAGCTCAAAGTTGCCTGCACTACTTGTTTCTTCTTTTTCATGTGAGACCTTTCCAAGAATGGGCCTTTTATGCAAAATATCTTTCTGCTTTTATAGCACCAAATTCCACTTAGAGCTTATTGAGGTTCCCGTGTAACACAGCTTTTACGTACCTGCTTAATGATGAGCATTTATTTAAACCACATCCTTAGTCAGCAAAGGATTCAAATCCCTTATGAGCCTCAAGGACTTGAAATTGCTTTTCAGACCAAAGAATAATATATCAGTATAGGAAAAAGACACCTTGAAAAACAGCAATGTGACAAATGGAATCAGAATCAAGCCTGAAAGTTGCATTTTAAATATCAACAATTTAAAAAGTTATGGATAGTATATGAAAATTGTCTCTGCACCAAGTACTTAGTTATTACTATTCTTCCAGCATTTTAATAACACCCTTGTCACCTGGACAAAACATACTACAGTTCTATGTAGTTCTTTTAGCTTCAGGCAACTGGGACATGAGAAACAGAAGCCTAAAGCGTGTTGTGGGTGCTATAGGCCAGATTGTCCCCACCAGTATGTTCATCTACATAGTCAGAAAAGACTTTCCCAAATGCGGACTTGGAATTTGCCCCATGGCAATGGAAATGTACAGTTTGGGGCCAGCAAATGCAGCAAGTGCAGAACACATCTTACAGGCTTTATTAGCATTCTGAAGGAATCATTCACTCTGTTGAAGGAAAAAAAGATAGAATTATCACAGGTGATTTCCACTGGCAGTCCATACTGTTCCAGGGTATGAAAAAATGAAGTTATTTATTTAGCATTGTGGCATTTTAGTTTAGGCATTGGGCACCTCATGGGAGCCTGTTGTATGTTTCTTTATACAAATGTGGAGTTGTGAACTTTATAACGTGAGAAGATTAAAAACAGAGCAACATCTGAATCAGATCTTAGGTTTTCTGAGTGTTTTAAAGAATAGTTTATGTATTAAAGCTGAATATTGGAAATAAATGAATTGCCAAAATTTCATAAAGATACTCACTAGCTGATGAACAAGTACTTTACCTCTCAGTTAATTTCTCTCTTTTACATGAGAAATAAGTTCTCTTATACATCAATTTCTGCTTTGAAAAACTAAAAAAATTAAGTCCCATATCAATAAAACAATGTTAACAGAAATCGTAATGAAAATGCAGACTGCAGAGAGTTTGAACTGAGTATCCTTGAAATTTATGGCATCTATCCCCCAGACTAAACAGCTTTTGGTATCATCCACAAATAAGATGCATGATTTTCACAGGCTCTCCTGAAGAGCAGAGTTATTATCATACATTAGATTTTGCTTCTTGATTAAAAAATCATATTAATTAAATGCAATTAAATTAAATTAAATTAAGAGTTGAAGAAGCAGCAATCCATTTATTATTATTTTCTCACAGTGTGGGCCACATTCTAATAGAGTGATCACCCTCCCTCCCAGCCTCCCAGTCACAATTACCCAACATCCCTGGAGCACTATGCAGAAGTATTAACATATTTTAATTCTCTTCTGTGAGATTTTTCTTTGCACAAAGAAAACTGGTTACAAGGCCTCCTCTTTTTTGGGTTAATCCTTTTAATGGATTTTTTTTCTTTGTCTTGAGGTCTCTGAATTGTCTTCTCTTTGTCTCATTGTGTCATGTCTCCTTGCACTGTACTAGTCTACTTCACTGTATCCTGTCCAGAATTCCTCAACTTTCTTGGGAAGGGTGGACATCTGTGCTGACAGTTACTCTTCCAGTGTCTGTGTTGTATGTTCATTGAGACCATACATCTCAAATATCCTTGAGAAGAGAGAAGTGGAGAAGAGTGGAACAGATTCCTCGAAGTAAGAAAAAATTAAATTTTCCTTGGTCTTGAAGGCAGGACGTATCATCCAAAAGGCACTTCTGGTTTCATGTACCAATTCCCAAGCAAACTTTAATCAAGTCCCTTAAATACTAGAGGCCTAGGTTGCATCCATTTGGGTAGGGAGGATGAGCCCATGCTGGCAGGGTACGTTGGCACTGAGGGAACTGCAGCAGGCAGACTGCTCCTGCACAAGCTGCTGTGCCAGGTCTTTGTGCCCTACTCTACACACGCTGGCAGTAAGAAATGTGGGCTGTCCTGCTAAACCAGAGCTGAACTAACATGCTGGGTGCTGCATGAATCAACACAAGCAGGTGAGTGAGGGCAACCAAACCACAGCTGCAATGCAAACAGTAAATGTGTTTCATTACCTCTCTGGCTGGAGGATCCTGAAACATAGGAAGAGACACAGGAAATGGGAACACAGGCACCATCAGGCTCAGCCCATCCCAGCATCCAGAGGGGCTGCTCTCTGCACCCATTTATCAAAGGCCCGTGCAGAAACAGTCTACCTCCATGCTGTGATCACCTCTGATTTTTATGATCTCTGCTTGGATCTCTGTCCCAAGACAGGGAGCTCAAGCAAGTCTGGGAGAGGACCTCTGTAAGCACCTATGTTATCTCTACACAGAAATTCTATTTCTCAAAAGAGAGAGAGCATAAACAGCAGTAAGCATAACATATGCTTTCCCACACTGCTATTCACTAGGCCTTGGCATTCCCAGCTGCGATGTCACTGGAGCGAGTCTACCATCCTCCTCTCCATTGTTCTGCTTTTAACCCTTTTCTCCCAACAGATGTCCTGAACTATGACTCAAGAAAAGGTAAACCATTTTGCCCAGCAATATGGAAGAGGGTAATGAAGTCCCAGCTGTCTGAAGAAGTGAGAGCACGTGAGGAGTCTAGGGCAGAAAAAAAGACCTGTGCTAAACAATCCATTTCTTGCCAGATAAGTCTCAGAGCAGTCCTGCTGGCAAACCTGTGACCTCGTTAAAATGAACACATTCTCCATGGATTTTTATCTTCCTGAAAATATTAGAAAAAAATTTTGCTTATTTTCAGCTCTTTGTGAGCAGGCAATCCTCATGTGGGAGAACTATTGAGATCCTGAGCAGCTGCCCCTAAAAACTAAAACCCAGATCTTCATTGATGACTGGCACAGACATGCCATAAATTACACCGGAGCCAGTTTTTTAACAAGCATATAATTGCATGCGGAATTATTTTCTGGTTTTGTGTTCTCCTTCCTTCCACTAAGCTAGCACTGCCATTCCCCCTTTTCTGAAACTCCTGCTCCTCTCAGGGGCATTCACCCACCATCTTCCACACTCCCACCATCTGTGAGAAACTTTGTTCTATATAATTCTCACCTATTTTCTATCTCACTTTAATTCACTGCTGGCAATGTGTTCTCTCTCTTTCCCTCCTTAATTCCTTTTCCTTTCTCTTAGCAATATCATTTTATATGTTAATACTGTCATTTAATATTGTCTCAGGTTCTTGGATCCAGCTTATACTGAAGTAGCTTTTGCCACAGTATCTTTATATATTATGTTTTTATCTCATATGGCAGATTTGTTTCAAAGATGTTATGAAAATGTGTCTGCTCATGATTATGTACTGACGATTCAAGACAGAGTTTTGTTTTCCTTTTGGAAAATCATGTTGGCTAAATATCTTTCTCTTTTGATATCTCTGGACAGCTTCGGCATTGTGCTCCCTTACGACAGTTTGTTTCAGAATCAGATTAAACTATACTGCAAAGTAATCTCCTTATAGTATCCAATTCACAGAAAACACTAACACGGACTCTTCTGAAAGGAAGATGCCTTCTGTGAATAACATGAGTCCATGACAGTTTTAACTTCAATATTTTTATAGTCAGAGACATGGACTTAGAATTTATTCTCTTCCCCATAGCCAAATCCTGTCCAGATCTTCAACTCACTTAACTCCAGGGTACACTGGCCTGTAATTCAGAACAGGAAACACCCAGAAAGGCCAAGCCATTGCTGTACAGACAGATAGTTATACACATGCATTCTTACGGTCATCTTGTTCACTTCAGTCCTCTCCACAAAGCAATTTTCTGGACCGAAGTGAACTGTAGCCAGGCACTTCATCATAAGAAACTCCTCAGCCTTTTGCAATTCACTTATTCACATTGAACACTGCTGGCTAAGACTGGCCTTTAACTCATTATCACATTTAAAAATAGTTTTAAGTGTTTTATTTGTTAGGTTGATTTGTAACATACGTTCACACATGAGGCACAGAAAAAAAAAAGGAGAAGGAGAAGAAGAAGAAGAAGAAAAAGAAAAAGAAAAAGAAAAAGAAAAAGAAAAAGAAAAAGAAAAAAAGAAAAAGGAAAAGGAAAAGGAAAAGGAAAAGAAAAAGAAAAAGAAAAAGAAGAAGAAGAAAAAGAAAGAAAAATAAGAAAAAGAAATAGAAAAAGAAACAGAAAAAGAAAAAGAAAGAAAAAACAAAAAGGAAAAAGAAAAACTTGCCAGGTGTCCATTAGTTTCCAAGGAAAAACCCTAACCAAACTAACCTCCTGAGTCAGAGAAATCAAATGGTAAGCCTTTCAGGAAAATTGCACCATAAAATAGGCCATGCATGAAAATATAATTAAAGTGGTTAGTAGTTTTCACTACAGGAGCCCTGTTCTGCTCTCTGAAATGCCAGCCATCACTCCATTCATGTGAAATTGGATCAAATCTGCTATACAACTGCTCCACAGTGATAGTTCTGGGGCATATGAGAACATGCTCTACTCTATGGTCACCTATTAGAACTTTCCCTTCCTGCTGTTCAAGAATCTAACAAGTACTTTTGAAGTAGAGGTTTTTACACCCTTGAGGGCTTTCCACAAACTTAAAACCAATCCAAACTAGCACTCATTCACAGACTTTCAAAGACAAAAATATTTTCATATTTATTTATGAAGACAAAATTTTTAACCAAGTGTTCATTCACTTTTCCATGACAGAAGTTGCTATGCATAGCCTAAATCCCCTCCTAAAATGATTAGATGTATATTATTTCCTAGAAAGAGTCTGTTTGTTTGTTTGTTTGTTATCTAATGGAGGATGACAGAAGGACAGGTAGTGCACCCTCGAAGTTATAACCTTGTGATATACAAAGCCGTAATGTAAACAATACATTATAAAATATACAAAGGTAGCAATATCAAAACTTTCCTAAATAAAGAGGGTGGGATATTGGGGAAGGAAGGCAAGAAGGCTGGATTTTAAGGAAAGGTTGTTTTTTTCCTGGGATACCCTTTTTCCTTTGTTAAGTTTTGCCCTGGAGTTCCATCTATCAGCTTGCTTAAACTGTGAGCATACATAGTTCAAAACAATAACCGTTTAAAGATACAAAAAATTATGTATGATTTCACTGGAATATTTTTACATTATTTTTTAAACCAAAGAATCCTGCATTTAAAGCATTAAATAGAAACACGTCCTGGTTTGTATTATCTAAAAAATGAACCAATGAACCAAGGAACCAGCTGCAGCTTCATTTTCTGTATGATTTCCCTGAATAATACATGCAGGATGCTATGGTCAGGAGATGGTGAGACAACCGCTGTGAAGAGGTCAGAAATGATGCTGTCAGAGAACAAAATACTGTGGGACAGGCACAGAAAACTAAAAAACACCAAAACCAAAACAGGTAAGAAATGTGCTGCTAGGGCCATAACTAACGTAATAATTCTAGCGTCTCTTATTTAAAACTCCTTTAATCCTTCATCTACAATTAATAAGATTTGCTATTAAAAAAACTAGTTCAGAGGGTTCCACACTTATTGCTAAAACATAAAAGTAAAATTTTGGCCTTTCATCATCTAAAATATATATATATAACTCTGTGAATCAGAAGTCTCTTTCAAATATCTCTGAGGATGACAAGTTAAAAAACTGCCAAAAACGAACATTTTATTGTCAAAATCCCAGCACAGAGTAGCAGAGATTTAAGCCAAGGTGATGCTTGGTGGTATATTGAGCCGTCATCAAAGGGAATGAACATTCCATCTATTTTGGAAAATGCATTAAAGATGCCGAGATTATCTTTCTCATACTTAATAAGGGTCACACAGACCAGTATATGGAAGAACAGAAGCAATAAGCACAAGGAAATCACCCCAAATTAATGTTAAATGTGGACTTTCATAACAGCAATGCCAGCAATAGCAAGATAAAAAAGGCAATGCACATACACATATTTTGTGTTCATTTAGACCCAGATTTGCAAAAGTGACTCAACAAAAAGGCTATTTTCATAGCCCTAGATTGCTAAACAAAGTCCTGTTTGCTGTACAGAGATAAGCTTGATGTGGTGTGCAAGGCAGGAGAGCACCTGTGTGCCTTCCCTTCATTAGTGTCTCACAGCCCCATGCTGGGCTCAGCCTGCACTGAGGGAACACAGGCAGTCCCAGCTGCAGTGCATCCTCCCTTCTCCTTCCACCCAAGCTGCCAGGTGAGGCAATGCACCGTGGGACAGCCCTGCTCGGATGGCCCAGCTACCGAAGGGCTCTGCCGGGGAGCTGGTGCTGCTCTGCCTGGAGGTGGGAAGGTGACAGTGGGGTAAGTAGGGAGCATGTGGGCACAACCAGCCCTGGGGGCAACAGAGCCCATCCTGCTCACCAGCCTGCCAGAGAGACTGTGATACTGAAGGGAAGCAGAGCAGGGAAGAGACAATAAAGCTACAAGATGGAGTCCCCCTTCTGAACAAAGCCGGAGACTAAAGAGAGGACACTGGTGTGCTGCAGGCACCACAGACCAGCTCCAGAGCTACACAGCCATAGAAAGAGAGATTTTTTCCATTCTTCTCTATATATTTGCTTTCGATCTGATTGCATTTTCGTATGTTGTATAGCCAGGACTATCTTTTTCACCTTTGAATGTCATGTTGTGTAGTAAGTGCTCCTAGAGGAAATACTTAAAAAACCAAATCAGGACCAAGCAGCTTAATAACAGGTACAAAAGAAATCTTTTCCTGATTCCACTCCAGAACCGAGAAAGAACCTGTGCATGCAAAACTGTGTCCTGTTTTTTCTCCTCGTAAGGGATATTTCTTCTAAATTTGCTACCACAAGAATGACACAGTGTGAGCAGTAGTGTTGCCTTGAGAGATTTAGGAAATGGCATTGCTTTATCATGAGAGGAGACAGCATTGCCCTTCATCATTTATAACGTTTTTCTTGTATATAGAGAGATAGGTGTATGCACCCAGGAAAATAAATCAATCTACTCTGGATCTGTCCCCTTGGTCAAGCAGCTCCCTGTCTTTCTTCAACAGCATGTTTGGAATCAATGCGGGAAGTTTCTGCATTTTGGAGATGTTCTCTCCTGTAGCTTTGAAAGCAGGTGACACCCTATCTGGATCCAAATAGCCAACCTCTTCGGTGCTCCCTAGTTTCCAAACTCACCCTCCCAATGTGTGTGGCATCAGAATGATTCAGAGGCAGGGAGTGAGCAGGTAAGATCACTTCTGCTGCCAGCCGCTTGCACAGAGGGGGACCCTGGCAGAGGTGTCCCCTGAGATCACTAAAAAAAGTAAGGATACTTTAGTAATAATATTGCAGCCATGGAAGAAGGCTGACACCAGCAAGTTGTTGTTTTTCAGCAGGATGCCTGAATAGGCATATCTTGTGTGTACCACTGCAATACAGGAGTACATGCTGCATGTATCTTTTAAATGACGAACCCTATATTCTATGATATATAAACAGAGAATCATAGAATGACATTCCAGCCCCTCTGCTGTGGGCTTCTACTACCTTCTACTAGAATAAGTTGCGCAGAACCCCATCCAACCTGGCTTGCAAGGACGAAAGAGCAAAACACAGTGATGTGCATAATATGTTCTATATACATGCCAAAGATTCTCAAAAGTGAATTGTTTCTGGTTGTCCAGCTTAACAACATTTGAATAGACTGATCTGAACAGTTGGCTTTCTGAGATGTCCTAATTTGATCTACCCTCTTGAGCTAGCAGAGCTAGGTTGGTTTTCACAGACAAGTAGTTTGAAGGAATGCTACTGTTTCAGATAAAATATGTAAAAATGACATTATTCACATTTCTAAGATCACAATGTCATTATTTCAACACACAAAAATGTCTGAAATTCGAATTTCAAATGGTAAAAAACATCTTGTTTGTCAGCGTGTTTTTAGTCCCATCAGAGATTAGGTTTCAATCATGCCCAAAAGAAACAGTTGAAAAGCACTCCGTGATCAAATCACAGATACATTGAACTCAATTGCTCACTGCGACATTTAAAACACTCTGGTTGCTGCAAGGCAGTATAAATACACCAAAGAGAGGTTTCATGCCATTAAGAAAAAGAAACTTATCACTCAATAAGCATAATTCGTAACAACAAAAAGAATGACAACTTCCAGAATAAAAGCCTGTCAATCCCCTACCTCCTCCATACACATACAGATGCACATCCAAGGGAAAATAACATCTCATAGCTTCCATTAAAATATATATTTAATAACTCTACAGGGCTGTACTGATGCTTTAAGGTTTTTCAAACAATAAAAAACATTTCCAAATGCATTTCAAGGAGTAAAGGCTACTAGCAAATTCCCTGCCAAAACGAATTACCGTGCCACTTTTCCATGCATGTTCAAAAGCAAAATGGAGATGAATATGAAACACCCAGTCTAAGATCTATTTTTCAAAGTGTTGTAGCCAACACATGAAAGAAAAATGCTTCTTATTCTCCCTAACTATAGATCCAGCACATTAATGCAAGACAACGACTAAAAGCTATACCAAAGCATTTAAAGGCTGAAAAACAAGCAATCTGGTTTTCTCAAGGAGGGCATAATAAATTATCTGTAGAAGAAACAAAAGTGTTCAGAATTTTGAGGCAACTAAAAAACTGCCTGTAAAACTCTGAGAGATACCTAAGTGCAAAATTTCAAAACCTGAAACAACTAATTTATTTCTATTTTTAAAATGCCAGTTCCTCTTAGGAATATAAAATAAGGTACATGCATAATAACCTGAAAAACCTCAAGAAGATGCAGAGACAGATGGAAATGTAAACAAGTTTGAAGGATCTCTGCCAAAAGTCTGCTCTAATACTCAGTCCAATCATTAAAGAATAAACACCACACAAACCCCTTTGTTTTGAGTGAATTACAACCTGGAATTACTTGGCAAATACACAATGCAGAACATTGTGAAAATAAAGAATTAGAATCTAGCATAGAGGGACATATTTGCAAGTCATCTCCTTCTGTGCAAGATCACAAAAAGGTAAAAAAGTATGTCTTTAGGACTCTGTTGGCTAAAGCTATAGAAAACAAACTTTCCTCTTTTTGCTCCATGGACCTGGCAGCAGCAGGTTGGAGGAACTGTAAGCTGCAAGATCCATGGGAAGTTTGACCATCTTACAAAAACTGCCCTGGAGCTGCTCTTGGGATCTGTTTTTCTCTGTCCAAGCAGGCATTGAGCCTCTGGAGAGGCCAGCACTTCCTGTGGCAGCTAGACTGATGGGCAGGCAGCACTCCAAAAGGGACAAAAGGACCAGCTTGTTGTGGCTATGGATGCAGGAGACATGAGGTTGCCATCCTTGTGGCTGCATCTCAAATGCTGCATCTTCATAAGGTGTGTAATAAAGAGACCAACTTTAATTTCTCCCCAGACCTAGCCCCCTGGTAGCTTAGCTGGCCAATTTCCCTGTTGCAATTTACATCTCTCTCACAGTAAAAAACGTCTTGTTTTAGAAAGAGAAAATATCCTTAGTAATTTCCTATGCACTCCATTGTCTTGTGACAGCATGCCCCTTAAATTAAGGATTATCATTGGAGAAGGTGCCCAGCATGATCGCACTTTATAAAAAGTAGGTATAGATGTCCACAGTGCAGAGAACCATGTTTGCAGTGAGGCCATCAGTATCCTGTTTCTCTCTAGTTTTGTGCTCTCAGCAGTCCCCTTCATTTGATATTGTCAGCAGCACCTACCAGGAGCTGTCTGGCGAGACAGGAAAATGGACACATTGCTTTTAATTACATGACTCATTAGCTAATGAAATTAAGTTTGATCAGCAAAGAAATTTTATGTTCTATTTATCTCACAGATTAGTTTGACTAGATTCACATAAATAAAATCATTTCGCTTTCAAATTCCCAATATCTGCAACAGTATCCCAGTCATTCCCCATCCGCATTTTGTAGCAACTATGAAACAATGATTTTTTGCTGACAGTAGGCATGGAAAAGGACAAGATGTCCCTTTCATCGATGCTAGAATAGATTAAAAGTAATTCCATTAAGGACAACGTGGACTTGTCAGACATTGCAAATCCATATTTCACAGGGAAAGAAGAGAGCAGGAGCTACAAGAAGGAGCTCAGTAGGAGATTAGTAGTCAATTGCTTTAGGAAAACTTGGCATGGTAAGATATAAAGCTTTGATTATATTTGTATGTACATGCACATACACAATATATATATATGAGCAAGAAAACATTCTCTTATTCATCTGTTGGGGAAGTCTATTAAGGATGCATTAGTATAGACATGTTTTCTTTGTCTAGATTTGTCCCAGTTGTTTCCCCCTCTGTCAAGGAACTTCACCTCCAAGTAAGGCAAATATTAGGGTCCTCTTTCTGCAATTAGCTATATTTATATATGCTTTCTTTGCTTGACAGATGTGGCTAAGCCCAGACAAAATGGTTCCTTCCCTCTGATTCCCTGCAAGCCTTTTTTAGTCAAGAGGGCAACTTTCTGTGAGAAGCCTGTGATCTCTGATGCAATGGCAATCATGCCTTTATTTACCAAATACATGTATAACCCTGTATTTAGCCCATTGGCAGGGAAGATCTCAATACAAAGGGGTTGCTGGAGGAGATGAGGGTGAAAGAGGGTAATCAGGGAAGGACAGTGCTAGTTTCTTCAGAGATCCAGTCTTAAATTTCCAAGATCTATTCATTTTCCATGCAGGAAATAGGCTAAGACAACTAAATAGTCCTCCCCACACACATATCCCAGAAGTAGCCACTGGGGCTGATGAAAAGAGTTGAGATTTGAATGCCTTGAACAGCCCAGCCATGGAACAAGGCAAGTCAGATCAGATGTACAGTCCTGATCCACCACCGCACACTCTCCTTGCAAGCCTCCATCTCACATCCCCTTTCCCATCTCTTGGAAAGTCTTGTCCCTTCCATTGCTATTTCTGTAAAAGCAAAACAGAGTTTCAGGTTTGTTCAACATGATGTCTTTGCACATCATAATTGGGAAATGTGTTAATTCCACTGTTAGCTTTAGTAATTGAAACACGCTGTTTGAGGCCCATGAGGTGTGGACTCATCCTGCTGGGATTAACAGGAGCCTTGGAACTGGAAGGAGAAGCTGGGAAGAACTAGGAGAGCAGGCAAGGAAGGTGCCTGGAAGTGAAGAGAAAGGCTCATTTGGGGATTTGGAGAACCTGGCACAGGGAGCCCATCATGCCTGGCATGATACAAAACAAAGTGCAGAGCTAAGTGCCTCCTCCCCAGGTGCAAAGATGTGATCGTACCCTTTAGTTTTGTTGCAGAGCACTGATGAGTGGACTTCTAACAGCCTGGAGATTGTTTCACTGCATGATACAGGTGATTAGCTGAGCCCCTTGGGCCTGCAAGACCAACATTAAATCTCATGTAAACAAGCTTAAGTGTGAGATGGTGAATGTTTTTATTCCTCCGTCCCAGACAGGGCATAATTGTTTGAAAAACCTATGACGACTTGAAAAAATCATAGAACTGAACTTATTTCCAAGCCTGGGAAAGAATTTTCTTCATTTTCATGTGCAGATGAGAACTTGCAACATTTCTGATTTCATCAGACACCTTAGGCATCCACACACAGAAATAAGCACAGTATTCACTAAGCCTTACAGGCTATCATTTGGGGTGGCAGTACTAGAGAACTTGGTATATGTGTTCATGAATTAAGAAGAATTTATTTGCAACATTTCTCTGTACACTCAGCTGATTCATTCTAGTGTTTTTCAACCCTTTCTCAACCCCAGACACCCAATTTCATTGGCATTATTGAAAATACTAAGATGAGAAGATCCTCTTATTTATTATTCAAGACATTTCTTAATTCTCAAGGCATTTAATCTACATGAATTAGTTGTTTACAGTGACCTTGCATTTATTTTTCTGAGTAAAATTTTTTGTGAACAAGGAATTTGTGGAGCACTTATGTTTTCACCCAAGTTACTACCACACTGGCTTGTCTAACCAGCTGCACATACTTTACCCAAATGCTCGATACCTCCTTACTCCATGGTCTGCTGTACTCCTCCAGGTATTCTCTACTGATTTTCAATGCTAAATACAATCTGCAAATATTAGCATATTACCTTTTTGTCTGGTTGCCAGCCCCATCCATGCAGATGCTTCCAGTGTTCCTTAAACCTTTCCACATGGTATGATCCTGCCTTTGAAATCTGCCGTAGTATGCATTAGTGCCTGGTTTATATATGCAGGGAATTACTTGCACAACCTAGTGGGGAAGAATTACACAAAATTACCACTATTCTTAAGGGGTCACAGGTTTCACAGGCAGCAGTGTGCTAAAATGCCTCTTTACAAGCCTCACCAATGCAGTCTTATGAGCCAGCTGTTTCCCAGCATTTAACTGATCCATTCCTGGGCCTGATGAAGAATGGAAGCTGTGCGTCCACTCGCTGTGGCAGCACACGGCTGGGAGCGCAGTTCCTCAGCTCCCTGTGGGCAGCGCTGCACATCGCTGAGGCAGACCTGAAACATAGATCTGGTTGGATCTTACATCATCTTTGGCTGTAAGATGATGATGCACCTCTTACAGTGTGTATCATCAGCATGGGGAATTTCCCACCCCTTCACAAAGCCCATCCCCAGGACTAGGTTGGGAATGAGCTCTAGCAGGAGCAGATTACCCAGGCTATCCCAAGGAGAGCTCTTGCTTGCCCTTGCACTGCAGTGACAGGGAAAAGGCTTGACCAAAAGCAAAGGGTCCCCACATTGTGCAGAAATCATGCAGTTAAGCTCAGGCATCCTGAGTGTATAGAGAAACTCTTAACCTTGCAAAGTCAAAGAGCTTCTCTGACAGATGAATTTGATTTTTAAGTTAAGACCAGAAGCTTTTTCCCAATCGGGGAGGTGACTTGTTGAATCCCATTAACTGCTCATATCTCCTGGCTATCTGCAGGTACTATCAATACACCTTGCACCACCTCTCCTGGGATAGCTGAGACACTTGGCAATTAATCTGCAGGATCTCAAGCAGAAAATTGTCTCTCTGTAGAACGAACAAACCCTGACTGGTCTCCATTTTAAGAGAGATAGTACAGAAATGGCTGCTATTCCCACAAAATCCTGAGCATGCATCCCCCTCTCCCACTTACCCCCTCTTACTTCTTGGAATTATATAGGTGATAAAGGACAGTGCTGTTGTGCTAAAAAATCACAGCCTGAATGCGGCCAGAACTGCACCCAAATCTGAGCAACAGTTCCTGTGGAGCCATCTGACTGTCACTGTCTGCATCTGTGCGAACCAGCTGGATCCAGCCGGCTCTTTGGAGCAAGCTCAGATAGCGGGGGATACAAAAAACAATTTCTTGTTAATTTTTGTCAAGGAAAATACCACCTTTACCACCCAAGAACTGAGAGCTGTACATTGCAGATGAGACAGAATTTCTATTTTCTACACGTTGAGAAAGCATTGAAGCGAATATGTTTTATTGATTATTTTGATTGTGGATCTGGAGAATAGGACCTATTCCAAGTGACATCTGCCACTTAAAACTTTAGCAACGTGCTAATTAAATAAAATTCGGTTAACTTCTAATCTATTTCTATCAATTTATTTTCCAGAGCTCCGAAATTTTGTTCCAGAGTAGATTGTGCTCTCCTCAGAATTTAAAGTATAACATGTTAAGTTTTTTTATAGGCAATTGGAATTTTCTTGCAGAATTGAGATCTGTTGCTATGAATGCTCACGTTCAACACAAATAACTATGCCTCTTACCATGCAAATTAAGAAGAAAAATTAATTCTAACTGAAGAAAAGGTTTTACTTGGACCAGCTTCAGGGATATAAAAACTGGCAGTAAAATTTTGGTATAAAAATTAAATAAATATATACAAACTGACATGTTAAATGCTACACCTTCTATTTAATAGTTATCTGAAATAAAATTCCTAGCCTTCAGTGTATAGCACAACCTGCTTTCAGTTATTATAAGACATATAGCACCTATTCAAAGAGGAATTTTCTTTGGCTGTGGGGTGGGAACTTAGTAAATTGATCGGGTATGAGAAGAACAAAGAAGAGCAAGATCAGTGCAAATCTGGTGGTACTGATTCATTTTTCCCACTTCCAGATGAGTTTGTTCACAGGAGCTCAGCAGCTTCAAACCTACACTCTTAATAAAAGTGTGAACATTTCTTTAAAGTTCCTGCAGAAGTGGTTAATTCATAGTCAGGGCATGAGCAGTAAATTTCTCTTCTCTTCTCTCCTGTAATATTAAAGAAACATTAATTACTCAATATTAATTAAAGTAATGTTAATTATTTTACTAAAGGAGTTTTATTCTCCCAAGCTGCCACTCAATTAAACCCTCACTTGGACTTCGAACAAACAGATTCTAAAAATAAACAAAAAATAAATCCCAGAACCCCTGAAAGTGCTCTCCTGTCTGGGAATGTCCTGGCAAATTCTGTCTGCGTATTCATTTAAGATATTGATATTGCCTCCAACAGCAGGCTTCCCCAGCACCTCTCTGTATTAAATATGTTTATTGTCCAGCCTCTCTGGGGCATTATCTTATGATTCAGAGGAAAAAAGCCCAATGTTTTCCTGCCCTAATTTAAGTTTTTAAAGTTAGATATCACCCCAGGCTCATCCACTGAGTAATCCTCTAGAAACATCTCAATCTCTACCTCTCCTGCCAGGGCAGTGAAAAGTCATTGGCTCAAACATATACATCTTAATCAGTCAGGTGAAATGTAGCCCAGCTCAAGTGATTTACTTAAAGTGCAGTCCTGGGGAAAAAAGGCTGTGGAGTCTCCTTCCGTGTAGATATACTAAACCCACCTGGGTATGATCCCATGCTGTTTTCTCCAGGTGAACCTGCTTTGGCAGGGGAGTTGGACTGGATTGTCTGCGGAGGTCTCTTCCAATCCCAACCATTCTGTGATTCTGTGATCTTTCAAACCCAAATAGCTGCTATGCTTTCTTTTCCCTAGTTCAAAATGGAGCAGCAGTCATTGTTTTTTTTACTTACACAGTTTACATTTTTTAATGCTCTGGGGCTGCTGTCTGGTTAACTAGGCAAAGATTTCTTCATATGGAAAAGTTAGTATTTAGCAGAAGAAAACACTTGATTTATATAGTTTGTTGGAAATTTGGCCTTTTTTTGTACATTATCATCACTTCCAATTTTTCTAACACAAAATTTACAGCATCTTTCAAAATGAGCTAAAATTGTATTATTAATAATATATAGGTGGTGCCATAATCCTACTACTGTCATAGAATTACTTTGGGTGAATTTCAGGAGGGCATTCAGAGCATCCCATTTTTATATAGAAATCAAAAGAGATTAACAAAGAGTTTAATGGCTTATTGTGCTTGATGCATGATCATCGAGAGTCCCATATGTTCAGGAGGTTGAAGGAGAAGGCAGCTACAAAGTACAAATGGTCACTAGGATATAAAACAGAATCAACATAAGTTACCTTTCAGGAGGTATGCTGTAAGATTTCGTTATCCACTAAGTAAAAAAAATCCTTTAATCTTTTATAATCTACTT
Organism: Corvus moneduloides; assembly: GCF_009650955.1. Classification (NCBI taxonomy): domain Eukaryota; kingdom Metazoa; phylum Chordata; class Aves; order Passeriformes; family Corvidae; genus Corvus; species Corvus moneduloides. The sequence goes on from NC_045479.1 coordinate 28,559,069, forward strand.
ATAAATAGATTATAAATCCTTTCAAAGTCTCACTTTAAAAATCCAAAGGATTTGAAGAGATATCATATTAAAAAATGTCCTCTAGCTAATTAAGAATGTTGTACCTGGTGTCCCTGGCTCAAAAGATGCAATTTTCAAAGTCTGGTCCTACTAAAACCAAGCAGTAGCCATGAGCTGTAAATAAAATTGACAATAGATACCAAAAAGGCTGTATTTTACTCAGAATTCTTCTACTTCTCAGGTTACAAACAAGAAATAAACACTCAGCAAAAAGATCCCTTAACCAGACACAGCTTCTTATGCACGTAATCAAGGTTAGGGAGACCTGCAAGTAACAAAAATCCTTTGGATAATGCCTTGATTCTTCCATAAACCACATGTTTGTTTGCTTTTCAGCCTGGAGAGAGCAAACAGTATCTATTTCCTAGTCTCCAGGTCAATGTGGTAGTTGTAGGCCACTCACCAGCAACTTTTCAACAGCTGTTGAAAAGATGACCCTGTACATACGGTTTTATAAGTCTCCATAAATATGGTGCAGCTACAAATATAAGGGACAACCACTTTTCTTTATAAATTTCACCTCTCACTTTCAGACTGCAAAACAAACTAAGCACATGAGCATTATTGAAAAAAATTAAATTACTCATATTTAGCAAATTGATACTGATGTAGGATTACACCTTCAGAACATAGGTGCTGAAGCCTTATTGCATAGCATTCACTATTTTTTTTTAAGCTGCAACAAAAGAGTAAAATTTCTCCTGTTTCATTATTTACAATATAAGGTGAATCTGAACTGGGGGTTTCATGTGAGGAAAATGCTTGATTGATTTTTGAAGAGAATCTTCAATGTCTTATATAGCTTTTTTCATACGTTAATTGAAATTAAAAGTCAATTCAGATTGTACAATTGCCTGGTAAGAAGAGAAAGAGCACAGAGGTTTTTTTGCAGACATTTATTTCTAGTCCTTATGAGTCTCCTGGTGTGTCATTATAAACTGGGGAAAACATGAACCAGAGATACTAATGGCTTTGTTCTCATTTTCTTGTCTTAAAAAAAGATAAGACAAAATGAACATTATCCAAACGTGGTGTGATCCTCATGAATTTACATCCAAACTGGTGGTAAAAATAAATAAAACATTTCTACTTTGATGAGTCACACTGTTCATTTTAGAACTGTCTGCTATATCCTCCTGGACATTATTTTTTGTAAATTCCTGCGTTCAGTTGTTTGCTAAACTTTTTCATCTGTAGCTGTGAAGGTAAGAAAACATAACATTTTATCAGATATGTGACTGAGAACACACAGTAAATAAGATATAAACTTTAAAAATCTTCCTTGGAGAGTTTCCAAGTCCTGCAATGAAGCCCTGAGTCCTTTATTTCCTTAGTTTAAAAGCCCATTTAGAATACATCACTTTTCATTTCTGACAACAAATAGCCTCCTAAAATAATTTTGATTTAAAGGGTCATATTGCTAACTATAATGGGCCATACTGACTGTGTTTGATAAAGTCTCCACTGAGATATGATTTCTGATATGCAGAGATCATAGCTTATTTAAATACAGTGGAAATCCCAGTTCAGGTTTGACTCACGCAAGAAGCAACTGTTAGAGGTGACTTGCTAGGATGGTTCTCCTTCTGAAAAGCCTTGTGTAGCTTTTCCTAGAGTAAAATATCAAGAAACATATTCATGATTGACCAAAAACAAAACGGGGAACAACACTAATAAAACAAAAAGACATGAGGGTAAAAAAAGGGTGGGCTGTGAGAAACTGTAGCATTGCACAGATATGCCCTGCTCAGGAGCCACGAAACAGGTGAGCCAGTACCTATCCACCCAGAGCAGCAATGATAGACAAAAGCTCTCACATGAACAAGACCAAATTACGACAGCTTAATAAATTATTGCCTCTCAGTGGAGCACCCAAACCCTAACTTTCATTTGATAGAGCCTTCCTGTTGTGGTTTGATGCCAGCCAGCAACTAATCCTCATGCAGCCACTCGCTCACTGCCCCCGGTGGGACGGGGGACAGAATTGAAAGAGTAAAAGTGAGAAAACTCATGGGTTGGGATGAAGACAGTTTAATACGTAAAGCAAAAGCTGTGCACGCAAACAAAGGAAAACAATAATTGTTTCGGATAAATTCACCACTTGCATGGGCAAGTATGTGTTCAGCCATCCACAGGAAAGCAGGGCTCCATCACCTGTGATGGTGAGTGGGAAAACAAGCACCGTCATTTCGAATGCTCCCTCTTCCTTCTACCCCCAGGTTTATATGCTGAGCATGATGCCATGTGGTAGGAGATGGGTCAGTGGGATCAGCTGTCCTTGCTGCATCCCATCCCAGCTCCTTGTGCACCCCCAGCCTCCTCTCTGGCAGGCTGGTGTGAGAAGCAGAAAAGGCCTTGGCTCTGTGTAAGTACTCCCCAGCAATAACGAAAACATTTCCTAATTATCAGCACTGTTTTCATCACAAATCAAAACCACAGCCCCACACTAGCTACTGTGAGGAAAACTAACTCCATCCCAGCCAACATCTGCACACTTCCTCAATGATGAGCCAAAATGCAGCCTCTGAAACTTCTTTCTAACTGCATTAGCCTCAGTCTATTTCCTTGAGGTTTGGACTAACACACTTTACCTGCCAGTTTAGCCATGCTCATCCTGCACACTGGGGCAACTTGGGCAGCCCCTCCAGCAGGTGGTTACACATTCCATTGCCAGTACCTCTGATTACACCTCTGATAATCACATGTTAATCCCATTTCCAGCTAAAGCATAACTCTTCTTTTTGATAGATTATTTTTATATATGTATGTGGTCTTAAATCATCCTGATAAAACACGTTGCTTTTTGTTAAAAAAAAAAAATCATACTAGGTTTTTAACAATGCTACCTCAGAAGTGGTAAATCAAGCATATTGTTAATACATATTTATAGATATAATTTTGTATTATACTTCATATTTATATTCATTATTAGTATATATTATAACTTTTATAAGTACATCCTGTAGTCATGTGTTCTACACCACATCTAATACCTTCCATTTAGGTTTTATTCCCTCTGTGCTCTTCCCTCCAGTGGGGGAGAGCAGGGAGTGCAGTGGAGCGCTCGGTTTTTTCAGGGTGTTGGGTTTGGTTCTGATGTTAAACATGTTGCTTTGTGCTTTTGTCAGGGACTGAGAGGGCTGAGCAGTGCTTCTCACCCTGGAGCAGCAGCTGAGGAGGGGGTCCGTGCTCCTGCAGGAGGGTATTGGCTCCCTGCCTCCCAGCCAAGTGCCCCAGAAACTCACAGCCCTCTGCACAGAGAAATTCTGTAAGCAAATCTATGAATTCAGGTGTGCGAATGCACACATCTGCATTATGCAATGCAAAAGCAGGATATAAACATTCAAGGAAACTTTGTATTCGAGAGAAGTAGTTGATACTTCATGGTTTGAAACAGAAGTAGTTTCACAGGGATGTTTTTTCTGTAATGGTCAGGAAAGATATTTTGGCAGCAGGAAGGGAAGAAGATGGCTCTGTCATTCCATCAGCTCCTCCTGAGAACAAGCAGACAAAGGCAATGTGAGTATAAAATAGATGCCTCCAAGGAAAATGCCCTCTGCTACCATCAAGAAGAGTTAATTTTGGCAAGCTGACATCTCTGATTGTTTTGCTGAAAACCAACACTTCCAATGTCTGGAAATTAACTTTCAGATTTCCAGTGAGGAAGAGGACAGATTTTACCCTTGTCACCCATGGGTTGCAAAGACAGATCTTGTGACAAGAACTAAAACCTGGAACTCATTTTAAAAGCATATTTGACACAACACTAGCCACTGGAATGCATCCAATTTATAATTATAAGACTGGGAAACTTTAAATTAGGTCAAACTTCAGCTCCATATTAAAATGAAAAAATTCAAGGACTTAATGCATATGAGCAAGACATGAAGTGTTGCATCTGCTTTCACACTGGCTACTTGAAGGCTAAATTGATATTAAAAGCAAGAATGTTAAATAAGTGAATTTCTTTTTAATCAAGAGTTGCAGTTTTCTTTGCTCATCACTTTGTGCTAGAGGGCCATGAAACTATCTCAGCAAAACTGTCAGTGTTTGCAATCTCTGTAGCCTGCTCCCCAGTGAAGCTGAGCTACTTATTTAGCTGTAAAAATATTCCCCTAGTTGGAGTTTCTAAAATTACACACAGAAAAAGGTTTGATAAATCTCTCCAGAATGTAATGGCAAATCTAAAGAAATTTACCTTTAAAAAATTTATTTACCAGAGACAGTTCAGCGTTAGATGAAATATTTGCTTTTCCAGAAGGCTTTGTTCTTCCATAATTTAACAACAAGTTTGATTGGTAAAAAGGAAAGCTGATGAGTTGCCACAAGATACACCATGAAACGGTGGTTTCGTTTTACAGTGGATGCTAGAGCTATGCTGACTGCCACATTTTCAACCCTCACAGTAGACCATCTTGAAATCCTACTGGAGATTGGTAGGATCCCAGTAGGAGCCATACTAGGTCCTTTTTTTCTTTTTCCAACCTAGAGAATGGACAGGATGTGTAGAGAAATAGTGATATGTCATGCACTCCATACTAGGCTGCTGGACACAGCTTTGAAATGAGACATTAAGAACTAAACTAAACTAAACTAGCCAGAAAAAATGGTGTAGTTAATGGGAAAATAATTTCTATTTGGATTATGCCAGAAATTTTCATGCTTTGGAGTGAAACAAAGCCTTCCTTAAGTGCAAAGAGCAAGCAGCTTCCATTCTTTTTTTTTTCTTTCTTTTAAAATTCCATTTTATGACAGTAAGACTAGTGAACTCACTTCTGTGAACCCACCTCTCAAAGACATTTCATCAAAGTAACAAGGTTACCTACTGGAAACCTAGCATCAAAGATGTAGTGCTGTCACACAGGGCAGGGGCAAAAGGTACAGGGAATGATGCATTGTTTCCAACTTAACTGCAGGTAGTCAGGAGGAAGTTCAGTTGTTATTTTTACAGTTTTTTCATGTATATGTGAAGGCAATTACACCAGGAGAAAAAAAACAACACCACCAAAAACCCCACCAAAACCAACCAAAAAACCCCCTCAAATGACAGCCTCTCTCATTCCTAAAAGATTCCCCTGCTAAGTTATCATTTCACCTCTTCAAATATATCTCTATCTTTTCCCTTTGCCCATTTTGAAAGCTGAAATAGGCTGCAAATATTACACACAGTGTTTGGATAGTACAACAGAGAATTGGTTGAATTAATTAATGCAAACTTATTTTCCACACTGTCCAGGGATGCAAAACCTAAATGTAAGTAACAGATAGGCAAAATAATAAATATTCCATTTTATTTTGACTTTTAATCATTTTCCCAATGTTGTATTAAGAGGAACATAGATAAACAGTCCCTTTTAATATGAGCATGCTCATGATAACCTATTTCTTAAAACCATAATAGGCAAAAATAAATGACTTACTTGAAAAGGGGCTACTAGTTTATCCAGTCTAGGGTAGCAGACAGAAAATTTACTCAGTAGTAACCTATTGCTTAAAACCTTGATAGGCAAAAATAAATTATTTAGTTGAAAGGAAGCTGCTAGTTTATTGAAGCTGAGGTAGTGGATAGATAATTTACGCGATAGTTTTGGATTTTGTTTTGTTTATTTTTATGTCACGGGCTATCTTGGTTAGGAATGTGGTTTTAAAAAAAATAATTTAAATAAACAACAAACAGAAAGAAGCCATTTTAAAAAAAAGGGAAACAGGTAACTATTCAGTTTTGGCTGGGGTACCTGCGTGGGTATTAAGTCAGTAGCCTCCAGGGCAGTATTACGCTTCCTCACGCTGCCTTCAGGACGTAATTCCTCTCCATGCTGCCATCAGCTGAAACACTCCACCCCACCATGTCTCTGCCCCGTCACTTTACTCTTCGAGATCTCCATCTCCCTCTGAAAAAGACAGTGCAACACCTATTCATGACCTTTCAACTCAGGGCTGGTGTTTTCCCCTTGTTTTCAAGTGGTGCTTTAGTCAAAATGGTGCTTGTAAGTCTTTGATGGCATGAGGCAGGAAATCGTCACACTAGGGGTGTAACTCCAGCCTAAATTCTGCTTTTAACACAAAATATCATTAGTTTCATCAAAAGAGTTATTGTTTCTAGTTGCACATTAGAAACCTTTTATTTCCCTTCTGCCAATAATTCCTTATGTTTGTTTCAACTGTCCTTCACGAGAGGAAAGAATATAGATTTTTCTTTCAGAAGTAGAGTGCCCAGACAAATTCTCCTTATCTTAAAAATCCCTATTTTGGGCCAAATTTATTTCTTGGTTACTTGATTAAGGACTTCCAGAAAAATCGATGGGACCTGTTTTCAGGCCTTTAAATTCTAGTCCTGTTGAAGGTAAGGAAATATAAAATCCCAACAGAAGAATGCACCTTTTCAGAAGAAATCCTTTAAAACATGTTAGTTAACTAGAAGCCTGTTTATCCAGGAAAAATGGCAGTACACTGAAGTATAGCAACCTAGGTCTTCTCTTAAACAAGTAAGAAAATAAACATTGGCTTTAGCCCCCCGTTTAAAACAACAACTGTCTCAACATTAGCTGTGTGAGGAAATGAAATACGACATGTATTTTCTTTGAGGAAAATATTGTAGCTTTTCACCAGGATGAAATACATACACGGACATGTGGTCATCAGCTGGGCAAATTTCTATACTTGAGATAAATACCAGCATAATCAAAAACACTGCTGAAATGCAAGTGAGTCTTTTACATGCTATAAACATATTGGTCCCATTACCTGAGTGCAACTTTCACATACATTAAATGACAAATAATCAAAATCTTTGAAAAATTAGTGTGGAGTTAAATCCAAGATGGCCAGGGTAATGAAGTAATCTGCTAAAATGTCATCATTGGGGCATTCAGAATATCTACTCCTTGCACATATGCAAAAACATAGTAAGGGAAGAACAGATTTTAAAGTGGATTTCTAGATAAACTTGGGAATATGTCTGAGAAGAAAATACCATGCTGAATTGTGAATTTTTCACTTAAATATAGGATCACCATCCTAAAAAAAATCAGTCCAATAAGATTCAATTTTTTATAGGACTTTAGTGAAAAGGGAAAAAATTAATACCAAACCACATAAATTCCATGTGTTTTGGAATCTGCAGAGATTCAAGCCTCAGCCAAGTAAACCGATTGGAGTAGTTCTTTTATTTTTCACATGCCAACATGCATCACTAAATTAGCAAGAGAACATATCATGCATTCGAAATTAATGGCCACACTTTCTTTGACTGCTCTAAAGTTGAGATTTCAAGTTGCTTTACTACATGTATAGTAAAAATTTTTACTGAGACTGGTACTGCAGTGCTAGTGTAGAGCTTTGGAGGAACAATCTAAATCCTCTTCTGCCTTCTGAATTGCTAGCAAAGGTGTTGGAAAGCATTCCCAGTCCACACTATTTGCACTGCATTAAATTTTAAAAGCAGCAGAAAAAGGTCCAGATCCATCTTAAGATGTTACATCTTTAGATACTCTATGTTCAGTCTTCTAAACTGACCACAATTGATTTAAAAGACAGTGAGAGATACATTGCAGGAGAATTTTAGGAGGGTAGAGAGAAGGATTATTTTTACTTATTCTACTTTTAAGAATAAAATAAATGTTTTCATATTTTTTTTAAAAAAACCCCTACAAATAGCTGACATTGCATCCCTATAGTCACAAATATCAAGACAATACATAAGAAAAAATGGGATTTCAGCACTGAAACTAATTATCCAAGGTCTTCTTGAAGCTTTCCAAGAAAGTATTGAAAATGTTAGAAAGAGGACAAATGAACTTAAAGTTTGCTTATGGAAATAAGTAAATAGCAGGTCCTACCCACAACAGTTTCAGTGGATAAAAACCAGCTGACTTTATAGTGACATTTGGAAAACGAACAGGAAAAGTCAAGTATTTGTTTCATTTGTAAGGAAAAATGATGATGGCATGCTGTTTGCAAGGCTGCTGTGTAAACACATGGCCATTAAAAAAACTAAACAGCGAAATAGCAAAGTGGTACCTTGCAAAGGAGAATGTCACAGAATAGTAGAGAAAATTGAACAGCCTTGTGAGCTCCCATAAAATAAAAAATATCGCAAAATTAACATAAAGAGACAACTATCATTGATATACAGAGATACACATCAGAAAAGGTTTGACTGCTGGGAAAGCACATTTTTGAAAGAATTCATGCACAAAATTTAGAGGCTCAGCATTAGGCAGCATAAGGCTGTGGTGCAAGATTTCCTTAGCACTCTACCTGCTCAACTCAATGCCTTCAGTTAACCATATCCTATATTGGAGGGTGTCACATCTTTTCAGGGTGGCAGAAAAGCTGGAGGTGGTACTGAATCTATTTCACCAATATTTTGAATGCTTAAAGATCAATAGGCCGGAGTGGGTTTCAGGTGGGGCTACTGGTTACAGATGAGGAAATCACACTTGAAAGCAGGATGGATCTTACCTTGCCTCTGTCACAGGGAAGGAAAAGGTACAAGCTGTCTTGCTCTTGCTGATTTTGGTCTGGAAGACACAGGCTGGAAATGAGTGCTTTCCAATTTCTGTTTCTAAAATTTAATAGTTTTCAAAAGTGAGAGATGATCTTGTAACACAGAAGCCTTTGCTTACAACACAGGTCACTCCAGTGTGACAGTTTGAATCACAGCCCTGGGAGTAGACAGCTGCCCTGGCATTACTGAGAAGATACGTTCCATCAGGCAATATGTGGCCTTTCCTTGGATGTGGGAGGGAGCACGAATAATTCATCTTTTGAGGACTCTCAGATTTCAAATTAACATTTGTGTCATTGTTCCAGGGTAGAGCATGTGGTTATGAAGACAACATTAAATTTGGAGCTGTGTGCATGCTTCAGCTTCTACAAGGTAATATGGAGATATGGAACCCAATCTGGACATTAACCAGTGGCAGAAATTGTGTAGGTGAGATTAAGAAGCTGGGAAGAGAAGGGTTCTGCTGCTCAGGGAATACAAATAATGGCAATGAGAAAGCACTTGCTGTGGTTCAAATCAAGTGGGTCTAGGGAGGCAAAAATCAGAGACTTCCTGTTTTACCTGATGTTAATTGAAAGTAAAGCTCTGCTTGAAGATAATTCCATCGATTTTCTTTATTTATAAATACCAATAGCAAAACAGATATTAGCTCAAACCCAACCACTACCTCAATGGCAAGAAGAAGTTTCTGCATTCTTTCAGGCTCTGAAAAAAACCCGCAATAGAACACAAAGGAACAGATTACACACACACAAAAAAAGAGAAAAAATAGCTGAGGCTAGTAATCCAAATACTTTATTATGAATAACAAATATTTTTGGTGTCACAAAGCAAAAGGTTGGATTTCTCTCTCTTAGAATATTTATTACAGAAATTAAATCATTTTTCATCACTAGTTTGGGGAATATACTTGCAGAAAAAATGAGTTCACTTCTTTTGCCATCTACCAGCACAACATACTGTCCTATTTCATTTTCCAGTTAGAATATTACTTTTCTTGTTATTATAGCTGTGTCAAAGAGTACTTTCTTTAAGCACACAGAAGCAGCATAATATCTTTCTGTGAAATGAGAGAAATTCTGAAGTTGTTTGAATTGTGTGATCTATTATAATGTAGTATCTGGCCTGATGCAGTGGCATGCTAGCTAGCTTTCTCCACAGTCTGAAATTCTTGTAAAAACTTGCCCCTTACACAGCTTCAGGCCTTGTAACACACCAGTGAACTTATAGTCAGTTAGATCTTAGTACTCAGAATTCTAAGGGAATATTTTATTTCCTATTTCTCCCATTTATTCTTTCCTATAGTATGCCATTAAGAAAATGTTCCAGTATGTGACTTTAAAAATATTTAGAAATTTCAAATCCTCCACCATGTATTCTAAATGTTCCTCTGTGTGTACTTATACAAAATTAAAAGTGACAGTATCAGAGCTTTTGAAGAGCAATTAAAGATAATGAGACAAAATTTTGGATATACACACTTCAATGGCAAAATTCCCAGTGGAATTCCCAATGGTTCTCCTTACAGGACATTTTCAGTCTGTGTTTTAATCTAGTCCATTACAAGACTTACAAAAAATGAATAACTTTGTGAATTTCTAGATTCAGGGTGGATGATAGCAGATGTGTCAGGCTTGTGCAGATGAGACACATGTCACGGTACTGGAATGAGGGAAGAAACCAGACATATTGTAAAGGTGATTTTTTAAAAATTGAAATCTACAGACTAGGCACTGTATTAAGCCTGAGCTCTTTTTCAGACATGGAAAAGCCTTAGCAAACCCAGAGTCTTTCCTGACTCACAGCTCTGATATTAGCGCTCCAACACAGACTGAACTGTCTTACTGCCAGGCAATTGCAGTGAACATGAGCAGTATCTGGGAGCGGTTGCAGGGATTGATCAAAAACACCAACCAGAATAAAATACCCACTGACCTCTGTTTGATTTCCAGGCACTGATCTATACATGCTATAAAAAGACTTCAAATGATATATGTGTGGCCTCTACCAAAGTTATCCTTTGCCATCTCACTCTGCCTATGGCAGCCTGTGGGCGCCAGAAGCTGAAACATTCCTTAAACAGATATATTGACCTTCGTTTAGATAAAATTCCTTGCCATTAATATGGTATGTTTTTCTCTGGAAATACATTGCTTCAGCAATTTGAGGACTAGAAATACCACATAGGTAATATTTAGATCTAATGGTTAATCTTCCAGCTGGAATACATACAGCCTAGGTCTCGGAATTAGAACAAACAAACAAACAAATTATCAAAAGACAAGTAAAACCAACACTGGGTAGCTTTAATCTTTCAGCTGACTCTTATCAAGTAGATATTATCATATCCAGTTTATGATAATACATTAACATAAAATAATATTTCATTATGAATCAAAGAAGGGCTAAAAACCACAACACATTTAGGACTGCACGTGTATGTAGTTTAACTCTAACGACCCCTTAGCCCTAAGTTAATGTAGGAATCCAGGTTTTAGGTAACCTTACATTAAAAGAATGAAAAAATATCACTTTGCAAGAATGAAGCCCATTCAAAAATGCAACTATATAAGGTGAGCTAAAATAATTTTAACTAAAAGCAACAAACCTTTTACAGAAAAGGAGCTTAGTTTTTAGAAATAAATAAATTTGTAAAAGAAGTATTTTCCTGGTTGTTAATTAGTGGCATGCAGAAATCACACCAAATGGTGAGTATCCTAGTCATCCATTCTAATTAAAATTTAAATTGAAAACTGGGTTCTAATGAAGAGGAGCTTAGTGCTGGTCTTGAGGGATCTCCTGTCAGTGGGCAAAGGAAAAAAGTGCACAAAGGCAAAAGAGATTTTGCTCAGGCATTTACTTGGTGTATGCTGCACTCTAATAGAAAAATGGGTGCCTGCTGCCTCTTTATTGAAAAAGAACCAATGAAGGCACAGTTGCTCTTTGTGGTACTGTGATCTAAGGAGAAAATCTCTCTAAGTCTAGCTGAGAAGCAAAACAGAAATAAGGAAGAAACGATCCTATAATTTTGTCCACTGTGGCAAAGTGGTTACACTATTGTTCCTTTTGGATTGTTTGACAGCTCCACTCCTCCAGCTCACCAAAACTGTTGATAATAAACATAGTGGAAGGTGAGTACAGACATATCTTCCTGCACCTACATCTGCTCACACTTGTTGTCTGAAGGGTCAACATTTGCTGAACAGCTATAAAGATCATCTAAGTGAAGCACAAAGCAAGACTTTTGATGTGATTTTAGTTTGAAAAAACCAGTGCTCTTTTTTTTAAAACTTCAAAATGATGCTTTAATGTGTTACTAAGTGTAATAAAAACAAAAATCTATCACACCCTTAGGCTAATAAATTGCCCAGTGCATTGAAAAATTCCCTATGCATCAAATAAGGATAACCTGCTAAATGAATGAAAATGCTAAAGCTATAGCATCTTTCACAAATAGCTGTGTATCTCTAACAGTCTAATACAAGATAATGGAAAATACAGCAAGCATTTTGTATTTTTAAAGTCTGTTTCTGTGCCACCTCAGAAGCAGAAATTTAAATGAATAGTCAAAAACTAATTCAATGTCTGTAACTTCTACTTAGGGTTTCCAGTAGCTGTGACTCCAAAAGAAAAAAAATCAGAAAAATGTTGGAGCTATAAAAGAGCAATCAGATCAGGTCATACAAGAAAATAAGTTATGCAGTATCTGCCAATACAGACACTTAATTATGCTTTGTGTAAGTGCAATAAATCACTGTCTTAAAACCCAGAGCTCTCATTTGTTGCAGATCCCTCTTTGCAGGGCTGTTTTTCAGTTTTTGTTGCTCCCCCCTCCCCAGCAAGGTAATAAATGTGGTATTAAAGCAGTCTCTCTCTCTGGCTGTGAGCTTTCTGCAGATGAAAGTTAACTCCTGTCTTTCAAAGTGCTATGAGTGGCAGGTTGCATACCAGAGCGAAAGAGAAATCTCGCCGCTAATCTATCATGAACAAAATACAATGTCTCCCCACAAACCTCCCTCTGTCACTATGCTCAGAAGGTTGCAACAGCAATATTTCTCTGCTATATTTTTCAGGAAGGAATGCAGAAACTATAAGGAAATCACAAGGAGAGATTTGCCATGGACAACCGGTTGTATTTGGTTAAACTGTACTAAAATTGTATTTTTTTTTCATTTAACAGTAAAATTCAGTCAATGTTGTTTAATGCCAGTGCTGTTAATGAAGTTGTCAAGCTTGTCACTTTTGTTGAATACCAACTTTGCTAAGAAACTGGTACTACAATTACCTCCAGCTCTATACGATTAAATTCATCAAAGCACACCAAGGCTCCAGATTGTGCCAGACCTTTGAAGAATTTCCCCATGGCTTTGTAGTCTCGTCCATCAGAACAGTTCAACACAATGCATTGACAAAAGAAAAGGCCTTAAAAAGATCTCTTTTTTTGTTATTTAAAATGTATAGGATTCAGCAACATTTACTGCCTGTAATTCGGCCTCCCCTGCTGTTACTCCCCAGCCCCAGAATTTCCCCTTATTTATCCAATCTGAGTCTGTAATATAAAGACAGCTCATGCAGTTCTTAACTAACTCAATCTTTCACAGTAGCATGGGAAATACATTTACACACAATTTAAAAAAATAAATCTCTAACAGCTGGAAAATGAAGTTAAAAGAGGAACAACAGCAGTTTCATGTCCACCCAACTTCTCCACTTGAATATGCTTCTCAAAATCACTCATAAACAATCAATTCTTTTTAAGAAAAGATGTAACTTTCAGGGAAAAAAAATGAAAAACCCTCTGGAAGTAATGAGCTGATAAGGGAGGAATGCTTCATGCTTGAAAAGGTCAATGGGAGAAAAGATGCTCCTGGATTCCTCTCCTCTCTCTGCTGACACAAGGAAACCCCCACCAGGGTGAGGTGACTGTTACTACCAAGAGGCACTTGGGTGAGACCCAGCTTCCTCCTCCATTCCCATGTCTTCTTCTCTCACCAAAATGTCTGGTATTCTGAGAAGGACCAAGCTCCCCAAGAAGAGCCCAATTCCAGTACAGCCTAGGGGCAGGTATGTCACTGGGCACACCCTGCATTGGACACTTGTCCTTGGCAGCCCCTGGGCACACAAGCAATATAGCAACCCAGGTGTTCCCCAAACCAAGTCATTGTTTTTGCTCCATGTTCTTTATACCATCCTGGAAATGAATATGCCTCATCTGAAGAACAGGCAGGAGAAATCACTGCCCACAGATGTGTTTTTGTGGAAACTAAAGTACCTATGCAAGCATCAACAGTGTTATGGCTTGAAAAATCTAAAAATAAGCACGCTGATTTACATTGTGCTGGGCACACTCCTGTTACTGTAGCTGGGCTAAAGAGTGCAGTGGGTGAAGAGGCAAATGCTGCATCACTGGTGGCAAAGCTATTTTGGCAGCACACAGTGTAGAATAAAAGTAACAAAATTCTCAAATTATACACAGAAGAAAGAATTACAAGGAAAGTGAAGTTCTGAACCTACATTACAAGCTCGAGACAATGGGACTTTCAGTTACTCACAAGCTCTTCCACAAATAACCACTCATTTTGGTTTGGTGATTAGGTAACACAGATGGACACCTGATGCAGCTGCAGGTAAGTTGTTCCTCCTGGCTTTATGCTTGCTGAACTTTTCTCCCTGTACTGTGCTTATAAAGAAAAGACATCTAAAACTCTCATGTTTATTCTTCAAGATAAATGTCGTAGTGAGATTCAGACAGATGGCTCACCTATGGAGACTTCAGGCTCCAGCTCATACAGAGGTGGAGAACACCAAGTGGAGACTCACCTGCCACTATCAGGAGCCTCAGCTCTGAAGTGTACAATGATATAGGAGATGCAGGAATAACCCAATCAGGTCACACCAGTAGCCCCTCTAATCCACCAGAGGTCAATCTTTGCACATGAGCTGCTAAAGCCCATATGAGCCATCCTGGGCACTGAAAGGGAGAGGTGACAAAGCAAGAAAGTCAACATGAATAAGCATTAGCAGGAGTTATCTGGTCAAGGCACAAAAATTGGGAGGAGAATAATGTATCAAATTCAGTGATTATCTTTGACATCTACATACCAAGTATGTGGAATAAACCTACAGTAGAATAAACAAGAGGACTGAAGTCTTCAAACATGATCAAAATTACTGCTTACATGGCATAGAGGCTCAATCCAACCACTTTCTCAGAACCAGCAAAGGAAGTGGTAGGAAACTTTCTCAAGAAGTAGAGGTAGAGGAGAAAGGAAGAATCTGACATTTCAAATATGAAGGACATATTTACTTCCTCTGAGATACCAGAGAGGATGAGCAGCCAAAGAGCTCTCAAGTAGTGAGTAGAGGAAAAACATGTAGTGGGGAATCTATAAAACTTCAGCAAAACAGGATGATCTGGTAGAAGATAATTTCATGAGCAGAACCATTTAAATGGAAGGACTTAGTGGCACTCAAGCATTTCAGCTACATATGTAACTAACGGAAACTGGATACAGCAGGACACACAAACCTATTCTCCCTCAGATGCTCTGCCATTCAATGCAGATGGCAGATAAACCGTCAGAAAAAAAAATTCTGTAGTTGAGTCTAATGACATGAGTCATTTGAAAACCTGAATATAGAAAAGAGCTCAAGTGAACATCATTATGGAGAAAGAACAGCAAAACAGAAACCAATGGACTGCAAGATATTGATAACCTCAAAAAATTGACTGATCAGCTCTTCAGGAACTAAGTAGAAAGGGAAAAATATTTGAGAAGAAATGGCAGTTCCCCAATTTGACTGTACTTAGGACATAAATGCAAACTATAATAAGGAGAAAATAAGAGAGAAAAAGTTCACTAAACAATAATCTTTTCACATACGAAAAATACTGGAAGACATACAGGAGGCAAAAATTATATTTGCTTACAGACAGGCTTCCAGAAATAGTCAAAGATGACAGACTCACAAAAGCATGAAACGAGATACAACTACAAAGTGACATGGTATGTAACTAGAAATCATTCGAGAACATTAGTTATACTAGAAGATGAAAAAAACCATTGGAACACAAATTAAAAAGGAAAAATCAGCAACAGGTAGTGATGAGAAGATCCAAGCTTACTAATTTTTGCATCTTTTTACTAGAGAGGCCAGCCGCATGTGGTGGCCAACAGCACCAATGGATAATATCTCAGGTTAACGCAGGTAAGAGGTTAAAAAGCAATTTGTTCAGTTATTGTATTTAAATACCTGGCTGAAACAAAGTCAGAATCATTACCCACTGTCTTTGAGGATTCGTGGGTGACTAGTGAGATACCAGAAAACTGGCAAGGACCAACAGAAAGCTGGTATTTGTACAGGAGAAACTGAAGAATTACCAGCCCAATTTCAAATCCCCTAAAAAGCACTGAAACAAACAACTAAACAAAGGACTGTCCATAAGCTCTGAAAAGAAAACAAGATAAACAACAGTCTGGGTTGAGTGTTGGGAAAAATCACACCAAACCAGTCTAATTTCTTCCTGTGACAGGAGACTGACGAGTAGATATGGAAGTCATAGTAGATGTCAAATACCTTCTCTTCAGTAGGGCTTTTGACGCCGTCTAGAAGAAAGTTACGGAAAAGTGTTCTGGGGGAATTTTTTTCAGGGTGCGTGAAACTGCTGGAAAAATAGTTTAAATGGAGCTACTGGTGGTTGATTATCAAGCAGGGGACTATATCGAACATGGCTCTGCAGTGCATTACACCTGAGTCTGCTGTTCTCTGATGTTTTCATTTGGCACCTACATGACAGAACAGTGTAAAACTTAAAAAGCATATAATTCACTAATGTGAATAAATAAAGCCCTGTTGTTTCAAAAATGCTGTGATGAGAGGTCAAGAAGCATAGAGATATGCTCAAAAATAATCATCCATCACTGGAGAATCTCCAGCTTAAATGGTGTGCTGAATTTTGAAGAAACTGAACAAAACAGTATGCCGTTGGAGAACATCTTGAAAGAGAAATAGGAATGTTCTACAATACATCATTTCAGAAAACGGAAAGAGACAATAAGATTAATCAAAAAAACCAGGCTGTTTTTAAAAACAAAGAGAGCAATGACACTGGTGAATGGGCAGGTTGTGGGATGTCTATTCTTTGGTCTTAAAGACAGACAAAAGTACATGAGGACACAGCTTTTTTGGTCCAGCTCTGTTGAGGTAAAACAGACAAGGATGACCTTGAACTCTTCTCAGTCTATCTTTTCACGTGATTCTAAGATCAGAGAAAGGTGCAAGACATATGAGCTAATCTCTGACAATAGAAGTTCCCATCTTGCTTTGTCAGTTTTAAGGTAGCAGTGCCATGGAGGCTTACCCAAACTATAATTAACAGAACAATTTCAAGTGCTGTGAGTCACAGAGAGTGCATCACCTCTTTCTCAGTTCATTCAATCATATCTGCACAGCACTCATTTCTGCAATGGAGACATACACCTGGCAATTACTTTGGGCCTAGCAACTTCAGTTTTTATAATCCCAAATAATAAGAAGTGTGGAAAAAAGTGTCCTATGTGAAGATAGAATGGAGGTCTCCATTGCCCTTGCAAATATTAAATTCTTGTTTCAACTCCCAGGATCTGGAAGTATCTTTATCAACTGGATAAACTGGCTACACTTTTTCATTTTACTTTTTTTAAACTTCAGTTTTTCATCTTTACTTTGTCTTCTTACGTGAGTTGTTAAGCAAAAAGGGACAAAGGAGTGAAGTACCTCTGCTGGGCAATGCCCTGTTCACATATAACTATCATATAAAATATTTTTCAGCTTCTTCTCGTTTCAAAATCATAGGCTCATAGAACAGCTCATGTTGGAAGGGACCTTGTAAGATCATATGGTAGACCTGAAATTTTGTTCTGTCTTAAAATGTGCCATAAATCTGTCATTTGAAGACCTTCCCTTTTGTTGCTTCTTCCCAAGACAGAATTGCTTTAGCTGAAAATCAGCATGGAGCTGAAGGAGATGGGAGTCTTTCCGAATCATGGCATTGGTAATGTTTTCAGTATTACTATGTATCCAGTTAATTAAAAAGCACTTTTACTGGGCCACTTCTTAATTGACTTCTTCACATTTGCATCTTAAGCAGAGGTTTAGAGTGACCTGTCTACAATGATATCCTATCCTTTTCCTTGGTGTTTAACAGCTAATTTCAAAGCAGCAATGTGCATGAAAACTCAGATTATTCTCTCTGAAGTCCATTAGCCTGTATCTATCAGCAGTATTTTCATTTGCCACTGTGCTGCCTGGTGCTTTCATTTTGGTCTGCCTAAATTCCATGCTTTACTCCACCCAAGCATAAGGCTGGGGACCAGTGGGGAACAGCAGAGGCACACAAATCTCCCACGACTGGGCTTCAAATATTTAAAGGAAAGACCAGGACCTACTGTAGAGGTAAACCTGACTTTGTTCCCCTCTGTGGGTCTGACACACATACCCACTCTGATAAAGCCACTTCCAGATACCTACAAAATCAGTAGTTACACCAAGTGAAGTAGCTGGCCCAGCATGTGTTCACAGCTGTTCTGAGCTTTTCATATCCCTAAACTATCATTTCTTTGCACTGCATTTTCCCTTTTGTTCATTCCCCTGCTTCCTTCTTTTACTGTGTGAGAACAGAGGTCTGGGTAATCCATTTGTCATTTTTTCATTCTAGGTCTCAATTATTCTTTCTAACCTGCTTTTCTTCTCTGTCAGCATTCCCTCTTGCTCCTAACCTTTTGTTTTCTTCCGTCTCCTATCTGCCCAAGACTGATTTACATAAATCTACAGGAAAGTAATGTGAGTGGGACTTTTTCCTGCAAAATGAAAAGCAAGTGCTCTGCTGGCACTGCATTTCTACACCTTACGTGCTGCAGAAAGCTACATTCACATGATTAGAAAGTGCATATATCTGGAGACGGGGGAGAAAGCTGACTGGAGCTTTGTGTCCCTCATAGAAGCGGTAGCCTGAACCATACCCATGAAAGGTGTTCAAATGACTCCTTGAAAATATCTCCATCAACTGAAGTATTTAATACTGAGTACAAGTGAAATGGGAAATCACACATTTCAGTCTCCTAAACTTTCTAACATCTTTCTCTGCAATGTTCCTGTGACTGCTTTTTCTGGACCAGCAATGTCTCTCTCAAACCTCTTTTACTGTATGTTTTGTCTCTCTCTCTAAGGCTTTGCTTCCCATATTGTGAACACTTCTCTGGATTCTTAGTTTTTCCCTTTACCTAAAGTCTCCTTCAGCTTGGGAAGGCTGAAGAGTTGTGCTATTGTGCATTGCTCAACAATTGACATTCTATGATGTCTTAACACTGTGCTGCTGTTGAACCAGGAGTGCTGGACAGCGGAAGGATGTCTGCCCAGAACTGGAAGAGCAAGGCCCTGAGCACAGGCCTTCATGTTCTTTGGTAATAGTTCTTAACTCTTAATTTTCAGCCATCAATCTGTGAGTCTCCTTGCACTTCTCTGTGAAGTACAGTCTGAGGGCAAAAGCAGAGCAACACAGACAAGTCAGGAAGCTCCTTTCCCTGAGAAGCTACCACTGGCCTGAATGGATAAACAAGGACCTATAACAAAGAACTCAATAGGCAGCTTGGGACACTGCACTGGTAGTTAGCCTGAGAACACTTTGTTTAACCAATAGATATAAACATGCTCTTAAAGTTAAGCACACACTGATGAGTCAAAATTAGCTAGAAATTAGAAACCAACCATAGGATGTTTTGCTGTTACATATATATCTATGCTGGGACCTGTTTCTTTTCATTTGCATATGTTTATGTATTTAAGAGATATTCATAAGCAAATCCTCTCTCCTACATGCTTATTTTCTTAATGAAAATAAGCTGTAATTTGTTGCTTTATTTTCTGGACCTTTATTTGTCAGATACAAGAATTTTTGATCGTTTTCTTATTTCCATGTTTCTGTATTTCCTTTTGCTTTTATGATTTAAGAAGATGAAAAACTATCAACAAAAGATATCTAAGTGACGTCTGAATTGATTATTATAACAGGAAGCAAACCTACAAGTCACCTTACTATATGTTCCCAGCAAATACTAATAACTGCTTGTATGCATAATAAAGATGGATATGTATAAAACATTGCATATAGAGCAGCACAGCAATGAAAAATATCCCTCTAGGACTTACACTGTTACTGTCTCAATGACGTGGAGATCCTCTTTTCGCCACTAATTTAGCAGCACAAAAACCCAGAATCCTTGCAGTCCCACACTGTGCCTCAGAAATGCCTGTGTACACAGACTGTGTTTCTTTAATCAGTGTAAATTCACCCTGCAATTTTCTCTCCCCACTGCTACCCCCTTGAGCAACAGCTTAATAAATAAATAAATAAACAAACAAACAAATAAATAAATGAAATCTGCTTAGCTACTCCCCGAGTTGAGTGCAGCCAGACATCCTCTCCATGTCTTTAGGTAGATGAGCAACCGTGCTGACTCCAGTGAATCACATACTTGTAATTATATGCACACAGGGAATCTACATCCTTAATTTGTTTTTTGCCTCCTGTGGTGTTTAAATCATGAGTTGTGGGTTTGGGTTTTTTTAACTTGCTTGTTGTTCTAGTCAGGTCTTGGCAACTTTTCCTTTTCCCTGTTCTAGCTGGCTTTTCAGGTGCTCCAACAAAGTATAGGGTTCCCACCAGAGTTCTTAAAGAAGAAAGATTTCCGGGGTGAGTATACTATATCAATAAATGAAACCCAACCTTTTAAAAATTACACTGTCAGAAAAACCCATTAGGCTTTAAAAGAGTTGAAGTAAACATTAGATTTTAATATCTACTGCTGCTTAGATTTTTCTGAACTGAAAATCCCCAGTGAGCACTTAAAACTTCATTACTACACTGAAAGGTTGTGAAAGGCTATTTAAAGGTTTTCAATTTTGCTGAAGTCTAGAGGTTATTACAGCTTGAAAGAATACAAAACCTAATATTACATGGAATGAAAGGAATCAAATTTATGTTCTCATCTCCCCTGTAGTTTAATCCAGTTCTATTAGATTCAATGGAGAAAATCAGGGCAGGCTGAAATATTTTAGAGGGCTGATGAAAAATAATATTTGGTCATCGTAGAAAACATTTCTCTCTATTACTCACACTCTAAAGGATATTCCTATCTCTCAATCCCACAATCACAATTTACAGTGTTATCAGCCTCCTGCTCAGAAACACATGGACTATATGACCTGTGTCAGAATCACATCAAAATTTCCAGAATTACAAACAAAAAAATATTGAGGACATCTGACTTCATCTCAAACTGAAGTTGTCTATAACTTGATACGCAGTCTTGCATTATAAATATTTCAAGCTCTTTTACTCCTTCCTTAATTTGGGAGAGACTATTGGGTGACTCAAAAGCTATGCGATATCACCATATCAGACAGCTATAATAGAAGCTGACCAAACAGTGCAGCACAAATTAGGATGAAGAACTTTTATACTCGTCCACTGAGCAGTCCATCAGATTCCAGGTTTGGTCAGTCCCAAAGTGTTAAATGAAGAAGCACATGTCCTGGTGTGCAGCTGTGGCTGTGTGAAGACCTGTTCATCTCCAATCTATTGGGACTGGAGAGATCAGCTGTCCATTTCTTTACATTTTGGCGCTCTAGATTTCCCAGGGTCTCACAGCTGAAAGAGAGAGGTACCCAGCTACACAGATTTATGCCAATATGTGTTATTTTAGCATAAAAGAGTAAAAAGAGCTTAAGAGTTCTGCTTGGTACAGCCCATACCTGAATGCTTTTATGCTGGCATTTCTAACTTGAACACACATATTTTCATTTATTTTAAAACTTACTGAGTGCTAATTGCTTAAATGTTTTTACACAACTATAGCTATGTTGGCCGATATGCTAGAAGGTAAAAAACCCCAACTAAATAGCATTTAAAGAATGCTCTTAGTAGACACTTAGTCCCTATAATAGGAAACACAATTACTAGACTGTCTTTTAACGGCGGAAGCATGTCATCCTCTTAGACATAGTAGCCATGGTGCAGTTGAGAAGGGGAGAACAAAAAGAAGTCTTGGAGATTTTTCTGCCTTCATTTGCCTGCTCCTTCCTGCTTTGGGACGCAGCAGGGAGATCAGCCCACAAGGTGGCTGTGTGATATACTGGTTATCTCCCTCCTCAAAAGACTGCTCTTGCGTATATATGGTATATATTCAGACTGTCCACTGCTACTCCTCCACCAAGCTCTCAGTAAGATCAGTCCAGAAGATGAGTACTCCCTACCAACAACACTATCCTGATTGAGTTTCATATATCTTTTTATATACACCTTTTATGCAACACTGTTCCTCAGTCTCTTGGAGATGTTCAGTTCAGGTACTAGAAGTGTTGACAGCCCTAACCCAAGGCAATCTGTGCCTTTGGATTCTTCTCCCAACCCTTTGCATCATCTATTAGCTCTTTAACTCCTTCAGAAATCACTCGATTCTTAATGCTACACATGCACGAACCACCAAGTAAGCATAAAGTGGTTGAGGGATTCAGAGCAAAGTAGCTGGAAGGGATCTCCAGAGGTCTTCTGGTGAAGCTTCGTTCTCAAAGGGAGTCCATTGAAGGAAGGAGGCTCAAGATCTCTTCAGCTTGAGTTTTGGATCTCTGGCATGGAGATACGACTGTCTCTGCAGGCCTTTGGGAGGAAAAGAGTATTTCTCTATATTTTTATATATAGGAGGATCTCCAGCTGTAAGGTCAGAGAAAGACATACATTTCCAGCAATTATTTCCTGTCTTGAAACCCAGAAGGTATGCGAACAGGCAGAAAGATACTATCAACTGTGCCCAATGAGGAATAGTGGTTTTAAGATGCAAATTACTCTTCAAATTCAAGTCTCAATATCATTCACTTGGAAGAATCACAGCTTATACTTAATATGTGGACAGAAACTTATATTGCCACTAGCTTCTACAAAAACCACTTATTCAACACAGCATTTCAAAATATTCATCAGCATTTCAGAATTAATGCATCTTCTACATCATTGTAATATGTCTTTAAATTTTTATTAAGTAAGATTTCTACCCCTTGTTAGTAGGAAAGTCAATCTTCATATTTTTGTGATATAATAAGTGCCAGAGCACAGAACCTGCGTTTTCCTTTATTTTTGTTTAGAGACAAGATATAAAAAGGCATTAATTTCTTAAATATTGGCATGTGTGCAGTTTTCACCATTCCTGTAAAGGTCAGTGAATGTGCTGTCAGTGGAGTAGAAGAAAATAAGTGCTCCTTTGCCCAGGAAGGCAGGTGTTATTTGAATCATTCTTGTTAGGCAATTTTCATCTTCCCTTGAATTTATTACTTGTGTCAGCATCAGTGACAATAAATCAAGCACAAGTTGCTTGTCTGCATGGACAATTCTGTTGTCTCATATCGCGGGAAGCTAATGAGGAGGAGGAAATGACACCGTGGGGGTGATGCAGGTATGCAAGCTCCCGTGGGGAGGGTGTGAGGGCAGTATTTGTCCCACCTCCCACCTCTTCCAGGGCCAAAGGAACCGATTATGAGTTTGTTTAGTACCCACCATGAACTTCTCTGTCCAGAAACTTCTCAGCTGTGGAGTCCAGGTTAAGCTAGTATAAATAAAGATTTTGGGAGATTCTAACCTATAAACAGCCCCTTGGGATCACAGTGGAATACAAATTTTATATTAGCATAAATGAAATGCACATCCTATAATACCACACAAGGATCACATTAATTTTCTGTCCTCACTCAGGTGTTTAGGGAAGCCATGGCTTTGCTCAGTTAGACCTGAGTCTAACCTAGTACCATGCTGCTGTCAGTGGCTGCCTCACCAGCAACAAATGTTCTTTTAGACTGGCACTGTTTCAGGTCTCTGTTCTTTCCTTAGAGCCCTAAGTGAGCACAAACCAAGTTATGAGATCAATGACTTCTGAGGGGTTTTTTGTGGGGGGTGCTTAGTTGGGTTTTGTTTGTTTATTTGGTTTTAGTTTCATTTTGGATTTGTTTTGCTTTATTTTTATGCTTACAGAAGGTTTACTGTCTTTTAAAAAAGGTAAAGCAAGCAATATCTCTGGTGACACCCTATTATAATTTGCAAGTAAGAAACTTTGTGTTTTATGCTTATATCTCCTCATTAAACTGATTTGAGAGATACATAGTTTCAGGATGTTTTCCCTGTCACTTGTGGTGTTTCCAGAATATGGTGCCAAAATACATACTTCAGAATTAACAGCGGCTGAATGGTTAATAAATGCAAAAATGTGTCCCAGATTTAACCATGGACTGCAGCAGCTGCCTCCACAGCTTCCTCAGAGAAAAGTGGTAGAACTTAAAATACTTTAAATATTTCTTCAACGAATTTTAAAATGGCAAACTAATACACACACACACATAGGGAAATGTAAATGCAGTCAGCATTACTGGGCTGACTTTATAATACAAAAATGTGTCAACATTAGCTCCATAAATACTCTTTTTACTGAGGAATCAGCAGTTTCTTAACCCATCCAAATGCTTTAGCAGGAGATGTTTCTCTCATCAATGCTCAAATATTACTTTAAGTAAGCACAGAGAGAAGTCTGAGAATGCATTCTGCTCCACACTTGGTCTGGAGCACACATTTTGTTAACTCAGGATACTGATTCTCTGTGTTATGCTGTCACACAGGTTCCAGGGTGTGACTTAGAGGAGCACGGCTTTAAGGGGTTAAACATATAATGATGACATACTGAAGTTTCTAATGCTAATGTTTAAATGGAATTTAGTTGATTAATGAGGTCTTTCATTTGCAGTCACTAAAACTTTTTTTAAATCTTACTTGCACAGTCTGCAGAACTTTCAAAGACACCATCGGCTCATTATGTATAATCACAGTGTTCATGAAAGAAGAGTACACTGAAAATGACGAAATGCCCAAGTTATTAATGTGCAAGTATTCAAAGTAAAGTGAAAATTATTTATAAGAAAACACTCTGAAATGTTGTAAAGTCATTTGTACAATTTCACAGTGGAAAAAAATAAAGAGAAAGGATGCAATCTTATTTTTTATCTTTTTCTAATATTTGCTATGCCAAGGATTAATTTCAAGGAAAATACATGTTTTCTTTTTAGACAGCTGCTACTTTGAGACTTGAAAGAATATTTAGAGAAGACAATTTGTTTTAAAAGAGCAAGACTATAAACACTGCATAATTACCTGTTAATGATATTGTAAATCAGTTTCTTAAGAAACATATTTAACTGCTGATTTTAGAACTAATCATTAGATTTACATTAAAATATATTCTACTCTCTCAATTTCTGTTCTAACATACAAAGGTGTATTTTCTCTGGAAATATATTGATACGGAATCATTGGAATAACCTGGTTTCTAAGCTTCTGTATTTCAGGTATTAAAATAATAAAAAGAAAGACAGCATGTGAATGTCATAACATCAAATTTAACAAAATCAAGGGGAGTTCCTACCTACATGATGAACATTTAACCTACAGAAGACTTGATAAATAAAAGGTATCTTGGAGGCAAAGAGTAGGTTTCAGCCTGCAGCTGTTGGAAGCAGACAGGAGCCCTATTAAGGCATATGGAATTACACCAAATGAAACAAGGATCTGGTCAGGGTTTGTCATGGTTGGAGCAACGCAAGTTGCAGCCTTGAGAAAGAAAAAAATATTTGAAGCCCAGAAAAATAAAGTTTGCTGAATTTTACTGTCATGAAGCTGTTTGCGGGCATTTGTTTGCTTATCTGGCAGTCAGATTTAATTTTTGGAAGGTATCACTTGACATGCCCAGGTGTAGGGCTCAGATTTCTAGGTTTTTTTACTTCCCAAACATAGTAAGTATGCATACCTTACCTTTATGCAGATCTCCATCATGCTTCTTAGTGAGGCCAAAAGAAAAGAGAGGTATGAAGGGCTGTAATTTGGAAATAATTTTAGATGCCATAGGGTTTTGAAGGCCTTTGAAATGAGTTCTGAGTTTCATGTAAAACCGTTTCTTCAAAGCAATGAGTATCTTAAATTAGTGTTGCTTGAAAACATTTCAAGACCGATTTCTCTGTAAATTAATTTCTTGTGCATTTTTAACTGCTTTTGGCTTGCAGTAATTTAATCGGAGTCTGTAATCTTCCGTCAGTTATCATGCGAACCCATAATGTTCCTTTACACTTCAATGGAGTCCCCAAGTATGCTTCCAGCCTATTGAGAGAACACATGCTAGGTGTTGCTGGTCCTAAACTTCATTTCCATGTCTGAAAAGCAAAGAGATAATTGAAATAGGTCAATGTCAAATTTAAGTATTCTATTTTTCTCATTATATGCTTTGAGGATAACATAACCTCACAGAATCTTTAAGTTCTATATTCTATTGATAGTTTTTTCATGTCTCAGCAGAGATGGGTTTGAAAATATGGACATTCCCTAGATAGGAACATATCTCTCATCTTAAAATATAAAATAGAAAAAAAATCCTGATTGTGCAGAGCAGTTGCATAAAAATATTGTTTCCGGCTGTAATTTTTATCTGTTGTTTATGGCAATTTAAAATGGGCTTTTGCCACAAATCCTAGGTGGAAACTATCAATCTTTCTGTCATAAAGTAAAACAATGCTTCACCCCTTTCGTGTGACCCTGGTGCTATAATATTTTTCTAATTAAGATCACCATAAAATTCATATTTCTTCTACTTCCTCCTCCACATCCCACTCCCAATTTTCTCTCAGAATAAGAAGGCTACTGTTTCTGTCTACTACCAACATAAATCAATTCCTAGCAAATAGCCTAGTGTGATATCTATTAACTTGTCACCAGGGATAAAATTTATTTAAAAGTTAAGAAGTGTTTTACAATTTAAAATTCTACCCAGTGCTGTAGTGAATAGTATACGCTTCCTCAATGAAGCACTTTTTCATACACCACTTCTAGTAAAGTAATCTACTGATCCTGGAATATTGAATGAAATTCACAAACAATGAACATCTTTAGTGATTAGTGTCTCAAGACTAATAGTTACCTTTCTGGACAGCTTGCCTTTTATTATGTCAACCAGATTTTCCATTGTTTTTGCTCTCCCCTCCTTTTTTCTTGTTTTCCCAAACAAGCAAGTAGATCACATCTTTTGGATAGGGCTCTAAGAAAAATAAAAAGCATGTGAATAGTGCAAATAATTTTCTGATAAAAATCATGGCATGGAACTTGGCTAATTGCATTTTTATTTTCTCTAGGCTTTACAGTAATTTGATTTTAGTTGTACAAATATGAATGCATTTGTTAATCAACTCTGGCATGTCCAAAACTGTGTAAGATGTCTTCTCATATTTTCCAAGCTGATTTGAAAAACTCTTTTTGGAGGAAATAACTCGCTTGATAGGTCTACAGAACAAAATAGGATAAAATACGCATTACATAATTTTTTTTTTAAGTCACAGCACTTGTATATTTCTATTTTCCTGTTTATTAATATCTAATAAAAAAGAAAAAAGGGAAAAAGACCCAGAAATCACAGGTAAAAGAAAACAAATGACAATAAACCAGTATTTCAGCATATTACATGCAAAAAGGAAGAAAAGAGTTCATCTCCAAAGACGTACATGAATCTTTTCAAAGATAACAAGCATAAAGAAAATTGTTGGCATTGCATGTTAGAGTTCTCTTTAAAATCTGAACCATTTGTAAAGGAGAAAATATCATTGTATTTTTCCAGTTCCATGAACCACCCTGTGTTAACTTCTCCTCAGAGATACATTGGATAGGTCATTTAGGAGCTTTGCATAAAACGGAATGTTTCAGATTTCCCTTATCTAAGTATGATTCATTTAGCCACTAAAATTGCTATTGAAAACCATTTTGCATCATTAGCCAGTATTACTAAATCATTCGGCGTGCTTGGAAAACACAACCCTGGGAAAACATATGTTCGTGTGAAGCACTTTTGATAAGCTGTTATAAAGAGAGTTCCAGTACATAAACCCATAACTCTTGCCTGTAAAATGAAATATGCAACAAGTAGGCCAAATCTTGATTATATCACTGATATTAAAGCCACAATTTTGGTGGATTTTGCCATGTAGTAATTATGCCATCTGTGATGGAACCCTTTACACTCCTCTGCAGCCTTCTGTATAAAGTGAGAAAGAGCCATTTTTATGGTTTGCTTTCATTTAATATTTAACTTTTGGTTTAGACAGTCCAGTTCACGGTTTCTTGCCTGGCCTAGGAATGAGGGGTTCTCAGGTTTCCCTTTCAGCCCCCAGACCTCTGCCCAGTAACCATACTGCAGCTCTGGGATGAGGGCTTGCTCCCTATGTCAATGCAGAGATCAGACCAGAAACCTGCCAGCAACTCCACAGAATTTCCCAGTTAACAGAGTGTGGTGAATCTTCCTTCCTCATAACAGTCAAGCAAGGCAAGAACTACAATAAAAATTTTACAAGCAACTAGTTGCCAGTTTCTTCAAAAAAACATATTGATTCTTTGCTGGAAAAAGACACAGGAGATCCAAAGCTATGCGTACATGTTCCTTCGACTATATGATCAAAGTTCTTTAAAAAAAAATAGGGACTCCTTTCCAGAAATCCAGTTAATTAATTGGCATAATTTATGCCTTGCAGGCTTTTGCATATTAATAAAAAGACAGAGCATTTCCATGACATCACAGGGACTGAACTGGTTGGGCATTTAGAGGCAGGTCTGCTCCAACCAGTTCCTGCCCCATCCATCTGTCCTTTCCAATGGCTTGCTCCTGGCCATGAATCATTGTGTCCCTGCTGCTGCATTTGTGTCCATGTGGTGTGGTAGGCCGGAGGAACCTGATTCAGCTGAAGAATATCCTCTGGAAGAAAGTAATGAAGAAGTAAAGCGAAGCCTCCTCCACTTGTTTCCTGGAAAAACCAGCTGTGCCAGCATGGGACTGCGGGATGAGGAGAGAGGCATGAAATGCAGGGCAAGAGCCAGCAGCAGGGGCAGCTACTGCTTGTGCTGATGTGCCCACCGGGGAGTTTTCAGCATGCTGTGCCCACAGCACCCTGTCTGTCACCTATTTGATTTTCATCATTCTCTCTCTAAGTGAAGTTCTATCTCTTTCCTTGTGTTCCTCAACAAGCAACTCCTCAATGTGCAATGCTCCACTTACCACTAGCATCTCCATTGCTCTTTGCAGAGGGAGAAGCTCTAGCAGGTGCTCAGGCAAGTCAGCAGAAATAACCGCCCTTCTGTCTGGTCAGCGGCATTGGTGAGGTCATAGCTGCCGGCAAACCTTTCTTCACTGCCTTGATCCACCAGCGAAACAAATCTCTCACAAAACCCAGTTACATATAGCAAACCCACCATTCATCTTCCTCTCCCAAAGATATCACAAGGACATTTGGAAATTAACCTGAATGATCATTAAGCATCTTTCTGACACAGGGCAAAGATCAATCTCACCAGCAGGTAGCACACATAGGCTGTCAATGAGGTGCCCTTGCAGAGGGAACAGAAGTGAGGTGTTGAAGTCTTCATGAATGAAGCACTTCCCAAAGCACTTTCCCTTGCATTGCATGGGTCCTTCATGGCAGAAGGGAGCTGGAATGACTTGGTCCCTTCAGCATGGGCAGGGTGGATCCTGTCAGCAACACTTTGCAAGGCAAGTTGCTTTGTAAGGCTCTAGCAGGCAGCCACTCATCACTTTGGAAATATTACCAGCACAGAGAGCTAATTTGAAATAGCCATAAGCAGTGAGAAAGCGCTCAGAAACATCAGCGTCTGCTCTGCCCAACTCTCAGACAAGCTGTGGAGGTAAAGAAGAAGTGGGATACCTCAGGCCAAGAGCAAGTTGCTTCCAAAAAATTTTGAGGGCTAAAATGACCCTTCTGGTGCGTCATTGGTCCTCGCAGCACCCAAAGCGAGACAGAGACAGGCGACAGCTGATGAAAAGTACAACACCCTTTTACCTAACCTGTGAGTCATCAAAACAATTTTATGCCCTGACTTCTGGTGAGAATAACTCCTAGACAAAGCTGACAATGATAGGCATACCATGTTTGCTGGAGACTATCACCTCTCGATATGGTCACAAAAAAAGATGAGACTTTTTAAAACTCATGGAAATACCACCACTGCATGAACCTCCACAAAACAAACTGAAAGATTTTCTCCTTTCCGACAGCACAGCAGGCTCGCTTGCTACAGCTGCTTAGGTGCTATTTTTGTATCACATCACTCAAAACCACTGCGTCTCACTGCAGAGAGGGGTGTTGGGCAGTAGGATGAAAGACACTGATGCTGTGTCTAAGGAGCTGTTTTAAAAGCACCATGGATTTAGCGTAGCTGCACAGAGTGATGGAGGGCTGCTGGCTGACAGGATGCTCGCTGCCATTAATTAAAGTCTGTTTACTTAGGCATCATATGTTGATGCAAAAGAAGAGAATTATTTTTAGAGAGATTTCACCTTTACTGCCGTTGAATGAAATTAACGTTAGCTGAATGGCTCACTTGGAAACATAAAAAGCAAAAGCATCTTAGAGTGCCAGTTACAAGCATAAGGTCTGGAATGGCTCTCACCAGCAAGCAGTAGCTACTGGTCCTTGTGAAACAACTCCACAATGCCCTCTCTCTCTCCCTTCCTGCTGTTGAATTTGCTGGCTTGCGATTCTTCAAAATGGCTCATTTTACTGCAGACAGAAGCAAGGACAATTAACTCACTGTCCAAGCTGACTAAAGCTGTCCATGTTCATGGCAGAATGGCTACAACCCCGAACCTGCCCCTTTGAGAGAAATCATTATACATTATTTATTCTGAGATGTTTGCCTGGTTTTAGAGTGTATATTTGGATGAGCTGAAGAAGCACCTTTCCTTGATGAAACCAGGCAGTTCAGGGAGAGCTTTGATCTTTGCATGCCTTCTGTCCAGCAAAAGGATTTTGCAAACAGTAACCTTGAAGGAAGTTGGCTTTCAGCCATGAGCAGGAAAAAGTAAATATTACATGTCAGTTGAGAATTCAATAGAGAATTTGAGGGTAAGACTTTTAATAGAAAGCAAATTTGTGAGAACTGAATTTTTCTGTCTCATGTTTCAATTTCCAATGTGCAAAATGGAAATGAAACAGATTGGCTTAGGTTGGATTGATCCATGCAGGCCTAATTTGGTTTCCTAAATACAATTAAAATTTCTTGTCTCAGGACAGTTCAACCTTAATCTTTCCTCAAGCTGCCACAGTGTTTCATGGGAGCTGCAGTTCATTCTCTTCTAGGACAGATACCTGACAGACCACATACCTCACAGTCCACACCATTTTCTAAATGACACCAGGCAAAATAAAGCCATCACTTCACTGAATTTCATTTTGATATGTTTGGTTAAACCTAAAAATGCAGGGAAAGATTGGATGAGAATTTAGGAATCCACCTGCATAGTAAGATAAAAATCTCTTTGTACCAGGGTCTGCAAAGTATAGAAGTCGATTATATCTGGCCCTGCAAAGTGCAGAAGTAGATCATATCTGGCCCTTCAGGCAGGTGTTGAACCACCTGGCTCTTTGGAAATGAATGGCTTCTGTGGCTAAGTTTGGAGAACCACGACAGTGATGAATAAACAACAGCTCAGATCCCTCAAGGTGGACCAGGTAAACAAGCTCAAGGTCTATTGCACTTACTTTTATGTTGCAAGACTTCTCTGCAGAAATCATTCCCCATGATTGCCAAAGGTGCGATTTTATTGCTCTAAAAGCTCTCTGAATTGTGCCATTCAAGAATAAAGGCAGCAGCTCTCCCCTCCAAACAGCTTTGCACGGCTGGATACCTTACCATTGAATACCTTCCTCTCTGGATTTTTTTCTCTCCAGCACAGTTTCAAAATTGATCCCTTTTCTTTCAATAAGCTCAGGATTTGAACGGTTCAGCTGTAGATGTAACAACTGGTTTTCAACACTGAAAATGCAAGGGTGGAATAGTATACACTCAGAAGTAGAGTTTCAACATTTCATTTTCACAGAAAGGCTATTTCTTTCTAGGACACTAATGAGGAGAAGCTTGAATAGGAAAAAAACCTAGATACACAGGTGGTAAAGAAACTGCAGAGAGTGTCGCCCTTTAGTGAAGGCATACTAATGCCAGCCTGCTGTTACTCTGGCTGCTGGCTGAGCCGAGCAGGGTTTCTCTGACCACTCCCACTGGAGCTCTGTCCTGGGAGGACAGTTTGCACAGGGCAGTCAGCTGAAAACTTCTAATTGATCTTTCAATTGATCTTCTATTATGGGTATATAAAAACATTTAGTGGTTTGGGGGTATGCATTACAATTTTAGAAAAATCTCCGGTTAAATGGTAGTTCCTCTGTTCTGGTGCTAACTTTGAATCTATGCACGCACACACACATATGCTCCAGCACATATTGTTCACAAGATAAGAAGCTTAGAGATAAACAATTGCCTTCTTTTCACTTCAGCTATACTACAAGCAAAGACAAATACATAATGCAACAAATCTCTGAGCAGTGGGGTCCCTCGAGGACACTGATTGCACCAGCTGAAAACTTGGAGTGAAGCACTTGCTTTCCCTTTTCTCGAGGCAGAATAGTCCTTGTTTCTTCCCTAGGATTTTTTTTTTCTTTAGGCTACATGGATCATTAGAAATGAGTTAATTGCAAGAAGGTTTTAAGGATATTTTATATAAATAGTGATTACTTTTAGTGTAATCAATACCACATGAGAGGCTATACATTACACTAGATGGAGTTAGGTGTTATGCATGAATAAAGAAATGACATTTCTCTTGCCTAAAACATCTACCTCCTAGCTTCTCACTGCAGGTAACTTTTCTAACTTCCACAATGTAGTAACTTTCTAAATTTTCATCACAGAATCACAGAATGGCCTGGGTTGGAAGGGACCTGAAAGATCATCTAGTTTTCCAACACCCAGGCCATGGGCAGGGACAACTTTTATTTTTAAAGTTTTCTCTGGTCACAGCTTAATGTTCTGTGCAAGTTCAACTTCATCTGCACCTACTGATTTGAAGTATTATGTAAAAAAACTTATTAATAGATATGTTTTCCTGTCATTCTCACATATTCATTGTAATCACAAGACAGCTAATTTTCTCAGCAACAAAATTAAGAATATATAGCAAAAAATAATGACAAAGTTCAAAGAGATAACTTTTAGAGATACAAACTTCAAATCATTATTACCCATTGATGAATGCAAAGGTATTCTATATTTTAAGTCCTACTATTTGTGGCCTTGTACTGTGCTTTAAATAGTGCTTTTCCAAAGGAGTATATTGGAAGACGTTACAGTGGGCATGATTCAGATTTCTCTTGTGTAAATACTGTGATTGACAGCTGTGTGCTGATATTCTCTAATTCAAAATTTATTTCACCATTTTCACTGCATTAGCCCTTGTTTCAAGTCTGCTTTAATTTACCTTCTAATTATTTTTAATATTATGTAGGTTGGGGAAATGGGAACACCTGCTCTTCCTGTATTCAGACTTTGTAGAAATCCCTTGAAATCACATAGGATCTAGAAAAAAAGTTACATTTTATAGCAAATTTGAAATCTCTTACCCAGTAGAGATAGGAGGCTATGCTCTGCTGCCTCTTGTCTCTGCTTCCAGGGAAAGCAAATAAACCTGGCTGTTCCTTGACTTTCTGGGTTAAGAGTAAATGTTAGAATTTTGTTTCAGTTTTGCTAAGACTGCAGCTGAGAGAACAAAAATACTGGAATAAAGGGACTCAGGGGAATGGGAAAAAATGCGAGAGAAGGTATCTGAAACCCACATTGTCTCTGTTCTAGATCAGCCAGTGCATGAGAAGTTTTCTATCTCTCTTTCCATTATCCAATATTCCCTGATAAGGTATAAGATTACTATTACTTCTATAC
Organism: Corvus moneduloides; assembly: GCF_009650955.1. Lineage (NCBI taxonomy): Eukaryota > Metazoa > Chordata > Aves > Passeriformes > Corvidae > Corvus > Corvus moneduloides. Next base: position 28,592,521 of record NC_045479.1, read on the forward strand.
ATACATTGTGTACACTGCTTAAATAAAACAGCTGGAAATCAAATCTGTTAAGTAAGGTTACCAAGTAAAACATTCACAACTCATCCTGCTAATTTTAGACACAATGAGAAGTGAATGAGCTGCAGTGTTTCCGCATACAAGAAATCAATGTCAGGTGCTGTGAAGGATCATAATGGGCTTGGGAAGAGATCATAATGGGCTTGGGAAGAGAGAACAGCCTTCCACCACAGTCCTCCATATCTAGAGAAAGACAACCAGAATGTACAGTCAGCACATTTTATCATTAAGCAACATCTACAAGTGCCAAACTTATTTACTGAACTTACAGTTCTATGTTATCTCTTACAAGCAATGCAAAAGAGTAATAGGCTTTGTATAGATTAATCCTTGTAATTCTACAGTGCTTATTCGCAGAGATAACTCTCACTCACTTTGTCTTCTCATTATCTAAACAGACATGCCTTTCTTTAAGTCATCAACAGAGGTCATCACACAAATGCCCTTGCGGAATATTCATTAATCAAACAACTAATTTGAAATGGATCTTCAAAGCATTATTCATTCCCCATCATTCTTCATACATCAATTTAAATGCTTTATGTGTATAATGATTAGGTTGATGTTTAATTAATTGTGAAAATGTGAATTAAAGCTAAATTACAAGACAAATTATTCCACAGCACACAAAAAAACCTTAATTCTCTACTGTTAGGTTTCGAAATCTCATCAAGTTTCCATAAACACCTTTTTCAGGTTTTTACTCTGTGGTTATAGCAGATCGGTTGGCTACACTGTTTAAAAAAGGTTATAGTCTCAGTGCCACTAATTTACTTCTTCTAATGGCAGAATAAGCAAAGGTTAATGCAAATACACATCACCTATTTGTAATTAAGAGTAAATAGGATATTCACTATTTGAGAGGCAACTTAGAGGGCCCAAGATAGAGGGAGATGCTCTACTTAGAATAGAGATGTTCTACTTCAGCTTGAGAATTTATTTAATCTCATGAAGCCATTAGAGGTAATAATTAATTTCTCAGAGGTCACCAAAAATAAACCACTAGCTACAGAGTATGAAGTAGGTGATATGCTGTGTGGCAAGTCTTAGACATGGCAAAAGTCAGATGGTTTTATGACAGAGTAGCGTCCAAATTGCAGCATGTGAGTTAGATCTGTGCCATTTACAAACCAATGGCTCCACGTTTCAACTGGATAAACCATTATTTATGTTACTTCCTACAGGTTTTCACACATTGTTGCTCTTTCAGAATGGATACTGCTTCTAAATGCCAGGAGGGCATTTCGTAAATGGATGGCTGATCTCAGTACATTGCAGCCCAAAGTACATTGGTAAGCCTACTGCTGAAATATATAACATGACAGTACTGATTGTATTGTAACAGTAACAAGCTGATTTACAAAAAGAACTTCCCCGATTGAAAGGTGAAAAATAATCAAAAATTTTTATGTAACAAGAATTAGAACAACTTAAAAAATTCTATTTCAGTGTATATGAAATGCATGTATATGAATACAGGCAAAGAGTATATGACCAAGGAGGTCCAAGAGAATGATGCATGATTAAAAAATAGTTCTGGAAGATAAGAATCCCATCTAATTATTATTTAAAAAGTAAATATAATATCTAAACAGATTTATTATCATCTGGTTATTTAATGGAGGTAGGACAAAAAAGGCAACTCAGATTAAAAATCTTTCTTCTGCTCACAAAACAAATATGACAAAAACTGTACAAAAGGCATCATATTGAATTCAAACAAAATCAGAACAGGGAATTCATTTTACAGGAAAGTGTGATGGCAATTGATCCCATTGTGGCAAGGCAGTAAGTACAGGCATTTGTTCTGAGCCTTACTTCTGTTGAGTTCACATATACTCCAGCAACAACATCTAAACCCATATCCTTTGGGCCTATCCATATGCAGTATTGCACCAAATCAACAATTAAGGTTCAATTAGATATATGCTTACATGTGCTGTATGATAAGGCTGCATTATTAAAGGAATGATGCCTGAAGGACAGGCGATAAGATATGAACCAAGCTGCTCAGAATAAAGCAATTTTTTTTTTTCCTTTCAAAGGCCTGCACGAGCCATTATAAGGTGCCTCCTTATTTTTATGGTTCAATAATGAGAAGTGCTGATCACCTACATCTCTCACTAACTCAGAATCAGATGAACATCCAGTAACAGACCAATTCTCTTAGATTTACTTTCTGCAAGCAACCAAGTAAACCCACCAACTTTTACAAAACACCGCTGCTTTATCAGCAAATCCTTGAACGCACAGACCTGAGCCGCCAAAGAAATATGAATATTAAGGATGCTGACTTTTGGTCAAGATGAAATTTCAGATCAAATCAATGTCAAAATACAATACAGAAAAGAAACATAGTCAAGCAGCATTTCATTACTTTTCCTGTTTCGGGAGAGTTCAGTTGAGGTTTTCAGATGAACCAAGAGTCCTCAGTCTGCTCCACTGTCTTGAATAATAAGTACTTTTCCCCCCGCTTTTTTTTCCCTTCCCCCTGCCCCCCATCTGGGATAACAGCTTTATGGTCTACAAGCCACATGTGTTAACAAGCAGTGTCCAAATTCTGCTTCAGCACATTGCATCCCTTAGCAGGTGATAAAACAACATTAATAAACCTGGTCTCATCCTAGTCAAAGAAGATATCATTCAGAAGACATAAAATACAGCAAAAGGGATTGAAGAATATGTCTAGTTTTCAGTGATTTATTTATGAAACTCCTTGGGGACATAGCCATACAAAGGTCTCAAAGCTGTCATCTGTGGTAAATAGTATGTCATAGTATATTTAACAAATGATAATTCAAACCACAGAAAACTATAGAGAGAAAGGTTCAGAAAATGTTTCTAGATAGGAAGTTACTGAACACTTGGTTTCAACACTTTTATTCTATCTTAGGGGTTCACTCACTGCTGACTGTACAAATAAATAATTCCCCCTCTCCGCAGTAGCGGAGATTTTTGCTCACATTAAGATTGTTCAAATCCTAGAAAATTTACAGATCAGGATGTAGCAGTTTCCATGAAAATGACCCTGTGGATTGTCAGACACTAATGAAGGAACAGTTTCATATACGGCAATAAGTTTTCAGAGGCTAGTCAGAACCAATAACAATAACAATAAAATACGAGCAAGAGAAAATTGATTTAGCATCAGAGAAAACCTCAGGTGGTATCATCCCAGCTCACAGAATTAATCACTGAAAAAATAAAGGGAAATGCTGTACAGAGTCCTGTACTCAATTCTATAGTGCAAAGTGTCTGTAACTAAGTGGCCCATGGAACAGTAATCCTATGCTTCTTATCAAATGGTCAGTCCTTCACCTGGTATTGCTGCTGGAATCAGCATTCACAATAATTAGACAGAATTTTCAAGCTCCGTATTCCATAGCATGACTCCTCTTTTATAATGCCACAAGTAATTGTTTTCTTCCCTTGATGCTCATATATGCAGGGTTCTATATGGGAAGGACCGTTATCCAACTTCATGGACACATCTCATAGAACACCTCTCTTGAACTGCTGCCTGTTTCATATTACAATAAATTTGCTCCTTACCATGCTGCTGCAGCCTGCAGCCCATTTCCCAGGAGTTTAGCTAAATCACCTTTAAGTGTCCCATACTACAATTTATAGTTTATTTCCTTATAGGATATATATTTTCAGTACTATCTGCTTTTACTAAAAGAACTCCCCATGGTTTCCACTAGGTTTCCATTTTTACAAACTCCTGAATAATGTTAAATATTGGGAAAAACTTACAGAAATTTAGTTGGGTTCTGACATACCCTACTATACTAACTAAAGTTCTAGTTTGGAAACTGTCATGCTGTGCCTGTTGTCAGTCCAAATGCTCAGAAAGAAATGATGCGTGTGAAGAAACCCTAAGCTCTGGATTTCTGTCAGAGGAAACCTCTGTGAATCTGCCTTTGCTTATTGAAAAAGCCCTGTGTCAAAGTCCATTACTAGGTTCTCTCTCTTAAATAGTTTAGTTCTGACTTTATTTTCTTTGTTGCTCCTTTCTCCTTTCTATTATTGCCACTAGCTGTTTCTGTTAAAAAAACCCCATACCAACAAACAAACAAACACAAAAGCTATACAGTCTCATTAAGCCAGGATACAAAGTTCATCATTTGCAGTGATGAGGACTGTGCAGAAATGTCATTCTTTATGTGCAAGCAAGACACTTCAAAATCCCAGCCATATCTCTGCTTGGCTCCCAGGGATCATCCTATAACTTATCATATTCACATTAATTAATTCAGGGCTGATTTGTTTTGTCCTAGACTTCTTTCCCCTCTTTTTTAAGGAAAGGGTACTGGATGGTAACAAAGAAAAGGGTAAAAGTCACATATACAGTATCTTCTGAAAGGTCAAGTCATTAAGAATTTGCTTATATCCTTCTTTGTGCCTGCATGTTTGGTACTGATATTCAAGTCCCAAAGCTGAGCAGGAGAGTCAACTCTTCTGGTCCCAGAGGACACTGCCTCCATTCGTCTGCTTTGTGTAACTTAGCTCCACTCAAGGTTCTCACTGAAATTACCTCCGTTGTTTACCATCACAGCCCTTCCACTCTGTGTAAAAAATTCAAAATACCATAAGCCATTAGTACCCCCTTTAAAACATTCCATCCTTGAAATCCTTGGCTACTGTGACAGAGTGAAGAAAAATGTAGATTTAACAATATATTATCAAAAAATTCACAATGATTACGGTGAGGTAGGGGTTATACTTGCCACTGGTTCTCCAGCCATGTTGACCATCTGCTTTAAGACTCTTATTCTTTTTATTGATTTAAGAGTATAGTGTTTGAGACCATCTATATTCCTGCTACACAAAAATTATTATAAAAGATAACCATCATCAAAGGAAAAGACTAATTTATTCTCATTTGCCCCTTGAACAATACCTGCTCAATCAAGAGAAAAATCAGGAATGAGAGGATGAAATAAAAGTCTTCTTGAAGAAATCACTTTTACCAACAAGAAAAATAGCCTGTTGAGTTAGCTTTTACAGTTCAGTTCTGTTAAAAATGGTCTTGCCCACAGACTTCTATTTTCTCCTGAATCTCCAGAAAGATAATTCCAGTTGATGACTCTTGGAGCTTCCAGTTCCCACCTTTTATTCTTTATCAGGCAGTCGACAGAAATGTCCTTAACAGCTTAAAGCTTTAGTTCCTTTACTAGCATTATTACTTGTTTTCAAATATGTTTTCTATCACCCATCCAACATCATTTCCCATAGCTGGGCAGTACAATAGCAAAGTCTGTGGTTTACCAGTACATTTCAAATTCCTTTTATTAAAAATATTTGCTACAAAAAGGACTCTGTCTCAAAAAAACCCCATGGAAAAGGTGTCATTAGTCAACAAAGTAATTAATTGCAAGGACCTTTATTCTACAAAACAGTGGAAAGTGTTTCATTTTCTTGTCATTTTTTTAAAGATAAAATTCAGAAGAAAGAGACATCTGAATCAGAATTCTGTATTTTACTTTTACTATCATTTGTCTTAAAGCCAATTAAACTTGATTCGCTCCATATTTTAATTTTTTTCTAAATGTAATTGGGTTATTTAGTAGATTTCAATAGCATCATGATGGTGACTTTGGGGCACTTACAATAACTTACCCAAGCTAACATGTTTCATGTTACTTTGGTACCCCCCTAAAACCCAACCCCTGCTGTTTTTCCTTTCACAATGCCCTTTACTGATTTTAGCTTTGATTTCTGCTACTCTGAAAACAGTGTCAGACATGAATGCTTTCCAGGCTAATCATGCAGCCTCCAAGATCTCTCATTTTGCTTTTGTGAGAAGAAATGTGAGTGTTTCTGGATCTTAAAGACATCTTTGGACAGTCCTGAGCGTGATGACTTTCAGATCATTAAGCACAGTACTGAGCAGTGTCTCCAGGCTGTGGACTGTGAACCAGAAGAGATGCAGACACCAGCTATAGTGCTGCTGCTCTGTAAAAATGTCCAACTCTTCTGTAGAAGGTTATAGAAACTTTGAAAAATAAGGGCTCCTGGGGTTCTGTGATGGTCTTTGAAATAACAGCACTCCCCAGGATATTATCTCAGTGGTATTTGAAACAGCTGCACTTCTAACAAACTTGGCCTGGTCATCTTTGGAGCATGGCATCAACATAACCATGACACCTTCTTTACCAGTCACAGCTGACCTGTGTCCCAGCCTTAGCACTTGACTCACCCTGAAAACAGCATCCCCGGCAGATATCACCTACCCCTTGTGCCAGTGCAAGGGACAGGCCTTTCCACCATAAATAGTTAATGCATTGTTCCAGCAGTGTGAGGCAACCTGACAGTTGTTTTCAGATAAAAGGATAAAGCCCTGACACATGTGTGGTCTTAAACACTCTGGGGTTAAAACTGGACATGAACACAGATGCACCCACAGAAAACGCTTTTATCAGCACAAGATTTTTGCTTTTATTTCCTGCAGGGTAATAAACTGTACTGATAGAAGGTACTGTAGTATTGGTCTAATGTTATCTGTGTCAGAGTAATACTTTGGGAGAAAAAAGCTTATAACCCTCTCAGACAGTTACAGCAATTAAAAAACTTCAGCCAAGTAGAAGCCTAGAAAAACATAAACAATATACATGCACAAAAGCTGATGATGTTTTGCTTCTGTGGACCTCAGGCCAGCTGGGAGTACACGCGAGAGGATGACTGGTGCCAACACCCTGGAACAGAGTCACGGCTCTCCTGGCCACCTCCCAACCTAATCACACATGCACATTTCAGCATTATCAGCACAGCTGCTTCTGCACCACACAGCAAACCAGCCTGGGGGTTAATTGGTTGCAAAATAAACCCAGAAGGTAAAAAGAAAGATGAAGCTGGGGAGTCTTCTGTCTCAACTCACAGAGCTGTCACATGCAACCGGTGCTGCTGGACAGAAGGATCCTCCCTTTGTGGGGCATTGTCCTGTTTGGTTAGCAAAGGTTTCACACCATGATGTCACAAGCTGCAATACTGCCTTGCCCCCATCACCATTTTAAGGCATTTTAAGGCATTGCATTGCTAGTCTCTCCAGCCAGACATGGACCTGCTTCCATTTCCACACCAAGTGCACAACCCCCACAAGAACAGAGCACACATTTCAAATTCTTTAGCACTGTAGAAACAGGTTTTCATCATCACATCCTATTTCACCACTCTCTATGTGTTTTGGAAATGGGATAGAACTTGTTACACATATATGCTTTAGTTGACTAGGTAGAGCCTCAGGTACCTGGATGTATATCAGAAAGCTCTTAAAATATCAGCCAGCAAAACCGTGTATAATTTCAGATAATATCGATCCTTCTTCTCTTGCAGTCTAACCACACTTCACTTATCAAAATCACTTCTGCTACAGGAACACAAGACACCAATAATATCCTTGATTTCTCCTGCTCTCTTCTTACGTGCTGCATAGGTAAAAGAAAGATGGGCTTTATTATCTTGTCGGGGTGCCTTCCATCATTTTTGGTGCACTTCTGCCTTGGCTGAAAAGCTCTCTCTCTTTGCAGACTGCAGACACCATCTGCAGATTGCTAACTATCAGAACATGGATATCAAGCATCAGAATTGACCTGGGTGGGATTTAGAAACCATTCAAACAGTGTCAAGCTGCAATGAAAAAACCATAAGGCTTCCAGAGCAAGTGATGTGGAAATGCTGAAAAACAGGCTGCTCTTAGCTGCACTGGGGTTCTTTCAGAGTCTCTGTTAAGAACAACCACTGAATTTGAATCTCGGTCTCGGTTACCATGTCCATCAAGCCAATGTTATAACCTCCTACTCTGGACTACAGCTATGTCTCAAATATTTACTAACAATTCAGTCAGCATCATCTTGAAATTCCTTTATGCATCACACTATTGTTCAAGTTATGATATAATTTACTTGGTTGGGAATTAAAGCAATAAACCTCTGAAATTCAATGAAATATGAGACAGTACTTCATAAACATGGGCAAAATTGCACTTCAGCAGTGCTCCCTACCTGCTTTGAGGAAGGTTCTAAATTCTGCAGTTAAATTCTGGAGAGAAAAAGTAAAAAGGTGATAGGATTACCATTCTGCCTCCCTTCAGCAGAGAGCAAACTGTTGTCTATATAAGCTGAGTGGTAATGGTTATGTGGCCAGCTCTCATACTTAGGACTAAGCCATTATTTTTGTCTGTAAGTTAGAAGATTCAAGTCTTAAATAAACCAAAAGACAGCAGGACACCCAAGTGTATTAGCTGACATTAATGGAAAGATAACATAAGTCTCTCTACCTCTTGGGTACCAGAAATTTCGTAGCTTAAAGTACAGTTTTCTCATACCTTCCGTTAACTTCAGCAAGAATTGTGGGGTCTTAAAACTTCCTAATTTAGAGACTTAAGATAGAAGCTTTCTCCAGCCATAGCACTGAAAATATCACCTCATACCTGAACGGCACAGGCGAAATTTTGTGTGGCCTCTTACACAATACATTCAAATGCTACTTACCAAATGCAGATGATGTCTCCTTGCAATACAGTCCATCAATGTCTTCACTGCTTGGGCACCACCTGTGACAGAAAGGAACTCCTCTGTAGGCTAAAGAATCTCACAGTCTAGAGTCCGCATTCTTGGTGGGTTCAGAAAAGCACTCTTACTGGGAATACTTCAGGATTTTAAAAGCACCAGACACTGTAGACACCCAATGAGTTTTGCAGCGAAAAAAGTGACATCATAAGTGAAACTGGGAGACACAGGGAAAAATCAGGTGCCCCCATCTTTCTTTCCCCTGAAGTTATGAGATAAGGATTAAGTTTTTCCCCTTCATGGAATGAGTCAGTATCAGTTCTGAAAAACTTGGTGAAGACCTCTCTTATCCTTCCTTCTTCCTGCCAAAGATTTTGACCCACTGAGAAGGATGAGCAATACTACAAAAAACAAAAAGAACCAGAATCATTCCTTTTGTCTCCCACTGTAGCTTGAAAGAGCAGTCATATTGCAGGCTTTTTTTACTGAACCTTAAGGCATCTAAAGAAAGATGCAGGTGTCACTCTTTGAAAAGGGTATTGGTCTGTGAAGAGCGTGCAATTACAAGGCAGATACCCACATGTTTACCCAAGTGTTTGAGTTTGATAATTGTGTAGGATATGACCTGGCTGGTTCCTGTCTAGTCCTGAGTAAACTGAATGAATGTCCAGTCCAACAAAAATAACAAAAACAAGAAAACCAAAACAAACCAAACTAAATCAAACCAAACCAACTGTGTTTACAGTTTAAGTAGTCACTGAAAATATTGGATAAAACATGAAAACAGTTTTTTCTTTCATCCATTATTTTCTTGTACTGTGCTGAAGAAATACTATATCTAAATGTTCAACACAGACTCATTTTTTCATTTAAGTAAGAACTAGCATGTCTGCTAGGCATAGCCAATGAATGTTTCAGCAGGAGGGAAGGAAATCTAGAAATAATGGAAATTTCTAATTCTTAATAGGACAACAGATCAACAGAACATGAACCCAGAAGCTGGGAAGTGTTACAATCTCCCTCGCCTCCCAGCACAGCCTTGTGCTGAGGGCTTCGGCTTTAGCTGGCTCCAGAGCAACTGCTGGAGTGGTGCTTGAAGCATCCTGCCAAGGCAATGCCACACAGCCAGGACTAGAGTACTATCAGTAATGAGATGACTTTGGGCCATGTTACCCTTAAATGAAAAGGGATGCTGCTCCTACTGTTGGCAGCAGAGGACCTGAACAATCACATTTTTAATTGTCCTCACTGTGCTGCTATTTAAAGATATAAGGAGACAAATTTCCAATCTGTCTTTGCTGACCCCAAGACCCTTCCTATTCCAGGTTCACTTTGGTGCGCCTGCCTTAGGTCAGATGAACACAGAAGTCTCTACCTCTCTGTGACCTAACTGCTCACACAATTTAATTTGTGGATTTGTACTGGCAGAATAAGAGGTCAGCTCCTGAAAACCCAGCTTTAATGTGTCCTGTTGACAGCTTCTCAGATACTGCCTATCTGCTAGCCACAAGACAGTGCCTGTATTTTCTCCTCATAACAGTAACAAACCTCCCTTCATTCTCCAACCTGTCATCTTTTTGCCCTGTGAATTTCCAATAACATCCTGAAAAAAAAAAACCAGCAGAGGCTGAATGAAAGAGCTGAGAAAATACTGCAACCAATGCTCCTGCATAATCCTCTAAACCATGGCATATATTAATATAAATCTATAATGAGAGCAAATCCCTGGAACAAAACAGGACAGGTTTTCCCTTGTCTATTTGTTTGGGTTTCTCTTTGTCACTCCATGTATGTTAATATAAAAGACTGTAAGCAGAGGTACACATCCAATGCATTACGCTCAGCTAATGCATGCCTATGAGGCATTCCAGCTGCTCCTTCAACCTGAGCTGTTTTGTAATGCATGTGAACCTTGTTTGAGCTGGCATGATATAGTATCTGGAAGAGCAATTTAATGCAATCTCTCATCTATTTCACTGATTGCAACCATTTAGTGCAATCTTAAAGAAAGATGATTAGAACTCTCTGGTTCTTAATGCTTAATTTATTTACATTCATGTCAGCTAGAGAGCCATTTCATTCATCTCCTAAATGATAGCATAAAATCATTGAAAAATGATGTGCAATAAACATTATTATTACACTGCTGTCCTCACTAGCAGATAACAACTGCTGTCATTCGTAACAGTGATTGACCTATATGGCACTGGTCTTTAAATTCTAGCCATAATAAAACACATTACATGCATAACCATTCTGTATTGATGCCTGGCACAATAACAGGTTTTTAGTTAAAATAAAATTCAAGCACGACTGGCATTTCTGTGCAAGTAGGTCGAAACACAGCCACGCTTTGAAAGGAAAAAAGATGCGACACATAAATGTCATATTAGCTGAAAAGAAAGGGTGAATTTTTGGAACCAGGATTGCATCCTAATTGGCATTTCTGGTGTTGTTGCCTGGTGCAGAGGCATTCATATTAGGGTGAACAAATGCCACATTTGCATTTCCGGTAAGTGATAACATTTTTCATGTTTCTCATGCAACTCTTGCTTAAAAAAGAATACCTGAGAAGTTATCTAAATTAGTCTCCCAGGAGAAATTACTATCTCATTCTCATTGGCAGAATTGGGATTTTTTTTTAATAATAATAGCCTCTATTCAAGGTAAAGAACCCTGCCAGCAACATTTGGAGGTATTAAAATTAGAGCAATATCAAAAGTTAAATTGCCTGCAAAATATAGCTTCTAACAAAGCAGAAAACAACAGCCTGCGCCATCAAACACTAAGTATTTAACTAAGTTTCCAGTAAATGAAGATATTCATGAGTATAAACTTTAGTTTTTTAATAACATAATACAGCTCTTTTGTGATTGCAATGCTATCAGGTGCTATTTCTTTTATTTGACAAAAATCAGTATTTGTCATGTTATTACTTCTTTCAAATGCACTGTACTATTAGGAAAGAAGGTATCCATTTTCCTTGGTGAAATCAAGTTACCGAATAATTGAAAGTTGCTCTTCATTCCAGCTGTGCAATGTGGCTTCTAAGTTTCCAGTAAAAAAATTGGAAGTAAAAATAAGTTACTCCTGTATACTCCTGTATAATCCTGTATAATGTTACTCTGTATATAAAAGAAAATACATAAATAAATTAATTATCATGTTTTAATTATACTCCCTCCCAGACATGACACTGATTAGACCTATCAAGTTCCTCTAACAAGGAGCCTGGCATTAAAAAGCAGCTCTCCTCCAGGAAAAGACTATGTGAAATAGGCACTTTCTACTTACACCAATTAAAAAACTTGTTACTTTTCAAATTTACAATATTGAAAGAGACATGCATACAGACAGAGGGAGGGATGGATGGATGGATGGATGGACGGATGGATGGATGGACGGACAGTTTTCTCCACATCACACTACCTTGCCATCTGAATTGCTAGCTAAATTCCAGCCTGTCACACATGAGCAAACTCTGGATAGTCAGTGAGGTGGCCCAGGTGCCACTGTATTTTGCTCGTAAAACTGGTATTACCTGGAAAAACTGAGCCTAACTCTGGCTATAGGCTGCACTTCCACAGCTGAAAAGCAAAGGAACAACCCATTACATTTGATGGAGGCTGAAAATACTACACACAAAATTAGTCAAGTGTAATTAAAAAAACCCCTCAGAAACAGAACTTAAAGTCCTTTATCAGAGAATTTCTACAATATGGATACGTGAGAATTCACAAAGAATTAACTAAATGAGGGTTAGGAAGTTCCCACCACTGTTTTGCACTATGGCTATAATTAATTATTTTATCTTTATGCTTGACAATATTATTTCTGTATACTTATACACACACACACACTTTTGTGGCAGAAGGGGATAAGGGGAAGTGTTCAGAGAGAAAGTTGATGAGCTTGCAGATTGAGGTGGTGGTCACGTGAGCACAACCACAGGGATCTCTCAGCACCAGTCTCAGCCCAGTGGAGTGATGGATTTCTGGGGGTACAGAGCCTGTGAGTGCCTAAATGCCCACTCCCATGCAGGAAGGGGAATGATCTTATAAAGCTGTACTCTTTGCTCCTCAGTAACCAAAATCCCATACTCCCTGTGTAATGCCATTTCTGTGACATAACTCTTTAACAATCAGGATCAATAAATAGCGATAGTTACTTATGAAACTGAAAAAAAATGACTCAAAACCTCTAACAACCTACTCCAGACAATGGAGCTTCAGTCCAGACTCAAAAGTTGTACAAATGGTATTGACTTCTCCCTTATAAATTTTCTGGTGTCTCTTACCAAGTTTAATGGCTTCCTTTTAAATTCTGGGTCTTCTGTCCTCAAGGAAGCCCTTCTTGGGACTACTGGGATAGGAGGTTTAGAGCAAAGGTGGTTCAGGACTTGGTGTACCCACTTCTCTTTGCAAAGCACAGAAGAAAACCTCATCTGGTACCAACAGGGGGTTCTGGCACCTTTCAGTATTCATGCCTGACTTAACATTGCATCAGCTGAAAGAGAACAAAACAAGAAAAGTTTCTCTGATGTCCTCTCAGCGTACCTAATTGATATGTGCTAGCCTGAGTGCCTGAGGGCATCAGCTCTGGAGTTATCTTTGGGTTTTAAGTCTCAAAGGATTCTTTAAAACCCAGCAAATTACTGCTCAAAATATCCGGGCCTTCAATGATCCTCTTTGTGGAGTAGACCCACCCTGCCACTGCACAAGGAAAACTTGTTTTCTATTGAAAGTAAAGGTTCATCTGTTTCAAGTGAATTTAGAACAACTTTCATTGCCTTTGCATTAGATTTAGAGTGGTTTCCCCTCTTTCCTCCATTTTGCCAGCAGAAAGCAGAGAGAACATCTACTCCAGCTGTGCTGTCTCTCCATCATGGTGTACACATCATCACCAAGAACAGCTTTCAATAGCTGAATAGCAGTCCTAAACTGGAGAAACTAAATTAGGAGTAGACAGTATTTGATATAAAAAAAAAAAAAAATTCCCTGGTTTCCAATGATCCAGCTAGGCTACAATAGACTATCAGCTCCAGCTGTGCTTGTTTGTACTTCATCATACTTACACACCGCAGGAATGGATTCAAAAGCACTGGGACCAGCACTGTGCAGATCACCAAGACTTTCTATTAATGCTTTGTGATCACTACTACCCCGAGTACTAACTACCCTGATTACTACAACTGTAAAGGGGGCTTTCTGATAAAAGCAGGTTTTGGTGCCAGGTTAATAAATTCAAATTACATATCAGAGGTGAGGGAGCAGTGGAGGGAGCCATTAGACAACGAAGTTGCTCTGAACTGGCAAATTCCAAACCAGGGATGCACAACTGTGTCAGCCAAGCAGGAAATGTCTCTGCCTCCAGTCTACCGCAAGTGGCATTCATTCATTCATCCCTTCAGTTCCTATCCCACCCTTCCTGACTACTTAGGCTATGGGCACATGAATACATTGACTTTTGCAAGCTATCTTGATTTTAAAAAGATGTAAATGACAACACAACTCCTAAAAGCATTGCAGGCTTACCTGAAGAGCAGAAAAAACACAGTGGGTGAGTTGAGGCAAATCACGTCACATTTCCAGTCACTTACTTGCACAGTGTAATTTGCTGCAGGTTTATGACTTCTATGTCAGCTCCTTGCTCAGGGGTGCCTAGTCTTACAAAGCCTGAGCTAGTCACACAGCAAGATTTAATGCCGATAACTCTGCCTCCCAAATCCTTGTGATGTGTGTGCTGTGGATAGCAAAGGATGGAGCAGGGAAAAGGCAGCAGCTACTCTCTTAAGCTCCTTTTGAAGCTTCTGGTATTTCATGGCTATCCGAGTGCCAATTAGGACTCTGATTTAAAGTTTCAGCAGTCCCCCAGGACAATAGCAGCCACAGCAGAAAGTAAATACTTGAGTTTTCCTTTGCCTTACACTGATCAAGGGAACACTGATGCCAATACATTTTCTCATTTCTCTGTTACTATTATTTGCAACCAAGAAATAACTTCTAGAGAGAATCAGGCAGAATGGTGAATTGGGCCCAGTATGTTTCATGCTTAGGAAACAAATGAAATTGCTGTATTGTGCCAACCAAAACAAGGCTGCAAGAGTCAACCTACACAGATAATTCCTTTTATCCTGTACAATAATTCCTCCACTGTACACATAAGCAGAGAAGTCCCTCTTCTTACCAAATTGGCCCTTTCATTCTCCATGCTTTATAAATTATTGAGAAGAGCAGGCAAATTATGGGCCTGGAAGTGTACATGGTTCTGTTTTGTACAAAGCGTTGTGACCTTTTTCTGCTCTCCAATAACCAAAAAGTGTCTTGCTTTTAAAAGTTCAAACTTGTCATGTTGTTAATCCTGGAAGATGACAAGTGCACACCATACATTTGAAAGATAATGGTTGGAAAATAAGAATGATATTAACATTCAAATTGATTAACCTTTGCAGGGATGTTGTATTATACTGGCAGAAGATAGGCTGAATATCAACAATACTACTTCAGGTGTCTAGTTGAAGCTGTCTGATTCACCATAGACATCCATTTATTCCCTCTGGCTCAGGCCTAAATTTGCCCCTTATGGCAACTGCTGCCTCCTCCACTGTTTCCTTTAACCTGTTTTAAGGCATGACCCACTTTCAAACCCCTACTATCCAAGCAATGGTGCCAAGGATGGAAGACCAGGGTAGTAGAAAAATTTTGACAATCTGTCTAGGTGCTCTACAGTTTTCACTCCTGGCTGGCATTTGTTGGAGCATCCTACAGGTATAGTCTCACCTCAGGTGGGGATGCCAGGGCTCAGCCCAGACACCTTCCCAGTGCACCTTTGCTGTGGCATCAGCCAGCACTGGGCATAACAGCCATGCAATGCTACTGGCCACTGCTCCCTTTGGAAGACCTGAAATCAGCTTTTTGAGTGTTCATTTGGCCCTTTAATCCAAAATCAGCTATCTCAGCTTCAAGGCAATTTTGTCAGTCTCACTTCTCCAGTAAGCAAGGAAACAACAAGCCTGCTTGAAGCTACTCCCCAGTCAGGCACAGAGTCCAGCTGGAAGCAGCAAAGCCTTCCTCATGCCAAACTAGAGGGTCAAAATGGTCAAATATGCTAGTGAAGACATTTGTAAAGGTTCTAAGATTTCTGAAATTCATCACAAAACTAATAATAGTATTTTCATATCTGCCATTCAGTTTGGGCACCAGAATTTGGATTGTTGTGAGTTTTAATTTTTTTCTTTAAGAAAAATCTCTTCTTTTAGAGAGAACTATATCTCCTTTCTTTCAAAATCAGCAACCAGGAGTGTAAAATGAAGAATGAGAAACCTCAGCTGCCTGAGAAAGACAATGAAGGCAGCTACACATAGTAGCTTTTCCTCCTTTCCTATTCTGAGTCCAGGTTTAAGATTGGGCTCGCACTGCATTATGCAGCAGTATGAACCAAAGGAGCAAATGGCAACAATGAACACACCTTGGAAAGAGAAATAGGAATTAGGGAATGGGATCTGCCCTGGAGAAAAAGTGAAAACTGCACCAGTTTTATTGCTTTTGTATATCCTGAAAAGCGAACATTGCAGAATAGTTAGGTGGGCAATGATAGGCTACTTCATTTCATTGGAAAACAATCTGCTTCTCACAGACTTCACAAAAAGACAATCTCTACTTAAATCCAAAAATGTTTTACATCTAGGCTCATGCTGCTTACACTATCCTTGGAAAACAGAAAAATGATACCATTCTTTCCATTACCTAGAAAGAAGCAGTCAAGGAAATAAAACCCTGGCCAATAGGCATGCCTTAAAAAAAAAAAAGTTATATGCAGGAGAAACCTGGCTAGACTTAAAGGGTATTCAGCTTCCTACAGGCCAATTGCCTTCTCAGGCCATAAATTGTGAGAATGGGAACAACTAAAATCTGAAATTGCTTTTACAATTACTTCTTACTGTTTGTGGAACAGGTACATTTTCAAAGGTATTACCATTACGTGTCAAACTCTGATTAAAAAGATGAAACATAAGAGTTTTACTTATAAGTAGTACTAAATAACCTCTGGGTACTTTTTATTGCACAGATTGGAACTTAGAAGTTGTATTGTTAAAGCTGCTGTTATTAGCCAGAATAAATAAATATTTTAAAAATATTAACAAAACTACCTGTAAGCCACTAAAAGTGCATAGAATTCAGATCCTGTTTCTATTTAAATAAATAAACACTTTGCCCACTGCTTCTAGAGACACAGTTCAGTCTGGGAACTCTGTAGGCAGCATCTGGTACAGGTCATCTTACTTTTCTGTATGTTGTTCACCACCAATCTCCATCCCACCATCCTGCTTTCAAGCCTCTAATGGGCCCCAAAACTTCAACAAAAAAGTTAGAGGATGAAGAGTACTTCTTTACCTTAGTGCGCTAAACACCAGGGTGAGAAAGGGAAAGCCTAAGGAACACTGTCGCCAATCCACAGCATTATCAGATCATAGAATTATAGAATATGCTGAGTTGGAAGGACCACTGATTCCAACTCCTGGTCCTACACAGGACACCCCAAGATTCCCACCATGTGCCTGAGTGTGCTGTCCAATTGCTTCTTGAACTCTGTCAGGCTGGTTCTGTGACCATTTCCCTGGGGAGCCTGTTCCAGTGCTCTGGGTGAAAAATTTTTTTTCCAGATATCTAACCTAAACATCCTCTGATTCAGCTTCATGGCACTTCCTCTAAACCTGTTAAAAGAGTGAAGGGATGGGTACTTGCCCCTCCTATTCTGCTTTTGGGGTACCAGGCAACAAAAATCAGCTAGTGAACTACAATCAGCACTACATATCAGCTGCGAAACAAATCACCTTGTTTTCCTTTGATAGTTCTCAGGGTACTTCCATTTTGTTAATTCTGCTCAAATTGCAGTAATGGTAGCTTAATTCCATGGTATTAGTATGCCAGTGTATTCACAATTCTTTAATAATTTAGGCACCATCTGACTGACCATCTTCTAAATTACTGTCTTCTGTGAAGGTCATCAATGCTTCTTTCATTTTATGAATATACAATAGGTTTTCCCCTGGGCTACCCTTTATTTTCTTGTACTTTTCTCTTTGTCCTGAATTTATATTCTATTTTTCACCCCTGCCCACTTCCCAATGATCCCATGCAATGCCCCCTTTTAAATGTAAGAAGAATACCCATATATCCCTGGGCAGTGCCCTTTCATCTAACAGCAGCTTAAAGCAGCTAAGGGCCTACATACAAAAAAGAAACTGCAGAGTGTTGCACCTAAACATCCTGTTACCTGGTGGTCTCTTTCCCCTAAAGAAAGGGAGAATAAGAAAAAAACAGCATATTTACGTCACTGAATTTCAATGCCTCCAAAGACCCCTCCTGTCTTTCCTTAGGCAGTGACAATTAAATGTTTGCCCATCCAAAACAAATGGAGGAAGTTACCACACACATCAATATCATCAAAAACTGAAACTTTCTTACTGGAGTTATTTCTCTTGCTTCTCTTCCTGTTTCTCTTCCTCCTTCCTATTCTTTCTCATGCTTTCAACAGGGCATCAAATCTCTTCTCCCTTCCTCTACCAAGACTGCAAAGTCCCATCCAAACCCCTAGCTGAAACATTACCTGTCCACATTGAGTCCCCTGTTCCACGTTTTGCTGAAGTAACTACCAGGCATTTGGTAACCAAAGTACCTTTCCGCAGTGTGTGCTGCTTAATAAACAGCCCCAAAGAGTATTAAACTGGGATCCATAATGTACTCCTGAATGTTACCTCAGCTTGTAACATTCAGAGTGGAAACAGGTGGAATTCAGGTCTATTTCTTCCACGTGAATGCAAATTTGTCACTGAACACCCACCCAGAATTGCTGTGAACTGCAGGACAGCAATAGCTTTGCGCTAGACAAGGCTGGGCAGAAACTACTTGCTGCTCCCTCCCTGCTCCAGCTTACAAATAGTTGTCAACACATACAAACAGCTGGCTTCTTGCACAAAATCATCCACTGTTCTTCTGAAAGCATCACTGAGAGCAAAATACTGTGAGTGAATTCCTGCCTTCTGTGCATTATGTACAAATGCAGTGTATTATTACTATTCCCCTGCACACAGCTTGTTACGGAAAATGTGGAGCAAGAAAGGGGTCTGTAAGGCCTCCCTTTCATACCTGTAAGGCCACAGATTTCACTGCAGCTTCTTGACCCAGTCCAAGCACGTTCCCTGCCATGAACGACAAGCCTAGAGCTCCCAGAATGACAGTATCTGCGTCATTCCCAAGGCATGAGGATCTGTCTTCCTTCTTTGTCACTACTGGGCTGGAAGGAGACAGTTCTTGTTTTCAGCGAGTGGGAAACAAAACCTCATTTCTTAGGCTTGTATTAACACTACATATTAAAATGTCTCTTCAGTGGGCAGGACTTCCAGGGCTGTGTATCAGCAAGGTTATGAAAATAACTTCTCTGACAAACTTCTTTCCGGAATAAGAGCTACACAGAAGTTATCTTTTAACTTCAGTGACTTCCTGGATATTTTTTACTTATATAGTTATATATACATGAAATTACTGATATTTCTATGTAGCAACAGACACAGCTCACATATTTCTAACAAATGAGACTGCGTTACTAGATGTATACTGTGAATTGCCTGGAGATACTACCACAGAGCTGTGTGTTTTATCATGCAAGTTGAAAACGAAATTGTTTTGTTCCCTTGTTGACTGCAATACACAAGAAACTCTGTAAACTCCCAATTACAGCTGCCACATTTTGCATGTTCCCTAGTCAATTCAAAGAAATAAAATGGATTTTTGAAATCATTATAATCTGAAGCAACTGGAAAATAGGTGGGTGGAACTGGTGTAAAGGTGGAGGAAGAAAAATGCACCAGGATACATATAACAAAAACACATATTCCTTGAAGTTTATTGCTTACGTGCCTTTTGATGGAGAGGGATGCAGCAGCTGAGACGAATGAGACAGTGTAAATCTTAAATCAGTTATGCTTGGTGTGCGGTGTAATGCCAAGATTTCAGATCTCCATTATTGGGTCCTGTACATCAGTTTTGACACCAGCTGTTCAAAAGCCACGGAATCACTAGTGCCCCAAATGTCAAAACACAGACAGTAAACATTACAGATGACAATTGCAAGGCTGGTTTAAGAAATTAAAATAAAATGTTGAGGAGCTCAGCAAAGTAGCCAGATCATCCAGCCAAAAAGCCTTTTCCCAGTCAAAAGAGTCTCTGTGAAAGAGAAAGTATTCCACCACCTTTTGCAACAGATACCCAAAAGCAATATAAAATGAGACCAGTGTGGAGAATTTAAGGGTCCGTATTTCCAGTTATCATATTTTTCTACATTCCATTATGAAGGGCAAATTCTTTTTTCAGACAGCTGAATATGTGAAGGAAACTTTTAAAGACACCACGGATGTATCATCTCCGGGCATTCTAAAACCACACACAAATACATGACCTTCAGGAGTCATAAATTCACCTTAAACATCTGAGATGAAGACTTATTCTCAGAGAAGTAGATGGCAGATTTGATTTCAACAGAGTATGGATTCCACTCTGTCAGATTTCCTAAAAAGCTTCAGGTTGATTTTATTTGCAGGTCAGGTTTCTAAGCCTGCAAGGTGCATTCAAGTTACATTTTCATTTTTTTCCCCTGTAGAAGAGCTAAAAAAAATTACTTAGATTTTTGAAGAACTGAAATTTTCATTAAAAAAATAAAATAAAGAGACACAGATCTGGAACTTTAAAATATACCCCAATTGAAACACAAAATGAGGCAACACTTGAGTAGTTCAGGGTGTTAAAATCCACCTAGTTAATAAACTTTAGCAGGAAGGAAGGGACTTGTATTGAAACCTGGGTTGGGTTTTGTTTGGCTTTCTGTTTGTTTTTTAATAATGGGTTCTAAAGTAACCAGGTAAAATAAAAAGCTGAAGTCTGATTTTAAGAAAAGTCATTTTGGGATATAGTAAATGAGCCTTGCTCCTGACGTGGTATGCACCAAGGTCTGGAGTTTTAAAAAGTCAGCAACACAATCTACTATTCATCTTACCAAGACAGGATTTCACATGGGGATAAATTCTCTTCTACCCTGAGAGGTAATTTTTTGCCAGCAACCACTATGAATAAAAGTTGAGCAGTGTTAAAAATAATAAAACCACATATATTACATCTAAAAATTGTCTGATACAGTGACAACCGGTATAGGATTTTCAAATTCAGAGAACACAGGAATGAAACAGGCTCTAATACATTTTTGTTAGGAATGCAAATTCTATTCAGAAACACACAAGTAAAAGTCACTACAACCTACCAAAATGGAGGTTTTGTAGGCTGTTAAGAACCAAACAAACAGCTTGTCCCAAAAAAGCTCTGGAAAGGGGGGGGGCGGAGGGGGGGGGGGGGAAGAGAGAAGAAAAATAATTTAATTGGTCCACCCAAAACATTACTTGACTCAACAATTTAAAATGACCCACAGGACTACATGAAGGTAAAAAAGGCCCCCAGAATGTGCTCGCATTGGCTGTGAGATGCACTAGTAACTTGTAACATGCTGAATTGCTTCTCTTATCTGTTTCTCAGTTTCTGCTTTCCTATCTCCCAATAAATCTGATTAAATTGTGCTTGCTTAGTCAAGGGCAAAGGAAAGAGCAGATGGAACTGGCTAGGATTGAAAAACAAGGAAATGAAAAAGGCAAGAAGTAGAAGTTAGGTTATTTTTTTAAATCTTCTGTACCCTATGACACTTAACACCATGCAACTGAAAACAAAAAGGGTTTTGGAAAAGCTCAGAACAAATACTGTAAAACAAAGGAAAAAAATCCACTTCAGATAAAATATCTTTCTGAGCCTTGTGCCCAGATTACATTGCAATAATATAAGCAGAGGCAGAGGTTGATTTTCAAATTACCTGTTAGACTCCTGTCTAACCAGCTGTATAACTAGCTTAAAAAATTGGAAGCTTTTCTTCACTTCGAAGAGTTACAGAGTTAGACACCAGTTCTTCATCTTGTTGTGTAAGACTTTATGCCATGACCACTGAAAAGAATTCTTCTGAATACACTTTAGACGCAGGCACAGAAACAAAATACAGAAAATAGGGGCTTTTTTGTTTGTTTGTTTGTTTTAATCCCTTGAACAAGAAATCACAGCCTGAGAGGAGAGGTCAAACTCAGTTTACAAACCCTACATTCACTCAGGGAGCAGCATTACCGTCAATTGTGTTAATGGCTGCCCTGTAATAGAGTTTATGAAGGGTTTTCTAAATTTTATAAAATAAAAGCCAACAGAAAAAACAAAACCAAAGCAAAACCCAAAACTTTAATAAAGAAAAATCCATGCCACTTGATCAAGTTCACCACCACACTTTTTAGATGACAACTCCATATGATCTTTTGTCTGTCTCCACTCCTCCCCGTCTGTTCAGATGGAACAGTGCCCACTTGCAAATTGGACAGTCCCTGTTGCAGAGATGGCAGATGCAGAATGAATACTTGAAAACAGGGAAAAAAAAGTAGCTTACAGACACTTCTGCCTGCCAGCGAGACACAGCTGCATTGCAGAAACCACATTAAAAGAAAAAACAACCTGCACAAAAGCCCCCAAGAAACAACTGTGGCTAACTCTTAAAAAGATGTAGCTGAACTACGGTTGCAAAGCAGACAATTGACTCCTCAGTCATGCATGTGAGTGCATTGACAGGCCAGCAGGTACTGGCAGCACAAAGTTATTAAGAGTTAACATTTTCTAGATGCATTAATCAAAGAATAAAAATGTTTTTAGGAGGTCAGCTTAAGAGGATGCATTATTTTCAGTGCGCATCTCAGTGCCCAAGGAAGTCCTGGCCAACACTGCTTTATCCCTGCTAATATTCCTCCTGCCTCTGCTCATATGGTACTTAGGTTACAGGCTGCAAACACCACTAGATCTGAGAAGCAACATTTCCCACATTTTTTTACTGCACCAGAGCCCCAGGAAATGTCACTTCCCTGCACATTTATTCCCTCAAATACTGAGATCGGTATTTTATTCAAGTCTATCCCATTTGTTTGTCAATAATTGCAAAACAGTATATTGTATTGTACTATAGGGAAATGAGGGAAAATAGCAGGGACATGAGGGGAAAATTAAGGCACTGAAAAGTGCACCCAGCAAAACTCCAAACATAGTGATGCTCTCCACTAACCCCATCCAAGAGTGTGCCCCATTAAAAAGTATGTTTTCAGATTTCTTCCAGATGCTGTGAAAATGGACTCAGGGAAATACAAAAAGCAACCAGTCAGATATATAACCAGGGTCAAATCCTGACAGAAGTTCAGGGAAAGGTGT
Source organism: Corvus moneduloides (assembly GCF_009650955.1). Taxonomy (NCBI): domain Eukaryota; kingdom Metazoa; phylum Chordata; class Aves; order Passeriformes; family Corvidae; genus Corvus; species Corvus moneduloides. The sequence continues at coordinate 28,615,415 of NC_045479.1, forward strand.
CTGGAAGAAGAGAGCAACTTTTGCTGAAAGCTGAGGAGGTGGCAATGACCTATGGAGCTGCTGCTCTGCCAGGATGGGAGGTGAACCCGCAGGCAGCATTTGACTGTTTTATGACCACACTGTAACTTCATGCAAGTAGCTGAGACAGATACTGCTTAAATGTTAGGCTAGGTGGTAAAAATTTTAGGCTCAATCTTACAACTGCACAGTTACAACCAAACGCTCTGGCCTACTGGAAAACCCAGCACCTGTCACTGCTTCCCTTCCACTACAGCTTCAATTCTATGCCCTTTTGCCTTCAACTGCTATGAAAACTAGATAGAGAAAACATTTTTAAACAGGGAAGAGTTATTAAATGCTAAATTTCTACCAGTATAAGTTTTTTAGTATTAATAAGTTCACTTCATAATTTATTTTGCATTACAATAGTAGCCAGATACCCTCATGCTGTGATAAGCAACAGGCTTTTCTGCCCTGGAGACTATAAAATCAAAACACACAAAAGAGAAAGAAAAGAATAATACATGGAGAGATTAAGTGAATAACCAAGGTCACACAGACCATGTGCCAAAGAGGCTGGAGCTAAACCGAAAGATGCGGAGCTACACTGCAGCTGTGATTATTTTAGTATTCCTGAAACAGACAGCCCTAAGGCAGCACAGCAAAAGGAAGAAGGTGTATTACAGATTTAACTTCCATCTGAGGATAAGCCAAATCAGCCAGCAGAGCAGGGTCTGATTCATCTGCAATCTAGAAGGTGGTCCGTCATCCATCACAGCTCCAGAGTGAAGGGTGAAAGCATTAACTGACATCTTTGGTGGCCTCATTTAATTTGATCTTTTAAACTGACTCTGTTATGAATGCTACTGAGACAATAAAAAAGTAGATTGTCACAGCCATATTAACCTGGAGGGATGGTAATGTTTATGAACCTAAAAAGGTTTGGGAACATTAAGAAATAAAACCAGCTGTGTGTCCTGCAAATTACTTTTTTCCTGCCAAAGCCTTGTCTCACTTGACTGTTTGCCACCATGATTGTCACTGAAATCATTGTTTCTCCTTTTGTCACTGAATGTCTAAGTATTTTAAATATCCGGTGAAATCAGGACACCTCTTAACTTGATGAAAAAGACAAGACAGGAACAGGTGGTGCTGTTTATCTGCTTTTTTATTGTTGGAGTATTAGCAGGTTATCAGTATCCCTAAAACCTATAGCAATTTGATTTTGAAATTGGTTTCATTGATGCCCTTTTCACCTCATTTCTCAGGAGATTTGGAGTCCCATTCTCCTTTGATTCTCTTTCTCTGACCCTAGGGAAATTGAAGAGATACTTAGGTTCAGATGTAATGTTCACTAAAAACTCAAGAAAATCTCCAACAGTTTCTCTGTCACGGCTTTGTTTTGATCAGTCTCCTGGCTCATTTATCATCTACTCAACAAACTACATACCTAAACGAGATAGTGATCTTTACTATATTTACAGAACCATCCAAGAGCTGATTATTAAATTATGTGCTGCAATCATCTGCTACTGAAACTCAATCATAAATGTAAATAGAAGTTGTAGACAACAAATTCAACCACGTTCTTTCTGCCACGCTGTGAGCAACTGTACATTGTTTTTTTCTTTTATTGACTAAATCTTTAGTACATAGACATCCAACTTCGAGCATTGTCTTTTAGATCTGAATAAAACTAATGATTTTCTGTGTTGCCTTTCCCATTTGATCATTCAGAACAGAAGATCACGTCATGCAGACCTGAAAAAATTGTCTTAGAACACAAAGATAGTAAAATGCACACTGTGTACTCCTGCAAGGGACAAGGGCTGCACAACTCTGCGGTACTCCAAGTTGCTGTGCCTGAACAAGAAAGCCTAACATTGATCCAGTGTTGGTAAATCAGTCAATAATCTTCGCTGATAAATCTGGCTTACCTACAGTATAAACGAAAATAAAATCATGCCCTTCATTTAAAGCACAGTTTCTGATTGTGTCCCTGATTTCAGACAGGACTTTCAACAGTCTACTCTGCAAGTGAAGGAGGTAATGTCTTGTAGAAAATGAGTCACCTTTCTGCATACCACAGAAAAGCATTAATTCTGGTGAGTTCCATGTCCTTGTATTGAAGCTGTTTGCCTATTTCTTTTTTCCCCAGAAACTCGCATGTAAAGCAATCTCTGTATAACAGCAGAGAAACATCTCTAGAATGCATCTATTTTATTTCATTTTCATTGTTTCACCACTTATTCACATCATCTCTCACTGTACTTCTACCATTGAAACAAATATTTGATTCAACAGGGTGTAGGAAAAGGTTCTTCACCCAGAGGGTGTCTGGGCACTGGAACAGGCTCCCAGGGCAGTGGTCACAGCACCAGCCCGACAGAGCTCAAGAATTGTTTGGACTATCTCTGAGGCACAGGGTGTGACAGTCGGGGTGTCCTGTCCAGGACCATGAGTTGAACTTTGATGATTTTTGTGGCTCCCTTCCAACTCAGGATATTCTATGATTCTATGATCCTAAGAAAGCTTCTGCCATTAGCATCTTCACTTAACCAGTGTCTTCTGAAACCTACCTTCAGATAGACTCCTACAAGTTACAGCCAATCCTATACTGATATTATTTTATATCACATAATGATGCATCATCCTAAAAAAAAAAACAAATAAAAAACCCCATTCTTCTTCAGCCCAGACAGGCATTAATGACACAAAACACCCTGACAGTAAATTCATTGCACTGACGTATTCCTTTTCCTTGGTACTAGATTATATTTAAATCTGAATCACTCACATAAATAAATTAATGAATTATAGATTAGGGAAGAATCTGATATTTTGCAAATGAAAAATCCTGCTACTGTTATCATCAGGCCAGTCAGGAGCTGAGGCTTTTCAACTCAAATTGCCGGATCTGAGGTGCGCTCCCCTTTTAAATGATACTTTTCACCAAAATCCTGCATATATATAGAAAGTTAATTTACTTCTTGAGAGATCAGTCATGTTATCATCTCAATCTAATTAAAGAAAATTGTCCTTAAAACAATATTGATTTTGCACTAAAGCTTTCCATTGTATTACCAGTAGACAGTGTTTCCCTTATTTAACCTTGGTGACAGATAATGTCAAATTCAACAAAAAAAACTATCAAAGAGCATAATCAAAGCAATTTTGACACTTAAAAGAGAAAATTAATTAAACGGTGCTAATTGCTTTATCAAATAAATACAACACATTCTGTTATAAAGGGAAAAGTTGCATACTTTTTTTTCATTCATAATATTTGAGAACCATTAGAAAATATTTCTGCTCCATAGATAAGATATATTTAGTCTTTACTGTACCTTCAGATTATGGTTTGACTCCCATGCTCTTTTTCACTGTTAAGTTTCATGATTGTTCTCAAAGGTAAAATCTAGTATTTGCTCATCTGATGCTATGTCCAGTTAAGAATCTACTTTCTTTTTTCCTGAAGTGTACTTTTTCCAAAAGAAATGAGTTCTTCTGAAAGAGACAGGCTAAACCAGATTACCTTCCATAAAAGAAACCCTTCAGTCAACCAGAGAACATGAAATTTGGAAAATTAAAGTTTGGAACATTTATAAACAGAAGCTCAAGTGCCTCCCCTGCAGTAGTTTGAGGCAATGAGAAAAGTTGCTTCAGTGCAAGAGAAGAAGGGCTGTGGGGCTATTCCCCCTTCCCTCTTCAAAAGGGCAGCAGATGCGTGTCAGTGGGAATGTGAAAGCTGGCACTAGGCAGAGAGCAGTTATTAACTCCAGATTTCAGCCAAAGCATTGCAGGTGGCCAGCACAGGTACTTGCCCACAATTGTAAATAAGCCTGGGATTGAAGTAATAGAGGGGGGAAAAAAGTCTACTGGCCCACTTGCAGATTCAGTAGCCAGTGGCCCAGGTTGTGAATGCACTTTAAAAGATGATGACATTGCGACCAAGTGGTGTGTCATCTTTCACTAGCTCCAAGACAAGCATGAGGAAGCCACAAAAAAACCCCCCGTAAGTTTCCAAAAGATATTTGAAAAAAGAGATAGCAGTAAAGAGGAAATAATACTTGGCTTGATTCAAATGACATATTTTAGTATTACTACAGAAACTAAGACAGAAGCAGTTTTCAGAAATATGTTTGCAAGAAGCCCAATCTTGAGGCTGTTTTGCACATTCAAAACATGTCTACACATTCAACTACACTCATAATAGTAGACTGTAATAGCTGCATTTTGCTGGTAATGGGAAAATTCCAGTTATTTTGGTAATGTTGTTTTCAGTTCATCACGGTTACCATCCATATTTTCTTGCCAAAGCCTGTACGAATTATAGAGAATGTTGACAATTTTGCATTTACTATCATTGTGGTTTTCTTTTCTTGGCAATATAGGAACTTATGTAAAAAAAGTAGCTAATGTGTATTGGATGTTTTTGTTCAGTAGAGTTTAGTGGGCTCCAGGCTCCTCAGAGAGGATCTGGAAAGCTATACCTGGCTGAACAAGTATATATTACCTCTCCTTGCTGATACTCTACATTTTAAATGTATTACGAAATATGTTATGAAGAGAATGGTCTTACATTTTTCCACCCCTGGTCACCACTAGAAGTTACACAAAAAAACATCTCACGTGACCAGACCACACACTACCACAGCACAAATGGGTGCCTGACCACAGCCACACTGCTGGAATCAGTGCTCGGGACTAAGAAGGTGAATGGCACAGCCAGCTCAGCAATGCTGCACCTGGGGACAGGGACAACAGTTACAATTTTTGAAGACCTTCCAGCAAACCAGTGGCTGATTATAGTCAGTACTCATCCTCAGTGGTCTCATTTCCTTCTCCATACACATGTAAGGACTTTGCTGAGACAAGACAATTTTGAACACCATTTGTCCTCTGCAGTTTGCTTTCTCATCCATTAAAAAAGATTTTAAAAATCCAGAGGCACATTCCTCTCAGTGAGATTCTTGTCTGGAAATAGCATTTGACTTTGGCCCTGCTATTTAACTAGGATGGTTCATCATTAATTTATATTTTAAAGTTAAAAAAATCCTGTGAAGTCCAAACACACCGATTCATGTTATTAACATCATATTATGCAACAAATGGAAAGAAATAGAAGATCCTCTAAAGGCAGACCCCTTGCCTGGACCTGTATTTGTGTGTTTACCATCAATAGCACCTACACCCTGAATGACTGGTTAAGCCACCCAAGCTCCCCACTCCTGCAATACTAAGTAACAACTAAGATTTAAAAATCAAGCCTTTAAATGCTAAATCTGTCGTAGTCTGTAACTTCTCCCATGCCCAGTATATTTTGCAGAGTTTACATAACTTGTTGTCAGCCATCTATTATCAGCAACAGGCCTAATTAATTCCCAAGAGTTTTTGCTAAATGGTGGCTGAGTCATCACAAAAAAATCCAGAAAAACACAATAAATGGTCTGGATCCTCAGTGAGCTCTATTTTTGTCTATCATTTCCAAAAGACAACCAGGCAGGCTTAAGCAGGCAACCCTTTCTTGAGGAAAGGACTGTAGGAGGAAAACACCATCTGCAACATGTTCAAACCAACTGCTGCTCTATGCCAAGAGTGACCACTGGGACCACAGACTATTGCAGCCTCCAAGTCAAATTCTCTCACTCTTCCACTTACCACTGTGCAGGCTGGGTGAGTAGGGATCTCTGCAACAGAGATCAGTCTGTGACAGGGCTGATGGCTGCTTGTGCCTGTTGCTTATTCTGGTGAGGCTAAAGGCATTTAGCTCTGGGCTGAGTCCACATCCACACAAGCAGAAGAGCTGCCCGCACCCCACGTAAGAAACCACCCATTGGTCCTAAAAATAAAATGTATGTATGTGGGAAATCAACTGGCCACTGAACTTAGATTGGGATATCCAGGAAAAATGACATGAAGAAACACAAATTCCAAAAAATATGAAAGGCATCAGCTTACAAACAACTAAAAAAATAAAAATAAAATATATAAAGGACCCTCAAAAGACTTCAGTGCAAACAAGTAAAGTCACCACCATCTCACTAAACAACAATGTGTGGAAGAAGTAACATAGATTTCTAGATGCTATTTTATCACAGCATTTAAAGTTTGAATATACTGTTACACTCAGCTGGAATAAGAGTCTTGTAGAGCCAATAATCTTCCCTGCTGATGGACAGCAGATCAGACATAACAGGATTACATTATATTAATTTTTTCAAGAGTTCCACTATCTGCTCACTCCTCACTCTAATTCCTCCACTGGAAATAATTGCAAATGTTCTAGTGCCAATACAAGTACTTTAGAATTGTAAAAAAAAAAAAAAAAATTGCTCTGAAGTTCAGTTTTAAAAAGATATTTTAAATTTCTGTGAAGTCATTCTTTTAGTATTTCCCTTCTTTATTTCTTGCCAAATCTTCCAAAATGTTTTGCAACAAAATATGAGAAGAATCCTTCAGATTCTAATATTTAAGATTATTTTCATACACGTCTGTGTTTCTAAGAAGGATGTTGACTTATTAAACGTGAAAAAATAAGAAATTTTTATTTCAGTTTTAGCATCAATCTTTTTCATTTCAGTGGCTGCTGCTGTTCCTTTTACCTTAAATATACTCCTGGGTGAACTTCTGGACCAGTGGTTGCTGGATACTGTTTTCAAAATGACTGAAGTACACTAAATCTCATTGACTTTCAGTTTTGCTCAACACGGTATGCCCTCTGAACAGTAAGTGACAGATGTGTCTATTGTCCACAGTAGGACTTAAAAGGCATCAGTGCTTTTTTGACAGGATTCATTTTCCCACCTAAAATGTTCTGTCAGACAGAATTTGGCAGAATGGCTATAAAAATTCCTTCTTCTTGGATCATAACCATTAAAACAGAGCTTTTAGAAAGGCATCTGGAGGGCTTCTGGACCTGGTATGCTCTCCCACACTCAAGAAAGCTGATGCATCTTGCCTGACGATGGATTCCAGAAGAATCCAAAGCTTTGAACTCCTTCCTGTGAAAAAGAGAATTAACCTGCTGTCATTTGTACTGTATTTTGGACACAGAAGTCCACTCTGCTTTTGGGTTTTTTTGCATGAAACCGTTAAAATTTATTCTGAAATAATGGCTGATTCTAGAAAAACTCCCACGCCTATTGCTCACAGAGCAACGGGTTTGGCCTTTTTCACCAATCAAGAGCAGAAGGAACATGAGAAAGGATTTTTAAAATTTTCTTTGGCTAAAAAAACATCGGCACCATTTTACAGGCACAGCAAAAAGTGGCCAAAGAATGCAGCCAGGAGTGGTGGCTCCCCAGAATGGCCCAGGCAGAGGGCTGCAGCAGGGCTGCTCCCATTTCTGATGCTGAGAGCAGAGCAAAGCATACCTCACCAAAATTCCTGGTGCTCCCTGGTACAAGCAGTAATTTGGTCATCATCACCAGCTTTACGTTCATATTGAGATCTCCTATAAGGGCAGAAATCTGCTCCTGAAGTATCTGGCCAGTTTAATGCTCCTTAGCACATAGTAATCAATCCTAAAGAGTGAAATTAATGAATTTAGGTTGAAAAGGTAAATTTGTGCAACCATGTCATTTTACATTGCAAGTAGCCTGCCTCTGTTGCAACTCTCAAGTCTTGTGCACTAGCCTCTGTATGTAAGAGAGCCAGATCTCCAAGGAAAACAGTCTATCCTGTGCAAAGATTTTAACAGCTGAGGCATAAAAGAAAATAATGGTACCTGGCAACTGCTCTCTCTATAAATGTCTTCTTTGAAGTTGGATCTGCTAGTAAAGCTCCCTTTTAAGTCTGATGAGCAAATGCTGATTGCACCATGGAGACAGTTTCTACAAGTAACTACAAAGTAGTGAGAAAGTAGACAAAAGTCCGTAATATTCAGGGAATGCCTCCCCCTGCTAATCAGAGAAAGCTCAAAGATCAAATGCTTGCTCAGTGGGCAGCTGTTACTGGGTTTGCTTTTTAGTTCAGTTCAATAAATTGACTAGCTCACTTGTTACTAAAGCAGATTATTGTTAATGGGCTTCTTGGTCAACAGCACCTCTTGATAACATTTTAATTTAAATGAATATGTGTCTCATTTACTTTTTGGGGTCTAATATGTGACACTTCAGAACACTGACTGTGTCAGATGTCATTTTCTTCAATTAATTGGTGTGTAATTATTCTCAAAGGGCTGGAAAGCATACAACTTTTTACTTTTACCACATTTACCGCTTTGATACTCAGTCCACCAGTAGCGCCCAGTAAAAAAATGTCTTCCTTCTGAAAGGAGACACCAAGTTGAATTTGCAGATCAGACTGCTGTTGCTTACAATCATTCTCAACTCAGCATCAACACTGATGGTTGTTTCAGCTGGCTCTGCCAGGTAGTTCTGTGTGGCCTTGGCTCAAGTAGGTGACGTGATAACACCAGGAACTAAAGAATGCATCCTTGCTCCTGGCTTACCTCTGGAGAAGACTCACAGCTCCAGCTCAGGAAGAGATACTTCTGGCCAAGGTTATGCTGGCAGGTTGGGAATACCATTGCCACGCTGTGCAGGATCAACATGAACTTGTGAGAAAGAAAAGAAAAGAAATAAAAATACAGTGCAAAGCAAATGCAGCCAGACTCACAAATCTTTTCTATCCTAAGAGGTCTAACAGGAGCTCCCTCTGCCTAGCTGGAGCTCCTGCTAGGGCCATCTCTGTGAGGCACTGGTACACAAACCTGAATATACTTAACTTACGCTGCTGCATTTAGGAACAGGAGTGATATCCTTCTTTTTCTTCTACATTTAGGAAACTAAAGCACAGGGACTGGTTCAAATACACACAAAAAGGCTCTCAGGGCAAGAGCAGCAAAAGGACTTGGCACTCCTGTGTTTCGGGCTACCACATGAACCCCTGCATCAAGTCTCCCTGGCATTAATGATAAGTAATCAGAATCACAGGTTTAGATCTTGTAACATGTATCCTTCCAGTAAATATAGAGCTAATTCCAATCAGGGATAGATTTTCCCCTCTGTTTCCATCTTCAGAGTGGGAACTATTCTTTTCCCTTTTGTACCAGTCACATTATTCTAAGAAATAATGATTAAAAAAACATGGAGATCATCCTGCTTCTTTAGTTCTTTAGTTCTTTAGTTCTGGCATCCCTATCATTATAAATGTTTTCCTACAGTGTTACCATTACATGAGTTCTGTAATGAACTATTTGTTCATCAGGGAGCTAACTTGTAAGCTCTAAAGATCAGAGCTTTATTTCAAAGGGAGGGAAAACATTATAGCATTTCATCTTATGCACATTTGTTGTGGTTTAACTGCAGACAACAACGAAGCACCACACAGTCACTCACTTGCTCCCCCTCCATGAGACAGGGAAGAGAATCCATTTAATTACAGTTTAGTAGGTAAAGGAAAGCTGTGCATGCAGGCAAAGCAAAACAAGGAATTCATTCACCACGTCTCATGGGCAGGCATGTGTTCTCAGCCATCTTCAGGACAGCAGGGCTCTATCATGCACAAGGATTACCTGAGAACAAAGTCAACAAATGTCATGATTGCAAGCATCCCTCCTCTTCCTTCTTCTTTCCCCAGCTGTATATGCTGAGCATGATGCTATTTGCTATAGAATATCTCTTTGGTCAGTGGGGTCAGCTGTCCTAGCTGTGTCCTCTCTAACCTCTTGAACACCCCCAGTCCCCTCACTGGCAGGCTGGTGTGAAAAGCAGGAAAGGCCTTGACACTATGTGAGCACTGCTCAGAAGTAATCATAGAATCCAGAATTGCTTAGGTTGGAAAAGACTTTTAAGACCATCAAGTCCAACCAGATAATGCAGCACAACACCAGGACACAGTGCACCAAAAACTTTTGGCCATATACCATAGCTAGGGCCACCTACAACCAGGAACTATCTCCAAAACTTCACAGTCAGTTAAGTCTTGTATCCCACCATACAGTCAAACCTTTAAAGTCAGATGCATTTGCCTGTACAGGTCTCCAATCACTTTGGAGCAGTCATGAATGTGGCTAGGTAAAACCTCTATCCAAGAGTAAAAATGTCTACTGACACTGTTTTCAGCACAAACACAAAATATACTCCCATACTACTACCACTAAGAAGAAAATTAACTCTGTTCCAGCCAAAACCAGCACAACATTTAGGTGAATTTATAACATAGAGTAGAATCATAGGATAGAATCAAAAAATCATTAAGATTGGAAAATAGCTCTGAGATCATTGAATCCAACTGTTAATCCAGCAGTGCTGTGTTCACCTCTAAACCATTTCTCTAACTGCCACGTCCACAATTTTTTTGAATGCTTCCAGGGATGGTGTCCTTCCCTGGGGGGCCTGTTCCAATGCCTGACCAGCCCCTTCGGTGAAGAAATATTTCCTAATACCCAATCAAACCTCCCCTGGCACAACCTGAGGCCATTTCCTCTTGTCCTGTCATTTTTCACTTGGGAGAAGAGACCAACACCCACTTGGCTACAGTCTCCTTTCAGGTAGTTGTAGAGAGCAATAAGGTCCCCCCGAGCATCCTTTGCTCCAGGCTAAACCCCAGCTCCATAAGCCTCTCCTCATTAGACTTGGGCTGCAGACCCTTCACCAGCTCTGTTGCCCTTCTCTGGACACACTCCAGTGCCTCAGTGTCTTTCTTGTAGTGAGGGGCCCAGTAGAGCACACAGGAATCAAGGTAGAGTTGCACCAGTACCAAGTACAGGGGTACAAGCACTGCCCTGGTCCTGCTGGCCACACTACTTCTGATACAAGCCAGGATGCCCTTGGCCTTCTTGGCCACCTGGGCACACATTGGCTCGTGTTCAGCTGCTGTTGACCAGCATTTCTTGAAAGACATTACAGGAGCTTACTGACAGCTGTGTGTGCACTAAAGGGTTACAGCAAGGTTTAGACATTTTAGGTATTTCCAGAAAGAGCTGTGGACTCCATTTTGCAACATACTTAATCCAGTGATCACAGAAGTTAGTCTGTTTTCAGTGCCCATAAACTCTCCTCTGCTGCAACCCTCTATTTGTGCAGGTGAGGTTTTTTTTTCCTGTGGTGGACACCTGTCCACTTGGAAACATCTAAGCCACAAAACAGCTATCAGACAGTAGCAACTTTTGGTTACTCAGAACCAAGGCTGGATTCAACCCAACAGTGACTGAGAAGCGAGAGATTTGGTATCATCTTATCAATTTTCTCAGCCATCTGGTTCCAAATGTGCAATTTAATTGTGAAATACTACCAAAAAGAATCTAGTAGCATTTATGAAGTATAAGACTAGAACTGCACTCTGAAAGGATAATCCTATTAACTTCAGCATATACATGTTTAATATATATCTACCATTCACAGTGAAGGAGAAACCTATATATCATTAAATCTAATGAAACATAAAATGATGCTCATATAGAAATATCACTCAAGTGTTTGATCTATGTCAAAGTAACACATGTTAATCAAGATAAAGATAGCAGCATGAGATAAAGAATTGAGTATCTAAACAACTATACAAATCTCCATCAGAGTACTTAACTTTTCACACACAAGGTAGAAAACAGCTTCTCATGTACTGCACTATCTGCATGCAGTGCCATGAACTGTGGCAATGTGTGACAGTTTTCAAAAACTGAAGCAAATAATTTAATAGTTTCCTTCCACCAAACTCACTGCTCTAACTGTTGAGTCTCCCACAAAATTCAGTTTAGAAAGAGCAATTCCTGATAGGATATCCCTTTCAGCCTTCCTTCCTCCACTCCTGCTTATGCCCAGTTTCCAGGTGGAGACATGAAGCCCAGGGACCTACCAAGATCTGCTGAAGATCACACAAAAAGTCTCTAGCAGAGGACTAAGCTGACAGACTTTCCTCCAGCTTCAGTCTTGCACCCTGGCTGGATGGCTGCATGACTTCTTATTCTCCTTCTCTCATGTACAGGTATTTTTTATGATACATACTTCTTGATGAGTTTGGAAGCATGGATGTCAGCCTGGGTGGATAGTCCTTGCAGTTATTAGGAAGCCTTGTTAAAGTTAATACACATCTAGGAAAAGGAGGGCTATGATCCTTACTACTGAAATAGTGCTTCAATATTATTTAAGATTTTATTTGAACTTTCAGTAAAATATTAATTCCTATCCTGATCCTAATATAAAATTCTTTATTATGTACTGGTACTGATTTTCAGAATCTGGCAGTTTTAAAGTAGGCCAAATGTTAGGTTTAAATATCCTGAAAATGTCTTTCTAGAAGATAATAATCAGTCAAATGCAAAATTGAGCTTGAAAGGTAACATGTCTATATGGATCATTGCGATTTTGAAGACTAAATCATGTCTAATTAACTAGGGTGAGATAGTAGCTTTTTCCCATCTCGAATTTAATTTAATTGTTAAAAGTCATAATCTATACATTAACCAGCTCTCCACCTGAAATGTGGGGGAGTGCTGCTTGCAGAAGTTTCTAAAACCAGACCATAGATATCAGGCTGCGCAGTTCCTTGCAGCTGAGAAATATGTCAAATGCTGCTCTCTGTGTATCACATCCCTGACATTGGCTTTTAAGGAAGGGTTCAGCCTGAAACCCTTTTGAAGGGGAACAGAAACTTTAAAGGCATCCTCAGAACAAAATCATGTTACACTCTTCACATCTGTCTGTGCACTCGGCAGATGCCACACACCAATAATTTAAATTAAGGCATTTTTCATTTTCAGGCATTGTGATAATTCCAGGGCATTTCCTCCATCATATTTGTAACCTATTCATTACACCATTTTACTGCATAATGAAGACAAATGCCAACACTTTAGCAACAGATTTGGGTAATGACAAGATGTACAATAACACAGAGTAATGTGACCAGGCCTGCAAGTTCTAATTGAATATTTTTCTGATCCTGCTTCCATTAATCTTTCCTCCTGTTTCATTTTTCTAGCCATTTTACATGTCGCCTGCCCCCTTTCCCCTTTCCCCCTCAAACCACTCTCTGAAAGCTTTTGTGAGAAATAGATTCTGCCTCCATTGTGGGTTCAGGCTTTTTCCTTATCAAGATACACGGCTCACTTGCCGATGAACCATTGAGCTTCTGATGGAGGAAGCAGCATGCATCCCAGGCATGGTACTTAATTGGTATGCTGGCCCATGCAAAGCTATCTGATTGCATTCAGTAACTGGCAGGGACAGAAAGCATTTCCAAGGGAAATAATATCTAGCTGTGAATGTGGAATATGTGTGTAAGAACTGAACAGTAAACACCAGCCTTAATTTTAATATCTCAAATTATGCAAAACTTAAAAAAGATGAGTGCTTCGATATTCAAGCAGACCCCTGCGGGATAGGAATGTTATCATAAGAATATTATAGAAACCAATGTAAAATATCCAGCTGCTGTAGAGTTTAAGGGGCATCAAACGATTTTGAATCACCATTTTCCTCCCACAAATGAAAGTATTTACCTATTAACAGCAGCAAAACTATATTATTTTGCTGGGCAGTACGACCGCAAGCAACATTGCCTTTCAGTTTAAGCTCTGATATGTTAGCATTTAATGTCCCAAACAGCCCTTAAAAGCTCCAAGGTGAAAATGTAAAACCATAATCCAGTCCTAAATGGTCATTTAAAAAATGATCATCCCAAAGCTCAGGAGTGCCTTTATTGGTTTATGAGGCATTCCAGTTAAAATAGTTACACTAGGAATGCAGGGAGGATGATACCTATTTAATTTTATGGTGTTTTTCTCTCTCTCCAATGATAAAAGGTGGTTGGGACTGCAGCAAAAGCCAAATCCTCTTTGCTTTATTCACACAACTAGTCTCACTGACTACAATAGGGCTGTGGAAGGGATTTGGCCTCACCTCTTACTGTCTAAATTCTCTTTCTTTATAAGCCACTTTCTGGTTGTGTCCTACTCTCCAGTGAAACTGTTACTCCTATGCTTCCAGAAGAAATGTGTGACAGATGAGAGATAAGATGTGAAAGCAGAAAAAAGAAACATCCGTTCAGATGAGTGAGTTCAGATTAAAAACAAAACCTTGACAAAACAAGCCATCTTGCTGACACAGATTTTAGGGAATTGGTCAAGTAAGATGTGCACAGAACTGTTTAGACAATACCTGTATTGCTCATCCCTTAGGACTTGCATCTCCTTTCCCAGAAATGAGAAGGCAGGAAAGAATTTGTGATATTCAGAGAAAATTTGTGTGCAATTTATATATCATAAAGATTTACAAATGTTCTCAAGTTGATTCTACTGTTTTTTCTTTTTTCCTAAGTAACATGTGACATAAAGAATTAAGTGCTGATCTTGCTGGGCAGTCATTGAAGCCAGGGCGATAAGTAAACACAGCCTGGCAGCAGCGCACAGCTCTGTGTTTGAATCCTGCCTGAAGAGCAGCCCGATGAGCTCATGCTGATCACTTTTCACACCTCAAAGCTAAATCTCAGCAGTCTGGGTCAGTTCCTGGGTCAGACACATCCAGAAGCACCTCAGGAGCATGGTGCTGAGAGACAGTGGCTGCCCTGGTTTTGCTAGAGCTGCTGCTGCTATCAAGAAAGACCTTTGCCACTTCAGGTATGTGTCCCCACTTTCTCAGCCTGGTTCCAGCTCTGCTTGCCAACTTTCTTCAGGGTTGTTCCTGAAAATAAAAGTCAGTTCTCTGATGATGTCCCCTCTGAGTGAGGAGGAAGAACTGGCATTTCCTGGCCAACTTTCCAGGCTCCCATTGAAATCTCCACTCTTGAGGGACAGGGAGAGGGGTTGTTCTGTAAACTTTTTTTTTACTCTGCAGGTGGCAGAGGAAACCTCAGCAACTTGGGCAGACTAGCTCCTTGTAGAGCTCCAGGCCTGTGAGAGGAGGGGATCTTAGCATCACTGTTCTCTGGCACATGCCTCAGGAAGGAGGAAGATATTTCTCTACATGAGCCCAGGCATTCATCCTGAGAGATTGAAAAGCAAGACATGGTACTGGGTCCTTTTATGCAAGCCTGGAAGAAGCACAGAAAGGCTTTGGGAAACTAGTATACCCAATGAACAGAAAAATCTGCTCTGCTTAAAATCAGAAATTTTAATAATGCAAACACACCCCAGTGAAAAAAATTCTCGGAAAAAACCGTTATTATTTCCAGAGCATAAATATAGTATTTTAAAAAACTGCTATTACCTTTTGTTCCAGAAAAGGTGGATTGCTTATTTATTTGAGACCAAGTCCAAATCATCTTCAGTCCTTGCAGATCCCTTCCTTCTTGCAAAATAATAGCAGGGAAAGGTGCAAACTTTAGATAATATTTTAGCACTGGAGATAATAGCAACAAATCTCCACAATGGCATAAACCTTCAATTTCCCATATTTAGGCATTCAGGTTCTTTCAACTAATGGACATCAGGGACAAAGATTCCATAACAGTTCTGCACACATTGTGCCCTATTCTGGGTGTGAGTGCATCCTACACTGCAGCAATTAGAGATGTCAGGTCTAGCTGTCAAGGCAAAAAAGAACAGAGATAAATGGTCACCCTGCCTCACAGCCATACTTCCTACAAACAAAGCACAAACACTGTATTTAGAGCCCTAACATTTGAATAGACTACAATACACCTCCAAATGAAAGTTCCCATAATTAAAAAAAAGGTGACTGAATTTCTCTGCCTCCTTGTATAACACTTTTCTAAAAGACAGAATTTGAGGGAGATTGGATTTGCCTCAGCAAGGCACACTGCACAGTGAATTGTCTGATGCTTCCCCAGTACATTTTGCCAATTTGATCACCAGTAGTAAATTGGGTGAACTTTTGGATTTCAATGCATGAGACTCCTCATGCATCAGGATGAGATAATTCTGTGACTTGGATGATTACTTCTGAAGGCAAAAGGCCAAAGTTTTCTCCTTGAACTTTACATATGAATTGATCAGCTCAATGCCTTTTACATAGTTTTAGGTACCTCCCAGCTTTGCCCAGCCACATCAAGGGAATACAGTGGTAAAAAGCCATTTTCTTTCTACTTGCAGAACATATTAGCATTTGAGAGAAAGAGATCTATAAAAGACCTTACTAAAATGTTCAGAAAATCCATTAATCCCAGATATTTTGTCCATAGTTCCTTGCAGAGCTATCACAGTGTCTAGGTTATTGACCTATAATCCATTAATAGGATTTTTAAGAGTTCTGTTATGGTTACTCTTCAGCAGATGAGTGAACAGATGGATAGGATGGTCACCCCCTTGCTATAACCTTTGCCTAACAAAGCTGATTAATTCAGTCTTTCTAGTTGATAAGGCATCAATTGTGGCTTTGTCTACAGATAATTAACTAAGATACAAGCCAGAGGAGTCAGAGGAGGTGAACAGCAATGTGAACTCTCTAGGCTAAATCCAAGAGATTGGGGTCTAGAAGCAGAGGTGAGGTAAATGATGCTGTAAAGTATATGTCAGCAACCGCCACTGTGTCAGCCCAAGCTTTCGTGAGCAAAGGCAAGATAGAACCCAGCAGATGAGCAGGTGGTGAGCGATGCCAGGCACCATGAGTGCTAGCTGGAGCTCTGACAGGGTACAATACCTGCAGCCCAGCACCTCATTCACTGCTTATTACACTTATCTGCCCAAAACCTTGAAGCCACCTGAAAACAGTCCACCTGCATTAGGCAGCACTGGACGTGGCATAGAGCAACACCCCTGCCTTGCACACGGACATTTCCAGAGCAAGCAGAGAGGCAGAGCAAACAGTGCTATAGCTGCAGGTGCCCAGCAAACCTGTGGAGACATGGTTCTCTCTCTTCCTGTTTGCTTTTATTTGGCTCTTTGGAGCATTTCCACAGGCCTGTGCTGGACCAGAGGCTAGAAGTTCTCCCCCTTGCCTCATTACACATGAGCAGTAGGGGTTGCAGCCATCTACCACACTTAAGACATTCAAAAGCACCCAGACACATAATTGACTCTCAGCTCCTTTCAACCCCAAAGCAAGCTAGCTACAGTCAACAATGATGAATAAAGAAAGAATTCAGTCCTGGTAAATAACCTGAAGTAGAGCAGCTGCAATTGGAAGAGAAGCAGCCAAGTGAATTAAGCCTCCCATGTTCCTTGCTTAGCCTTGCTTTTCTCTTTCTGACCTATAGCTGAATACAGCCTTTTACCACTGCTCCTCACGGCTTGCAGCTGCAGCACTCTGAGGCTGTCAGGAGCCTTGTAACACTCCTCTGGTCACTAGTAGGGAATTTGCAACACCAAGGCAGGTACACCATGGTGCTGCCTCTTTTACCTGCTCCTCCAAAGGCACATCTGCCTTCCTTGGCATCCTCCCAGCTCACCCTCGAGGCCACTCCAACACACACCACTGACTTCATGCTTGTAAAGCAGGTGTCCTAATAAAGTACCTTAGGAGTCAGCCTCAGCCATCAGTTTGCAGCAAGGAGATTGACACAGCAGTAGGTTAGCTGGTTCACTGCCTCACCTTGCAGTGGGGAGCAGAAGGAACACACAATCCATACTTTCTTGGGGAAATGGTGGACAAACTGTTTTTCACATCTTCAGTTTAGAACTATCGCTTTCAAATGTTGCATCTTATGAGCAGCTGTGCAGAGGTTTTCATTCTGATTCTGAATGGAAAAAAATTAAATTCACTGTGCCAGAGTGCAGAGCTTTTTTTTCAAGAATACAGGCTGAAATAATATCAACACTTAAATAGGAGGTTGTGCAAAAGCTTTGGGAGGTTTTCATGCTTAAACACCAAATTGTGATTTACAATCTGTTGATCCAGCTGTGGAATAGTACCATAACTTCCCAAACATCTGCTTTGGGATTGCAGAATTTTGCATTGGGCAACTCCCAGAAATATCTGAGTATTGCTAAGACAATCCATCTCTAACCCCATCTCATGCTCATGCCTCATTAGAGGGCACAAATAGGCAGCCCTCTTCTCACAAATAGGCAGCCCTCTTCTCACAGACTGATTACCAAATTGGAGGGTCTTCTGGGATGGCACCATGTTGAAGCTGGCTCACTGGAAACAATGAATTATGGTTCAGTTTCTGTCCCGAGATATATTCAATACATTTTATTCTCTTCCTATTTAAGGTAAACTACATAAGCAGCCCATAGCAGAGAACAGAAGCCAAGACCAGATTTTCTTTGAGCCATGGTCAAACTGACACATTGCTCCCATAAGAAGCTATGATTTACCCTCTCTATTATCTTGCTTTTTAGATCATTTTCTTAGAAGCTGGAACACTTAACTTTAGTGCCATGCAGGCAGAGAAGAAACTGAACTCAGGCCTCTCTTGTCCTAGATGAGCACTTTGAGCACATAAGAAATGTATAAAAAGGTGACAGTGACACTAGTACACGCACAATGTTTTACAGTAAGGTACAGATAGGAACAGAATCCTGTCTTAAGTTTTAAAATTCTATATACCTACATATGAACTTACATTCAGGATTGTATAAAGACCAAATTTCATTAGGTGGAATTGCAAGGAACATGCACAGCTAAGCATTTTAACCAGTCATTTATGAAAGTTTAGTGCATTTCTGTCTAGCATGGGTGTATCTGCTCTCTTTACTCAAATGAGCAGTGCCACCAGAGGGGCTATTCATGTGAGCAAAACAGCATGATTTAGCTCTGTCTGATTTCTAAAACTTGTAGCAATCATGATACAAGCTTCAAAATCAGGGCCGACTTCAATATTTATTAGCGTAATTACATCTGCAACCCCTCCTAGACTGAACACAATTTTGGTAGTAATTTTCAAATCATTAGCACACTCTTTTAGTAACATCTTAGCTATTAGACAGGCTGTTCTTAAATTGAAGTCATTAGCAAACACTCTATTACTGTATTGTTTTGCAGTATGCATTTAGGATATTGGATTATTTTGCAAAGTAAATATCCTCTGCATATGAGGATGCATATATCTCTAAAACATAACTATAAAGCTACTTAATTTTGCACTGTATAAAAAGTAT
The DNA here is from genome assembly GCF_009650955.1 of Corvus moneduloides. NCBI lineage: Eukaryota > Metazoa > Chordata > Aves > Passeriformes > Corvidae > Corvus > Corvus moneduloides. The sequence continues at coordinate 28,634,361 of NC_045479.1, forward strand.
TTTCAACTTTTATATGAAGTAGCTTCTAAATAATAGAGTTCATGGTACATGATTAATTATAGCAATGATGATCGTCTATCTGTGCTAAAATATGACAGTTTAATCTTCTAAATCACATCAGGAATGAAACAATTCTGAAACCGAAATATCCCTTTATGGCTTCTAAGTACAGCTCATAAATTACTGTGGCTTTTAAATCTCATCTATATTTCTGCAGCAGAGAGGCAAGCCAATAATATGTTCAAGTCTGCAGTCTTCTTCAAGTAAAATTCTTGTTCATTAAAATATTTTAGAAGTGTTTTCACAACAACAGTGCCATATATCCAACTTCTCTGGAAGAACGACTTCAAATTCAGTGTTTGCTAGGGTAGATAATTTTTAGCTTTGGGGATTTTTGAGAAAGAATCCCTTGGGTGGCAGATTTGCTGCATGGCACAGGTGAAATCTTTCTTGAGAAACTGCTGCAAGATAAACCTCAGGTGTTTAGTTCCTTCCTTTTAAGCAGCATTAAAAGCTTATATAAGAATCAAGAGTCTCTTGTCTCACAAATGGCCTGAACTGTGACTTTCTTTGTGGATCACAGCTGCTTACAGCTGCCCTGATCCAAACTGGGGGAGCCCATGCTGCGACCGCAGTAGCTCTGCAGCCAAGTTCAGGGCCCCCCTCTTCCTGTGCACAGGACACTGTGTCAGGACATGCTCTCTAAATCACCTGCAGGCCAATTTGGTCCTCAGTGGGAATCAGGGAAGCTTGCAGAGAACACTATCGCTCAGTGAGCACAAGACAAAAGAAACAAGCATAGAAATTTGGTACTTTCCTTTGGAAAGAATAGTTAACTCAAACATAACCCACTAGAATCTAGATTCTACCTCTAGTTTTACCAGAGTAGTGCTGAGTAATGCCCATATGAATTTAATCTGATGGCACAGGACAGAGCAGCATCATAATGTAGATGTGGTGCATAGAACCAACATCAGACCATGGTTCAGTGGTCATAAAGACCTGGGGTTTCTCTGTAACTCATAGGCAAAAGAAGAAGAGAAGAGACAAGAAGCTGTATCATTGTGTGTGCAACTCTTGGGCTTTTCTGTTCTACAGGGCTGGTGTCAGGGGACCAAGTTCAGCACAGGTGTTTTTCCTGGGTGTCTACGCTGCTGTCGTCATTTGCAAACCTTTGCCAATGCTAATTGTTCCTGAGAAAAAGACTGGTTTAAAGGCAAGGCTGGAAAAGGTCATGCAGCTATGGCAAACCTACTTTCCTCTTATTAAGCTTTTCCTAGGACTTGTCTGCAATAATCAGCAAAACAGCCACACTATTCTATGGTGGTGGGACTAGGCAGTGGGGAAGGTCTTAGTAAAAAAGACAAGAGAAGCCCCAAAAAATATAGCAGAAAGAGTAAAAATTATGGACAAGTTCTAATAACATTTACAGAAGGTGTTTAACCAAGTGAGCCACTGGCTTTTTCTCTACCCTTGCTATAAATATATAACACCAGTGTGAAAAATAATATTCGCTGCACAAGTATTTGGTTATAGAAGTGACCAAAAAATATGTTGTCATAGCAGAAATTCTTATCAGGATGATGCAAGGGAAGTGCTCAGTAAGACCTCGTTTTATAGCTCCTGGAGCTCTAAGACCAGTACTGTGCCTCATGAAATGAGACAAGGAATGACTCTGCAGCTGTCTATCAGAAGGACATCTTCCTACCATCACACATCTGATCCCTTTTCCAAAATATTTTAATGCACATGTCAGGCTCAGTAAGACACTTGGTTGAAAGTTCTGGTTGGATGTAAATTTCCACAATATGAATAAAATTAGGTTTCCTTTCCTCTTTCTAAGCTGAAATGGTGCTTAGGTGTCATACATGTATTTCCAGTTCCCTTCTCCAAGGTCAGAAGAATTAGTAACTTAACGGGTAAATTGGCCAACAAGAAACTCCTCTCCTGAGGTTTCAGTAAAAGAATTCCTCTTCTGTTTATCTCACTGCCTGAAGGTAATTTGCCAAACACAAGAGAAAAAGGGGATTGTTTTTTTGTTCAAAAATGTTTTTTAAAGAAATCAAATTTTACTTCCTGAGAGGCTTTCAATGAGAATAAAATATTCAAAAACAACACTCACTTTAGGGTTTCCATTTGGCTGTGTACTTTTACTTCTTTCAGCAATCTCCTCCAAGTTGTCCCTGATTTGAAAGCAAATGCAGGAGAAGAGGAGACTTTAAAATGTGGGAGAGACAAAGTGAAGCCTTGAGATGAAAAATAGCTGCAAAAAGCTTTTATTTTCTTTTTTTTTTTCAATCCAACTGCATCGCTATTGCCTAAGAGTTTCATGAGAAAATAGCATAGTTCAGTGTAGTGGTTTAGCCCAAAAATACTCATTACTTACTTATTTACCTTCTGTGAGATAAGAATTAGGAGAAAGCAAAGCAGGCACAAAACTTAAAAGAATATAAAGAAGTTTATTAACAGACCTAAAGGAAGAAAAAAATATTCAGACCAAACCTTCAGAACACTTCTCCTCCCCCACCTTTCTCTCTTCTCCCACTGACAATGTAAAAAGACAACCCTTGAGATTTTCAGTCAGTTTACCACTTCTATAATAACCCTTTTTCAGTTCACTTAGGGAGAGGAGTCTCTCTTGCTCATGCTATGGAGACATAATGCAATACACTATAATGTTAGGTGCCCAAACACATAATACAACATTGCTGCACATATGGATATCCTCCTAGAAGGTGTTGGTTATTTTACATTCCAAGTTACTTTTAAGCCTTTTTTTCTCTGTACTCCTTACATCAGCTCTTCAATTAGTTTCACCTTTCATGTTATCTACTTTGACATAAGTTCATGGCAATCCTTATTTATTCCTTATTTCAATGCTCTATATCCATTTGCCCCTATTGAGGACATCCTCTTGAACTCTGAACAGCAGCAGCGGAAAAACAGCAAGTGAACCACAGGGAAACATAAACTAGGAGCATGTCATTCTCTGGAAAACCTCTGCTTCTCACTCCCATGTTGGCAGCTCCCAGCATGTTCCCACAAGCAAGCCCTTGTACTGAAACACATTAAAAATTACATTTTACTTCTTCACTCAGTTTTAGGAATATCTTTTCTCAAAACAACTGAAATTTGATGGATTTGAGTCAGGAATTCGAATTCTGTGAATTAATACCAATATGTTTCTGCCCTCTTTTTAGCAGCTCTAGCCAGTGGATTTGGGGAATCCCTGCAAGATCTGGAAGCCTGTCACAACTTCCATCCCTTTGGGTATTTCCTGATTTTTCATAGTTGTTCCCACCTGTCGTCAGTTTGAGAGAACAATATTGTTATGGTATGTTATGATGTCAGAACATTTATGCATGGCTAGAGAGGCTCCCTTTATATATTGCCCTAAAGATAAAATATCAGCTATCAAGGTTTTTCCCAGCTTAATAAGATATAAATCTCTTTAGTGTATCAGATGCAATAATAGCATGATGAATATCCACAATTTTTATGGATATTTATATATGGATAAACCAGATGACTGATTTAATCATTAATGAACCATCACATACAAACTTACTACGGTTTTTTAATAACATCAGTACAGCATTCATTCTCAGTTAGCACATTTTGAATACCACTGAATGGTGATGCGTATATTTACTAAATAAATTATGTATTCTATATTCCTCATGTTGCTACTTCATGGGACTTCGTTTTCCTTGCTGCACTTTTTGAAATGCCTTCTAATGTCAGTATCTCCTCTGCTATATCTGGAATCCCCTCATTTTTGCTACAGTATGCTAAAAACTGCTTATAATTGTGTAAAAATACACAATTAGACATTTTAGAAAATATACAGTATACATTGCTTTTAAGAACTGCATATTTTTTATCCAGACGATCTGGTGTTCCACCTAAGTGAAACCTGGGACCAGACAATCCCATATTATGATAATATGACCAAGGAAAAAGCATGTTTTCTTGAGTGGGTTGGATGCCTCTGGACACTGATGTCTTTTGGATGATAGGTCTAAACATAGTTAATGCAAAAAAAAATTTCTATGTAACGGAAAGAAGATGCCTCCTCAAATGCACCTATTGTCCTGTCAATTTTAAGGTCAGGTGAGGATTCAGAGTAATCCAAACCATTTAAACAACAAATTTTTAGCTCTAACTTGGTCTAAAAAGAGGTCAGTGGGATTTACATATATGATAGGACTGAGGTGGAAATTCACCAACAGGATTCCTGGTGTGCATGACTGCAGTTTTGGTATCTATTACTAATAAATCATTCCATTTTCCCTCCCTCTGCCTCCATTCAAACTTTCACAGTTCACATGTGTGGAATATGACATGGCAGAATGTACTACTATTGACAAATTACTCAGGAGAATTGTCTGAAGCACAGGTTGCACAGGTGATGAACAGCAACTGTCATTGTTTTGGTGTTATTCAGTTTCCCATTTACATGGAGCAGAATCACAACTGGGAATCTTAATTCATGCAGGTTTCAAGACTTATCCCCTCTCAGTAACAACTCACCAGAAAGTGCCCAGTGACTCTGTCACTCCTCTGTCACGTCCACAACAGCCGCGCCCAGGCAGTTCCCCTCCCAGCTGCACAGACAAATGTGGGAGTTCTGATATCCTGGGGTGACAAGGAGCTCCCAGCTGCCTGGCATGAAGCTGGTACTCAAACCACCACATAAAAACAAGGATTGTAACAGCTCCAGCACACCCAAACTGCCCAGAGATGACAAGCCTTCCAGCTGTGCCTTCTCTTACCAGCCATCAGGAATGAGCCAGGTTTTCAGGAAGTTGTGCCTTGAAGTAATCAGAGATGTGCCGAAACAAAACCAAAACAAACCCAAGCAAACAAACAAAGAAACCACAAAAAACAAACCACCAAAACAAAACCCCCAAAGAAACCAAAACGTAAAAAAACACCAAACCTCTTCATTTACAAAAGGGAGGGTTTTATCAGATAGCAATAGCTCCAATGACACAGGGCATGTTGTTTCCACACCTGAGGATCAGATGCATGATATTACTCACAGAGAACAAGTGTTTGCAAGACTTTTGTGCTCTGCATTTGCAAAAGACATCACTGAGGTATCAATGGAAAAGATGCTATCACAGAGTAAAGCAGAGGTACATATTAACATTATTGACTGGCAACACCGAGTGATCTGTTGTCTTTAATACCAGATTTATCTCCCTGGTGTCTACAATCGTAAGAACCTGAAGATCAGCAATCCAGCAATTGTCACATGGAAAGACAGGATGAAATGATGTGATGTCTTTTCATACAAAAATCAAATTCAAAATCAAAACCAAGCAACCAAAAAAAAAAAACCCGAAACCCACCTCACAATGGAGGTTGGTTTCTGTTTTGTTGGGTTTTTTAATCTTTAATTGCCAATGTTGCATATTGGCTTGAGGTTTGAATTTTTCTGTAGGTGCTATTCCAAAAAAGCAGTGTCCCTGGAGAATTAATAACATATGATCACTACAATAACTCTTCAAAAGTCCCTTGAGTCTCTGCAATTAACATGTTAAACTGCATTTAAAGGGAGTAAAGTACCATTATACACAGAATAAGTAATTTCAGATTACTGAATTATTTGTCTGTACAATTACCCAGATAATTAACTAAACTTTATTAATAAAAGGTTTCCTTAACTACCACTTACTCTGGATAGAACTAACCCATCGAGCTTTTACTCTCAAATACATGCACAACGCAAAATACACCATAAATCTTATAGACATTTAAAAAACCCTATGTAAATTATATGCTGAGCTGTGCTCATTTTGAGACTGTATTTTTGTTACATAGGGTGCTTTCCTTAACTGAGCTAACTAGAGGCAGATCCTGCAACATAAGAAAGGAACAGAATATCTACCAAAGCATAACCAGCCAAGGTGAATCTTAGGCTTAAGATACAGTGTTGTGATTGAGGAAGAATTACCTGTGACACATTCAAGCAAAATTTCATGCACCATCCTGCCTATATTTAAAGACAGAACCTTTCTTCAGCAAATTTAGAGTCCATCTAAGCTATTTCCATGGTGGTAGACAGCTTGAGTCTAAAATAAGGGTAAGATAAATTGAGAACTAAAATTGACGACAAGGTGGCATTACAGAAAAGACTAAGACAAGTGCTTAAGCAAGGTCTTTCTAAGCAGCATGGCTAATCACACACATGCCACTGCTCTGAGGGCAATGAAACCTGAAGGTCTTGCTCTTTCTAGAGCTGAGGCACACCATATGCAGATATGTGACCCAAAGGGCATGACTTTTATCTCTAGAGCCGTGGCTTAAGCAGTCTTACGCTAAACAAAACTGCGGTATGATCTCATTATCAGTAAGATGTAAAACCTTTGGGAATTTTGCTTTCTTTCATTTTAAATCAAGTCAGTAATGACTTTGTCTCTGCTAGAACCTGCTGGCCATGCAGGATTCATGCATGTGCTTGATATCCTGCCCCAGGTTCAGCCCCATAATCCAGCCGCCCCACATCAGCTGAACTCCAGTAACTGCTGCCAGCCCACAGCAAATTCAAATTGAAATGACTGAGCTACAAAGTCATATTTCCTTTAATTTGCAGCAGACTAAAAGCATATACATGGACAGCTATAATGTTATAAACACCCATTCTGCAGCTACCTCACCCATAATTCAAGCACATGTCTGAAACCTTAACCATTAGGGTACATGAAGAGACACGTAATGTTTTTTACACAGACTCCTTTGCCATTTATTAGTTGCACAATCACATTTTTCCTCCCACAAATCTCACTTCTGATTACATGGTTTGCCAGGAATTAGGCATAGAAATACCTTTGTTTTCTGGCTCTGGGAACCCACCAATTCCTAAACTTCACATATTAACTGTTTCCTTCTGATACATCCCAACCTCAGCTGCACGACTAGTAAATGTACTCTAGACCTGCACTGTAAATGTACTCTAAACCCTTTGACTTCTAAAATCACCCCATTCCAGATGGGACACTGGTGGTGTTCATACTTTCTTATCCAGCCGATGAGTTATTAGGATGCTTAAGGCTTTGCCTGAAAGCTCTTGAAGTCACATCAGATATCTGAGTTGGGATATCTGGAGTGGAAATTCCTCACCCTTTCCAACTGAAGGTGTTCCATTTCAGGTGAAACACTACCTGTCTTTGTAGCCATGAAGAAGGTTAGGTCCAAGTGCCCTTTCCACTAGGTTTGCTATGCAATGTGGGACCTACTATTCATATGTAACCGAAGACTTTGTCAAAATGCATGTAAAAGATTTCTTCTCCCTTCTTTTGAGATTTGTATCTGCCTACACTCCTAAACAGAGAATTGGGCATCTTTTTGTTCTTCTTTGATTTTGTGTACGTTATTTCTTAAGTTTTTATGTTATTTCATAGTGCTATCAAATGAACATAGATACTACCGAGGAACTAATGCAGCCAACACAGTTCATTAAGAGGGCTGGAAAGGTTATATTCAGTGGATAGATCCCACACCTCAAAATATCACAGCAATGTTGAAGTTTTTTTCCTTAGGTGGCTTGTGGTTCTGGGGTTTGGGGTTGAATTTTTTTGGTAATTTACCCAAAGAAAACTACAGGCATAGAAAATTTCAACCTGATAAAGGTATTGACAATTGAAAGCAACATATTATAAAAAAGCACTGTGCAACTTTGGCTTCAAGAATCACTACTTTAGATGAATAAAGTTATATATAGACTTTCACACAGTGTCTTTCAACCTTAGATTTAGAACTGCCTTATAGTAGAGAAATATCAGAAACACTGGTTTTCCCTCAGCGAGAAAAATTGTCAAAGTTGGCAAATCTGGCTACCATACAAATTCCAATTCAAGGTATAACCTCAGAAAAAGATTGCTAATTACTGGGATCCTGCTCCCACTCTTGGGCAGGGAAGCATGGCAGGTATGAGCATCCCCTCTGAACCAGTTGTAATGACTGGAAACAAATGTGGATTCTTAGCCACACAAGCAGAACTTCATACCTTGCAGACACATCTGTAAGTGCCTGGAGATTGAACAGGAGACTAGCGTTTCTTCTTCCCACGGTATGGGAAAAGGAAAGAATCACACCTACATTTTTCTAAGTTTATAACCCCAGTTTTCCATATTCAAAAGGTATTTCTCTGTCTTGAAAAGCACAAGAGACAGAGACGGATCACAGAAAGTTGTGCTTTGCAAGAGAGGTTTTATGAATAGCAAGCAGTGTGTACAATCCCAACTGTTCATGAACCTACCAGAGTTCCAAAAGCAGGTCTGGAGCTCACAGAAACCCATGTAAATACTTTGCTGTATGTTAGAAGCTCCCTTACTGAGGCAGGCACATGGAAGGAATATTTTGGAATAGAAATTTTACCATGGCAGTAGAATTCTTACAGCTGTGTCCTCAGGATTGTGTAGTCCCAGACTGCTGTCTACATCTGTGAGGGAGGACACACAGACCCCTCTGAGCGCAACTACCAAAGCAATTTGACTCAACTATACTCACAGTATTAGAAAAGACATAGGCTTAAAATCAGGAGTCCCTCACTGAGCAGGCCCAAGGATTTCTGCCATTAAAATGCTTGAGTACAAGACATTGAAGGTCTCACTTCATCTCTGTGCTTGCTATCTAGCTCCATCAAACTTGTGTTTGAGAAGCAGCAGGGCACAGAACAGCCTATAAGCCTGTAGGTACCCTCATGAGCTGCTTTTCAGTAGAGAGAACTGTGCAGTTATGTTGAAAGTAAGATTGTTTTGTCTGTTACTCATAACTGATGTGAACTGGAGGTAGGCAATTCATTTGCTCACTGATGTCAAGGTGACCATGGCAATTGACCTCCAACCTACCTGGTTATATCTGAACTGTGCCCCAAAGTTGCTGCATGACATTGTCTTCTTGTCCCTAGGTCAGCAGAAAGCTGAACATTGTCACAACCTGAACAAAAACACCCAGCAGTTTGCCCAGCTTCCCACACTCCAGAAAATGCTGGTGGTGGAAGGGTTAAGAGCCTCTCTGATAGCAGACTAGTTGTGTTGAATTCTTCAGTCCCACTGTTGTGAGGTACATAAAAGTGTTTTTCAAGAATACATATCTTCATAGGTTATACCGTCATTTTAAAGAACTGCATTTACACAGTAGGGAATTTAAGTTGGAAATGTGACACTCCTAGCAAAAATGTGAACTGGAACAAAAATTACCCAGGGAAGAAGCACCTTAAACCTTCCATTTCAAGGAATCTGTGCTAAGCCTGAACAGAGCAAATAATGAGCAATGAAAGGAGTCTTTGTTATGCCGTGATTTCAAAGCTCTGCCAAAATGTCAAATAATCCATTTAATCAATCAGAAAATTAAAGAATGTGGTAGATTCCCAAGGTAGCTTGATGTTTTAGCTCTGCCAAGTAATTCAGCTACTGCATAGAGCTTATGTCACAATAGCAATTACTTAATAAGGCATTTTTGTCTGTGTTGATGTAAAAATACAGTTTAGTTTTCAAATTATTTGCAGCTGTGTTCTTACTTGGATCAAGCATGCAATACCACAAATGTTTACATTTGTTGCTTCAAGTACTGATTTAATTAAATTTTTATCACAATATTTCCTTCTAAAGTTTCCGATTATCTCAACACAGTAAGAAATTGATTTCTCAAAATAGGCATGCATGAGGTCACATAAGAAAAAGGTGACACTATCTGTTGTTTCACATACAAGACTCATTAAACGCTTCAGACACCACTAGCAGAACTCTTATAATTTCAAATACAGGTTATGATGTTTACATTTCAAATTTGGTTACTTATTTCAGGACAAAGTTTAACAATCTTGGGAAACCAGGATTACCATGACTTGAATTCTGGGAATGTGAAACAGTCTACACTGAATATTTTTTATACTTTAGGTCATTTATTTTCTATTTCTCTCAAAGGACAAATTTGATAGCCTTGTTAAAAATGTAGATTTTTTTCTTCTAACAAGCCAAATAAAATTAAAGATCCATTTTGTTAATGTGAAATTAAATACAAAAGTTTCATTAAGGTAAAAAGTTCAATGAGCACTTAAATGTATTGTTACTTAAGAAAACTTGAGTAAACCAATATTGTCTGCCAAAATAATGCTCCTCAATAAAAATAAAGTTCAGCTGAAATTTAATGTCTTAATTTTAAATCAAATTATTTGAGATATGGTTTTATTATCTACACTTTTGCATATTCCAGAAATTTCTTATGAGCTCTACCTTGTGTCAGTGGCAAGAAACACATCCTATGTCTACCTGTGACTATATGGACGATATCTGTTTTTCTTTTTTATCTTTTAAAATTTGAAATGCTGACATAAAAGAATCATAAACTCTGCCAAATATACACCTACACTTCAGTTTTTAAAGAAAAAAAGCATTCAGCAGAGCAAACAAAGCCTGACCTGTGCTCATGACAGCAGGTGGTTAGTGTCTTTGTGATCCTGGAGCCTATTAGTATGATCTCCTTCAGTGGCCGGATGAATAGGGACCTTCCTTTCAGAAGCCACAGTGAGTTTCACAAAAGCTTCTCTGCAGAGGAGGGCTGGAATGAATCCAGTCATGCAGCTTTCACTAACCCACTGATCTTTTCTTTGGCTCCCCATCTCCACTGCCTACCTACATCTCCCTGTCCCCCTACATTTTGTTTCCTGGTCTGGTCTTATTGCCAATAGAAAAAGGCTACAATGAAGACAGCAAAAATACCCTACAGAAATGTATTCAAGTGGACCATAAGTGGGGAGCTCCTCAGCATGACTAGAATTGCACTCACAAAAAATTCTGCAGAAAATGCAAGAACTTTGGCCAGAGATTAAGCAAAAAATTTTTATCACCTCTGAGTACTGTTAGTCTCCAGATTTTATCAGACCAGGGCATCTCCTCATACCTACTCTTACAATTTTCAGATGCACACGTGCTTCCAGGGCTGAAGTGCCAAGGAGACACCCTTCCCACTGTATTTTCTTGTGGAGGTAGGAAAAATGACCATAAACACTAAAAAGCATAAGTGAAATAACAATAAAAAACCTATTTGTCCCAAATAGGGGTCAAACTTTTTTTTTCTGTAATGACTCTTGGAATTTTCCTACTTGCTGATGTTCTAAAACTAACCAAGCTAACTCATTCGAAACAACACATAAGATTGACCAAAGCTATTGAAAACTTAGGTCGAGCCAAGGTGTTTGATTTCAAAGTTGAAAAAAACTCCTCTCAAAACATTCAGCAGCCCAAGCAGATAATTAGGAACAAGGAGTCCGAGTTCTACCCAGAAATATGGGTAATAAAATAATGAGAGGAAAGTTTGTAAGGATACGTAACATCTTTGAGTACATCATGTTGAGCTGGAAAAAGATAGGCACAATTCTGTCATAGGTGTCTTTTCCCATGAAAAAAAAGCACTAGTTTTATTTTAGCATAACTGCTGTAGAGTAGAAAACCAGAAACCCACTCATCTAATGTTTGCTAGACAGTCAAGTTCTGGGTGATAGCTTATAATTAAAAAGCATGTCTTGGAGAGGAATGAAAAATAACAAATTGTGTGTAGTATTTTTTAAGAAATCAAGAAAAACTAAGAAAATTAGAAGAGACAATAATTTAAAGGGTAGTAAAGCAGCAGGTTGACAAGGCACCATTTAAACTAATCCTAGGAATTCAAGTAACACAGAAAAATTTGATCAGAAAAACTTTCTCTCTCTCTCTCAGTATAAATCTTCCTACCCCCTAACTCCACAGAACAACACAGCTCCTCCAACTTTTGTCTCATAATGCTATACCTGATTTTTTCAAAACCCACCATGGGGTTGTGGATGAACAATGAACTGATGCTGACACGAGCACGACAGTGATACTGCTGGGAGAATAGGTAAGTGCCAGTCTCCAGAAATAGCCTTTCCAATTCTGTATTTGTGAAGAAAGTGCAAACCTCTCTCCTCCTTCCAGTGGCACAGCCCTCCCAACAATTAACAAAGCCTCTCTTATATCCAGATCAAACAGCAATAATTTATTCTCCATGATGCTGCCCTTGAAGACTGCATTAAAGCACTAGCTCCAGCAGAAAACAATGGCTCTTGATTTTATATTTCAGGCCATGGAAAACACATGACACTTGCTTTCAGACACTTCCCCCTTTACAGGTGGCACTCAAGCTGTTTGCATTATCCAAGAAAGACTTAGGAAGTCCTGCTTGGATCTGACATTACCAAGATGCTGCTTCTCCTGAAAGCTGGTATGTCCACTATCTCAGACAGTATTTTGAAGGTGTAGGTAGAACACTGTCTTGCTCTTGACTAAGGCTGTTAATTTATTAAGAACACATGCAATATGGACATTTACAATTCATTAAACAAAGTGGCAACTTTAACATTTCATCTTTGTGACAAGACCTTGCTTTTTCCTGACAACTGACTACACTTTAAACATACACACTTTTCACTCAGTTTGACACTGACAAGAAAAATACTCTCTTTGCCATCATGGCAAGATGTCACTTAAAATCTGATTCTCAAGTTCTTACAACACATAATTCAAAGAGGTGTATCTGAAGTAATATTTCAGGATTTATGAGAAAGCGTTTTTCTTGCTCAGAAAAAAAAAAAAAACCCAAACAGATCAGGTCCACCCTGCAGGCAGAGGGAAAGGAAAATAATTAGGATATGAATAATGAAATTTTTTCAGGAAAGAATAGAATAAAAAAGGTTCTCTGCAACATCTATGGATGAATTGCTACTAGAAAGAAGTATAATCCCAAAGTAACATTCTCTCCTCCACTAACACCTTAAGGTGTGACCACTCCAGGACAGGTCATTGCTCATTAACTCCATGGCTGAACACTTGTGGGCACTTGGAGCTGCTTCTAAGTAGTCAGCGGCGTTAGATCTGCAAACATGCTATGAAGAGAGTTACTGAAGCACATTTAGGTCACTCTAGTGCCTAGTTTCCAAGGAGGAATTCACCTCTGGTGTTATTTCAGAGTACTGTAACTTTTGACTCTCAAAATAATTTGGAGACAAAATGCAGTACTGAAAATATTCTCTACAGGTGGGATTGTAGACTACTTTTCAAAACATAGTCTGCAGCAAAGATGAATTGTATTTACCAACAGAACAGTTTAACTGCAATTCATCATCAAACTAGCAGAAATGGAGAAAAAGAGTACAGACACCCATGTTTAAAGGATTTTGTCTCAGGTCTCTGAAAAGTTATCACCAAAGTAGGTATTGAAAACAGGAAGACAATTTTTATCTTAGCCAAATACGAAGTTGAAAAATAAATGCAGTTTATTCTCTTGGCTACACACCCTGGACACTATTGTAAAAAATGAGGAAAATAGTTTTTCTTTTAACAGGAGTCTGAGTCTGAAGGTAATGTGTTTTACATGTTTTTATACTTTTTTTTTCAGATGGCACCATTGGAGCAAACCTGTGTCTACCCTTTTTAAGCCCAAGTAACACTGAAATAATTGCCACACAATGTCTGTCAATTTAATCATGGTTAAATTCTCCATGTGCTGTTTGATTTAAAGAAGAAATTAAAATCTAAATACAATGGGAAATACACATCCTGCCTGATTACTCCTGAGGCTTTTCACCAGAAGATGACCTTAGTTACAATAAAGTCAGTATTTTTAGCAGAGAAAAAATTCACATCTAAGAGAAATAATAAAGGAGTCAAAGTACTAAAAAATCAGTAATGTTTTATTAACATATGCTTCAGAGAAATACTACAACAACAAGTCATAAATAGTTACATCAGAATAAATAACATTCCCCAAAATATTCCCAGAGGAAACTGGTACACAAAAGCAAAGGAGACGGAGCAGTAAGGCAATATGTGGAATAGCAGCAGTGTAAGGAATTTGTCAGAAATTGTTTTCTGAGCCCAACACTGTCAGCCTTCACCTCAGTTCCAGAGAGAAAAAGAACAAGCACTTTCAGAAAGACATGCAGGCAGAGAAAAGAATTCTTTTTTAATCCCTGGATCACCTCTCAGATTTGCTCTTAAACATGGAAATAAAGAACCTGGACCAGTTGCTAACAGGGCAGACCTTGCTTTGTTTCCTTCCTTATTTCCAAGCATTTAGAAGTTCATTGGGTTTTCTTTGTATTCATTTTAGCATGTGTTTATTAGCTATATTAAATTCTTAGCTAAGGGTTTCATATACAGTATTACCTTTGGGAGAAAATGAAAGATGTAGGAACGATTTAAAGACTGAACACTGATGTAAAGATGGATCATCTTGTTACAAACTGATTTCCTCTCATCAAACTATGTGGGTGAAGGATGAAGAAACAAAATGCAAAAACATGGTAGTCAAAGTGATGACATACTGAACCATCTTCCAATCATTCTCAATAACTCTACAACTACAGCATGCTATCCTGATGGCCCCATCTGAGTTGATGATTTTTCACAATGTATTTCATGGCTTCCATCCCTACATGAGACTTTATTACTATCACATAGGAATAAAAAGCCATAAAACACTAGAGTGAATTTATCTTGATCAGATGCAATACTTATTTTCTTCACATGATTTCACCACCATTCCAAAACTAACCAATGATTTCATGCTACATTACTAAACATTTTCAACTACATTTCAATGACAAGAAAGACACTGAAATGGTTACATCACAAATTAACAGAGCTTTAGCCTTTAAACACAGTCCTACCTATGAGAATCAGAAACAATCACAAGACACAACCATTTAATTCACTGATAAAAGACAGGACACCACAGAAAAATATCACTTCCACATACATCTTTCAAGACATAAGGAAAGACAAGAGACACAAAAGAAACTGGTATAGATAAACGCTATGAAAGCACCACTACCAGCATCTTTTCCCTAATTTTCCTTACTAACTTCCTGGCACGCATTATAAAAAAATCGGACTCCAACACTAAGACACCTTTAAGACATCTGAGCTTAACTGCAGAAACAGAACAAGATTCCCTCCCTATGGCACTGAAACAGCTACTGTCACAGAGCTGCTACCAAATATGACCCTCTCATCCCTACAACCTTTACCTTCTTGGCTATGATAAATTTACTATAGCTGCAAAGTCCCTATTTCTCCTGATGGAAGACCAAATGAGACAAATTATAAAATACACTTATTTTCTAAGCCAGACTATAATTCTGAGGTCCTGGTCTAAACACAGTTATTTATTAGTGTAATTAGTATTCATCTTCTTATTACTACTAATTGGCCAAGTAGAAACACGAGTCTCTAGAGTCATTGAAAAGTCAATACAATAATTTAACTGCCATTTAAAAATAATTTTGCTTGTACACTTGCAAGCAAACTAAGCTGCATCAGAAACATCTCAAGCTAAAAGTCTATGCTTTACCAAAAATATTTTACGTTTTCCCAGCTACGTAAACCCATGGCATGGGACTAGTACTAATTCTGATCTAGTGCTGACACTAGAACTCAAAATTAACTCGAGTTTGATTTATATACTGCTATCTTTTCTTGCCTACCAAATCCTACTTCTTGCATAATATAATGTTGATAGCATAGAAAAGAGCGAGAAATCATTAAATGAAAGGAAGTGCATAAATAAATTCAATTATCATGCATAAAACATGCAAATGACTTAAAGACTGCATATGAAACTCTAGTTTATATTCATTAATCTCAGGTTGCACTTTTGAGGGAGAAAGAGACACTAATCAGATCCAGATTAATGCACGCCCAAACCTTCCTATTTGTTTTTAGGTGAGGGTTAAAATAGATGTATTAAAATAAACACAGCTGCTCACCTCCCCCAACCCTGTTGGTGAAAACAGGCTTGAGATTCTGGGTTTTTCTGAGCTCCTCAGGACTGCCATTTACCCACTATCACTCTTTTTTTTTTTTTTTTAATGGAAGTTTTGTCTGTAAACTAGTCCAAAACCAAGCTAGTGACTTGACAGAGAGAGCAGGATGGGAAGTGTTTGGCTTGCCTAAATCATCCCCTCCCTCTTCTCCCTTCTATCCTGAATGATGATGCAGATGGACCATTTTAAACGGCGTGCAGACAGCCCCTAAAGGGGCGCTCCATCCAAAGCTGGCACATTGCTGCTGTGCAGCTTCATTGGGTGGGAAACAGGGATTCACAAGTGGGCTTATGCAGTCCAGCTTTGCTCACCCAGCCAGTAGAAACACAACACACAATAGGGCCAAACACCTTTAACCCACCACCTGCTCCAGGTTTCATTGCCCAGGGATTCCCCCCAGCCTCTGCCCAATTATCTGGCTATGAAAACAGCAGCCCCCAGCCTCCCCTTCCCTCTCCTGCTGGAGCTGGGTGCCAGTCCCTGCCACTTACCCTTGCCTAGGGAGCACCCAGGGAAAAGCCACTGAGGACAAGAACAGTACCCACAACAGCAAACAAAGGGGAAGTGGAATTCCTGGGGCTGATTCTGCCCCAGGAGAAAAGTAAGCACATGGAAGAAAAATGCCCAGAAAGAAAAAAGAATGAAAGGTCCCATTCCCATCCACTGGGAGGGGAAGGTTAAATAAAGCAAACAAAAAAGGTCACCAAACTAATTTCACACTGAAACCAATGAATTTAGATTAGAGGCCCAAAGGGGAAAGGTTAGGATGTTATCAGTGACATAATTTCTCTTCCCTTTTGTTAAAATGATTGGATATTAAACCCCTCCAACACAATGGGACACACTTTCTGCAGGGTGGAGGGAAGAATTCAAAATCTTACATTTCTTCAATTATTTTTTACACATTATCCTCCTGAACTACAGACATTACACCACATAAGCACAAAAACACATACATGTAGACTCAAACATATATTCACACATATGGTTTCAAACACAGACTGACTACTGCTGATAGCTTGATTCAAGAGAGATTTTTATTAGGATTAATTTCTGCATGTTTGCAGAAGCTAAATTAGTTGCAATACATAACAACAAGGTTGAAATCTGTCAACAACCTGAAAAATATTCAGAGAGCTATTTAGTATACACTTATAATATTCATTGCTCCTAAAAGAGAAAATGATCATACAGTAACTAAACCCTAAGTAAGAGCTAAAGATATTCACCTCATGAAGCCATTTCTCAACTAGCCCCTTGGCACTTGCTGAAATTATTCGCAGCATGAGCTCTACTTTTTCATTTTCTGCTGACTCCATGTGGGTAATTTCTCTCCTGTGATTAAAAGTGAGCTTGTCAATTCCTTCAAAGCATTTCCTTAGGTTTGGTTGGACGTGGAGTGGATCCTTTGTCTCAAAAAGGATTCCTAAGAGATCATTGCTGCATCTGGAGAAAAAAACCTGAAAAATGATAAAAAATGAACTTTAGAGGTATTTATATAAACATATTTTACACCAACACCAACAGCAGACAGATGAAATGGACTGTTTACCTTGGAAAGAATAGTCTTTTCTTCGCCAGATAATCATTCAAGGCCTTCCTGAATGTCATCCAAAAGCGATTCTGCCTCCTTCAACTTATCCAGCATCTGGGGCTGCGAGATAACCCTCGTGGCATTGGTCTCCTTCACTGACTCCTTCGTTATTAGCCTCCTGGTGGGTGAGATAGAATACAGTGAATGTAATAACCATACTTCACACAACAGGCTCTCTCTCTCTTTTAAATTGAAAATCCCCTTATTACAAAACAAGGGGTGTTCTTTTTCTTCTACCTTTAAGTAGGACTGCCACATTCATTGCTTTTTACAAAAACGCAGCTGCTTTTTAAGCTACAGATAAATAGAATCTGCTAGGCGGTAATTCTGCTCAGTCTGAATGCATTATTTTCTAAGTCACTTTAGTGAGACACTTTTTATTATGAACTGGAATGAACAGGGAAAGTCCTTTTCTCAACTAATTATGACTATGCTTTGGTCTGTACTATTAACTTACAATGCCAGATTGGTCAGCTTTTTTTTTTTCTTCCTTCAATCAGTTCAACAAATTATCATGCTTTTGCTGGAAAATTAGAGAGCTAATTATTAAGACTTTATGGACTAATGATGAAAATATAAATAACATTTAACAACAGTGTATCAATAACAAGAACACAATCCCTTTGATATGCACAATGCAATCTCCTATTTTAACACCACTGATGCATGGACAGGAGTTACTTTGATTCAATCTACAGTATTTTCTTCTCAAAGATTTGTTAAACTAGGTATTTCCAAACTGAGGAAAAAAACGAAGCTGGAACACCACTTTTCATATACCTATCCCTGGAACACTATTATTGTACTCCCAATTTATGAAAATCAGGAAAGACGGAACAGACAGCAAAACTATAAAGACATTAAACCAGAATAACATCAGGACATCTGTTGTTTCCCACGATAAGACATAATGTAGTACGTTTGATTTAAAAGACACTTGTGGTTCATTTGGTTTTATTTAATTAGCTACTTTAAGGAATGGATTAGCTTGCAAAGAAGATTTTGACATTCCACAGTAATACCAAAAACTAGCATATCGTTCTGAGGTGTTGAGGCCTTCAGTGGTCCACAATGACTGGCTATGACAAAGTAAAACATACTCAGCTACATTCCAAGTGGAAAACAACACCATTAGCTTACTGGTTGTCCACACAGACACTCCAAAAAATGAAATGTAAGTATTTACATATCACTACTCAGGTCCTTTTATGTAACGTATACTGTGATAAACGGAATTCAAATAAATAAATGAATAAGAAAAATCCTTTCTCCTTAAATTAATTTTCAAAACTTTTGAGTTGGAAACCATCAGTATGGTAGAAAAGCCTGTCAGCAGAACAGCTGCGTCTGCCCAGCATTCAGGTTTGCAAATTAGAAAGAATCCTGGAAATAAGAACTTGTTCAGTGAAAGAAAACTCACATCGCCACTATCTCTAAAATCCTACTTGTATTCAAAATAATCCCATTCCTATGTATTTCTGCCTGAAATATTATGGGAGGGTATTTATTGTATATTTTTCAAGCACCTACTGTAAAAACATATATATATATACATACAGCCAACAACAGTGACATTGCTTTGAGAAGCTAAAACTTGCTACTTCCATGAGGTATTTCTCAGTCTTCCATGAGGTATTTCTCAGTCCTCTGATACTTGGTAAACTATGGACCCTTTTGGATTGCTTGTCTCCGTATCTAGAGACCAACCTGAACGCTGGAGTATCAGGAGAAGCCTAATTCATGTAGACTGAAAAGCAGTTGGTTCTACTAAAAATAACTCTACATGTATTAATGGAGCTTCCAAGATGTGAAAGTAAATGAACACATTGACACAAACATTTATTTAACTTTATTTTAGTACCAAGCTGGGTGTTCATGTACACTCTAATGTGTCCCTTCATATCACCTCTGAAACAAGGACACTATTTAGCATATTGGGAATTCAGGTATGTTATCTTTTGCACTAAACTAATAAAAGAATTTCAAAATGCTTATTCCTGCTTGATTAAAAATATAACTGGATCTGTCAGTTTAGCAACATTTCTTTTCAGGAAGTGACAGTAAGGTCAATGTGAGAAATCTTACCAATGTGGGGTACTGTTTTTCCTAAATTAATTTCAAAATTTAAGATATCCTCAGTAATTTTGTTGAGAATGTCATTCTTTCAGGCATAAAAGGCCTTCAGATTACTGATTATCCCACTTTCAACATGGCTAGTATCAATGGAGTACAATACATTTTGATTAAAAATGAACCTATTTCATTTCAGCTAAATCAACTAAACACAGTGAAACAGTTAGATTCCACCCTGTGCTCATCCTCTGCTGAGCACTCCCTGAGAGCTTTTCACAGTAGTCAGGGTTATGGTACAAAGTGATTGAGTGACTTGTCAAACATTACAGGCCTAGTAGAGGCCCATTTACATACAGGAGCAAGACCTATAAACTCCCAGTTTTGTACTTTATCCATCTGACCATGTTTCCCTACACTTCAGAAGAGAGAATCAAAATGAAGATGAATTCAGAAAAAAAAAAAAGAAAAAAACCCAAACCTCCTATCTTTACCAAACCATTTCGTAGCTACTCCTTTCCCTTGCAAATGTATGTAAGATAGCTATATGTGACTTCCAGTGTATTACTTCCATGATTAAATGCAAGTGTTTTACATGTGCTTTTAGATATGCATGCATTTTGAATATTCGGGAGGTCATTCAAGAGCAGATCAGATATATACCTAAACACAGACTTAATATTTCAGGGAAGTGACAGCAGTAAAGCCCAGTTTTTATAAACCTAAAAATAATTTAAGAAATATTTTGCTAGAAATGTTCTTTACCTGTTTCCAGTTTTACTTCATGGAATACAATGAGAAACAAGACATGCAGAAATGGTTGTTTGCCTTTGTCACTCAAATCCTAACTTACTGGGAGGCTATGTCTCTATTGTTTCTGAGCTCCTATCATAAAAACTAAATAGAAATCAATTTAAGACAATGAACTTTAAAATTTACTTTCCCCTCAGTATTCTAAAGTGGCACATCTAAGTCGGCAAAGTTTTAAATAATGGAAGTCAGTGAAGCCTAAATCACACACAATAGTGAAAGCTGAGATGCGAGATGGAGATGAAATCTAAAAGCTAATTAAATTCAACAAGAGCCTCTCAAAGGCAACATACCAGCTTAGCCTCCCATGCTAACATTCCGTTTTGAAGGGTGCAGTAAATGGAGGGCCTTTCATGGCTGCAGATTTCACAATATGATCCACCAGCTAAACCTGAGAGGGGAGAGAAAAAAAAGATTAGATGCATGGATTA
The DNA here is from genome assembly GCF_009650955.1 of Corvus moneduloides. Lineage (NCBI taxonomy): Eukaryota > Metazoa > Chordata > Aves > Passeriformes > Corvidae > Corvus > Corvus moneduloides. Next base: position 28,655,116 of record NC_045479.1, read on the forward strand.
CTGTACTGAATAGATGCCAAGGCCAAGATAAAAAGAATAGATAAGTTAGGGCTTCTGAGGAGCTAAATTTGAAGCCAACCGGCAAAACGGATTGAACTTTATTACCTCAAGTCACTGAGAAATTCCCTAGACAGTTGGATGTAATTTGAAAAGGTCAGAAAAAAATTTCCTTCACAGTATTATTGCTTCATGCTTTAAGGGTGTGCGATTGTGAGATGCCAGCTCTAATCATTTTTATTGACTTGCTCTAGAGAGACAGACAGATGCGGAAGGAGTCACGACAGACAGATAAGTCATACCCTACCTTTGTTTCCAGTTTTAAAACATATCACACACTATTAGGTATGTTTTAATGCTAATCATTTCATTTTATCCTTTGTCATATCTGAGAAGAATTTCCTTGTTTCTCTAAGACAGCACAGAAGGGGGAAGGGAGGGAAACTCTGCATAACATTGGAAACCTGCTACAATTTTTCGTATTTGATCTGAGCATTCATTGAATTCCATGTGAATCTGAAATACATAACTGAAATTCAGTAAGCGTAATAGGATTTTCTAGACATTTTTAGGTATGCTCAGTTGATTTTTTTTTCACCTAAAGGGGAGCAGATCTTACTGAATAGATTATAGGAATGACCTTCAGCATACTGACAGTACAAGCTTTATTACCAGTGTGGCTGTCTTGGGAAAAAAAACAACATACAAAAAACCTCATGAAGAAACAGAAAACAAACCAACCCCAATTAAAGGCATTTAATTCTCTGACTTAGCATTCACAGATGCTTGTAATCAAATAAGAACATTTGCTAACATTACACTTGCAGTCAATTTTTTTGTCATGCAATTAAAATCAAAAGAGATTTAAGAACACAAAAGAAGAATTATGCAACCCAACCCCTGGAAAATTTTAATTAACATTAGATTTTCTTTTGCTCTTTCTTTCATTCATAATACAAGCATATGCATTCCATGTATCCTGACCCTGAATGCACTGCAGAGGTAATTTTAATGGCCATTGAAGTACAGCTCTGTGAGTTTCTCTACTGTATTTTGTTTATGCACCCCTCCTGTAAGCTGACTAAACCTGTTTCCACTTGGATAAGAAAGCCATCTCCATATGGTCATACTCCCTCCCTTCAAGCCCTGTACATCAGAGGGTAACATAAAATTGTAGCAGAAGAGCTGCATATATATATTCGCTCCTCCAGAACTTTATACCTCTGAAAGGAAGTCAGAAACAAACTGCTTAGCTGCAGCAAAGAACAAAAAGCACCAGGAATTGTTCCACTAATGGCAGCTGATACTTTCAACTGAAATTGACTCTTTCCCACAGAGAAGATGCATGGATGATTTAAATGTGACACTTTCTTCTACAATTTAGGAAGCTGTTGAAAGAAGAGAAGTGCACCTATATTTATGGAAAAGGGGCTTGGGAGAGGTAGTCACTTACTAGATTTGCAACAATTGATTTAGACTCTACTACTCTTACTTTTTTAATCAGATTCCCACTGTCACCTTCAAGATGATGCTGAAACTAAAACAGGAATTTAGTTTTCTAAGATCACAGATGTGTAACTATAGAGGAACCCTCCAGCTTCTGTGGCAACATGACTACATTGTGATTTTCATTCCCATTTTTTCCCAACAGAAGGAGTGACAGAGAAATTAAGTTCTGGCGTCCTCCTGACCTAAGCTCAAAGACGAACTCACGTACCCTGTCAATCTTTTTGCCCAAAAAAACCCCTTATTTGTCATGAAAAAATATTTGCTCAGGACACAAACATTTAACGTCGGAACTCAGTTTTCCTAAAATACTCCCACATCAACATATTTTAATGCCATTTTCAACACAGTAACATCATTCCATGTTTACAAGACCCCCACTACGTTTGCTACCGTTCCTTTTTTTTCCCTGTCTCCTCAAGGGCAGCACATGTTAGCAGACAAGTAACTTAAACTCTAATTCATTGTACCACATGTAGAAGGGGTAGATCTTTAAAATGTTCCGTAACACGTGTGAGAAGCTGATCCTATCTAATCCTCACAAACACGTGACAACACTCTCCACCTTTTTATAGCACTTTTTATGATACTGTCTGCCTCCCATGTGATTATCAGCCATGCTGATGGTAAAATTGCACAAAATTCAAAGTATTGCTAACATGAACTGTAACAATAGGTTTAGTTAACCACTGAAACAGTTTGCTCAGAAAGGTGAGAAATTTTCAGTTACTTCGAAACAGTATTTCAATTTAAACAATATTCTCACAGTTTAACCGTGAGTTGTTTGGTTAGGTGCAGGAATCACACTTCTCTCCAGCCTTTTAGGTCTAAAGCATTGTGATCCAACTGGAATGCCAGTTGGTGTAACAGGATCACACCAGTACGACGTCTTATATTCTGTCCTTCTGTGTGTGACCAGGAGACTGCAACATTTATATATTCAATTTGAAAATGAAGACCTCGCAATTCTGTGTCCCAACAATGAAAGAAATTGTAGGTGCCTTTGTCTTGTGAACACTAGATTACTGAAATCCATTCAGCATGTGATGTTAACCAATTCAAAAAACATGAATCCAAACAGTATTTTTTTTCTACTGGAAGCCCATAGCCATAAGAGCTACAAGACAGGTATTCCCTGCGAGGTCTTTCACTTGAATGAATTGTCCCCTTAATTTCTGATACAAATCCCCGCCTCCCCAAACAGCTGCTAACAAAGGAAAATGCCTTTTGTCTGTCCTGACTCCAGCCAGAGTCCCCACAGGACTAGAGGGAGGGCTGCATTGTCATGTTTGTTTTACCAAGACTAGATGTTGCCCATGTATTCTTCAATTTTGTTCTGACCAGCAGACATGCCTAGGCTGTATCCCTAAGAGGAAAAAATCCAATCGAACAAAAAAACCCACAAAAACTAGAACAACAAAAAGCTGGCTTGAGAGCACGCCCCAGACACAATCCGAGTTTTAGATGAGCTCCAGCATCGCTTCAATCTACAGAAGACCATGTTGCTCACATACACAGTTCACACAAAAGAATTAGGTAACTAATTAGGAAGAAATGCTTGAGAGATGGATATGAGTATCATTATTAACTCCAAAAAGCAGTGTTAGGTGGTGGCTACCAGTTTTAGTACTTCCATGTGCTCCAACAGGTGCACATTCTTTATGAATGTGCACCTGCTACTGGAAAAGGCTGGTGAGCTTCTTTGTCTGTGTTCTTTTTGGTTATGCCTTTTTTTTTATTAAGCTCAATATAAAAAGTTTCTCAATGAAGACATAGAAAACATTGCAGTATCTTACACCATACTGAGGCAGCTAAACCTGTTTTGATTCTTCAGAATAGGTCCCAAATATTGATGGTCCTAAAGGTTTTTTTCCAACTTAATGACTGATTCTTTGTCAGTTAATCACTTAGTAAACATTTGCTTTTTCTTAAAAGCTGCTCTGTGATGTGTGTAATTTGAACCTGTCATTTTTTGCTATACAGAAGAAATACAGCACTCTCAAAAAAGGCTGCAATACACTTAACTAGATGTAATGTTTATGTCTTGAACGGCAACTCATTCTTAAAATAAATTAGACCTTCTTAAAGACATAGAGAAAAACCCCCCACTTTTGGATTTACTATGAATAATAGTATATTTTGCCAAATTCTCTCATGTGAACGCTGATTCAGCTCCCAGCTCTAATATCATCACACTTAACATGCAACAAATTAGGTTTGAGAACAATGAAATGCAATTAAAATACTGTATGTACCGCAGCAGAAAGAGATAACATTTTATGTATGTTTAGTGGGAAGAAAGAAAAAGAAAATCCTTTCTTGTTATTAAAGTTATAATGAAGGGGTCTCAAAAAATATACATAGGTACAGGAGGAATTTATAACTGATTTTTCCTCTCAGCATTTCAACTAGCAATTCAGTGTTGGTTGATCACATCGAGAATGAGAATCTAAACATTTGAATAATCAACAGTTGCTATCACTTGAATTCTTCCATCTTTCTAAGATGAAAAGTGAATATATATTTCCAATCAGCAGCTGTTTTAAAAGAATTCTCTGAAACAAAGTCCTTAATGATTTGGGCATTGCACATTGAACTTTAAGCCTTTCATCATTTTTCTGGAGTAAAATTTAAATCAACAGTCAGAAAGCATCTTTCTTCAGTGTATTGTTGAATCCTCTCCAAGTTGTACTTACTATAAATGACTATTTAATAAAACAATGTCAAATTTTGTACATTTTTTTCTTGTTATTAGAACAGGTTTTGGAACCCAGAATAGAATAAGTGAGCGAACTGCCTGGCTGTCCTACAAAAGTATAATGGGGATGCAGCCAAGGTTCTCCTCACGCTGTTTATATATGGTCAAGCAAATTAGAGTACATATAATGCAACACAGACATCACAGGTTCCTTTTTCAAATTTTGTATTCCTAATAGATGAAAGTCCTTTTTTAGGCCTCAGATTTCACTCTCAGTAAAGTCTCTGTGGATTCTATTCCAAAAATTTAATTCTAAAATAATTTAAACCTAGTGGCTGTGGTAAGAAAACCTCTTTTTAAGGCCAGACTTTTTTAACATCTACCATGAATTTAGGCATTCAATCATTTCTTTAACAGAGTTTTGGAGGACTGCTTTTGGCTTTACATCCTGACAGAGCCCTGACCCATCTCCAGCCACATGAAAGCTAGAAAGGAGTAACATGCACTTCCTTTTGGCTGAATTCCCTTTCTTGTCAAGTGAAACCAACCTTTCAATTACATAATATGTACATATAAGTAGGTATACATCTATAAATACATAATATATTACAATAAAGCCATTAGTGAATGGTCAGGACCAAGAAGTCATTTTACTTTGTACTGTACAAGCTAGAGTGGATGCACCTGTTGCCTTGAAAGTCGTCCTTTGAGTTAAAAACTACAGTGTTTTGATTATTTTGTAGCTGTCCACTGCAGCCTTCAAACATTTTAGTATTTTTTCACTTACAACATATTTGTCTTTGACAAACAACCACAACAGTTAAAGTGGTACTATTCGTATTTATGCCTCTCTTCTATGTCATGCTATTTATAAGTTGTTTTGTTTTTTTTTTTTCCCCTTTATTTGTACCAAAATTGTACCTGGAGCCCTCAGCTCCTTCTAGCACAGACTACAACCCAACACATTCTTCCCTTTCCTCCCGCAAAGGCCTTATAGCTGAATTTGGAAATGAAAGAGAAACAAAGTGACTTGCCTAAAATCTTTCTTTTATCTCTCCCTCACACATCCATGAATTTACAGGGTTGGATTTTTTCTGAAGAGATGGAAGAGACCTCATAGAGAAATATGTTGAACAAGTGAGGAATCAAAGTTCATACTGCAATGAGGAAATGAGGAAAGAGTTGATATTGTGCATAACATTTTGGAGCATGCTGACATTGTTGAAGGCAGACGCGAATTGTATAGGTGCAAAAGGAAAAGGATAATCAAAGTAAAAAGATTTAAAAGCTACACAATCCTAAAAAACCAAAAAAAGGGCTAGGTAAAATAATGTGAAGATTTGATTTCACACATCTGAGAGCTCATGTGCTTGGAAAGAAGTATTTTGTTGCACTGGGAATTTGGCCGAGTTTTCTTCCTTCTTTCCAATAGTACAATTTCCATTCTTACATCCAGAGAGAATATTAACATAAAAATAGTCTCTGATTTAAACAGTCTAATACTGCTCTGGAGACTAATAAGCATACAGATAATTTTCACCTAAGAGAAAAAGAACTTTGTAGGCTGTTTGGAAAAAGACACCAGCAATTGTTGGAAAATGCTCCAAATGCCCCAAAAATGATCAACCAAAGTGGAATTGTCAAGAAAAAGATGAGAGAGATGGTGAGAGTTTTGATAAATTTTCTGTGTGATCTTTACAGTCATTTTGACGGGCTATGCATTTGTACGTGCACACATGTGAGTACGCCAAGATGGAAACACGCTTTATTGTGCAAACAGCTTCCAGACAGGCCTTTTCACTACTCTAAATGTACTTCAGCATATTTTTATCTGGTCTTGCAATTTTCTTTCTGAGAACCTATAGGCTTGGAAAAGCCATTACTCAAAAATACCATGTTTTATAGTCAATATTCACCCAAATGAAATGCTCTATGTTTATGGCAACATAAAAATGCCACACACATATTGGTTCATAACCACCACGCAAGCATCATTCAGTGCATACATACACACTCAGGAAAGAACTAAACTAAATTCAAATACTCATAATGTTTGTTCTACTTCTCAGTTTGCACAGCTGACAATTGAAACATGAAATGGTTCATTAATAGACATTCTAACATAAGAAAACTTACTATCTTACTCTGAGGCTTTATTCATTGCATGGCAGTTCTGTCTGAAACAGGAACTGGCCCAAAGTATGAACCTCATAGGTTCACACACACGCACACTCACAGAAACACACACGCAATATCTACCAGAAGAAAGGGTTGCAGCATCATTGTCATCAATGATGAGGAATGTAGATGGAGGAAACACATTAATAAATGAGGGACTGTTGAGGAGAGGTAATAAGAACAAAGCTATGCGAGGTTTAAAAGACAAGAACTCTCTATTTAATGTTATTGACAAAGAACCTAATAGAGTTACTTAAGAAAGGAGTTTATTCACATAGCTTGAGTCTTCCTTTCTGAGCACAGACATGGAAAACCACACACCAAGCAGAGTATCTCCAATGTGGCAGAAAAGACAGCACTGACCTACTCCACTTTTCCTTCTCTTACTATCTTGTGTAGTTTTAGATCGTTGAAAGTAATTTTAGATTAAAAGCAGATTGTTTCTAACTACTGTAAAAAAATACAACAGGAACAATTTAGTCGGTAATGAAGACTAGAGAAAAATTTGGGAAATTTAATTTAGAATTAACAAAGACCAGTGATATAAAAAATAAATTTTTAGTTATCAGCCTTGATTTGATGGAAGTTTTCAGAAAACATAGAGTTACTATACTTGCCCTCTTTATGTACATATGGTGGTTTGAAATATAGACATGAAGTAAATTAATTAATGAAAAAATGAAGGTTGAAGATGAATCTGAGCAGAAGAGGCATTAGAGCATCTACCAGGGAAAAGCATATGGAAAAGTTCACACACAAAGTGAGTGTGATTCTGTGATAGCACAGAAATAGTTGATCAAGTAGGAGTTTGCAAGACTTTTTGAAATCCACACTGACACAAGACACTTAGGAAAAGATATTCACCATTGGTGATAGCAATTCCAGATGTTTAGAGTAGCCCAGTGGCATAACACACTTTGGTTTTGCCTTTCAAAGGTAGAAGAACTTTTTTCAGGGGCATAGCAGTACTCACACATTATTAGAAAGAAATAGCAATTGCAATATAATAAAGACCAAACTAAAACTCATGGTCAGCCTAAAGATCTTTAAGTAGACCAGAAATATGACCAACGAGAAAAATAAAAATTACCCAAATTTTGTACCAAGCACAAGGAGAAAGGGACAGACATGAAAGAGAATCAGGGGAAATGATGAGGTGAGATACAGTGGCAGTATAGAAACAGAGTGTATGGAAAGAGGGCTTCGGTGGATCGATGCCGTGTTTCTCCCACAGGGTCCCTCGTGGACACGCTCAGGCGGTGCTCTGCCAGCACCCTCGCGTGCACACGAGCTCACCTTCGCAGGCAGCCGCGAGCAGCCACTCACACACACAGTCTGTGCACGACCCGCAGAGCCGAGAGGGGTTCTCTGCACGCAGTTCCAAGGGGTTTAAGGAAACCAACACACCCGCAGCAAGCAGGGACAAAGAACCAAGAACGACACGCGCACATGGTTTTATCCCAAAGGGCTCCGGGGTGGGCAAAGCATCAGAAGCCAATGGTCTGAGGGCCAGGGGGCAGAGGCAAGGGTGAGTGACATAACAGGAGCCAATGGGAGAAGGGATGGGAGGGGGAGAGAGTTAGGGATCAGTGGAATCTTGGTAAAGAGAGAGCTTTCTAGCGCAGAGGTTTACAGAGAGACCACTTTCAAAGCAATGTGGGGGTGTAAAGTGGACTTTGCCACCGCAACAAGAGTGAACATAAAAGTAGCAACTGGACTATAAGGAGAAGGGGGACACAGAATCTGGAAGAGACTGGAGAACTTCACTTCTGGCAGGGTCCTGAAGGTATTTTTAAACAGGGACCCTTCACACCAATGGATACTTCGAGATGGAACATGAAAGAGAAAGAATACGTAATATATGCTTCTCTTCTCTGAGGGGAATGTTAATTGCTTAATGGTATGGAATGAACTTCAAAAACAGACAACATTTAATTGTGCAATAGATTTAGACTAAAACTGACTTTAAAAAACTCAAGTGAGTAACTGAGCTGTAAGTTATTTTCTGTAAGTGAACATGTTCCTGTAAACTTATAAAAAAAGACTACTTCAGAACACATCAGATCTCAAAAACTTAACAATGAAAATTACAACACAGATGAAAAACGTCAAAAATCATCTATAAAAGCAGAAGATGCTTTTTGACTTACACTCTATAGAAGATTCCCCAGTGCAGCAACAGCAGTCTCCTTGTTTTGAGAAGTTCCTTGACAAGTCAAAGAGGTAGCCTACGGAGCCAAAACTGACACATTAATTGCTTGGAAGACCAGAAGCATTGCTCTGATTCTGCAACCGAAAAAAACCCTGGAATCCACTGGAAACATCCGAACAGAGGGGATGAATCTATGTAGTCACTCAACTCATTCACAGAGCAGAAACCAAGACAGCACAGTGCCTCATCTTTTCTTCCAAGTCAACCCTGTATGACAAGATTTACAGTAATGGGGACTGCAAAATAAAAGCCCAAAAGCATTTAAGGAGGAGATGAAGAGAGAATTTCTGCATTAGCAACAGGTTGGCCTTTCTGTTGCAGAAAAAAAAAAAAAAGTGAAATTCAACATAAATGGTTAAGTAAGAAGCAAGACAGATGAGTTCAAATCAAAGATACATATAAAGAGTGCTAGAAACCATTTCCATACTTAGATGGGCTTTTCCCTGACCAGAGATGTAACATCACTACATGATGTGAGAACATAAAATCTGCAAAGGTGGTGCTGAGTGAGGAAGAGGAATCCCCTTTTCTTTTATTCCTCCTTGGTTCACATCTGCAGTTCAGGTTAAGTATATTTCATGAGAACCAAATCTTCTGGATACTTCAGATCTTTTTCTGAGGGTGCTTACATCCATAGCTTTCAAATGTGCTTTAAAACATTTCACTTCAAGCAGACCAAAAGTGATCTATTTTCCATAGGAATTTGGTGACCACTCACATTTATTGATGCAGAATTTTTTGAGAAATAAAAGCAAAATAGGCAATTAGTCATGACACTATGTTATTTTTTCCCAGCATGATTTTTTGTGTCATTTGAGGGTTGAATACAGAGCTCATAAGTATTTATTTATCATTATTTGGTTAATTTATGCTTAAACTAGTTAATTTTGTAACTAAAGAATTATATAATCTTAAAAATGCTATTGCATCTCTTTACTAAGCAATTCTGTACAAATTTTTAGAATGCATAGTTGGGGCACAGCAGTGTTGGGTGTCAGAAGATACCAAACACACCTTTACATTGTTGAATGGAAACAAGAACCTGTTGAAATGCTAAGTCAACTTTTGCAGCTGTTATCATATAGATGCCCTGAGTAACAGCTGACTGCTGCCACCAAGATTCTGGCCTGAACTTCTGTTTTAAAGGCCAAAAGCAAATACTGCAGTCTTCTTTTGCACTGATTTTGCTCTCAAACAATGGTTGAGTAAAGGTCAAAGTTTGGAGAGATTTTCTGTGCCAAGTGTTGTCTTTCTTTAAACCTTTATGTGGAAGTTGCTACTTTATTTTCTATGGAAAAAAAGGCCTTGATAGATTCTTTTAAGCTATGGGTTAATCCATTCTTTCTTTCATGTACCAGTTTATTTGAAAATCATCAACTGCCCAATAGATCTTGTCTATGAATCTTTTATTCCAGAAATTTGCTAGTGAGAGCAATGTCTGGATGGAAATTTTCATGATTTTTTCAAGCTCCATCTTAAAACTAGTTTGGATTTGTGTGTCTTCTGTGGGAACCCAGAATGCAGAGAATATTTCTCTGCCTGTTTTGAAGGGTTTTACCCCCCTGGATAGTACTGGTTTTGGCCTTTGTCCATGGGAAAATTTGCCTAGCCTCTGGGAAGAATTTGAATCTACAATGGTGTGAATTAGGTGATAGAATACTATGTGAGATTATCACTGGGTGAAAAATTTAGAGTTTTTAGCTCTATTTGCATAGTAAATAGATAAAAGCAAAAAACTTCAAAATGGAGGATTGTTGTTCTCCAAACCTTCTTCTTCTACTACTCCATATTCTGCAGTAGAAGTAGTTTGGGATGATTGGATAAAGAATTCCACAGTTCCTGTCTACGTGATTTAGGAACTTGTTGGACATTGGTAAAAAAGTGAAAATATCTTGCATTTTAAGTTTTCATTGGGTAATTTACCTTTAAAAAGGCTGTGAAATCTTGCTAAGTTGTCTTCTTTCTGCATTCCCTGCTCTGTGCTATGTCTAGGCCACGCCAGTGGCTTGTACTCCTTAGATAAGAATTAATAAACACCTGTCTGGAGACTGAGAAGCATGAAGTCCCATTCGCCTCCTTTTTTCTCCTGGCAAAAATCTGAATGTCTTCCCCCATCACAGAGACAACAATTAATAACGTGGACAGAGTTATCTTCCTCTTTGCCTTTCTGTGTTCCAGCAGTTGATGCTTCTCTCTCTCTTTCAGCTACTCCTTGCATAAAGAAGTCAAGCTCTATTGAGGGTGGTGAAGTACTTGACATTAAATGGTCTGGTGTAACATTTTATGACTCACAGCTCCTGATGAATGTGATTTATTAGGGATAAAAGCTTTTTCCTAGGTCAGATGTCTGGACTGAAGAGACAGTTCATTATAGAGGATCACTCATATTTAGCAATGTAATAGAAATGAAGTGATTTTTTTATCATAGGTGTCCAAATCTGACTTGCACCACTACTGTTCTCCTCTTCAGCCGGAGTTAATTGTCAGCTGAACAATGAATGTACCTGGGACTAATTTATTTAGGAATATGTTCCATCTGTAAAGCCTCCACTAATGGAGCACAAGAGGCCATGACTAAAGGATTCAGGTATAAAGTTTAAGACCTTAGATAATTACTTGCAGAAAATATCATCAGCTCCACATGCCAACTTAACAAAAAAACCAGAACTATTGAACCTTCTGAAAAAGGGGTATTGTGTTCCCAAAACTAAAGTGACCAGAACAGTTTCTATTCACCATAACTGTGGAATAACAGAGGCAAAAGAAGAAAACAGATTCCAACCAATTCAGACCAAAACATCTGACACTTTTTATAACTATAACCGTAGCTACCTACATTGAACCAGGACCACTACAAATATCTTGAGAACGTTTTTGAAAGAACTTTCCATATAAGATAATTAGAACATTACAACTCTAATTATTATTTTGGTACTAATAGGTACAGTACTTACAATCCTTGCTTTTCATTTTGTCAAGACATTGAGGGTAAAGCTTCTGATGGAATTACTGAGTTTCACATGGGAGGTGACCTCTGATTACTTAAGCTCTGAAGCAAAGGAATAAATGGACTGAAAACTGGACATACGCTGTATGGTGGCTGATCTATATTAAGAACACTTACACTCTAGATATTCTTTTGTACTACTTTAAGACTTATTTACAGTTTTGCATCCAACTGAACTACTAAGAGGAATTAAATGCATAAATGGAATACCTTAATCTGGGCTGTTCTAAATAAAATCAAGAAACTAAATTTTATTTGTATTTCACTGCACAGATTAAAGTGGTTAAAAGCCTTTCCATGACAATCTGATACATGCAGCCCAACTGTCCTCTTATACACAAAACTGATTTTTTTTTAATTCTTGCAAAAGGAGAAATCTCTGTTGTTGCAAAAGTTCTGTTAATGAGATCTGTTTAATCTTTCTGTTATTTGGTTCTATTCCATTTACTATCTAGACTTATTAAATTTGCAAAATAGCTTGTTTATCTTCATTCTGGGAAAGTAGGTGCCTATAATTTGCAAATATGTTGGTCAAAAATAGACCACTTAGATGTTCTTGGCTGGCACATTGTCAATGCACACAATGAGAGAGGCTCCCTCCTCTCTCTCACACACACACACACACGCACACACACTTCTTTTTCTCTCACATACACACACTCAAAAATGTATCCAGTGGAGTAAAATATTCACATTAATACTGGAAGTGATGGAGAAGAACCCCGGTCGACATCCCATCTGGTCCCTTGAATTAAATTTAGAATTCATATGTAATATAGACATTTCTGTCTGAATATCATAAAGCCCTGACACATTCAGGCTTTCATTAAAAAGCTCTGAGATGTGACTTGAATAACAATCTGTCTTAGCTAATTAGTATTTTCAGTTTAGCATATTCACTTTCAAACGTATTGCTGTTTGCACATGGTAATTTAGGTAAACAGAGCCCATCCACAGCTGCATCAATTAACACTGCTAATCAAAACTGAATTCAGGTAATTAGGCACATTTATGCAAAAAATGTGTAATTTGTGGGGAAAGCTAGATCCTTCAGTAATATTTCAATAAGTAGGGGTCTCTTTTTGCAAATAAGGCAAGAATATAATGGTAAATCAGCTCTAACATATACATGATACATAGTCAGTCACAAATATCTAAATTAAATCTTACTAATTGGTCTGCATTTTCAGAAATTTGACTATATTTTTTTCAGATAAATGTTTTCTTCAGTGTTTCTACTTGAAAGAGTGGATTCATTTTTGACAGAAGCTTTAGTGATTTTAAAAGTTAATGTTCCCTGAAGTGGTTTTTGAACTGTTGAACATGATAGTCCAACTTTTTCTCATTTTCAGACAAGAAAACTTTAATGAGAAAGGCCTCAAATTAAAAGTTTTATTTCTTCAAAGAAGGTGCATTTTGGTTTACTTTAAAGAAAAGCTAGAAATTTCTACCACCATCCATTTCAAGAATGTAAAGTAGTAAATACTTCAAAAATATTCAGCCTTGACCTACAAAGTTTCACATCCTTCCCTTTCTCTCACCCAACCCAAAATTTGAAACCTTTCAAAAACTACAAAAAAACCCAAACCCAAACATTTCAGCAGTGTAAGAAACTGCATATTCATAAGAGAATTTTAATTTCTATTGAAATGGAATGAAGGAATGTTCATTGAAACATTATACTCCATGAGTTTTCATATGCAGCTATTCAAGTTATTCAAATTCAATTCTCTGTTACACACACTTTCAGAAAGCTACACAAGTCTGATGAAAAAGAAATGCAATTATCAACTTGCAGCTAATTTTCTATGATGAAAAGAAATACCTAGGAAATTGCTTTTTTTTAACAGAAGCCTAAAATCAATCTAGTTTTTTTGTATCTTCTCCCCGATTTTACGCTAACTCTGGGGGAAAATACGCAATACATTTTGTGCAGATTTACAACATGGAATATAGAGCTTCTGCTAAAAACATCATTGTGAAGAAAAAGAATTCATTACAACTTTAAGGTCTAACCCTATGGAGCTATTGAAATTGCAGTTTCTTTTGCCATCATACGTAATGCAATGCATATCTCACTACTCAGAAACTCTTCTTTATATAGAAAATTGCAGTTTGTTCCCTTATAAAAATATTTTTTAAATGCTGCAGTTAAAATGGCCTTAAACGTTCAATTTTCATTTAGCTATTGGCTGAGTAGCATATTGAAATGACAGGGAAGAAGAAAAATAAAGCCTGTGGCAGGAATAAAATTCTGAACTATTTTCTTTTCAAATAATCATAATGACTACTGCTAATGTTAGAAATGCTGAAAAGATAATTTCTAAACAATTATCAGACCAGCCTAAAAGTATATGCAGTTTGCTATGCCATTCTCACTAGGAGCAATGGTGGGGGCAAACAAGATTTTAACTGCATCTTTTTTCTGGGGTTTTTTGCAAGAGAGAAACAGTCACCTATGTGACATATCACATGCTAAGCACCTTGCTGATCTCTCACGTGACTTATTAAAATTGACATACAGTGACGATCATCAAAACAATCTTATGTGACCTGTCTCTGAAAGAACCTGCGTGCTAAATGGTTTTTCAAAAGAGCAAAGCAGAAGTTGTAATGACTAACAGTGTTTATTTTGGATGTTGTAGTCTGTAGGAAGTGAGGACAGTGACAACATCCTAGCGCCCCCCTCCTCCACCACCCACATTGTTAGTATTTTTTTGGCTAAAGTAGTCAGATACAGTGTTCCAACAAACTTTCCAGAAATACTTTACTACACTGCCCTGTCTCTTCTGCCTGACTACCTCAGTAAATATAAGCAGACAGTTAGGAGAATCTCTTCACTGAACACGTATATATTTAGCATACATCATTACTTCATCATGAATTTTGCTGACGCACTGCCCATTTGAAAATTTGATATCATGCTGGAGTATCGTTATTTCATACAATTTGGAGCGGGTTTTTTTCTGTTTAATAAATGTATGGTAGCCATGATTTCCTTGTCTGTTATCAGCTAATACTATCTCAAAAAAGAAAATGCTATATATGAAGGTTGGCTGGTAAATAGGTGTTTCTGATACATGTAGCTCCATTTTTTTTTCTCTCCTGTATTTCCCTACTGTAAAATATGGAAAATAATTAAGGCATCTTTCTACTAAAAAAAAAAACTTTAAAATTGGATTTTACATACCAATTACTGTTAATTAAAATATGATGGATATGTATGACTTTAAAAAAATCTATAAATACTGTTTTCCTCAATTTAAAGAAAAGTTTTATCCTACTCCAAGCATTCAAGAGCATTCTAGAATTATAAGCAAAACAATAAATATTTAAAGTTTTGATTTATTTTCTCCATAGAGCATGCAACCCATTATTCATAACATAAAAACTGTTGAAATGCTTCATGTTCCAGGTGTTCATATGGTTAATTCAAGAACATGAATAAATTTTTAGTTTGAGAAAAGCAAAAGCAAGAGCTAAAAGCCAACAATTAGTACTCTACACCTTACATGAGGAGAAAAAGCTCAATAATTTGCAAATGTTGAAGAAAGCGCTAGTTCCATAATTAAAAATCAGGCAGAGATCCTTTTGGCAAATGGATCTCTTTGTTAAACATCCCACTAATCCAAGCCTGAAGGTATAATTCAGTACCCAGGAGGATCCCCTCTATACTTTTGCCAGCTGTTCCATTTAGGTCACTCCACCACAAGTTTAGCTTTTATCTATTCCTCACTTTCTTCACTGGGTCCCAGAAGCAGCAACCTATCTCTCTGAAGACTGTTTAAAGTGTAAATGAAAAGACAAGACAGAAGTGAGCTGCTACCTCAGGGTCCTTAATTTCTGAACTGCAATTCCTTGGACTTCCCTACCTTGACAGATGCAATATGAAATCTTCCTAGATGAAAAGTGAGGAAATAAACTAAATACAGAATGCAGATGGCACATTCATTATCATTTTAATGCCTTACAGCTGCATGAAAAAAGAGGAAATTTTACTAGGCAGAAAGTCCACTCAAGACCAAACAGTTGTAGCAGCCCTTCTGCCCTTCAGCCCAATTCCCAGCACTACTGCTGTTGGCATGCAAGAAAAAGCCTTCAAAGAGCCATTTCATCTCTTCTCAGGTAGTCAGGGAGAGGTGGCTTCAAGGAGAGGAAGTAAAAAGAAAGAAAGAAAAAAAAAAAAAAAAAAAAAACACGAAAAGAAAAAAATCCATCATAGTCTGATCCAGTACAGTGTATGCCAAAGACCATGAAGAGTCCTAGGTGCAGACCGGACGCACTTGCCTCCCTCTTCTGGACTGGCAGGTGAAGGAAAGAGACAGTAATCCTTGAAGGACTTGTTTACACAAGTTAAACCAACCTCAAATAACAAAACTACTTCTAATTTACCATTATTTTGGTGCTTTTAACAAAAACGTAATTTCCTAACAAAAGCAACAAAAATACATGAACTAGATCCATTTATAATGGCTCTAGTCAGTGTAAATTTAAGCCCTCAGAGAGTCATTATAGTCCTCCAGAACGACTTTTAGACAGTATGCTGCTTTATAACAACACCCTGATCTCTTACTCTGCAAAAGTTAAGTGTAATTCATTATAAAACAAATCACTGCCCTGACATTCGTCTGCTAAATAAAAATAAAGAGTCAGACACTCTGGGAGGAATTCCTAAGTGTTCAACTTTTAATGAAAGATTTATAAAAAATGCAGCAAGCATATTGCTGAGGTCTTTCCAATTTAATATTAAGTAATAAAGTTTGCACGCACAGATAGGAACTGTAATGTGAAGCAGAATTATAAAATCTATTGGAAATTAACTTTCTAGATTTTTTAAATGCTGTTCAGGAGCATAGCCACAGCAACTGCGACAACCATCTGCAAGACTTTACACATGCAAGTACTCCCACAGGCTTTAGACAACTACTAAGATCATGTCCTGATCCTACCCATCCAGCATGATGTACTGACTACAGCCTAAGAAGCCACTTGTTCACACTTGTAGGAAGGATGGGAATCACAACCCTAAAGCAGCGCAGCAATTCACACACCTGCACTCACCCTGCACTGGAGGAAGTGCTCTGTCAGTCAAAAAGTACAGTTCTGCAAGCTCATACATCTGACTTTTAAGGATTAGGGAAAAGGAAAAAACAACTCAAAGAACAACATAGATACAGCTTTATTCCTAATTCTGCGATGGCTCGCCCAGGTGAGCAACCCATCTGCGATGAGCCGCCCTGTGAGGCTGGCCAGGGACCCTCACCTGTGTCACGCTGCCCCTGCACAGTTCAGCTGGCTCGAGGTCTGCACGAGCAGATAAAGCACATCCACAGCGACTCGCACTGCTTACCTCACTGATGCTTCCACGCGCTCCTGCCGGTATTCCTGCACGTGAAGGTTCATTGCAGGCAGCTGCTCCCAAGTTCGGCGTCCCCATGGCACGGCTGCTCCGGCGGGAGCGAGCAGAGCAAAGGCAGGTTGCCACTGGCTGGTTCTACCGCAGCCCGGCCGCGCTCTGTCTGCAATCACATCTCACTGAGTGCAAAACGAAAATTAAAACATTTTTTTCTCTTACACTTAGAACAGTATGCTGTATCATTCATGTTTGCATTTAAATTGGACAGAATAATTTACTACTGGCTTTTAATTTCAGAAGGGTTAATCACCTCAGCAAAGGTCAATCAAACTTTAATCTCCAATAAAATTGCAGTAGCTTCAGTCACCTGCAGGACATTTATTATATTCTTATTTCCATGCAAAAGGATGCATCACTAATCTTCTAATTCTTTACATTAGCACATTTGCCATTAACATTTTACTAAAATTATTAATTCCTCCGAAACTATTACAAGAGCTCATTTCTACACATCTCAGAAGATAATCCTGTTAAAAACCAGCCACATCTACTGTGACATTGCTTTAGTTGTCTGCTCTAATCCTCACAATCATTTGATACTCAGCCGAGTTCTAACAATGCACGAAGTCTCAATTACAGAAAATATTACAGGCTTTAGTTTAGAACAACAATATACTGTTTTAGTAACTTAATCTTCCCTATTGTCTGCAATCACAATTCTAATCTATTTTGTCACTATTCACATCATTTTCTATTCAAAACAAAATATAGATTTTTAATTTTGCTTAGCAGCTCTTGAAAAGCAATAATTTACAAGGATAACTTAAAACCTAAAATCCATTACTGAGGATAAGAATAATAATGATGATAGGAATATGTTTCTGGCCTGGAAAGAAGTATTTCCTCACAAAACAGAAGTCTCTTTTGGGGTAACCCATTAAAAAATAAAGAAATAATTTAAAAAGCAGCTTGTTCTTTCAATTTGGTCTACCAATTAAGAACAATTTATCTGCTATTAAATTGACTGAGAACTGCAAAATCTCTGAAAAATTCACATCAGCATTAGTTTTAAATTACCATTGCAATGTCAGCTCAAAACGAGAAAATTATTTAACTCTGAACAGAAAATTGTCAAATATAAAAGAGCACATTCCCTCAAAAATGTTGAGTTTAGATAAGCATCAGCTATGCTAGCTACGCAACAATACATTCCTTCAAAGGTCTACTGTAACAATTCCATCTGAATGCTCAGAACTAGTTTACCTGTAAAGAGACAGAGAAAAGCAACAGAAAACTCAGGGACAGCTCGTTACAGAACCGAAACACAATGCAAGCAATTCATTTCCCAAATCTTAGAAACTGCTACCAAAAAGTCAAAATTTATTGGGCAGAAAAATACTAATACCACCAAAATACATGGGTTTCCCTTATCCTCCTGCCATGGCCATATTAGCTCCTGTGAGAAAGAAATCTTGTGTCTATTTAAAATGGATTTTTTAGCCATAATAACATTTTGACATACCGTAATGTAAATAAACTGTTCTTTCCCATCCCAATATTTCCTTCTCTGTGTCTCTGTCTCTCTCTGTCTCTGTCTCTCTCCTCTTTTTGTTTTAATATATGGCACACAGACAGACACACGCCCCCGTCACTGTCAATATGCACACTCATTAGCAATATGTCAGGCTGGCATTTTCAACACACTCCAGAGCATAACTGAACTACCACACAGTGCACACACACACACGTTAAAATACAATTGCAGAGAAAAAGAGCTCAGTGGAACAATGTTTAACTTGGAAAACTGGGTAAACCTACAAAAGGAGTAAATGAGATTCTCAGGCACTATTTTACAAAGATGCTGTGAATTCCCAGCTAACAGCATCGATGCTTCTCTCTTTTCACACACACACAAACACAAATATACATCTACAAAAAGAGAGCATTTTAGCAAGACATTCTTACGCTGAATTACAGATGCAAGAACACCATTTTTTCTCTGTTTTTTGGGGGGTTTTTCGTATGCCTTATAAGTTACATTCTAACTTGAAGTAACGTATGAAAGAAATACTGCAAAACATAAACCCAAGCTGAACTACCTGTTCATAGAACATAGACTGTCCTTCCAGCTGAGAAAATCAGCCACGAAACAACTGCATCCACATTTTTTGCAAAAAGCATCTGGCAAGACACCGAAGACCACTTCGAAAGGGTGAGTACCACTAACTACAGTTTTGATTATTCACCTCTTGACGCATTGATAAAACATATTTCAGATTGCTATTGCAACTGCTTTAAAATACAACAGAATAGCTGCATGTGACACCCTGAAACGAAAGGTATCATCAAAGGACCACGTACTTCATTTTTCAAAAGAACATACAGTGGAAAAATGTATAGGGAAAGAAACATACCTTTAGTTATCCCAGTGAACGACTTTTCAGCACATCTACATAGTCCTGCGGCTCCATGAGTACAAAAGTCAACACTGCTGCGCTTGTGATCTCTGTGACAATGGCATCATACTGCCGGCAATTTTTTCGATTAAACTTCTCAGACATGGCAGCAACTTTGTTAATTATGATATTAGCCAGCTGGCGGGTACAATCAATCATCCACTGTAAGAAAGCCAGACA
This sequence comes from Corvus moneduloides, assembly GCF_009650955.1. NCBI lineage: Eukaryota > Metazoa > Chordata > Aves > Passeriformes > Corvidae > Corvus > Corvus moneduloides. The sequence goes on from NC_045479.1 coordinate 28,674,706, forward strand.
AAGAGACATCTAATCATTGCAACCGGAGCAGATAAATTTTGTTCCTTTCTTATACGTGTCACAGATTTTATCCCTCCTGACCCTCTACACAGCCATCGACTGTCAAATTTAGATTCAGCAAGCTCCCAGCTTTTCTTTATCCCTGCCTTAGATCTGAAACTCCTGGTTATCGGGAAGACAAGCGTCACCAGCTGTCTCAGAACAGGAAGGCAATCAGGTGAATAGTACTTATTATCTCTCATTGCCTTCTGAGGAGCAACAAGATTGATTTTGGACCAACAACACATCCAGATCTCAGGCACAGCAACTACAGTGTCAAGTCTAGAATGGAGTGCATACATAAAGCTGACCTCAGCCTTCATTAATACTGCATACCAAAAGTTTGAGGGCTGTTCTTTTATAGCTTTGTTTTGTCTTGAGTTTTTTGGGGTTTTTTGATTGTTCTTCTTCCCCTAACAAAACTCTTAAATTTTTTTCTCCAAAGCTGCACTGGATATTCTCTTATTCCAGGCCTCCTTCCCCCCACCTCAGAAAGACCAGGCAAGCAGACCGCAGCGTTACTCCAGGGACTCTGTTTCACAGTTGGGTAGTCTTAATTGGGCCCACAGAAGCAGTTAGCTACCATTAAAGGCTTCTCTGTATACATCTTCCTCCCAACTAGTCTGATCATACATAAAACCCCAAAGTGAAGCCTACGCGTGGAGAAGGTTAAACACTCAAATACGTTATAAACCCAAAATATAAGAGTATCCTAACAGAATCTGAGCTGACAGTGAATTTCAGCAATGGTCTAGAAAACAGGAATATATTTGGGCTTTTCACTTAGAGCAGCGTTAAACAATCATGCACTCTTAGTGTAAGACATTTTTTTACAAACCAAATACAATGCAAAGTAGTGGAAGGTAGTTAATATGAAGTAGAAACAAAGGTTACAATAGAACAAAAGCCATCAGAATAATGCATTCTGGTACAAGAAACCACACCGACTAACTTGATACATTTCGAAATGCCTGCCGACAGCTCCATTTAACAAGAGTATATTAATCAATGAATATAAATTTATAAGGACGTGCAAAAATTTTTAGGATCAGTTTTGGATTCTTGGTACATTGGCTGCCCTGGCACTTGGACCAAAGACTGTTTTTCCAAAACCATATCTCTTCAGACCAAGTGATCTTATGTTTACTTCGCCTTAACTGAAAGCTAGTTTAATATTTAAGGTGTATCCAGCAATACTGTCTCAATCATGAAGATGATTTTCTGGACTTTACAGCATAAAATTATCTCTGTTTTCACTAAAAACAATACACGTTTTCTTGAAAGTTTTCACATGCAATTTAGCTAACATTTTCACACTTTCTTGAAATGCAAACAGAAAATATCAACAGTTAGAAAATAGCAGCTACCTGACCTTGCTCCCTTGAAATTCAAGTGTTGCAGAGCTTTCTTTGCCTTTAGAAGCCAAATTTTTCTGCTGTGTAACTTCCTCATTTGGAAAGTTTAGGAGGCTGAATATATAGGAATCGTAATGGTGTTCATAACTCATTATTAAACACAGCCAATTGCTTCCTAATATTTGTTGGAAAGGATGAGGACAAGAAATAAATTACATTCTCAAATGTGATGTCATTGTTTCATTAATCTTGGATGACTGAAGTATTCAACCAGCTTCTCAGGCAGATATTGAAGGCTACGCCAGTTCTGCTTTGCATCCTATATCCAAATTGTTAACCAATTGAGATCTAGCTCAAGGACCTTCACAAGACATTGTCACCAATGCAATGGCAGACACTGTTAGAAACCCCTGAGTAATTCACTTCATTAAAATATCTACCACCAAGAGAATTTTACTCAGAAGGAAGATCTCCGTGAACTATTTGTTCTCATTTCTATTGCTGTACTCAAATCAGACCTTGCTTTCTTTACGCAGCAGTTAAATATGAAGAAATAGTCTTGATTTTAGCGCAGAGGTTTAAGGCAAGAAGAAATAGCCGACCGTATCAAACGAATGAGGGACTTGGGAAGGATAGGAAAATAGGATGCTGCCATAACTACCGATTCATTTTTCTGGAAGGTTAACCAAAATCATCAGATACATAAGGCTATCCCCAGCAGTCTCTCCAGTCAGCCACCAGTATAGACCTGTCTAGGTTTCTAAGCTGTCAGAACAGATCTGAGCTGGCAAAACAGAAAACAAATAGGATGGTCTCTGACAGATTCAGATATACCTGACCAATTATTTAAAGAAGCATGAAAGAAGGATCAAACTTGGGACCCCAGCAGAACGTGCTTTTGTCCATTTTCAATAACTGCATCAGGTTTTTCTCTTATTCACACTTTTTTTTCCTTTTCATTACTTCGGAATTCACTGTGGAAAAATATGGAATTAACTTCACCTACCCTCAGCTATAATAAAAAAAGCAACCAGGCTCTTCACTATGATCTCCTCTGACATCACTAGTTTGGACAGCATGACAGGAATCTGCTGAGCATGAATTATTATACCCATTTCCATACTTGGATACTGGTAGAACAACTTATACACTGGATGGATGTACTAGCTCTCTCTACTATCTGTCGTGAATACTGCAATACTGGTCTGAATTCAGTTTTAACGCTGCTTGAATCAGGAGGCTGGACTAGTTCACCTCTGGATGTCTCTTCCAAATTGAATTATTCTATTTATCTATGAACTAAGGCAAAAGCAACATAAATATTAAAAGTTATGAGATTAACCAAATTACAGGAATTAAATATGTAATTTTTTCAGGAGTGCAGGACACTTCCTCTGAGTGTTTTGGCCCTCAATTTCTTAAGCCTTTTGAAAAATCAGCCATATTTGTTTGGGGTTTTTGTCCCCTGTCCATTGAGACAAAAATATTAGAATTACCAAATCCTCCATACATTAAGAGGTTCAGAGAAAAGGAAACATATCAAGGGGAATACACAAAGGAAGTGCAAAAAGACCTCCATGGAAGCAACTAGACAACATAATTGATATAGGAGGAGAAAAGGAAAGTAAGTGGTAAAGCAGGAGTAAACTCAGGGTCAGATAAAAGAAAAATTTCATTAGAATGGAGGGAGATAAAAAAAGGATAGGCCATGGTTAATTAAAAGTATCACTTTAAGAAAAGAAAACATTAGCCATGACCATAGTAATGGTGGTAGAGGCTCAAAAGAGATGTTTATTCTGGTAAAGACAGGATTACTCCAGGATTTCCACAGTATTTGCTACGTTCTTAGAACACAGAATATTGGGGGGGGTAAAACAAAACACCAAAAGAAACAAAAAACCCTTTAAAATCCCAAAGATCCAATGAAGAAAGAAGTATAGAAAAGACTAGGATCCATTATCTAAACAAAAAAAAACCCCAAAATAAAACAACCTATCCATAAGCTTAACTTTGAAAATGTCCATCTAATAAACCTTCCATTGTACTCTCATAAATCCTGTAAATCTTCCATTCAGTACCTCGTTACAAAAAATTCAGTGAAATTAAGCAATAATATATGTAAATTATACATTTAAAATAATGAACAATGTAATGAAAGGAGCACTCTTCACGTTGCAATCCAGAGGGCTTTTAAATTAACTTTTAATGCTCAGTGGCTGCCAATTAATGAGGAGCCTACATGTTTGATTGTGCTACAAAACACAAACGAGGAGAAGGAAAAGTGTAACACAAGGGCACAAAGCCAGTACAGGATGGTACACTTATACCAGTGCACAGCCTTAAGGGAACACATGTAGCAGAGCCTGGGTCCAAGGACCCAAGCCTGCCTGCGGTGAACCTTTTCCTGAAATCAGGAGCTTTGAAGGCTTGGTGACAGACTGACCCTCTCACTCACTGATTCCCCCCTCATTCCAAGAAAGAACATATGTAACTACAGACAGGGAGCTTATGATATAATTTCTCATTTTGGCACGTCACATGCATCTGAAATAGTCATGGATGTTTTTACTTTTAAATGTTGCTTTAGGCAGTTAGCCTGCAGTATAAACTGCACACATATTCCACTGAAAAGAATGAAATAATAAAGTTGCACAGTGCAGAACAATGTCTGCAAAGGTCACACATAGCTTCTCGAGGGGGAAGCGCCATGAGGCAGATGTGAAGAGGCCATGTGTTGTGTCAGTCCTTAGCACAGAATGAACAGAGGTGAAATATTAATTCATTGCAAGGAAAACAATCTTGCCTGTATTCTAGGAACTGACAAAGAAAGAAAAAGGTTAAAAAGAACATTTCTCTACCTGCAGCATGATGAACAGGTCCAGTTTTATCCCACTTTAATATTGTCAGGACACGTGAAGTAAAGTACTTTTGTTCTGTCCTGCTGTGGCCAGATGCAAACAAGCTTGAAAGCTGCAAATGTTTTTTCCTTGCCACTCCCTTTCACCAATGCTCTGTTATTTTGTTACTTACACTAGTAGTCAGACATATCTCTTCTGAAACTGACCATTAAGAATATAGACACTGCATATATATACACCAGCATCCTGCCTTTGACAATGTCCAGCAGCAGGTGTCCAATAAAAAACGTAAGGGCAAGCAAGGAACAATTTTCTTTCTTGATGTACGCTCCCAACTTGTACCCACTTATGGCATGGAACTTAGCACAAAGCCAGGATGGCTTAATGCAACACATTTGACAAGAATTTTAATACAGTTACCTACATAACAGAATGACCCAAAAAATCAGTACCAAGGGTGCACGGTTAAATAACTGACAACATATCTGTAACAGAAATGCTCATGGGAATAAGAAAGTAAGACTGAGCTGAAAGAATTAATCTGTCTTAAACTGTTTGTTTGCCTATTTTTTAAAAAGTTGTTTGCTAAAATTCAGACTAACAATTCTGGATTTGAAGTGGGGCTGGGGGTTGTATCATTCTGTAAAGATGAGGCAATAAAAAACTTGCACTGTCTTAATGAAAAGGCAGTATATAAAGCACCTTCCCAGAGAGCCGCTCACTAGGTCAAGTGAGACATCTGAGCACCACAACTCCAGGAGCTAGTAACAGTTCTTCCCTAAATGCATTGTTTGCACTATTTTACAGGAAACTTATTCCCAGTGTTGTGGTTAAAAAGTCTTTTCTATAGCCTGAAGGCATCTCCTATGCAAAAGTTCTCACCTGCAGTAAGCTGGAACTGGGATGGCAGATACACACACACATAGAACAGAATAACAACTGAATTAAACCAATGCTCTGGAGACAACAAACACAAAATACATTGGAGGAAACATATTGCCATGCTACAGCAACACAATCTCTTTAGATTATATGGTACTTACGTTTAATGTGTCATTTTATCTTTTTCCCCAAAATAAAAAATGCGCTTACAGCTGAAGTAGTCTCATAAAATTATCCATTTTGTCTGAATAAAATTGGAACATGTAAAACACTAATAATGTGGCAGAAACAAACTCTGGTACGTGACCCATTAGAAAGGTTGTAACTTCAATGATTCAATCGAAGTGACATAAGCCAAAACACCAAACTGACAGGAAAATTTAAAAAAAAAAAAAGTAAAATCCAACAACATAAACCACTAAAATTGTCTGATTATAATTCATTAAAAATAAAGTATAGAGTTAATGTAGCTACATTTTGGGTATGGATACTAAAAGATATGTCTCAAATTGTGAAACTGCCCAACACAGGCCTCCAGGATATTAATAATTTTCTAAATTCACTTAATGATCTTCTTTCAATACAAATAGTTAATTTCCTGACAGATAATACTCTACAACTGATTAATTTCAGAGCAGTAAAAAGGCAACCGCTCCAAAGGCGAATTAAAAAAATTATAACAAGGAGGCCAAGTCAGTCATCACTTTTTTTCCCAAATTCTTAATTTCTTTCTTATATATTTTTAAACTGGTTTTCACATCAATGTCAGTTCTCTGTTATTTTCAGCATTAGATGACAGAGAGCTCTTACAGAGTCTTATGTCAAGAAGTACCTAAAAGAAGAAGGTGTAACAGTAAGAGAAGCGTAGTCTGGGGGTTTGGGAGGTTTTTAGTTTGCTTGTTTGGGGAGAAGATACTTATTGTATCAGGCAAAAATTATCATATGACCTTTTTTGCAGCAACAGTAGATGTAATTGTATTATATCAGATTCAGGTCTCTTCTTACTTTTTCATTACAGAAATTATCATTAGGAACATGTTATCTACCTATGTCACAGTGAAATCAAGCCTAACATAAGTAATTTTGTGAGGCTACGGTTCCTTTCAAATTAAGCCTAACAAGTTCAAAAGTAAAAATGCTGTTCTTTCCCAAAAGTTACTGTTTTATGCTTTTTTCCCCCCTCACTTATAAAGATGGTATTTTCACAAGGATACTGAAAGATTCTCCTGTGATGTGACTGAATGGGTCTTATGTCATTGACCAAAGAAGCACCGCTGGAGGATCCATCTCCATTTTTAAATGTCGGTTTCTCCACCACACAACAGTCAACTGCCCCAGGTTTTACCACACCAAACATGGAAGTGGACGTTCTGCATAAGGAGCCCTCTCCAGATAAAGAGCATTAAAAAAACCCCACAAAAACTTCAGTGTCCAAATGCTAGCTGTTCCCAAAGGGACAAAATATGATGAGTATACACAGCAAAATAGGGAACAGCTCTGAGTATGCCACACATATAAGATGCTAGACTGCAGTGAAATATATCAAACCTCTTATGAGCAAAGACTCAAGAGTTTTGCTGCTGTAGACCTCTTTGCTCATTTGAAAACGCTCTTTCCACTCCAGCATTATTGATCATGAGAAAAATTAAACTGCTATTCTCACTTAAAGCTGAACATTGATATAAATATTTTTAAGAACAGAATTTAAACTCTATTGTATAAGTAAAGGAATCAATGATACCATTAGAAAATGCTCTGTTGATGGTGCTAGTGTCAACTAAAAAGTATAATGAAAATTTTTAATTTGTTGGATTCATTTGAAAAAGTGTAATCCCTTGCTGGTTGTCAAACTTAGGATGGGGGTGGGGAAGATAACCCAAAATGTAACTGTAGCTCAGCATTTAACTGAGCTAGAACATGGAATTTTGGATGTCTTTAAATCAAAATTGCCTGGAATAGAATAAACCCACAGTTAAGAAAAAGTATAACTTCTTAACAATTCTTAAGGAGCTGATTAATTTTGAACAGGAATTTAGAAGGGAAGAACTTAAATATATGCCCATATGTCAGCTTGTCGAGGCGATATACCTCAAGTTCTGCATTATACCAGCTCTGCCGACTACTGCTCAATGCCACTGTAGTTAGGTGTCGACACCCAGTAGCAGGCTGCTCCAAATGCCTGTACTGTCACATCCTATTTCTTTGGCATTTCCACTTTTTATCACAAATACCAGGTGCAGTAATCTGTAAGTTTTTAAAAAATTACTCTAATCCCTTTTAAGGAGTCTGATCAAGGCTCCAAAATGCAAAGTGCCAACCCTGAAAACAACATGGCTCTCGGAGTCTTTGCCTGTGTTTTAAATACCCGTACCAACTTAATTATCATAATGTTAAAGCTGTGCAATCAAGTTCATTGAAAATAAAGAGTCGTGCCAAAAGAACAAAGTAAAATTGATGTATTCAAGTGGAAAAAAGTAAAATAAACAAAATAAAGCTTTAGCTAGAAGTTAGGAAGATCATGCATTAAGATGAAAGATGAAACAGATGCAATACACAGCAAAGATCAAAGAGCTCCATCAATTCATTCTGAGAGTCAAAATCCAGCTGAGCATGGGAGCCCTGTCCGCATAATAAGAAAGGTTGACTAAAACATAGGGATTAAACAGATGAGCTGTCTCTAGTGAATGTATGGCACAGGAAGCCCTGCTGAGCCACTTGTAAAGACACTTTGGAATTGTACACCTGCTACTCCACAGTGAAACCTACAGGAAGCCAGCCTGCAAGGGGAAAGAAACCCACTAATGGACTAAATAGCTATCTTTAAGAGGAAAAAAAAAAAAAAGAGGCCATACAAGAAAACAGCAGCTAACAGATTTGCTCTTTCCCCTCCATTTCATTTATTTACCAAATATTTCCATCACAAATGACTATAAAGAAATTGTTATCACCACCCTCTCGTTCCCTTGAAAGAAAAGAAAAAAGCTTAGCAGTTAAACTATCAACACTACCATCCATATATAGCGGGATCAGCCTAGTATTCTCAATGAAGCTATCTGTCACAATATTACTGGTTTGGAAGCTCTTTTTGTACTCCAGCACAGTAAATGGCCAAATCTCTAATAACTTCAGTGCTGCGGAATTAAGTGTGATGGTCAGTAAAATTTATATTATTTCCAATACTGATGGCATTTAAAGTAAGTTTATATAAAAATCTTCATTTTTCTCATCCACATAATGGATACAGGTAGAGACATTTCAATCAAAATTCATAGGTAATGGTTAGTTTCTCTTCTGTCACGATTGGTAACATGAAACAAAACTAGAAAAAAGTTAAAAGTTGTTAACAACAGGTAAGAAACACTATTCAATTTAGTTAATTCATTCATCAACTCTCATATTAAAGTAAAATTCCTATGACATGCATGTAGCCATAAACACAGCCCTCTCACAAAAAAAAAAAGAAAATGTAGGGCTAGCAGTCACTCCATGGCTCAAAGTATCAGAACTGCAGGGGTTTCCAACACCTCTGACAGGATCAGTGCTATGCATTACACCTCCTTGCAAAGAACGGATAAGGGAAGTCCTCACATCAGAAGATGGCAAACCGTAACTTAAAACAATCAGGAAGCAAAGCCATTTGAATGCATACATGCTCTCAAGTTTAAGGCTTTGCTTTCTGACAGGTGTACAATTAATGTCCACCACGGGCTACAGGTGGTTCTATATTTATTTTTCAAATGAATGTTACTAACCTGCTCGTCCCATGAATGTTATTTACAATCGCGTATTTTTTTCTTGTTTTAGCTGACAGGACAATCTCCTCAAGGATCTGGGCAGAGCTGATATATTTGATTTTCAGGTTATCTACTGCCTGCAGATACAAGCACTTTGATTGTTTACAATGCAGGAGTAATTGGTAACCGTTAAATAACTCCAGAGACTGATTTAAGAGTCCTTCACCTACTGCATGAAAGTAGGGCTTCATCCCACAGTCCCTAATCTGGCTAAATACTTAAAGATTTCACCATGAAAACAGGATATTAAAAAATTAGCAAATGCAATGGTAATATAATCATCAATCACATACAAGCATTATATTCAGTTTTTAATGATTTCAATTCAATTTATATTCCAAAGTGGAAATTAAAATAAGAAACAAGCATATTCTCTCATTGCACTTCCAAAATCAGTTGCAAATATTAATTTTTGTAACACAGTTTAAAGCAGGATTTCTAGTGCTGCTTTCAGCACACCAAGCCAAAATGAGAACACGAAAACAAAATTCAGCCAGTATTCCAATGAGGAATTTCACGTGTTGTTAAATTGGTGATAGATTACTTGTGATTGCATAGGTTCAGGTTGCAGATAATATTTAAAATAACTTTCCAAAGGATTTGCCTGGTCTTGCACAGTCAAATAGAATTACTTAGCTATAAACAAATCAGGCAAAAAGTCACAGAGAGCATTTTAACTATTTTCTGACACCATTTTATGGTCACTGAAGTTTCCTGCTTCACAAAATGGTGTGGAAGCACAATACTGTTATGAACACACTGTTTGTTGACAGAACCCCTCTGAACTTAGCATTTTATACTGGAAAACACCAGTGAAATACATCATTGAAGATATCACACATTGCCAGACAGCACCATCATGGATGTAGCCTAAATGAAACACTAAACCACACTGTGGGAGGCCATCCAGCTACAACTGCAGTGAGCTCACCGTGCCCGTGTCTCACCACAGAGCCCACATTCACCATGCTTTGAGGAGCAAGGTTGAAGTATGCAGCAGGAGATGGGGTATCTCTTGTCATTCTCTACCCCTCTGGCTCCTTTGGGGAGTGCAGGACCAAGACTTCTCCCTGCTTCAATGTAAAAGTAATGTGGGTGCTTAAGGGCTGATCAGCAGCGGCTTCCCGCAAGAGCAGCTCCACCTGTTTGTGGACCAAAGGACGCACCAGTGGCAGAGCAGCCCCACCTGTGCAGCACCACGGCTGCTCTAAGGAGTCACAGGATCCTCTTCTGTTCCACGTGAGTCTAACTGCAACCCCTCAATCTCACCTGGACAGAGCTTTCTCTCCAAGCAGAAAACTTAGGGAAAACTGAGATTGCTCCCAAATCATTAACAATGCCAATTGCCTGACTTCTTGGGGCACAAACATACTTGTTAGCACGCTGTAAATTAGTCAAGTGGAAGCCCAAGCTTTTACAATTTACAGCCAACAGCAAATGACACCAGGGCTCCTGCAAATCCCAGCTGCACATCCTGCAAAAATCACGTAAGATATATAGCAGAGACTGAGCCAACTGCTCTTCCAAGTAACCTGGTGGATGTACTATCACAAATTTCACCGCCCATGGGCGAATCACAATATGCTCAGACCAAATCACAAGTGATTTCATAGAGGCGTTTCAAACACTTTTCTCCCAAGAGAGAGCTGCCACCTTGAAAAATTTCAACCTGTTTACCCAGCTGTTTTAGTCCTACAGCTGTCATTTAAAAGGTCATAAACATTGCTTTTTATAATGAGGTAATGATTTACCTTCTCCTGCTGGACAGTTTTGCATGAACTATTGAAGTAACTTTTGTGTTGAAAGTTTACCATTGAAAATTTTAGAACAGTATGTGAGCCACTCAGAAGGTCATGATAAGTCAGATACAGAAGTTATCTCTGTTGTTCATTTAACCACTAGGCTCCTATGCAAGTCCCACAGTGGGACGTATGTACTCATTTATTTGTTCTGCTTTTACATTTGCATACTACATCCCCAGCTCTGTTGCTCTGAATTTTTTTAAACATCTATGTATATAGAACTGGTAGAAGGTAAATAATACATTATCTCACTCTTTCAAGTAAAATTTAAAAAAAAAGCAACAAAAATCTTTTACAAGTTTATAGTTAATGTGGAATTTTAAGAAAAAACCCAAACATTTGGACATACTTGTAAGTATGCTAAACAAGGCAAAAAGTATTGCCCTCACACCTAATTCTGAAACATTTCTTCTTTGTGTCTGCCTCAAACCAGGCTTATGTTTGGCTCAACACTAAATAAGAACTGTGATAATTTAAAACTTTTTATATGGAGGCAGGAGTAAAATTTTCCAAGTTGTGCTGACATGTTCACGTGTGCAAGAGACACAGAATTAATTAGTTTTGCATACTACTCTGGCTCATGTCTACAAGCTTACTTTTCTGAATTTCGTTTCCTAGACTAAAAGTGTAGTTCTTCGTATTTCTTGATGGAGAAAATCAGAGAATAAGCTAAAGCAAAAGAAGTGTCATTTCAGGGACTAGAGTTATTAGCATACCTTTTTTTCTTTTCTGTCCTAACTTCCAGTTTGTTTGAAAGTCTTAACATCCATTTTACTCTAACCTTGGTTTTTCAGTTACACATCAATCAGAAAAATATATTCTGAAGTAAAAAAAAGTATTAAAATTGATACAAGGTTGTCAAATGTGAGGTGAATTTTAGTCATATCACACAGAGAAAACCCTGCCTTATATGAAAGCATCCATTAACAGGTATTCTTTTTTTTGTTTAAATGTAAGATAAGATATAATAGCACATGCAAACTGTATATGTTGTTATACCCCACGTGAATTCTGTTGTTGCAATTTGCTTTGACACCATGTCATGAATAAACAAACTCTGTGTCAAATTTAAATACTTAAGTTTCATCTTGATACCTCACTGTCTCTCGGTCCAGCTTCATTTAGAGTGGATCAGGTATGAGAGAAGAGTAAAGGAGCTCGACCTGCAGTTTATATCTCCAGCAAAGATAATATGAGATACAAATGAAATTAATCAAAAACAAACAACAAAAAAAAGAGACAAGAACTAAACGAAACCAAAAAAAAACCCCAAACCAACCAATTTCCTATTAGGTTTACAATAGACGCCCCTATACAAAGCCCAACCATATTTCCTCAGTCTTCCAGGTTCAACTTCCACTGATCAAGATAAAACAGCATGATAATGTATATGTCATCATGCATACCTACATGCATAGGAAAAACTTTTAAAGTCTTCTAGAGCTCATAGTCTGAGCCCTTCGCAATGGATTACTAGCATTTCTTCAAGTGATTTCAGACACCAAATGTTACAAACGGATTTAAATCTGACTCACTTCAGCAATGATCATGCATTTACTTTAGTTTTCATTATATCAAAAATACTTCAGCTTCATCAGCAACAGATGAATTAATTATTTTTTTATTAATTCAAATGATCTTTTTTCCAATTTTTTATAAGCCCCAAGGTTCTTTCAGCAATATTGGTTCCTTCTCTGTTCCATAAGATCATAATCAATCTCTATTATTGTCATGAAAATGGTATTTGTCATTTTGCTGAGAAAAAAATAATCAATACGTCTTGCAGAGTAGAATAGGAATTTAATGCAGTGAATTGATGTCTGTTAGAGAAATTTAGCTTGCCAGCAGTTTGGGACAAGCTAATAGAAAACCAAAAAATTCACTGAAGGTTGACAGATGAATACACAGACATGCCACAAAAATTAATATTTGGGCACTTTGTATAGCCTGTCATTTCATATGCTGGAGAGAAAATAGATGTAGACAAGCATATCCCTCAGGAAATCCTTTTGGTTTTTAAAAGGCAAAAGCCTTTATAAAGCATGTAAAAATAAATTCTTCACCGTATTATTTTTATGTTTATATAAGTTTCTGAAAATTAAGTATTCTGAAACAATCTTCCATGTAAATATTTTGCTTCAGACATCATACTGAATATGAAAACACTGCCAAGTGATAAAATAACACAAAGTTTCTGAGTCAATACTAAATTCCTGATCCTTCTGGATAACACTACATTGCAAAAACAAATCAGAGCATTGCTTCAAAAATTAGTACAGAAACTGAACAACGGTACTGCTCACAAAATGTTCTGGATCATGAAGAAGAAAAAAATGCCCAAATAAAATTTTCATAACCAATACATAGAAGGAGATGCAGCCATATTTTTCATGCCAAATACAATACCCTCAAAGGAGCTGCTAGAATTATTTGAGCCTTATTAAAAGAAAGTTACACTTTAGGAACAAAATCCCCCTTTCTGTCTGTTGCCATCTGCAGAAGCTGTCAAAACACTCCACCTTCCAATTACATGCTTTCTGTCTTTCACTTGCTCTACGATAAGCCTATAATCTGTTTAATTCCCTTGTTTGGTTGGTTTAATGAACAATGCTTTTAAGTAGCAGGGCTTGATAAACCCAGCATCCACAACAAGCAAGCTGCAGTTATCCCTCCCTCCAGGAGAGCATCAGAACCACTGACTGCAGAGACAACATGCTGGCCACAGCAGGAAGCAGCACAGGGCACCTAGCTTTGGATTTCTGTTGCACCACTTTCTGAATTCCATTCTTCCTATGAAATCTGCTGAGTCTAGGTTGGATATAAACGGGACACTGTCTTCACGGTCCTGCCTGTGGTTCCCAGAAAGCTCTAAAAGTATGAATATCAGGTACCCAACAGGTCAAAGAGAAGCCAACAGGTCTCTAAATGCCTAAGAAGGCAACCAGCTGATTGTTTGTGGTGAAACTTTCATGCTGTCATTCCAGAGACTTCAAGTAAGCCTGGCATATGAGCCCTGTTTTAGTAGGAGGAACAGCTTTTTGTCACATGCAAAAGAGCATTCTTGGGCAAAAGGACAGGATGCTAAAGATGTCAGGAATTTTACATGGAAACACAAATGTTTAAACATAAGAGAATAGAAGGGACAAAATTTAACACCTCCTTGCCTGTAAAACTGAAATAACATCAGGCAGCAGAGGTCTACAATAAGGTGGACATTGAAGAAAATATGCATCTCCTACTGCCTTCACCATTCTGTCATGGATTAAAAAATACCCATGTGAATAAGAACCCCTGCCACTCCTGCACTCCTTTCTGATGGCAATGCTGCTAACCGTCCTTTCTGATGGCATCAGAAACTTCATATAGGAAGTGAAGAAATGTTAACATTACTGAAGTTCTCCAAAAATAGGGAACTTAATCTAATTTTTTCCTAATTTGTAAAAGAATTTGACCTTCAACCTGATGAAAAATCCAGCTGAGTTTCCACCACTGCAAAATTTAAGTTAAACAATAAAAGGAGAATAAGCTTCTATTGAGACTGTGCCAGGCACAATTTTGCAAGCCTAATAGAAAACAAATAGCAACACTACTTTTAAGAAAGTTATGCATTCTTAAAAAACAAAGGATATCATACTCCATAGGAATTTCACAACACTAAAGTAGGAGGTCCCAAAAGCCAACTGTGTGGTCTTTATTTCACAACTGAGTTCCAGCTGCTATTGTACATTATAAGATCATGCAGCTGATGGTATATGACAAGAAGTGGTTGATGACAAGAAATCAGTGTTGCATGACATTGTCAACATTGCATGAGTGCAAACATTTGTGGTTCACCCTAGGAAAGGTAAAGGGTTATTACAGAAGGTGACAGAGTGTTAGTAGAGCTAGTTCAAAATAGGAAATGTTCTGTTATACACTGTCAAGTCTGATGCATCGGATTTGCATGTGTGGTGAGAAAATGAACACACATGTTATGCCCTGGGAGTTACATATGTATTTTTGTCAGAAGTGCAAAGCACAGTTTGGCATAAATGCAAGCCGTTAGAGAATTTATCAGAGCTGTAAGCACTTGCAGCATCACTGGCTCCACATGAATGTATACACTGAATCTCTTTCATGATCAGTTGTGAAGATATAAGCATAAACTCAGTATTAAGCATGGATATTTTTTGTAATCAGTATGGTGGACCCTGAGGGAAGTACACCCATTGAATTTTCCTTAGGCTTTCTAAGATAATTTGTATAAGACTGATGATGAATTTCAATAGGTTTGAAAGCTCAGTCCCATTGAGGAAAAGGGTAATAGTTATTTCCCAATTAAACTCTTTCAGATTAGCTTACTGACAAAGGGACATAAATTTGAACCCACAGCATACATTAACATTAGATGAGCTTCTACTGAAGATGGTAAATTTTCAGATGTTTTTTCTTAATTTCACAAATATTTTTCAGTCATTTCCGTAAGACCAGCCAGAAATTCTGCTGTATTCATAGAACAGACTAACAAGTAACAGCAGTGGCTTGGAAACACCTTCCATCTTTAATATACTCCCCAGTCACCAAGTGAGAATCATACCATGTAAACATTTCTAGCACTTGTTATTAATGCAAAACCATCTGTAGGAATCTGTTCTACTTTAAAGCCTTCTTTCCCATTTTCTAAACACAATCATAATGTAGTCTGTTTCCTCTGAAACACGAAACATTTTCAGGGTCTATATGAATACTTTTTCCAATAAGACTCAATAAAATTATGATGCAAGGGCATGATCCTCCATCCACTAAAGCTAATGAAAAGTGTACTCTGGTTTAAACAGTACAGAAAGAATGTCTACAACAAGAAATTAAACGCAGCCAAAACTGTGGACTTTCTATCTAACATCTGGCCCCATTTACAAGTATCAGTCAAGAGCATTAAATAAAGACAAATCAAATGCCTTACAAAATGTCTCCAGCTTCAGTTCCCTTGCAGCTCCAATGTTCATTAACATTAACATACATTTGCTTCAGGTGGAAAAGAGTTTTTAAAAAATACCAAGTAGGTATCATCTCGATTTCTCATTTTGCTATTGACCAAGCGATAACAGTTGACTGCTAACTACTGAATCACTACTAGTTGAATTTGGATCTGATCTCTTTTATGAAATAGAAGGCTTTATATCATACAGATTTTCTTCTGAGTAATCTCTTTCCCCTCACTTCATATTTGCAAATGAACTTAACCGATCAGCGGTTCATATGGTATTGAAGAAAAACTTATGACAAATACAAAAAAATCTTCTAATTTCTTCTCAAAATCTTACCTTCATTTTCAAGAAAAACCATCATAGGCACTTTGCATAACATGCCCTTTAAAGACTAATTTTAGTTTTAAGAGAAATCTTTGATAGGATCCTCATTTAGGATTCATTTCTATTCTGGTTTTTGTGAGGGGCGTTACCTTAAACCTGTTTACAGAATAGCAGCAAAGAAAGGTGGTCATTTGTACCCACAGCTTTGAGCAATTAAAGACAGCAGTGATGCATTCTAGAAAAGAGTAAGTTGTCCTAGTTCTGTTTTGTTTCCCCTATGAAGTGTTCTAACACTTCTCATTTGGTTAAGAGATTTGAAGTCAAAGGATCCCCAAACTTGTCTGTGTGCATGTTCATTGACGTACACCAGAACGTTACCTATTTAGATTTTTAAGGAAACTGTCTGCACTGACTAGTTAGAAATGCAGAAAGGCATTTGACAGCAGACAAAATGGGCTAGACAACACTCACACCTCCTCCCTAAGCTTCTCTTTTTGTCTTCACATAAAGGATGTTTGCTGCCAAGGCCAGTCCTGTCTTTTCCTTGGCTCTCTCCTGCTCTGCTCCCTCATTGCTCAAAGGTAAGTCAAGGAAAGGGCCAGCCTCCACAGACACCAGCGGGAGGAACCACGACTGAGCAGGAGGGACAAACTCCATAGGGGGGTTCATCAGCTTCCTCCTTGTATCCATCCAGAGGGACCATCAGTCAGACCTCAGTTCCTCCCAGAGAACAGACTGGTGGAGGAGACGGCCACTGGTGGTCAGAGATAATACCTTGCACGTCATCAAGTTTTTTACTTTCCCAAGTAAGTGATTTCAGATCTTAATTGCTTAAACAGTGGGATGTGAGATAAATCTTCAACTTAGTAAACTTCTTTGACAAAACTTCTGCTTTGTATATTACTGAGAACATGATGATGAAAATAATACACTATGTACACTATAAAATACACTATGTCCTTGAAATGCAGATTTGCATTTATTTAAAAAGTAATTTTGTACAGGTATAATTAGTAATTAAAATGTTTTCAAATGGCTAAGGAATCTAGCAGTCAGGATTAGATTTAATCCTGAGTGACCACAATTAAAATTCAATTGTTCACACTTTCAAAATTTTTCAACCTAAATCTTTTGTGAGTTTAAGTTTGAAAAAGATGAAATTAAACCAAGTTACCAATGAACTTTAATCTACATACTTTGGGAATTTTTTTTATGGATATGTATGCATACACATACAAGCTACGTGATCTTAGGTGAAAAAGAAGTAAATGAAACTTCTCTATTGATGCTTTCCACTGATTTTTATGAGTCAATAGGATAAGGAAGAATGGATCCAAGAGTCAAAATTAAAATTAATTGAGTATTTAGCCTGAAGGTCAACAACTTTCCTGGCCATCTGCCATAGTAGCTGGTGGTATTTGTCACACTGTGCAGCTGCATTGGTTTGAGTACCTACTGTGGACATCAAAGAAGCTGATGTGCAAGGAAAACCCTTAATATCCAGAGACACTGACACTGATCTTGCCAAGCACATCCTCCAACAAGTCAATTGCAGAACGTGTAGCAGCTCAAGGTCAGTTTATAGTGCACTTGGACAACTGTGTCACTCTAACAGAGGTGTTTGGGATATTATCAATGTTACCCTGCTGCAAATTAAAGTTTGAGTTAACCTAAGATGGAAAGTTATAGTTCATACAAGACTTAATCATAGTACTTCAGATCATTAGGAATACATCATAGCAAAGAGCAATCTAATCCCAAAATGAGCAAAATACCTTGCCATGGAATTAAGGCTGACTTTATATCAGAAATAAAAAATACGTACATAGGTTTTAAACAGACTAGTGGTTAGTCCAGAACCACAGACCAGAGAAAAAAAGAAGCAAAGAGCTGTTAGCAGGTTAAACAGGGAGATACACAATTAAGATGCCCCAAAAGCCTTAACTTTGGACCATATATCTTCTTAAAACAAAAGAAAATATGTGAATTTACTATTCAATGATGAAATGTTTTAAACTAAATCATGTTATACTTACAGGACATTTTGATTGGGCAGAATAAAGAGAGGTTAGATGCTGTAGTTCTAAATTCCTGTATTCTGTTCAGGACACTTTTCTCAAGTAGAACTTCAAGCATGAATACATCAAATGTTATGTTTAAATTCCAAACTTGAAATACACATTAAAAAGTTGAGTGTTCTGCTCTATGATGGCATCAATTTACCAGTAAATGCTGTTAAAATGATGTCATGAAATGCCTTGAACAAAAAGCTTTTCTACACTTTTCAAATTGAATTAAAATTCTAGTGAAGAAGTTTAATACCATATTAAATCACTTTAGGCATTAACTTCCTTCACTTTTCTGAGCACTGGTAAAGCCATCCATTTCTATATGGGCTTATTCAATTTGAAGAGCAAAAGGATGCTCAAAGTTTATATACAGTGTGTGAGAATGGAGTGCTGTCCTTATACCTACCTTGTGATTCAGTTCTTAAATCTATTACCTTACCAAATGTGACATGCTATGATTACTTCTCCCGAAAGGACAAAACATAAACATTGTATCAAAAACTTAACAGTCTCTTTGGTGTTCTGAAAAAGCTGCCTGATCTGTGCCTCAAACATCACTCATATGTTTCTCTCCTGGCTGCAAAGTAGGGAAAAGATGCTGAATTCACAGTTTGACTCCTCACTACTTGCAGGAAGCCCACATGAGGACTTTTGCTTTTGTTTCGCTAATAACAGCACCAAAGACAAGGTGATTGTCAGAAGCTCTAGGAGAGTGCTTTCCTGTGGGCTGTTCTCAGTGAGACTCTGCTCAGACTGGGGGAGCGAGAGAAAGGAGATAAAGACAGAGAAAATGGCAGAGACCAATTAGTCAACACAGTCTGTCAAGCAACCCAGCACTGGGAACCAAGAAGCTGCCTCACTGCACACCCAGCCACAGAAACAGCAGGTGTAAAAAATGTATAATTGGTCAAAGTAAAGTAAAACATAAATGGCGTTTCTCACACAAAGAAAATAAGATGTTGTTGGAAAAAAAACCTGTAAAAAGAGAGGCAATAACCGCAAAGTTGGGGTCTGATTAAGACCCTGAATCTGTGATGCTGACATTATGTGGAATATGAAAAAGACAACTAAGAAAATAGAGTATTTGGAAAAATATCGGTGCCAAGGACAGCACCGACATATTTGTCTAACTTTCCTACATAGCGATCTTATCACTTTGCTGAATCTGCCAAAATAAGCTGAAAAAGCAGAACTCTAAATGTGAAAAGTGGCTGCAGCAAAACCCTGCACATAATGCCTTCTCACAGAAAACTACAATAGGGGAGAAAAATATTTAAAGGCTGGGAAAAGTACGGCAAGAGGTAGTGGTTGAGGAAACAATCTTAAAAATAAAACCCAAAACATAACAGTGTGTGTGTTTTGAAAAGGACAAGGAAAAACCCAAATCCCCCTCTGAACCAATGCTCCAGGGAGAGAACCCCAGTGAAGATAAAGACATAGTCAGGTATTTAAGGACTCTGCAAGAGGAGACTCCACTTCTGTGTGTAGCATTCATTCAGGCAAAATAATAAAATGATGCAAATACACCTGATTTTTTTGGGTTTTTTTTAATTTAACCACTGAGAGCAGAAAAAACTGATTTGGGCTCACCCGTAGTAAATACTTTCATTTAAGGAACTAATTTCCATGAAACCATTCTTGGAAGAGGAGCAATTAATTTCAAAGACAAAAAACTCTTCTTTTCTATGCCAAATCAGATCAAAAGCTGTCTTTCTGTGAAAGGTTTTTAAAACTTACTGGACTTAAAATATCCTTCCTTTATCTCTTTACAAAGTCAGTTCTAATCCTGCTTTAGCTGCATGAAACAACAGTTTACTGTTGTTACAGTCATATAGTAATGACACATGGCTAAGAAGACACAACACTGCTCTCCCTCTATTTGCCTAGTCTGGTCTGCAAAGTAAAAAAAGTGTCACTGTGGATGGATGATAAATGCTGAAATTATGTTCATTTCTGAAGTTATAGAGTATAAATGTAGAACACACAAACATTCATTTTAAATAAAATGCTTTTTAAAATGCTCCCCCTATGTATTCCTCTGCCTATATATTCCCTATTCCCCAGAGGGATACTCCCCATTTCCAATTCTACTCAATGGATATAATTTGAATAGGGACTGACTTTGAGGTCCTCCAGATTTAGAATAAGATAGTAAAACAGCTTTCAAGTATTTTGACTCATTCAAGCATAAATAACAGTCGCAGGTGATTGGTGAAGGAAAATTATGTCAAAGCAGGGGGAAAAAATTAGCTTCAGAAACTTGAAGCTGTTGTTCAAGTTATGCTAAGTACATAACGTGATAGTAAATGTTTTTATACAGTTTCAAAGACTTGGCTTTATTTGGTACTTTGGTGATTAAAAAGTTAGCCTTTTAGGGCCCTAAATGGCTTGAAAAATATGCTATACTATTTCACAGAAGTATGGACTGAGGCAGTAAAAGAAAAAGAGCATCTTACATCATGGCTGTCTCTAAAATTAATTTTAACATCAAATAGATGCAAAAAACCATACACATACATATTTAAACCACTCTTTAAAAATATCAGGACATCTGTCTTGTAGGAGTTATTGCTCTTGGTGAAAATACTCACAGCAGAACAGGGGCTTCTGATAATCAGTTGAGTCAAAACAGGCCTACTTATTACAAACAACAGAAAATAAGATTATTTCTTACTTCTGCCTTCTAAATTTTGACGGGTTTTTTTTGTTCTCAAACAACAAGGCATTCTCATGCCAGGTGCCCTGAAAAGCTGAAATCCCTCCTGTGACTTTCAATCATATCGCAAGCACATTACCAATATTGTTTCTGACTCAAAAATTTACCTACATTAAGTATAGAACTGCAAAAGTGGTATCTCTCATGATTACTATAAAACTAAAAGACACAAGCAAGCTACAAGCATGCAACAGAAGTCCTACTATCCATGATTAACCGAGTAGAAATTAGTATTCTCACATGGTGCTTCATTGCGCACTTGCAAGAAATAATACCAAATAATTCAATAAAGCGGTAATTAAAAACCTGTCTCAATTCTCCTGATACTGTGGCAATCATGCTCCCACAACCTCGCAGCTGAGCACGGAGCACTCAGCTGCCTGCGCTGCACCGCGAAGAAACAATCCACCCACCGCTGACTCCTGTTGTTTCATAGGGGATCCAATTACTGATAGCGTTCTGACACCAGAGATTAGCTGATTGCCAGTTCAGTGTGCTTACAAAATCTTATGTGTCACAGGAGGCCCTTTACTTGTTTCTGTAAGACAAACAGTGCTTTTTTTTAAATCTATTAAAAACCCACTAGAATATCTTCTCTCTCATGTGTAGCACTTCAGCCCCATCCTGTTGGACTCAAAGCAAATTCCTCCTTTAAAATTGTCACAGAACTAAAGTGTGGTGACAGTAGCAGCAAAAATACACTTTTAATTGTGATTTTCAACGAAGAGTTTTAAGAGAGGCAGAAGCTATATATGCCACTATTTTACCACTCAGAAAGACCGCAAATCTTTCTGAAGTCTGAGATCACAATTAAAATCTTTCCTAATTAAAAAATGTTGATGGAATTTTGCACTGCTCTTTTTCCAAATCTAAGAGCACATTGGAACAAGCACTTGTGTGGAAAACAGTGATTTGGTTTTTTGTTAGAATGTGTTTTTCTAATCTCCATTGCTGTAAATAAAATTCATTAGGAATATATAATATCAGTCAGTTAAATTCTGTTACCATTCAATGGAAATATATCAGGGGGGACCCAATACTATTTTTCTGTTCCAGCTCTTGAACTGAAACAAAAAGAAGACATGAAAAGGCAAACTACAGGTCAGGCAAATTAATATTTAAGCAAGAAAGGTCAGATACTAAGGAAACATAAGGAAGAAAGACAATGATGAGCAAAAAATACTTCTATTTTCTCACCGCCAACACTAGTATTCTTACAGGCAGACATCCTAATGGCTCTGCTGGTTATTCAAGTGCTTAGGCTGTATCTACATATGAGATACCAAGAATACCCTTTTTAATGCTCCAATGAACTTTATCATCCATTCTAGAAAACAATGTCTTCATCACCTGCGACCAGGCACATTATATTACTTTGAATACCATAGGATTTTACTGTGAATAACACCTTCTCTAGAGAACAGAAGTTTAAATTGATGTGGGAAATTATGTAATGCTACACAGACTTAAAAAAAAATGGACTTTATTTATTCATATTACAATATCCAAAAAAAAATGCACAAGGGCATTTTACAACCCCCAATTAATTAATTTCCACAAATCTTCCTTAAATAACAATGGAAATTAACCCATAAATTTCTGGGATTTAATCTTACCCAATGACAAGATGCAAATTTTGTTTCAAATTATTAGAAAAATATTTCATTCACAATATATGAACAAAGAATACTGCCGAATAACAAAAAAACAGAGCTAAGACAGTATTAAAAATGCATGCTGCATTTTCTTTTAATACCCCTTCCTCGGAAAAGAAAGCTGTGGAAACTTGCTGGTCAAAAGTATATTTAGGTTTTATTGTATACCCTAACAGGAGCAAAGTAAGACACACAATCATAAAACAGATCAAGATAAAGAAGCCAATTCAAAGTTTTTAACCTCACTGTCTCCCAAGCACAGTATGAAAACAGAGCTGACTTAGACAGGGTGGGTAGGGATGCTACGAGCCATCTTTGCCACCCCTCTGCTCACAGCAAGGATCACTAACCTGCCTCTGACAGAAGTTTGCCTAACTCATTCCCAGAATCTTCAACAGGAATGCTTCAGCATCTCTAATCCATCAGCTGCTGTGCTTCATTAACCTTACACTTACAATGGTTTCCCTAATGTCTAACTTAAATCTCCCTCACTAGAATGTAAAAACATTATTATTCTTCTCCTGTTCCCCACAGACAAAAGGACAGTTTAGTACTTTCGTCTTTGCAACAGCCTCTCACGTATTTGAATCTCAATCCTAAACCTTTTCTTCAATTGACTAATCTTTCAAATTGTGGATTTGGGAAAAGTTTTCTAGGATGCTGACCATCCTGGTTGATTTTCTTTGGACTTGCGTGAAAGTCATGGATCAACTAAAGTACGATAAGGAGCTATAAACACGCTGTTAACTTCCACAGCGCCATCCTCTCCACTGCCAACATACACAAATGGTACCTGCCTACTGCACTCAGCACTTGCTGAGCGCTGTTGTTCTTCTACTAAAACTGTACCTCAGCACTTTTTACTAATAAAACTGTTGACTGGGCAATAAACATATGCCTAACTTCAAATCCCTTTCACCAAAAAAAGCCCCAAACCCAGACCTCATTAATTTAAATTTTGCACTCTGTTTTGTGGTGTGACTTACCCTAGCCTCATTGTATCACCTAGCCAAGGTATATTGTTACTAAAAAATATTATTTCATTAGGTAAGTACTTAGTAGGTTGACAGGCATTTCACATACACCCATTACAAGTTGCTGTGCAAAATCAGGGGGCGAAAACATGAATATTGTGTGTTCGTACACCTGAAAAAATTAAAACTGTTAAATAAGAAATACAAGGAAGTGCATTATCGTATGAAGATAACTAGCACCTTTTGATAGAGGTGACATTGACAGTGAGCTATGAGCTATAGGAATGTTCTAGATCGGAGGGACTCTCTTGCTCCTTAAATCTCTTATGGGTTAGGTGTCATTGCTCCCCTAGCTCTTGTTAAACATTACCAGCTAAACTTGTTAGACAGTGTTCCCAAGGCAGGGCTGCTGGAGCATTGAACCTAAATCATCAAAATAAAAGTGAAGTTATTACAAATTAACCATAGGTGAGTCCTTACTAAATGTTAATTTTAAACTACATTATTGAATTACATCATCCATCATTAATGAAACACTGAGCCTCTGACTACATACCCTTCACCAATTCAGTGTGTATGGGATTAGGAAGAGTGATTTTTTTCAATAATACTCTATTTTGATGCTTGCTCCAAGTATTTTACCATCCCATATCACCCTCACAGTGACTTTAGCAGAGTGTCCTTGCTCCTCAAGGTCACCCAGGAACCCTGAGCAGATGTACTACAAAATAGAAGTGTATGTAGGAGAGAACACATTGCAAGCAGGTTTGCCATTCTGTAGCACTAAACATTTCCAACCACTTATCAACTGTAGAGTTGCTATTTGCATTTTGTACCCCATACATGAAAGCACTACAGCTGCCTGTGGCAACAAAGGAAACGCAAAACTTGCTGGAAGAAAATAAATAAAATAAAACCATTTCCTATGGGACAATTCAAAGTCTCACCTCATCATCCTGAGACATCAGGGATTCTGTGTTGCCTCTGTTTTTTATTAATAATGCAGCAACAGTCTTTTAACCACTCTTTCAGAAGAGAAGCTTTTCCTTTGGAGGTGATATGAGTCATGTGATTACCTCACTCATCTGGAGTCAAAGGCTAAAAACTGATAGAGGTTGTCACTATCAACTAGCCTATAATTTGGCACCCAGAGAAGCAGTAATAAATGAGTGTTTATCTACTCAATGGGGAATTTCATCTCACTTTCTGCCCCCAAAGTCATTACCTGCACAATAGGAATGAGCAATGGAAATTCACAACATAATAAACTATTAGAGGCTTACTGCTTAAACTGCATCTTAAAATCATTTTCTGGACCAGAAGCTATAAGTGAACTCTGCTCCACAACATAAGAAGAAACATTTGTTGATATGGTGAAACAAAAGGTATTTGCATCTCCTAAGAAGAGAGAAGCATTTTATACTCCAGATAAACAGTTTCTTCTGTTCTCAGTATTGTTTTCCTTGGTGAAGAAAAACATTCAATAGTCCTAATTTTCTTTTCTTAGAAATCATTTTAATAAAAGAGTGCTACTAAGCAATATTTGTATACATCTTTTTATCTAACTGAACATTGAAAGACATTTTCTATCTTGTTGAAAAAAATTTGTGTGCTCAAAAGGGTAAGTAATAAGAAAATATTGTTCAATTAACTTGGTATACCATTTACACTTTAGTATATTGCCAGTAAGTAAAAAACCAATACTTTCGGCATAATATCCACTCAAAATCATGCACAGAAACTTAGTCTGAATAATAATTTTTTTTTCTAAAATTGGCACCTTACTAGGGAAGAAATGAAAATATCTGTAAATATAACAGCACTGAAAATGGTCAAAAGTCATATTTTTATTCAGTATTTTTGTGAAATGCATTGTGGTATCATTTTAAAACTAAGATATGGAAAGCTATCAGTTTCAAGCATTACCTCTCCACTGCCTAATCTTAACAACCTAGTTTCTCATCACTGTTATATTTGTTCAAGCATGAAAAACGTATTATTTTTTTCCCTTTTTTCATGTTCTGTGAAGATATTTCAGTCTAGAAATCTAAGATTATCTATTCTAGTACTGATATCACTGAAGTAACTGTGTAGTCATCCTGTGATCCTGTGAGAGGAAACACAGCAAGAAAATTAGGTAGTCATTAAGGGAGAAACAGAAGCCCCTTACATAAATAACGGTACAGTAATTCAAAAGAATATGGGGAGAAGAGTTGCTTGAGGCTTATGCTTCTTTATTCTGTAAGCCTTGAATGTATTATCTGCCCAAACCTTGGGAAAGAGACCACCTGGTAACTCCTTTTTAAGCTTAAGTGAAGAAATCAGTGTTTCTGTTTTTCCTAAAAAGAATTAAATTTTTTTGAGCAGCTAAAACAGTATCTATGGTTTCTTACTACTTTAAAGTGACTGGACTAAGTAACTCCTTTAATGTTAAAATAGGCAAACATCCTAGCTCACCATGGAGGTTTTTCTGTTTGTTTTCTTAAGTCACAGGGGAAACTGGAAGTGAGGATACCATACTTTCTCCAACCAAAGGAATGTAATTACTTCTAAGAATATATTTGGTTTAATGAAAATAGTATGTTTCCTTTCCTAAAGCCTGACATGATAATTTACTCATTTTAATTTTTTCCCTGTCTATAGGAAATTAAAGACCACAGAAAGGAACAGACAGCTTCAGAAAATTTGCAGTGAGAATCAAGTCCTCATCCCAGAAGGTACCAGCAACGTGCACAAGGCATACAAGTCCCACCAGTCTGGTTGATTTCAGTCACCATGGAAAACTCACACCCTGGACTTTCTCAGTCTTGCCTTCAGGTTCAGAATAGAGACAATCAAATTATTTCACATTATTCAAATTATTTCTCAGGCAATGAAGTAAGTTAATTAGACATTTCTCTCCATGTATCAATGGATAGTGTTCTCCACCATGATGTTTACAGATGTCATTCTCAGCAGAGGAGAACACAACCTTTCTGTGCAAATTTCAGGGTGTTCCCACACCATCAGCCTCTATACTCTGACAGTATAGAGCGGGGAAATTTTTTTTTCCCTTTTTTGTGCACATTTTTTGACTAAAGGAATAGTGGATTTCAGTCTCCAGCTATGAAGTGTGCACTTTTCACTGGCAATAAAATTGCAAAAGCTTCACATTGCACCTGAACATAATTGTAATAGCTTAGAAATTAGCATATTCAAGAAAAATATCAGAATTGCTTATGAGGCCTGGCTTATGTTTTATCTGAATTTGACTCATTTTTTATCAAAATTTGGCTTTTACCAATCACAGACTTGTGATTTATCAGAATATATTTATGCTTACAATCAGTGTTCTCTCTCTGTGCTCTCTGGTACTGACTATCTGAAATGCGACTTTTACTATGAACTCATCAGAAAGGCTGAGGGAGATATGGGAAGGTGCAGCAGAGAGCAGGAGAAAAGCAGGATGGATCAGACCTCAGCATTTATCTTTGCTGGTGAGCCTGAACATTTACTGTTGCTCAAAGTCTCCAAAGAAGAGCAAAAGGAGCAGAAAAATTCCTGATGTTGCTTTCTTAACAATGATTTCAGGACACACTAATTAATTTTTCGCTGCCAAGAAAGAGGAGTGGACAACCTAAATTTCAAAATCTTCAAATTATCTGTGTGAATCAGAAGGCTGCATTCATGGAGGGCAAGCACTGACATTTATTTTGTATAGTGGTGCACGTCTTGAGAGAATTGCCACTGGAATATTACTCCCACTCTACATGTCAAACATTAATATAAAATCAATATGGAGCCATGGTCCCAGCATTTCTCACGCACCTGTGTTACCCCCCCCAGAGGGTTTTGCCACACTTGGGATTTGGCTCCCCCAGGACATGGAACGAGGCTCACTGCAATCCTTCTGCTTGGCACAGCCTCGCTGCCGAGGGTTGGCAATGGCTCAGCAAGACCCCTGCATCTGTGGAGGGAAAGTGCAAGGTGAGACAAAGGTGATTTGTGGTAAATTTGCTGCTCTGTCAGCAAGTCCTGGGAAACAGAAAGTAAAAAGTGTGTTTTCCACAATACAGGTGATAGCCTCATTTGAAATTATACAACTGGAGTTGCTTTGTGACAAAGACATGTTGCTTTCTGTCTTAAGACATGACAGAAATAAACCCACAAGCTAACCTGTCAAATACACTTAGGCTCACATAAAAGCTTGACTTGATAGATCCCCAAGTTGTTTCCCCAAAAACATAATTTCCATTTGAACTCATAATAAATTAACCTTCATTTCATAGCTGAACTAGTTCTCTAACAGGCTCTACACTTCAGTTTACCTCATGATCAGACATTGTCAAAAACTTTAATTAATCAAAAGCATCACAGTTATGAGGGAAGAAAACCCCAGCAAACCACATCACACTATTGTCTTCTTCAAATAGGCTATAGCAGATCTCCCTCCCTGTTTACACTCTCCTGGAACACTGCTCAGGCAGCTGTTTCTGAGCTCAACATCCCAAAACTGCCAGTCTCAGAGGAGCTTCATTTTCCCAGACAATATACATCCCTGTGAGTCACTGGTGCCTTTCAAACCTGGATTTGAAAAGATTCCTATTTAAGTTGAAAGGTATTTAAAGGTGCAGTTCTAACACATTTCTTCTGCATCAGGTATTGGTATGCCAACCTGTTTTAATGTATATAGTCAGAAAGCTACAATAGTCTATTATCCTCAACTGAAATTACACCAGCTAAGGCCCCTTCCTACTCCTGGCTGCTGATATACTAAATCATTGCTCCTAAATATGATGACCTAGTGCTCAAAAATACTCTTGAATTCCCATCTGGATCTTGTTCCTGGGTATTTTGCTTTATGGAATGGAGCTCAGTTATTTCGTTCCTTTTTCTCCACCTCAAGTTTCCAAAGCTCAAGGCCAACATTTTGCTGAGGCCCATGGGAGGAAACAACAGCTAATTTCCATGACACAGATGGGGAAAAAGATCATAACCACAGCTCCTTACCTTCAGTGGCTGCAAAAGATACCACACTCAGTTATCCCTGGCAGGATGTTAGTTATTTTCTAGTCCAGTAAGATCAGAGAGGGGACTATTCAGAGAAGCAGCTCCTGCACACCTCATTACTGAAGATGAAGAGGCAAACATGACCCCAATGTCATAGGAAACACATATGGCAATTTCTACTGCTTCTACTGCTAAAACTCAAACCAAAAAACTTGTTATCCTGGACCAGAATATATGCCTATTTTTTAAAACAAGATCTTCAGAAGAAAAGGGATCTCTGTGGAGAGATGACAGCATGTTTGGTCTCATCTGTGGATGCATCCTGGCAGCAGATTCTGTATGGGGATGCCAAATGAACTCACAAGCTTGTGGGGGCCCATGTAACTTATTGCCTTCAGTTTCAGAACACAACATCTTTCAGAACTAACAACTCTATAGACAAACTAAAGAAGGCCAAGGCACGTTCTGAACCTACTGAATTTGTGTTGTTGGGTAATAGCACATCATGCGAAGTCATCTAAAACATGGTGCCACACACCCATTTTCTTACAGCTTGAATCAACACTTGCAATGTTTCTGAAAACATATTGAAACTTTCCAAAGATTTGAGAGGATCTTATAAATCAGTGCATAGACAAGTCTTTTCACCAACCACAGACATGCAACTTTGTTCAGGATGGCTGGTAGAAGAGGGTTATGGACTTATGACTAGACAGAAGTTTGGCCAAAAGAGCTTGCAGTTATAAAAAGAGTCATGTCTTTTGTAGTCAAGAGAATCCTGTATTATAGGTGCTTGTAAGAACAACATCCACAGAAAAAATCTCATCAGAGCTCATTTTATAGGCTTTATAATGGTGAAGAACCAAACAATCCCATCTTGGAATCAAACCCCTGGTTTCAGATAATAAAAGCATTTTGAAAATCAGTATTTAGACACAATTCAAAGGTCAATTTTTGCAAGTAGCACATCCTGCTGAAACTTAGGCTTGCCCCACTACTTTAAAAAAAACACAGTCAGAGAATGAAATATCTCAAGGAAAAATTACTGTATCATGAAAATAGGGAATTTATAGAGATATACGCAACATTTAATTACGTGAAATAATCACCACATATTTATATTAGTCAGATTTTCCAAGAGCTCGAAGCTCCCCACCTAAACCCCACTTATCATGAGCTGAGAAGTTAGCTGTTTCTTATTCCTAGCTAAGAGCCATGGGAATTCCTCTGCAATCTATTGAAAATATCATTTGTCTATATACTGGTATCTACTTGACTAAAAGAAAGCTATTGAAAGAACCAATTCTGCTAGTGTTAATTTGCTACAACTTTTTTGTCATGCATGAACAAAAAATTGCTCTTCTATCCCAATAAAGCAGAAATACAAACTGCAGGAAACAATTCCTTCAGTCCTCATGGAATATGCATTAAAAGGTTCAACAAAAGTTGTTATCTCAGACCGTACATTTACTATTAAATTATTGATGAGCTGCTTCTATTGTCATTTGTACTTCTGTTACCAGAAATTAAAGCAAATACTAAATTTCTAAATACACCATGTCTAGAAATAAAAAAGTGTTCATAGGCGCCAGGATTCCCTGCAGTCCCAAAGGGATTTTCATAACCTCACAGGTATCTTCAAGTCCTAGAATTTGCATTCTGCTTCTCGGCTCAGCTTGCAGATGTTTAAAAATACATGCAAACAGACAATTCGCTTTTGGCTACACATCTAAGAGGTTCAAACATCTGAATTATTCTGTCTGAGGTCAACTACAATTTATGTGCCAAATTAGGTTGAAATCGAGCTGGGAAGAGCTATGAAATACTGAGATCTTTGGTGCTTGGGAACTTGAGGCTATTTCTGACCAATGTGCATCCTCTCAGATCTTCTTCCAGAAAAAGGAGGCATTTTCAGGAACCAAATATGAAATATAAACTTACAACTTATGAATCTGTAGGCTTCAGTCATTTAAATATTGCTGTGCAAACAGATATAAAATGTGGATTAGAATAGCAAAATTTTGTAAGAGTGTTCCTTGGATTTTGGAATTCTGGAAAACAAAGGATGCACATGCCATCGTATGCACTTGCATGCCAACAAGATTTGCAATAAAGACAAAAAGACATGTTTCCCTGGGCTTTAACAATCTATATCGCTATACTGTTTAACATAACCAGAAAACATTTTCCAGGAACTCGGGTTCAAGGCATCTAAGAGGTATACATCTAAGTGGTATAATTCCACCAAAATGTTGTTATAGTGTATAGATGCAGTACTAATTACATATATATATATACATACATATATATACACACACACACACACATATATATATATATATGTTTCAGTATAATTTAGTCAGTTACCAAGAGAATTAACATCCATCCCAACATATATGGGCTAATTTTTGCACAATTCAAAATCGTGAACTAGTAACTCAAATAAATGTACTATCTTTAAAATAATATTCCATAAATTTCTAAATGATGGAGAATATTTCATATAACTATCTCCTGAAATTTTTCAACACAATTAAGGTAGAGCTAAAGAAAACTCAAGTGATTCTCCTCAGGGATTCATGTTTAAGTAAATTCCCAACCCCCAACTGAAAGGCATTTTTTGCTTTCTATTTTCTTGGAACAGATAACACCAGTATTAAAACTAGTCTTGGGAAGGGTCAACTTGAAACAGAATTAACCATAAATGAAAATGCTAATTAAATTACCATTTTTTTTTCTTTACTAAATATACTGAACTTCGAAGTCCAAGTAGGGATTTTAAAAATCTAAAATAGTTATCAGCCTTCAGTATTGTTAATGTCTCTCCCACTCACTTCATCCCCACCAGCTTCCCAGTCTTACTTCTTCCAGGAACAGAGAAAAGAACAGTGAAAGAACACTGGGAAATGGACCAAGATGCACTTGTAGATATTTGTTTTAAGATTGAAGAACTCAACAGCATAATTCACTATGTGCCAGACACATTTTTCAGAAATAATTAGCATACTAGCATAATCCTGAAATTTAAGCCTCAAACGTGCTTTAATGAGCTGACTCCAAAAATGTTCAAGATTCCCATCTATCAAGAAGCTACAGAAAAAAAAATTAGTCTAAGAAGTGATTTCTGGTATTTTTTCCTCCCTTTTAATAGAAAATCAAACTTCAAATAGATTGGATTCAACCAAAGCCCTCTTTCTTTCCCAGTACAAAATTAAAAAGAAAAAAAAATCATCCTTATCAGGGAGAGAAAGAGAGTCAGAATCTAACAAATCTATCTTGTCTGACACAAAATTACAAGTGTGACGTAAAAATCTAGCTAGTCTGACAAAAAATTAAGCTGCTCCTAGTATAACTTTAAAGAATACAAACCATCTCAAAAGCAAGAGAGGAAATCACAAGAAGCAGTTTCTAGAGGTACGAAAGTAATACCCCAGTTGGATTCATTCTGTAAGCACAGGGTGCGATGATAACAATGTAACTGAATCCCTACATGAGACTTAGAGCTGCATGAAGAGCAGAAGACTCTGGTAACAGATCCAACTTGCCTGATCACTACAGGTTCCTGATGAACACCTGTGCATTTCCTCCTTATGCAAATCAGAGGAAAAGGCCGAATACTATCATTTGAGAATTTATTTTCAGTGCAACCTTTAAGAAATACAGAACTCTACACAGAAATAAACATCTCATTTCTGGAGAAGAAAAATCCAAGCCCCCTGCAAGAATAGCTTTGCCAGTACTGTGTATGCTTGTCCTTGACCATGTCTCAGACTAGGCAGTTAAGGATGATTATAAAACTAGAGACATGCTCCTCCCACTTTCTGGTTAAATTGGAGATTTAAACTTAACTTGAATGAGCAGCTTCATGACAGCTACATTTTATAGCCACCGTGATGTCTACCCTCCAAGAACCTCACTAATTCCATTTTTAACTTACAGCTTTGTCCTCCTTAATTTCTTTTTGCACTGAGTTCCACAACTCCGCTTCACATTGACAGGAAGGGTTTTAAAACTTGTTCTTCCTGGGCAGCAGAAGAAACATTATCTGGCTCTTCTCTGGTCACCTTCTCCTCACATGTTCTGGTGTAAGGAGAGCCAAATCTGAACTAATTGTAACATAGGACAGGGAGACTTCTTTTTCCCCCCAAATTCTTGTTTCAACCCGTTCACCCTGTGAACACAGCAGTAAATTCCTCTTCTAAAAAACTCTC
This sequence comes from Corvus moneduloides, assembly GCF_009650955.1. Classification (NCBI taxonomy): domain Eukaryota; kingdom Metazoa; phylum Chordata; class Aves; order Passeriformes; family Corvidae; genus Corvus; species Corvus moneduloides. Next base: position 28,707,341 of record NC_045479.1, read on the forward strand.
TCCTTCCAGCACGCTCCTGTCAGGAGGCTTATGACTGCTCTAGCAGTCAGCCCTGGTATGTTATTTTGGTCCACAAGTCTTACTTTCCTGAGCTGACACCTATATCTAGTTATGACTCTATTTAAATGAACCATAGTATTTGTGAGCATTAAAGTCACCACACAGGAAAGCCCTCTGACCTGCTAGCTGATTCCTTTATCTTAACAAATGTTCAACCTGGCCAAAACTGCCACTTTATACACAATCTCAAGAAAGCTGAAGGCTCAGGGACCTCTCAGAAGAGGTAAAAAAAACTCCTCTGAGGTACAGCACATTTGCCTTGAGCCCTACCAAAAAGACTAAAATGGAGGGAAAGGAAATTGATGGAGAATGATAAAGTTTAAAAATAAGACATAATTTCTTCCAATTAGAGAGAACTGATGATAACTGAACCAATGGCCAAGGGAACACATTTGTCTGTATTTCACTAGATTCATTAAATCACTTAGTGTGACGTGGAAGATATGATAGTTATAATGAGATGGCATAAAGAAGGGAAAAAATAAGATTGAACAGTAGAAAACACCATCAGTCAGTGAGATTTGTCTTTAAACATTCTCAGAAATGTAAATTGCATTGACAGAGAGGACCATCTCTTAGTTTAACTAAAGATAAGAAAAAAAAAAAAAAAACATTTAAAGAGATAATTCCACATGGAGGGGGAAAACAAATTAAATATATTTTCCAACATGCTTCTGTGCGTCTCTTCTAACAAAAGCTGTGCAAATCTGACCTCAGCCTGAAACAATCTCTACAGAGTTGCAAATACTGATGGATGGCTATCATATACTCACCAGGCACACAGTCCTGTGGAACATGGATAATTTGAGGGAGGAATCAGATTAGCTCAAGTTGCTTCAAGGCCCCCTCCTCTCTCTCTGACTCTCTCCCTCCAAGGGCACTATCTCACGTGAGTGCAACATTCCAGAACAATGAAATTGGTAAAGCAACAGAAGAAAAACTCATGAGGGTGGATTAAAAAAAAAAACTTACACAGAAGCAGAACCAAGGCTGCAAAATTGCTTCCTAAATGTCTCTTCCAAAAGAAACATACAGAGAAAATGTTAACATTTTCTCCCCACACCCTGAAGGTGCCCTGCAGTAGTCCTACTGTAAGTTAACACTGTTCCATTCCTACACACATGTGTTAGGACCTATCACATGAGTATCTAAGCGAATGATATCAAAAATGTTATCTTTTTTTCCCTTAGCGTGACTCATGCCAGCTGGACTAGTCTAAAAAGTATTAAACATCATTAAATATATTAAATTTAAGCTTAAATTGTGCCAGCAGGGCTAGTTAAGAAAATAAAAGAAAAAATAATACTTTAATTAATTATGTTCCCAGGTTGTGGTGCTGGGTGCTACCCTCACTACTTTCATACAGTCTCAATTATTTCCATGAATGGATAGGTATGTCTACCAATCCTTCTGGCAGCATTTCCACTGCTGTTGCTTGGCGCAAGATTTAAAAGGAAATCCAGGAAAGTCCAGAATGTGCTATAAAAATTAGGAAGTATTTAAGCACCTAGATCACCTTCCCAGGGGACCTTCCACACTTACCTGACTTAAATTTCATGGACTGTCCCTGGAAAGTGCCCTGCTTTCTGTACTGACAGCAGTATAACCCTACTTTTTTTCTGACATCTAAGAGATACTCAAAATAGCAAGTTCTTACCAGCATGGCGCTGTGGAAGACAAATTTTAGGACCAGAGGGATTATTTTACAGCAGTAAAAATCTACTGAAAATTGGTTTTACATATTATGGTACCTACACCATTGCAACATTCAATATTTTTATGAGTATTCTAAACACATACCTGTATATATGTACAAACACAGCAAGCTATAGCAATTGATGTGTTTTGTGGTTGGTTTGGTTGTTGTTGTTTTTTATGAACTAATGATGTTTATAGTCTTAGAAGCTTTTCAACAGTGACAAATACAGTATTTGAAAAAGTCAAATTGTGTATTGCATGTCAAATCTAGCATGCCTCTGGGAGGACAAATCAGCATGTGTTACACTTTCAAGTCTGCAAGCACAACTGTTAAGTATATTATGATCAACAGGAGGAATGCAGAGTACATCAAAGGGAAAAATAAAACTCCTGGTAGATAGTAACCATTTTCTTCTTTTCTGTAAGAAATACTAAGATGCTGGAAATTGCTCATACTTAAATCACTATTAATTAAAATAAGCCTTAGCTACTCCTTCCTCAACGCCCTACTCCTTTTCCTCTCTCTGCTTCCAAAACACGACTGAGAAAAAAGAGATGTCTGTGTAATGGAAACCTAAACAACTTCCAACAATTTGAATTTAGAAGTAAATTAAATTTCTTTGGTTTACACTATAATGGTGCTTCAGTTTTGGTAACTTTTTCTAAAGGTTATTGAATTTTTGTACGACACTTTAGAAAAATTTTTGCTAAATGCACAGAGTTCAAATGCCCTCCTTATGCCCTTTTCCAACAAAATAACTTTTCTCATTCAACTTAATCAGACACTGTTCTCTGCTCCCACTTGTCCACACAAAGAGATTTTTTTCTCTAAAATTTCAGAAGTGCCTCTCAGCTGAGGTATGAAGCGCAGGAGTTTATTCCAATTGAACTTTACCTAAATCAACCAACAGTGCTCCCAGTTCCCACAAACAGCTGATTTCTGATCTTTGCCACCACTTTGTTTCTCTGGGGAGTTTTCTCAGCAGCATGACACAACCACATGTTCATAGACATTCCCATCAGATACACAAGTGGCTTTGGGGAGAAAATAAAGACTCTGAGTGCAATATGAAAAATAGAAATATTCCTGCACACGTGACAGGACAGAGAAGGCGGAGACCACACTACCTCTGCCCCAGGTTTCCCTGGATTCCTAAGGCATTGGTCAGAGGGATAGAACAGGACACCTCAGTCTGAGAAGAGGCACACAGATGCAAAAGGGTATCAACTAGCTGGTTTTCTCATTCTGGTTTAGCATCAGCATGGATAGGGACTGGCATATTATATTAAGTTGTGGAGTTCCCACTTCTCTTGAGTGTACTATTTTTTCTTTATTTTTAATTTCTTGATAGATTTTTAAAAATTGATTAAGAAGCTGAGTCACAATCTCATCTAGCTTCTCTAATCTAAAGGTTAATACAAGCATCCAAGCATCACATTAACATAATAGCAGCAAAAATCAATCCAGCATGAGACTGAAAGCACTAAATTCACCCTTAATTCCAATTACAGCCTGTTGTTCAAGTTTTAAATTTTATGTAAGAAATTGATACAATCATAATTTCCTACCTCCTAAACCCTTTCAGGAGAAAGCAAAAAAAAAACAAAAAAAAGGAAGTAAAACAGGGACTTGGCAAAGAATTCCCCTTTTCACTGATACATGATGACCTTCTTCTAGATCTTTCTTGGAAAAAACTTTATAAATTTTTTCTTGAAATATTCTAATGTCTACATTAGAAGTTAGTGTAGGGACAATGCTGTGAAGGATAAAGAGAAACAAAACAGATTAAAGGGAGTAAGAACCTAGATCTTGTTTGCAATATGAGTACAACACACCGAAAAGTATTTTGAATGCAGTAAAATACACATGCATTTTGCCACAGCTAATATCTGGTGCAAGTTCACGGCTTAGAAAGAGCCTTTGTGCCATCCTTGAAGTTACTGCATTCAAAAGGACGTAAACAAGAGTGGAAAAATACCTTTAAAATGCATTTCACGTTTTCTTCTAGTCCGAAATTACAATTACTACGCACTTTGTAAGCCTGCAGCCAGTTTTAGTAAACTGCTACTTACAGGTCTTGCATGACAGCCAACAGATGAAAGTGGTGAGTGAGAGCTCTCATTCACTGCTGCCGGCAACCCACTGCCTTTCTGATTTCTTTCTTCAGACACAAAGATTAGGTGGGGGAAAATAAGGTAAAGGGTTATTTTTAAAAGTCCTTATTTTCAAATCACTATCCAGGAGCTGGCTGAGTTGCGCTCTTATTAGCTGTCTCTCATCTTCCACTTCTGTCTCCATAGAAACCTTGCAGCAGCATCTCCTGCCTCACTAACCTGAAGTTTCAGATTTGGCTGGTGCCAAGCCTGGCTGGGCAAGCTGGGGGAGGATAAAGGCAGCACCCCTCCAGAGCTGAGGTTCACGCTGCTGGCCCCGTCACACAGAGACTTTGCGTACAAAACAGAGAAGTCACCTCTAACCCATTGCACAGACTGAGGCAGAAGGCTCATCCCAATCCTAGCTGCTTCCCTTTTCTCCATCACCCTTGCACAGAAGAATACATGATGATTGGGATTACGTAGCTCAGTATCCCTCCCTTTCACTTATTTTCCAGACTTTGTGGGTTTTAGTTTATGAACTTTTTCTTTTACCTGCTTCAACTTTTCCATTGCTATTATCCCAACTGGAATATACTAAAAAAGTGACATTTTGAGATGACAGCTATGAGGCACCAGGTGGCCAAAACTGAGTAGTCAAATGCAAAAGAAGTTACTACTCTCTACAGACTGCCCAAGGGGACTACTAAAAACTCCAAGATGGGGAATTGCTCTCATCAGAAGGAGAGGGCATGTTCAGGGAGACAGTCCCTCAGAATGGTTTCCCCTGCCAGCCCCAGTTAATCTCATTTCATTTGAGTAAATTGTTCTTAAAATAAAAAATCTCTGCTCTCGGGCACACAAACAGGAAGAAGTGGGTTACGGAAACAAAAACACAATAACAATGTCTAGCAACTTGCTAACAACAAGGGAGACTATGGAAACACTCAGCACCGTGTAAGGGGTGACAAAATGTATCCTGTGAAAAACCCGAGAAAGGAGGGGCTATCCTCCCATGTTTCAGAACTACTTCAACAGTATATGAACACAGCTTCTTCTCTTTGTAGCTATTAGGCCCTGCAGACAGTTTCTGTTCAAGAGATATGTGCACAGTGTGCCAGAACTCTGAACAATCTACAAGAAACAGAACTGATTTTTTATTTTGTTTTTCCAATGTATTAAAGCCTCAACCTCTATATGAAATACGTACTTACTGAAAAATCAAACCATGGGTTACAGAACAGATTTGGAGCTTTGGTGGGTGTGGGTAAGTCTAGAGGTTGCACAATAATACATACACACAAAGAGTAAGTAGTAGATATTCCTTGTCTATTGTTTTCAACCAAATGCTAAAGCAAATTGACAATCCAGATGCGTGTTGCTGTGCAAAGAATGTATCTGCATATTGGTTTTTATTGTATCTAGAGTTGTGAAGAATTTCTAAATATAAAGAATGTGTAAGGACAAATACTAGCTTTTAAGTCCATTTCATGGACATGGAAGGTGGTGAACAGAAAGAAGAAATGTCAGATTTGTGCAATAACAGTTTTGAACCAATGTGCTGAATGCAGATAGCAGTGACCACAAGTTATTGTCGAGATGATGGTTATTTTCTGTGACATCAGTACACATTTAATCACATTGGCAAAATTTTTTGTCCAAACCATTTAGTAGCTCCTGCTTCCAGAAAGAAATTTTCTAAAACCATGCACTTCAACATACTAGCAAATAGTTTGTTTTCTAATAAAAATTTTCAAAGGTGTAATTTATGGGGAAATAATACTCAGTATTATGCTTTTTTTTTTTTGGTGTCTGTTTCACTTCACTGAATGTTAGGTGTGAATTTGTGTTCTCATCATAGAAAGAAGAGCAGTCTGCTCAAATCAGCATTCCTGGTATGGGACAATACAGTTGCCATCTGTGTCAATGCAACAACCCTGCCAAGACACGCCAAGCTCGTAGTTTAATTTGACAGAGAATCTTACAGTGCCCCCATCACACTCACTCTCTTTCAATTTACCATACTTCCTCAGTGACGGAAACCAAATGTTAAACAGCAAAATGAAGGCTGGTTCAGTTTCCAACAATGAGATCATTTTTCAAAGCTATGATTTCCAGCTGAGGGCCAAGTGAAGGTCTTGGATGCCTTCATTCTCCATTCTTAGATGCAAAGGCCCTGCCACAACAACAGGAATGCAAATTTTTAAGAAGAAGATATTAAACAGTAATAAACATAATATAGCTACACGAGTTATTTGTAGAGATCATGTTGCTGCCCAGATAGTATAATTGCTCAGCAAAATTGAAAAATTTAATGTTGAAAGCTGAGAATAACACTACAAAAATTAATTTCTTCATTCAAGTCAATGCCATCAGCAAGGACTACACTGCCACCATTTTCTGATGCCACAGGCCCAGAGGAAAATGACAGCTGTTATTGAAGATAAAGATGATTTTGTAGAAGTGCTTGAGGATTTACTAGCACAAAATGAAAGAGCAAACTTCTACCTCTTTAAAGCAGAGGGCTGGAACCCATGCAATCAATAACAGTAGACTGAACAAAAGCAGAAGAAGCTAAAGGAAATACCTTGACAGACTAGAAAAAAAAACCCACAGAGGTAAGAGACACCTCTGGAAAATTTAACCTATCAATTTTAGTAGTGCACCTGCAATTTAATCACAGCATGGCACATTTAGAGCATTGAGAATTGAAACTAGAATTCAAGGGGGTCTACATTCTCATTCAGGTTTAAGGGAATAATATCTTTGTCTAGCAGATTGACCTACAGACTGTTCCAAATGCTGTTTTTGCAAGAAATGACATTAACAGTGTAGAGCAAGAAACACCGGATCAGATCCCTTTCATGATGCAAGTGGAGAGAAGCATCCTAATCACAACATTATTTGACACTCAAAATCACCAAGGCAGATGGCCTTTGCTCCAAAAAGTGCAGGAGCAAGAAGGGCAAGGGAGTGTAACAGAGCTGCCTGTCCACAAACACTGCTTTAGCTCCTGCTGAGGGCCCAGGATGGACGCAGCCCAAAGGGCTGAGCTGCACTCTCCAGCCTCGTACCCTGCTAGAGCTGCCTCTCCAATGCAGACACCAGGATGTGAGCAGCCATGCAGTCAGCTGGATCAGGTGATTGATCCATCTGAAAACTAACCCTACAAGGGAAAGAAAAGGAAGATCAGTTTTCAGTTGATCAGCAAAGCTTTACAAGCTCTTTCTACAACAAAGAGGAGACAGGACCAGCAGTTTCTGTGGTACTGCTGGCCCAGGTCAGCAAAGCTGCTGCAATGAAAGGCTCCTGCTCACTCCTTCATGCACACAATCATAGTGCTGCTAACCAGGTGACCCTTCCTCAGGCGCTTCACATCACAGCAGTATTTAGTTTAGTGGAGGACAGCTTGGCCTGCACTTCAAGTAGATTCAAATTACAGAGCAAGTGGCCCAAAATATCTCCAGCCAAAGAGATGGTAACTACTTCTTCCTTGCATTCTGAAGAGAGAACAATGTGTCACCCTGTACTTGGAGCATGAAAATATTTGATATAATTGGTCAACAGTATGATCAAGATGATTGAAGATGATGAAATTGACAGAGAGAGAAAAAACGAAGTGTTCTTGCTTAGCCAAGCTCTGGTAGAATGTATTGATTTACAGCAAACAAAACAATGTGGGAAATAATATTCAGACAACCTTGTGGGTATATTTTGGTTGCCAGCTCATTTCAACAAAATGGATGCTATTCAAAGCCACAATTCTCACAAACTTTAAGCTAACCACACACATATTCTCTCTATATAAACACACAGAAATTAATATTAAGATTATGATAGAGGGTAGAGAATTATCAAATAAACAATAAGAGAGGAACCAAAATTAAGGTTGATGATGAAATCAGAACTGGGCCTCATTATCCATGTTTAATTACACAACTGTCTTTTTTCTCTTTTTGGTAGGACCCCTATCTCATTAAGTGCACAGGAAGACCATTACTGAGTAATGGATTATTTAATACAAACTACTCTCAAGCATCTTTGGTCTGCAGAGTGATATACAGACAATACCCACAATGAGAAGGAGAGGAGGGATGACACATTGATGATACCTGGGTCAACCATAAGATGTTGAAGGGGTTTGTGCTGTTCATCATCAAATTTAAAAGTCCTCCTCTGTAGGCAAAATAACAACATGAGCCACCCAGACACTGAATCCTCTACAAGACTTTAGTCAATAAGATATCTCAAGAGAGAGGCAAGAACTGTGGAGAGTCATACACTGAGCTATGGCAAATTACACCAGGAAATTAAGAGTAAGAATGCATTAGTAGCTGAATACAAATGCATGTGTGACAACAAACATTGACTGTGATAGAGACAAATATGTGGTGTTTGCTTGTGTGAGAGCAAGAGGATTGCCCCCAGCCTCAGGTGGGTGACTCTGTTGTCCCAGTTGAAGGGAAGAGGAGCCAAGGCCTTTTACCAACAAACCCAATACTGTGCTCAGTATTTATGGCCAGGGGCAAGAGCAGGCTGGGTAAGACAGACGTTATCTGGAAGCTACCTCATTTGGTGTCCCCAACATGTGAACTGTGCCAAAGCTGCCAGAAAGGTCAGAGGAAAAAAAAAAACCCAACACATTTAGTTTATAATTCCTTTGCATTACTTTACTAGTGCATGACCTACTGTAGCCTAGTAGGCGTAGAAAAAACCTTAGCCAAAATTAGGTGTACCTTTCAGAGATTTATTCTTGTATAGTTTCAGCTTCATCCAAAATTCAAAAAATCAGGGGAACTGGTTTTACATGTCACAGCTTGTTCACTCTTGGTACATGTGAGAGAATATGTGTACATGTCATGGAAAACATGAGGGAGAGAAAAGGAAACCAGCAAGATTTATGATTATGCACTTATTTATACATATTATGACATATTCCTTTATTTTGCTTTCAAAGCAAACTGTTAGTTAACAGTTCACAGTGAGTATATCCAAAATATATACATGTTACTGGCAAGATTACATGCAAAATCATGCATTTAATAGAGCAAAAATACAGGGGTTTTTCACTCTTTTACCTTTATTTCAATACCTGGACTATGAATTAGCTAATAAGGCAGCTGTTGACAAGAAAAAATAATGATTTTATTCACAGATGACCACTGATTAAAATAAGATTATAATTTTTTCCTGTTTTCTTGCAACGAATTGCAATTTGATGGATCTTACTTATATATTTTCATAAATGGAAAGTCTGCTACAAAAATTAAAACTGTACTGCCAGTAAAGGAAACTTTTTTTATAAGCTGAAGGAACTCCCAAAAAATAGTAATGATTTTTTCCTCTCAGGTACTCCACCAAGGTGGTAACGACAATTTTGCCAGTTAATCCACACTCTTTTATTATGATCTACTGAAACACAAAGAATGTCTGCATTCTCTTCTTTTAAGCAGAATTCTGTAGCTTTGCAGAGAGTACTTCATACTCGCATTTTAGATGACCAAATTGTAACAAGAAGAGTAAGGATATACTGTGCGTCCTGATCCTACAAACCCTTACTCCAAAAGCAATTTCTGCCTCTGCAGTAAGAAACCAGTTAACTTAAACACAGGTGTTCAAAAGACAAAAGATATAAACCCTTCAACAAAGCTTCTTTAATCGCTGTCCTATCAAATGAAAAATTTTCATTAAGATTAGTGAACTAGCTATTCTTTCCTTACATTTGTAGAAACAAATAGTAAACACTTAAATCACATTATAGTAAAAATAACTTACTCTTGATTAGTATTTTTAGTTTTTTTTTCTAAGAGAGTTCTCTTTAAAAACATGGTCTTTTTGTTTGGTAGTGCTTATATTAAATCTCATAAATCTACTTCCAAGTGCAGGACTGATTTAAGAGTTTCTTATTGTATAAAGCAGACAGTAGGTGAACCCTGGACTATCACAAAGCACCTTTACCAAAAAAAAAACCAACCAACCCAGGTTAGTTCTGTAACTAACATCCCAGACCATTTTTAGCAATAGCTGCTAATAACTCTTAAAAGCCCTGAAGCAGTAGCACAATTGTGAACTAGCCCCAAGGAACTACCTCTGCAAATTCTGCTATCAATCTGATGCTGCAAAGCAGCTCAGTATTTCCAGAAGCCCTTGTAAATTCCATCTCTGAGAATTGATTTCAACAACTATCATCTACTGAGTATAGGAGGAAAATCTGTTACCACTGTAGATTCAAATTTTAAAAATCCACCTCAGGAGGACTAAAAATTGCCTCAGTTAAAATACTAACCCTCACTGTAGCCTAATATCGAAAATAAGCTATGAAAAGAAATCAGGCTTCTGGAAATACTACTTTTTCTTCTAATACACTAGTTTTAAAAGGCATACAGCTGAAGAAGGATTTTTGTCCAAAGCTATACAGAACTCTATTATATGCAGCTATTCCTTACATTTTTAAAAAGAAAAAGTTTTGGGTTTTTAAACAATACACTTATTATACTGTCTAAGTATAGTAAGTACTAAGATCAACAATTGATCTGATTTTCCCTCTATGGACTAGTAAATCTACTGTAGCAAATTTTGCAGGAGCCATATTAACACCCAGCTTCATATAGTTTTATGTATTTATTACTACCCTATCTAAAAAAAAACCTAACAAAAACACCTAAATAATAATAAGAAGAAGAAGAATGACCAAAAACTCAGCAAAATATTTTGCTTTTACTACTGTGTATTCCATATCACATTTGTTCAGTGTGTGTGCATCTTGAATGGCTACCAGCAATTTCCATGCAAAAAAATTATTACTCGTATTATAAAAACCATTCTATATTCTCAATTACCTCTTAGAACAGCTTATACTGAAAAAAGTTCTAATATAGATGAAAGACTAAGCACCACGCAGAACCGCACAAGTAGTACATGTCTGGAAGTTTCATATATCTGCTATTACTCGAAAACAAGGAACTTGCCTAGGAAACTGAGAATTTCCTGCAGCTAAGACACAGTTTATTTGAATGCAAATACTTCTACTGTTAGTAATAACCAAGTAGCAGGCAAACAGCATAAGAAATCATATTCGTGACTTTTTAATATCTGTTCAGTGTAAATAAATTCATAATTGATCAATTATATATTCAGGCGGGGAAACACAATGCTAGCGTTTCATTGTCCATGGACACGCAGTCTCATCACCAGAGAGCACAAATGAAATGCTAATGGCAGAGAAGATGAATGCCAATTTCCTTCACTTTGCTCCAACTTTCAGTGGCTCTCTACAATAAAAGATAGCTATTTGTGGAGACTGGCTTGTTCCATACCATTAACTCAGAACAAAACATATTTTTAGTGGGACAGCAGTGTTTACTTGTAAGAACTGATGAATTGTACACCACCATTTATCACTTGTAGACAAAGACATTCAGGCACAATTTTGGACATAAATCAAGGTACATGCTCCTAAATAAAAAAGGGATTGCTTAAGTCCCTAAAACTGCATAGATTGAGGTCAGATTGGCCATAGCAACCAAGAATGGTACTTAGGCCTTCAGTAAGACTTAGCAACCAATAAATGAGCTCAGATCTCTTTTCATCTCCACTGGTGTGAAAGCCAAAATTAAAAAGATTAGATCACGCTGCACCCATCACAATAGACTTCACAGTGAAAAAGTCATTTCTAGCCTTTGATTCACATCCAATAAATAACATTCATCCCTTCCATAATGAAGAACTTTCAAAGTAAATTGAATCTCCATAGTGCTGCTTTCCCTTGCTGCACCATATTTACATAACAATATATCACAGGAAGCTCAGAGTGGATCTTGCAAATGGAAGACATGTCTTTAGCACTGATTACACTATACTCAGCTTTAAAATGCTTGCCATTTAAACATAATGCACTGTAGATTATAATAAATAATAAACAACACTTTAAATCTTGCGGTATGAAACTTTGACAATTTCAATATGGAAATTTCATAGTAAACAGCTCCCTCCCCCTTTCCTTTGAGTCTTTCCATTTGAGGATATCGAGCAAATTCTACTTTCCAGGAGCACTGATCATACTATCTATCTGTCTCGCGTTTCCAGGAAAAGGGATAGTACATTATTTCATTTTTACTGCCTCTTTTCACACTGTTCCTCTTCTCTTTTATACATCTTTTCAAGTACTCAAACAATTCTTTTTAATGTTCCAAACACATCAGTAACCTATTACTCCAATCTCACACAAAGCACGAAGTATTGCTCATTTTCCTCTCCCTCGAGCAGTAGTTATTTGTAAATAGGTGAAGCTGATCACAGCTGCAGGAATCTAACACAGATCTAAGACATGAAATCAAAAAACACACCCAGCAAATGTTTGTGTTGTATTGCCACTGTATGCCCTGTATTTCCCATGCTCAGCTTGTCATTATTAAAACTGGATTGTCATTCCCTTCTTACTGCAGGTTGCATAAATTGATGTTTAAAGGAGTGTTCGACAGAAATATATCGAAACAAAAATTCTACACCTAATTAAAAACATGCAGGAATAATTTCAGCCCTCTGCAGCAACAACTCATGTAGATTATACTATGTGAACTCAGCAGGGAACCTCATTAATTTTTAAAACTCTCTGACCCTAGTGCAGTTAAGGGTGTAAAAATAATTACAAATTAGGGTTGAGGGAGCACTGTTTTAATATTGCATGTGGGCTATCAGCTATACAACATTTTATCAGATACGGATGTTTATGATAGCTAAGCATAATTTTAACATAGCCAAAATAAATTTTAAAAATGCAAATATCTTATATTTTCAAGTATATAACTATAGTAGCCACCACTTGCACAAAAAAAAAGCCTGTCTGCAAACATTCTCTTAGCACAAAGCACGACAATTACAGATTAAACGCTAGTAACAGCCTGGATACGGCAGTAAACTGAGATATTTCTATAACAAGGCATGTTTGCAATCTACCAATTTCTAACTTATTTAGAAGGCTATAAAATACTTGGCAGAGGGTATAAATAGTCTCTCTTACCTAAAACTTGTCAGAAGAAAGATCCTTCTTCATTGTTGTCACCTCCAGTGCCCCCTCTTGCCACCATGGAGATTGGTTCTGCTATGTTTATTGCTCTGTGCCTCAGTTACAGCCGTGACACTAATCTGCCCGCACAGACCAGCAAAGGGGTGTGTGTGGGTGTGCGAGTGTGTGTGCGTGTGAGAAAAGAGAGCCTGCTGACTTCAGGACTGGGAACCTAAACCTCAGGCCAAGTCAAGGCTGAATGAAAATGATCAAAGCTCTGTCCCTCATCAGCAGAGTAGACAAGATTTCTTTCCCCCTCCCAATGAGAAGTAGGGCTGTCATTAGGGATTCCCACTAAAAAGCCTCTAACAGAGGCAGACCTTCTCCAGACTGCTAGTGCCTGCCCAGCAGCCCGTGCAGAATACAGGTAGCTATTGTTCCTGAGACAGATATGTAGCCAGCCACTCAGACTCTGACAGATCTCAACAAACCAGTGAGCCTGCCTTCAGTTTAACTCTTTATTTACTAGCAGTTCACTTTTTACAAAGATTTCCTTTTGCCCTGGAGAGGAAGGGACAGGGAAGGGAAAAAAAGAAAATCAGTAAATTGTTCTAGCTTTGTTAAGAAAACGGTTTCATGTACATAGGCAGGAATCCTATGCAAATTTAGGAGTACTGACTTTCATTTTGAAATCTCATCTAGTCTGGTGCTGGACAACACAGCAGTAGTACACTCCAGCAGTAAAACAGGATTCCAGTCCTGTAAGGGAAATAAGTCCTACTCTGCCTTCCTCTGAATTTTCATAATTCATGGGGATCTAAAACTGTTGGAATAGATATCATGCATCCTTGCTCAAATAATCTAGGTATTAAGAAACAGAGAAATTTAGTGCAAAAGGTTCAGCAGTCTTTCCACCAGACATACATTTTAAGCATTGACTGAAAAAGAAGTTAGCATCTCCAGGACAAAATTGTGCTAGAGCAAGTAAATAGCAATTAGCTGGCATAAAAAGCAGAGATACTCATTTCAGTCCCATAGCAGTTATATATTTCTATAAGGAGATTTTATTTGCATAAAAATTTCTGGGTTTTTTTTTTAAATTTTATATGACATGGAGCTTAAGCATTTATTTGCAATGACATGGTCAATGAAGCTGTTAGAGGAAATATCCTGACATTTACACTCTGTGCTTGACTTTTAGGAAGTAATGCATTTTTATATGAAAAGCTAATCATTCTTCACTCTGGATAACTATTGTATAAGTTCAAGCCAGGTGCAGACTTGAGCTCTAAACCACTTTTTTCCCTTCTTCTGTGTAAGTCAGTCTTAATTCCATTTGAAGCAGATTGCAGTAGGATGTGTATATGCATGGGTATGCTTGCCTTAGGGTGGGTGGCTTGGATTGCTTTAAGGCAAGTTTAAAGTGTAAAGGTTGAAGATTACCAGCAATGTTTTCAAGTGGCAATACAATCAGATTTATAAAATGCACAGTTAAAAAAAAAAAAAAAATTGAGACTGCTAACACAAGCGCAAATTAGAGAAATGATGTCAAAAGCAGTATTTTACCCTGACAGACTCTATCAACTCAGCCTTCCTACCCATTACAAATACACAATCATTTTATCAGCAACTTCATGCTAAAAACATGCTAAAAAAACCGCGTGTGCTTTAATTTGAAAGTTGCCAGTGGTCACTTTGGAGTGTTTCAAAGCAACCTTTTCTGCATGTTTGAGAATTTAATTACATTCCTACCAAAATTCCAGGCGTTCAGAGCCATTCAAAATTCTTCCAGTGCAGCAAGGAAACAAACAGACAAACAGGAAAGCAAATCAGTTTTATTCAGTGTAATGCCCTGTGTGGCAGAATACCTCTAGTCTACTCAGTGCATTTTAAACAACCAGGACTTTGCATTCAGAAACCTTGTTGCTGTTTAATTCCAGAATATCTCTTTCATATCAATTGGAATATAGTCCTTAATGACAGACATAATCTTTGGACTGTACTTTTTATCATCAGTTTAGGTAAATGCCTGGCATTATATAGGAAAAAGCTTTCAGTTACAAATATGTTTGCAATTTAATAGTGTTCTTAAACAAAAAGATTAATTTATTATGAACTCTGCAGCATTGTGCACCAGTTTCCCTTCTATTGAGGAAACTAGTAACAAACTCTTGCCACTAAATGGAATTTTAAATTTCTGGAGAAATATATGCCAGGAAGATCTTGTGCTACTGGTGTACAGCATGGAAAAGCTGTGAGAATGTGGCCACGTTACCGTCTGGAAACACCTACCCTGCCCAGCACGTGTACTCCACTGCCAAAGGGAGACCACCAGTACCATGCCGTGGAAAGCCTGCTTTGAAGCCCTGCCAAGGACCACGTGACAAGCTCCTGAGCATGGTCACATTTGATTTCAACCTCTGGCAAGGCCCTGCTAAATGTTAATAACCCTGGGGTATTTCACCCTGAATCAAGAATCCCACACATCTTCCAGTGCTGTGTTATCCTGGTATGTGCTCATCTGCTGCTGGCTTGCTATCTCCATGAACACACACACGCAATTCAAAAGCAACACAGTATTACTAAATACCCCTTTACAGGAGGATGAGAATGAAAACTTTCTGGAGAGAGCTCTTGTTGGAGCTGGGCATGTCGTGGGAAGACAGAGAAGCTGCCACTTGATATGAAGGTGTGACCTCCTCCTCTTCCTCAGAAACCCTCCCTGCTTTTACTGAAGCAATCCCCAGGCTGTGTTCATGAGGGAAACATCTTTCTTCAGGTTTTGAGACAAGACTGGGGAGGAGTATTCTGTCCAAAGACTTTCAGTCTTTGGAGGTCACCTTTGAGAGAGACAATGGCCACTCTTCCCAGTCAAGTCTATCCCAAGTCACCAGTAATAGATGTCTTGCTGTAAAGTACACACTATGGGATTTATGTAAAGGATGATGTTTGTATACACTGATTAGCCCTAGGGGTTTTTTTTCTCTCTCTCATCTTTTTCTTTTATTTTAAACAACAAAATCCACACAAGCACAAAGTGGAAGGGAAAAAAGGGGCCACTTAAGGGGGAGGAAAAGCAAGGCTTTTTCCATGTTGCTTTTTTTTTTTTTTAATTGTACAAGTCACCTACTAAAAGCAAGCATTATGGGCACAACATTGGGTAACTAATCTCATGTACCATGGGATATTTGAACAGTTTGAATTGATTTCCCAAAAGGAGAGCATAAAGAAAGTTAGGTATGTCGTGCATAACAATTCTGCATCTGAGAAATTTGCTTGAGAACAGACCGCTGGAGTCATTTCTTTCAGCTAATCCACACAGCCCCACTTTGGCAAACAAAGGCACACACCAGTGTCACGTATCCATTTTCCTTTGGAGATTCCATTTTAATGATTCTGTAGTAAATATCTTTGTATTGAGAAATTATTCGTACCAGCTATGAAAAAAGCACTGTGTTTCAGTAACTGTCTTAGAGAGGTGAAATGCATATAATGTATTCAAATATGCAACCTCAATTAACCTTTTGCCTCACTTTGCAGACAAACCTATCTATAAAAAGTGAGCTCTCTCGGTGATGAAAAGTCAGTTTTACAACTTCACATTGTTTGTGGCTAGTTCCCTACAGAAATGAATGTAACAGGAGGCGATCTTCATGAAGTGCAATTCAAATTTAACTCATTGTTATTCTTGATCTTCATTTCCTTAATATAAAAGCTAGTGTAAAACATCATATAAGAAAGCACTGGTGGTTTTTTGTTTTATTTTTAACGAAAACATGTTTATTTATTATGTGGTAACTAGACTTCATTTATCTCAGAAAATACTGAAAAATATAAGATAGCAAACATAAAGATATAAAAATATTTCTACAGAAACCAGTACATATTTTGCTTTGGGTGTAGGCAAGTAAAGTATATAGTTTAGAAAAGAACTTACGATTAACATACATTGAACTATGTTTGCATACTGCAATATAAAACAACCTGGAATTACAGTTGATAAAGAATCCTTAACCTTTCCAAAATTTGGTATGTATATTATTAACGAAATTGCTCTTCTTTAAAATGCTGTTCTAAAGAGCACAACTTTTTTTCCCCTCAACTCTTTCACAGAAACGTAATTAGAGTATTGCATTCTCCACTAGATGCTTTGTGAAAGCAAATGTCAGGGATTACGACTCAGCAAGATAATTACAAACATTCTACATAAAGGCATAGGAAACTAGCATCAGAGGTACATTTCACCAGTTCACATTCCTCCTACAGATTACACGTTTGATATGTGATCTGTTGGAGAAAATGAATAGAAGGTGACAGTATCTTCTTTTTTGTTCTCCCCCAATTACTTTAGAGTTAACATCAGTAGAGCAAAGCACTGTTCAAATATATCCTTTTCTTTTTGTAAAGTTTCAGACTCTGAGTCCCAAATACATACTTTGTAAAGCTTCCCTAATGAGCCCAAACATTAGCTAACTAGTAGTACATGAATTATAGCAACAGGGCACATTCACACATGTAGAGTGAATTAAACTATCTCTTTTGATAAAGTTTACTTTTTAAGTCCATCTTGTATCCAGTCCCATATCAAGACAAGAGATAGAATAAATAGAACGAGATATTTTCTTTCTAAAATCTCCAAACAAAAAGCCCACAAAACATACCCCAAACCCCCAAAACAATATCAACACTACCCCAAATGTGTTGAACATAAATAAGATTCCCCCCACACACACACTTCCTTAAGAACAGTGATTTAACTAGGCACACTACATCACAGATATTCCAGTTTGACAATTCACTTGTTAGCAGGAATTAACATTTATCACTTGTTTTCATCACCTTGGATGGATGTGGACTTACCGTTTTAAGCACTGATCCCTGGGAGCTGCTGCTTTTTGAAGGAACACTTTTTGAAGTAAAGTAGCTGGATGGAGAAAGGCAAGTCAGGACTGCCCCTGTAGCTTCAACCTGCCGTGGTTAGTTTTCTTCCTTGGAATCTTTTGATAAAAGCCAGAACACAACCTGATTTATTAATGTAGCAAAGTCATTACAATTCAGAGCTAAAAATGTTATTGGACTTCCCTCCAGCTAGTGCTGTTTAAGCAAGCCTTTAAAAAGCAATTTAATTCCATTCCACAAAGTCAAATTTCCTCCACAGATAATTGGTTTTCATTGTATGTATAAAAAGCTGCAATGAAGCCAGTAAGTCAAACTATATCTTTTCTTACAGTTATATTTTTTACTGAAAGACTGACCTGCTTCTGACAGGATTGCATTGTCTCTGTTTTTCTACTGTTAACCTGGAATCTTTCTGTTGGTAACACAAGCACACACTATAGTAGCATTCACCAGTGTACTATGAAATCCAAATATAATCAAGAATTCTTCTGGCCTCTCACATTTATAGCCAAATAACTTTGTGTTGTCAGCTGTCATAGATTAAATCATATATAAACTTATTCAATAGGAGTTAAAACATTCACACTGTTTTGAGACCTTGAAACAGTCGGAAAATACTTGCCTGGCTTGGGTCATTACCAGCGTATTTGAAAACTGCCATTCTAAAACAAATATTAAAGCCTGGTTTTGTGTATTCATATATAATATACAATAATATGTATTACCCGTGGGCATATTTATATTCCTAGAGCATGGGAATAACAGTGCTCTTCTGAGCATCTTGAAAGATCAGACTTGGAAAGCTTGCACACTAATAACAGCACAACAACAAAAAAAAAGAAATCCTAAAGCTATCAAAGTTGGATATGCAAAAATAGGCATGAAATTCATCTATCATTAAAAAACTTCACAAAAGCCCCACACTCATACAAATCTTGCTTATAGCAGACACTTATAACTAAAAACAATCTTCCATCTCAAGCAGCCAAATGCAATAAAAATACTTACCAGATATCTTCCCTTGCTTTGAATTCATGTATTTATCTTTCTTTTTCTTTTTTCTTTTTTTTCTTAACAAGACAAGGAGATTCACATTTAAAAGCTGTATCAGTTACTGTCCTCCTGCTCCCGCAGCTCTTCAGTTGTAGGTACGGAGGAGCCTGGCTGGTATTGTTTAGAGATAAAGAGAATGGCCCGTGTGAGCCAAGATATTGTGTACTGTCTGATGATCTCTGCAGCGTTCTTAAACTCCTCCACCAAGACAGGTATTTTTTTTTGCTGTCTGTTGTCCAAACAGGTTCATCAGAGCTCTTACAGCTGCCTTCATTTTTCAGTTGTGGAGGCCCTATGTGCTGAGAGGAGAGAGGTTTCTTTCTCTCAGTATTTATTTGCTTTTGGATTGGAGGAAGAGGCTGAGAGATTTTCAATTTGAGATCAAAGACAAGCACATGCAATGGGACGAAACACAGTTTTCTCAATTGTGCTCAGAATAGTAGTCCCTGAGTTCCCACATTCAGTGCTCTCAACTCTACAAGCTTCACAGGGTAAAAAAGATGGATAGTTATATATATACGTAGACATACACACACACACACACACATATTTTAAATATATTAGTTTTCCCCCTTGCAGCACTGCAGTCTCTCTATTGTCAAATAATAACTGTATCTGAAAAGAAAGCACTTAATAAGGCTAAGGTCAGATTGCTTAGACTTGGCATTTGCTGCGATAACAAATCAGAGATGATAGCATCGTACAGATTTATGAATTTTTTGCCCCCGCAGTCACAAACATCAGACGTTTACTTTATAAAGAAAGCTTTTAGATTCTTCCTGCAGTTTCCATAGTGATTTCATTTTTTCCCTTTTATCACAGATTGGCTGAAGTACTGCTACCCTTTGTGCTTTAAAAGGCTTGTGCTACCAACTGTCGATATAAAGGCACTGTAGCTAAAAGCACACATGCAACACAAACTGTCAAAAATAATTGAAATAGATAAATACTGGCTGAAAAAGATTTTGGTATTTTCTCTGCTTGTCCTGAAGTGTACAGTAGAATAGTATTTCATCTGAATAAATGTAACTAACTTGAGCCAACCACACTTCTGTTCTATTTCCCATAACCTACAATACTTTTATTAGAGTACTTGTCACACAAAAAAATTACTTTCTTCACAAAAAGTTTTAATACAGCCTACATCAAGAAAAATGCCTTGTTTGTGAGATATAAATGAAAGCACCTTCATTCATTTTTGGAATCTTCTAAAGACATTGCTTATGCCAATGACATTCTTCCTATAAGAAGTTTATTCTTTTACAGAACATGATGATTTAAGGAACACTTACACTGTTTCTGGCAAAGCAAACAACACTCTCTCTTGCTGGAAAGGTAACCACCTTTCAAAGTAAGCCTAAAGGATTAGTTTCTGTTTAACCCCTCACTAAACAAACCATCATCTTCTCAACAAAACAGAACTCAGCTAAGTAAACACCTCTATTCAGTTATCATTCCTTTAAAAATGTAATCTTTAGGTTGCAGAATGCAAGAACAGTATTTCCCTATCCCTCTTTTAACCAGCTTAATAGAAACTGGGTGTGAGGTTAACCCCAACCATTTGCTTCACTCTCAGGAGTTTCTATACTTGTGAGTCAAAAATGGTCTAACATTCAAAATACTGGATTCCTATCATGTAGAGAGAAATATATTACAAAAACTTTTTGAGCTGGAATTTTTTCAGGTGATTATAAAAATAGTAAGTTTCTTTACTTTCATACAAAAATGGAAAAGTTCACATGGACAAATATCTTAAAAACCCACAGAATATAGTAGGCTTTACCAGATATTCTAATTTGGGGGGGGGGGGGGGAAGAAAAAACAGACTACTTCCTTTTGGATGCATTTATGACAATTATTTATTTCCAACGAGATTATCTACAGAAAGCTACCAAGCTCCCTATTTTATTGTCATCTATTTATACAGGGAATTATACAACTGACTTTTGCTGTTGGGATATTAAAATCAATAGGGATCCACAGCCACTAAGTAGGCACTAACTGTGAGCATGAAGTATGTTAATACTTAAATAAGGTTTATTGGAAAAAAGAATTTGCAGCAAGGTGTAAGCGAAGGACTAAATGTAAATAAAAAGCTGAGAGTTACTAAGAGTGTGTTGATTACTGACATACACCAAAAGTGGTCCTGGCCAAAACTGGTACAGAGAGATGCAGCAGTTTTTGGAAAGATGCAGAGACAGCTGTTGCTGCCTTGGGACATGAGGGTGGGCTAGATGAGCTCCCTAAAGTCCTGTTACCCCTTGGCAAGCAGACACTGAACTGTCCCTTGTAGCAAACCTGACAGAATCTGAACCTACGCTTCATACCTATTTTCCCCCAGAACACTCTCAAGGACCATTTAATGAGCAAATTAAGCACTGTGTTCAAGTAATCAACATTATCTGACTCACAATGATAAATATTGTCTTTGTGCAGATTTTTAATGCATTGGGGGGAAAAAAAATAACCCATGCTAAACATTAGTGAGTAGAACCCTGACTTTCCAATATAAGACTTTTCACACTCCCTGTTTTAAACATTATAGTTATTTTAAAATCCTGCATGCACACATACCTCAGCACAAACCTGAATCGTCGAGGAGAATTTCTGTGCAACAATGCAGATCCTTAAGAATAATTCATCAATAAAAAGAAATATGAAAAGCTTTTTCTCTGAAGGAGTAAGGATAAAAAAATGTCTTTTCCAAAACAAAAATCTTTGAAGTCAGTTTCATCCTGCCTAAAAACACTAAATCATGTTCTCACAGTACTTTATTTCCAAACTTTACATATATAAGATGTTCAAATGGTTTCTGTAAGATTCACAAGGTAACTGACTTTCTGGGGGTTGTATGAAACTGTTGAACTTATCCCCAGTCTTTCCCTAAGCCAACTTACCCTCAGGAAATTAAAAGGAAAACACAAACTAATTTTTTTTTTTTTTTTTAACTGTTAGAGACTAAACAGGGCACTTGAAATGAAGAGTTGACTAACAGGCTACATTAAAAAAAGAATTTCATGCTTCTTTGCACACAGCTCTGCATATTCTCCTTGGAGAAAACTCTTAAATACAGCAGGAATGTGCTAACTAAAGAAAGCAAATATTTGTTGCTATACTCTTTTAGTTAAATCTCTTCTAATATAAATGATTCTTCAGTCATGCAGCTGACGGGCATCTAGGGCATTCACTCATTCTCTTCATCAAATAAGGAAAATAGGTCAAGCTCAGAGTGTGACAATCCTTCCCTCGTCACAATCTGCAGGTAGACCTCACGCAAACACTGTTTGTCTTTTAGCTTAGGCACTGGAGGCCAACACTTTTAGATCTCACATTTATTCATTAAAATTTGTAGTTAAAAAAAAAAATATCTACAGAGAATTCCCCTTCCTCAACAGTTCTTCAGCAATGAGACCCTTTTTCTCATTCTTCAGATTAGAGTGGGAAGGGGCAGGGGAGCAGAGTACATAGCTAAAGAAAGAGACTATATAATCATTGGTTTCTACATACCAGCCTGCAAACTACCCACAAAAGAAAATAAAAGTATTTTTCCTGGACACATATTCTCCTTTAAAAGATAAAAGAAGCATCCTTCTTTTCACTCATATAGTGTTTTATCAATTTTTCCTTCTGGGGAAAACAGTTTGCTTTTTTCTCTGATTTTCCAAAACCATCCTCCACATCAAGTGTGTTTAATCAAATACTGAAAATCTGCAACCTCCTGTGAGACATGAACTACAAAATGTTTTAAAGTTTGCAATCCTAGTTCAATCAGTCAAAAACTACAGACTTGAATCATAGAATATCTCAAGTTGGAAGGGACCCATAACTATCACCAAATCCAACTCACTGCTCCTCAGAGGACTACCTGTAACTAAATCGTATTACTAAGAGTTTCATCCTAACATTCTTTAACTGTCAGGCTTGGTACTATGACAACTTCCCAGGGAAGCCCATTCAAGCGATCAAACACCCTCTGCGTGAGGAACCTTTTTCAAGTGCTAACTCTGAACTTCTCCTGATACATTTTCATTCCATTTCCTCATGTCCAAATGAACTCCTGATTTACTTACACACCAGCTCTAGAAGCCAGTAGTGTATTTTCTATTTGTTTTATCAGGACCAAAGCCAGTAGCATCAGGAATTCGCTATCTTAGGTATCCATCATTTCCTGACAAAGACAACCAAAAATCTCCACTGAGATCTTTAAATATATATTTAGAAAGAGCAATAAGGCAACCTTTTAGACTATCTTTAGGATCACAAAGAATTTCTCTTGTACAGTAAGTGGAAACTAAGAAGTCACTTGCTTCCTAACAAGAAAAGAAATACCAAAATACAGGATGTGCAGCATGAAGTGTCAGACCAGTCATTCAGAGCCAGTTTAAAGCTCCTAAAGTTAAGCACTTACTTCATTTGGGTCAATATTAGAGAATACAGAAGTGCTCTGCTGCTTTGTTTTCAGTGACATCTCAACTTGCTAAAATATGCAGCTATAAAACCATTTGCTGGAAATCTTCCTTAATGAATGAAAGCATGAGATGCATCCAGAAGAGCGTCAGCTCTGAATCAGGGACATAACTAACTGCATATGACAGTTCAGCAGATCATTTACAAGCAGGTTTTCCCCTTCAAATAGATGGAGAGACAGAACTGTGCTAGACAGAAAATCCTTGAACATATTTCATTCTCCATCCTAAAAGGACGGTTTTCAGACATTGCAATTTTTGCTAGAAGACAACTAACCTGAATGCCATTACTGTTGTACCTAACAATTGCACCAGTGTACAAGGGCACCTTCTTATCATTGGAAATCAGCAACTAACCACCAAAAGATAAATCCTTTTTGAGCCATGTCTACTTGAACATGTGTGCGAGCTTATGTATGACCACTTCTGTAGATCATCTGGCACAGCCGTGAATGCAACTATCTAAAGTTACTGCAGTGCATGCACTGAAAACAACAACCACCACCACGAATTTTGGCACATCAGCAAGTACACATTAAACTGTTGTTTGAAGGATTAAAATGAAGGGAACTCTGGTGGGGTTTATTTTATTGTTTTCTATTTATTGTTGGGTATTTACACAGGCAAGTTCAAAAATGTTCCTAACTATGAAAAAATACATTGAAACAAGATTTATTATGATTCTTAGCTTCTGGAAGAATCCCAGAGCCTTGACATGAACCCCAAGGATGAGATGATTTTTAACACTGCCAAAGAAGCTTACATTGTAGAAAAGAATGACACCTGCAACCACATTTTCATCTTGGAGCTTTAGACAACCCTTAGATTAGAAGAATTCATGGGAGGAACTTTCTCAGAATCCCTGAATAAAGCAAGGTTAATTTTAATTAGATACCACAAAGCAAAAAGTGGCCTCAAGAAAAAGTACAAGAGCAGAAAAAGGAAAATTGCATTTAAAACACACAAAACTAACTTTACAGTAGATATGAAGTTTCTCTAAAAAGCTCCTCTTACTGTTCTCTAAACTTTGCAGAAGACCTATTGTTTCTTGGGGTTATATTGAATATTTTAACTTTATTGATAGAATTTTCCAGAAATACCTCTGATACATATTTAAAAAAAAAAAAAAAGTACGATCTCTTTGAGCAGGTTTGAAACAAGAAGAGAAAACAAAGAAATGCAATGCTTATCTTCCAAGGAATTCTGACAAATGGATTAAACATGATCAAACATGATGAGGCACAAGTCCAGGAACTCCAAAACTCCAATATTTTACTCTTTGCTCTCCCAACTTAAAAAATTGAATCAATTTCCACTGTGTAATTTATTTTTACTTATGAAATGTTGAAAGAATGCCACATGAATGTGATTTTTAAATGATGCTCTTTCTGTATATCGGAGTCTGAAGAAAATAATTTAAGAAAATATGTGCAGAAAAACATTTTACATATGGTAATACAATAACAACCATATATTCTTCAGACGAGGAAGACCTGTACAACATTTGCATTTCAAAGACTGTCATTCAAGAAAACTCTGATAATGTGCACAGCTCTATGAGTTTTATGCAAGTACAAGTTAGCTTTTTATTAAGAAGAATCCTAAGTGTTTTCAAGAGTTATTTTGTTAAATCCCTTATTAAATTCAGGAGAGGTTTTGCGAAAATCTAAGGTAGTCAATACTGAACCCTCGCTCATAAAGCTGTGAATTAAGATCCAAACTTGATCATTTTAGAGAGCAATAGATCTTTTAAAATAATATTTAGCATTTATTACCTACACTAATTAAGCTTCAACATGCCTGTGAGGCAGACAAGTAAAACCTCATTTTACAGACAGGAACATTTACAGCAGACAGAAAGGTTATGTACATTGTCACTGATTAGAGAGAAAAATCTCTGACCCATAGTTGGAATTCTTTGAGCAAATTGTGAGCACACATCCACACTGTCAAGTTCCTCTTTCAACAACTTACACAGTTTGCATTAAATAGGGAACAAGGAAAAGTTAGACAAATACAGAAATGCATACATATTCTCAAACCCAATAAACTCTCCAGACAAATAATATTAGAAATGGTCAACAGCATGCCTGTCTTACTACCACTTTGTCAAGTTAAAGGAAATACAAGGGTGGAAGGAAAATGAAGAGACAAATGTAAATGTGTGAAATGAAAATGCTGAATCCTGTCTAGATCCATTCAAGGACTTGAGGATAATTTATCTTATTAGAATTTTGTGATTACCTGTCAAAGGTCAGAGACAGTAGAGAAGAGCTCACAGAAGCAATGTTGGATTCTACTGAGTAGAAAAATATCCCTCAGGGAACTAGTTTGCTCTTTTCTGAAGCAATACAGAAAGCATTTGGTGTTCTCTTGGACAGAAAGAACAATCTATTTGTGGTGTTTGTTCCCATCTGAAAGAGTGACTTGATTACTAAGTCTTTCCAAGTCAGCTGTATGAAGAGCTGCTCCTGTTGTTAACTTCATTGGGATGTACCCCGTCTAGTGCACACACTGCTGCAGAAGTGATGCGCAGGTGACTGTGCCACTTACAATGACAGATGGGCTCTGAGACGAAGGATCTGAAATACACCCCATTGTGGCAATTTATGTAAGACACCCACAGTGGTGCTGTGCAGGAAAGAAAAGATTTAAATGCTAGCATGACAACTCCGTTTAAATTCTTTTATGTACAACCAGATCTGCACTTGCACGCAAAGCTAAACATGCTTCAGATTAACTAATTCTCCATCACGTTTTGAAGACGTCATTGTGTAGAAGGATTGCAAAAACTGGTGTTTAATAAAACATGGGCAATCATCTCTAACTCTACCTGCAGCCCCTCCCATCTCCCAAGGAAGTCTTGTACTCAGGCTGGCAAAACAGTACAATAGAATTGGAAACAAATGAAAAAACCCATGAGGCATCCCAGGTCTTCTGTGTCCAACAGTGTGTATCCAAATATCCCAAAAGAGTGCCTTGAAAATTGCTATTGCAGCACCTGAGAAGTGCAGAGACCTGACCAAGTCTTGGGTCTTCACAGAATGAGAGAGACTCAGCTTGGAAAGAATCTGTAGATGTTCTGTTGGTCTTCTCAGCTAAAGTGGTATTTGTTTCAGTGGATTCACACATACTTAGGGTTTAGAATCAAGAAGAATATGTCTGGGGTTTTTTGTAAAGAAAATTGAATCTTTTCATAATCTACAACATTTTCTTCTGTTAAAGATATGGACTCATTTATGCCACAAAAATTAAATATGTCAGGCAAAGTAAAGAGATGAAATGGCAAAGTTTTACACAGACTAATAAAACTCAAAGCAGAGACAGGCATTTCCATACTGATTTTGATTAAACCAAATCACAGAAAACAAGTCTCATGCTCAAATATACTTTCCACCTCCTTAGGGCTGTTGTCAATGCCTCTCTTGCCTCCCTCTTACTTTTGTCGAAAGCAAAATAACCACAGAAGTGAATGTATAAAGACAACACTCAATCGAGAGAACTTGAAAGTTTACAATTCTAGCATGCTAAAAGGCAAACAAACATACTTAAGACCAAGATAATTTTACTTTTCTTGTATACTTGTTTGTTTGTTTGAATGACACCTGCTTCATTTCCTCATTTGGTGGAAGAACTTTCAAAGAAGGCAGCAGTGTACTGAGAACATAAAGCCTTGAGCAAATTTGAAGTAACTGGTCTGCCTAGCCAACATGCATACAGTTTGTAAGATAAACACCACGTAGTTTGTTGATATCAACAGGTAGAGAGTTGTTCCATAGCTACAGAGAGGTTGCTTCCTTAATTTGGTCAGAATTAATACGGAGTAACAGTGAGCAACACTGACCACATGAAGGAGTGGAGGAAAAGCATGGCACACAGCCCAGTCCCTGTCTGCGTAATACAAAGACAGTATTCCCTTGATACAACAAATATGTCTTTTGGCTTAGGCTTTGAGATATTTCAAGGCTGGGACTTGAAACATGGTTCAAAGGTAGCCTTAATCTGATAGATCCTGACTCTCAAATTGCTGCTTATGCCTCTAAACCAGTAGAGAGTCAAAATCTCCTCTCAACATTATTCGAAGAAAGTCTAAATGAGATTACTGCTCTTCAGTGCTGATACTCGTATATTCTGAAGATTGATGTCTCAGCTTTATATTACATTTGCATTCTATGCACTCATTCCATGGAAATAATACATTAAATAGTTAGCATATAATTTGGGTGCATATCAAGCGTGCATCCTACTCTCAACATTGGCTTCCCACATTAACATTACTGCTAGACACTGAAAAGATTAACTACATTAAGTGAAATATTCTCAGTAGCCTTGAAATGATCATAACAGATCTACACTGTATCTTCAAATTGCTTTTCAAAGCCTGGTTTCTATTTTTATAATCAATTTCCTAACTAAACTACATTCATCATTATGAAAACAGATCAAGTCATACACACATTTTTGTCTCCTTGTGACAGACATTGCTTGAGAAAGGGACAACTAGTTTCATCCTCCAGTGAACAGCTGGTATCCTTAGATAAGAGAATCTCTGCACATGGCCAAGCTTCCAATATTGTGAAAAAATGAGGCACTAGAAAGAAAAAGACAACAGAAGTCCCAAGTGCTTACATGAGACAACACAATTTATAACCAATATTCATAGCATAACTTAATTATCCCATTTTTTTTTGTATTCTGTCACTAAACTGCAACCACAGCTTCCTTTGGCATCATTGGATTTGTTCCTGGGAAAATAAAAGACATCACAACAGGAAATATCTTTTCTTTAGTATGAGCAAATCAGAGGAGAATGACTGAAGGATAAACTTAAACAATAATTAAGCTTTGATATGTGACAGTTCACCTTTCATGACTCAGTCATAAGATCTGCATGTTCTGAAAAGTCAGAGCCAAGTTCAATCCCACTACCAATTTAGCAAGTATCTCAGGGTAGAACTAGAGTGTCTGATTGTCATTTTAGCATAAATACTGTAAGAGTGATTCAAATTCCCTGCTTAGAAATCTTATCACTGTATTGAATAATTTTAAAGACATGCCTTCTATAAAACAATGACTCATTCAGATATCAAACTGGGCAAATATATTAAACAAAGGCAAATAAATAATAAAACTTGAATGGAGATAATTATTGTTCAAAGTCACATTCTGGCTGATTTATAGGAATGACATATAAAAAGCCAAACAACCAGCTTGCAGTGACCACACAAACACTTCTTTCAAAATAAACTCATGAGAAAAATATCACTTAGTGATGAAACAGTAGAAATTAGGAGCTTTCTTTGTGAATATAACCCCTTTCCCCTTTTAGTATGGGGAAAAAGAGAGAGACAGGATATGTTAAGTGAACTCCTTAAAAAGTTCTTTCCATATCTTCTGCCAATGTAAAAGAAAAACTGAAGAACATGCTACATATACTTAACCTAGACTAAGCCATCACAATCGCTCCTAAATAAGGGACAGAACACTATAATCTCCTTACTGGCTCCCCCTTTTACTTTGGGACACTAGTTGAAAAGAAATCACCAAAGAAGCTGTTGTCCCTTCTGTGCAGTGCACCACACTCTTGGCAAGCTAGGCAGGAACAAAAAGGCAGGCATGGTCCTCCTTCAATTAGGCACTCAGGGCAGACAAAGTGGCCTTCAGCTTCCATAATTAAAGAAGAAAAAGGCAATTGGCTCACAGGCCATAAACTCTTGCTGAAAGAGTAGCTAAGATATGAAAAGAGCAGGAAGAACTAAAGATCCAGATAACAAAGCTTCTAAGTAGAAAAAAAAAAAAAAAGAAAAGGAACAAAAAAGAGGAACAAAGAAAAATCATGCATATAGAGAATTATCAAGAAGGGCCTTTTAAACCCTTTTTTCTTGTTCCTTTCTAATAAATTCAATTTATTTGGACTTTTAAGCAAGCATAATCACTTTTTAGGGATTCTAGATAATTTTCTGGTTTAAAGTAAAAATTTAAGCTTTTGAACTGTTTACATCAGCAATAATGAATTACACCTCTAATACATCAGTCAACAATACCCAGCCATGATTTTGGCTATACTGTGTCTCATGTCATTCTGGAAGTGCTTTTAAATTGCTGTGTATTGAAGTATGATAGACAACAGCTCATAATAGATGGCTGCAAAATGTGTTTTCCACACTCTTCAGGAAAAGGTCATTG
This sequence comes from Corvus moneduloides, assembly GCF_009650955.1. Lineage (NCBI taxonomy): Eukaryota > Metazoa > Chordata > Aves > Passeriformes > Corvidae > Corvus > Corvus moneduloides. Next base: position 28,736,801 of record NC_045479.1, read on the forward strand.
TCATCAGGGTCTGCTTGTGGGATGGAAACAGGGATCTGGGACTTTTTGAGTTTGAGTACTGATAAATATCTTACCACTAGAACTGTCCAGGAACACCAACACACCTAAGGCAGAAGGGAAAAGAGTAGGTTACTATTTCTTCAAATTCTGAAGAAAAAAACACCAAACCACATTCTCCATTTCTTTGGGTTACTTATGAAACAAGGTGTTGATTTCACATACTGTAAATCCCTAAAGGACCAGATGTTGCACTGACTGGGTGAAAAAAATCACAAGAATTCACAAGAAAAATGGCATTTTTTTAGGGGCCATGAGAAAATGGAAAGAAGGAGAAAGATACTGAAGTCATGGAGTCATATTTGTTCTTCACCTATGCAGTAATCAGGGATCTTTAAACAGAAGCTGCCTTTACAGACTCCTTACAATGATACACCAGTAGACTCATTTGGTCCAACACTTCATCTGGAAAACACCTAAAGCTCATGGCTGCTGTCATCCTGCAAAAAGATTCAAAAGACTTTATCAGACCAAAAAGCCAGCACAAAGAAATTTATCCTGATCCAACCAGAAGCATCTGCTCATACTGTCTGCCAGTCTGTTCTGCAGACCTAGTAAAAATGTACAGCTGAAGAGACAGACTTAATTTCAAATGCATTAAATCATAGCCAGACTGCCATTTGGCATAATGAGAAAGACCTTCCCCACTCCTTTTCTGTTTATGTATAAAAACGCATTTGTATTGCCTGTCATTATTTAGACTGACTGACCTTGAGGGTTTGTGATTTTCTTGTTTTGTTTCTGTTCCTTTTTAATGTGTATGCAGGATAAAAAAACACTGCACAGTGTGATACATGTGAAGACTTGGATAGGATGAGTTCTCTGGTTTGGTAAAATAGCACATCATGGTTGTGCTGCTGTCTGTGATGGAATGAACTGCTGTTTTAGGCTGCTCCTTCCCAACACATGTAAAAATAACTGATTAATTTATTTCAGTTAATGACACTTATATGTCCTTCTCATAAGCATTTTAACACATGCTCCTCCCACTGTATTGCATTATATGACTGCTGTGGCACTGCAGCTGGAAGGCTCAGCAAAGCTTCTTTCAGAACATTAGCTTTCTGAGAAACAAGCTCATCACCTGTGAAGGTCATCTTCTGTCTGGTATCTAACAGCAGCCAGTGCTACAGAAATCCTTACACTGAGATGAACAAGAAGTATGCACAACACAGTTGAAACCAAAATGATAATGCCTACAAGGACACTGGATTATCATTCCTTAATGTTTAATGATGATTATGAATGGTCATGGTCCCAGAAACCTCTTGTGTAGGAAGAAAGCCGCACCTCATGAATTAGGGTGGCCCGCAGAGAGAAGACTGTGTGTGTATGCACCACACAGGCCATAGCCAGGACTGTACACACTCATCTATGTTATACAGAGATGTAAAATCCTCATGTTAACAGCTCCTCAGCACATTCACAGCCAACAAAAGTGTCATGCCGCATCAAGCTGTGATGACTGGCCTGTGTTTTTCAGAGACCTCCTTGTCTGAAATGGAAAAACACTTCGAGAATTCTAAAGCACACCAGCCAAAACAAAGGAACCAAAGTTGGAGCGAAAGTGTTGTGTACCATGAAACCAAGAGACAGCTATGAGTAACTCAGTTTAAAAGAGAGATAGAAACAAGCACCAGGGGCTAAAAACATGCAAAACTGATGTAGAGTGAAAAAGAACCAATGCCAGGGAACATAAGCAAAAGGCATTTTAAGTGTCTGTCTGGAGTACTGAGGGTTCGTCTTTCACCTTCCTCACAGTGTGTGCGGTGGTGGATTGGGCAAGGCCTGGCTCTGAAAAGAATTTCTGGACTATGTTGTATTACCTGCAATTTGTTCAGTAGAAAGCAGTTTGAATTGAGTTTATAGTCCCTGGAGATATGCATTGAAATTCAAGCCAAAAGTTATTCCCATGGCTTTAAAGTCTTCTGTTGCTATATCTGAAAGGAGAAAATTTTGACAACTGAAATTTAGATCTTTGAGAAAAGATTCACTTTGAGACAGTGAATAAATGTCTCTGAATATAACACCACAGGGGTCCTCCTCACTGACTGAAAGATACCCAAATAGCAGTTCTAGACCTTTTCTTTTCTAGTATTCTTTCTGCTTTCTTTCTATAGAAAGGAAAATTCACCATCTTTAATTCATTAATTTTAGGAAATAAAATGGATCACCTTATAATTATTGAGAAGAAGCAAAAGTTATCATTCCACGTGATGAACGGCAGGGACAAAAAGAGTCCTGAGGGCACATTTTTGAACTGTTTGGCCTTCAATTAGCCATTCTTTAATGAACCTCTGGAATTACATTGTTGTAATATATCTTCTTCCTTGACCAATATTAGTAATATTATATTACAGCCTGTTTGCTATTCTTTTCCAGAGGAAACAAAGGAGAAAACCACTTTTCTCTCCTTTCTTTCTTGCATTTCTTAACAAAAATCAACAAATGCAAGTCTCCTCCTCATTATTAGCTACTCTTGGCATTCACATCCATTAGGGAAGGGATTGAGGTCTCCTAATTATTCACTTTTCATATGTTAAACAACTCAGCTTCCCAACTCCCACAGAAACAAAATGACAAAAGAAAGGTGAAATATTTAGGCTGCTATTATAGTTCATAAACCTTAAGACAGGAGGGGAAAATTTACAATTTCAGGGAGCAGCAAAAGTGTCAAATACTGGATGGGAGCTTATTTTCTGAAATCCGAGCAGAAGTTCTGGAGTTGCAATAGGTCTATTATAAGACTTGAGAATGTTAAAGAATTCTTAAAGTTGACTTTTCTCCAGCTCAGTTTTCATTTACCTCTATTTTCCCACACAAGGCATCACCTCCTCCCTTTCCCCTGGGAGCATTAGTCACTAAGATCAGAATTGTCACCAGATCTGCAATGTTCAGATCCACATTTTCTCTTCTGATGATAGTAAATCTCACTGTGTGGGTTTCAGAAGTGGCCAATAAGAGACAAATGCTACTTGGGATAATTTCCCACTGGTGCCTGGTTCCCCATGTCCTCCCACCATTTCTCAACAGGGAAGGAAGGGACAGTAATTAAACTCCATTTATATTGATAACCTATCTCTCTAGAGACGAGTGTATGACAGAGCCCTGCCTGAGGCACAGAGGCATCCTGCACTCTTTCCCCTGGCCCATCCTGGGCGTTAGCCGCCTGTGCTCATGGCTAGCTCTGGTAACACTGCTGGGTAACCCTGGATTGGCTGCAGGGAAAAGAGCTGCAAGGAACCTGCCTCTGCCCCTCAGCTTAGGAGCTGTATTTAAGCTCCAGCCCTTGGTCTGCTCACGTGCTATGCTGCAGGCAGACCTGAATCTTGCTGCTTCTTGCTTGACCTCACCTCCACCAGCCCTGGTCTGGCAAAGAGGTTCCTGGCCCGGGGGAGGGATGCTCCCCATGAGCGGAGGCTACAACGAGCAGGGACGCAGCAGCAGAGGGCAGCACACTCAATGCTGAGGACACCTCTTCAGTCCTCAGAAGTGCAGAAAAACCCTGAGAAGAACTTTTAAAAGCCCTTCTACATGGTCTCATCGCCGAGCTTGCACTAGCCAGCACAACTCATGAGCAGAAATACGCAGGGTGTAGTTGAACTATATGACAGTTTTAATCTATAAACTTCAGTTCTATAATTTCTCTTCAGTATGTTGGCAAATAATAATTGTGGCTGATAACAAAATTGCTTGCATGGGGGAGGGTAATGATATATGAGCTGTGTGTGATGAAAGGGAGGAAGATAAGGCTGTGATGCAGACCTGAGTGAAGCACAGGGTATCAAATAACTTAGCTGCTTATTTCCTTGCTGTTTGCTCTTGTGTCAGAGGGATACACAGCCTAGCACATCCCACTCATGCCTGGTGACATTTTCTGGATGTGCTGTTTTATATTTACGTTTCGAAACATATACACAGTTAAAATTAAGATCACATCAACATCATCCCCAATCAAGACTCAGGAAATGAAAGCCCACTTCTACTAATTGAACTGTACATCTGATCCTTTAATCATTGCTATTAGTATTGTTTAGTTTCTGACAGTGTACAGAAGGCAGTGTATACCTTGCAAGGAAGGGAATTTCTTCCATGCAGAGCAAAACAAATGGTAATATAATAAGCTTTAGAAATCTACTGGGGGAAAAAATCTATTTGTGTAATGTTAGCCTGAGAACATTCACTTTTCCATTTCCTGACTTGAATTAAAAAAAAAAAAAATACTTTTATTAGAAAAATCAAACCAAAAGTTAAGAGCCCTTTCAATTGTGTTTCTCTTACAAGATGTAGACAAGCACCACCACAGATGAGACTGCTAATCTCCAACTTTGGGTTCAAGCAATGTACAAACCCAAAGAGTTACTCAGTTTTTCTAATTAATTAAGACAGATATTTCAAAAAGAGGGACATCTGCCTTATTATACCTTTATAAGATGTGAAAGTCAAATCTTGTGTTCTTTCCAAAAGAATTTGAAGGAGAAAAGGAAGAGACTTCTGTTCTTATTTTAGTTTCAGCTTCTACTGTATCACTAAGAGAAATAAATACGTGTTTTAAAAACAAACTTTACTACCAGTTTCCAAATTCCACCAAAATTATGCTAATTCATTACAAGAAATTATCTATGAATCACTACAGTACAGCCAATCTGGGGTGGGACAATGACTTAGTAAAAGGCAGCAGTGAAAGCCAGCCTATCTACCTATTTATATCACATTTATCATAATGGCATACATTTTCCTTGGACTATAATTTACTGTGAGTGATTCCCACTTCCTACACCACATGGCAAGGAAGCATTAGAGGTTACGTTTATTTTTTATGGGTTTTTTACCCAGTTCCCTAGTTAAACAGGTTGATGAAGTCAATACTATCTGCCCTGTCAGCCTGCTTACCACCCTCATTAATCACTTTCTGAACTGTTAGTTTTGCTGAAATTTAACTTTGGGGTGGAGAGGTTAAACACACTTTTCCCACAGGTATTCTCAAAAGAGACTTCTGGTGAAAAGGAGAGACCTCAAACACACCCCTAAAGAGGGACAGGCTGTGGCCTCAATGTGTGCACCAGAGAAGCCAACGTGGGAAAGAGCTCAGGCACAAAACCTGTGAAAAGTTTCAAGCAATGTTTATGTCATTCCAAGGCTCCAAAGTAAAATTAACCACAAGCTTAATCAGTAGAAGACATTTCGTAGTACCAGTGGAACTGGTACCAAGGAACTAATGACTGTTATTACTTCACAGGGGGTATGAGGAAGAGAAATGGTCTTCTTACACAAGAAATATTGTGTTTATCACGTAGTGAAAAAAGGGAAATAAATGGTAAAATGGTGCTATTGTAAAAAACTTTGTATTTCTTTTGTGTCTGCTGGAAGGAAATAAAGTCTGTCATACCGTTGATTTTTAACAGCTTTTCATTAAGCACCAAGAGAGGATATTGCCAGCCTATTCTCTCTCCTTCCAATACCCGTTTGCCAAAAAAAGGGAGAAATAGAAAAGCAAAGACACTGTTCTTACCCTTACAACTTAATAAAAGCCTTCTATGCATTGAATGGCGACTGCAGCTTGCATAAGTATAGACGACTAAGGGGAATCCATAGCTAAATGAAAATAAAATTTCAAGAAGTTTTGCCAAGTATACAGCTGAAACATTTTAAAACTGTAAGAATCCCATATTCTACATAAGAATATATATATTTTTGTGGTTTATTATTTTAGTCCCTTAATAATTGTGCTCATTTTTAAAAGAAATGCTGTTGCTTCAAAACCCATGTGATAGCATGTGGATCACACAGATTTTTAAGGTTATCACAGAGGCAATGAAACAGTCAAGATGAGATTTTTTAAGCTAAGTTATAACTAAACTTCTACTATATATCAAGAAATGTCACAGGAAGCAAATCAAACTTTCAAAGACCAATATTGCCTGTCAACAAAAACAGACTTGTCAGAATTTATAGATGCACAAAACTGCAGAAAACAGAGGATAGACGTAAACTAAAAAACAACCCTTTAAGAAATTACGGATAATTTGATGGTTTGACAGTTTAAAATGGTCCTGTGATACCCTATTCTGTATTTAGCAGCTAGTATTATTTCTATTTTAAGTCATTGATAGAAATTTGATTAATGTGTGATCCAAATAGAATCACCCAGCACTGTTTTGTCCTCAGATTGCAAGAGAATAAATGGAGCAGACAGGCTCCAGAGCAGACACTATGATTCCTTCAAGCTTATTAAACCTCTACAGTGAAGAACAGCCCTAAAGCACACAGCAGAGAAATCTTACCAAGCAAGTCTTCTGAGGTGTGTTATTTCTTTGTAAAACAGTGAGTGTTCTCCAGGAAGTTCCACACCAGGCTGCTCCTGCTGCTGCTGCCTGTGTCCACCTCCTGCTTAGGGCAAGAGTTCCTCAGTTAAGGTCCATTTGCTGTGAGACAGGATGTACTTACAGCTGTGTGGTCACCAACCCGTGGGATGCCTGGACTGCTGCAGGTGAGTCACAACCCAGACACATGTCGTAAGCCCCTGAGAAAGGAACTTTTGGAACTGCTGTTTGGGTCATAAAAATGACAGTATAGTCAGGAGGGATGTTGGCACAATGCACCAGAAGCAGGTGGTCTGCAGTTCCTTAACTACAAAAGGTGAAGAGAATGATGAGGGAAAAATTCTACAGAATATGTCTTGTTTCCTCAGAAGATTCACTTTTTTTTTCCTTAAAATGTGTGCCTAAAAATTAAAATATTTATGTTTGCAGCAATCCTGCCATAATAGGCTATTAAATATGAAATTAAATGCAGTTTCCTTCTCTCCACTTTCCCCTTCACTGGCTTGAGTCATGAAGACTGATTTGCCCTACTCACATGGGACTGCCATGGTGCAAACCTTCTCTTTCCTGCGAAGGAAAACCAATGCCTCAACAGTCATACAGTTCAAAAGGTGGTTAAAGGTACTGAGCAAAGCACCTCCATGCTACAGCCCTTCAAAACCCCTCACCATCACCTAAGACATCATAGTACTTCAGTTTTTCATTAAAAAATAAGCCAAAATGGCATATCTGTCACAGTGGTCTCTAGATTGCTGCCTAGAAAAACAGCAAGGAGGCTGCCAGACCTGTCCCTTACTGTGCCCGGCAGAACCATGCTATGGACAGTGAAGGACAGATCTTCAGATGCCTGGGAACAGCCACAACTTAACTTCAAAGGTTGCTGAGATGACAGTAGCAGAGAAAGAGAAGAAAAATCATCCCAAAATGTATCTTGCTGACTTTGGAAGCAAAATTGAAACAATCTTCAGATTATTTCAAGACTGACTCACCGACAACAGAAGGATGTAGTAGGAGTGCAATATGCTAATACAGCATCCCTTTTATTGGTATGCAGATGCACAGAATTACAGGCATAAAGATGTTGGGATGTACCTGAAATAATATATTTTCTCCTGATAAAATATTTATGACTGATCTAATCTTACATTAAATGTTTCTTAATAATGGCAAACATTTGAGGCATTATAATTGGTAAATTGCTAGGAAATGTCATGAAACTAAGTGCTTAAAATGTAGAAATTACCTTTAAGTCATCTCACTTGAATGAAATTATAAAAAATTATGTCTATTCATTATTTTATGTATATTTTATTATAATAATATGGTTTCATTTATGTAACAAAAAGAACCTAATTAGATCTTTCTTAAATAGATACAAGTTTATCAGTAAGCACATCCTGGGTAAACCATTCCAACTAATGCAGCTATTGCTGCTAATGCCGTGTTTTAATTCTCTCCACTTGCTAGAGGAGTTATTTATCCGCACAGCATGGAAGCTTATTCTCGTGCTTCTTTGACTGCACATGAAAATAAAGGACATTCAAGTAGAGAGAGAGGGTAGAAAATTAACAATTTTAAATCTCAAACCAACCCACATTTTCAATAAAGGGAAGACAAATAGATGAACACACCATGATAAATAAAACATGTGCTTTGACATCTCCTGGATTTAGTAGACAACTTGATTTGTATCTCTCAAGTAAGAGACAACAAGGATACTTGCATTTCGAAAACTGGCACACTACTTAGAATCCAGAATGTTTTTATTTAATTATGATAATTGTCTATTAACATTCTAATGCATGCTAAAACATTAGAAGCTCTTCCTTGCCTTTCTTCTCCCATTATGACAGATAAATTCGTCCAAATTCCCTTCCTTCCGACTCCTTTCTGTCAACACAGATGAAGTTAAAGAAAATCAGTGAGAAAAAGAAGAGGAGGAGAAGCATTTTGTTTTAAAGTGTCACTGCCTGTGTTACAAATTCACAAGTATCAAAATAAATGAGGACAACTGACGAATTATATATGCGATTCACCAGCAACCAATCCCCACTCCCAGCCCAAAAAAATCTTTAGTTCTCTTTGAAAACACTAAATGCTATTTCTATATTCCCTTCTCAAATACACTGTATCTTTTTGTCTTAACACTTTGGCCTGATTTCTGGGGGAAATTAAGCTTAATGAGATCATGGCTTTTTTCTAGGTTCAGTGATTTTTTAACTTGTTGGCCAAATATAATCAACTCTGAGAGTGGGATAGTGATCTGATGTCTAAACAGTATTTGAGGCATTTTATGATATCAGTAGCTTATGGTGGTAAGGTCAGCACAGTTTGGAATACAAACCAACATCTCCTCAAACACACGTGCCTGCTGAAATCCAACAGTAAGCTCTGTCAAAAGAATCCGGAAGAGAAGGGTTTGTGCATTTTTATTTCCCCTTATTCTTACTTTTAATGAAAGACAGCTTTCTTGAATTTTTAACAGTAAAGAAAATGGTAAAACAGCAGCTTTTCCACCAGAATTTTAAGGACAAAATGCTATTCGGTCATTCTGGAATTTCTGTTCAAGTTTTAGCACATTAATATCACAGTTCATGATGTAAGTATTATATTTCTTACTTACTCATGATATAAGTATTATATACATAAGACTGTGTTTTACATATATGAATATGTATATATACACACATTTGCACGTCAACATGTGCCAGTTGAAACATTTCATCTTTTCTTAACTAAAAGGTTTTCTGTTTGTACTATAACATAGCAGTTTAGCATTTCTAGAAACAATCAGATTTTTGAAACCAGTGTGAAAGGAAGCTCTTCTACAGCAGTTCTTGCAAGCAGTCACATGTAAAAGACAAGGTGTAATGGGTACAAGTTCCTCCTGAGGAGATTCTGATTGTTCACACAAGGAAAATTTTTCACAATGAGAACAATCAGGCATTGGAGTAACCTCCCCAGAGAAGTGGTGATTTCCCCAACACTGGACACTTTGGCTGGACAGGGTGCTGGACCATCTTGTTGAGACAGTGCTTGTGCTAAGAGTGGTTGGACCAGGTGATCCTTGCAAACCCTTCCAACCTGGTATTCTTTGACTCCATGATTCGGAAAAAGTTCCACTAAAGAGGTGATTAAGAACTGAAACAAGCTCCCCAGTGAAGTCATGGTCCCCAGCCTGTCAGTGTTCAAGAAGTGTTTGAACACTCTTAGACATATGGTTTAACTTTTCACTTGCCCCAGGCGGAGCCAGGAGTTGATCCTTGAGTCTCTTCCAACTCAGGATAGTCTATGATTCACTATCATGTGTTCCTGGACAAATGGCAATCAAAAACACACGCCAAATAGATCTTTCTGGGGAAAATAAACACACATAGGTTTGATACACACAAAAAGCAGGAACTTGAATAGTTCACAACACAAAACATACACAAGGAAATGTAATACACATAAGTACATACAAGCCAAAGACCCAAATAAGGGGAATACTCCTATTCCTCATCACACCGTGCCTTTACATTGTCACTCACTGGTTTCAGAAGCACGCTCTTTATTCCACTTTAAGGAATAGTTACTTTTCTGTATTGTTTTTAGATATAACATAATTCTGTTCAGCTCTCTCAAGCTATTCATTGGCCACAGGTAGGCAACTCCCTTCTTTGCCTCCTGACATATTATAAACCCACTCTGTGTCCTTTCTGTTTAATAGCAGTCTATATAAAAAGTGGACTCTCCCAGATATTACAGCATATGAATATTTTCCATCAATTTTAAGAAAAAAGAGATGAAAAAAATCTACACAAGCTTAAGGACTGAGATCAGAATTATCTTACATGATTAATATAAAACGCAAACTTCTGTAAATTTAGGAAAGCAACATGAACAACTTTAGATTCAGGGCCCATTTTTGAGGAGATATGGTTTGTTATGAAATAGATAAAGAATAACAGAGAAAATGCTAAAATAGAAGCATTTTCTCAGTGCTTAATTTCCTCTTCAGCTTCCTTCACCTTACAATTAGATAGTAGAACTTACTTAAATAATGATAGGAGATATTACCAATTTAAGTATAAGGAGGTTATAATTTAGCAACACTACTACTCTGTCGAAATTCAAGAAATTTAATTCACAATACACCTAAATAAAAGATCTCTGCTTATGAAAATAACATTAGCAAGCATACTACCCAATAATGAATCCTGGGTTGCACATTTTAAACAGATTCCCAAGAGCAGCAGTGTTGGTTTGCTTAAAAAAAAAAAAAAAAATCAGAAAACTGTAACATTAATTTTCTTAAAGCAAAATGAATAGACAGCATGAGTACCTTTACCCTGCCTTGGACAACCCATTTCTTCACATGGACAAGTCTAAAGCACCTTGATCCCTCTGTCTCTTTTAATCACTTTTTCCTAGACAGAAAAATAGCAGAAGTAATGAACCGAAAAAAAAAAATTACAGATCTCAAATTAAACAAGAGACCTATTTGAAATAAAAAAAGTTATCCATTTATCACTACAAATTTGACACTACTATGCCAATATGAACTAGAATTTCAAACCTTGTGGTCAATGAAGCATAAAATAGATTGTCAGAAATACTGTCTGAAATATGAATCCACTGAAGAAAAATGCTTGAAAAAACCTAAGAGAATTTAAGATAATCAAAATTGGCCGAATACATCTCTAAAAAGTCTCTAGACCCCTTTTTCAATTCATAAATGGCTTTCTCCTAGTGACTGTTTCATAGAAGTATTAAAAATAAGCTTCTGATTTCTACATTTGAAAACACTGTCCATTTCTGTGGAAAGCTAAATCACTTCTTATCTGGAAATTATTTACTCTGTAATAGAAACTAATAGCAAGATAATAAGCTTTCCCCCACAATGAAGCAATCTTCCTGGAAAATTCAGGAGGCTGTGTTATGAAGGCCATGGTGTACTAACCATGATGTTGTATGAAGTAGAACATCACCACAAAAATTACAAATGAAGAGGCACATTAAAATTAAATTTTTGCAGCTTTAACTCGAAACAGAAATAAGAAAAACCTGAGGACAAAAAAATCATACTTATTATATGCAAGTCGAAAACAATCATCCCTCAACAAACATCTGAATTTTGGTCCCCCTGAATCCCACTGCTCCTTATCATTAAGGACAAAGATGGCTACACCAAGCTGCAGTGGCTCTCTTGCCAGGTTGGTTGTCTTGGCTAGATAACCTCCAAAGGTCTGCTTCCAGGGTACCTGGACAAAACCAGGGTAAGAAGTGCTGTGTACCCCTCTTAGCTCACATTTTGGCCAAGGTGGTCTTGGCTCTGCTGATACTCTTCTGTGGCTGGGCTACTCCTCTGTTTGTGATCATCATTTTGCTATTTAATGAGAATGCTACAGAACTAAAGAAATCCAACCCTAAAATAAGAGCAATTATGTTAAGAAGGTAAATGATAACAGATAACCATTTATCTTTATACATTCCCTAATCAAAATAAGAGTATTTAGGAAGCTTTGAGTTTTTCCTTATCCTTATAGTTCAATAAAAATGATCACAAGCTAATCTGTGATATATTAAATAATGGGGAGGGAAGGGAATCTGTATATTCTGACTATATTTTTCCTTGTAAGAATAAACAGAATGGAATAGAATATGAAAAAGACATATTGAAACCTGTCTGGAATTATTTATAAATAAGCCAAAATTAGTAAGGAATGAAACAGCAGCTGCATTCACATTGGAAAAAATCAGAGTCCTCTCAGAACACCCAACTGTGGCTTCATTCAAAACACTGAGTCTCCAACACAGAATTACTGAATTTGTAAACAATCTCTTACCTTTGTTCTGGCCGGTGCAGAACACTGGCTGGTGAGGGAAGCATTCAAATGGATTCCAAAGAAATTGGACTCACTGCCTCTGAAGGATGGCAAAAATTCAGAACTAAACCAACCCCACTTCTTGATGTCAGCATGTGGAGGGATGTATTATTTGCAGCTGGAACTGGGGAATGTCTGACCACTGACAGAAAAAGAGCTGATGACCCAGTAGAAGAAAGGGAATGAAATAACTGTCCTTTCATTGTGCAGCTACTAGAAGGCACTCCAATACTGCAGGTGTTTTCTTGACATATATTTCCCTCCATATCCCCTGCTGCATTTAGTCCCTATAATCACACAATACCCAGAACACTTTGGTCCAAAACATTTTCCAGATATGGAATCAGAAAAGGATGAGTTTAGGCTTTTCTTTCCTCACTGACCCTATCTGGCAAAGACTGGAATCTTTTTGCAGTATTTACAGTGATTCAGAGGCAGGGTTTTAAGACGTACGATCAATGTTGATTTGAAAATCTGAGAGGTGAGCTAGGAATGAGTGTCCCACTGCAGCTTTCAGCCCACATTCAGAGGCAAAGACATCCAATAATTCTCAGCAGTAAGCTCCAGGACTGTAAATATAATGGCAATCTGAAATCTTCCTGAGTTTCCATTTGGTATTCTTACACCGTAAGTAGGAACACGATATTTACCAGTGATTGATATCCGAGGAACATAATCTGTCTTACACGAGGTTATTTATTTATGAAGAGTCCTGCAGCTGTGCCTGGAGACAGAATGGATGCTATGTGAAATGGAATGGATGTGTATACATATGTCCTGTATTTGGTGTCAAACTGTGACCTTTTATCTAAAATTTCTTGGGTGGTGCATCTTCATACAATCTTATGGCAATGGCTTAATGATGCTAGCAAAAGAGTGCAGCCAAGAACTCCTGTCTCCTCTTCCTAGTTCAGATTCCTTCATGGACGGGATTCTCCTTGCACATAAAAACAACTGGCAGTATTTTAAACATATCTTCTCAGTTTGCCATATCTGCAAACAAATCAAGCAGTGAACTCAGGAACACCATACATGAGCAGGCTTAAAGTCAACACTTACTCTTTTGCTTGAACAAAAGACAAAAGCATATTTGCAGTAAAGTTCAAGGTTCATTATTTGTATGAAAGGAAAGTGAGAGAAGGTAATGCATGGGTGTCCGTGGCAAAAAGCATTTCAAAATTATCAGCTGCTTAGAGGGCAACTGGGTCCATTCTGAATATTAAAAGCATGTTATTTAAAATGTTATGACCTTTAGATTAAGGGATAATTCCTCAGTAAATTCCTAAGTAAACTGAACTAGCGGCAAGGATTCATCTTCAGTTTTTCATTCCTTTGATGAAAGCACCTAACACAGAACTCTTACACAACCCCACTCAACATATTAAAGGACAATATCCAAAGTTCAGAAAGTTACAAATCTAAAAGTCAGGTAAGTCCTTTGTTTCTGCATCACAATTATTCCTGTGAGAATCACAGGAATAATTTAAACAAATAAATAAACAGAAGGTTTTATCTTTAAATACCTCAGACTTCAGAAACATGCCTGAACTCACATTAATATATTTGGCACCTAAGAAATTACCATCAAGCTCCTTCAAGGTGTGCTACTGTATGGGGTACCTTTATATGCACATCTTCAGGCAAGGACTTGATCTCCCTGTGATTGATAGAGGCACTTACCACAACAGAATCATAATCAAGACCCAGATCCTCTGGAGGAATAAGAACAAATAATAATGACAGTAGTGCTTTAATATACTACTAAGCAATAATCATCTCTGCTTTCTTGAAGTGAACATTTTTTCCCTTGTGATTTACATACATGAAGTGTTGGGGCAAACTGGTATCCTTATAAGCACACTCTGGTCTTCTGCAGAATACCAGACAGAACTGAAGAGCAGTGTGATGAAATAGCATACACATTAGTAAGTCTGGGGTCTTTCATAGAAATATTTTTGCAGTAGGACTTACCTACAGAGCAGAAGGGAGAAGCTTGAAAAAGCAAAGGATGACTTTATCATTTCAAAAAATCAAGAGCCCCAGTGTTTCAGACCGTAACTGTATGGGCTTCCTGAAAATGGATGCATCTGTGAATTCTGGGGGGACAAGGGACTATAGGAACCCAAAAAGATTTTTATGCTTAGAGGTATATCAAATGTGTTGCTTTAGGCCAGTGGGGAACGGCAGATGAAAAGCTAGTGGAGAAAGGCTGGGTAAGGGGCTGAATTTAGGACAACAATCCTACCAAACACCAGAGATTTATTTTTTGTCCCCCTTCTCCTCTGAAGTCCGTAAGACATTCACATTCCCTGTTAATCCCTGTAAAATGCAGATAAAACACAATGTTGGATGCAGACAAACTCCAGATCTTTCAGAATAAAAACACAACAACTAAAAAGATAAATATTAGATGGAAGGAATATACCTATGATAAACAATTCTGTTGATGAAATGCAATTTGTAATCTTATTGGTTGATTTTGGAAAAACATGTTTGTTCAGAGCCTGCAATAAACAACCGAGTGTACCTTCATCAGAAAGTGAAAATCAGCCAACTTAGTTAAGAACTATTCTAAGAACACTTAATAGCATCCAGGTTCAGTGACTGATTTTCTATTTTAAGCAGGAAGAGAGGTACAGCACAAACAATCTGGAGGATAAAAGCCTGACAGCAAAATCTCCACACATACCAAAGAAAATAATGTGCCTATGACAGCTACAACAGCAGCAATTTTCAGCTTCTTACACTGCTCATGCAGCGCACTTTGCAGTCATCCCTCTTGCATAAATCTGTACGTTATAATTTTGCGTTTCAGTGGATTGGTTTGTGTGCTCCGTATCTGCAAATGAGCCAGATAATATGAGTGTGAGAAGTGATTTGTGCTATCAGTGACATCAGGAGTTTTGCAGTTGTAGTTATTAACAGATTTTTTTTCATCCAGCAGCATTGACTAAAATCAATCACTCTGATAACCAGGCATGGCATGAGCTGTCCGCCCTGTCATTTCAATCTGATTAATCACACATACATAGACCTTTACCTTAAAGGAGCAATTGTTCACATTTAATCACAAAGATACATTCAAGCATACCATCATAGATTACTAAATTTAAGTGCAATTTATGCCTTACAGTTTGGCAAATACGTTTATGATAATATGGTTTTGGCATATAGATGTATTGTTTCATTCATTTTACAAACATTAAAATCTAAGCTAATGTGTTTCACTTTGAATCATTTATCACCTCAGATTTGAAGCTTTTGAAGCTTCCATTATACACATATCCTTATCTGCAGATTTATCCTAATAACCCAGGTACAAATAAGTTATTAGTTATTATGCCTTCTTCAAACTGTGCTTGCTTGACAGGAGGCATCTTCATCATGGATAAAATGACTTTATTTTACCTAAACATCCTACATTCTATTAACTGGCCGATCTTTTGTTTCAATTTTCCTTTTTAACCTCAGAATAAAGCACAGCTCTTCCATTAAGAGTTATGCAAGACCTTCTGTCTCTTTTGGGTTTTGGGGTGGTTTCTTTGCTTTTCTTTTTAAAAGGAAAGGCATACAAGAGAGTCCTTACACAAGTATAACATTTTGCAAGTAAAAGCAAGCCACTCTGTGAAAACACACTGCTATGCCAAAAAAAAGGTTGGATTTGAGATCTGTTAAACCAGTAACATATTTGACTATGGCAGAAACACCCTATATTCCATATACTTCTTGATTAGGCCTAAGCACACAAAAGCATTGAAGTGTCCTGGGGTCTACCACTATTAAGGAATGTAAGTGGGCATAGGTTTCACTTTCAGTCCAGAAGCCAATGAAATATAAGAATATGCTGAAAATTTGAGTATAAGCCCAAATATTGTGCTGATGAAATTGCACAAAACCATAATCTTTGGCTCTGTTGCTAAACTGAAGCCGTATGCAGCAGAGAGGTTATTACTTGCTATGCATATTAAGTAGGTGGCTCCTTAAGCTTTTAGCTTCTTCAAAAGTATTAATTCACCAACATTTCACAATTGGGTGTGTTTTCTGAAGGGCCAGATCCATATGCTAGGAATTCGTTTTTATTTACTGTTTCTAAACTAGATAATTCTTATGTTTTAAAATAAATACTTTTTCAAAGACTGTTGTACTTAGATCTATATATTAATTGACTGAATAACATTTTTATGTTTTACATTTAAATACATATTTTTTAAAATATTTTGCTCAAATAAGGCAAAAAACCTATCAGTTAAAAACGTAACATGATGGATATAAAGTGAACCTTCCTTTAATTTGGCCCCCAACAGCAGGCTCCTGCTCTGACTGTCCCCCAACTGTATTCTCAGGAAATGACAGGTTGAACAGGTTGACAAGCAACTAAGCTCGAAGGAGGAGAGAAAGCATTGTTCTGCCAAAGAATTTTTTAAACAAAAGCCAAAGTCTTGGAGGCAACCAGAGAGTTGTTTATGTTTAAATAAATGGCAGAGACACAGATTCATGGACAGAGTACAAGCAATTACTCAAAACTGCATAGTGCATTTATTTCCTCAGTCCTGAACTGGGATGCAGAAGGATGTTGCTTTCCACCACAACTCATGCACCAACAGTATATACATTATAAAGCATCCAGAGGTGCAATTGTCATTCTGTAATGCAATCAACGGGAGCCAGGCAGAACGTAACTCGGGTGTAATCGCCACCAGAAGCTTTAAGGTAGTCCCCCTTATACAGAAAAGGCTGACTTTTAAAAACATTTCTCCTCATCACACCCTAGAGTATTTTCCAGCGCAACAACTGTTAACCTTATTGTGCCCACCCAGTTTAGCAAAACTCTATCACCTTTGGTCTTGTAATGCACCTTTATCAAGTAGAAAACAGGCAATGAACCACACAGCAACCCATACTTTATGCAGAGTATTTTACAGGGATACACTACAGCAAGTGATTTTTGGATCTTTCTTACGCTCTGGAAAAAGATTAAAGTGATGATTTTGTACATGTATTCATATTCAAATTGGAAATCCAGAAAAATGCAGCTGCAAATCAGAACATTAGTCCATCTAATACACAGTCTGTTTCCAGAGCTGCTACCATCAAGGAATGTGCAAAATACCTGTCAGTAATAAATGGGGATAGTATCTCAAGTCACAGGTTGCGTCCACACAATTGTCTTCAATAGCTATTCATTAGCCAGTTCTCTCCTGTTTTTCCAGTCCCTTTTTAAAGCAGTTTGCACTTCAGACCATCTAAAAATAGTAGAGCTGCATTCCACAGTTTAAATTCTGTGGTAGAGGGGAAAAAAGAAATTCTGTGTGTTAGGGTCTTTTTCTCCCCTGTTTAAGTCTAGCAGTTCATAAGTCCATATTTATCCCCTCTGCAGCAGTCATTCACTTCTACCAGAGTACTTCCCACATATGTACCTCTTCTGTGCTTAAAAATTCCAGTCTGTTCAGCCTGCCCTTGTAGACAAAGTCATCTAGGTACACTGACTTCATTTTTTTCTGAAGATCGTTTGGTAAAGAATTTGACAAATAGTCTGAAGTTCAAAGTAAATTAGATTTAGAAGTCAAAGACCTGTTATCTATTTCCTACTATACTGCACTTGATTAACTTGATTTGGTTTAGTACTATTCCACAGAAGCCCTCTGGAAGAACGCTTTCAAACATTTGGAATCTACCACCTCACCTTCCTGTTTTACTGTATAACCTGTTATTAATAAAAAAAATGTTAACAATAACTCACTTATTTGATGGAAGAAATTTCAGCCTTTTTTGCTTTTGCCTTTTAAAAGTGTTTTTAATGCTCAGGTTTTTCTGTATTGTCTCCAACATTCTCAAGTCATCGATACAATATTGCACCTAGCATTTTAAATGCAATTCCTATTGCTTATTTAGAAAGGAATACTAACAGGTTTTCATTCATTTATTCTCATTCCTTATGTCTTATATTCTATCTGTAACATTTCACCCTATAATTAGAAAACTGACCTGCTCTGACTGACGACAAAAAGAAAACAATATAGAATACAGGACATGATATCTTTCCCTCAGCCTACTTGAGACCTCACAGTTGGTCAGGAGTCTCTTAAGTTAGGGTGTCCATCTGCAAAAATAAGTAAATAAATAAATATACACATATTGTAGAGCAAAAATGAGTGACTAATTCTTCTCACAACCCACACAAAAAGTAATTTTTGAGTGTAGTAATGCATTTTTAGCCTCTTGAAAAGAAACCATTGCTTTTACTACACAAATTTAGTTCAGAGTTTAACACCACAAGACATCACAAAAGCCAAGAATTTCACTGGGCCTTTTCTTTTCTTCCCATCCTGAGTATCCTTCAAGAGAGGAATCAAGCAGGTATCCATTAACAGGGTAGGAAGAATTTCTCTCAACTCACAGATTACTTTATTGTCATATACTCTTCCAAATGTGCCCAAAGTCAGAGTTTTATCTTATCTGTAACTGTCATATTTATTTTTAACTCATTTCCTAAATGAAAGCACATTTAGGAAATAAGGAAATCTGTATTTATCAGAATTGAATATGATGCATTTATATGGTGTGAGTCATTAGTTGAGGAATACTAAATACAGGCTATTGCTACAATCCTGCTCCAGTCTAATGCAAATCACATAGACAACATGCATTTCTAAGGGTGTAAAAATGTTTATTCCCTATTTAAAATATATCAGGAAGTCAATATTTTAACCATCTTCTAAAAAAAATCCTAAGGGAAGAGATGTCTAATTTTTTTCAAATATACTGATTTTCTCTAGAGTCTGGTAAAAATCTCTCACAAGAAAAACAATAAAGAAAGAAGATGATGCTCTGAATTCTCTCATCACGCCCTCATATGCCAAGCCCCTAGACACAAAGACATTTGAAAGGAAAGATGTTAACTGATTGAATACAATGACTAGAGAAAAAATTAAAAAAGAATCGAAAAATATTCTCAGAATCTGTAATCAATATTAATAATTGGGGGGAGAGGGAGGAAAAAACATATCCAAAACAGTATTTCAAAATAAGGTCAGTGAGATACTTTTTGTGCATATTGTATCATTAATTGATGCAAATATACACCAAGAAAACCTTTACTAAAAATGAAGTAAAAAATACTTTAAAAATTGCATGGTATGTTCTAACTGCTTTGAACTGTCAAGTGAGATGTCAATGGTGAGATAGGTCTGAAAGATCATGTATAAACTCTCCATTCTTTCTTTCTTTTTAATACATTCGGAATTATGACATTACTTAAATTCAACTTCAATAACAGAACTGAAATCAAGATATTGCTATATATCCAGAGGTGAGCAGGCCTTTCCTTTTAGTTACATAGCAGTGAAATGGTCATAATTGACATTTTTGTCACGTTGCTGTGTTAAGTCCCAGCTTGCGCTGGGACTTAAATGCACAGAAATTCAGCTGCATTACACTCCTCTCTTTACCCTACCTACCATTTTACTTTTTGCTCTCTTCCTCTCTCTCTTCCTTCCAGTCTTTCATCATATGTGAGAGTTATATGTTTTTTCCTCTGCTTGTTGACAGGGAAAAAGAGGCTATAATTTCTGCATGCTACCTGGTTCTGAACAAAAATCAGCAAAACTGCAATCAACATCCAGATAAGGTCCTCTAATTTCATTCTGAATATGAGAAGGTTAATTTAAATCACAACACTGCTAATGCTGAAGTTAAAAACAAATAACACACATGCCTCACAAAAATTATAAAATTCTAAACCCAAAAAAGCCCAGAACATCTTATGAAACGACAGAATCAGAGGTGATTTATGCTTTACGCCTAATTCTAATTTTTGTAGAATAGATTGAAGATAGGACACATCAACCATATTCATATTCAAGCCTATCCCTTTAAGTATCACGCAGTCACTAATCAGAGCTGAAGGGGACTGAGCTTTTCTCACAGTATTCATTCTCATTTTAAAATGACTTAATTTTGCACTATTTTATATTCAGAACACTTTTCTTTATCTGGCATGTAACCCCTACAGTTCAAGTAGTTAAACAAACAGCACCTAATTTGATACTCGGTAAAATTAATTTCAATAGAGAAGCTGATGAAAACCAGAAAGATTTTAGTATTTTACAGATATTTCTCAAGCTTGTCCTTCCAGAATTAAATCTTCACAGCAGTCACTTCATAAACAAGATTCAGGGTTTTTGATGCACTACATACCTATGCAGGAGAATATATGTCACAAAACACTTTTGTGACATATATTGACATATAAGCATACTTTAAAGAAACTAAACTAACAGTTATTGAAAAGCAAAGATTTCATCAGAGAATTGCAGAGCAATTGTGGTACCTGAGGCCAAATGGTGTTCCTGTCCCCACAACATTCACACATGCGTTCCATATAGTGGCAACACTTGCATCACGAGTTATCAGCTGTCACCCATCTGATACTATCAGTTAAGCTTTTGCTTTTGTAATAGGCCTACTGAAGCTGTATCTACTGGGGGTTTTTTTAAATCACCCTCATCACATGATTCCCTGTACTTTAGTCTTTTCTTGGGGGGCTTTCTGATAATAAGATTCAGCTCATCTTGTCACACTTGAATTGCCCAAGACAACCCTTGCTTTCCCAGGCTAACATTGGTCACAAATCAGAATTGCCAGAATTCAAAGGTAGATGTTTTCCAAGTCCCGTTCAGACATCTGGACTAACAGGATTTTTACTTTTGAAAATCATGTAGAGATTTAAAGCGTCTAAGAAGAGAGAAAAAACTTATTCTACCAACACAAAAGGAGACAATAATAATATCCTAGCTATTTTTACCATTCAAAAAGCATTTTTTTAGTCTTTTATGTGTACTGGGCCCAGCTTAAAGACACATCCTCCCATCACTTTCAGACAGCTTTGCACAGTTCCCAGGAGTGGTGTGAGTTCCTCCCTCTGCCTCAACCCCAGAAGCACTCTGAAAATGTGGTTGTATATGTGTGCAAGTGAGAGCACTTAGTCATCAGCACTTGTTTTGGCCACTCAAGCGGCTTAACCATGCCCTGCTGTATTCAAAACAGCATGAGGGCACAGAATGAGAGAAGCCTGGACTGACTCTACCAGAGAACAGAGCCTCTGAGGGTGGAGATGGCCATGACAGCAGTCCAGAATGAACCCTTCCCCACTGCAGTAACATTTAAGCAAAATCCTTCTATTCAACCAGTTCAGGAAAAGGAGCATAAACTCATCACCCTGAGCTAGCAGAAGACTGATGGAAGTATGCTTTCAGGCAATTAATACATACAGCACTCACACTAAGATCACTAATAGACCCTCAGAGCACAGAAGCAGAAGGCCCAGCTTGTCTCTGAACTGCCCTTTCAGACATACTAAAATCTAATCGAATGCATCAGTCTCACCACACCATATTTATTTCTGGTTCCACTTGTCCAAAAATACAAAGAGTCTTTTTGGCAGGAGAGTCTCCTTCCCCCCTTTCCCACATTGCTTGTCAAACCATAACAGGCTTCACCATGGCAGAAGGAAATGGGCAGTGAGATCCTTCCAAATCTGGACAAGACAAACAGATCCTTCTAGAACTTCCTTGTTTCTCAGTATGATCTACAACACTGGCATTTTGATACCAGTCTCTGACATACACATCTTCTCTCTTGAAACCCACACATTTCACCCACCTTCTCTCTCTTTTTGCTGTGTCTGCTTGGCCAGAGAGCACAGTGCTCCATGAAGCTCCTTACACTACAGGAGGACGGCAGCAACCACAGAACATATTGCAGAGGTTAAATGAAACTTGAATAAATCTTTTCTCTGTGAGCTTTCAGAATAAGTAAGAATTCAGAAGGAAGGAAAAGAGTGATATGAATAAGAACAGTTATTGTTTTTTGAGCATATCTTCTACTACATTTCCACCTTAGAGTAATCCAATCACTATTCTATGTTTCACTGAAGATACGTAAACCTCGCATTCCCATTCCGTTATCAAAGGTGTGGGCCTGCATGGGTACATTGACTGTACTCACTTTGTCCCTTGAATTGGGACACTCTCTCTTCAAGAGCATGCTATCAGCACTACATAGAGACTTTCTCTCAGCAATGGCAAGAAACCATTATAGGGGCTATAAACCATTTGAAGGAGAAAGAGACTTTCCTATTGATGCCCAACTTCTGTACATTCCTTTGATTCCACCCACAAAAACAAACCAAATTGTCCATCCACACTTTGTTTCTTTCACAGGGACACCCCCTTTCCATTGGAGCAAACCTTGCTTTGTTAAGAAACAGCACCTTCAACCTCCAGTTCCTCATGACTTTACTGTACTAACATTCTGTCCTTACGAATGAGAAGTGTCTCCCTCTGAGTCCCTTTTTCCATGTTATTTTTTTTTGTATTGAATTGCCAGCTCAATAACAGAGAAGCAACTTTATGTACAGGTGTACTAACAAAATCACTCCAGTGGCAGTGTTCTCTCCATATGCATACCAGTGGAGTTCATGTTATGCTCATAAAAATTGCTGGAGTTTTCCTGTATAATTTCCACAGCATCTGGGAAACATACACATCATTTAATACAATAACAGAATAAAGGATCCTCTAAAAACTGTTCCTTAACCTAGTTTATCGCTTGACTGCTTTCTTACTGGTCTTGCTTTTTACTTACCATCAAGGTGGTCTAACCTTGTCTGTGCCACTGGGCTGGTGCCAGATACCTCAACAAGCCACACACAGAGGCACATCACAGCAACCTCCCCTTAACTGCTGCACTGAGTAACAGGGATCAGTGCCCAAACATGCATAGGAGTACTGAGAAGCATGTGACAGCTGTTAGATTTCAGAAAGTTTAGGTGACAACACTTCCCACCCACCTTCCTCACCTGTGTGAGACCAGAGCAGTGAAGCGAGGCCAGCTGGTTAGACCACATTGACAAGATAAATGCATGCCCTTGAAAAAGCCCCAGTCCTATTGACGTCAAAAAGCAATGGATTGGGTCCCCTGTCAGACACAGAAAGCAGACATCTGCTTCACTGCAAATGCGAAGAGGAATTCATTAAGTCAAGCATAGTCTTATTCCAAACCAAACACTATTAACATTTGAAGTGCTTAAAATTTTTAACTAATGGAAATTCTCTTCAATTCTCTTCTTGATTTCCTGTGTTAAATAATGATAAATGTTCAAATCAAGAATTTTATTATTTCTTATTCTTTTATTGTAAAATTTTGTTGAGGCTTTTTGATACTTTCCCTGTGCAGCCCCCCCCTCCTCATTCTATGCATTTCTCCCCCCTGCTGTGTGCATCTGCTGTGTCTCTCTCTCACTTGCTCTCTCCCTGCTGTGTACATCCACTATTTCTCCCCACCACTCCTCTGTGTATGTTTGCCATCTATCTCTCTCCCCCTCCTGCTGAGAGTATTCACTGCCTCTCCCCCTCCCCCAGTACGTGCATCCATCCTGCATCGTCCTCTGCCACTGCAGTGCACATGAGCCTTTTCTCAGCAGCTCCTACTGGCATTCACACAAACCTTCCTCTGCCTGCCTTCCCTCATGCCCTCTCCTCTTTTTTTCATCTCCTCCTTCCTGAGCCCCTTATCCCTGCTCATCTTTATACTATTCTCCCTTCCATCTTTTTGATATTCTGGTTTCTTCTGTCTCCTTATCTGCAACACTCTTCTCTCGGTCTCCCCTTTTTACCATTTCCCTCTGATCTGTTCTCATAAATTGATTCTGCAGGAAAAATGGTCTTGTTTGCAGAGGTGTGCAAGCCCGCATTGCAAACCACTCACCACTGTGTCAAATCTGAGGTAGTCAGCTTAACTTGCAGAAGAATCCGTGCTTCCTACCATCACACACACAGGGTAAAGTCTCCCAAAGCACTTTCCAGTCCTTTTTTTTTTTCCTCATATGACTGCACTGCAGGGTTCATTTGCATGTAAAGCAAAGTATTTAAGATATGCCTATGCATACCTGCAAGGCTCTTACTGGCAAAAGAAAAGGATCTATTGTGAGAATAATCCTAACTGTTGCAGTTTAGGTCACAAAAAAACTAAACATGTGCTTTAATTGGTATAAAATAGCTGGGCAGAATCAAATTCAAATGCATCCTATGATTTTCCATCTCCCTTTCCAACTGATGTATAATAACAGTGACTTAGTCATTCAGTGATCAACTAATTGACTCAACTCTCTTCCTTCTCATGAGTAAATTTTAACGACTTGCTCTCATTTCCAATGCCCAAGTAAGTCACTTGAAAAATTTAAGACTGATCACAAAACTCATCCTCCACGAACTCCAACAGTGACACCTGCACAACCCTGTACTTTCTCATTCGGGACTAAACAGCGCTGTCTTTCATTTAGCTAATCACTTCTATTACTTATGCAGATCCCCAGTTTTCCACTTTTGACTATTAATGTTCAGATACTAATTACCAGATACCCAGTACAGTCAGATGATGTAAACCAAACCTGCTTGGTCTAGAAATTCATTAATTTTAGCAAAGATAACCTCTCTGCCTGGCACAATGCACCTTTAGTAAACCCCTCTTGCATTTATCACACTTTGCCTTATTTTCAAGCCTTAAATATTTATATTTTCTGTAAAATGTATCCTATTGTCTTACTAAGGCCTTGTTTAGATTTTTCTTTTTAGAACATACACAATAGATTTACTATATGCCCAAATCTACCCATTTTATTGGTCCTACAATAACGTACTAGTTCTTTTCCAAAGTCAAAGACCGAAATTATGCAATGTTTGGAGAAAAAATTAGATAATTTTCATTTTGCTTCTGCTGCCTTTTACTTACACATCTAATGTGCTGACTTGCACTTATTTAAATGGAAGCCTAGTCTAGTCACATCTCCTTTGTCACTTTTGTTCCTCGTTGTCACTTCCACAGGTACCTATTTTGTTTGGGATAAAAGTCCTAGGTAGCTTGCTGACTGTCCTAGGCCTCCTCTAGAGCATCTTCCTCTCCCACCCCCTGCCTCTGGGAGCTAGAGGGGTACCATGGCACAAGCAGGGTTACTGGGGCTCCTGAGCACCTGATGCTTTCAACCCCTGAAATATGGCAGAGTTTTTTCACAGGCAAGGAAGGTGCTCTCGGTTATGTTATTCCCTGGTGTCTGTGGTATGTCAAACCTAGAAGCACTAACAAAACTACCAGAGGCTGGCATTTGAGAAGGCATATATTCATGATCCTGGCATCCACACATCTAAGTCTTGCTCAGGTTTTCTAGATCATCAGCTGCTTTAAAATAGATTAGAACTACAGTGCTCTCACCTGTTGCTTCTGATGCTGAACTTGGCTGAAGAGTTTGTGCTCCGATTTTTGTCAGTCTTTTATAATTGTGGTACTTTACCAGACAAGTTGGAAATACTTCCACAGCAACTGACAAATTTTATTGAACTGTGAGTTGAAAAGACAGTCAGTAAAATATTCCCTGGTATCAAATTCAATTTACTTTTCTTCCATCACAGAGGTCATTGCTAATCTCCTTTTAAAAAAAAAAAAAAAAAGAAATGAGGCAGAACTTCATATTCAAATGCATGAACACACCTGTTTTGCATTTTGTATTAAATAAGTAAATTTAGTTTTAAGAGTGACTTATCAACATCATTGTAGCAAGAGGAAATTTTGGCAGTTGCACAGAAAAAAATGAATGAAGGATTTAGTGCTTCAAATATGACCTGCGTTTCAGAAATAGGCTCAGTTGGTGAATACTTCTGTGAAAGTGATCAACACAAAAATGGATAACATTGCCACTGACATTTTTATCACACAGTTTGAGTGTTGACACTCCAAAGAGATAATAAGAATGGTCCAAAAGATCAAAGTTCTTGTCGCAGCCTTTCTGCAGGGAAAATTCAGGGAGATGATGGCACATCCATTTATACATGTTTCAATATTTGGAAATGTTCTTTATCCAAAGAACTTTAAGACTCATCTACATGACATTGTGCTAATGAATAGATTCTACAGAGGATGAGAAAATAGGCAGGTCCATACCTATACATAAAAGCTTAAAAAGAAAACTAGGATATTTCTAATGAAAAGCACCTTAGAAACATGAAAGAACAGTGGGAAAATATTATGGATATTCTTTTACACATAAGAATATCTGCAATATTTTTGTTACCTTACTAAAGTTAAAAGCTCCATTTGTATTTTAAAGAATAAGTTGCTACTATATCCCAACTAGACTAAAAGTAGTTTTATCTTGGTCATCTAGAAACAGGTCAAACCAGTTTGAATTTCCTGTTTCTTTTTGCCAAACAAATGCTCTTCATTTGAGAATAAATTTCCATGCCCTGATGGAATAAGCAGTTCACAGGAGAGTGATCTAACAAAAATGACTGAGGCTCAGGATATGAATGTAAAACTGATTGCTTGACCTGCTCTGTAACACAGCTCATATCATGCATATGCACCTGAGAAGCTATTATGATTTGCACATCTTCTGTCTGAATGACTGCCATCCTATCTGTAATAACTTTACCTGTTAAATCACCATCTGTTTCACAGGCTTTCTAATGTTTATATGTCCCTTTTCTGTCCTAGGAAAAGAACAAAATTATTTTCCTGTACTGCATGAGAAGAAATACCCCTGCACTCAGCTGGGGAGCTAAGCTTAATAGAGCTAAGCTAAATATCTTAACTATCTCTATCAAACCAAGACACAGATTTTAGCATGAACCTAAATGAAATCCATGATCTGCTACCCCTATAGAGGGCAAGATAGAACAAGAAACACTTTATATATTTTCCTTGGTCCTTCCATCCCATCTGGTAAACTTGCTTAAATGCTAATGTAACCAGTGATAATGAACGTACAAAAACCAGAACCCTGACACATACCAATAGAAATGACACAGCATTTACAAGGATCCCAAGCAGATCCCAGGTCAATGTAACCAGAGGAATTTTGGATACTCTCAGATAAGTTATAAGCTTTGAAAATTATAGGATCTCTTCTTCCCTGAATTATTAACTGGAGTTTAAACAGCTTCCATACTGCTACTCAATTCTTGATTATTAAAAAAATCCAAACAATACAGAAAACCAGACACCCCTCCCAAACTCAATCAAACACCAAACAAAACCAAAAAATCTAAATTCCAACAAAGCTACATTTAACCTAGCCTTGCCTGCAAAGCTCAAGGAAATAGGTAACATGCCTTCCACCATTGGGGAAGTCCTTAATCATATTCCTTACGTTTTTACTACACAATAATAAATGCAGACAATGCTGGCACCTGCTAGACGTAGCTCCGAGACTGTAACCGTCTGCAATTCAGAGGCTTACAAAAGTCTGGCAGGAGGAGGCTCAAAGGGAACCTTTGCAAAAGATGTATCAATATGGATTTGCAGAAGCATTCTGGAACAGTGAGAATTGCTATTCAGCTCTCAGGACCCCGGATTAAAAAGTCAGAGTAGAGATCATAGTGACTATATATAAAACCTTTCACAATGGACAAGATTAGGATTAATCGGTTTGTCCCTCTTTATGCCTCTCCTGGAGATAGTCAGGATCCTTTAGGTTTTGTTAATGCTGAAAAAAAGTGTTAATTAAAATAACAAATACACATTAGAAACCATCCACTCACAAAAGGAGCTTCTGCTATGCTTCTCTATTATTCAATTTTACTGACACAAAGAAAAATTACTTTCCACTAGTTGTTTGTCATAGTCTGCTCCCTTCCCTCCCCATACAAGCAGTTCAGAGAGTTAGCAATATGGTGCCATCTATCAGAAAGCACAGAAGCAAAACAGTTTTGAAACCCTTTTCCTAATGCACATACATGATTAGCGATCCCCTCCCTCCCTCCATTTCCCACACGTACTTCCTGTGTTGGTGAGATTTAAAATTTGCTGGGAACTGTCCCCATATCCATGACGGATAAAATTTTCAAGCAAAACAACAACTGAGCAACAAGCCCTTCCTCTCCACTCTACAGTTCTACCCTCTTCAAACTGATAAAGAGCCTTCAGAGCATTCAGTTGACAACTAAGAGTTGTAGGCTTAATACTCATTTGCTGTAACACTGAACTCTGCTGGCAGAAAAAACTACAGTCCAGGAAACTTGTCTGACCCCAGGCAAGATGAGGCAAAACCACAGAATGGCACAGGAAACACAAGGAGGAGCCCCAGGAGCTCACATGGTCCTTCTCTTGCCCTGAGGCATGGGTACCTACACCTGCCCTTTCCCCAGCCAAAACCTACCCAGCCTTTCATCAAAGGCTCCCCAGTAGCAACATCTTCACACACATCCTGCAATAGTAACCTCAAGTCTGAGTCACCTTTACTGAAGCCATTAACCAGAAACATTTCCTAGCAGCCAAGCAAGAGTTAAAGCTCTCAAAATTGTGGATGGCAGCAGTTAAAAAGTTGCCAGCACAAAAGGGAGGGAACAAGATGGGAACTAGTTCACAACAAATTTTGATTAAAAAACGATTGAGAAAAAGGAAATCTACACAATAAATTAAAAAAATAAAATCTCAGGGAAGATGAAGAGGGAAATCACTACAGCTCAGAACTTTCTTAACCTGTAAGTTAACAAGAGTTCTTATGCTAATTTAAAAAAGCCAAAGAGCGTTCTCAATAGAGAGTTTCCTGGGAATCTGAAACAAAAGCAACGCTCCCATCAAAATTCCAGGACCAAAAGCAGGGCTCTGCAAGCTTTGAGATGTTAACCTCTCTTTCTTTTCAAATTCTTTTTTAATTGCAAGTCTAGTAGTAGGGAGAGTATCTTGGGCATGCAGACTTTTATCGTCTCCAAAGGAAGAAAGTTCCAATTGTTCAAGAGAAAGTTGGAAGCTGGCTGTCTTCTCATCTGCAAAAGGAAAGAATTCATGTTCAAAGTCAGTGTCTTCTTGCTATTAAATCAACTACAGCTGAAAAACTCAGGTGCACGAAGCAACTCTGCTCATCTTCCCTGTAGTCACCTTCAAAAGTCACCTAAGATTTTGAAGAACAGGGCACTAAAACAAATGTTCAGTGTCTTTTAAAGTGTCCAGAAATGAATGAGCTGCCAGACTCATCAATTTCTAGAAACCAAGGTGACAGAACTATCAAAGACCCAGAGAAGTAACCACTGTGTTGTCTTGCCTGACCTGTGACGATGCGCAGAGGAATAAAGGACCCACAAGCCTTATTACAGGGAAAGCAGTCTTTGTTCTTGTAGCTTTCAAAACAAAGTACAATGATCTTTTCCAATGCAGCTGAAGCAATTCTATCACCAGGGTCGTTTTTTCTGATGTCTGAGCTGCCTACTTCAGAAACACTTCTCTGCCTAAATAGAAAGAGCTAGTGAAAAGACAGAACATGGGTAGCTGGGCTTTTGTCCACAAACCCAGCAGCAATCCTTGTTAAAGGAAAGATGTATACTGAAAATAATAGTGATCGTCTGCATATGGCCATGTTTATTTGCTGTCGGATGCAAGTCCAGATAGGGAGGCAGCTAAGCACACAGTCCTGGTCTATGGCAAGGCTAAGAAGCCCGCTGCTTGGAAGGAGACGACAAACACTTGGAAAACCTGACTCCCTGATATCTGGATACCACTTTTTCTTGGCACTCAATTGCCCTGGTTGTGAAAATCAGCTGGAATGGTCTCATAGGACAAACAGTCAGAAACCTGCTCTACCCTTCCCACTGCATTTCTACCCACTCCCTTCACTGCAATCTTGGCCTTCTTGCTCCTCCTTTGTTTGACAGTTTTCTTCCCCTCTCCTTTTGTTTCTCAGACACAAAAAGAGAGAAAGAAAGATGATGGGTGACCTGAGGAAAGGATCAATCTAGACACTGAGAGAAAAGAGGCCTGACACGGTTGTCAGTAGATGACACAAACAGGATGATCTATAGTTCTTAGTGCCCAGACTACCTGTCCCTCAGAAAAAGAACATTTTAAAAATAATTATTCTTAGAGAAAAAAATTAAAATGTGACATCCAAGCCAAATATATTTGGAATAATTCACATACAGGTTATCTGATAGTAAATTCACCAGCTTTATCTATTTAAAAACAAATTGAGCTCCTTAATAAACCTTCTACTTTATCTGAAAATTTTAGAAAATGTGAATCAATTCTGAGACTAGTCATGTCCAGCTACAACACCAAAACAATAAAATGATTAATTTATAATCAGACCATCTAGAGGTAAGCTTTTGCTTTAAATGCATGCTAGAGAAAAGACTAATTTAAGCTAGTTTAAATTTGAAACAAGAAACAGGTAGTCAGGGAATTATTATTGATATTTTTTACTTCCTGAGATCAGTAAACTAAACATAACATTCAGAAGGAAATTTTAAAAAGTATACTTTTTATTAAAAGAATTTTTGTTAAGTAGACATATAAAGACAAGAACAGTTATGGTTAAGACTGCAACAAAAAAAATCTGACACGTCAAGGAAAATTAAAGCTAAGATTTCAGCTGTCTTTTTAATCAAAGTATTTTACCTCAAAAGACGTATCAGTTGCACAAAAGAAGTTGAACTGCATTCTGTTCTCAATTGCCTGTCATAATCTGTCAATTCACAGTGAGATAAAACAAAATGGTATCCATAAGTGTTGAAACACTAGACCATTTATTAATCAGTCTGCTTTCTGAACAGAGTTTTCTATTGATATATTAGGAAATCTAGTTTTGTTTTACATAGAGAAGCATGTGTAAAGTCAATAGCAAACACTGTAAGAGCAAAAATATTTAATGCTTTTATATACAGCATAAACTGTTGCAATTAAAACAGCAGATGTACAGAGCAACTAAAGTAAAACAGTGCAGCAAGGTATTAAAAATGCTAGGAAAAAAATATCTCACAGATTAATGACAAGATTCAAAACATTGATCTCCAATGTTCTCTCTTGTATATATCTCACCATCTTTACCCTGTAATTCAAATCTCAAACTTCCTAGATAATATTACACATGTACTATGCCTATTCCTCTTCACCTACACCTGGATTTGTATAGGTACAGCTCTCTCTATATCATTTGCTACTGGTTTTGCACACTTACATAATTTATTTCATTCATTATAAGGTTCATTCTACTTTCTTGACAAAGAGGCAGAACTTTTAACGAAGCATGGGAAGCATCACAGCTATTACGCAGAGTAGTATGTGTGCCCAGTTGTGTCTGTCCCCTACCCCTGTACTGACAACTACCCCTACTACTCACTTGTGTTTATTAGACTAAGTAAAGTCCCTTCCAGCTACTTATTGATACAATCCTGCTTCTGTATAGGCCACCTGGTAAAATGGGAGACAACGAAGTGCTTTATGTGCTTACTCGCTTAGTTTCTTAAAGATCCCTCACATTTAAAGGATGCTGGGCTACATTTGACTTTCCAAACTAGAAGTAATGCATGATTGTAGGCTGTGCTGAAGCCAAGGATCTCACCAAATTCAGTTAGCCAGTAGCCCTGTACAAATCTCCTTCCCAAAATTTCAGGACTCCCAGGTCCCAGTTGTGAATGGACCCTGCTGTCAAAATTCCCCCTACCCCCCTTTTACCAGCCTTGCTGCAGGCAGTTCCTCCTGTGACAGTGCTTGTGAGGTATCCAGGAAGCAACTTCAATTACATTCAATTTCAGCAGGAAAGACCTCTCAGGTGTAACAAAGAAGATATCACAATACCTAAACTTAATCCTTTTTACCAGATTGCCCTACATTGCTTTGGGTCCATGACTTAGAGTAAGAGGTGACTGCACACAATTTCCTGAGGAGGAAAATGACTGATGTATAACTGGGAAATAACACCTTAAGTAAAAAGTGAAGGAGATAGTCCACCATCACTTTGTTGAGACAAACAGCAATAACCTTTCCCTAAAAGGAAAGAAATCTCTTTGGGAAGAAATCCTGTCACTTCACAACGCCTCCAGCACAGAGAGGATTTTTATTTTCTCCCCCTTCCCTTTGGGACTGCATTTTTCCTCAAGAGAAAACACCTCCTGCCACCACTTTCCTGTCAGATGCTTTTTTGGCTGAAACATGGCAGACAGCACCCTCAGAGCAGAGATGCCCCTGTCTGGGGCAGGATCCTGTCCTTGTGGTTGCCATGGCTCAATAAAGCAGGCAGTAACAATGCCAGCGCTCAAGGACTGTCTGAACCCCTGCGTTTTTTTTCCACAGCAGCAGCAAAGGCATTTCAAAGGAATGGCCATTAATAGCGGATTCCTTGATTCACTCTGACTGGCTATTAGGAGCCCTGAAGAATTGATACCTCAGTCATGGAGACAGATCCAGAGACATCACATGTCCCCAGTCACCGACAGGCTGTGGCTGTTCTGGAAATATCAGTGCTCAAAACGTCTGAGAATCAGGAAAGAAAATGCAGAAACTCCTAACATATAAATAAAGAAAAAAAAGCTTTCCTTCCCCCCTTTACATCAGATAAATACCGAGTGCATAATACTGAGGTCATGTAGAAAATTACAATATTATACCAGACATTTCAAACATTACTTGATGCTTCTTTTAAAAAGCAAATGAAAAAAACAACCCCAAAATTCATTTATATATCTTATTTTAAATACAGCATTACTTTCTGAGTTTCTGCAGTGTATATAAACATGTACCTCAGCAGAATAAGTATGATAAACTACAGAAGTATGTTTAAAACTGTATTCACCACATGACTGGGACCTCTTTACTTAGGATTAACATGCTCGTTTATATCGATCAATATTAGTTCTGTGACAGACAGCTTCACGGTTTCAAACATCTGTTTCTATGGGGTAAAAAGACCCCAAAAAGTAAAAACAAAACCTAAACCATTCAGAAAGTATTTTTCCTTTTATTCTCAACTACATAAACTAGCCCTCGTATTGCTTTTAGACTTGGATGGTCACTATTGATTCAATTTTTATATTCTTTCACTGTATCACAGAAAACCAGCGGATCTATCATTCCTTTACCTTCTCTTCCTGATACTAAATCTGACAGATCACAAAATCCTGGATGTCAAACTCTTGCATACTCCATACTCCTTGCCTGTAGTTTTGCACTGCCTCTTAGGCAAGCCTTTGGTTATACTGCTCTCTTCCTAGTCCCTAACTTCATCAAATAGTAAATCTAAATAATTCTATTGACTTCAGAGATCAATTTGGGGATTCAATGCAGTTCCGGATGAGGGTCAGGGAGAGGGGAAGGGCTACAAGGGGACCTGGGAACCACAGTACTCAATACAATAATACTGCAATACTGCATTACTATGATCCGGAATTACAAAGCTCTGAGGAGCTCTTTTGTACATGTACAAGGTTTGTGCTTTAAATAAAAGAAAAGCTGAATGCCAAAATGCCTATGGGGTCAGACAGGCTCTTTGTGAATTGCCAAACAGAACCAAGACACCGGAAGAGCAGTAAAGTGCCAGTGTGGATCTTGCTGACATTTATTAGGCAAAGAAATAATACAACCTGCACAGCAGAAAAGGCCTTGCTTCAAAATGGATCTAACAGCTCTGAGTATATATGGGTATCCACAGACAAACCATCCCTCAGCTTGTTAAGGAAGGTTATGTGTCCTGGTGAGTCTCTGGAGAGTGTGTTGCACAGACTCAACACATCTTCACAGCAGTTTCAGCTAACTGGCCTTTCTGCTTCCTAATGGCTCCAAATAGATCTTTTCGGATACAGGCATCTTCCTTTTAGCCAGCCGAAGCTTGGCAGGTGACCTATCTTCACAACATCAGCACAGATTATTTGTATGTGCCCAGTTCGGGTACACTGGTCAATACAAGCCTTCTTAAATCACAATAGGTCTAGCAAGAAGTCACATCAAACTTAAGAAGTTCAATACCAAACTACAGAACACACAGATGGAGCCATTGATCATCTGAATGGTCCAACTCTCAGTGGCAATTACCAAGTTTGTTTGAGCACACTTGGCATCCTTCAGACCTCATTAACAAATGACAAAAGAAGCTAGCATTATTCTAAAAACATTATTTCACAGTCTCTTCTGTAAGCAAAAGGACAACCACCATATGTAACAAAAAAAAAAACCTAAATAAATTCAAGCATGATTAAAAAGAAAAATAAATAGAAAACACAAACCCCAAACCATACATAGTTCTCTATGGGAAATGATTGGGAAAAAATTCTGCACTTTAACTAACTTATCCTCTAATAAGTAATAGGAGCATAAGTATGTCTCTGTTCACGATTAAAAAGCCCCAAGAAATACTTCTCTGCTGGCATTTTGGATAAAATTTTAGCAGAGTCTCCAGTCTGTCTAATTGCTATGATAGCATACACAGCCTGCCTCAAAGCCCAGAACATATGGCATCCTCAAAGGATTTGATATCATTTTTTCTTTAAAACGTGCAAGTCAGTTGGTCATTGTTATCCCTCTGTGGAATTACTCAAACAGCTGCTACCTTCCAACTAATAGGTAAGAAAATCTTTGTCTTTTTTGTGGCTGCTAATTTCACTGACACACTTCTGTCATATAATGAGAGTGGGTAATATGCCTATAATGAATTTTAATGTTGCATATTTGATCCGTGGTGTAAACAACGCTTTGTTGAAGACTGACATATACGAAAGGATGCATTTCATGTTGCTTGCAAGGTAATCTGAATCATGATGCACACATTTAAAATTGCACTTATAATGCATAAAATATATTGTCTTTAGAAATATTTTAAACTCCTTATCACTAAACAGATTATTTCTTTTAAAATTGTCCTTTACTTACCAAATAGTGATTTGCTAAAATGTACTTTTAGGTTATGATTGGGCAGTATGACACCTTATTCATGCTACACACAGCAGGGTTACGAATTTCAGAGTTTTCTGAGTTCTTATCTTCCACGGTTCACAGATCCCATCTCTCTTTGATCATCAGGCTATCTCCCCAAATTGAACCTTTTTTTTATTTTACTTTCTACTCTTTCAAACTGAAAATTTTTTCATTCTCTATCACAAGACTAATGAAATAATAACTAAAATGAGAAATAAAACACACCAACAAAAGATACATTAATAAATGACTAAAAACCTAAATCTCACAAAGTAGAGAAAAAAATGGTAATGAAAAAAGGAGATAATAAAATCATCATCATGCACCACACATGAACCACGTATGAAATATCACATCCTCACACATGTGGTGGTTGGAAGGAGGGTAAAAAAAATGCGCTTCCCACATTTTAAAATTAAGTCATATGGACATTCTAAAAATGAACACCCTAAATCTAACAAGAAAAAGTTTTGTTTTCTCTACTTTTTCCTTCTTCTGAGTTTTAATTGTAAGGTCAGGTTTTTTCAATACACATATGAGCTTCTCTTCAAGTGGAAGAGCATTCATGAAGAACAGGTAACAGTTAAAACTTTTCAGAACCAGCAGATGACAAGAATTATTTTATAGCCTAAAGACTGCAGCTTTATTACAGTTTACTAATAAATAATTTATAGTATTATAGGAAAAGTGCAGAAAGTTCCTCCTAAAACCTCAAAGGCTCACATTAATTCATATTTTCAAAATCATCATGAATTCCAATACACCTAAATGGAAGAGCAACCTGTTCCGAAAAAACCACTATCATTTTACTATGTGACAAGTACCAACAGTACATTCCAGGCCCTGTAACAGAGATGAGCAGAGGCAATAAATTAATGAAGAACAATAACTATGCAAATGATACAAGATGACACAAGGAAGAAAGAATGCACAAAGCATCCCATCCACAATATACAACCAGTGGAAATCTTTCCATTAACTTCAAAGACTGTTAGATAGGTGCTAACAGACATGGAACAGCAGCAGTTTTAGTTTAACATAATTGCCATAACACCTCCAGCACCCCCTCCTCTGCTCCACCCTCTCCACTTTCAGTTGTAATGGGAGAGGCAGAGGACATACAAGTTCAACGCGTAACGTTAAAAACTCAGCAAACATCACTTTCAAGAGTTTCAAAAGTAGCAATGATTCAAATAATTTATTAGAATCTATAATATGTTCTTTCATGGTTGGATTCTGCCCAAAATTCAAAAACATAAAACACTTAAAAAATAAACATTTTTTTTAAAAAAGTGATTGTGCTATGATGCACCATTCTTCCTACATTTTTATAGTTTTTTTCATTCCTATACTCTCATAGAAAGACATTCATCATTATTTTTATCAAAACCATCTTCTTTTTGTCAGGGCTCCTTCCCACAAAGAAATCCATTTAGTTTTTCTTTTATGAATGTAGAGGATTCTTAAGAACATCAAAATCTTTTCACTGGGATCTAAGTTACAGACACACTTTTTTTGCCAAGATGTGAAATGGGTGTTTTTCAATTATTTCCCATTTCAGGAGTTATAAGAGATAGCTGGATACGTGCACATGATCATTTATTTACTTTACATGCATCATATGGTAGGAATATTTTCTTGTCTATAGAGCCCATCATCAGCTTGAAAATAAAATTATTTGTGAGGTGACACTATCATTCTCTTATGGCACAGTCAAAAAGTTCCAGATAATTATCACCATTTTACAGTTTTCACTGATGGAAGTCAAGAGTTTCTATGGTGCAAAGAGAGAGATTTTCTTGTCCAATCATTTGTAAGACCTATTTGAAAGAAGCTTTACTACATACTGTTTCAAGCATTATTTGCACTAAAGCCTGATAGTATAGGGAAACCAAAGAAAATTAATCAGTAATACTTCAGGCAGTTTGCCTCCTTATTAGACTGTGCGAGTTTAGTTAACTCTAAAAAGAAAGGAACCACAATGCATTTATGCAGCTCCTGAAATTAAGAGCTTTACAACAAAGTTTACCATCATTTACTTAAAGTGTTAGTGGCCTATGTGAGCTCAAAAGCAAAAACCATGTAATACATAACACATCGTTACACCTCAAAGCCTGCACAAAAAACAAGGGGAAGAAATACGCGGACATGCACACAAATGACAGCCCCATCCCCTGAGTGTCTTCCTTCTGCCCTGTGTGGACATGTTGGGCTTTGGTCTCTCTAACAGAAGCCACACTTTTCACCTGCTTCTAAGCAGAGGTAGGAACCCCTAGTCAGAAATGTGCCTTCTAAGAAACAAAACCAATCAAACAAGTATTTTGACAACTCATCAAACAAAAAGTGAAAACTAAAAAGTCACACGCTTCGCCAGTGGTGTCAGTCAGGCTGGCATGGGGTGAGAAGAATTCCAAGACTTCAGCATATAGTTCAAAGCCGAATCACTCGTTCCCCAAGTGAGTGATTTCATTGCTGATGACACCGTAATGGCCCTTCCACACCTTTGTGAACTTTCTTCATTAAGTGCCAGAAACCTGCTAAGCAAATGGATAATCTACTTAAGTGACTCTCAGAGCAGGGACAGACACTTCTTTCAGCAATTCATGCTGATGCAGCTTCATTTCCTCCACCATCCTTCTGCCCCTCCTACCACCAAAAGTCCTTCCCTCTGCTGTACTCTCATCTCAGTTAAAGAAAAATGTCCTTTGCTGCCATACCTCCATATTTGTTATTTCATAAGACAAAAAGGAACTCTGAAGGATGTCTGTTTTGAATCATTACAGACTGATTCCTCAGCCACTTCTGTATCAATAAGCGAGCTTCATTCTGTTAACATTAACACCGTACCTCAAAAGACAGTTTAATGAACTCATAGAAAAAAAAAACCAAAAACAACAAATGGAAACATAAAACCACCCTTGAATGTGTGAATGATTTTAAAATACATAAATCAGCAAGGAAGAAAACAGTAGGATAGGACTGTTAACGAGCCACCTATGGGGCTGTGAGATTGCATCACAGAACGTCAGCCTGCTCTGATCACACATGGATTGCAGCCGGTACTTCTCACATGTATGCAAGACATCACCCGTAGCTTCCCAGGTTACGCACAGAGAGGAGGGAAAAGCTAACACCTTCCTTTCCCACATATGGCACTAGCATATGTTAAACAGACACCAGAATTGTAGAGCTACAGACGAGGAAGTGAAAACCCCTGCTTTGATCCCTGAATGGAACAGGGTCAATTCCAGCAGTTTAATACCAGTGGTTTGTCAAAATACTGTAGATTGAGCTCCTGTGGTAAAACGAAGTAAGGATTTAAGCGATGATCAACTGGTTGACAGCCTGCAGGTCACAGTTAGTGCACTTACTGGTAGGATTACACAGAGGGGGCAGATAGAAGGAATACTGTTGTGAGTTAAAATAAAAACATAAAATTCTTAAACCTAGATTATTATGCTGGAGTATTAGAAAACAAGGAAGTGTTTCTGATCTCTGCTTCTGAGAAACCAAACGACAAAGCAGAGAGTTCTAGACCAAATCATGACAGTGGTACCTAATATTAAAAGGCAAAATACTTCCAATTTTAATTTTTTTTGGCTTAAATATTTCAGCTCTTGGCTTCTTTTTTTCCCCAGTAGGAAGAAGTAATCCACTGTTCACATAGTGACATGAAAAATTATGTTTTATTGTAATGTTACTGAATTCTCTATTTTTACTATGGCAGGGGATAAAACCAGTTAAAAATATGCCTAGTGCAGTTTAGAATGCTGCCAGTTTTTATTTGCCATTTTTAAAGACATACCATGTTTGCAACCAAAGAATTTATTCTCACTATGCAGGCATAGCACAGAGTTCTTGTCTCCAGCCTACTGTGTGAGGAGATACTGATTTTTGTGTACTCAAATCACAGCTGTACATCTGGTTACCTGCAATCAGAGAAAATCAGGCAGGTAGAAAACTGCTGTAAGTACTGTGCCAAACCTAAGTACCTAATAGACATAGCATTGTCCCAGCCCATATTGTCATATTGGCCATCTTAAGAATCTGCTGAGGAAGAGCAAGGTTTTACTATAATGCTGATCAAATAGTCATGCCAGGGGTGGTCCATCCTTTGTTGGAGCTTCTCAGCCCTCAGGAGTACAGTCAGGATCTTTCCTTGGCCCAATTCTCTCAAGAAAACTGGTCTAGATTTTTAAATCATGAGGAAGAAATTCACTTTTTTCCCCCCTTTTTTTTCCATACATTAATTTTATAACAGTGCAGTGAACTGTTGTGATTCACCCACAATCAGATTCAAACACCAGTGTCTGGAAGGACAAAGTTCCCAGTAAGAAAGCCAGGAGGCAGCAGCCTCAGCAGCAGCAGCAAACCACTAAAACAGTCCTGTGGTTTTGTGTAGTCTCAGCCTATGTCCAAAAGATCAGTGATTATGTCATTAGCTGTGGCCAGAGAAGATGGGAAATGGCACGGAAGACATCTACTAGAAGTCTCTTATCCAGTCTTTCACAGCAATCAGTGAAGTACTAATTCTGCCCATTTTTTTTGCATAGGCAGGCACAAAAGGGATTTTTTTATAGCTACAGACTAACACTTAAATTTAAAAGCTCTACAGAGACACTTTAGTACAGAGCACTAATTCGACAACTATAGAAGCAGCAAGTGGGTTCAGATGAGGAAGAAGATTTCAAGCTTTATTACTAACTTGGCTGGGAAGCCAAAAAAAAATGAAAGCAAAAGCAGTCTGACAGATGCCAGAGAAGCAATTGAACTAAGGTAAACTTGAAAGTCTATTCTAGTTGTACAGAAAGCTAAAAACAATTTTATCCCAATTCACTGATAGCCTGTTCACCTAGAGGGAAGCAGAAAGTTTTGAAGCCCTGAGTCAGGAAACCAGGGGTCCAGCCACAGAGCAGCTTAAAAACCAAAAGGATTAAAGAAACTGACTGTACACTTTGCTTCAAAAACCATAAGCTGTGTGTTCCAGGCCTCACAAATATCATGGTCCTTACATTAGAAGCAGTGCAGCTTATAGAAATCTCTAGGCTGCCTAGCTCAAAGCTGCAAGAAAAATAAATAAATAAATACCTTAGCTTTTAAAAACAAGGAGAACAATCACAATGTAAGATCTCACAGAGTTAAGAAACCTGCCAAAGATCATCTTTCAGGGCTTAAACAACAATTCAGGGAATACACACCTCTACAGATCTCTACAGGACGTGCAGCTTTGTTTGTCCTGAAGTGCACTTCCCGCATGAATTCTAAAAAAACAGCACCAAGGGAGGGATTCTGTGTTTACTGCCTCCTAAGGATCCATCATTTGTAAATGAAAATACAGTATTTGCTAGATAGTAAGCACCTGGACCTTTAGCTCCTCTCAGGATCTTGCACAGAATGGCAGTCCCTTCTTTGTATCATTAATTAAAAGGAAACATATCTCCAAAGACGATACTCTGGCACAGCTGTCTAGTAATTTCATCATATTCAAACTGTATTCTCCATTTCATCAGCACAAAGAGCTCCCCAAGATTTTGCACAGGGATAACTTGCAGCTATGTATACAATGTCACTAAATGCTATACCAAAAATGTACCAAATCCAGTGTACTTGCTTTCAGTTAGCCCTCATGCTTCTTAGCTTTTGACAGACAACAGTAGGACAAACTGATGTTTGTCTTTATAGAGCCTATCTTCTTTACTTTTTAAAATAAACTGAAGTATCCACATACAAATATGATTTCACAAAATGAACACATTTAAGGGGAATAAAGTACTTTGTGGAATTGCCTATCAGCAAAGAATTACAATTTTCTAAAATCAAAGCTACGTGATGGCCATTCTCTGTAAATATATACAACTACCCAGAAACCATGCTTTATTCAGCACAAATGTAAAGCAATTAACTTTACTGTGCTCTGGTGATATCACATAACAAAGATTTAAAAAACAGAAAAGTGCATAAAGGGAATACTGGGAATACTGGCAGGAAAGATGGAAAAAAATGATGGGGACAGAGAGAAAAGGAAAATTTACTAATTTAATTTTCCCCTTCAACCCAAAATCTATAGTACTAGGAATAAAGACAGATGCAACTGAGTGTATTTAGATACCTTAAATAATAATATATTATAAAATAGTAAATAAAACTTATTTGTGATGTCAATATCAGAAACTGAAGTGCAACTGTGATAAACTGGAACAGTGATAAATTCAGTATCAGCAGTGCACAGAAAAGTGTGTATATACACTGTGCATACATGTCTTCTGTTTCAATCACTAAACAAATTCGTGCCCAGTTATATATACTTACTAGTCCCAGCTTCTGTTAAAAATCCATACATCATCAATCAAGCTCAACTGCTCACACAGAACGTATTATTCGAAGGTCAGTGGAACACTGGACAGCCAAGGTAATGTTGATGACAGCAAGATTATAAAGTAAGTTTGACATTTTTATGCTAAATAAATTCTGAGTGATGTGTGGATAAAAAAAAATTAAATTATCGCGAAGTGATAAATTACCAGTACTTCAATCATTGCACAAAACAGCCTGGGCAGTTATCCTCACATTTTCCACATCAAATCTGTGTCCTTCCATGGGCTATACATAACCCATTCTGTGCAGAAAAGAACTTCCAATACACTACAGTTTGCAAGTGGAATAAATCAACCTCAAGTTTAAGCTGGTAACTGTTACATAAACTAAGAATGGATCACCACAGCATTCAGACAGCCCTTACTAGCATTCCTTACCAAAAAAAAAAAAAAAAAAA
Organism: Corvus moneduloides; assembly: GCF_009650955.1. Lineage (NCBI taxonomy): Eukaryota > Metazoa > Chordata > Aves > Passeriformes > Corvidae > Corvus > Corvus moneduloides. Next base: position 28,778,548 of record NC_045479.1, read on the forward strand.
AGCAACAATCCTATACAAGACTTTTCAAATACAAAACCACTAAAATCCACAAAAGAAATGTATTAGTTCTTTACTATACAAATTAAATGAGCTCCAAACAACATAAAAGTCTCTCTGTAGGACTACCCAAACACATACTTTACCTAAGCTTTCTCCATGGCAAACTCCTATTGCATCAGTCTTATGTTCGCACTTGACTTGTTTTGTGTACCATGGGTTCATACTACCTCTCATCTGAGGTGGAAGGTCAACAGACAGTTGAGAAATTATGAAGAGAAGCTTTTTTAGCCATCTTCCAGCCCAAATAGACCATCATTTTTCAGTCTAATTCAGAACACGGACAGACAGCCTGCCTAAGAGCCCAAGTGTGGTTAGGGCTTGGTTTACCTTGTCCTAATACAGAAACTTCACGATTAAGTGCTACTTCTCAGCTGGGATGCCATAGCTAAGAAACAAGCACTGGACATTGTGGCTACACGACACACAGTACATATTCTATCAGGAGATCAGGTCCTTGGTCCATTACCTTCACCTTATTGCCCTGCCCCAGAGTCAGCATATAGAGGCTCACCTCTAGGTCTACACAAGATCTCCATACAGACACAGCCAAAGACTATTGACATCCCTCCTTTCTTATGCAGTTTACTGAATCAAGTCTGGAGATGCACTAGATTAGAGAGAAGAAAAAAAATGTTGTTAAATTTATTTTTATATTGCATATAGAAGATATTCTCTGTCAAAATGTGGTCTGTCAAATATGGTTGCTGTTACCGATGTACAATATGAAATCATTTTAACACCACCCCCCCCCGCCCAGTGTAGGTAGTGGAATATCAAAAAACCTAAAAATTACCTTCTGAGAGAAAAAAAGTACATATATGTTGAACATGTATTATACAGAGACTAAGGCATTTCAACGTCAGCTAAAGGAAAGGAAGGACTCCAGTGATGACCTGAAAGGTCTGTAACTCACAGGATAAAGAAAGTAGATTACTCAAACACACTCTTAAAGAACTGATCTTTACATGACATTTTCCAGGTAGGACTGCTGGAAGCAAATGAATGAACATAAACAAACCAAAAACGTACTTAAACCAGACGCAGCTCTTGAGTAAAACCACAAGAACAGGATGATGAAAACAGAGTTTCTGTTACTAGAAATCAAATATATTGAAAAACATACCTTCTCTAGTCAGTTGAATATTAGAAACATCTGATTTAAGAAAAAACTCACTCTGACTGCCAAGACAACCACACTGCCTTAATTCCCATGAATATAACTTGTTCTCCATGATGAGAAAGAGGAACTGCCCAGAATTTCTGAAGGCCTCTTGCTAAACCTGATATTCCAAGGCTTCTTAGGCTGCTTGCAGAATTACAGGGTGCTGCAGAATCTTCAGGAGGCTGTAATTAAGACCAAGTGCTGATGATCTTTAAGGTTCCTTCCAACCCAAACCATCCTATGACTCTATGACTTCCAGGCTCTGAGCAAAGTCAAGGAACACCATAGTCCTCGTAGCTCACCATCTACTGTAGCAAAACACATGCTCTGGCAAAGCCTGTGTAAAATTGAAACATTTGCACTCCTCTGACCTAACGTTTTCCAATATAAAATTTACTTCCTTCAGATTTTGGTAGTTTTTTGAAAGAATTACGGACAACAGGAATGTTATAAATTCAAAGACACTCAACTCTCGAGTGGAAGAGCTAGGAAAAAAAGCTCTGTAGTCCCTGCCATCTATAGCTGTGGTCTCTTACTACAAAATTCTTCCTCATAAAATTTCCACCTGCTGCTTTTCCCATCCTCTCACAATTTCTTAGCTTTCCATGAGGACACACAAGACTGGGGAGCTGGTCTTGTTGGGTGTAAGAAACACTTTGTTTCATTTCACTGGGTTGGTTTTCAGATGGATCAGTCCCTTAATTTGGTCACTGCACTGACTACACCACACGTCTGTCAATAAAGCCAGTCAACAGTGGGAACGGACATCAGGGAGCAGCAACATCAATCTGATCCTGCCAGAACATGTTACAACATCCAAGTACAGTCTTTTCATTAAATTAATTAACCTTGATTTAATTAACAAGTGAATTAAATCAGTCCTCTTTCAGAGATAAAAAGCCATGTTGTCAATAAGATCCTAGACTCACGACAAGCTCAGATCCTAACGTACTACCTCTGCTCTTAAGCAGGCCCTGTAGGGAAATAGTAGTATTTAACAAGGTCAAAATCTGTCAGTGTCACGGGGGCTTATAACACTTTACCTCCCTGCATCTGAAGCCCTCAGAATGCCTGATGTGAAGAAAAAAAAACCTCATGTGCTCCATCTTCCTGCTGTAGCTACACTGCCTTTTAGGCCTGGAACCAAGTGATTACTGCTAGTTCAGGCGAGATCTGCACATGTTCTCTTGTACAGGGTGAACATGCAGTGATAGGACAAGGGGAAATGGTCTAAAACTGAAAGAAAACAGGTTTAGATTAGATATTAGAAAGCAGTTCTTTACTACAAGAGTGGTGAGGCACAGGCACAGGCTGCCCAGAGAAGTTGTGGATGCCACAACCTGAAAGCTTTCAAGGCCAAGCTGGATGGGGTTTGGAGCAACCTGGTCTAGTGGAAGGTGTCCCTGCCCATGGCGAGGGGGTTGGAACTAGATGATTGTTGGAACTCTCTTCAAACTCAAACCATTCTAAGATTCTATAACGTGCCACTGCTGTGCCGAGCAGCCTCAAAACTGCTTTCCATAGTTATCTGAGAGGTAGAAATACGGTTTTGAAATTTAAGATGATTATTAATATAATCTTTTCTGAGAACAGAAGTAGTACAATTACTCAGTGTTACACAGTAGGTTGCCTCAGGCGAGAGGAAGTGTACAACCGTATATCAAGTCTGCGTATTCTCTTCACCGTCTTTTACATTTATCTTTTACATTATGATTCCCTTTTACTTCTTAGGAATGCTTTGCTTGGGTAACATTATAATACATCATCAAGTATCTTTTACGCTTGTGCAAGTGCTCATATCCTCAGTCCTAATTCTTCATTAAGACGACTGTCAGCTGTTGTTTTGGGCAATGGAGTTTTTAAACCAGAAATAAAAATGCATCAGAATGACTTCATGTTTTAAAAATACAAGAATGGTGTAACTAAGGTAATCACTCCTCCAGTATTCTGCACACAATGCTATCCAAAATCAATAGTGAGAAATATCACTAGGCAAAATGATACAATGCTGATAGATTATGTGTTGATTTACATGAACATCAACATACTGGGAAACATTACAAACCATTTAATCTACCATCAGAGTAGAGAACATTTAGGAACGAAAAAAGACCAATAGTGCTTCATACACAATTTGGCTTTGGGGACCAGATGTGTTATAGCTTCCATATGTCTCAGCCTACTAAATGCATTTTTAATGGCAAGTTCTTGCAGAGCAAAATCTGCACGGTTGCTTGGGTAGTCTGTCAAAAGGCAAAATTTGCCCTGAACTTTATTTCAGTGATGCTTCTGCATGTTCTGGGAGCCCCACAGAGGTCATAGAAGGAACAGAAGCATCAGATTCAAACTATAATAAGCCTTTTTGGACATTCCACCAATTTCTAGGGCATTAAATATAGATTATTGTTCTTATGACTCAGTATTTCTGGCCCTACTGATTAAGCATTTTGAAACTTCCCCTAGACAGTAATAGATCATTAGTACTGGAGCACTGCCAGACCAATTACACATTTGTCTATCAGACCAATACCATTCCAAGAAATTGTCCCTCAATCAACAGCACTCTGGGTGCTAAAGTTCCCCAGGCCTTTCAAACTTCAAACATTTTTTTCTTGTTCTCTACTGTCTCTGAAGGGCCCAAAGATCCCCAGTGGAATGAAACCTAGCAGAGTCCTACATTTCATTGTACAAGCAGAAGCTCAGGACAAAAAAGGCACAGAATACTCTTATATGAAAATTACTTTTTCCAACAGGAATGAAGGGCAAAGCAAGTGTTAATTGGTGCACACAAATGTGCCATTTGGCACATAGTGGTATTGGGATCTTTTCTGAGTTCCCTGACATGTATTGTTCATTAAGCCAACATAAAAAAACCCATGTTTTGTATGATAACTAGCGTTCCTTCAATTTCAACAGTGTTTCAATGATATAAAGGTCAAACTTCTATTTTGATAAAAAAATTATCCAGATGTAAAGGACCTAAACTCTAATTGAAATCTAGTAGGACTTAGAGTTAAGAAACACTGCCAAGGAGAACACCTGAATGCGTTATCACCAGATAGGTGAGCCATTATAAGCTTTTACAGGCACTTCACCGAATCACAGAACAGAGCTGGAAGGGACCTCTGTAGATCATCTAGTCCAACCTCTCTGCTAAGGCATGATCACCTAGAGCAGGTTACACAGGATCCAGGTGGGTTTGGAATGTCTCCAGACAGGGAGACTTGACAACCTTCCTGGGAGGCCTGTTCCAGTGTTCTCAACTTAAAGATGTACTTCCTCATGTTCAGGTGGAATTTCTTATGTTTTAGTTTATGGCAGTTACTCATTACCTGGTTTCTGGGCACCTCTGAAGAAAGTCTGGCACCATCCTTTGAGATATTTACATGTATTGATGAGATCCCCTCTCAGTCTTCACTAAGCAGGCCCAGCTCCCACAGTCATTCCTCATTAAAGAGATGATCCTGACCCCTGATCAGCCCTAATCCACTGGACCCTCTCCAGGAACTCCTTGTTTGTCTTTAACTGGGGAGACCAGAATTGAGCACAGTACTCCAGCTGTGGCCTCACTAGGGTGCAGAAGAGAGAAAGGATAATATCCTGTGACCTGCTGGCCACACTCTTCCCAGTGCACCCCAGGACACCACTGGCACCCCTGGCTCCAAGGGCACTGCTTGCTCATGGTCAGTTTGTCATCCACCAGGACTCCCAGATCCCTTCTTGCAGAGCTGCTCTCTAGTAGGTCAGACCCCAACCTGTGCTGGTACTTGGGGTTATTCCTCCCCAGGTGCAGGACCCCGCACTTGCTCTTTTTTAACCTCTTTAGGTTTCTCTCTTCCCAGTTCTCCAGCCTATCAATGAATGGCAGCACAGCCTTCAGGTGTATGAGCCACTGCCCCAGTTTCATACCATCAGCAAACTTGCAAGGGTACATTCTATCCCTTTTTCCAGGTCATTGACAAACAAGTTGAATAAGACTGGACCCAGTGTTGATCTCTGGGGAATGCTGCTGGCTACAGGCCTCCAACTGGATTCTACTCTGCTGATCATGACTCTCTAAGCTCTGCCATTCACCTAGCTCTTGATCCACCTCACTGTCCGTTCATCCAACCCACATTTCCTGAGCTTACCTGAAAGGATGCTTTGGGAGACAATGTCAAAAGTTTGCTGAAGTCAAGGTAGACTCCACCACTCTCCCCTCATTGATCCATCCTGCCATCCCATCATAGAAGGCCATCACACTGATCAAGCATCATCTCCCCTTGGTGAAGCCATGCTGAATACTCCTGAAGAGTAGTCTACACTTACTCAGGTTTGTAGTGCAAAGGCAATTCAGTCAGACAGAGTACTCCAGATCTGCTGCATGTTAGCAGGGTGTGCACACACTGTTCACTGCAATGACTTTTAGCAACTTTAACTTGATTGCATACTTGATACCACAGAGTAATAATTATACATGTCTAAAAACATGGATTCAAGAGGTAAGCTATTGATCAGTCATGTAAGAGTCATTTTAAATACGGACAAACGTTAACACAGAAGTTTCAGTGAACTTCTTTTGCTACCAGAAAAAAAAGATTAAATTAGGACACACGAAGGGGTAATCCTGTTGTCAATTCTCAAAACAAACAAATCTTTAAACTCATATTTTTGTAGTCCCTAATAGGGTTAATCACATGAATAAATTTCAAGGCAACCTGAAGATTCCAGTCTGTAAAGGCAGTTTCATGTAGGAAACAGATTTTCACCTTAATGCATTGTCATGGGTTATAAAATAGATCAAATTCCACTGCAAGTCAAAGAAAAATTTTACTACTTTTTGAATGTCAAAGATGGCTTTTTCCTTATCTACCACCTGCAATAAAACTCCATCTGAAGTACCTTAGAGAACATTCAACCTCTAATTGTTATTTTACTGCTTCTAGAATCCTGTAGTGAGCAATCATTGAATTACTGTCAGTGATGATAAGTTTTCAAACAAATACCCTCTTAAAAAAGCCCACATGCATATTTCATACTCAGAAAAACTCAAGCACCTTCAAACTCATGAGGAAAATCAAATAGTTTCAGATACAATGTTCAAATCAACCACTAGATTTACAAGATACCTCAAACAGACTTACACTACTAAATACAAGCTTCTTTGCAAGTGATTTAACATTACTGTGTTGTCTCTTTATTCTGCAATTTCCTCTATGCTGGAGAAACTTCGCCATTTTGGACCTGCAAAGTTCTGTGTTCAAACAAGGATGTGCTTGTGTATATCAGACTGAGTGATGGGGACGTCAGTTAGCCAACAATTAGGAAAAAAAGCCCTAAACAAGGACTTTAGCACAGTTGATAATTATCCTGAAATTAAAATTCAACACCCAATCACTCTTAACCTAAACAGTGTAAGGGACATACATGGAAAGAGAGATCATTTTGAAGGGTTTGGTTGTTGGGGTTTTTTTTCTTGTTTGCTGCAATGGAGATATGTTCCTCTTTTTATATTGGCTTAAAAAAAAGACGTTGTTATAAACAATTTTTCGGGGGGATAAAAATAGGAAAAACTCCCAGCACACCTGCTTCACTAGTCAGAGAAGGCCTTTCTAAAACTAATATTGCAAATTTCATGTTAAAGTCACATGATTATTCAGCTGTCCTCACAGTAAACCTGAATTCCTGTTTCCTCTGACAAGTATGGTTATTGGAAATTAGAAAATGTATAAATTTTATCAAAGACAGACTTTGTACTTGTCACACTCTTCTAAAGTATCACATCTGTCAGACAGAGGTTACTTATTAAAGTGTTAAATCGAACATCTTACCCCAGGAACTACTGCCTTTCTCCTCTCTTGTCAATTCATTTATTGTTAAAACCTTCACGCATACCATATCTTAAACCTCTAAATATGCCAAAGACCACTGTAAAACACGTGTTTTGTTTCTTAAGGAAACTATGAACAGTGATAAAATTTTGCAGTAGTTTGGGCTTGCTTCAAGTACTGAAACAGATCAGAGTTGCTGTAGCATAATTACAATTAAATACTCTGAAACAGTATCTTTTAGATTGGATATAACACATTCTTTTCACTTAATACTACTTAAGTAGCATGACAGGCACATTACCTCAATTGATAAAGGCCAAGGCCCTGTGGAAATACATGGCATATGTATTATACTTAATTTTGCCCTCTCTCAAACGAAGTATATGGGTCTGAACCATCTACAGAAAAAAACCTTATGAAATGAGATACGGCTTCTAGATAAGTAATTAATACCAGACTAATTTCTTTAGAGTCATGGAAGAGGTAAACAGGTCATGTTTCTAGCAATATGCTTTATCTAAACCATAAGAATATAAGGTTTTGTTCTGAAGCAGGTTTTTCTATTTTATTAAACAACATGAAAACAAACCCATTTAAAAGTAAGAAGCAAATGGGTCAGACTGAATTCAAGTATTTCCCCCCATTCAAGAAATTGTGTGAATTTAAGAGACTGTCAACACTTAGCCTGAACATTTTGAAAACCTTCCTTGCATTCCCCTCTATCTACTTCAGTCTGGATAGGAGACATGAGACTTAGAGACTTGACTTCTCAGACTGAGTCTTAAATCTAAGATGATATATGTGATGTTATTTTCAGAACTCTAGATTCCTACACACTTCTATATTGAAAACTGATTATTGTGTTTTAAGTCATAGAGATTAGATTTGCTTGTTTATTCAGAATTTATGTTCCCTGTGAACAAATTAACTGGAGTGGAAGAAAATTACTTTCTTGTTGACTTACCTAGACAACTCTTCAAAATTTTATTGAACATATAATGTTTTGTATTTATATAAATACCATCACTACAGTTTTACAGAAAAGCTTGCACCATTTTGCTTATATAAACTGCAAGTGAACTAGTCTTGCCCTCAGCATTTACCCTTCAAACTGTTCCAGCCAACTTGAAAAGGAAATGTAGTGCCGAGAGAAGAAACAATACAGAAGACCTCCTTTTCAAGCAAGTAAATTCTAATTTTTCTCCCATTTAATAACAATGTCTCTAAAGATAAGTTGTTCAGAGTACACATGCAAAACAGCCACACTTATCTGAACTTCCCCAATAAGCTGATAACAGGACTGTTGTTAAAGCAGTCAAATGGATTTATTGGGTTTAGGAAATGCTTAAGCTAGAAGGATTAATTACTACTAAAGTGACTCCCAAACCATTCAATTTTATCAAATGCACTTTCTTTGATCAGATAGTCCTTGACAGCTGTCAAAATGTTAAGCTTTAAATATATCACTAAGCTTAGAACTACCTCCAGAGGATTTTGATTTTCTTATTAACGTCACTGTAAGGATGGCACTCTCAGCTTCATACTGATAATTTTCTCCTTTTCAACCATTTATTAGTGAATAAAGGTATAAGATAAAATGCAATAATGAAAGAAAATCTGAATTAGAGTTTCAGAGTTAACAAAATGATCTGGCAAACATTAAAATGCAATTGATCAGATTATCACAGGTCTCACACAGTTCCCACAGCCTGCTCCTACTGAGTAATGACGATGTCTGAAAGGTAACAGGGATACAAGAGTTTGGTAGTGTTACAGCATGATCACTGTGACAATGCTCGTGCGATTGCATTTTGCTCAGCTATTCAGTCATTCAGGTAGGGTGCTTAAGTAGACTGCTGACATGTGAAAACACTGCTTCTTTGAACATTCTAAGTGAAGCACTTATCCTGCAAATGTCATTGTTATTTTGATCATGGTGCTCACAAAACAGTGAAGGGCTAATGGAAGCTCCAAGTGAACTCTATGCAATCCAAAACAAACAAAAAGGAAGTCTCTGAATTATTATCAGCCTTCTACTCCACTAGATTACAGAGTTTCAGCATAGCAGGATATCCTGCACCTTACCCAAAGCCTCATGCTAAAATAACAAGTTACTCTGACTTTCCTCCAGTTTTACTCAGCACATGTTATGCTTCTACTAAAACACACAAAACTACCTTCTCACAAAATTTTTTAACAAGTCTGTCCCCATTCAAGGGAGAAATTAATTTTAAAGCACCTTCTCAAGAGAGAAATTTAGGAGGAAAATTTACTGCTAAAAACTGTTTCTATACAAACTTACATCTAACACGTCACAGTTTTGTTCTGTATACAAATATCTTGATGCATATACACACTGATAAATTACAGACATTAAAATTAATTGTCCTGATGTGATGGTGCATCCTTAACTGGCTTATTCATAGCTACCTTAGTCATGACATTGTCTTTTTTTTTTTTTTTTTTGGGGGGGGGGGGGGTGGGCTTGAGCATTGACAGGGAAACGTCTCCTAGATTAAAACCCGCCAGATTAATTTGTATTCCCTCATCTTGACAAAATCCCTTTGGTCCAAGATGCAGAAGTAGCAGTAGATGGATTTAATATACCAAAGACCACCTTACAACAAAAAGGAAAACTACATACCACTGGAAAAGATGAATATCTATCAGTGGAAAGGTAGAAATCAAGGCCCATTGCTGAACTTGCTGTAGCATAAAGACTATTTGAAAATTATGTTCTCTGACTATGAAAAAAACACAGGATTTTTGTTATTTTTTACAATGAGAACTATGAATACTTGCTTAGGATCTAACACTAGAATCAGTGGATCAAGATGAAAGAGGTAATTTTTAGAAAGCTACTCTAAAATGGCTTGGGAAAAAAAACCCAGAATTGTTCAGATGAAAATTAACTTGCTGCCACTATCATTTGCAAGATCTGTAACAGAATTGTCTTGTGATTTCATGCTGTAGGATGCTAAGTGGAACCCAGTGTCCCCCACTGAGGTACCACACAGCCTTCTCATTGTGCCCACACCCTACCAGCCCCTCCAGCACAGGCTGGTCAGAGTCCCAGCTCCAGAGGAGTGGGAAGTCTCCAAGTGCTGCCATCCCCGAGGGCCCCTTCCACAACCAGGAGTTCAGTCCTCATCTTGACTGTTACGGAGACCGCAGAAAAACCCACAGGAAACATTGAAAACAACTAAGTAACAACCAGCTTTGCCCACATCTAATCCAGCAAATTCTCACTGGTGGAAATCTCCCTGATAAAAAAACCAACTTGTAAGTTTAATTTGCTGAGGTGACTGAAGAAAGTGTTGGAGACTTTTTGCTTGCTTTGCCTTAAAGATTTCCACTGAAACCCTGGATGAGGATAGTTTTCAGGCAGCACTAATGCTTGGGTACACACCTCTACCATCCTGCAACTGCTGCCTGAAAGATGGGGGCAGATTTTGCTATAAGGCTCCATTGGTGTTTTGTCAGTCAAGAAATCCGCTGGAGTCCTGAATAAAACAAAAAAAAAAAAAAAAAGCAAAACACCTCCCCTCCCCCCCCCAAAAAAAAACACCCCAAAATAAACAAACAAGCACGAAAACAAACAAAAAAAACCCCACCAAACCTCACCAATACACTTTAGCCAAAGATTTTAAAAGAATGAAAAGAATGAACCTACCAGTCATGAATTCTTCTTGTAAAAGAGAAGGGTGTTTACCTCAGTAAAAAGGGATGGTAGAGACTAGAATTCAGATTAAGACATGACCAGATGCATGTGAAAGTAAGGAGCTGAAAAGTAAAAGTAGACCACATAGGAAAAAACAATGCAGAAATAGATCATTAAAAGTCAATTAGCATCCCAAGGAGGAAAGACAGGCAATGAAGGAACAGATTGATAATTATGAACCGCGAAACAGAACATTAGGATAGCAAGATGATAATGCTGGCTAGATGAAAAAGAAAACTGTTAAAAATCAGCAAGTCAACAATGAAAGATAGAGAAAAACAAGATAAGTTAAAAACAAAACATCTGCAATATGTGAAAAAAATCCTCTGTGATTGATTTAGCATTTACTTTCTTAATTTCTAGTTTTATACTTTCTCTAGCTCACGGTATCACATACATAGAATCCTTTGCTCCAGCAAAGAAAAAAGATCATGATCGACCCTTGTGCAACAATCATTACAGCTGAATTTTGCTTTTCATCCTGAGAAACCAGTGGTGTTGATTTCACACCTTACACCTCCCTTCCCTGACACAAAGGTACCTATGCATGCAGCTTCACCATTCAGCCAAGCAAGTCTGAAGACCACAGATGGCCATGGTGAGCTGTGCACTCACCAACAGCACATTTATCTGTTCATGGCATGGCAAACTAAGCAGTTTTTAAAAAGCCCAAACAAAACCAAACTAGCATCACCACTGCCATCCTCACAAGTTTAACTCCCTCAAACAGCAAGCTATATCAGACAAGCTAAATGCTCATTCAGAATATGAGACCAGACAACAGGATAGGAACACGACCAATGCACTGCCTCAGCGGCAGGTTGGATTAAGTTGGATTACTTCAGCTGAGTCATGAAAACACATTTGAAAATCCTGCACATTTTCCTTGCCAGCTGAAGATCTGTCAATGAAAGCGTCATAAATTGGAAAACAATTAGAAGTTGAGTAGATTTCTGTAAGACCTTTGTAAAAGTGCATCTCTCTGGCCTTATTCATTATCCACTTCTGTGTAATAAAAAGCCACTGGACTCCATGTACTCTTGATGAGTTTGTCACAAATTAACAAATTAAGTTAAACTGGGCTGTCTACATCTCTGGTCTCATTTTCAGTACTAAAAGCCTTCCTCAATAAACGTGACCACCACCTGCTACATCCTGTAGCCCAAGGTCACTAACACTCACCTGGAGCTCGACAGATGGCAACTCTGGAAACGGTGGACACTTAAAGGAGCTGAATTGGTACCTGTGTTCTTTAACAGTCTTCAAAAACTTTCTATCCAGCCTCCACAGGAACAGAATGAGGTAATTACATTTAAAGTGGCCAACAGACTTCCCCTCGGCTGCTTTTTCCCTGTCCAGGAGCTGTTGACAACAAAATCTCTTCCAAGCTTCGAAAGCAAGTTTATCTTCAGGCTGCTGTAATGTTATCACATACAGAGTCATTGAGGGATTGGGTACTTGAAAGACTCTTGCAACAAGCAGGTGTCGTTTGCTTCTTTTATAGCTTCCTTTACAGCTTTGGCCTGTAACTCTTCCCTGAGAACTCGGATAATGTCAGGTGTGCTGTCTGCAGTGGACTGCGGGTGACAAACAGGATGTGACTGAAATTTGTGTTCTCTTGCATAGCAGCCCATCTAATGCCAAAACCTCACGCACTTCCAATCGGCACCAGGCTGGGCAAGCAATGAAAATGGAAGAAACCAGGATCCTAAAGAGGCTTTTGACAGACAGTGTATTTTTGACAAATGAACATCTGAAGAACAGTACAAACATTTTGATACTACTCAAAAATAGCTCAAAGTCTGTCTTGAGAAGTATCAATAACAAAGAGCAAAAGCCTCTAGAACATAAAAGCTGTTGACAAAACTGTCAGTGCTGTGCAGCATTTGACAAGAAGTACAAGAGCCAGCCTGGAGCTTAGAGGGAAGAAAATGAAATCCAGCACCCAACCCACAGTCACCCAACACTCACCCCTTAACCTAGAATCAAGCCTGACCCTCACCACTGCCTTGCCCATGCACAGACAGTAAAATCCAGCAGACATATTACATAGGCAAAACTGTCCTCACGACTATACTTGGATACAAAACCTTAATAAAAGACTGAGCATCCACTTTATACTAAGATTACTAGATGCAAAACAAAACCTAGTAGGCTTTAAAGACAAAGCACATTTTCTTCTTGAATTTTACTTAAACACACATAGAAAGAAACACTACAGAAGAACACACTTTGAATACCATTCCTGGTTTGAATACACATTCATTTCAGAAACATAAAGGAAAGGTTCCTTTCGTCTTTCTGGTCAATGACAAAAGAGAGAACTGACTAAATGAAACCTTATTTGCATTACAACTGTTAACAAAAAAAAAAAAAATTTGCCATTGTTAATAAGCAAAAAGTCACAATTTTTCCTTTGTAGGTCACTCTTTTCTTTTCTTTCTTTTTATTAGAAAAGTGAAAATAGATTGGAGTGGAAAACAAAAATAGGAAAATTAAAAATTAAATAGTAATTTTCTGCTATTATCATAAAATTATAAAGAATAGTTTGAAAAAATCTGTTGTTAAAGACCACTAGGAAATGAAAAATTGCAACCAATTGTATAATGATATCCACTAATCTCCTAAGATTCATACATTAATTCAATACATTCATCCTCTCAGTATGAACCTATTCTGTTGCTGCTTCTTAATAACCACTAGAATAAACATAATAAATTTACTTTAAATTTCAGCTGCAAATCACACTCTACTATATCTTCATTTTACATTTTCAGGTTTCTAGAATATTCAAACTATTTCATAACATTGCTATATAAAGCTTTTATTTACCTCAAAAGTCCTGCAAAACCAGAGATTTTGTGGGGGGAAAAAAAGCCTTTCACATTCTTCTTCCAATTGAAGTTCTCAGTCTTGGATTCATTTTTTCTTTTCCCAGCAAGGCCTACTAGAGATACATCTCCCATTGCTCTGTATGAAAATGGAATATATTGAAAAGCTGATTGAAAATCATTTCTATGTTATAGGATGTGGTTTATTTTTAGGTGTTGATAGTTCAGCCCTAGTGTTTCATTCACATAGGGTTTTGTCCACTTGCATTTCTAAAGCTGGGCTTTATTTTGCTTTGTCACTAAAATGAAGCAGCAATCTTGCTTCTGTAGCCTAAATAACACAGAGCTGAGTCACAAAATAAGCTTCTGTTTGACTTCCTAGTTGTAAGGAGGTTGGGGAGTCTAACATTAGTCTGCTTTGGTGATGGAGAGAAGAGGGAAGAGAAGATGTTGCTTTTGTTTATTATCATTCATATGACAGAACAGACTCAAATAATTTCAAATTTTTGTGCGCCTCCAATATTTGCAATACTATGGTCTACAACTTTGTTGTGTTCATCGTCATACTAAAAGCCCCAAAGTAATTGGTTCTGTATAGAAAACTAACAGAAATACAGCCTTTTCAACAACAAAACCTTTGATTTATCAATGTTCAGCAATGTGCAAGTACAAAGGGACAAAGATTTTACCTGAACAATAACATTGATGCTATTAAACAAATAAGAATAATCTTGATCAAGAACTAAAATTTCAGGCAAGTCTGTTGTCAAAATTCTGAGCAACTGAGAAGAAAGCACCAGAGGAAAAACTTGCCGCAAACCTTGAAAGGTATTTTAACATCCCTTATTTACAGATAAGGAAATTATGCACAGATGTTATACCTAAGGAGGATATGTACTTAACTGAGAATAAACATCCAGAATTAGCAAGCTCACCTCTGAATAGATATTGCAGAGAAGCACTCAACCCACACCTGTGTAATTGCATCAAGCAGATATCTTAGGTGACAGGCTTGTTGCTAGGATTCCTAGGGATCTCTCTCAATGTGCTCCTCACTTTTTCAAGCCAATGATTTGACTTAGGATGCTTTCAGAGAGAACTTGCTTGCCCTGTTTGAGGGGAGATATTTTTAGCTCACAGACACATTTAGAACGGACATTTTTGCCTACATAAATTCCTTCTATTTCTTTCTGCTGAACCCATGTTATGACTCTGGTGCATAAATGCCTCCTGGTTTTGCTATTGCAGCTGATGGAAAGGTGACAGTGGAGGGCAATAGAGATGTTTTACAGCATTTAATGCAGGCAGATTATAGTTCACTGGCAGCAGTGACATTACAAACCCTGAAAAGGAAAAGCAAAACACCTACTGCATGATTCAGCTGTTGGTTTTACCAAAACTTGCAAGCCTAGTGCAAGAAGATGGTCGGTGTGCAGGAATTAGATCATTTTCACAAACAGCAACAGCATCATGTAAGAAAGATTCCCATTCTTGGAACTGTGAGAAACCTGTCATGACCCACATTAACAGGGACATATACCACACTTCCAGAGCTGGTCCATTCACTGTTAATAAGTCATGTGAAGAGATTTTCGGTTTATTCTACAGATATGCCAAAGATACTGTTTATGTGAATACAATTACATTGGCCACTAAGTGGCCTTCTGCACCTCCCTGAAGCCACCAGCTCCACAGGAATGCCTGCTGTTCTCCAAAGACACAACATATTAACACTAAAACATGATGAGAAAGGGAGGGATGCAAACATCAACATGGGGCACACGAAGTTGTCAGTACCAGTTTACAGAGGAAACCTAATAGTTACCGGCCTTGTTATTTTTGTTGTATTAGATCATAATTAGACAGTGTGTCTGCCCAAACATTTAAAGGAACACTGCCTTGATACATAAACATGTACTCCAGCATCCAACCACAACAGCTGTTCTCTTTGTGTTTTCTGTACTAGTAGTAGAGCATCTGCCAAGCATGCAGAGCGCTAGAGGTCTGTGAAAGGTACTAAGCACACTAAATCCCTGTTTGTTCCTCTTCAAGCAATTCCAAGAGAATAAAAGATATTTCTATCTTCACACACTTTACTTCTTGTTGCATGTCAGTTCTTTCAGATTACAGATCATCCAACATTTTAAGCATTAAGCAAGGATTTTTCACAGTCTCTATGCTCTCATCCTCCAAATTATTAAACAAAACCTGCTGTCCTAGACACAATTTTCTTTCTACATTAGTAATATACAGAGATCTCCGGGTTCCATGCTAACTATAACTTATCATATTTCTAATAATATAATTAACTTTTCCAGAAGTACCCTCTCAAACATTCTGAGAAAACTTTATAGATGACATATGAGTGTGCAAAGGACTTAAAAGGGATTATACTACAACTTATTATTGATTCCAAATTAATCTTTGTTTATGTGGAAGATTTTAAAAAGTAGGAAACAAATTTATTATTCTAGGCTTTCACATTGCCCTGGACTAACAAGAGACTTTAACCAACTCCCATTTTTTAATTTTCTGCTGTAATTTCCTTTATATACTACATTACTGTGCCTTCTTTTCAGGTGGATCTTTACCAATTTTCTATTTTTTTGTGTTTTTTATCTGCCATAAGAATGTCTCCGACATTTCTGACCATTTCTTTTTCCCTCTGGATCTCTGTGATTTCCTGACTAGCCATCCTAACAGTATTTTGCAAGTGGAAGTCCCTTTTTGCTCCATTAGACAGGTATGGATAAATTCTGTTATTTATCTCCCAATGGTCTACATAGTAAGTACATCACTGTTGTTTTGTCTGTTTAAAAATCCAAACTCATTCTGAAAACTACACCAGAAGACAGTAAGGCCAGTATATAATAACTTCTCCCCCCTAGCAGCATATTCTTTTGCTACCTAGAAAATAATTAGCACAACACAATCACATATTTTCTGTATAATAAACAAGTGAGTTTCATAGGAGAAAATAAATTATATAATGAAACATTAGCCACTGCTTAATTACAGTTTTTATGTAATGAAGTGCTTTAGGAGGACCTCTGTTTCACTACTCCTTGTCTGAAGCAGTAAAATCACACTAGTTATATAAAAATCTGGGGCAATTCGAATTACTCATCTATTTTGTTAGAGTTTTGAGGTGGTTTTTATATACAATTTTCAAATTATAACACTGGTAAATTATCATTTCGAAGAACTTTTTTTCTCAGAAAGACATACAAAAGAATAAAACCCAATTATAAAAATGAACTCATTGGTATTGTCTAGTTACCACATTAAAAAGTCAATGCACAGCATGAACTTAATACTTAAGTATTAAATACATATAAAACATTTGTAAAAGATACCTTACTTCAGGTAAATCAACACACCTGGTCTTCATGATGACCTTTTGCACATGTATTTTTGAAAGCATTATGTTTGCAAGCAACATGAATTCAAACAGGCCACAAAATACAGTATCCTGATTCCAAAACTAGCTTTTAAACAGATGCTAATTAAGTGGTTATCACTGAATGTTGAGACTGTGCCAAAAAGCACTGCAAAAGTTGACAGCAAAGCTCACAGCAAAATAGCCTGAGAATAAAACCTGATATTCCTCTTCACAGTTCCCTGCTAATAAAAGCATTAACTTAAGAGCACATATGAAGGGAAGTGAGGACCTCCTGCTGCCTCTCTGATACGTTGTTGGTGGCAAATGGGCAATTTCCATACATGTGGCAATTTACTAGTGTTACAACCCATACCCAAATGCCTTGAGGCACTGACATGCCAGTCAGGAGAACAGGATCAGCATTAACATATCATTATGAAAGAAACAGCAAAAGGGAAAAGGGAAAAAAACCCATTCTGAATGAATGCTTCAGTGAAAGTTTCTTTGTAGACACGTTTTTAGAGGCAGGATCTGAAATTTCATACTCTCAGAGGCACAATGCAATTCACTCTTTTATGAAATATTAAGCCAAGGCATTAACCCTTCATTTCCCTATGACCATTCCTCTGAGTTTGCCAATAGCCAGATTCACCCAGAATTAAGCAAGCTGGCAAAAGTAAATAACCTTGTTATGAAAGGAGATGCATATTGTAAAACAAACCAAAAAAGTTTGCAAGACAGGGTACTAGACTCAGTCAATACCATACAGGAGTTCATGAATAATTCAAAATATCCTGTGCTTCCCTTACTGAGGAAAATACCACAGGAGAGAGAGATCCATTTTCCCTCTGTTCATTATTTATCACACCGTAATGTCTGGGAACTGTTTACCTTTCTCTTTTTCATGTATAACTCCAGATGATATTAATAAGACCCCAAAATATCTATCCCACTTAAATACAGACTCTTGAATTCCAAGACATACTGTAAAGTGTAAGTTCCCTTTGTTAAGAAAGCTAGATATTTTTTTATATATTGCCAATTAGAGGTGCTGAAAGCAACATCTAGTACTACTGCAGGTAAGAGGAGGTACACTGTTAAAACTTTTAGAAGTTTATCTAGACTTTGCAGTTTGTTCACTTCATATCATTCATAACTTGACTGTAAATAAGTGTATTTTTTTCTTTTTCTGTGAAAAACACCTAATCAAGTTCCAAACCTGCTCTCCAACTCAAAAAGTAATTGGGTAGGGAAAAAAACAAAACAAAACCACACCACAAATAATGCAATATAAATTTCAAGTTCATGAAACATTCCTTCTGCTCAGGAGCCAAGCAGACTATTTTACTTCTTGACAGAATGTTTTTTCCCCTTAAATTCCATACATGAATTTTATTCTTTATCAAAATGGAGAAAAAATATGCACGTACATCCCTCTGCATAAGCTTAGAGTTTTATGGTTTACTGGACTTCAATGATCAATTACATTCTCTTCTAAATTGTTCTTTCTAGGCCACACACCTCTCAAATATACTTTTTCTTCATGGGACATGTGCCTGGAGTTGTGCTGTGCAATAGCCCAAGACACAGTCCTTGCCACTTCCTGAACAGATAACACTTTTTACTGGTTAGCAACACTCCATCACATTTTCCTAGAACAGATACATCCATATACCCCAATGGCTGATAGATGATTCAAAAAGTAAATATCTTTCCTCTGCACTTTCTAAAGCAAATGTCAGGTGGCTTTCACTGTTGTATGATTCCTACTGGTTCAGCACACAAATAGAGCTTCACATCTCTTCCAATATTCCTATTGCTTCCTAAATACTGAACCTGTTTGATGAAGCTGTGCTAAGCAGAGCTGTAACAAGCATGGGCACAGGTACACCCTAGTAAAAACACTAATAACTACCACCTGTTCTCTCAAGTCTTGGTGCATATTCAAGGGAAACAGGTTTTATGTTCAACATACAGATTATCCAGCCCTGTAATGTTCCTAAAATTTCCACATACATTTTTTGTACGCAACAGCAGTATCTAGAATGTCTAGGCTCCCTGCCACCCCTGCTAATTCCTACAGTGCAATTTTTGAGGAATGAGTTCTTACACATTAAGTATTAGGACACAGAAAAAGCAAAAAATTTGTGCTCTGAGGAATTTGGCAAATGAGCAGTAAATATTTACCAGCTGCTAAGATCAGCTGGCTGTTTTGAATTTAATCTAAGTATAATTAAACAAACAAACAATCAAGATATTGAGATTGAATTTAACAGTGTGGAATAAAACCATTCAAACATTCTTCCATTTTAAAATTATACCAGCATTAATGATAATGAATGCAAATTCTTTCTTTTACTGCTAGACAAGTATTAATTTTTGGTTAACTAACAACACCACAATAGCTTCATAAATCATTGCCAGATATCTGTAAGGATGCCATCTGAGAAGCATTTCATTTTTAAAAGTTTGCTGTCATAACATTAAAATGGTTTGTCAAAACAACCTTGTCTCCAAAGGAATCGTGGCTTTGTTTAAATGAACATCAATTCTTTGTCTAGAAAACATTTCCTAAATGAGAACTGTCAATTTTTGGCTTGCTTTCTTAAATTGGACTTTTGCCTAAAGCATTTTCTTTGTTTACTTAGGAAAAACTCTTCATTTTAGTTCTTCCTTTTTTTTTTTTTAAGCATTTGAAATTTCAATCTCAAATCTCAATTTTAAGGTTTTCATACTGCAAGCCATACATTACTGGAAAGAGAGGGGTTGAGCTTTTAACAAGTCGATTTTTTTTCAAAAAATTTATGCGGGAGTTAAATAGATGCTAGTAAAAGCAAAACACTGTAGGTGCCCTAATCCTTTCAACAATTAAATTCCAGTAGTATGCCATGCTTCCTCTAGACATGAAATGCTGGTAAAACAAACAAAAAAAAAAAGCAATTCTCACCCACCCTAGTTTAGTTTTGTAAGAGATATAACCATTATTTTTATGGAAATCTGAGCCTGTTGAAAGAATAAAGATTAAAATAGCTTTTTCACAGCTGTGGGAGAACTAAACTTTTCTAGCATATTTGTGAAGTAAAATTTGTACATACGTTATGCCTAGGATTACAACTATAAAATACTACAGTACAGGACAAGAAATGGTACTTAAATTCCATGGCAGCTAAATTCCCAGCACAATACCCCATCACAATCTCACACAATCCACTACTAGGGATTCACCTCCTCAAAGTTCAGGAAAACAGCTTTTTAACAAGGGAAATTCTGAACCAGCATAATTTTCTAGCACCTAGCATGCATTTTGTTCCTTGGGTTTTTTTCCTTCAGACCTTTTTTGGTGACTCATTGCAATTATTTACTTATAAATTTCCTGATTAAAAGTATAAAGATAAAAAAAAACCCCAAGTGTATTTAAAATCTTCCTCCCAAAAATAAATGCACATCCGTTCTCTAATTCCCCTTATTATTTTTAAGCCAACGAATTCCTTACATAATATTGGATGAAGGCTGGAAAAGGAAGCAAGAAAAGAAACATGCTCAAGTTTCTGTGCTGGGAACCATGCTCAGTGGCTTTTAGTGTTTAATTTTTGTCTGTTACTGTATAGTCATTTTGTTAAGTCTTCAAGAAGAAGATAATTCAAAGACAAAAGTAGGCTAAACATCAAGTTTGACACTGACATAAAGACCCATTCCATCCAATTACAAAGGCAAATCTAACAGGTTGTCAACCACTCTACTCAAAGAAAGCATATGGGCTAAAAGGCTGATGTGTGGACTGTAAGAGGGACAGCAAGCAGAAATAAAATGGCATTGGGAACAGACTGCACACAGTCAGAAAAAGAACATGATACAGCTCAAACAGGATCTGTTTTCACAGAAAATTAAACAAATCTTTCTTTTCAGTTTCTAAAGAATAAAACTGAAAAACCACAAACATGCATCTGACTCTCTGGTAACCTGGTGTCCTAAGAGTTAAGAAGCTATTTATTCAACACTTAAGATTAGTGTCGTATATAAAGTTGACATTTGATAGTCTTCTTGATCACATGGGTTTCTAAGCTCAGCTACGAAGAAAGGAGATGCACAGATAGCTCATCATTGCACATAAAACCTCACATTAATGGTCTCTAACAGAGGTGAAAGAGACTCGAGACACCCCATGTTTGAACCCCAATGCTAAGCAAGAGAAGAGACCATAAAAAAAACTAGGCTGAGAAGGAGAAAATGCATTGTTGTCTCCTGCACTTCTTGCTTGGCATTTCCAGCTGTGGTTAGGGGCTGGGGAATATTGCCCTATACTGAATACAGAGAACTACATGGATGCATCACTTACAAGCATCTGGTTGCTGGAAGTGAGCTAACTAGCTCCCAGGTACCAAAGATTCAGGTTCTAATACAGTTTTTAATTGCATTGTATCTCCATCCTTGGAGACACCCAAAAACCATCTGGATAAAGTCCTGGGAAGCTTGCTCAAGGTGGCTCTGCTTGAGCAGGGGTGCTGGACTTGGATGACCTCCAGAGAACCCTTCCAACCTCAGCCCTTCCATGATCCTGTCATGAAGAAGTCAGGCTAATGAGAAGAAATTAAATGTGTGCCACTGTGAGGGCCCTGAACACGTCTTTCTGGGGGGGTTTTAAGCCAAGTCCAGCTTAGCAGCTGAGTCCAAACTCATCTATGCTGCTGAGAAGCATCATCATGAAAAAAACTACAAGGTTCTTGCCCAGCTGCTTTTTGGCTGGGGCTGTACCACTGGCTCACCTCACTGCTGCCCTGCAAGTGGGCTGTGACTGTCTGTGCCTCCTCTCCCACCACCCTGGTCTTCACCCCGGCCCAGACCTTCTGGCTCAGCTTCAGACACATGTCCCAACACACCGTGGACTTGCTGGGAAATCACTGGGGAGACACTGACCCTGACCACTGTCTTCAGACCTAATCCAAGCCCTGACTCATCCCTTAGCAGCCTGGCTCCTTGTTGTGATGGTCACCTGCCTTGTTACAATGTGGGGTTCCCAACCAACCTTCACTGGTAGAGCAATCAGATCTTCCTGCCCCACAGCAACACCTGCATAAAGACAAATTCATTTAATCAATAGGGGAAAAATGAAGAAAAATCAGTGGTATATCGGTACTAAATGTCAAAAGCACAGGAATCGAGAGGACAAGCAAGCCAGTATTGCTATTATTTATGCTCCAACAGTTTGAGATAGTACAACTGTATCTGCAAAGACAGTAGGAATTCTCAGTGCATGTAATAAGGATAATACAACTTGCAATGTAATAAAATCTAAATACACAGAGGACAAAATAATGCCAGATTTATCTGGTAATGCTACAAGGAGTTCAAGATAATAGCATATGGTATATTTAAATAAATACTTTATTTGGAGTCTGAGGGAGTCTAAAATACTCCGAAGACTATAAACAAATCACAGCAAAAGTATAAAATCGACATTTCTTAGCAAGTGGCATGGGTAGGTGTGGCCAGCCAGTGTCATAGTAAGTAGCAGGGCAGGAGAAAAAAATATCTGGTTAAAACATCAGGACAACCTCTTATTTTAACAAAAGGCTCCCTTTGATCCTTAGTGCCTCTGGAAAAAAGAAAAAAGGCAGCAAATATTTTTTCATTAGAGAAATAAAAAAAAGGGAAGTTCTGAAGTTCTTCCAGAGTAAACTCCAGTTCTCAGCTAATTTAGTTCCTTGGGAAAATATATCAAGTTCACTTGAGGGAACTGGTGGAGAGAAAAGGAAAAGCAGTTATTCCTACAGGCTTCAAAAAGAAAGAATTTCTCTTTATCTGCATTATCCTGAGATTTTCTCAAAAATGAAGCAACCATGAGGAAAATGATGGTATTATTGGGCTTCAGACCAGCCTTTTTTTAATGGACTGTAAATTAAACAGAAAAATTAGGAAGAAGGATGAGCTCTTGCTTTTGTTATGGGCAGCTTTTGTTCCATTTTCTAAGAGCCTGAAAAATTTGGCACTTGGCAACTTTCTAAGACACAACACCTTTTGTGAGTTTTCTGCCCTCATAACCTGCTGCAGGTTTACTCTTTACACCTTCCAGAATTAATATCTAGGAAAGCATTAGTGTGGTCCTGTCCCAAACATCACTTACAATTTTCATATTAATTTGATTCTATATGTTGTATTTTAAATGTAGATGTTTAAAATCAGGTATTTAAATACATGGCTGAGCTTCTGAGCAACAAGTGAGGCAGGTTTCAGAGCTAATTATAAATGCCTGTGCCCATGCAAAGCCAAGCTGGAGAGGTAAGGGCTCTGTTCAGAAGGGGATCTGACATTTCAGCTGGCCACAATATGATACATGAAAAGTGTGTCTCTCTTGGCCCATACCTGTAACCATGAATTTGCCCGATGACCTGGGCTCTGGGCTGACCCCGTGCCACCCCTGGCCAGCACATAAGTAGATGCCTTCATATTCTTCTCACATCAGGAGCATATTTCAGTAAAGGGGAAACCTTTATTTCTGTGGCTTTATGTGCCATTTCTCAGTTTTGGCAGAATTTCTCTGAACTCACCGAAGCTCCAAACGAGATTTTCATGAGTCAAGAAAAACAGTGAGAATGAGACAATGCTTCTTCCCCTGCAGCTGTTCTAGGTATTTTTCAACAGACCTTTAATAAAAGATTTCCATGACACACTTTCAGTGGTGCATCACCTCCTGACATTTGACTAGATGCACTATAAAACCCTCTACTGGTGAAGGAAAGAGGAATGCATGACAAGGAATGCAAAAAAGAATTAAGATGGCAACATACAGAACACAGAAACATTTTTAAAAAGACTTTAAAATATCTTCCAACTTCAAAGATATCTTTGCAATTCACTTTTGAAAGCCTGAAATGTCCTACGGTTGGTATGCAGAAGGCATATGCAATGCATATGGAAGAGATTCAACACCTTTATTTTTACAAAATAAACAGACTCCTTCTTCCCTTTGTGGGGGAGCCTTCTCTCTAACCCAATTCAAATAGGACTGCATTGGGGAAAACAAGACAAGCAGAGCTTGACATAGTCCCACTCACAAGCTAAATACAACCTGCTTTAGAAGACAAAGAAGCTACTACAAGGCTTGAGGTGCTTGTGCTTGGGCCACCTCAATTGGTATCTCAATTAAGAATCAAACAAACTAAGAAATAAACATTATCACTAGCAGACAGCTAAAATCCCCCTCTCAGTCTGAATGCTAGTGAGGCTTATGCCAGAACTAAGAAAGTGTGGAAATGGAAACTGCTGCCAGACATGCAGTTTCTCTCTCTGTCCACTTGTAGACAGCTTTGTAGTAAAAGAAATAGCAAACACACCAGCCAGAGAGCAAATGAGATTGTGTAGATGGCCATTTTGGAGTCAAAAGAGCTTGGCTGGTTTTTGGTTTTGTTGGGTGGGGTTTGGGGATATTTTGTTAGATTGGGGCCTTTGGAGGTGTTTTTAATTACTAAGCACCTATGTATGTGTTGCTCAAAGCTACCAATTCAATCTTAAGGAATGAAATGGCTATCATTGCATTTCCCACTCATGATCCACATTCATAGATGATTCTGAACTACAAATATCCCAGAGACAAGGAGCCTCATTGAAAAAAGAAACCCACGAACAGCATAGTCTAGAACTGGCTGGCAATGTGCAAATGTGTGGACATACATTTTGCTAATCTCAGTTTTTCTAAACATGACCAACTGCTAGATGCTCTCCTGATCTATAAAGTGTATCTTTAGTATTACTGAAAAACAGAGATTTCCATTTTCCAGCTGAATTGACTGGAAGACTTGCAAAGTTTCTGGGTAGAATAGTGGTAAATTTTAAAAAGCCAAACTATTGCAGCTCTTATCAGCCCTTTCAATTTTCTAACTAACACGGAAGTAAAATCATTCCACCACTTTTGCAACATGATCCCATGGATCATTCCCAATGACACCTCGAAGCAATGTAACTCCCCCAAATTTATAACAATAGAGAATTTTCAAATGACAAATAGCCTTACATATTCCATAAAATGTACATTATATGAATTTTACTCATTTTTAGGTTCAATCACACTCACATCACTGAAGACTAAATATGGCCTTTAGCTTTTAAAATAGTTATGACTGGTAATGGCTGGTAACTGCATTAAAGCTGAAAACTTCAGTGGGAAGGTTCTGCAAAGACACCTGCCTGAAAAAGTCATCACAGAAGTCCAGAGTAAGCACTGCTGAACAATAAAAAACTTCAAATACACATAAGTATTATCCTTAAACACAAATCTCACATAGAGGATTACAGATAATCCCAACAGACTGGCTAAAGCTTTATTCCAAACTAATCCTAAGTATTTTCTTCCTCTTATATGGATACAGCCCTGTAATGGTTTATGTCCTTTAAAGAAAAGTTTAGAGCATTTATCCGAAGTAGGGGTATCAAGATAGAAAAGCAGTGAGGACCTGGCTCAAATAGGAAAATGCAATAAGTGGCAAAAAAATCTCTCATGTACACTCACAGTACAATACAGGCATGAGATACACGTACACAAATACTGTGCATACCTGCCCTACAGCAGTGAAAGTGGGGCTATCCACCACTTTCCTCTGCCATCTGTGAATTCTAGCTTATGGAAATTAGTCCTGCTGTTAATCCTCTCCATCACAGTTTCTTCTCTCCATCTCCCCCATGGGAAAGAAAACCAAAAAAAACCAATAAAAAGAGCAATGTAGCCAAGAGAAATGGGCTGTTCTGCAAGAAATAATTTTACTACAAACTACTCTCCAGAGAGAGAGGAACCGAGAGGTCAATGTAGAGTGACTTCCCAAAATGTTACCTGTTCAAAAGATTTTTTTCCTTCCTTGGCTAGTCTGCTAAAGAAAAATAACCTCCTCTAGACTTACTGTTCCAATTTACACAGTCATCCCAGATTTCCCAAGGTGATGCTGCTAGGTGCTAGGAAAGAAGAACTGTGCTGAATTAAAAGTTTTGGCAGATAGGACTTCTCAGTTTGTTTGGCAAAATGATACTAAAGAGTACAGAGTTTAATAAAAAGGAATGGCTCTTCTGAAATCTCATTAGAATCTGTGACTTATAGATTAGCTGTAGAACATGAAACACCTCTAAATACTACTTAATGTGTCAGCATTTACATTTACTTTTAAATGGTTAATGAAGACTGGCTTCATCTTCAGCTTGGTAAATGTATTATATTTTCCAGCTGTCACAATATAGTACAAAGCATTTATTCAGTTCTAAGTAGTGCAAATAAAAGATATTTGCTGCCATTTTCTAGCAAGACATGCTACCAGCTGTCCCCTGGATAATGTAAATACATATAGGGACAGAAAAGGGTGTCTAAATTTCTATAATTAATATTTTTGGGGGGTTTAAAATATTTCTTGATTTAAAAAATAACTGTTCATTACCCTGTTAAATATGTTCTCTGGGGTGATCTTTAATTTTTAAATATTGACAAAAATCTAAGAATTTTGACAAAAAATATTCAGTTGAAGAATTGTTTTCACTGCCACCTTCTCATCTTATAGAACTTCCTGCCTGCAATCTTTCTCCCCTCCCATGATTTCACAAAATGCACTTAGTTATAGATTCCTTTATGGGATAATTAGCCTTTAAAAGCTTAAACCAGATGCGTCTTCTATACTTCATTATTTCACATATACACAGAGATCAGCTGTGACCTTCAGGGTTGAATGCATGAGGAATGCACAACCTCTAAAATATCATACAAATACACTAGCACTGGTATCTCAGGCACACATAACATGCATATGCAGATTCTTACCAGAAGGAAAATCTACCTTTAAGATTGAGCAGTGAAAAATTTTAAAGCATCTTATGTTGTCTGATCTTCTAGAATACAATCAATCAGTGGAACAACACATTAAAGAATGCCCATTAGAAAAATGGAGCAGTAAACTACCAAAATATTTTATATCAAAGCTAGTTCACTATTTTATTACTACTTAGGACTAAAAAGAGATCTTACATGATCACTTGATACTCCTACAGATTTGTATTAGCTTTCCTGGTCCTTGGTCATAACAATTCACCTACCTTCAAGACACTAAAATTTACTCCCACAACATTTGATATCCCACAGCATCATGGAGGGCTTAAAGGCGTTTTCCTCCAGAAGTATTTCCTGTGCATATTGCAGTTGCTTGCTGTGAAGCACCAACTTTTCCAAAGTTTCCTTCAAATTTTGTCATCACTTTCTTCACCTAAGGTCCTTTAGGCATAAAATAAAATTGCATTTTAAAAATAGAATATATAGAATTAAATTGTCACATTTTTCTCAATATTCAGCATTTTTCTATCATTATGTGGAAAAATATCCACAGTATTTGTCACCTCTTTGAACAACAACCATGTAAAAACATTAAAATAAAGTGGTTAGGAATTTGAATATCACCCATGCTGCTGAGGTTTGGTTTGCAAAGAATTACTGGTATTTCAGAGAGTGTGATCTCTAGCAGCATTTTAAACTTCATCTAAAAATACAAATTCATTCATGTTACTATATTGGAACATAGAAATAAATAGAGATAACATACGAAAGACCTCTTGCCTAGGGACTGACCTTTTCAGGCTTATTCCAGTACTTTACTTGCTCCTAGTTATTGTTCAATATTCCTTTCCCAAGAGCACATTAATAATAATAAAAGAAGGCTAACAGCTTTGATAGCTGATTTAGAGGTTCAAATTCTTTACTGCAGCAATGAGATGGTTTATAAAAAGGCAAAATGCCAGTCATGAGATTCTACCAGGCTATTGGTAAACTACTGACAGCAGCACTACAGCAAATCAATCAACAATGCAAAAAGCTGACAAAGAAAGAAGAAAATAAAGGCTTGAACAACTTTGCAGTTTACAGGCTTTTGCTGACAAATTGTGCTGCCTAATGAAATTTTATCTTGCATTACAGGAAAATTCCAGATTTTGGTGGTAGACCAGGTAAACAGAATCAAAATAAATTTCAAAGGTAGGACTACATACAAAAATAAAATTCTCTTTTCAGACACACAAGAAGAAGGCATAAAGACAGCCATGTTTCAAAACAGAAATAACTATTAAAAATACTTTTAAAACAAAAGAATTTTGGCAATATTTTCCCCTATTTTTTCAGGTTGCTATTATTTGCATTAAACTTGAAATCTACTTGGAAGTTAGAAATATCTCAGCCAGGGCTAACTGACTTTGCCTCAAATGCATAAAAACTCACTAGATTAAATTACAAGCAATCAGTGGTGTTTCTCATTTGAAACAGCCCTCAGTAAGCCTCATTTATAAACAAACAAGACATAGCATTATTAATTTATT
The DNA here is from genome assembly GCF_009650955.1 of Corvus moneduloides. Lineage (NCBI taxonomy): Eukaryota > Metazoa > Chordata > Aves > Passeriformes > Corvidae > Corvus > Corvus moneduloides. Next base: position 28,806,842 of record NC_045479.1, read on the forward strand.
AATGGACTCAGTGTAGTATATAATGGCATCATTAATACCAAAGCCACTTCTGTTCATGCAACTAATCAGAATTCCAGGAGGGGAAAAATTAATATGACAAATATTTGGGAGAAAATATGGAAACCGTGTGTATGCAAAACAATTCTTTGAAGTGCCTGTAGAGGCCCGTGGCTGACAAAGACCCGACGACAAACGGCTGCGCGCAGCTGTCGAAAGGGAACGGCGGAATCGGCCTGCCCCTGTATCACACCAGGATAAACCAACTGCCTAAAACACTGGCAATAATTAGCTTTAGAAAATGTCACTACTAAGTAGGGTGGCTTATTTTTGTCAGGGCCCTTGGGACTGTGCCACAAGGGTGAGGGCCACCCTTGGCTGCCCATCCCTTGGGATCTACCAGCTCTTGCTGCTCCCTGAGAATTTTAACTGAAACAGACAAGAACATCAAAGTGGAAGACAGATGGTGGAGTACTGAAACAAAGAGTTTATGTTCAGAGAATAAACAGAATTTCCAGCTACATCTGCCTATGCACACATTTAAAGAGTTTAGATTAGGATGCAGTTTTTTAAACTACACTGCTAGATTTTATTGCTTACTTGCATTTTACAAGGTTCTATAGAAACTTCATGGACCTCTTGAGTCCATGGTCAACAATGTCTTTAGCACTTTAATTTTAATTCATGCACTTTTTAAATATCTATTCATGCTGACTATGTTAAAGTTATAACTAATTCCATTACATGTTGCTAACTATTTTTTCTCAAACTGCATGCTTGGGGAAGAAAACATCTTTCTGTTCTGCTGTCCCTGCCAAACCTACCATCTCCCCAACTCTCAGCCTACAAAGGCAGCAGGATACACCACAGCAATGCACCTCCTGCATCTCCTGCAGGTGTGCCTCACTCTCCATGCAGCTTCTCAATGACTCTCAAAATTATCCAGATACCTCCTGAGCAACCACTATTTTGGGACCAGCCATCCTGCAGGAGACTCACCTGGCTCTTTGAGAGCCTGGCTGATGGTAATGTATGCACTCAGAAAATACACTGTGGTTGGTAATGAGCCCTGCATAGCAGGTGTGGAGAACAGCCTCCTCCAGACCCCTTTGATGTGCTGCTTCTGATTCACCACTGGCTTTAGGAGAGCACTCAACAGTCCGAGCCACATTTCTCTTGGGCAGACATAAAACAGAAACACAAAGTTTGTTTTAAGACCTTGCAGACTTTTTCTGGCAAAAAGGAACAAGTAAAAGAAACAAAGGTGTGCAAATTAAAGCAATAATTTATAAAATAAAGGTCTTGTTTACCCAACAGCATTCCAAGTCATATATGTCTCCTGGTTTGACAGAGCCCATGACACGAAGGACCCAAGAGAGGATGCAGGGCAGGGAGAGAGCAGACAATGCAGGAGTTAGAAGAGGCTAGAATTAGATGGTTAAAGAAAATGTAAGAGACATGAGGAGTAGAAGCTGAGCACTGAAAGGCTAACAGCACAAGTAAACAGAAAATGCTCTCCATACTGCAATAGCTTGGTAAGTTAGGCATTTTCAGCTATTAAAAGTCAATTGACAGCTCAGCCACATTCTCTCTCTCTGGCACATTTAGAAGGGAGCATTAGCTCCCTCTCCCTCTTTCCTAGGCACATTCCCACTTCTACATGCAATTTCAGACTCCAGAAACTATTAATATCTGTTACAGAAAGTGCAGCTCCACCAGCCCCTAACTAAGGTCTGCCCACCTGCCCCATGTCACCCTCACAAGCTCTCCTCCAGCTGCCTCAATACCCCTGCCTCATTCAAACATCTGCTGCTGGTACATGTGCCCCTGTTGAGGCTGAAGCAGAGGAGATAAAAGCTTGTGAGCCCACTGCTCAATTTTTACTAAAAATGCTTGTGAATGCAGACTTCAAACTCTTCAAAATAAAATTTCTCATTTTATAGGAAATATTTCAAACTTGCACCAATTCTGTACAAAGGTAAGGACAAGGCAGAAAAAGAAAAATGGAGACATGCACAAAGACAGCAAATGTCTGATGCCATATTTCAGATTCTTAATTTTTCCAAGAACTGTGAAGAGTACTGTGTGCATTCATCTCCATTACTGAGGGCACACATTACGTCTTTCCCAATAAACACAGGTTTATTGGGAAACCCATCAAACCAATTCTGCAAACTGTATGAACCCACAGACATGTCCAGCCACTGCTGTCAGTTTTCCCTTAAAAAAGGTAAAATAAAAAAAATTCATCAAGGCATCTGGGAATATATACATGTATTTCACCCTGAAAGGACAGGAGCAGAGCAAAGAGAAATACCTGTTTATTTTTTAAAAGTCATTCTAAATTGACTTAGCCTAACAAGTTCAAACCTACTTTCATATGTTGAATTATTGTGAGGGTTTGTCCCTCTGATTAGCATTGGGATACTAAAAGAATTGATTAACATTTATTCCCGTATAAATTATAACAGCAATTGATTCTTCATTCCCATTTGCAATTGATCTGAAAGCAGATGCGACAGAACCAGTCCAGGAAAGTAGTGTCCCTAAAAAGAACGGGAAAGTCACAGATCTAAGCTAAACATGACTATCAAAAAAATCAACCAATTAATGTACCCTGCACATAGCCAGATATCCTTCATATTTTCAAAGAAGACATGTAAGGAAATGTCAAAAACAAGAGCATGAGCTGTACTTGGTGAGCCAAAAGAAGGGCTTTCTATAGCAAGAAAGAAGCTGAACTCACTTCTATGTCACTACAAACTGAAAAGCCTTTGACATACAATATTCTACACATTATTTTTTTTAAATTATGAAGTTTAAAAATTTACCTATTGTGGAGGCCAGTGGGCCTACGGACCAAGGGACAAAGGAAGTCCATCGGTGGGACCATCCCTAAGTCCAGAGGTCCTCCCCAGGTTAGGGTGACCAAAAGGCTTCCCCCAGGATGCATTGTTCTACTATGCTAATGTACCCCAGTTCTGCTTCCCCGGTTGGCCCGTTGGCCTCCCTGCCCCTTTTTACTTAATATGTCCCCACTCCAGAAGGTTCTCCACTCCCTGTTTCCCCCACTGGCCCTCGCTCCCTTGCCCCTCCCTCAGAGTTTCCCACTGCTCCCTTACCCTAGTCCCACCTGTGTACCGCCCCTGCGCCCTCAGACCCTTGGTCCCTGATGCTCTCTTGGCTCCCCTATATAAACCTGGACCCCCCTATGCTCCTTGTCTCTGTCCCTGGCACCCTTCACGAGTGTGGCTGCATTAAACTCCTCTGGTGGAACCCCATATGAATACTCTTCCTGGGTCTTTACCGTCAATCTATTCCTGGAGCTATCCGCACGCGTGTGTGTGTGAGGACATGCATGCAAGCGTGGTGGCCTCGTCGAGCGGCTTCCTCCTGGAGACGCTTTTGGGAAGGTAGCAGCACTGTACCATCCAGCACCACATCGCGACAACCTATGATAAATATTAAGTCTGAAAATTCTATGTATTCAGTAAAGGAACAAACCCACTGAATAACAACCAAAAATGTTTTGCTTCTTATTTACCGTTGTGAGAACATGCTGTCCATCTCTTAATATCCCAGGAGCTACTGACAGAAAAGAGATTGAAATGTATTTAGGATGTGTGATACTCTCTGTGACAGGGAAATATTTCCTGGTTAATTCCCTAAGAATCTTCCCTGCTATTGGTGGCCTAGGTGGTTGACGGAATCATAGAATAATTTAAACTGGAAGGTCATTTGGCCCCAAATCCTCCTTCAAATTTGTTGTTGAATCTAACTTCAAAGTTAGATCATGTCATTAGGGAAGTGCAATATTCAGTTAAGCTTTGAGCATTTCCACTGATGGATATGCCCTTGCTGAGCCCTTTTACTAGCGCTTAATCGTTACCACACGTGAAAAATTATTTCGTTCTAATAACTAATCAGATTTCTCTTGTAACTTGTGCCCATTGCTTCTCACTCATTACTGCACACTCCTAATAGAGGTCATATCTATAACCTCCCATTAGATAACAGAAGATAGCACTAAGATCATCCCCAAGCCTTCTCTTGGGCAGACTGAACAAACCCTCATGTATCATTTCTCTAGCACTCACCTTGGTGACCCCATGCTGGACTCCCTGTGAACATCTTTCTTGTGCTGGGAGCCCAAAGTCGCACATAGTTATGCAGCTACAGACTCACAAGTGACAACAAAAGATGAAAAAAAAATACATAACTTCAACATGCTCTCTACTTTCTTCCTATTACAACCCAAAATGTGGCTGGTTTTCATGACACAGATGCACTTCTGTTCAGCTCGTCCAACACAATGCCAGGCCTTTTTCTGCAGAACTGTCTTCCAAACTGCCCCTACACACCCTGTTCTGTTGCATGGGATGAGTCACTTGACGAGTAAAACCATCACAGCCTTACCAATGGCTTTCCCCATGCCAAAGACCTAAAAGAGAAAGTCGTCTGCTTCAGGATAAACTGATGTGAAGTTTAAGAGCTCTGCTACAGAAAGGTGGATGGATGCTCTACCCCAGCAGTTGTCTTTTCTTTCACATGTCTATCCCTGTCCCTAACTAAACAAGCTAAATCCAGAATCTGACCTGAAGTGTATCTAATCTTCTTTCTATAATTCTGCAGCAAGTTGTTCCATTTGAACACAAAGTACCAACAGAAGAGGATTTATCAGCTTTTCCCACTGTCAAATACTCATTCAGCACTTCAAATTTTAGAACTGCAGACTGAAGGACTGAACACAAAACTTTATCTAACATATGGAGTAAGGAAGTGTAAGAGGCCAAAGCAAAATATTTATAATATGTGTATGCCACAGAACAGGGTGTCAGGATGGGAATTTGAGGATACAAAAGCCAGTAATACAATTTCCCCCTGTGAAAATGCAATAGATTATGTACTCAGGCTAAGGATAGGAACTTCACATGCTGTATGCCCACCTCCCTTAAAAGTGCAATACAAAGCAGAGGGTATACATATTCAGTATGTATATTCAGAAAATTACATTTATCTCCCTCAAACATCTGATAATCCATTTGTTACTTCCGTTCTGATTCAGTGGGGTATTTTACCTAGCAGCGATTATAATTTCAAAGTCCTCCCAACTTCTTGAGGCTTCACTATGATCATAATAGACTCTATTTTAAATATTTCCAGATGATACAGCATTGTCAAGAGAATACACCCTTTACAATAAACACTAATGGATCCGACTCTTTAAGCAGCATTTTCTTTTTGCACAATATTCAATATCAATTGCATCCGTTTGGCACAGCTTATTATCCTAATAGTAACGAGCCTCTCTTTCCCCATGCCAAAAATTAATGAGGTCCCATCCTTTTATGATAATGGATTAAACAGTGGAGTTGTACTTTCCTTAAGGATGGCTAAAGTATAGACTCTCTAGAAAGGAGTGTAGAGCCTGTCAATGTGAATGTATTCTTCAGCTGAGAAAATAGAGCAGACTTTTTAAAATTCTGTTACCAACTAACAGATTGAGAACAGTCCAGCAAACCCTTTATAGAGAAAAAATACGATCTGTACAAAATGTTAACATGAAAGCTTAGCCATGCTTGTAGCATAACATATAAAATGGACAGATGAATGGCTAGCTATGACTCCTGAGCTTCCAAAATTATAGTTCAAACCCCATATGTATTTTGCTGCTATATTATATTTCTCAATGAATGGCAACCTTTAACTACTCTATATGAAAGAAGAAGTTCTAAACCTCTCAACGGTGCAGCTTTTCAGTATACACAGAAATTTGTCTCAAGTCTGTCTGAAAAGACAGTGTAGAAACATGGGAATCAGAGAGGAAATGCAACCAAAATTTGTTTGCAATAAAATGAAAATGGTACACAGAATAGCTGAGGTTGGAAGGGGTGCTGGCATGTCACCTAGTCCAACCCCTTGCTCAAAGCAGGGCTAACTACAGCATGTTGACCATAGCCATGTGCAGTTGGGTTTTAAATGTCTCCAAAGATGGAGATGCCATAAGGTCTCTGGGCAGACAAGTCTAGTCTTTGATCACTTTAACAGTAGTAAAAATTCTTACATTTAAATTGAATATCCTCTATTTGAATTTGTGCTCTTTGCCTCTTGTTCTGTCTCTGGGCACCACTGAGAAGAGCCTGTCTTAGTCTTTTTTACTCCTACCCCAACACATATGTGGGGCTGGGGAGAACCAGAGGATCTGGGAGTAATAGTCACTATTTGTGAACTATAACATGCCTATCTGCATTAGACTCACACAAAGTATGGACAACATGCAGACAAATGCCTTCCTCCACGCATTTGTGTTTAGATACCATTTTTCATTCTCCAGGAAAATACAATATATATGTATCTATAAATAAAATTTATGTTACATATACTATAGAATATAACCAGAAAGTTTGCGGGCTTCCTAGGTAAGGTAAAAGGTGCCATGTGTATGACAGAAATAGTCAGTACTCAATTACAGAATTTCACTCCTTTCAGTGACTAGAAAGGATATTTCAATAATTTAAAACCTAGCTTAAGTAAAGCTAACTTTCATATTTTATTGAAAATCTCTTTTGAGTCTGCTCAGAAAATCATCTCAGCTTCCTCTTGACTCTTATTCTTTGTGTCTATCCAGTAACTTTCATATTTATATTTTCCAGTAAAAACAAAAATATCTTGAGAATACATAATTAGTGAAAATTATTGGTTTTCACCTGTGCAAGTACCCCAAATACAACATTGAAGCATTTTTTCAGCACTTTAGATTTTAGTGAGGTTTTTTGTTTGGTTTTCAGGGGTTGTTTGTTCAGTTGGGGAATAGAGGAGAGGGCTGTTTTGGTTTTCATATAGAAACTCTATTTCTAACCTAATGGTATTCCTTCATCCTGTCACAGGAATGTGTATCAGTGAAATAAGCATGGCTCTACACTCTTAACAGGTACATCTTTCTCTGTGCCATGACACTTGTTTACCAACCTGTGAAGACTGAGGAGCCATGGAACTGCTCAGGTTAACACATAAGTCATACCTACATCCAGATAAGAAAGAGCACTGCACCCATAAACCAAGAGAGAGACTAGGGTGATAATTCATATTGCATTTAGAACAAAGGGAACTGTCCTCCATACTCTCAAATAACACCGCATAGAAACTTAAACTACATTGATTTCTTGAAGTTCTGAAGTTTTGAAGGAATGTGTTTAACAATACAATCTGTTGGGCTCTGTTTCATGAGAGATTTCTTTTTTTCAGTTCAGCTGTTAAAAAAAAAAAGAAATTCCTTTAATAAAACCCTCCAGAGGTCAGCTTTGCTAGAAGCAAAACTGTCAGGCTTCCCATCCTTGCTTAGTAATTGTGCACTTGATGCAACTGTAAAACATATCCACTGCTGCAAGCTGTTCTTTTCAGTGAAGTAAAAGAGAAAATTTTCCAACTATTTGCAAGCTACAGATCATTAAAACCATCCCAAAAACTGAGACCAGAAGTATCTACAGTTACAGTGTTTTCCTGATTCCTTCCTGCAAACCTCAATTACTCTTTTTAACTTTAGAGTACAAAGACATTCTGCACACAAATTTTAGGTTACATAATAATGCTTAGGAAGAGCCTGCACTTCACTGACACAGTATTAACCCCCAAAGTATCAAATATTTCTATATTCCTTTCCTTGTAAACTCTGACTTCACACCTTACGCTTCCCATAGATTAACTGAATCTTGTACAGGTTAAAAGAGGGGGAAAAAAAAGAAACAAAGGAAATCTGTGAGGACCACCTGAATTTTTAAAAAGTGTAGGAAATCAATAAAAAGTAACTTTCTGGCTTCAGACAGTTTTCAGACGGAGAAAATGCATTAATGAAAACACATACTTCATAATAAAATATAACTACAAAGCTCTAACATGCAACACAAAGTCGAAATACCTGTTTCCTCAAAGACAAACACTGTGTTCACAAACTCTGTGGGTCTCAAATATCAGGCAGAGCCACAAGACTTCTGTAAAAGCTGATACAGAAAAAAAAAAGTCCAGCTTCAAGTAGGGCTACAAAATATTTTGGAGTTGAGCAATATCACCAAATCCTAAGGGAAGAGTTGCAACAAGTCAACTAAGGTTCCAGTTAGATAAAAATCTTCCAGACAATCTTCTTGACAAGTCTTTCAGGGAAAAAAGGATAAACCGTGAGTATAGCAGCAGTATCTATTCACTAGCACCGCCTCAGCTGGATCTCAGCAGCATCATCTGTTTTTACACCAACAAGCAAAAGACTTCCAGATCCATGTTTTTAAGAAATGGCCCAAACTCATTTACTTCAACTACCTAAAAAAGCCAGTAAGTTGTTTTTCAGAAGTATTCCAGTTTGAAGTCCCCTATTGCACACCACCCTTTGTAGTATCCCATTCCTTGTCTAAAATAAAACTAGATGCTGTCAGTTTAAATGTCCCAGGATTTCTCTGTTTTCTTGCCTTCTGCAGGACACACCCTCTCTCTGAGCAACCTTAATCCTCCCAGCTGCACATGCCATTGCTTTTCCCTCACTGTACTGAGAAGGGTTCAAAATCCCCATTCCACATTTCCTCCTCTGTCCAGTTCATACTAAGTTCACCCAGTCTCCTATCCCATCTGTCATGCCAGAAGCCTGGCCCCCTTTTTCACCCCCTGTGGGCTTGTGTACACCTGAATCATCTCACAAAATCATTCCTTTCTTGCAGACTGAGGAAATAATCATTATATGAGTTAACATTTTAGAATGACAAAGGAGATGGTGATGCATTTGAGATGAAAGGTAACTACTCATACTGACTGTTTTAGCTTCTACAGGCATAAAGAGACTGAAGTTGATGGTGCAACTATTCTTCTACTCTTCCAGTCATCACCAAAGTGAATAAAACTTCACTCAGAGATGCCTGAAAGAATTCAATTGAAAACTGATCAGTGCTGCTAGAGTTGGTATACCAGGGACTTGTACAGAAATGCCACTCAAAGCAAACAACCATTTCAATCAGGCAGCAAAAGTAAAAAGCAATCAAATGTCAAAATATTTCTGGTTTATATTGCTGTCAATTCAAGCCTGAATATAAAATAATGATTACATGGAAAACTTCCATTCTAACAGTCATTGTTCAATAATTCTCTACAATTTTAAATCACATGTTTAATAATCATATGAAAGAATGAGCAATATCATACTAAAAGCATCAAATAAATATGAATTAAAATTATACAAATGAACAATCAATAATAATATCTTATTTAAATTTAAATAAGCGGTTCTAAAAAACCTAGGAGACAAAAATATCTAACTATTCAATGGGAAAATTAACTAACAAAACATACACATTTAAAGTTTCTTGCTCTCCCCTTTATTATAATTAATATATTAAACAAACTACAAATGCAAAATAAATTGCGAAAAACTCTGCCTCAAAGAACTGATGATTCAATCATCAGGGTAGCATTTAAGGAAGTCAAATATAAAATGAATAAATAAACCCCTCAACTGCCACCTTTCTTCTCTTCTGCTAGCAATACCATTCTAAAGCTAACAACCTATCAAATTTGTGGAAGAAGGGAGGACAGAAAAATTGAAAAAAATTTTTGACTGTTTGTTCTGCTGATTTTTTCTGTCAAAGCATCTCCTATTCGTCTCTCCTGGAGATGCGATATAGCATAAATCTAAAAGCTGTACAGACATTCTCACATCACTTTAGGGTGAAAGGGTTTGCTCTTCTCTCTGAGACATCTTCCTTTTTGATGAGAACAGGAAAGAAGAGAAGGATAACAGTACGCCAAATGAAAACCTGTTTGTAACTCCAAATCTGCAGAGATTGCTGCTTGCAACCCACTGCCCTCGGAAGCTCCCAGCAAAAGCTGACACCTGTGCGGCCGGGGCTGTCTTACTGTCTGCTCATACTCCAACTTATGGAAAAAAGGGTGGATGCAGCCCCACAGAACCTTGGAACCTCAGTTACCATTTCGTCCTACACAACTTCAGCACCAGCAACACCCCAGAGCCCGGGCAGAGCTCTGTGTCATGTTGTCAGCAACAGGATTCACAGTCGTGCGTGGTCCAGTTCCTTCTTTCTTCCCCAAGACCCAGCATTTACATTAACAAGAAGTGTTACCTTCATGAGCACCATGGGAGAAGCTGGGATGGCTGAAAGCATCTCCTCCTCATAGCTTTCCCAAAACAAAGTGTGATTTGCCACACTGAAAATCTCTATAGTGAGTTAAGTAATAAGAAAAGTCATGTTTTTCCTTATTTTTCCTTTGATCGTGTTAACGTCACCTGTGGTTTTATGGTGAAAAAGTAAATATTGTATATTTTCAATGATTTCACTTTTTAAAAAGTCCCAAGAAAGTCAGGAAAGCACATGGGATTACAAATTTCTATTGATATTTATTTGGGAGAAAGAAAAAAAAATAGCCATTCTTGTAACAAGGTCTTCATGCTGCCTGTTTAATTGATGAGGCAAATTCATTAATCTTCAGTTTTATATAAAAAATTGGGTACTGACTTATAGCATACGCCTACTTCTGTGTATTTCTACATACACGTAGCAAAAATCTTTTGTTCTTAAAACCAGGTAGACTGAAAAATACAAACCAGAAATCCATCATGAGCTCAGAACAAAATATCATCCTGGGTTTGACAACAGGTGGGAGTAACAGTGTACCTATGTTTGTCTGGCTGTGCATGTACAACAGCAAAATAAAATACAGTCTGAGGAACATTCATCCCTGGTTGTTAAAAAAAAAAAGAAGAATTATTCATATGACAAGTTAATTTTGATAGATAAAATAAGATAATTATTTGGGCTCTTCAGAAACATGTGTCTGAAGTGTTAAAGTCCATGACAGATTAACGGGCAAAATACAGGCAGGACAGCTGGGAGTTTATGGTAAATGAAGCCTATAACACATCCGACAATTTTACTATTGCACATAGTACATATATACATATATACTCATTTACAAAGCCCTAGTGGTTGAATTAAATTAAATCCTTTTCTAACTCCTAAACTGGCCAATCATAAGAAGCTCGGCTGTCCGATCTATTTTAAAGAAAGACTCATTAAGCAGTAGCCTCCATTTGGGTCAAAGTTTCTATTGAACTTGTTTATTTCCATTTGCAAGAGGTTTCAGTGTCTTGTACAAAAGATGTTTGTTGCAGTGGGGATACTGCAACACGCATATATCAAACCAGGAGTCCCGTGGAAAGGAAATATATATGGACAGACAGATTCTTGCTAGATGTTTCAGAGAGATGTTTATTTCTCCAGCCGCATGGCCGGGGCTCTGCCGAGGAACTGTTCCAGTCACGGGACCAAGGGTCCTTCTGCCCGCGCAGGGAACACAAACCAACCAATGGGAACGAGGCTGAGCAGGGACAGGGAAGCCCCGTGTCTGTCCCCTCAGGGCCCCTCTCCCAGGGATACACGGCAGGGGAGGGACCCCAACAGATGTTTACACTTCTTGCTGGATGTCCTTTCACCATATCCAATGACACTTGCGTATCCCATGAAATATGCCTATCTTTGTCCTAATCAAAGACCTAGATAGCAAAATTGTTTTAATTTGATGATATACATTACAGTGCAATCTAGTGCTTCACCACTTGGAAAGTACTTAAAAAGAACAGATTTCTCTAAAGTTAGTTTGTCTTCTGTATACACATGGGCTAACTGTGGGAAGCCCATTAGATACTTAGTGGTTTTCAATATGTTAAGTGCTTCAAGGCAGATTAATATACATCTGGTTACATAATAACCAAGGAATAGCTTTATGATGAGGAGAAAAGCATTGATTAAGCTGGCATAAGCAGCCCAACTGTTCAATGCATAACCACAACAGAAACAGTTTCCTACAACTCTAGGTACAGACACGAAAGTGATCCTGAACTCACATGGGTGAAGGAAAGATAAGGAGACCTGTAACAGAGCAAATGATCAAATGAAGGTTGCAATTACTTTCACTAAGTAGAATACAAAAGGTAAACTTTCCCATTCATTTCCAAAGCCATATGCTGGTGGACACACTTGCTCTAAGGAAAGGCTTTTGTTTTATGAAGCCACTAAATTCACCTTATCTAAACACCATCACAACACTCATGATATCTAACATCACATTTTCAGCAGTCAACTGGGAGCCTAGCTGGCAAGTCAGCATTTAGTTCTGTCTCTCTATTCTTCAAAGATACCTGCTGAAATAAAATTCCCTAAAATACCAAGTTTTTATTACTCCCTCATTCATTGATGTTGCCATCAGATGTCACATATATATGCATACATACACACACACAGAGGTAAGTGTATAGATATATATATACACACACTCATAATAAATCTCACACCAATTTTGATGTCAACATTTCAACCCAAAGACACCACAAACTTTGCTGCAACACTGCTAACATTTTTTCCTTAATGAAACCAGAAGCACTCAAAGCAACAATTTTAAAAACAACAAAGATGAGTCTAGAAGCCATTTGTTGAAAACCAGCACCTTTTTTGATAGGTAGATTTCCTACCAGATTGCTATGAAAAGCTTTCTGTAAATAGATTTTTTTTCAGAGTACATAGCTCTATTATTATCATTAGCTCTCTCTTGCCAAAATATGTCCTTTCAAATTTTCAAAGCTCCCTTCAGTTTGTTCTGCTCTAGAAAAATATGACTCTGTGAAGAGTAGTTATTTACAGTATCAGATCAAATGCATATATGCATTCTAAGGAATCTGTTCCAAGCAGGCAGCTTTCTTTCCTGAGGATGAAATAACTGATGTAGAAGAAGCAGTGGCACTGGTAGAGCCTCTTGTTTACTGAATTAACAGAGTTGAGTCAAAGGATGGCAGCTCTGTCAAACCACAATAGGACATCCTAACTAGAAGGAAAAATTAGATGAAAATCAAATGTTTACTTTCCATTTTTCTTCATTTTGTTATATGTCAGCTGAAAAAAAAATTTTGGCTGTAACACATGGCCTCATTACCAGTTAGAATTACTATCTTCTTTCCCACATTTTTTTCTACATTATCGCCCTTTCAGTTTCTGATAACTACTAAATATACAGTTCTTCCAGAAAACAGACAGGTCAGACCACTCGCACCTTCAATAAATTGAAGGAGTATGGACCAAGCTCCTGACAAAATTGTTGATTGCCCTCCTATTAAGATTCTCATTTGATATAAATGATCCTGAACTTTTTATCTCAACTTTCATTGGATTTCAGCATACTTACATTCTGCTTCCTCTTGAGGGATGCTATTAACAATCATTACAAACAACTTCTCAAAAGGAACATAACATATCCTAATACTCTGGAGCACTGTATCTGCATGTTGCAGGTACCTCTATTCTAAATTATCCTCCCACTCCACTATTACCTCACCTCCCACTCTCTGCCATAAAAACAAGATTTGCTTGATTTATAAAGGAAGTAAACACAGCGTTTCTGTAGTTTATAATAGCATAAAATGGACTGAGTACCGTTCAATGATACATCTGCACAACTGCTTGATCTATAATTCAACCGCATTGTATTATTTCAGCTTTACACTTTAATTGGCTTTGAAAGAAAGGTAGAGAAACTGCATTTTTTTATGCAGCTTATGCAAGATGGAGTCCTGATATTTTCTAACGCACAAAATGACATTTGAAATAGTGAACAAAAGTAAGTCTCAGAGGACACCAAATGACTGAAGATTGCCATTATTCAGGCTCAACAGGAATCTCATTCTCTTCTTTGGATTTGTATGAATAAATAAAGATCTCCAAGACTACCATTCACCTTGTATAACTTGTTTTATTACACATATAGTAAAAAAATCAAAATATTACAAATTTCCCAGACCAGCTTGTTCCCAAGACATCCATACTCTCACACACATTTACAGTTCTGCCAAGGTTTTTTTTTACTTTTAAAAAAACTAACTAAAACTCAGTCCATTAAAATAAGTAAATCTTTTCAGCTAGATCACTCCCTTGCTCTGTTCACAACAAAGCTACACAATGGTTGGTGCATTAACCAGGCAGGGATATGGGGTGGCTACAGAGAAAAGCAGAAGAGCAGGAGAAAGAAATGGGGGAAGTGGGGAGAGGAGAGAGAGAGTGTGGAGAGAAGAGGGAATAGCACATTGCTGTGATTTTGGTGGCAGTGCCAGCTTACAACCATGAGGAGTTCACAGAGTTAGTTTCAGGTAACTACTTATTTGTTACGCTGCTTTACACAGCTGTTTAAAGCAAGTTGTTGTGAAAAATTATGCTTCCAATAAAACTATCCACTGGAACTGGATGCCCAGCATCTGCTAGTCCTTCCCTCCTGGACTCAGAACTGTAACACAGACCTGTGGAGGTCATCTTGACCAAGTCCTCACTCAAAGCCAGGCCAGTTTCTGCGCTGCATCAGGTCACTAAGGGGCATGTTCAGCCAAGTTTTGAATGTCTCCAAAGGAGAACCCAAAAGAGACTGAGACTGTTCATCTCTAATTTAAGAAAATACCTGGTGAATCACCACTTCAGCTCTCAGTAATACAAGGATTTGGGGTTTCAGCAGAGAAAAAATATAAAACAACCATCTTTGAAGAATTGAAGTCTAATTATTTTAAAGGAAACAGAATGTTCTCACAGACTTTTGCATCACTTCACCTTGGTTAAACAAAAAAGCAAACAAAGCTCACATTCTAACTATAGAAAATGCCATAGCTTGACTGAAAAAGCAAGCTACAGAAGAAATAAATTATTATGGCCACTAAACACAACCCACTTTTGCAGCAAGCTAGACAGCTACTGCTCTGAAAAACAACTCAGTTATTTAGGCTGGATTTAAGCAGACACCTCTCACCAGTCTAAATAAATCTTAACACAGGGAATTTGAGGAAGCTGATGGAGTAGCTCCAGTGACAGTAAAGATGAAGAGTGGTGGAACGAGGTTGCCTCTGTCTCATTCACTCCTATTTCCTTCCAGCTCCTGTCTACAACAGCAAGTAAAAATGGAGCAGCAGCGACAGTGCCAACACCAGCAGCAAGAAAAAAGAATTTGGCACCTGAGACCAGAAAAGCCTCAGGTGCACCACTGATACTGATTGCCTTTCTCCTACTGCAGCCCACAAGAGTTGTAAGAAAAAAGTTTGATTTATCTATACTGCTGTGTATGTTGAAAACACCTTTGTTGACTTGAGCTCAACATATTTATAGCTTATTAAGTAAATTGGATCATTCTAACAAAGAAAAAGCCACTGGGACGTATTCCAAGGAGAAAAATACATAAAAACAGATGCTTACAATCAATTTAGTTTGTTTTCAGAACTATATAGTAACTGCACAGTTTATAGCAGTCTCCTTTTATTGATTTATTTCATCTTAAAGAAAGATTTCAAGGAGATTAAAGCGTTTCACCTGTAGTTAGTGGGATAAACAGCTATTTCACCTGCACCTCAAGGTATCCTGTCCTTAGCCTGCACTGCTAGGGACTAAAAGAGATTATTGTCTGACATCTTTTCACTGACTTACATAGTAGGGTACAGCAGAGTCAATGCTGGTCAATGCTCAGATGTTCAACGAAGGAAAATTCCTACAATGAAGTCCAGAAATTTCTTCATTTCAGTAACAAATAACCAGCATATTCAAATGGCACGTTCCTTTATGAAACAGTCTCTGCAAACAGTTTCTAAAACAAATTTTTTCTTAGATAAAGAACAAAAAGCCTGCACACTAGGGTGACTGATACACTTGTGGAATTTATTAAGTTAAGCATAAATGCTAAGACTAAATGAGCTTCTTTAATTTCCATAATGAAATTGTTTTTGTAAAGTTAAAAATACTGTAATGAGGCCAAAACGGTGTGCTTTCAGGGACTCCCATGGTGAAACAAATGAGATTTTAGCTTCTCTAATTGGGCATACTGCAGGCTGGGCTTGATGCTGTCCTCAGCACAGGATGTTTGTTATCCCTAACAAAAAGAGGTCTACAGCTGTCAGCATAATATCATATAGCTTCTCTGAAGCCAAGCCATCAGAAGGAAGGCTGCTGCTCTCTGACTGGGACCACCCAAAGGGAGAGATCAAGTAGAGAACAGCTCTACTCTTTCCTGATTAAGAAGTTATTCATAGAGGTAATTTGTTTACAGCTATCACAGAGAAGCTTTTGAAGCAAGGAATGAGTATTCCCAAAATTCACCAAGAGAATTTCCCTTGATTAAATAATGAATATGGATATTCCCTTACTCTTTCATTCCCACCTACCCCTTTTCCTCTTGCTTATTAGATCTCGTTACCTGTCAACGCAGGCCTTCGGAGCTTGCCTGTTCCGGCAGGAAAAAGGAAAATGTTAGAGGCATTGTGTTGCATCTGCAGTGCCAGAATCTGCTGGTTTGCTGACATGTGCAACCCCGCAGTGACACCCTTCAAGACTTTAACAACTTAAGGCTCATTTTCAATAAATAACATTTTTGGTTTTCCCCTGTACTAGAGTTCAGGGACAAATAATTAAAAAAAAAAAATACCCAACTTAATAATTTGGCAGTAGTAAAAACCAGCCAGTTAGCTCTTACACAACTAAACCATGATTAAATATTTGAAGCAAGAACAGTAATTCTGTAGAGCAATAAAAATAAGTACTATTTAGGGCTGAAACACAGAGAATGTGACTATACATACTTTTAGAAGCCCTACACAAAGATACTTGATTCCAATTAACTACATGAAGAAGAAAGACTTCGCTATAAATGCACACTGATGGAGATTTCTACTCTTTTGCTCTAGACCTAAGGCTTCATTGCAAGATCAAACTGTTTAACCCATGTCAGAACATTTTACTGGACTAAAAATGTCAAGCCATAATTTCAAGTGTCTTCCTTACTATTTTAGATGTTCTATAATGATTCTATTGTCACATTTGGAATATTATTGTGTTATTATATCTAGCCTTTCACTCCTTTCCTGATACCCTGCTCTGCTTTCACTTCTCAAGATTTCAGCTGTCAGCCTGCTACAAACAAAAAATGGTGTTTTCTTTACTGAAAGGCTTTCAGAATCTTGATAGTTCCACATGTTCCACAATCCATCCCTCTGCTGGCTCATAAAAAGATAGGGAATATAGGCTTTATAATGAGACCAAAACACTTTGACAAACAATAAGTGAATAATTAAACAGATGTTTAAAAACAAGTAATATGAAAAAATGAAGGCAGAAGAGAAACAATAGGCAAAATTTTAAATCATCAAAATTGATGCATTTTTGTGAATGGCTTTTGCTTCTTTGCTTAGGTTTTGGAGAGTGCAAAAGAGTGTAGCAAAACTGCACAGAAGGAATGAGAAATAAGATTCTACAACGGCAACCAGAATTTTGCCAGAATTGCGTAAGGCATACATTGAAAAATATAGCTTTAGCAGGTAAAAACTTTTGTGAGATTATTCTCTTCAACTTGCTTCCAAGCCTCCTGTGTACTGCATTAATGTTTTCTAAGGGAATGTAGAGAATTAGCAAAAGATAAGTGAATCACCAAGTTTTTTCATTTTAATTCAAACTTGATTCATTAAAGCCTCCCAAAAAAAACCTCTACAGTACATGAATCAGAATCAAATAATGAGATATTTTAATTAATTTGAACTTTGAACTTTACTTTGGATCACAGAAATCTTCTTAGAGGATGCTCAGAAGACCAGCATGGGGTAAAAGCAAAATATCACATTACTACATATTCAAAGAAAACCTATCTTGAGAGCCTCCTACAAAGACAAGGATGATTCCAAGGAAAAATAAAGAATGGGAGAATTCTTACAAGCTTTTTTACAACTGATTTTGAGTATTCAAGAGTACCTATCTTTGTGTCTACTATGATACAGCAGGCTAAATAAAAATTATATGCTTATTGCACACAGTTTATTACTATGTGTAGTAAGCTCTTCGAAGGATATGCTTTTAGCTTTGGAAAGAGCAGAGAAAGTCTGAGCACCTTGTCCCTGTATACTTACATTATACCATGAAATGTTATTAAGCTGTGTATCTGCATTAGCTGAAAGAAGGGTCAAGATGATACAGCCTAAGGAACAAACGTAAAGATTTAAAACTAACAGCCTCCTGAAACAGGCATAAAACAGATTGTAACTGGCAACTGGCTGTCAGTTTCCAGAAACATCACCACTAAGTGATGGTGTATTGAAAAAAGTTTAAACATTAATATGTACAAATATGCATCATCTCAGTGTTAAAAATACCTCCAAAAAGGTTTTTTACTAGATTGTTTATGTCTTACTATTTGATTTAGATCTAACAAATGTACTGATTTTTTTTGGTTAGCCCTTTAAAAAATAGGATATCTTCTAAAAATCCTCCTGCTATGCTTGGACTGTAAAAGGGGAAAATGTTTAAGGTGCAACATATCTTTGTCCCACTGGTTTCCTTTTACATATTGCTACTATGATGAACAAATTACACTGTCCCATCAATCAGCACATCTGAGCAAGATCTGTTCTGACACAAAGCAAATAATAAATCTCTCCCTGTAATGAGTTCTGCTTTCTAATAAATTCACCCATTATTTTAGTCTAGAAGATTAACTCTTATAAAATGTATAATATGAAGCACAGGCAAAATGTACATACAAATATACACACAAACTTTGGGGTTAAACCACACTCCAGTATTCGCACTATTTCACAAATAACATGTCACCTTTATTTAAGCTGATCAGGCCAGCATTTCTTTTCTATCAGCTGAAGCAGCTAATTTACTTTCATTGACCATCCAGCAGTATAATGTACCACCTGCTTACTGTGATTCTCTCTGGCTAGACATTTAAAAAAAAAAACCAAAATCAAACCAGCCTTTCTCTCTCCCACTCTGTAATTTAACTTTGTACAAATGTAATCTTAAATTCTTCAATTCTCTCAGGCATTTTGTGAGTAAAGATGCTGGGATTTTTACAGCACGGCATCTGTGCATGCACATTGTGATTAATACAAGACAAATCCTTCAGGCATATTGCAATTGATGCAGCAAAGCTGAACTTATTTGAAGCACTGCAAAATTATACGTTTCTTCAGCTGTTAATTTATTTCTTCACAGCCAGACAGGTATAGAAGATTAAGCACTTCTTTTTTTCATTGCTGTATGAAAGTAGAAAATGCACATAGGGTGGTAAAAGGGCAGAAAATAATGTTATAATAGGTTCTAATATTTTGGAAAGAATTTTCTTTTCATACCAGTTTAATATTTTAAACAACTTCATATGCTTTAGGAAATCTAAGTCATAATGCAATGAGGAATGCTATCTAGTCAAGTTTTCATTGCTATTTTTGTCACCAGCTAAGACAATTTCTATTGGTCTGTAAACATTCACAACCCCACCAAATGTGAGTTCATACTTACCGCTGAAAATCAGAAGAAGCCAGAAACATGTTATGTTCAGTCTGCTACTTCATTTTGGGTTAAGAGACTACAGTTTTGACAGTAGGGCCATCTGCTGTTAACTTTCCCTCTCATCATAATACCAGTCCAGTCAAAAGCAATTAAGCGTGTTTTGCCATTATAATACGCAGATAATTATGATAAATTACAGCTTTTAAATCAGCCTCAAATTATGCATATGGTAGGTATTTTCCTTGCAGTTACTGATGTAAAAATATTCCCGCGTTTTCAAAATATTTCAGCTATTTTATTGATGATGTTATTTCTGTAATGAGATATCTACAAGAAAATTTCTTGGGCACAGAGCCTGACAGCCATTAGAAATCTATTTATATCTCAGCAAGACATTTTGCCAAGTAGATAGAGTCATAACATTCTGCACTGCCATTACACAAAATACTCAGAAAATTGCCTACTTTATTGTGTCACAAAAAAATTAAAAACATATGCAAACACACAAATAAGCACCCAGAAGAATATTTTACTTTTTGTTACAATGTGGAATGATTCAAGAGTTTAACATAGGCTAAAACACATGATGAAAACATCATTTTAAGGAACTACACACTACTGCTCTTTCGTGTTGAGCTCTCTTTGTCACTGTTCAGGTGATCCCCAGGATTAGCCAGGTATAAATAGGCAACAATTCAAAGTGGAGTCAATAAAAATTGATCCTTTAGTCTAACACTGAATTTACCTTGAGGGCACTTTCTTTTATATGGGTGGAAGCATACTGCCATACTTTCTCTGAAGTTTAACTGAAAAATCACCACTGTTAGTATTTTAATTTTTTTTCTAATGTTTCCTCAGTATTTCTTTGCTAGTGAATGGACTTCCTGAGAAATAATCAGGCCCTAAAATGCAACCACATGCTCTTCGTGACCAGACCAGCACTGAGTGATAACCCAGGACCCTCCATCCATCTAGTTCTCGCCAGGAATGTGAGACCTGCTATGAAAGATGGCTCATAAATCCTGGACAGTAACAGCAACCAGCAGCACCTGAGCCATGGCAGGGCACAGAGGAATGATGAGGAAGAGAGGAAAGCAAAAGAAAAAATGACACAGTAATGCCAGCAGCAGCAGAATCAAATCTGAGCTCTGCTGAACACACAGGGATGGTGTCTGCATGGCAATGGCCTAATCACCTTCTCATCATTACAGCCACACAGTGTTCAAAAACAGGTCAGAGAGATAAAAATTACCAAAAGATATCAATTCAATTTCAAGTTTGAAAACTTGCAGTCAAAGACATGAATGATATGAACTCATATTTAAATCCCTTCCCTCATGCAATACAGCCAAGCAATACTTGCATTTAGCAGTAACACAGAAGGAAAACCAGTGGTGAATATCTTCTCTGCTTAAGTGTCAGTTATCTTGCTCTTTAGCTGTGTTTGCAGTAACCAGGCAGACTCAGGAACAGAGATAGCAACAAAACAATAGCAGAATATCCCTATCTCTGCCTTCTGATTCTTAGCACTATTGAGACAGAAAATGATAAGATCTTTAACTAAGGGGAATGGAACCTTTACATAATTCTGCTTGTAGAAAAGATGTGTGTTCTCTCCATATCCCTCTGATAGCTGCTGTTAGCAGCTGCCAGTGCATTACCATACTTTTTTCTCCTTGGCAGGACAGGCGAATTTTTCCCCACAGATAAGATGCCAGTCAACATGGCAAAAGGAACTGTGTTGAGCATAATTTCTCTTCCCATAACACTAAATTGTTTTCAAAATGCTTGGTTTCCATCAGACCACTGCTTGGGGTGAGCTGTTGCTTCTAGATTTGTTTTCTTTTGAGCATAACATTAAGTTGTACTCAATTTCCATAATCAATTGAGAAAACGCAATGGATGTTTTCCTTTCAGAAGTGCTGCAAAATTTAACAAACCATTCAACTGAAAAAGCTCTTGTTAAAAAACTATTGAAAAACTAATGTTTAGCTAATTTATGTTTTCAAGATTAGCTTTGCACAGTATCACAAAAACTAAGTTTTACTACTCAGTGTAATTCTCTACGAAGTTTTTTATGAGAGGATATTTGGATTGCAAGGCTTCATGTCTAACACAACAAGATACTGCAATTTTGAGTTGGGAGAGCTGCATGCATGGTGTGTAAATGTTCAAACATATAAAATATTACCCACATCTTGGCTGCTGCTTCAAAATAGATTTTTTGCCCTTCATAAAAAAGTCCATTTTCTGAATAGAAACAAGAACTGCACTCTCTACTTGACTAATCAGCTTGAATTCATGCACAAGCCAGTGCACCCTCAATATTAATGCAGGTGGCTGCTCAGAAGCATGCAGAATGACAAAAGCATTCACTGAGTCCTTTTGGAAGCAGCAATGCTGATTTATACCTTCTTAAAAACATTTGTCAAGAGCCAGAACATATAAACAGAAATGCAAATCAAATTCAGCAGGAAAAGTGTTCCCTATAAGCAGAGAAGTTCTCAGCATAGTTTCACCACAGATCTGCTCTCAAAAACCAAACCTTCAACGAAATATAATTGGCACCATAGCTAGAATTAATAATGAGTTAAGATTAACTGACACAACAATCTAACAGACTTGGGGAAGCCATCTTAATGGGGATATTTCTGTTCGGTTACAGCACTGTATGTGCATTTTCAGTGTTGCATGAATAATAATTAGCACATCTGTATTCAAACTAAGAAACACTAATCCCAAATTAAAGTTTATAAAAGTCTGATATCTTCAGTTTACAAACAAAATTTTCCTTGTCTATCACTTGATATTCCAGGTGTGGGCCAAAAGAATGTCAAGGTAGGAAGCACATCCACAAGCACTTACAAGTGGGCACTTAAGCAATCCCCCAGTACAGCTACAGGTCCCAAGTCATACAAATCTGAGGAGAAAAGGTGAAAAAAACCAAAACCAAACCAAACCAAAATTCTTTCACTCTTGTCCTTTAAAACACATTTGAGAAGTGAGAAAATTTATTATTAAGCCAAGGGAGGTACAAAAGACAACACCTTAAAAATATCATCCATCATTCCTGACTCCAGGACCAGTTCTGTCAGCTAAGGCAGACTGAACATGTGCTCCCTAGAAAGCTATGCCTTGGTGCTCTATGTCAGTAAAACAGAAGTCTGGATCTTTGTGAATGCATCAAGCTCATATCTGGTCTTCAGGAATCAATTTGGACAGTGATTTTTTTTTTTTGTAAGTTCAAAAGTAGATGGGACATTTGAGTGAAACCGTTTGGAATTAATCTCTTCTTAAATCTAAATAGTAAAATGCAAAGAAAGTGAAAACCTTGAATTTTTTGAGACTAAATCTAAGAGACACCAGTCTTCACCGTCGTCACCTGCATCAACCGTATATTCAAATTTTGTCCAAGTGCTATTATCTCCCTTCCATGGCATTTCAAGCATTTTCCACAAAGATCTATTGCAAGTTGCAAAGATCTACTACAAGTTTTAGCATTTAGTAATGACTGAAAAGTCCTGGTATTTTTCATTTAAATAAACAGCTTTCCAATTTTTTGCAACACTGAGGACTTCTGTATCAAATAATTTGTGGTACAATTCTCCATGAACACTCAGAAGGAACTATTAGCATTTAATAACTGTAGCAAATTCAGTTCAAAACCAGGCGGAAACACCAATTAGAGTCTAGTGGTTTGGGTCAAAATATCCATTGCTTACTTATTTACCTTCTGTGAGATAAGAATTAGGAGAAAGCAAAGCACAAAACTTAAAAGAATATAAAGAAGTTTACTAACAGACCTAAAAGAAAGGGAAAAAATAAAGTCAGACCAAACCTTCAGAACACTTCTCCTCCCCCCACCTTTCTCCCTTCTCCCACTGACAATGTAAAAAGACAACCCTTGAGATTTTCAGTCAAGTTTACCACTTCTATAATAACCCTTTTTCAGTTCACTTAGGGAGAGGAGTCTCTCTTGCGCATGCTATGGAGACATCTCCACAAGAAGTTCTCTCATGGCCTCAGTATCACAACGAGACAGCCGCCCGGGCTGGTTCTCTGCTCACATGTGAGAGTCCCTTCCCCTGACTTACAGCTTTTCCCACAACTGCTTTCAAGGGTGCAATCTTGAGCTACTGGGGTACCATTTTAAGGTTGAGCTGTTCAAAGCAAAGGTTCTCTTCACCTATCTCTGGGAGCATCTTCTTCTCTAGGAACAGAGGTCTTCTCCTTCCCTGGGAGCAGGAATCCTCATCACTTCCATCTCTCCCTGTTCAAACTTCTCATCAAATCACAGCTACTTCAGCATTTGATTATTTCAGTACAACTACTTCTACTCACAAGTACAGTTTGAACGCTCCACTCCCCCATGCTTTCATGAAATTACAGTGGGTACTCTGATGTATCATAGTCCATCACCATAGCTTTACAACAGAATTTCAACTTTGTAGTGGTTTGGTCTAAAATACTCATTACTGTTTATCTTCTGTGAGATAAGAATTAGGAGAAATGCAAAGCACGCACCAAACTTGAAAGAATATAAAGAAGTTTATTAACAGACCTCAAAGAAGGGAAAAAAAAAAATTATACCACCTGCAGAACTCTCCTCCTCCCCCCACCTTCCTCCCTTCTCCCACTGCCAATGTGAAAAGACAACCCTTAAGATGTTCAGTCTGTTTACCACTGCCATAATAACCTTGTTTAGTCCATTTAGAAAGAGAAGTCTCTTCTTGCTCATGCTATGAAAACAGTATCACAACGAGACAGCTGCCCACTTCCAAATATTGTTCGGTCCATTTAGGAAGAGGAGTCTCTCTGCCTGCGTGTGAGTCCCTTCCCCCGACTTGCAGCTTGTTCAAGGTCACACACAGATAGCAATTGGTTTTCCCGCATTCGAGGGTCCACTCTTGAAGTTTTTTGGGGTACAATTTTAAGGTTGAGCCGTTCAGAAACAAAAACAGAGGCCCTTCTCCTTCCCTGGGAGCAAAGGGTCTTCATCATCTTCTTCGTTAGGACTATCTCTGGGAGCATCTCGAGGAACTGAGGTTTTCTCCTTTCCCATTTGGAGCAAAAGTCCTCATCTGGTCCATCTCTCCCTGTCCAAACTTCTCATGAAATTACAGCTGCGTCAGCATCTGCCTATCTCAACGCAGGTGCTTTTGCTTACGAGCTGAACACTCCACCCCCCATATCTTCATGGAATTACAACGGGATACTCTGATATATCACAGCTTCACAACAGAATTTCAGCTTTAAGCATCTCCTCTCTCTCTCTTCCCTCAGGTTTTCAGCTCTTCACAGCAATAAAAAGGGTTAATCTCACCTCGGCCTTGCAGCTTTGCAGCTGGGATGTTGAATTTTTCTTATCGCAGTGGAGAGGGGGGAGAGCCGAGCCGCTCCGGCTGCCCACGGCAAGGCAGTGGGGGGGGTCCCACAGCTGGAACAGGTCCATCGACTCCAGGATGGCCGTGGCCCGGCCCGGCCTGGCCCAAGCAGGGCCTGGCCGGGCCCGCTGGCCCCCACTCGGGGCCTGCAGCCACCTGTCCCAGCGCCGGAAACGAGAGAGAGCTTGGAGGGGGAGTTTGTCTATTCTTAAATGTGGATCACAGAGGTGGTCACAACTTTAAGTGGCTTAGAGAATTGTCCATATTCAAACTGGCCAGCTGATAGGTTCTATCAGTTCCCAGAGGAAACTGTAAGCACCTCTTAGCAAGGACATCCCTTCCGGGACTATGCTTGCTAACCTATGACGAACTTCTAAGCTCGAAGCATCTCCTCTTTCTCCTCCCTCAGGGTTTCAGCTCTTCCTTCTTCACTGACTTTGGTGCCTTTATGGCATTGATTCGGCAGAGGATTGATGTCTGCAGGCTTCATCTGTTCTGGAGGAAACTTACAGCACTAAAAAAGGGTTAATCTCACCCGGGCCTTGCAGCTGGAGTTCGCTTATCGCTGTTGGTCACATGATCTTTGCCGGGCATCAAGGCGTCCTCAGATGAATCTTCGGCCGCACTGGAGGGGAGGGATGCGGAGCCGGGCTGCACCGCCTGCACGGAGCAGGGCTGTGGGGGGGGCGCGGATGGAACAGGGCTGACCCAGGGCTGACACAGCCATGGCCGACCCGACCCATTGGGCCACCTGCAGGCCCCTCCCGCTACCTGTCCAAAATCCGGAAGACAAGAGAGCTTTCCTGGGCTCTGTACGTTCTTAAATGTGGATCACAGAGGTGTGTCAAGCTTCTTAAGTGGCTTAAAAAGTTGCCAATATTCAAACTAGTCAGCTGATAGGTTCTGTCAGGTCATAGAGGAATCTGTAAACACCTCTTTGCAAAAGAATAACTCCCGTGGCTGACGGACACCTCTAACAAAAAACCCAAACTATACTAAACCATGACAATAACTATATTTTAAAATCTCTTCTGTAACTGCTCCCTCTCTTTTGGTCCATTATCCCTCAAGAGTGGCTTCATCTGCCTGAAAACACCCTTCTTCCAGAAACCTGGCAGCCAAAACTCCTGCAGCACTTTGAGGGAAGTACAAAGCAGGCTGGAAAAACCTCTGGCACAATCTTTCAAAAAGATATCATAGCAAGCTTCCCAGGAAGGTCAAAGACAACAGCTAACAAGAGAGAGAAATGTCCAAGCACCCCAAACAATGGTAGGGGAAAAAAACTCCCTAAATTCACCTGTTTAGTTTACATAAAAAACAGATAAACTCAACATCATTTAAATGCCACTGGACTTGCATTGTTATCATCCATTCTCACCCTCCACTGAACCAGTTATCTGTGTTCACAGGCAGGCACGAAGACCTTGAAGCCCTCAGCACCACTAACAGTGCAGTCAGCACCTCACAGGCAGCAGGTTCCCCCCTTTGGAGATGGGCATCTGTGATCACTAGAGCAAAACACACAAAGCACACTTGTTGAGTTGCACACTTTGGCACAATACCTGTAGGTTTTGCCCTCAAAGCACTCTGTATGCCTGAAGTGCTTTGAGATAGAGCAGGAATCACTACAGCCCCAGGAAAAATAACTGTAGCTGTGTTATTGTCCCAAATCTATCAACTAACAGGACTTAAAAAAACAAAATTTACCTGGAAGCACAGCGTGTTCAGTATATCTTAGCATAGGCAACAGTGAAAGTAAAGTCTCTACCGTTTTCCGTTTTCAAACCTGCCCAAGTAACAGATGAAGGAAGGAGATAATCATCTTTGGACATACAGACATACAATGCAGCATCTCAAGTATCTTCAAAATGCAGACACTTCCTGAGAATCCTTCTTCTGAAATAGAGTATCTGCTAGGAGCCAGTATCGTCCATGCTTTCAGATGACTGTTATCCAACATCAGAAAATCGTAAGTCTTTAAGCAATGCAGGAATGAGCAATAATGGCTGACAGCGCTGTCCTTTAACTCAGATTCAACACTAGTCGTGGCTGTGCCCACTTCCACTTCTTGTGCTAATATGTTAGCACAGGAGAAATGGAAATCCTTGGTATTCTTTTTACTATTTTTATAATATTGAATCAGATCCTTGGCAAAAGAAGCAGCAGCAGTAAAAGTAGAAATATTCACCCAGAGTATCTGAAAAGTAAAAATAAATTTCAAGACACCTCGTTCATGGTTTGAAATAAAAATCTGCTGACATCTGGTATGGATCAGCTGGCTGAATTGCTTTGATTACTAATCCAAAGCCAAGTTCTTTTTTATTTATTCATTTACTCATTTATTTCATGGTTATAAAAATGTGTTTCATAATAAATATGGAGAGTGACAACACAATGCTGATTAATGAATATGATATTCTCAATTTCTTTAACAGATTTCATTTTTTAAAAGGAATTGTGTGTCTGCAAGATTGTCAGTCCCAAATTTTATCCATACCTTTGCTGTCATAACTTGGTTTCGGCTTTCTTTGGATATGCTAAATTTATAGGTGTTGACAAAATATTAAGAACTACAAGAAGAAAGTGTCTGTGTAGAGCACTTCAGCACTTGTCAGGCCACACCTGGAACACTGTGTTCCGTTTTGGTCCCCACTATAAAAAATAGACACAAGCAGGCTGAAGAGGGCCCATAGAAGGGCCACAAAAATGATCAGAGGACTGGGAAGCCTGCCATGAAGGGAAAGGCTGAAAGGACACGGTTTGATCACCTTGAAACAAAAAAGTCTTAGGGAAAAGTCTTAGGGGAGGCATGATTGCCATGTTCCAATATTTAAAGGGTGGCTACAAAGAAGAGGGAGACTCCCTTTTTACAAGGAGTCCTGTGGAAAAGACAAGGAGTAATGGGAACAAGTTACTTCTGGGGAGATTCTGGTTGGACATAGGAATAAAGCGTTTCACAATGAGAACAACCAGCCATTGGAATAACCTCCCCAGGGAAATGGTGGATTCCCCAGTACTGCGCACATCTAAGATTCAGCTGGACAAGGTGCTGGACCATCTAGTCTAGATCACGATTTTGCCAAGAAAGGTTGGACCAAATAATCCTTGAGATCCCTCCCAACCTGATATTCCGTGAGTCTATGATTCCGTGAAATTGTGTTACATAAGATACATTCTCCTCTAGCACGGGACAACATTGAGCTGCAAACCACAGAAGGCTGAGACTGTCCTGGGGAAATACAAGTAAGGGCATGTGAATGTTCACTTTGCTGTAAGCTTCTCCTACAGGCCACTCACAGATTGAGCTTTTCACATCTTCGGTCCGGCCTAATGTGGAATATCTGCATGAACCAATTTCCCAAAAGAAACAGAAAGCACCGAACAAACTGAAACCCAAATCCCAAATAATTAATTCTTAGATGGGGACTAGCTGATGAACAGAAAAATTTGGGTTGAAAGGGCTTTCATGAAGGTACAACTCCTCACTCCAAAAAAAGACAACCCAGATGCTCAATGAATTTGTTGAGGGTCTTACCAAATTCTTAACAACTTAAGAGTGGAGGTACCATAGCCTTTTCTAATGTGGACCCCCATCATTTCTTTTTTCTTCCTGATCTTTCTGAATTTCTCTTGCTGCTGCTTTTTATTGCCTTCTCTTCTTTTAATAACGACCTCCACGAGGTCCTGCTCCAAATTCTCTATAAACTCCTTTTAGACAGTTGAAGACAACAACTAGAGTTGTGCCTCAAACTTCCCCTTCAGTCTTCTATTCTCTAGTCAATTGGCTCAGCCAATCCAGTCCTCAGATTTTTTTGCTCCTTTTTAGCTTGGTATTCTGCAAAGATGCTTTCTAGCCAGACAGCCCTCACTGTGTAGTGTTGCATGCAGTTGTTCCATCCTAACTGCAGCGATTTGCATTTGCCTTCGCTGAAGGCAAGGCTCCTCCAAGCCCATTTCTTCACCCTGTTGAGAGCACTCTGAAGAGCAGCCCTGGGCTCCAGCAAATCAACCACTTCCCTCCCAAAGAGCAACACTGAGCAAACTTACTGAGATTGCAAGCAACAGAATCATACAGGTTATTATGAAGGAGCTACATAGTACTGGCTCCAGTGCTGAGCCCTATGGAAGTTCTAGGTCACCAACAACTGGCGATCAGCTGGACTTCAGACCACACTGATCCTAAGCCTTTGGGTCCAGCAGTCAAGCTTGTTTTCCAGCTACCTTAGTCTGCCTAATCAGTATCTCATCAGTTTAGCCACCAAGGTATTACCAAACTCTGAACTCCACAATTCTAATCTTGCTATTTACCTTCCTCACCACCACCTCAGAGGTGTGTAGCTGGAGCTACCTTTGACCTTCCCACTCTTCACATTCTTTACTGATGAGCAGCAGATCACCTTCTGTGACTGATGGGGCAGCACTTGCATGGAAACACATCCTCAACACATCCCAAAGATCTCCTTGATTAAATGTGCCACATGATGTTACTCCATCCAGCAGAGGTTGACAGGTCAAAGTTGCTCACAAGAAACAAGGTTTTCAATCAAGCTTCCTCCAGTTCTCTAAAGAAGGTTTCAGCTGATTCCTTTCTTCGCTCAGTCTGCAGTAGATGTATGCTGAGAGGCATTCATGTTGGACTCTCCTTTGGTCTTGACCAGCTTATTACTCCTTCTAAAGCAAATCTGGATCTGCAAATTTAAGCCACCATTGGAGCACAAGCCTTTCTTTCATCTTACCAGCTGGTACTTCCAAAAGAGTCTGCATTTCTCCACTACCACACACCATTTGTGTGAGCCATCCCACACCACATTTCTGTGCCCCTAAAGAGGTATTGTGACAGTACCTAGACTTCCTGTTCCTTGTTGCTTCCTATGCAGTGTGTGTTTCTGTACAGGTAGATGGGCCACCAGGGAAAGCATAAAAGGTTTGCTGGTAATTCTGCCATTTAAGGACTTCTCTGTGTTTCAGTCTTCATGAAATGAATACTCTTTAAAAATGAAGAATCATTGAATGTGGTGATATCCTAACCAAGGCTCAAACTCTTCTCCATAGATAAACAGAAGCACATGCATGTGTAAGAGAACAATAACCCTACCACCTTTCAGCCAGGCAGCTCACTTTCCTTCACTCCTACAGTCAGAAATAATACCTTGGACAATGTGATTCCAACCCATGTTGGTGCAACGCTACTTGAACCTGGAAATCACCTGAAAGGACAGTTCTAAAAACTGCTCATGCAACTTAATCAAAGCTTTTTAGGCAGCTATTCAAGTTTAAGATCATGTGTGAAGCATTCTTCCCTGAGGATGATCTCACATTAGGACATTAATTTATGTTCATGCTTTTGAAGAACAGATCAGCAAAAACCACAGAACTCCAAAGGTGTACAAGATGCATGACTGCTCTTGTGATGAACTACTGAAATTACAGAAAGACAACACCTATAGGTGGTTTGATTATGAAATGAGATAAGAATGTATATTACCCTTTTACCATATGTTCCAACAATGCTTCTTTTTCTACTTCTTCGTATCTCTGTGAAGCAGAATTTTGTGGAAAAGCTGTTGTTAAAAACAAGTACAGTAACCTGCTGAGTACTGAGAATGAGCTACTTTTATGTCTGAAACTTCCCACTGCTCCTAAACAGATTTGTGACTCCAAGCAGACTCATCTATCTCATTAACAAGAAGTACTATTAGGGAAAGACAGAAACCTTTGAATTTAATTAAAATTCAAGCACATTTTGTCTGAATGCACATTTTTATATATGTTGTTACATACAAAAGGAAGAGCATTATAAAATTCTATCTATGCACTTGTTTACAGAGAAAGAATAATCAGCCAATATTTTGAGGGAGTACTATGAAAATATTCAAATGGCAGGGGAAAAGGAACCAACTACTAAAATTTGTCAACTCCTGCTTATATGTTATCTTTGCATGCCATGGCCTACTTAAAAAGCTACCCACTGGAAAAGGATGCCTCTTGCTATCGTAACTTCAAAGTGATACTCAAATGTGTTAATGCTGTAAATAAAAACAGTTGAGATGCAGAGGAGCATGACAATCCACTGACAAATTTTTGAATGGTTTCTGTTGAAAGGGAGCTTTAAAAGCCATCTAGTCCAGCCTCCTCTCCTATGACTAGGGACATCTTCAACTAGATCAGGTTGCTCAGAACCCCACCTAACCTAACCTTGAATCCCAACTCCTGTTAACATTATCATGCGATTGTAGGATGTACCAATTTAAAAGACTTAATCATAAAAACATATTTTTAAGTAACCTTTCAATTTCAGATGACTACTTCACAGTTTTAGGTAACTGGTGATCTTTTTAGACTGCTTGCATAAGGTGATACACAAAGCCTAGTCACTGTAGGGTTTCTTTTAATTAAATATTCAATTGATATCACCAAACCTGTAATCCCATTTCAAAAGCAAAACTAACAAAAACATGTATTACCCAGAAAATACCCAGAGGAAAAGAGAAAGGTGTTGGGGAGAAAGAAGAGCAGAGGCAAACCTTAAAGATTCCTTTAGTTACAGAAAACAAAGCAGAATAAGCATAGACCTACACCAGAATAAGTTTCAACTGTTCTTCTTCTAAATCCCAAAATATTTCTACTGATACCACTGAAAGCACACTTATCTTATTTTTCTTCCCCACAAAGTCAGTAAGGAGAGGGATTATCCAGAGAGGTTCACAGGATTTAAACTGCTAAAAAAAAATTCTGCCCTCATGCTCACTGTCGTACTTTCTGTTTTGCACAATAACAGACAAACACAACAAGATTCAAATAAATATCCACTGAATTATAGATGTTCTACCACTAACAAAAAAAAAAAAAACAACCCACAAGCTGAAAGCCAGTTAAAAAAGCAATCAAACTGAACCCAGGAGTAACTACTTCAGTGTCATAAGAGACCCTCTACTTCAGAAGAAAACCCATATGAGGAAGCCCATACAGATGGTGAGTCTCTCCTACAGCCTGAATATTACATATCACACTTGAAGATGAGCATTTTGAACCAATTTCCTGAGGTAAAGTCCACTGACTTTTACTACTTCTTTGATGAAACAATATCAAAGGGGAGACATTTGTCTTGCTCCTGTTTTGAATTCAATTTCTTCAAATATTTTCTGTGCTATCCAATCTCCAATGTGAGAAATTGCTGAGGAGACCCTGTGGTCATCCCTGCACACCTGAGGTGGAGCAATTGTGAATTCCAAGAGGCACAGCTACCAAGTACACCCCAAGACAGCTTCTGGATGCACAGCTCCTGCAACCTGAGTACAGCCACTGGACCGCAATAAAGGTGACCCTGCTTGAGTCTGAGAGAACAATGCTCCCTGACTCAGAGCTTCAACCTTAGCAAGTGGAACAATAAAATAAATTTCTTTTGAGCAAGTTGCTACTATCACACAATCGGAAAGAAAGACAGGGTGGCATGAGCAGCCGCATGTTTAATGACAATGCTTCTGAACTGGATAATGTACACGTACCGGACTCACCCAGCCTATCGCTAGCCCGGGCTCCGCAGCTTCTGTGCCAGAGCGTGAGGTGCTGCAATCTTCCAAAAGCATCTGGTAAGCTGCTTGGCAGGATCAGCCATACACTCACACACGCGCGTGCACGCACAAACGCACGGATAGCTCCAGTAGTATGGGTCGATGTTAAAGAGGGAGGAAGGATGTCCGTATAGAGTTCCATGGATGGAGGTTTATTGCAGCTGTACGACAAAGGAGTCAACAGGCGAAGACAAGAGACAATGGAAAGCTCAGGTTTAAATACGGGAGTGGGGCAAGCACCAGGGTCCAATGATCTGGGGGCACAGGGGCGGTACAAAGGCAGGACTAGGGAATGGGAGCCAATGGGGGAGCTCTGGGTGAGTGGCGGGGGGCAAAGGCCAATGGGGGGAACCTGGAGTGGAGAACTTTCTAGGACATGGAACATATAAGGTGGCAAGGGGGCAGGGCGGCCAAGGGCCAGCCAGGAGCACAGAACTGGGGTAGATTACCATAACCAAACAAAGCATTCTGGGGGAAGCTTCTTTTCTCACCGTGACCTCAGCAGGAGTCTCTGGTACTAGGGATTGTCATACCAGATAACTCTCTTTGTTCTTCGTACCACAAGCTAACTGGCCACCACACCTGCTTGTCTCTGGAAGCATACAGTGCCCAGTCCAAAGCACTCCATGGGTTTAGCTACCCAATGCATGTGAAGTGACTTCAGTGCTAACAAGCTCCTGGACTGCAGTCCCACTACAGCTTGAAAATGGTGATATGCTAAAGTCAGACCAACAAGGTCCCAGTGGTAGTACAGAACTGAGTGTTACAGAGATCACTTCCCAGCTCAGAGGCCATACTCCAAGGGTCCAAGATGAAAAGGGCTGGAAGCCCAACCTCAAAGCGGGTTAGAGCCTGACCAGGAAAAGCAGCAGCAATGGTGTCCCTGTAATCTATCAGGGTCCTACACCTTTGAGATCTGATATTCCAGATCACGTTCTGTCAAAACAGCAGACCCAGCATAAGTGATGAACCTCCCAAACATCATCCAGGCAACTTTCTCTTCTAGGTCAGACCAAGAGGCCATCTGAACCAGCAGAAAAGAGGTCATACTTGGAGAGGGAACATAAGAAATAAGGTAAGTATGGAACCATCTTTCTCAAGTCTTACCGTCTGGCTTCCAATGAGCACCATTGCTTTCTTTTTACTGTAGGTACTCTTTCCATTAAATTCCACCCCAACAGAGTGCACTGGAAGCTATAAATACCAAAGCAAAGCCACAGTCATCTTCTACCAGGTCCATGGCTAAAACCACCTCATTTTTATAGGAGTAACAGCCTTCTAGTTCCCAAGGCACAATACTGAGCTTCCCTTGTGCTGACAACACCAATTCAGTACCACACTCCCATGAGCCATTGATTTGACAACTTACTGACATTCACATATTCGAGAGAGGCTGACACTAACCTGTGTTACTTACATAGTGTTATACATAGTGTTCCAGACAGGACACCTTATTTCTGGGAGTTCATTAGTCTTTTTTCTAATGAGGAATATTGGCATTAAAGTTTCTCTCATAAGCCCAAGTATTGTATGCCAAGGAAAATGCTATTTGTTTTCAGAAGAAGCAGGATCCTGAGGAAAAAAAAAAAAAACAAAACAAAAGAAAAATCTAACCAAAACAGACCAAAACCCAACATACAGCACACACAAACAAACACAACAACAACAACAACAACAACAACAAAAAATCCCACCCCACTCACAACCACCTAACAATTTTTACTGTTTAATTTATTTGGGGAGCAGAGGGAAAAAAATTGAAAAAGACCAAACTTCATGCAAACTTAGTCCCTCAAGTAAGGGTCCCAGAAACTTGTTCAGCTTTTGCTTGAAAACTTCAGATTGCAGAAACTTTGGGAGTTTTCCACTGAGCAAAAGGCAGAGCTTTAAAAAACCTGCAAGACTTTAATCAGAGATTAAGTAAGATAGTCTTTTCCCAGCTCCATCCCCTAGGATATATTCAAAGAAAGTTGCATTTGAACAATTTTCAGCACTGGTAAACAGCAGGCTGGGGAAAGAGCATTAACTTCCAAGACTTTTCTTCTACAATCTGAAAAAATAAGGCAAGCTGGAAAACTCTACCTACCTATCTCTGAAATACACCACAACATTTTAATGAAAACAGTTTTGTGCTTGTATCTTTGATCTATGATCAAAGTTATCACCCCAGATGAATCTGAACCAAGCATTCAGGTATTTCAAATGCTGAATGACAGGCCAACTGAGGATTAAAGGTCAGGCCAATAGCTTGAAATGTAGTAAAATCAGACAATGCTGAAGTACACTTAGATCTTCACGCAAATAGCCTTCAGGCTTGCTATGAGTTTACTCAAAGTGAGACAGCATGATCTATTCAAGTTGTGCTCCAGGCTGGATGCCTTAAGATAGGCTTGTGCTCATGACTATGGTATCAATTTGCTGCATGATCTATTCTTTTGGATTCCGCTGTATTTCAGTACTGACAGAGCAGATTTATTCTGCAGCTTTACATTACTATCATGGGACTAATTCCCTATGGAATCTGTATCATTTTACTTTGGGCTTCTTGTTGTCTGTCCAAAATGTTTTTACCTGCTGATTTTTCATACAGCTGGAAAAAGAGCTGAGGCTTCCTCAACAATCGTGGTTCCTCAGGGCCCATATAGGAAATTGTTATTGTCCACATAATAAATTCCCTGAGTACAGCATATTGATAGAGCCAAGAATGCTCTTTCCAATGATTTATTTAGTGGCTGACTTCAAGTTTCCCTTCCATGTAACAGCTTTTCTGTTATTTAATCGAAGATAAACAAGTTTCTGAAAGGTTTCTCCAGTTTAACACTGGGTAATCAGATAGCTAAAGCGTTAAAAATAATTCATTAAGGATCACTCATGGTCTTACTCAACAGGTTTTGACTGAGATTTCAAACCACCACAGCCTTTATTACAGGCATATTGGAGCAACTAAATCTAAGCAGGAACTTTGTAAACATGCCCAGAACCTCTCTTTTACGAATGCTTTCTGTCTTTTACAAATGCTTTTTGTGTTAACTCCTGCCTGCAATAACGTCTGCAAAAAACCTCATTCAGCTACATGTGTTAACCAGTATTTGTCAGTACAATATCCCAGGAAATAATTAACAGTACTTCTAGTATCACTTTGACACTATAGTAGGACTGTACTGACACTGCACAGATACTATTTCAAAATATAAACATATTAACAAAAATCACCCAGGTGCTCACCAAAAAAAAGGGCAAAAAAGGTTATTTTTGCAACAATCCTATCTTGAAAAACCAAGTTTTTTTCAGGTTTCCAGAGGGGGTGGATGCTCACGCTGCTGAAGTTAAGGTGCTTACATAGGCAGCTAGTATCCTGTGGCTCCTCAATACTCAACAGAGAAAGAAAGGCTTCTCCAGGAACAAATTCAGAGCAGAGACCCAGTATGAGCATTTATAGAAACAATTTCTTCTAGAAGTGAAGAAAACAGAAAAGAAACACAAGAGAAACTGTCTGACTGAGGCTTAGTGGTTCACACTGGAACAGAGAAACAATAAAAATCCTCATTATATCATACTGTCTCTGAAGGCTGGCAGAGTTCAATGAACCAGAATTCTGATATGACTGGATTACTGCCTTCTCATATTCTTTGAGGAGTCTTGGTCTCAGCAATTCTGAATGATGGCCACAGGAAATAGATTTCATGGATATTTTGATGAGAAAAGAAACAGAGGTCATATCCTCCCAACATAGAAACAATAATGTTTATCTATTGTTTGGCTTCTGTGGTTATACAATTTAATTAGCCTCATGGCAATAGCAGCATGATCCGTGGTAGAATGTGAGACTTCAGTCGTCTCACTGATTGCAATTTTACTGTGAAATTTCAAAGCATTGATTTGGAAAGTTGAACAGAAAGAAAGCTATCATATTCTGTGAGATTTCTGAACAATCAGAAAACTTACTGTGAATTACCTTCAATATGCGAACTACTGATCAACTATATTATTATGCCAGTGCAAGTGATATCTTTTAATGTTACCAACATATAAATCAGCATTGTGAAATGGAAATAATGTGGGTTTGTGTCATCCAAGACTCAAGGGTTTCAAGGACTCAAGGATTCATGGCTGTCCATCACCTGGGTAGCTAATAATCTTATTCACAGTCCTTTATTTGTTTAGAGAGCAGATACCTTCAAGATAAACGACTTGGGTCCTTGACTTCATTTTATGTAAATCATGAGATCGTAAGTATGAATTACGCATTTTGCAAGAGAGATGCTTTTATGACAGTTTGCACTATGAAGAGCAACGGTAACAAAATTCACCTTGAGAACAACTGAAAGTGAGTCAGAGCATATGGCAAGTAATTTACTGTAAGTGGAAGACAGAATGGAGATACTCCTGTGGAATGGTGATCACATCTCCAGCCCTCTAGAATTTCAGACCTTTCTCAAACAAAAGACTTTCTGATTTTCTGGGATTGTTGAGAAGGTATAACACTTTCTAAATGAGTTACATTATTCAGGAATTTGTAACAGTAGCATTCTGTCTTACTCTTCACCTTTTGTTCTTAAAGGAAAAAAGTTAACTCTTTTAATTGGAGGAAACAAAAATAGAAACTTTGACACTATTAGTTTTTTTCAGTTATGCCAGTTGATATGCTTTTGCTTAATCCTGGCCCAAAACACTTCTGCACCCAGCTGTAACAAACACTTAAGATTCAGCTGGGTTGCAGACCATGTAAGAATCCATAATCCTGGCTATAGCAATTAATATCTCCTGACATTGGTCACAGCCAGAATGGCTTCATGAAGGGAAAGTCTTGCCTATGGAAATTGATTTCCTTTTATGGCAGGATAACCCACCTAGCTGATCTAGGCAAGCCAGTAAATGTAATCCCTTTGGACTTCTGCAAAGCTTTTGATACACTCACAGTATCATTCTGGACAAGATGTCCAGCTCACATCTGGATAACTGTGTTATGTGATTGGGTGAGCAACTGGCTCACAGATTGAGTAAAAGAGTTATAGTGAATAGGGTAATATCAGACTTCACAAACTACAAAAGCTACACCAAACTTTCACAAAGCAGGAATCTTCCAAACATTTTCCTGGAAACTTGTGCAGATTCTCCCTTGAGTAGGGACACCTGTTTCCCTGTTATTCCCAAGGGGTTAAGTGTAGGAAAATGTGTACATTATCATCACTTTGGTGGTAAGTTATACTCAACTCCTAATCAATACAATTTCTTTTGCTAGCTTTAATATAGGAACCTTGATATAGTGTACTTTTTTATGTCATACTGTAATCTACTTGGAGTTCTTTAGTTTTATACTGTGTAGTAGGTAATTCTGATTAAGATCTTTCATCTATTATATCTTGTCTGCTTAATATTCATTTTTATAAATATATCTGATTTGCCATCATTACAACTTGCAGAGTGATTCCTTCATTTTAAGTGTGGTCAAATTCTGAGGCTAAAGCAGGGCCTGTCTGAAGCTTCCATTCGTCCCATGACAGCTAGCCATTGAGATCAGATAAGCAATCTGCCTAATACCATGTGTTGGATACAGATAATGATGTGTTATGTCCTATTTCTTGTTTTAATTTTGTCTGTGGATTTGTAAGGCTGAACATTTCTATGAGTGAAGTGATTGCAAATATTTGCCTTAACCTTTCCCCTGCCCTCCTGCCCCCCAGGTGTTCTTCAATGCTTGCTACAGATGAGCAACTGATTACTAACATTTCTTAAAGAAAAGGGTAAAAAAAGGTAAATGCAACCACACAAGTGCCACAGTGGCCTGGAACAATTTCAGAAGGGAAATGGAATGTAGGACACAACATTTTCTGTACTGTATTGTAGAAGTTTCTTTAGTTCAACCAAGGAGTAATCAGAATATTGTAAACAGTCATTTTGGATTAATTTGCAGTCCATGTGTGGTTCTCTGTGACTGGATTTCAGTCAACAAGAGGAACAATTTCAGTAACAGAAGAACAAGTAAAGGACTTTAAACTAACTGTTCTTTGAGGAGCTAAACTAATTAGCCTGGCGTTTCCCACATCCCTCACAAACTCCAGTTTGCCTTCATATTCCTGACATCTGTCATTGCAACAGCCCGTGTCTGCCCAATATGCCCGGAGCCACACCAAGTTTACATGGGTTTCTTGTTTCAGACTAAGCCAGTTGATATGCATTCGCTCAATTCTTGCCCAAAACACTCCTGCACACAGCACCATCTAGTCAAGTTTATTCCTAGACTCCTCAACTCAGGACTCGTTTCCTTTTCTCCCAGAGATGCATGGATCTTCTTCTAACAACACATACTGTAAATAAAGGTCATAAGAGCAAAAGTCTCCCTTCCTTCTTCACAATGGGGACATAAACATGAGTTTCTACTTCGTGTCAACACCAATTTTCATGCAACCTCTAAAACTTTAAAATTTTTTAGATCTTGCTTTAAATTGGCAAAAAGATCCATTAGCTATTAGGGTATAGATAGAGATGGAGTAATGGTCTCTGCCTCATTTCCTTAAGTAGGCAGGCAACAGATTAGGTGAAAGGATGCATTTTACAGAAAATGTTTATGTCACTATGTGTGCCATCTAAAATTTTTGAATTTGTAACTTATCACCTAATGCACATTCATTTGAAAATGGCAGGAAAAAGGAAGAACGCAAATATAAAAAATACCCCAAAAATTTCTTGGGCATAGTGGTACACATCCCGACATTATGCAGCTAGTTTAAATAAATAAATAAAATATGTAATATTTAGCTAGATAACAGCAATAAGATTACTAGTGATATGCTTTTCTGCCTTGACAGTAAATCAACATAAAAGATTTTAAAAAATGTTTCCTGTCATGTAAATGAGCTAAAATGCTGCTTCCTGAATAATAAATACTTGCACTGTGCTGTGTTACAGCAGGTCCCTATAAACAGAATATGCAGTTAACAATAGAGATAATGGAAAAGCTGACACTTCAAACACTTTTTTTATGTTGCATGGTTTTCTGAAAGACTAGAGTAAAACACTGTATGGCACACTGCAGAGAAGTCCAAGGAGACGACTCGGCATTTAAATTTCCCAAATGAATGACATTTTTGACATTTCCCTTTAGAAAGTTCATGATGTACAGTATTTTTTTGTTCTGCTTTTTGCTAGGAAAAAAATTATCAGAATAATGATAGTAATTGGTAAACAGATGAGTGAGAAATCCCAGAAGCAATCTCATATTAAAAGGCCACACTACATATTATCAAGGAATACTGCTCTGTAACAATTTTGGTTGACTCATTGATGGCTTTTTTGCTCTGGGTTGTTTGGTTTTTTTTTTTTTTTTTTCTTCAAATAAAACTTTCCAGAAAGCAAGACAATACATTAAGAAGGTCGCAACAGGTCATATAATGCCTGGTAAGATCAATCACTTCTGCTACAGACATCCACATAACTTCTCTAACCAAAGCTTCCAGCAGCAGAGATCTCTACAACCCTCCCCAGGCATTAGGTGAGGTTACCTACTTCACCCACTTTAAAAAAAAATAATTTCCTAACATCTAACCTCAATCTCTCTCAATGCAAATTAACTTACCTCTTCTCCTGCTCCCAGTAGGCCTTGTAACTGCTCTTTCTTCCCTCTATTATTCTTACCTTCTTGATTCTGCTGTTTATCCCATTTTTCCTTAAATTCGGTGCCCCAAACATGATATATCAGTTCTGCCAATATCCTATTATACATAACATAATGTAATGCTATTTATAAATTATTCTTAAATGGCAGAACTGTGTGGGTTTTTATTTAGTATAGTATGCAATACAGTTACCATAAGCTTTTCTTCAGTTCTAAGTAAGAATTCCTTCAAATTGCGATTGTGCAGCTAATTAGTCCAAAGGGTAGCACACTGTGTAAGTCCTTGCTAAATGTCACCTAACTTTTTATAGACTATTGCTCCAGCATGTTTATCCTAATTGCGTCCTCCAAATTTCTTGCTGCTTCCTCCTCATGACCACCTGCAAGGTAAACAAGTATGCTGAATAGACCCAAACTAAACCCTCCAGAAACACATTCAGTCCCCTATTCAATAGCAGATGCTTCACACAATTAGTCTGCACAGTTTCCTAACTACTGGTGATTCAGTTTGCAGCTGTTTCATCTACCATGTATTTCTTTTTCTTGCTTAAAAGTGCAGCATGCAAAAAAAAAAAAGTCCAGGTGTTAAAGGCAAGATGCATGTCATCTTCAGTCTCTCTGACTCTAAAAGGCCTGCCACTTTTATAAAATTAAATTAGGCTGGTTTGAAAAGAGTTGCTCTCAATCAAGATGCCCTGTATAGCTTGGGTTTTCCAAAGTATTTGCCAAAGATTGTAAACTCCAGCACTTTACTTGAACTTAATTTGGGTAAATTGTCTGCAATTCTCTGATCCTCCTCTTCCATTCTCTTACGTTTTTCTGTCTTTCTGAAAATTCACTTTCTGTCAATGTTTTCTTGAACAGGAATATTTGACCCATTTCCCTAAATAGGATTATGTTAATCAGGATCAGCCAATACAACCGTAATCTCTTTCTTCCTCTTTCTACACCTACATCATTGACAATAATCATGCTAGCTACGTGAGAAGATCACCATTAATTCCCTCTTCCACTTGTAATGATTTCCCATAGATTTCTGTGCTCAAATTAAGCGGCAGTGTGGACCTCAAAGCATGTACAACCGTGACAAACCTATGTCACTCCTATTAATAAGGCAATATAAATATTCAAGCCTCTGAATCACTTCACCAGGTTTTTTATAGTGTGTAACTTTGACAGTTCTTCCTCTATTTCTTGTACATCTTGTATGGCATTTAGAAATTTAAGATGGGCAGCTTTTTTCTCTTCTCTCCCCCATTAGCCCAGCAATCATGAAGTAGATTTCAATATGTCCTAATGTTACAAAAGATATATATTTTAACATCATTATGCCATTTTTACAACACTACATTGACTCATATCAAGTTTCCAGAAGATATAAAAGCCACATTCCTATCCCAACTAAATCCAAGTGTCCTAACCAGCATAATTCTGGCTCACCTACCAAACAATGAGAACCCCAGAAAAAAAAGGCCAGCTGGACAATGCAAATGTGAATCAACAGCAGTGTCTCCCCACTCAAGCAGGACCTGTCTGATAAACCCAAGCAGTTTATCACCTCTAAGAAAGAACACACACAAACCATATCTGTGGCACTTTCACCCTGTCTTTCCTCCCTGACATACAAGAACTCCACTTTTCTTTTAAGGCTCCCAGGCAAATAAACTACATGTGGTGCACTTTCTCAAATGTAAGCAACTAGAAATATTTTTTTCATTGAAATTGGAACAGATTAACCATAGTCACTTTGCAAAGAGTATTGAGACCTCCAAAGCAGAAAACATAACTGTAAAGTAAATCTCTCTGAAGAATATATTCGATTGTATTTGGATTTTAAGTCTAATGAAAGTATGTTAGAAAAACTAAACCATGAGTCTTCTATTCTTGCTGTCAGAAAAAGATAAAAGGAAAGAAAATTTGAGGGTTTTTTGTTGTTGTGGTTGTTTTTAACCTTGACACTTCCAAGAAGTCAGATCCCAAGAAACCTTGCTCAAATAACTTTAATTCTGTTAAAAAAAAAAAAAAAGGCATCACAGCCCTAGATTTTATCTCTGCTATTGACTTTTAGAAACATGTAGAGCTTACTGAGGCTCTAGTTAATTATAACTTAGTGGGGCTTTTTGTCCACAGTACTGCACACACTACATTTACAAAGTAAATTACAGCAAATTTCCCAAGGTTGGAAACCAGTGTCTAGGCAGACAGTGACAAGAGCCTATAAGCAGCGAGAGATATCACAAAAAACTTTTTTTAACAGAAAAAGAACATATAGACTTTACAAGTATCCATAAACCTCACACTAACTAGACAGAGTACACATATGGATGTGCGCACACATCTCTTTTTCTTAGCTAATGAACTAAATCATTGGGAATTCATAGCAAAGGTCATTGCTCTCTCCTGTAGGCTATTGGGTATGTCCAAACTCATTCTTTTGTGAACCTGTACTAGATCAAGGTCCAGTTTAGAGAGCAGGAAAAAAGCCTCTGCACTAATTGCAGTATCCAGTCTCAGGGTGTCACAAGCCCATTACTCTGTGCATGGCCTAAGTTTACCTAACACTTTTATCTCAATTTCCAGAGGTACTGTACTGAAAAAAAAAAAGGCTTCAGTGGAATTTGGGGTGGCAAGTATAAGCAGCAGTGTTAAAACAAGGATCTTCAAGAGCCGTATTAAATTTGAATATCCAGTACTGGCAGGGTTTAGAAGATTTGTGAACTGATGGGCACAGGAAATCCTACAGAAAACTGAATTTCTTCTTGTTTTTCCCCTTCCTTTCTCTCCTTCCCCAGTAATAAATATTAAATCAAGTTTACATATAAAGATACTGCTTCTAACATTTCTTTGGGAAGGGAGAAAGGGTTTCCCCTGGTTCTCATTAAAATGATAATATTGTAATTTAGAAAAAAAGCCATGAGAAATTATATGATGGATAACAAATAAGGCAATGGCAATAACTTTTAGGAATTACTAATAGGCAATTTTTTCTTGCCTGCAAGAGCAGAGCATATGTGAATTTCTTGTTTGTTTGAAG
Source organism: Corvus moneduloides (assembly GCF_009650955.1). NCBI lineage: Eukaryota > Metazoa > Chordata > Aves > Passeriformes > Corvidae > Corvus > Corvus moneduloides. Next base: position 28,849,789 of record NC_045479.1, read on the forward strand.
TAGCACTATCTCAGCCATATTCTTTTCCATGATTGCCTGACCCATCAAGATGTACCTGTCATCTTAAACATGAGACCAGCCAAAACTTAGCCCCATAGGTGGGAAGTAACCTGAACTGATTAATTTGTTTACCAAGATGTGGAAAGCCATTGGATTGCCTCTAGCCCACCTGTATTAATTAATTATACAAACATGCCCTATATAAACCTCCAAGGGGATTCTAACACCCACACCCCCACAATCCATTCTGAAATGCTGTTCTATGCTAACTCCAAAAAATACACAAAACTTCATTGAAACTGTTAAAGGAAAATGTAATTGCTAATAAGAAACATTAGTTCACTGTTAATATTCTCTTTCTTTCCCCTGAACCTCAAAGCCAGGTAAAAGATGAGTACTTTGCAGATTTGTACCCTTTCAGATTTTTTCCTTTCTCACTGCCTTAGTATTGCTTCAATGTAACTCCTGTGTTTGGGGTTTTGTTTGGTTGTTTTTTATAAAAGATGTTTGGCAAAGTCCAATATCACTCACAATATACCAAAAGCATAAATATTAGAAATAAAAAATTAAATTATATGAAATACACTGTAATATCAGCAAGGCTCTTTCTTCTTACTATGTAGGGCCTTTCATTAAAATCTAATACTAACACCAGATTAATGTGACAGCCATGAGTATACAAACCAAGTTACAAAGGAAATAAGCTTTTATTACTTTTCCAAAGATACAACTAGCTTAAAAGTAAGAGCGGGATGATGAAAATAGCTCAGAGGGGGAAAAAATCAAACCAAAAACCAGAGTGTTTCTGGAAAAAATGTAGTCAAATTGTTAAACAGTTAATTGGATTGCCAGGCTTACATTTAATACAACAATCCTCCTTACACAAAGTCTTTACTTAGGCTGTGTATTTCCCCATGTACAAGCCAAGTACAAGAGGATTTAAATAAAACTTTAACATTTGAGATGTTTCAGTTCTTATGATGGAGTTAAGCACTAGTACACAATACCAATACTGGCAATAACCAGGGCCAGTAACAAAAAATAGAACTGGATTAGTCAGATGCCAAAAACACGCATGACAACACACCTCAAAATAGGTTTTGTCTGCTGGAATTCTCCAGCAAAGTGCTATGACTTCAAATGCAACAGTTGCAGAGCTCCAGCTGGAATCATCCCTCTCAAAACTCATCAGACATCGGAGTGAGTCACTCTTTATCATTCACATTAACGATAGCAAGTTTTAGGGCCATTAGTGAAGTCGAACATTAAACTTTTTCTAAACCATTGAACAGATGTTCCAGCCTTTATGCTAGCATGACTTTTTTCCTAATTGCCTCTGTTACATCCCAACAGAAACCTATTGTTCTGGCAACTCTGCACAGGACTTGAACTCCATCTGAAACTTTTCTGATCTCCTTCCACCTCTACAAACCCTTTTGCCAATTCCCTCGCAGAGGGCAGCAGCAGCTAACACCTGTGCTGCTAACAGAGTGAGGTCTCACAAGGAGATGAAGAGACAAGGCTACAAAAGTGACAGCAGCAGGAGCAGGAGGAACATTTTTCACAGGTGGGTCTGAGCAAGAGGGAAGCACAGTGTGGGATGGGATGGGATGGGATGGGATGGGATGGGATGGGATGGGATGGGATGGGATGGGATGGGATGGGATGGGATGGGATGGAGCACTGAGCAGAAAGGGGCCGGACACAACTCCAACTATCCTGTTTACATTTAGTCCCTCAACAGAAATCCACTGTCATAGGTTAAGAACAAATGTTCAGAATGAGCTGTAATTAAGCCTTTTTTCTCCTTTACCCCTCCTTGCCCTTAAAGGCCATTTACTGCATGTCTTTCTGCCCCACTGGAACCCCATGAGGCTGGGGATGACACCAACAGAGTTCTTTATTTTCCGAAGACGTAACTGCAAATGGCTTCCAGCTGAAATATTAGAAATCTTTTCAAATAAAGTGACTTGATATGACTCATTTGCTAATGTCATAAGCCTGTGGCACAAAACATCTTAAAAAAGATAGTTTTGTCTAACTGCTTATTAAATAGAGTCAATTTTTATATTACTATCTTTTTGTTTTCCTTCTATATCCCAAATAATCTAATTTCTCAACAATTAAGCAGTTTGCTTTAACACACTCCTGATGATTTAAACAGGAAACAATAGAAGTAAAAGGGTATAATCTTTATCAGGTCAGTGATAGTTTCAATAGGTTGCAGTAAATTAAAAATTTCTTTATATGCAATTAAGCAACTTCATTAATATAATTGCCATTTTCCTCACTGTTTTGGCTTAGTATATGCCAGTAATTATATTGAGATATACACTCATTCATGCACATACATATAATTTCAACCTACAACCTCTACATTACTTGCAGGTAAAAATCAGTAATGCGCTTCTGAAAGCTAGTTAAGAAACCACACGTAAAAAATAACCTCCCATCCTGGACAGCAGTGTAAGAATCACCCTTCAGCTGTGTAAGCAAAACACATGGGAGCATATATGTGCCATATTGGCTCATTACTTAATCATTCTCTTAATAAATCAGATCCTATTTTTTTTCTAGCTACAGAGCCTGGACAACATTCAGAATCTGGACTGAAATCTGAAGTGCCATGCTGCAGTACAATGCTGCTCCAATACCAGATAGAATACTACTCTGCTCTAAAACTTCATGTTTCCAACTTTGGAGAAGAAGGAGTTATGTTATGAAACTAGTAAAAAAAAAAAAAAAAAGTCCAAAAATGTTATGATTGTCTATCTTGCAGAAGGGAAGCAATTTTCAGCCAAGTAATTGGTACATTTTCTTAGTGCATTATGTTTCTCAAAACATGTTACTGTAGGTGGAGATTAGCATCCCTTTTCTTCAAGAGGAAAATTACTTGTCTTCTATACTGACTGGAGCTGTCATTCCAAGAGCTGACAAATGTTAACAATCTCTGGAGGTGTTCTTTACAAACATCTCAAAAATAAATAAATATATTCAGATCAAGGATCCAATGACCAAAGAAAGGTTATAAATAGAAGGAAAATACCACTGTTTGCATATTCAAATGCATCACATATCCATCATTTCCAACATAAGGAAATCTATTTTAAAATAGCTAAATTGGCACATTAACAACTAATATGGAACCTTGCCAGAGAAAGAACACAAATATTATTTATTAACAACAAAAAAAGTTTGCTGTATCTCCCATTTTGCAGATAACATCAAAGAGGAAATGAAAATGGGCAACAGTTCCATTCCAGCCATCCAATCTAGTAATCTGTGCAGACAAATTAGCAAAACCCTTACCTCTGGAATTAGAAAACTGCACAGATATTGTTCTTTAAATCTTCTTGTTCATCATATCCTCACTGCAGTTTCTTGAAACTGTTTCCAGTGCTTGCAACAACAAAACATGAAGCTGCATTGTGTTATCCCACATGCTGAAAGCAGGTCCACAAAGTCCAAACAAAGCAATTTGCTCAACTCAATTTATTAAAGCACAGTAACTACCATAATTTGTTTAAACTATGATTCCAATGCCCCATGACACTGTCCGTGTGTATAGCGCACTTAAACATTTAAAATTTCAACCATAAAACTCATCTTGGTTTAAAAAATTTATAGCAGTACACTAATACACACAACATGAAAGGACACCTAAACACTTCTTATTTGCAAGAAATTGTCAATCACAGAACAAGGTGCTTTACTGAGATTTTGACTGAGAAACTCTCTTACCCTTCCTGAAATACTTCAGAATAGTGGCTGCTCTTGGCCACATGACATGGAGGGTCCTGTGCAGGGCCAGGAATTGGACTAGATGATCCTTGTGGGTCCCTTCCAACTCAGCCTATTCTGTGATTAAAATCAGAACAAAGTGGAAAAGATCTTTTTTTCCCAAGGTGAGACTTCTGATAGGAGAAAACTACCAACATATCAGAAAACCTTAGCTAAAATTACAGCTGTACAGGATGTAGGACCACCTTCAGAGTACTACCTAAACAGTAATCAAAATAACTGAAAAAAATTAGCAGTCAATACAGCTCACTAATGTAATATCCAAAAAAGTAAGAAAAAAGGAACAGACTAGGAGATTGTCATTATACTTTCAAAACTTTTCATTTCTCAATCTCCTGTTGTAAACCAAGGATTTAATTTTAATATAAAATTAGTGCCCTATCAGATGAATAACAGAAATATAAATAAATCAGCCTTGCAACTAGTTTAGCCCAGGGCTATAAGAAACTCTTCTAAATGAACTATGAAGCACACCACAGAATTCTCAATGCGTTTAAAGAGTCTCCTTCTTGCAAGAGATGGACTTTATTCACCCTGCTTTGAGCCACATTACCTTCAAGCACATGATCGTCACATGATGGGCTCTGCCCAACACACAACCCCACATAAATTTATAGGCTCTAAACAATGGGATTTAGAAATAGTGGATGAAAAATTTGCTGTGGGGAAGAGGGGATGGAAGACTTAAGACCTAATTATTTCAGTCTTAGAGAAGAATTAGTATCTCAAATGATAAACAAGACAAAGTAATACAGACTGAGGGCATGCAAGCAGGCAATATTTTTTTAGGGTCAGACTATACCTGCTTTGTGCAGTAAAACAAGAAATGACAGCTTCAAACCAAGAACTGCAAAACACCCCACTGGCTACAAGGCAGAGCTTCATGTTTCCTTAGCCCTTCATCTTCTCCATTATGAGGTGTAACCTTCACCAGATGCAGTGCCTGATTTCAGCATTTTCTTTCAGTTACTGTAGAGACAGACCTGGATTCCATCACCTCATTCCACAGGTGGAAGGGACACAAGGCAGCCCACTATGGATGAGCTACACCTACCCCACCTAAGAAACACTTCTCAGGTATCCTCCTACACATAGCCAATCATCTACATCCTGCAAAATTTGAGAAGCAGAACCATTCAGCAGGATCAGATTTGTAGCAGAAAGGTAGACATCAAAATTTTCTTTTGCTGATTAGATGTATAGGAGAACAACTTAGTACATTAGAGTCTCTGAAAAGCTTAAATGAAAGACTCATTGTTACTTACTTCATTCAGTTTGTTATATGAAAGCTCATATAGTGGAGAAAGGAAGGAAGCTATGATACCTTATCAATGAAGGGCCGTTATTTTAAAAGTAATTCATGAAAAGAATAGCATGTATTGTAGAAAATAATTATGAATAAATACATTCTGCCAGTACACAGGGTATGAGCTTGAGTAAAATACTGTTTCTTCTAAAGACAGAATGTCATACCCATGTAGTCAAACCTATTTGATAATTCTTCCTTTCAGTAAGACTGGGATTATTCATTAGCTGACTGAAGCACTGTAGTACGTGCACTGACCTTGTGCAATGCTTGTTATTAATGACTCTTTTGATCATACAATTTCTTTACTTGCAAATAGGAACAGTTTTGTGTCATTAGTCATGGTAAAGCACCAGTTTAACTTGCACTGGAACAAGGAAGATGTGGGAATAAGCCGAAGTTAAAACTTTCTGATACTAAAGAGCAGGTTGCCTGCTGTCTTCAGCATTGGCATTTAAGTTCACTGCAGCTCAACTCATTTTGTATCAGAGGAGATTTATATCAAGCTGTGGGAAGGCATGTCAGCTTCTGGTTCTGTCTTACAGAATTACCATCAAGAACACAGATTATAAGAAGCAAAAAGTAAAAGCAAAGTTAGGGGAATATTTCATGCGCTACCAAAACTTGTGAAGGTTACTCTGGTGCTAGACATATTTTCTAAACATCTTGCTCTTTGAGATACTTCTTGAAAAGAAAGATTTTCTCTTCTAATTGATGTGTATAGTGATTCTATATACATGCAAGCCAGTATCAAAATACATAATTTGCTTTGTCTTATTCTGAAGTAAAATTTACTGTTCATTTGTCCTTTTGCTGCCTCCTTATGCTGAGATCCCCAAAGATGCAGTGCCAACTGCAAACATTCACAAGGACACTTTGACCATGGTATTTGACTACTCAAATTGAGGAAAAAAGCACCTTGGAAGGTGTAACCTGAGTAATTTGCATCCTGAAAAAGAAAATCTCATTTTCTATCTGGGATACAATTGAAACCCCAAGTTTGGTATTTCCTCTCAGAATATTACTTTATTTATAGTAGATTTTATGATACACTGTTTCACAAGCAAAAGTATTTTCAATAGCATTGAAATATATGACTATGCAAATACAGGCACATAAGGAAAAAAATCTCAAATTTTCTTTTTGTTCAAATATTTAGCTGTGAACATGCTTTTCCAAACACAGCACGATTACTTTAAATTTCACTGCACTAAGACAGAACTTTTTTATTGGAAAAAGTTTGATATCACCAAGTCAAAAAGAGCCCACATACAAAAAAATCCCTCCCTATTGTTCTACTGCCTTCCATTGCTGTTACATCAGCCCAATAGTTGTGACAAATTAACTCTCTGCAGCCAAGTGAATTTCTATTAGCAACTTCTTATGGAGGAAAGTGAAAACAGGATAGTCAAGGGCTCTGCCCATCAGACAAAGCCAGCTGTCATTCTGCTTAACTTCTACAACAAATGTCCTCAGACCCACAGGAGAGAAAAGAAATACCATTTGGCATTTAAACTTGAGGTGCCAGGACTCATTAAAGCGGAAAACAAGCCTGGATTGATTACTCCGATTTTAAAAGGTCATGAATTGCTAAGGTTTTTTTGTTTCTTTTAATGCATATTTAGTTGTTTTACAAGGCAATTGTTTTAAATTGTAAATTATAACCCTGTATAATGGGTACTGCCTTAATTAGATTTTAACTATATGCTAATCTGAAAGGGGGGGGAGATTGTTTCATGCTTTCTCAAGGCCTGCTAATAAAGACTGCACAACCCACAAAAATACTAATTGAGATCAATATAACTAACTTTTATAACTGAGTATATCCATGTGACTTAAGGTGCAGAGCTTCTACAAATCATGGCCTTTTTGAAACATTTAAATTTCATTTGAAAGTACCATTTTTGCTTCCATGGCATGACCAGTGATTTGTACCTACCATTTTCCAAGCAGACATGTAGAGAAAAGCAGTGCAGAGAAGAACGTAACAACAGTAAAATAAGTAGACCAACTCATAAAGGTTTCACCTGTGCTGTGTGGTTCCAAGATACAGCATTACAATCAAAGTCTAGCTTGGTCTCAAAATCAAACCAAAGACCTTCTAGAATCAGCAGTATAAAAACTTTTTCACCTTCAACATTTCACTCAGACTTTGCCCATGGACTCACACAAACTGTCTTTTTTTCTTTTACAGATTGTACTGATCATTTCACCTTTAATCCTAACAAATTTACTGCAGTGATGCCAAAATAAAAGACAGAAATCTTATCAGTACAATCAGCAGTAAAATAGCTGCAGCGCTATTTTCACTCATGACCTCATCTTTGAAAAAAAAATCTTTTTCAAAAACATTTCTCCTTAAAGAAAATAAACATTCTTCAGACAGTAATGTCAAATTTAAGTAACTGGAAATAGAGAAGAAATAAGGCCAGCACATCTGATGTATCCATACGATTAGGAGATTAATAACATCCTAACCAGCCTCACCCTTGACTGTCGGACGTGGGGTGGCAGATCCCAACACCAGAGGAGCATTCAGTCAGAAGGGAGCAGAGGACAGCTGCACAGCTAATGGGATGTGTCACTCCAATACCCAGTCCCAGTGCAGCAATCAACTGATGTACAGCCACCATTCAAAATTGCTCTAATTTGGTGGTTATCATCTATTTTTCTAATATCTTGGTAACAGGAAGAAATGTAAATATGTGCTTAAATATGCTGTCCACATCACACAAAAGTTGAAGGCTAATCTTACTTCCTTTACATCAATACCTCCAACAGAAAATTGGTACAGAGGCAGTTCTGTTGAACCTGACCTTCGCAGCTGCATCACTGTCTGCAACCACTGACCAAAATTACAGCATACAGACTGTTCCACTCCTTCCCATATCTCAATTTTCCATGCACAGCCACCACATTTCTTCTTTGGAGTTTTGATTAATACAAGTATTATCACATGGATTAAAATGTATTTAAGGACAATAGTTTAGACGTAACTGTTTCATAAAAGCTCTGTGTTACAGCTTGGTTTACAACTGCTTTACAGGTCAAGCTGTCCCTACACAGTGCATACAGAACCGATGAATAATCATTAGTACCTTTTCAAGTCTCTGAAACAGCTGAAGACCAAAGATATAATAAGAAGCCAAAATAATACCCATAACCTTTCCCCCATAATGGATCACTTCAGAAGTTCTCTTCTGGAACAAAGTGCATCTGAAGTTACCTGTAGAGGTTATACGTTCACAAGTCCAGAAAGGGATCCATCAGAATGCTCAAATAATCACAATAAAAAAAGTGCTTTAAAATCTGAGCAAATCTGCACAGGAATACCCATCAACGCACTGAGATGTGGGAAGCAAATTAGTTTTAATTTTCCAAAGATACCCACCTGGAGCTGCTAGTCATTTCTACATTTACACTGGAACTTCAAAGAGCACCACAGTGAAAATATACATTCCACTTGAAGATGTACACCTAACACCCATCTTAGAAAAACTTACCTTCTGTCCTGAGCAGCATTTCAGACACTATACCTATTCTGTTATGGCTTTTGTTTTGTTGATTAAAGGGGTTTTGTTGTTTTTAGCTTGAAAGGCACTTTACTCTTACTAAAGCAAATCACTCCATAGTGCACTGTCAGTGACAGTCCTGCATACTAAAATGATGCTAAGTCTTCACAATGAGATTTTCTGTTGGTGCCCAGAAACACATCTGCAAGAAAGGGTTTATTCAGAACTAGGCTTTTACACTAAAATAATAATGTTCATATTCCCTCTCCCTCACAGCTGCTGCTGATTACAGGCTCAAGATGAGACATTAGCTAGTTTGGAAATACAGACCTTAAATATTACTCTTTTATTTAACTGTTTACCTTCTGATCTGACTCTTGGCATCTGCAGTTTATAATCAACACACCTTTCCAAAAGCTTCCATATTTTAATTACAGATACAGGCAGAAATTGTTCAACAGAATATAGGAAAAAAAGACCTTCACACTCATCATGGGGCTGGCAGTCTCTGAAACCTTGCCTGCCTACTTCACCCAGCAATAGGCAGAGTGCTGTTGGATGGGAATTTATCATGTCCTCTGGTGATAATAACTAGAATTTCCCAAGATTAGACACACACCTGTGCCCAAAGTCACCCCGTGCAACACTGCCACGCTTTCTGCACGCAGCTGTGTGCCTGTGGAGCACTTCAGTGTGCAGGACAGACTAATTTCTGAAGCTCTTACCTAGCAATGAAGCAAGCATAAACTCAGCTTTTAGGAATGAAAGGACCCTAGAGTTTAAGTGCAGCATCCACACACGTGTTGGAAAAAGGCACTTGTTTAATGCATATGCTTCTCTTTAAACATAACCTCTGGGCACCAGTGTTACATTAGCAGTGTCCACCATCAGTCAGGATGAAAGAGTAAATAGGACTGATAAACAATTAGCAATTTCTTTCTGATTAATTTAACAAAAGCATTCATGTTGGAAGGGAGCTCTGGAAGTCATCTGGTCCAACCCCCTACTCAAAGCAGGGCCAACTACAGCAGGTTGCTCAGTGCTGCACCCAATCAGGTTTTGAGTATCTCCAAGGATGGAGATGTCACAAACTCTCTGGGCAGCCTGGTCCAGTATTCAGCCACCCTAAAAAGAATAAATCTTTACTGCATTCAAACAGATTTCCCCATATTTCACTTAGTGCCCATTGCTTCTCTGGGCACACTGAGAAGAGCCTGACTTCATCTTCTTTACTCACCTCCCCATCAGGCCATTACACACATGGATAAGATCCCCCTGAGCTTCCCCTCTCCAGGCTGAACACTACCAGCTCTCTCAGCCTCTCATTGTGGGTCAGATTCCCCAAGACCTTTGATCTTCTCCATGATGCTTTGCTGGACACACTCCACTCTCTTGCAGTGAGATAGCCAGCAGTAGACACAACCCTCCTGCTGTGTCTCACCGGGGCTGAGCAGAGGGGAGCAGCATAAGTGAGCATGTAATTTTAACTAGATTCAGTGTTGCACACACCCTTCCCATACAGCTGAGAAGGAATAACCGGTCTGAAAGACAGAGCAATCCTTTCTCATACTTCTGAACTACAGAACTTGAATTTATACTTCAAAATGTTGTGAATTTATGAAGTTCACACTGCTGTGAAAGTAAAACCACTTTCATCCTGAGATGTAAATCTGAATTAGCAAAATCGTTGCGCTTGTTACATAACCTAGAAAGTAAAATATAATCACAGTTGTCCTTCCACTTGCCCAAGCTTGTCATGCTGATGCCAAAAGCAGTACACTTGGAAAAGTATATTTCTACAGTATTAAAGAATTACTAAAGGAAATAAAATCATAATTCATATAAAACTATTATGACCTCCAGCCTTCAGAACTGCCAATATAATAGCATCAAATTTACCCTTAGAGACTTTTGCTAATAGCTAACCTAATAGCTAATAATATTAGTAGTTAATGAGTAATCTACAGGACTCCATTTTTATATTGTATGTATATAAATTACATACATATCCATACACATGATTCTAAAAAAAGACCCAGTTCATCTTAGATCAATTTCTGAGTAAGCACAGGAGTAAATATAGCTTAAGCTTGAAATTCTTCCTGTGGTGATTCATTTGTTTTTGCCATGTGTCTTGTGCAATGGGATCTATACATTAGGACAACGAAACAGCCTTCCTCTGCGTGGGCAGAACCTAGCGTGCTGTCAAGGCTACTGAAACATGAGCAGAAACAAAAAGACTAAAACCAGCTTTTGAACGCAAGATATTTTACACGTAACTGAGAATATAGGCTTCCTGCCTTTTCTTTGGAAGCAGAACTCCACCTTATCAGATCACAGTTCAACACTTTGTACCACAAATTTATGTAAGACCCTGCATTACAAAAATAACTGAGGTAAAGGGCATTTTTAAAAGAGCTCCAGGGTAGTTATTAGAACAAACCCACTTGCACCTCAACATGAATACAGGCTCAGTCTGGCTTTTTAAAAAAAGCTGGGCTTTTAACTCCATATAAAACTTCTTATTTCCTAATGCTCAGTATTTTAAAACAGGACTAAAAAAAAAAAAATAAGAAAGGCAAAACACATCCAGTTCTTATGCTACAAGGAGAAACCCTTTTAAAGTAATGTGGTCCCATTCTGTGATTCAAAAGTAATACTTTCAGGACTGTATATAACACCATACGAATGGATGCCTAGAATATCCCCGACCTGCATTATCCTGCCCAGGAGACAATCTGCTAAATATGCATCTGGTTAACATTGAGTAGTTGCCCTTTTCAGGATTATAACTTTTTCTTTGTCATCTCTGACTATCCATATGTCTGTATAGATAGATATCTCTCAGCAAAGGTTTACAGCTACAGCAGTAGGCAAGTGCAAGCTCACTCTGTCCATGCATTGGGAAGACATTTCTTAGTGGGATACCATCAGTTTGCACCCAGCATCATACATCACACAAACCCCAATCCCATACCCATTCTGGCTTATTTCTGGCTCCACTTGTGCACCAGACACCTCAATGCCACAAAACTGTTTTGGTACCTATTCTCATGTTTTAGGTATTTTACTCACATTTTTGCTTTCTTTAGATTTTTCCAGATATAGTTATGAAATACTAGTGAGTCAAAAATCCCATTTTTCTAACAGTTATTCATGAGGCTGGAGTTGAAATCAAAAAAATGCACATATGAGCCTTCTTTACCAGCTACTAAAATTCCTGTGTTAAGTTCTTCAGGTTCAGTAGAAGGTTGTAATTATAAAGCAAGCAGGATAAATTATTTCAAGTTAAGGTAAAACTCTCCCAATGAAGTTCAGCCAAAGCAGAAGGTATTTTCAGGCACGGCATTTCATCTACCTGCCCTACTGCCTCCAATCCCCTGCCACCAGTTTCTGGTGCTCAGGTCCATGTACCTGTATGGAGCGGATAGTTCAGTTCAGTGACAAACAGGAAGTGTTTTGAAAAGTGATTAATTCCTCAACAGTTATTAAGTACTCCAAAGCAGTTATTCAATAGACAATAGACTCTCACTAGAATAACACTATTTTTAATATACACACTGCTGATATTCTTCTTTGTGTTAGAGGATCTTCGGGTACAAATTTGAATTTGACTTCTCCCTGCTTTACAGAAAGAGCACAAATGATGTCAAATCTCTTTTTGTTCAGGTATAAAACTTGCTGCTAGAGACTAGCTAGAACACTGAAGTTTGAAGGCACAGCCTTATTAAATATTAATATTCTGCTGGATTTTTATATTCCATTTCAATATATTTGTGGCCAATAACCATCCATTTTCCCTCACTTGCAGAAGCTGAGCAGGTGTGCAGGTAGCTGGTTACCAAGACAACATACTGGCAAGGGATTAGAGCAGACACTTGTATGTGTATAAGTCTGAATAATGCAAACATTGTTAAGTGATACATTTTTCATTATTCGAATATCACATGATGTTTTATGCCATTTAATATTTTTTGCCTGTTGAACACGCTCCTGTTAAGAACCCAATTCAAACCTCACAAGCAAATGTAATTATAGTTTCATTATAACAATGAAAATACCACTTTACGCATTTCTTCCATGAGCCCAATAAGTAGTTATACAAACATCTGTTCCATTTCCTACATCTCACATTTGGAAGAAATAAGCACCAAGACACAGACATTTATAAAAACAAAAGTAAGACAAAGAAATTAATCAGAACTTTATCAGATATATAAGCACTTCACCAAGAAGGCTGGGTACTTTGACAAGGCATGTCTTTGCAGTAATTCTCGCCTCATTGCTCTAGAGACAGATACCAGTCCTTTAGTAATGTCTTAAATTTTGTTTTGTTAAACTGTGGAGAGCACTGCAGAACATTTTAAAGTGTTATATCAACAAACTATGAATTACAGTGTTAAGCAACAACCTTTAATAAAAGAAATGAGCACAGGTAAATAGAAACCACATTTTAAAATGTCTTTCTGTTCTTAGAGACAATTTGAAATACATCTATTCAAAACAAAACCTTCATAGATATTTGAATATATACCACCACATCCTAATTTTACTGCTTCATTTTTATTTTACGCATACTGCCAGAGGACAGAAAACCTATGTCTTTCTCCATACTTCTCATAGTAATAGCACATTTCAGCTGCACAAAAATATGTCGAGAAAAGCACAAAATAATGAGAAATGGCTCTTTTTTGATCCACTACATACAAGATCAAACAGCTGCATTTTATAATTCAGCAAACCTCAATCCCCACTTTACCTATGACAATTGTCCATAATATGAGAGGGAGAAATGCTGAAGTTTCCTCATGAAAATAGAAAATGGTAAGTGCTACTATCATTCTGTTTTCAGCAACATGAAGGAGAAAGAGATACAAGTCCATGGGCCTTCCAACAGGTATTTCTAGGACTGAAAGCAGGAGCAAAAGGTTCAAGTGCCTCTACTTTAAATTTGTAGATTTCAAAATGAGGAAGATAAAACCTGATGTATTTTAATGGATACACCTGGGCTTTTCAAAGGCAAAGAAGAACAGAAAAGACAAGTTCATTTGCTTTCTATTCTCCTTCTATACTGTAACTACTTCCCGCTATAGGCAAACTGCCTACCCTTGCCCAAAAGCATAGCAACAATTATTCTGCCTCAACAAACATTTTCAGGTGTGTTCCAAAATCAGATCTCCACAAAATACTTAAAATTATTTGAGTTTTATCTCATTTCAAACTTTTCATTGAGCTCAGAAGATATAGAGGTACCTGGTGGGTATTATAAACCCACCAGGGTTTATAACCCACTTCTAGTAGTTGAAACTATCCTCCTTTGAAATACCTAGTGGCTAGAAAATTCACCTGTCCTGGTGCCTCTGAAAGTCCTGCTAAAAACAAAGATGCTTTGGAAAAACCTGCACACCCAGGATCTAAGGGTAGGAGGGAATTAAGGGTAGAACATCAACAGCTGAGTACTTTAAAACAGGCTTAGGCTGCTGAAGTCTGTGGGGATGAAGAAAGCGTTTATGTATTTCTCAGCACTGTGGCTTTAGGGCTTTCAATATCACAAAGTCAACAAAAATTAGACTCCCTGAGCTTTGACACGCCTGAGCTTGAAAAACCTTACTCTTAAATCTTCACAGCTGAAAGATGCAAACCCTGGAAACACTTCATCAGAGGTGACTGATCGCTGGAGAAATCCCATTCAGTTCAATGAAGCAACTTGCATGGCCAAAATGATGCTTTTAATTAACTATTTCCAGGAGTCGCATTTTTAATTTTGCTGCAGACTGCTCAGAAAAGATGAGAGACTCAACCTGTCAACTGCTTAATTAGACTGGGTTTCAATTCTCAGACTAGCTTCCTCCAAAGAAAATGCCATCTGTTTCATGTTGCAAACTCCCCTAGATGTCCCACACAGCTTGATACTGAATTCTAGATAAATACTTCTTAAAATCAAAGATCAAACCATGCAAAGAGACTCTTGTAGGGTTAATGCCTCCATAAGCTCACTGAAGTCAGTGAGACTTTACAAGAGAATTAATTTTTTTCACCCCAAAGGCCTTTCCTGCCTGGCCACTAAACTAACTACCCAGTAAGGAGGGAAGATAAGAGATAATACAGATAATCAGAATTCCAGATAAAATATAATGTATTGAAATGAAAAATGCTACAAGTCTATTTCATGATGTAATTTTTAAAAGATCAACTAGTTCTCTGCTCCTATTGCTTTTCACAGAATATTTGTGCCTAACATACAAAACAGTGGTATAATACACAGCTAAAGTTTATTGTCATTGGAGGGTAGACTAGTATGTACCTCTTGACCTACCACAAGCATAAAGTGCTAGAGAAACCTCAGCAAACAGCCAAATGCCTACCTAGCTGCTGCTCACTCCTCTTCAGAAGGAAACAGGGAGAAAATAGGACGACAAAGCTTGTGGGTGGAGATAAAGGCAGAGATACTGCTTACCAACTACCTTCACAGGCAAGACAGATTTGACAGATGAAAACTCCTTCAATTTATTGCCAAGAGAAACACAGACAATCATTAAAGCAACATCCTTTCTCCATTCTCTTCCAGACTCAATTTCACTCCTCCACCCTCCAACCCCTGAGCAGCATGGGGGAAACAGGGACATTACAGTCAGTACACAATGGTTCCTCTCTACTACCCTCTTCCCTGTCACTCTTCTCCCTTGCTCCAGAAGGGTCTCTTCCCAAAGGCTGCTGTTCTTCAGGAAAAAATTTGTCTTCAGTGTGGGCTCCTCCTCAGGCTACAGTATCTGCCAAGGTACCATGAAGCATCTTTTCCTCCCCCTCCACCTTCTTCTTCTCTGACCTCTGCTTCCCTCTACTGTTTGTCACACTTTTCCCCCTCCTCCTTTTCCTGCCCAGCATTTTTTGTCCCCTTTTTACAGAGGTGCAACACTCATGGCTGATGGGCTACTGTGTACTGTGGTGGGTCCACTGGAGATGACCACGTCCAGCTTGGGGGGGCCTCTGGCACCTTCTCACAGAGGGCACCACTGCAGCTCACCACCCTCAAAACTCCCTCTCCAGGGACACCCAGTGCAATGCCAAACACCTAGAAGTTCTTGGAAAGAGACAGAGATTGAACAGCATATCAAAGTCTCAAACTTCAGCCAGAAATCAAACACTGTGGCATCATCCACAAAGAATTACAGATTAGAGCGGGGAAAGAGAGGAAAACCCTTGTGATACAACATAAAGTTCTGGGGATGTTAAGGAAGAGAATTACCTCTCTTGAAATAGGACCATAAAGAAAGCCACTTCATTTTAGCTCTTAGGGATGAGGGAGAAAGTTTACTGAACTTAAATTTCACTCATCTTCACAATATAACCACGATTTCTCAACTGCATTTACAGCAGTAGCACTGCAAAAGGCCAAGCAGTGCTGACCTCAGTAGCAGCACAGAACTGTTTGTGCTGGAGAGATCACAGGCCCGTGAATAATTACCCACTCTGCTCCAGTCTCTTCAGAACCATTGCTTTATGAGATTTTGTGATTCTTAACCTTTATTTTATTGTGCTCATATCATTATCAGTTATATCGGGTTTAGGTTGGTGCATTTGCCCAAGTGTTTCTCATTCCACCTCTGCTGTTGTCAAACTTTGGTCTCTAAGATTCCTTCATTAAACATACGCTTGTATCAATATCCACTACATTTGCCTACAGCACTTCCCTTGCTGAAGGGGGCTCTCTTATATGCCTTCAAAGAGGGGCTTTCAAAGATGTAACATAAACATGACTCTGTTCAATTTAATTACAACAGAAAGAGATATTCCCCGTGGTCTCTGGCAATCCAAACATTATAGAGCAGAGACTTCAACTAAGAGGTAATCTGATTAAAAAAACTTGCTGGCAAACAGTTTTAGTTTAAGCTTCCATAAAACTCCAATATGTTATATTTTATTTTTATTGAGGTTATGTATGTTATCTATTTAAGAATCTAGTTCCTCATTTTTAATAATAAACCTAAAGCATTTAAACTAACAGCTTTAAAACATTCAATATCGTCAACAGCCACCCTATTAGTCATTATCACACACGCATAGCTGCTTGTACAAACTGTGATGGCCTCCAGTAAATAAACTGGAAGAGAAATTAAATTTTCACACTAATATAAATACAACTCAGCAACTTCTCTTTCATAAATGATACTGTTTATATATCAAAGTGATATTTTTCAGGCAAAAGAAATTATAATACCCAATAGTACCCTTTTTCCATATGTTTTGGGTGGGTTTTTGGTTTTGTTTTTTTAAATCAAAGCACTGCTGTAATTTGATCTCCTAATTTATTACCACAGCCTGAAACTTCTGAATTGTAAAACATTAAGTTCTGCATCCTGCTGCTGATTCTTCTTTAATGAAAGAGAGCAAACATTGTTTTTCATCCTCTCCAACCTTTCAAATACCTTTTACATAATCAATCGCACAGTTCTATTGATTCCTGTAGAGTTAAACTGCAGGATTTGTGATAAGGTTTTTTATCAAATCCAGTGCCACTCCAGAAACTGAGCATTAGCAATGTTTACAAAACTGCTGCACCATTTTCTCCCACTAACAGGGGAAAAAAAATAAGCCAGCTATAAAGACCATAAAATCTAGTTGTCTTCCATGCTTTCAGTGTCTGAAATTGGAAGAATTGCTGTTGCTTCAAATCTGTTTCTTCACAGCAAGAGGCAGTTACAGGCACCTGTAAAAGTAACATTTTCAACTGAGAGCTCTTACAAGGGTTGTTTTTCCTGGACATCTACTTCTGTCAATGTATAAACAAGGATGATGAGTGCTACAGCACTCACAGTGACAATTTCTCATCATGTTTCCCTAACACGTCTGGCCTAATCATCCACAGGGACAGCTAATTTATTTTATAGTTCTGGCTAAGAAGAGTGGCTAAAATTTAGTCCATTTGAAACTGAGGCAGTATGGACATAAGAAAACAAAAGTAAAAACTTAGTAAGGATGTCAACTCATGCCTAAAGGAGTATGGTATGACTCCACTGTGCACACACACTGAGACTGTGTTTTGGTACTCAAATGGAAAACAAGTAACTGCATTCTTTCTGCATCCACAATCATCTACTCTTCATGCTCACATTCAGCACAGATTTAAAACTTCCCAACACCCTACAAAAACATCCAGTTGTAGAGCAGAACAATGGAAGACAGAAATCTGGTGAGGAATAAAAACGGTCAGGGATCAAGGGCACTGTCACATGGGAATGGAGGACCTGCAACAGCAGGGAGCTAGTTAGATTTGCTTTCTGTGATGATTCTGAACATAGAAGAACATCTAGGATTGCATCTATGGTGGAAAAAAAAGGGCAAAATCTAATTTAGTCCTGCTGGCTCCCAGTAAGCAAACAGCAGAATGCTTGGAGCCTAGCTAGAATTTCTATAATATCAACATGGTACAGACACATAACAAAACATTTATTCCTTTCCCAAACACTAAGTAAAAACAGATAGCTAAAAACATGTAGCTTAAAGCTCTGGCTATAGGCTCCCCCCTACCTGCCAGAACATACTGAATGTCATCTTAAAAAAAATGCAGTCATACAACCACATACAGCAGCCTTGGTAAGGGGAAACAGCCACCTACTGCAGTTCCAGCTGATCCAACCTACCTTTGTGTTACAGTGCCTGCAGTTTGCCCTGGGAGCGCTGCTTTCCCCAGCTGGTTACTTCAGGAATTAATTTAAAAAAAACTTGAGATTGCAGTACCAGGGTACTGAACTACCAAACCTTTATGGAAAAAACCTGTGGCTTTCTGAGCAAAACCACAAGGCACATGGAGTCAGCTCAGGTTCACAGCCACTTGTCTCCTGCCCTGATTTAGTCCCAACAGGTTGGTTCTGATGCCTACAAAGACACCAGTGGATCTGCACTGAATACTTCAGCACTCCAGTTCTGGGAAGACTGGCTAACTTGGCATTAGCACAGCATGAAAATCTGGATTCATTTCATTATTCATTCATTATCCAACCTGATAAACACCCTAGAAAGCCAAGCAGCTCTTTGTGAAGCCAGCCTGGCCCTATCAGGACTCACATGGTCAGGCAATGTCCAGAAGCAGCAGTACTACTGAGATGGCTCCGGAACAGCTTAGTTCAATCTGAATCTCACAGTACTGGTGCTACCAAACCCTGCCAGAATGAGAAGGTTCTTCATAAGGCCAGCTCTGCTTAGTCTTTTGTTGTCTGATCACACACTGACAGCTGGAATCCCTGCACCAGGACAAAAGATGCGGACGTCTTCCTCCACCCCTCAGCACCATCTCCTCAGGTCACAAACTGCTTCAGCTTCCAGAGTGCTACAGTTTTGTCAGGTGGATGGTTCACAGTGAGTGCATCTTACATGTGGCAGCAGACATGGATATTTGAGTAAAGCTAGCAATGGCAGCATACCACATACAATTTTATCTGTGCCCTTTTAAGCAAGGTGCCCTTATTTAATTTCTGTGCTTCCACAGAAGCACTAGAAGAAAACTAAAAATACCTCCCTGCTGCTTTGCAGTTTCAATTTGTTTTCAGAAGATAACAAAGAGTCTATGAATTGTCCACACAGAATTAGACCGGTGCAGTTTAGATTAATTCAAAACTCACTGTATAGTTACATCCTTGGCATGGAGCGATTAGAGCTCGCTACAATTTTTCAAAACCCATGCTGTTTCTGCACCCACTCGAAGACGGGGTCACTCTTTATTGTGTGAACTATCTTCAGAAAGAAAAAGCTGACACTGAAAGTCTGCAAAGCTACTAATTGCTGGACTTCTTTAAAAAAAACCCAGAAAGATAGATCAATGCATCAAATTCTTTCCCAAAAAAACACCGTAAAACTCCGGGGTTTATTTTGTGATCTGCACCACTGACAATGGAATTGCTCTGGAATATTTCAGAAATATTGAGTCTCTCTTTCAGTATGTGAGAGAAAGCCCAATACTAAAAAGTGTCTAGCTTCAGATTAATTAGATGCTCTACCTACAGTCTGCAGTACTTTTTACAGACAAACATGCTTTCATTGTCTTCTCTTTGTTATTTGAAAGACAACCCACATCATCCTTCTGCTCTCCCAAAATCATTTTCTTTACTTCCATAAAGTCACTAAAGAAGCAGAGACCCTTTATGACGTGTGCAGTGATGTTGAATTTCTTGAAGGAAGCAGTGACAGAGCTATTATACCAGCTTTTACCCCAAGGGAAGAAATTGTGGTAAGAGAAGGGTCCAGCACAAGATAACTTCAAGGAGAAACAGTAAAGAGAGATCTTACACATGGAAAAGGGTAACTGCTGAATGTGTTCTGCTGTCCTAAAACTCACAAGCACGTATGTCCTCAGAGTTCGTGAGACAGATAACAGCAGCGTTGCTGAAGATGAACCAGACAGACTGCCAAGAGAATATAGATAATGAGACAGTCCTTTAGCCACATTTTAATTACAAAAAGAAACAAAACAAAAGAAAAAAACAAAAACCAAAAAAAAAACCAAAAAAAACCCAAAAAAACAAAACCTAAAAAACCCTGCAACAGCAAAGAAATGACCACAGTAAGCACATGAAAGAAGCATGAAGTTCTTCACTGGAGTAGGGTAGACTTCATGTGAAATGTACACATAACTCCCAAAAGAAATTACTATCACCACTCATTTTCAGAAAAACCCAAACTGATGCTGAACAGTGGAGCAGACACATGACAGCTAATAAGAATGAGTTCTCAGGAACAGAAATTACTGAGATAGAAGCAAAATCCAAAGAGCTTATTGCTGTCAAGTCTGGGTGGCAGAACAATCTTAATCACAGAGCACCGAAAGAACTGGTACATGAAATTTTAAGTCTGATAGCACAGATATTAAATAAATCCATCAAATGAGGTAGTACCACATGACTAAAGAAAGCCAAATATGGTGCCTATTCTTGGGAGGAAAGAGGGGAAAAAAGTCATTTTGGTAGCACAGACGCATCAGTCATCTACAGATAGCACACAAATTTTGACAAAAGAATGGAAAACAAAGGCAGATCAAATGCATTACAGAAGACTGATCATGGCACACTAGTCCAAAATGTCTCTTTTCTATTTTATTCTCACAAAAAATGTGAATGCAATCTGTTTGGATTTTAATAAATCATTTGGCATACTACATAGGCTAAACTGGAAAAAGTGGGAATAGTCAGCAAAAGTATAAGATGTATAAATCAGTAAACTACTTAAAGGATAAACAAGAGCAAGGGGAAATTACCAGGCAGAAAGCTCATTATTAAGTAAGTTCCTTCAAAGTGGTCTTTAAGGACAGAGTTGAGCAACAGAAGGGAAGAAAAGCATGACAATGAACCCAAAACCAGATTTAGCAGTGCAAGATGCCGTGCCTGTAGGAACTGTGAGTGCAGGATGATTCCAAACTATGTGTGGTTCCATCATGAGACCAGGAAAGTGCAGCCAAGGGAACTGTTGTTGCTTTCAGAACCGTTTTGGAGAAGGGCCCTGACGCTGGCCAGGCCAGAGGCTTGAGGTGAATCGCACTATACTGAGCCTTCTGAAGAAGACCACAAGTTTTCTGCAGCAGACTTAGGTCTTCAACCTCCAGAAATCCAGGTTCTAAAAAAAAAAAACCCCAAAAACTAGAATATTCAAATTGAATCTGGTTACCTGGTACTCACCTTTACACTGTGGCAACTGTGTTGCTAACAGTCTGTCAATGAGGAAACTCAAAGGTATGTCAGGTGTGTCTACAGAGGCACACTTGCAGCAACAACTCTACTCTAAACATGCTCATAAGGTAAAAGCCATGCCTTTTCATGTAAGAAACACTGTGATTTGTCTAAGCCAAAATGTAAAATCAAAAACAGTCCTTCAAACCAGAGGACAATGAGGAATGCATGGCCATTTGTTAATATGGGAACAAATAAATTTAAATTCAAAATGACAGGGATTTGACTGCTAAAGGGTTTGGTTCTAGAGCAGCTTTTCAGTAAAAGGAACCATGGGGCATTCATTGTTCAACTGATGCGAGGATGAAGCCAAGCTTCTTCTGAGGAGAAGCTTCACCTGCAGAGGTCTGTATGTTGCACCTGACAGTGTCAGCAGAGACTGAACATGGTGATGGGGTAACACTGCCCACCAACTTCAACACCAAACCAAGCCACACCTGACCAAGCCATCCCACTCTTGCCTCTTCTTTTTCCTCTGCTTGAGTGTGTCACTTACCTGCTGTGTCTTTCTCCATTCAGATGGCAAGCCCTCCAGGACTGTAACTGTGACTTATTAGGTGTACATATGGCTCCTGGCAGGAGCTCCAGTGAAGCCTCAAGTCTTTACCAGACATGGTTAGAAATGATGCAGCCGTGGATAAAGCAGTGAGGCTTAGCAGGTGGGCAGGATCCATGAGGACAATCTGTGAAACTGATGTCTAACACAGCAGTGCAGGGGGAATTCAAAGCTGTTCGATCTGTTGAGCTGTTAGATCACACAATTTGTAATTGCTGCCTCCTGTATGGAACTGGTAAAATTCATACTACAAATGCAATCACATAAAATATTAATCAAAGAATTAATATTTGAAGACATAAGAAAAAAAACCTCGAGACAATTCCTATTTTGAATAACTTTCATCCCATTTAAATCATGTCTCAGATTTACATCTACTAAAAACAACATGTTTTCCCAAAACAATGAAAGAATGGAGTAAATATATATAAAATCAAAGCTCAAATAAGGTACACATGAACATTTTACAGGACAAAAAGTGTAAATACTGTCTCAATCTCAGTGCCAACAGACACTAATCTCTGCATAACAGAACTCAAAAGTGCACATGTGGTGGCAGTGGTTGTGTTGTGCAGACCAGCAGAAATCAATGTGCAAAACCTGGTACCCAAGCCCTGCTCCAAAGGCAGACTTTAGGCTCTCACAGGGATCCTTTTCTCATGCTTGCGTAGCTCTTTATAGAAGCCAGGGAAGGATAAGGTTTGAGGACCTGAAAAGATGTTCGGAGACATCTCTGAGCAACGACAGCATCTTCCAGTAGAACTCCTATCTTCCAAGGCAAATTCCCTCCCTTTCCCACCCTGAGTCACCAGGGCCCGTGTCCAAATCCCTCCTTGCCACCTTCCTTTCCCCTCTTTCCACCTCCTGACACAGCCTGGCTTGTATTTCATCTGCATTTAAAGAACCTGCTGGTCACCAGGTACGTTGGAGGCAGAAGCTCCTTTTCTGTTTCAGGATGCAGTTTAACCTCAGCCTGCAGCAACAAGGAGCTGCTTAGGGAGGTCTGTTCAAACACACAATAACCCTGGGCTGCAGCATTCTTGCTTGCTCAGCAAGGATGGGACATCCGCTGCTTAATTGCACAGAGATGACAGGCAAGCTTTCAGAATTTTATTACTGACATATTTTTCAGAGACTTCTAAACTTGGCAAGAATTAAATAAAAGCAGCAGAGCATTTTCCTCTAAAAATGCCAACTTCTGCCAAACCTATCCTGCAAAGCCCATGACAGAAGGGGCTTTTTCAAGTGACAAAACAATGCATGTTTTCCCACATATTCATTTTTAAAAATAACCCCAAACATTTTAAAGAGACATCAAATAAAAAGGCAGATGGCATGAAAAATTTCAGTACTAATTTTTAGGAGTTTACTACGGCTTACCAGGAGGGAGCTCACAGGCCTGACAGAAAAAGAGTATTCCCATCTTACAGTTCAATAAGCCAAATGGCTTTGATGCCCTGAGTCCCATATCAAACTCACTCCAAAAAACTGACTACATGTAGAGCAAAAGGTGTTTACTCTAGCAGAAATATCACAGACCATTTCAAATTAAGAAAACTTCAGAGAATGCTTTCTTTTTAATTTTGGAAAAGATTCAATAAACCCAAGAAGGGTTATCTGGTACAGATGAAATTGGGATGAAATTTTAGGGCAGGAAAAAAACATAATCAGCACCAAGAACTACTTTCAACTTTATGGAAACCACAAACAGAAGGCTTAGAGAACAGAAATACCAGCTCAATCAGCTCCAGTGGGAGCCACAGTCAGCAAAAATGCTAACTCCATTGTATTAAGTGGGGGGAAAAAAAGAAAAAAAAAGGTACATTGGCTAAGATGTAAACATTGTGTTCAAAAAACTTAACAGTATAATCCAGCCTGGTAGCCAGCAGACTTGTTCTTTCTGTATACTTGAAATCACAGTAACATGCTGAAAACACTGCTTTGACCAAACTGCAGCACTGCAAAGCCTATACAGTAGAGAACTACTAAGACTGGCCAATGCATATTATGCTAAAATTCCATTTATGAAGGGACAAATTTCTCCCATTTGGTGGCAGTGTATCAGTAAATGTAATGATAAGTAGCCTATGCAAATGCTTCCATTTTTGATGGCAAGGCTAGAGGTGAAGCAGCACTAGAGGAAACAGCTTAACAAGCCCTAACCATGACAGCAGCACCTGCACTGTACAGAAGATGGAACCAGAAAAGCCTTTATTGCTGCTGGTGATTGCACAGCAAGAAGATCTTGCCCACAATATATCAAGTTAGCCAAAACTAGCCTTCCTCCCAGACTAATGTCATATGGCTGAAACACAGACCATGCAGTCTGACAGTGCTCCTCCAGTAAATTCTGAGCCTAGCATGAGTTCAACCACCTACAGCACAGGGCTCAAAGAATTCATGGAGGCAGAGCGGGAGTACTGCTCAGTGATTTCAGGGGTGAATGAGGAGGCTGCAAATAATGGAGAGCAGCCAGAGGACAATGAGACGTACTCAAGTATAAGGGCAACTGGGGAGTGATGGATGATGGGCACCAACTTCAGTGAATAGGTGGAGAAAACACTGTAGGACACCAACACTTAATTGACTCAAATATTCACAAATTATCATTTCTTCAGTTGTTGTGGCTATGTCCCATCCAATCCAAACTCGCTGTGGTGAGGGGTGCAGAGAGAGGGAAGGAAGAAGTATAACATAACATTGCTTCTGTATCCCACTCCAAATGCCTCTGCATCCAGCCTCTGCTGCTCATGCATGCAGCCTTTCCCACCTTCACTTCTCTCCACGTTGTAGTTTATGTAGTTTTATATGGGTGTGAGAAAAACAAGGCTGCTGGAGCACAGGGGTGGGACTCTCACATCTAATAACTTCTCAAATATTACTGCAAATCCCTTGCCATTCTCTCCAGAGACATCTTACTCCACTTATTATTTCATTTCCTGTTTGTTCCATTGTAAGTTTCCTTTTATTTAATTTCATGCAGCTTGGCAGAATAACATCAAGCAATTAAAATGAGGCACATATAACACTCACAAAAATACTGCAGAAGTCTCCAATGTTCTCTACACTGTTTGAATTAATTCACATTTCACATATACCGGCCTATGATGCCTCTTTCACTCTGCACTTCAGTCCCATTAGCAGATATTATAGTTAAGTTATATAATTGAATCATTATTCATCAGTAAAACATCTACTTACCCACTGGTTTCATACCTTCAATGTCTCTCATGGCAGACTCAGCCCAGAGATGAGTCCCAAGGCAGGAGAGTCTCAGCAGCAGGAATGCAACCACTGATCTTGGCACACAACCACGCAGTAGGTTTTTGCTCACTGTAGAAATCACTCTAGAAATTGCTCCTTGAGTTTGGGACCTCACCACAAAGAAACATAACCTTTAATTTGAAAACAAAACACATTCCCTGTTCTCACAGTCATGAAATCACCGACATGGACCAAATGAAATCCAGTGCAATATCATCTTCCCTACTCTGGAGACAACCTGAGCAAATCTGAAAAATTAAGAACTGAATTGTTCAGCTAATCAAGTTGATTCAGAAGCCTAAATGAGGGAGGGAGGACAGGTGGGGAGGGAGGAAGATCTTAATCAATTTTGTGTCCCTGACGAGCTGCTCAGGCACATCCAGTTAAAATTGTCAATCTAAATTCCAAACTGCTGAAGTGTTCACCATCCTTTACAAAGCTGTAAAAAGTCAAAACTCTCTCCAAGTCCTCTTCCACCACTCAACAATGTAGTGAAGCCATGTCAATATAAAAGCATAGCATCTTGGCAATAGAACATACAGAAAAATTACGTGAAATGAAATTCGATTAATAAGTTTCAAGCCTGTGTTTATATGCTGCACTCCTCTTTCTAAGTATCTATCTTGCTTTTCTACTAGAAGTTTCTAAATCATTTCTAGTTTACTGCAAAATTAGACCAGGATGTATGTTGTACCTTCTATAACATCTTTGCAACCCTGTGCTGGTGAGCCAAAAACTTCAACACAGTAGCCTGCAAGGAAATTTCCACTGCAAGTCCAATCTGCCCAGCAATCATGTAATACAGAACAATTGCTCTGAACACTGTGTTTCAAACTATCATGCACTTATTCACTCAGTTCTTACAAAAGCACAGTTAAAACACTCATGAGAGGTTTAATTTTTGAAGCCACTAACAAATAGAATCATCTGTAACTTCAAACCCCAAGGGGGCACCACATGCACTGCACTATTTCAGACCAATTAGCACGTTGTTGGGGAACTAGCTCTTAAAACAACCAGTGCATTACATCATGAAAATAACAGTTTCCCAATTGTTCTAATGAATACAGAAGAGGAAACTGGAACAAATCCTTTTCTGGTATAGATCCATCTACTTCAGCTGAGCTCTGTTACAAATAATTTCAGCTTTATTACTTAGAAAGTATGCAAGTAAAATAACAATCCATTTGAAATGGAAAAATCCCTAGCACTGTGAATCACCACATGACTATTAAGATAATAAAATTAATCACAGGTTTTCTGTCTAGCCTTGGTGGTTTTCATGGTTTCCACTGTTGTAGCAGTGAGACTATACTCTCTGTAAGCAAACAGTAAAACACTGTCTAGAAGTTAAGCATTTTCCTGAGTCTTTCCATTATCACAGTTATTCCCAGACTATGAAACTCCTACGCTTTGTACCTGTTGGTTATGTCTTTCCCCTAATTTCAGGATAACACATAATGCAGCTTTACGATCTGAGAGAGCGAAATCCAGCCATTCATCTTCAGCCAAGCAATCAAGAAACACAATGAACATCATAAGTTTCACTTTTAAAAGCTACTGTTCCTTAAATTGGGATAATACTTGTTTCAAATTAATTTACAAGTTGTTTATCCAACCCATGCAGCTTGATAAAATGAGAGGTTCATTACTCTGCCCTCCCTCAGCCACATGCTAGGTACTTTATTTTCAGCTGAAACCACAGGTTCATCTCTGCTTGCTTTCCTAATACATTTCAAACCAAATAACCATCAAACTTCACATATGGTCTCCAGCATACTTTTGACTTTGTTTTTGTTTTCCTCTGCTCCAACACCTCCACAGATTACTCAGTTTAATTCTCTCATACCAAACACTGATTACCATCCACTCTTGTTTTATTTACTACCTCCTCCTGGGTTTCACCCACTTACATCTCCCTTATGGTTCTTCAAACCTGAAGCTGTCTGGTGCCAAGCACACAGTGTTTGTTTTCCCTGTGCTACAAATTCATGCTACAAGTATCAGTATGACTCAACTCCAAACAAGTATTAAAACAGTACTTGCATTAATTGTTGGTTATTTCTGGCAGCCCTGGAGAGTCTACACATTAAGAATGGTCTCCTGAAACCATTTTAACCTTGATCCCCCATTACATGGCAACCAGAGGCCAAAATGAACAGACAGAAGTAAGAGGGCACATACTTGAAAGGCACAATTAGAAGAACCACGGAGACGACAAAGAAGGTGCCATTCTACTCTATTTTAACAGAAAATTTGCAGTGAAAATATCATAAATTGAGAAGATATTGTTTTAAGGAAAAACAAAACCACTGAACTCCAAATTAATTCTCATTAAACACAATGTTCCTATAGACCACTCTTAAGATTAATAAGAAAAAGTCATTTACATTGAACATGAAACATTCCTCATTATGCTGGTTTAAAGCAGAAAAATTTTTAAAAAATTTAAAAAGCAAATCTTTACCTAACAGACCCAAGGAAAACCTTCCTTCTGGCCTGGCTATTCAGTAATTACTCACCACACCATGTCTCACACTGACGAACTTTGCTTTTATACAGATTTGTGACACTGTTCTTTGTTGCTTTATTTCAGCTTATTAGTCAGGAATATACTGCCTTTCTCCAAATAAACAGAATAGCACTCTACTACATTTTCTAGAAATAAAAACAGAAGCTCAACATCAGTGCAGTCATAGATTAAGCATAAACAATAGCCATCTCAAAGTAGCTAGAATGAAGAAAAATATTTTTAAAATAAACATTAACAATAGCTTATAAAGAACTATGCACAGACACTTCTTTAACCAATATTGTAAAAATCCGAACCCCAAACTATTGCTTTTTCTTGGTGTCACATGAAATGTGGGTGTTCTGATATAAGTACCAATGGCCATTACCATCAGTAAACAAACAGAAGATTAAAAACAGTCCACAGACTGTAGGGAAGAATAAGAAAAAGGGAGGAAAAGGGCTTTCAGTCATATGAAAATGACTCTTTCGTGACTTAACAGGCCCCTTGCTCTTCCCATGTCCTCATTCCTTTAAGCATGCTACCCAACAGCAACGTTCAGCACAGGCAGCAAACCTGAAATGATCCTGGACATGCCTGCAAACAGATGAAGGGCCTGATGTACACGTGCTACCCAACTCTGAGCTCTTAAATTATCTACCTGGACTTCCAGTCATACCCTCAGTGGAGAGAAGTACATCTTCACTGGATGGAGAGGGGACCCTCTTTAGGATGTTGCCCAGGGATGTTGCTCTCTGGTCCACCTCTCATCTCTGCACTGAACACAGTTGGTTGGAAGTATCTCTCTCAATGAAAAACAGAGAAACAAAGGCATCTGTAATATCTATGCCACCTACTGAGATTTTTTTTTTTTTTTTTCTCAAGGACCACAGCTGAATGCCATCAAAACTAACAGACTACCCCAGGAGAAGCCAGTACCCTTCATGGCATCCACAAAGCCATGTAACTCACTCTTGAGAAATGTGTGAATGATCACAGAATCCACTGTCTTCAGAAATTAACTAAAATTTCCTCTCCCTTCCTGAACTACAGCCATGTCACACATAAACACAGTCTCAGAAGAACTCTTGTCAAATTGAAACAGCTACAAAAGAAGAAAAAGGTGATTTGTCTCTGAGGAACGTGCTCTGCTGTGCACTGAAGCCTAAAAGGGTAGCAACTAGTGAGTCAGAGGCTTTAAAACCTCCTTGTTGCCTTTACTTCTTATTTCCACTCCTACTGACCAGAGGCTGATAGGAAGTTTTATTATTGTTAAAAGATATAAACAAGATAGTCAAAATAACTCAGAATCCAATCAATATCTTATATTATGGCCACAAATAACAATTCCAATCAGAATTCCACACCCTGTTGAATTAGCTTTAAGGTCATTTTGGCCTTAATCTTGGTATTTCTTTTCCTATCACATTACTAATTCCTTTATCCCATAAAGAATAGCCTGACCTGAACTTCCAACTAGTGAAAACAAGCGTATGAATCCATGCTAAAACTCCCAAGATCATTAAGTACTTAAATGCATCTAAGTATAAAAGGTAAGAGCTAAAGTTGCCGCCTGACCCCTGTAAGCACCTGTTGGACTCCCACTCTCTGCTGCCAGGTACATGAAAAACCACTAAAATCCGACAACACTGAATAACCTTATGCCATGGTTTCCAGCCAAGCTTTGAAAGGCAATAAATAAGATTGTCCCATGACTGGGGTCATTCACAGGACCAGAACCAACAGATTGTCCCATGACTGGGGTCATTCACAGGACCAGAACCAACACAAAACCTATACATATACACATATATTTGTATATGGCCCACTCAAAGGTAGCCATCAAGAGACCGCTGGTTCTGTAAGCAAGGCTCCTTTTGCAGTTGAGAGCTGCTGTCTCCAAATTCCTCCAAAGCCCACATCAAAGGGAATGGGAAGAGGAGACTGTATATTCTTACTCCTTTAAAAGAAAGGACTGAGCTATAAAGAGCCTTAATTCCCCCACAGTTTACACCTACACAAATGCTGATACAGCCCAGCCACCCTGGGGTCACGTCTAGCACTTTGTCAGGGTTATCTTGCACAGATGTGGCATTAGCAAGGATTGCTGTTCTCCAACAGCTGTCAGACCTTGTGATAAGGTGACTATTACAAGACTTAAGATAACTTTTCTGGCAAATGAGAGTGAATTTGACAATTAGTAAAAGCTTATGACAAAGCCGATACGTTCATAGGCTACTTATCATGACTGAGGAGAATTTTACCTCTAGTCCCTGCTCTACCTGAATTGAAACAGAAATACTGACTAATCTTTGTGTCTAGCCATCTTGATCTCCACTAGTAACATTTTCTTGCAGGTGAGAGTAGAAACAGGGCACCCCCCAATGTCACTCAGACCTCTGACTATGGGGTCATGTGAAGTCTCACTCTACTATTAGAGCTGCATAGTTAAAACAATACTGGTTAGAGAAGGTCTGGTCCCCTAAGAAAGAGGTTGTAAGTACTCACTGAAATAGTTAAAACGACTTTTTCCCTTGCTCTTAGCTTTAGGAAGTTTACTATTTTCACAGTGGAAGGAAATGAGCCACCACAAAAGAGGTCATCTGATAGCATCCTACTCTTTCACTTCTTCCTTCTGTCCCTAGAATGTAATGTAGGTCCTAGTGAATATTTCGTATCTTAATTACCAAGAACAATTATCAACTTAAAAAATACATTAAAGTGATATTGCTTTCATGTAGCTCTAAAATGAAATTTAAATCGCTTTTTATCTCTTCACCATAAACTGTTGGAATGAAAATCTGTTAATCAGGCTTCTTCAAAACGGACCTATCCCGCTACGCCAGACCCGTGCCGTGACGAGCCCGCCTCAGGAGGATGGGCAGGGGCACAAGGACGCCCGTTCGGGCCGCGGTGGTCAGGGCTCACGCCCAGGGGTCACTTACCGCCCGCCCCGCACGGCTCGGCTCGGCTCGGCTCGGCTCGGCTCGGCACAGCCTCGGCTCGCCCGCGCTCGCTGCCCGGGGTGAGGCCGGGGCTGAGCCGGGCCCGGCGCGGACGGGGAGCGAGCGCGGCCGCAGCCGCGGGGCGACCCTGCCCTCTGCGGGGTCTCGGAGGTACTGCCGGCCCTCCGCCGCGCACCTGCGGGCACTGCGAGCCTCCGGCGGGGCGGCTCCGCTACGAGGGCACTGCCCCGGGGCACAGCGCGGCGCCGGGGGCCGGCGGGCACCTTCTTCCGCAGGCACGGGCGGGATCCCCACGGAGCGGTGCCCGGCAGGCAGCGCACCTGCAGCTCCCGGCCCGCAGCTGGGCGGCCCCAGCCCTCCGCCCCCGGACAGCGCAGCCGGTGGGCGGACAGCGGCGGAAAGGCGCCCCGTGCCTGCTCCGGGGGCCGCCCCCGCGCCCCCATGGCGGGCGGCACTGCCGCGGTCAGCGCCCGTCAGGCCGTCCTCCCTCCCACCTGCCCCGCCGTGCAGCGAACAGGCTGTGCCCGGGCGGCCTCGGAAGCTCCGCGGCGGGGAAAGGAGGGCGGCAGCACCCGAGAGCCAGGTCTGCTGCCACCCCCACGGCCGCGGCCTGAGTGTCTCATACCCCTCCAAAGCTGAGCGAGGTCCCACTCATTGCCCTTTAGCTCCGTCCTTCTCCCCACCTCTTCCATGTCAGTGTTCATTGCACAAACCTACAGGTACCAATTTATTTTCTTGTTTTTAGAAAGAGCCCTCAGACAAGCCCTCTGAAGTCTGATTAAGCTATCCCACCCTCGGGGATGTTAATCTGATCCCCGATGCTGAAATAGTACAAGGAGCAGCTGTACTGCTTTCTCCTTCAGAGTTTGCCGTGGCATTATCCAGAAAACCCAATACGTGGCCGAGACAAGTATATGGATAGAAAAGTTTGTTTACACTTAGCCTTGGTGTGATGGAGTGGATGCTCATTGAAAGAAGCGTTTCAAGGACCTGGAGGGCTCCTGTTATTGAATCCTCAGTGCTGTGACTCAGTGTGTGGCAAGGGCTGTAAATCCTCTGAGAGTTGTTTTCATTCTTCGATGCTCTTAACACACACCAACAGTGGCAAGAAATGTCTCCATCTTTTCTGATGCAGCTGGAGCTGACTTCTATTAGCCAAGCCTTGTGGTCCCTAGGTTAAGCTACTACCTACCAATTTACTAGGAAGAGCAGCTTCAGTGTAGAAAAATACGAAACAGTAGATCTGCTGTGTAACGAAGGCATTAGAGGGAATTTTAAAAGCACGTCAGCTGAGAGGACCAGTTGCACTAGTGGTTTAGGTTTTCTCTTCAATTGTAGACCAGCTTCAAGGTCCCCATCTTCAAAGGAGATTAGCGGGTGAATCAGGTTAATTGCTCAGTCGTCATTAGGTCTGTTTCTCCTTCTCCCTCCTTCCTAAGCAAGATCTGATCAACAGGTAGTCGGATTTCTCAAACCCAGTGTAATTTCTGGGAAAGAAGGACAAGATACACACAACACAGTAATTTGAAAGGTGGGCTCTCCCCAGTAGTCGCACTCTCTGTCCAGAAAGGACACTGCTAAACTGATTGACAGCACCGCAATCAACTCCCTCAGAAGACACATCTTCATACTCTTCCTAATGACTCTGGTACCATCGATGTATGCAGAGACTGAACTGATGGGAACAGGCGAAAGTCACGAGCAGTGTAAGTCATCGGTGAAATCTAAGGACTAGATACGAAATATTTTGCTTTCTTTACTGTTGAGGAATATGTTTCGTGCAGGTAGCTCGGTTTACAAGCTGCGAGAGCCTCAGGCAAGGGGCCGTGAAGTGCCGCCCTTCGCGTAACAAAGGGCCCGGGAATCTGTGGCGCTGACCAGGGGACCGGGCACTCAGAGCCGCGGCAGGAGCCGACGATCCCACACTTGGCGGGCTAAGACTCTAAAGGGATAAAAGCCCAGGGTTTCCTTTGTTCGTGGTCCCTCCTCGGAGGCACCAGCTCGAGCTGTTATTTTGTTATTTAGTTATTGCACCCAGATTAAAACATTTTAAGGATCGGGACGTCTGAGACTCTGCTATAGAAAACCTGGGGACGAGTCGGTAAGGAGGTAAGGAAACATGGTCTGACTGTGTTGAGTGTGGGGCGTGTAGCTGTGAAAGAACTTCGGTCCCAGCTCGGGTGGTGCATGTGTGACTGCCAGGGTGGCTCCTGGATGGTCGGACAGGAGATTTTTCTTAACATTTACCTTGTCCTGAGGGAGACCTCTTGACAAAGATGATGATTAGGTGGTGGTGATGAGACTTGACATTTCTGCAAGTATAAAAGCCTTGGTCATTGCTGAGATTGAAACACTGTCAAGCTACCAATTCTCTCAGTACCAGATTACTCTTCCCATGAAGTTTGGCACACAATTGCTGCTGAAGTAAGACAGAGAGAGCTTTCAGCAGTGAAACGAATGCATACACTATATGACTAGGCATTAAACTTGTGAGAGGTCAGCAACAATTAAGTACTCTCAATTAACTGAGATCAAAGTTCATTTCAACTTTACAAAGATAAACACCTTTAAAAAGGTAGAGTAATGCTTATCTTGTTTGGTCCCAATGGTACTCCCATGTGGGTTTCATACCTAAACCCCTGTATTTCTATAAAGCATGGCATAGCTTTCAAAGCATTCATACCTCTGATCTCTATATTGTCCTCAGAGGATACATAGCAGTCACAACCGATGCCACTGCTGTTTGCCTAATACCTGGTGTAGAGAGTAACCCCAAAACTACACAAAATAAATAGCAAAATCAGCTATGGGGTGGGCAAATACAGAAATCATACTATCATTGGAGTATCATCATAGCATGATCATCTGGCATAGCTGGGATTTCTGGCACTGCAGAATAGCACAGGGCAACTCAAATATATGTGATTGAAGTGCTGTTACCTCCCTGCAGGTCTCCTGTTGTTCCTGGCTTTTTTGCCTTTTCCATTCTGAAGCATCAAAGTTACCATGGAAACAAGCAATGGCATTTATGTGTATTTGTGAGCCTTACCCATCCACGCCATGTGCAGTGAGTGTCAGTTAATGGTGTGACCTGCATCTGGTGCAGCACATCCTTGTGGAAGGACACCCTGCAGCAGGATATGGGCACTGGCAGAATGTGACAGTGCTGGGCACCACCCTGGAGAGGGGCTCTAGGAGCAGGGCCAAATGTCTCCCAGGGGAAGGAAACTTTTAATTCCTTCTGCTATTGCTGAGAGGTGGGCAGTCAGCAGCTTTCTCAAAGCTGGAGGAGCTGGTAAGAGACAGGACTCCGGGGACAAGTATTGTGGATACAGTGCAGTGACATTTTTTCTCCAAACCGTGGAGACAATGAGGAATGTGACCTCCAGCACCACATGCAATTTCATTAAGGCAAACATGTCACGGAAAGAATTTTGGATATCATGGCATGAGGACATAGGGTCTATTTAATTTAAGTTTGCCTTAATTTGCTGACTTCTCTTGTCAAGAGGATGTATTTCAGTAACAACCAGAGGACAAATCTGCAGACACTTGTGTAACGCTGGAAATTTAAAACTTTGGTCTGCTACTTACTGCCATCCACTCAAGTGCTTTGACCCTTAAAGCTTTAGATAGATCTTGCACCCTTTCTGTTTATTCAGGTGGACTTGGATAAATTGCATCAGCTTCTTGACTCATAAAAACGTCCAGTGATGAGAACTGGAACAGCAGAAACCCCAGAACTGCTTCAGTTTAGATGCTACGAAATTAGGGAGGCAATTCCATCTACTTAGCCCAAAACTTTTAAAAAATGCTTAATTGGGTTTGTTCACCCTAATTTATGATTGGCCAGTCTAAGACCTGATGAAAATATGAAGAATTGCTATTCAGAAAACACAGCTCACCCTCTGCAACTTGATAATTATAAAAAATATCCCCAGCTGGACATCTCTGGGTATTCAGGCATTCTGGTAAGTAGTGTTATAGTAATGGAACTGAGCACTAGTATTTATTTATAGTACTAATTTTTTAAAATTAATTCTGAAACACTTCTGCCCTGTGTTAGTTAATGTGTATTTTTATAACCAGTAAGGGCACTTGTATGTAAATAACCTGTATTGGAAATTGTGTTCTTTTCTCATGCGTCCTTTTCTCTCTGTAATTTCATTCCTTCTCCATTACTCAGAGGACAAGCAGGGATGAAAAGAATAAATCAGAATTATCATTCTTGCAAAATAATAGGCTGAAAAAGCATTGTCTCTCAGTGATTTCCATAAAGAGACAGAACTTTGTAGTGTAAGAAATTGGAAAGGAACCATAACTTTCCATTATATGAGCCTTGGTATTTTTAGCTGGAATGAGAGGACAAATGAGGAATTCAAGAGAGAGAGCCCAAGGCGTGAGCATTTGTGCTGCAAATCACACATTAGAACTGAGGGAGAGAAATACTCTACTAGTAAGAACAACAGAAGCTTCTACCCCCAGAACACATCTCAGGCAATCCTCAGAGGTATAACAGGTTTAAACTCCCTCCAAAATCATGTCTGCAACTAGGCCAGTGGCTACATGGGACAACAAAGCTGGGCAGCTGTTTCAGAGAACTGCTCTAGTACATGATGGACAGTGGATGGCTTTGGCCGCTCATCAGCACTTTTAGAGCCCCAAGCCAGACATTTAGAAAATTCTAAATGATTTAGCCCCAAAACAGCACGGGCATTACTGTTTATGCTGCACCAGCATTTGGAGGCCAGAAGTGGTTCAGGATAGGCACAGTCCAAAATAAATAGGGCAGTTGTTACTCTACCAACTATCTTCAGCCATGATACAGTCTCTCCAGAACAGGGAATGCTGCTTTCTACTTGAGTTTAGGTCTGGATGTTTTAAGCGCTAATGAGGCTAAGGAATAAGCATCAGCAGCCCACACTTCTCTTTCCTTCATTTTCAGTCAATTGTTGTTTACATCCAGGTGAAGAGAGAATAATCTGTAAGTTTCTGCAGATTTAGTGGATTCTAAGCTTGCTCCCCGTAACAGTTTTTCTTGTGTCATCACCCCCCCCACCATCTCAAAGATGCTCTTAATAATCCACAGTTTTATATGCACTGCCCCAAAAGTTTATTTTGAGAATGTTAGATATACATTCTAGCTCTAGTACAGCTTTCCACACAAAAAAAATTGGAAACATCTCATGAGCCCCTAATTTTAGTACAAGTGGTGATGTAGCAAAAAGTGCTATTAACAACTGCTGTAGACAGCACACTACATACGACATCGTCCACGTCTGAACATCTGAAGGATGTGTGGCTTAGTCCCACAAGTGTATCACTGCTTCAACTGCCAGAATCAGCTAAAAAAAGATGTGCTTTCCATGACTTTTGAAACAGTCATTGAGTATGATTCCACTGTTAAGTTTCCTTGTCCTATAGCTGTGCCAGACAAATATGAAAATGTGAAGTGCACAGGTAGTGTCTGTAGTTCCTTGGCTACAGAGAGACATCCAGAATCACAGCTAATTTCACAGTTAATTCTGAAAACACCTCAGATTTTTTATTCTTGTCCCTCTGACCTTGTAGCTTATCTTTGCCAGTGTGCCTGGCACAGATGCTTAAGAAAGAGTACAAAATTCTTTCCACAGCTGAGAAATCTGTTCAGCATCGCCCAGATGCATGGCCTGAGGTGATGTGAAAATGGCTGTACACAGACAGACCAGAAAGTGCAGCTCTTGACACGCAGCAGTAATGACACGCAGACACAAGTGCACTGGTGGGCAAGCACAGACACAGCACCTGTCAACCTTAAGCACTCAGCAGTATCAGATCTGTTACCTTTATATACAAATAATCTACAATCATTTTTCATCTTTAGCTTTAGTATCTAGGATATCTGCTGGCAAGGAACTGCACAATTTGGCAATGCAGTCCGTAAAGCATGTTCTTTCTCCTAGTATGCCATGTTCCTTGTACAGGAGGGGCAATGTGCAACTTCCAAATTCATCCTTGTCGTGCTTATGAAGAGTACAGCGTGTGTATCCGGCACTGGTGGACTGCAGCCAGGAAGTAAGAACATGCTGGCATTTTGCATTTTTATGAGAATAAATCAATTAGTCAAAATCAGTTTTCAAACCTTACCTACCTGGAAACTGCAAATAAACTTCTCATCACAGTAAGTCTGTATTCACATGAGAGAAGGGAATTTAAAAAATTAAACATCCGTTAAGTTTAACATGAAGAAGATGCAGGATCTCCAGCTCACCAAGACCTTCGGAGACAAGATCATTCCCCCTGCCCAAAACATGTGCTTGAACATGATTTTTAGCTGTGAACATGATCTCTCTGGCATGACTGTAAGTTTTCAAGTTGGAAGGGGAAACTGCTCATCTGTCCTTTACTCCAAGAACATGAGGTGTTGTGAACATTTCTGTGGAAGTGATTGGATGGTCTACACAAAGCCACAGAGGCAGAAGAGCAATTACTCCAGAATTTCAGGTAGAGCATGCCTGATGAGGCATAACAATTACAATACAGATTATTCTCTTTAATAAGCAGGTCACCACAGATTTTTCCTCAAAAAGGTTAAAACAAGCTTTATTTTAACATACAAATCAGATTGAGTACAAGGCAAAACATACCCTTATAGTGATAGGCAGAGTGGGTCTCCACACACCATGTGTAGCCACTTGCGCTACAGTAATCCTGAGATACGGACAAAAGCCCTAAAAATATTTTTAATCACTCTTGCTCTAGTCACTGCCATTTGGGAATTAAAAGCATTATACAGTTCTGAGTCAAGAAAACAAATTACCTACAAGCAAAATACCCAAGATACTTGTCTAATTCCCTGCTGTCATCCGGGTACACCAGCAAGAGCACTTGAAGAAACAAACCAAGAGACGGAAATATGCAAGGTTACTTCATTAACACTGGAAAGCACGTAGAAGAATGCTAAGATATTTTTGCTACCTTCAACTACTGCTGTCTTCATGAACTGTGTAGTCTATAGGTCAAGCTTACGTATCACATGAACTTACCATAGAGCTCTCTAGACTGTGTTAAGTTAGTAAAAAAACCCCAATGTTCTTTGCTTCCTTTCACTATGAAGTTATATGTAATATAGAAATATTTTTTAAAGCTTATAAAAGCAGTTGAACAGACATTTAAAGTCATTTTCCTAATATTAAAGGCTACTTGAACACTCTCATTTTGCTACAAGACGGTTTTTCATTGAATAACATTACAAAAAGGAAGTCTCTTTTTAAAAAAAAGGTAAGGAAAAGTTATAGACAGGTTTGGAGTTTTTCTTTTAGTTTTGCAACATATAAAAATAAGTTATACTATATAGTATGGCTTTCATTATTTATCTACTCATTTAGTAGAAGAGTGTCATCATGGATTTAAACACTAGATGTTGTAACTAATTAACCTGCCATGTTCTTCAGACTTCCTTTGAGTTCTGAATTTGTGAAAAGAAACAAGCAAGTATTAGAGGGAAAATTAAGAGGCCTCCAGAACAACTTAAATAGCACGAAGCATCTGTAGAAGTCGTCTTTCAGAAAAAAATTTAACTCACTTTAACATTTTAATTTAATTTTTAAAGAAATTTAAAATTTAAGATTAAATTAAATCTTCTTGGCAAAATAAAGGCCATGCCAAATATCCCACACACTTCAACAGTCAGGACTTCACACTGAGCTTCATTTCAGAAATGTTTACACACCAGTATGATTATAATAATACACACTATTATGCTACTGAAGTAATGATCTCTCTTTAATGGCTGTTAATCATACAAGATAATAGATTTGTTAGGCAGCTATCTCAAGAAGGCCACAATAATGCTAACCAAGAAGACTCAAAATCGCAACAAAACTGCTCAGTATTAAGTGTTGCTCACTATGAATGGAAGGGGAGGTTGGGCACAAAAGGTGCTTGAGTCAAAGACTGAAAGACCTCATTTACACATTGCCGCATTATTAATGGCTACATTATCAATATACTTACATTTTGAAGACTAAAGTTGCATTCAAATCAGACAAGCTATGACAACATTCAAATACATGTAAATAAAAAGAATTCTAATTCATAGCCAAAGTAATAACAAAAAATCTCATTGTGTAGTTGATGTAGCATTTGTTAGAATAACAAACTTATGAATTCAACAAGAAAGATTGTGGCACGAAATCTGGGAATATTTTCAAGCTCTAGTTTTACTCAGGACTGAAGAGTTGCCAGTTGAACGAACTTAACTGACTACTGTACTTTCCAACTCTTTGTAAACAAGACTCCGTGTTGTGCAAAAGAGGAGCTTTCGCTCCCCTTTTTCTTCAAGGAAAGTATCTGAAAGGCAAGCTGTAGTGATTGTTTCTGACAGCAGCAGAATAAAGAAGCAGATAGAAAAGTAGGTATATATAAAGAAGTTCTTACAGTAAAAGCATCTGTCCTGGTTTAATTTTGTTTATGAAAAGGCACTTTACGTATTGCTAAAACTCCAATAATGTACTTGTCCTTTCAGTTTTTCTGTTAGACGGCTGCGTCTCAAGGTGGTTAGCATGAGGATGCAAATGTTCTTTATACAGTGCCTATCTGCTACAAATTTTATAATTACATATAGTATCTTACACCAGTTACTTAGAAGAACAGATTCATGTTCAAAATAATAGCAGGTCTTCAAACAATACTTCAATGATGATAGATGATCTGCCATAGACAACACATCACCTGTAGTGAGTTCATGCTAATAAAATTAGCAAAGTAAATTTTTCAGAAGTGAGTCCTCAGTCTTTTGTTTTCCTCTCGCAGTCTCTCAATTTCAGCTACTAAGCTTTCATTTACAGAGTATCTTTCAAGTAAAGCGTGCATTTCATTCTACAGAAAAGAAAAAAAGTCCCAATCAGTAGTAATAAAGTTAGTAACTCCAGTTTTACCCTACTGGCTTTCATATTTCTTTTGAAAATGAAATAATGCAGATAATTCTGTTTTTAAAAACTTCTGATAAGAAAAGTAAGATTTTCCTTTTTATGCTGACATACAGCATTTTGATCATTAATACATTAGTGAATATTTTATCAAAGGATATTTTGCAGTTCTTCAGGATGAGAATCTCCTAATGCAGGTTCCATTAAATGCTCAGTACTGAGACAAGGTCTTTTTAACACAGATCAAAAGAACAAAGATTCATAAAAAGGTGAAGCTAAAGAATACAGAACAGCTCAGTATGCATATAGTACATACAAGTGAAGCTTTCTATTTGAATTCCATCTTTCTTCTCCTTACCAAGACTTTGGCCCTTTCCAAAGGACATCTCCATTTGTTTAAAACTCCTGAAATATGGAATTTATACCTACTCAATCCCCAGGTTCCCTTTATTAATCAATCAAACAAAAAACAATTTAACGGATTCCCATTCATACTTTCCCCCTCCATATCAAATCCTCCCTTTCTTGGTCTTAATAAATAAAATACATTTTCAGTTTTGAGAAAAGATCGATATTACCAAATTTGGTATTACCAAAATTGAAAAGTGAATACATTTCCCATCATGGTCTTTGTACGTACCAACTGCATATGGAATTGCTTGATCATCTCCAATTGCAAATTCACAATATCTCGATGGCATGCTTCTCTGGGGGAAGAATTGCAAAAGGACAATGCTTAGACTTATTTAGGAACCAGTCTCTCTCCAACCCTCAGCACCCAAAACTTCACAATTCCTCACCTTCACTCCCAACGAGAGTCTAGAAACCCTTAGACCATGGAACATAATCCTCTACGACATATTTTTGGAATGCTTTTGTTGTGACATCGATTTTTTAAGTACCATTTTTTGAGCATACACAAAGATGTAGAACCTTTTAAGTTTAGAAACATAAACATATATATGGTGATATCAAGATTCTTTTTTCACTTGCAAACTATAAACTCCTTTTATTTTACCATTCAAAGCTGATTTTCAATCCCTTGATCACAAGCACCACAGAGAAAGATATTTATCTGTACTTGGAGATACACCTTTTCAGGACATGACTTTCAGCACCTTTTTGTAAAAGGGCCCAAAACATCAACTGTGATAAGTGATAACATTACCCTCAAGCCCATAGACTAATCCAGGTTAATCTGTGGACATGAATTCATTAATTCATGGACAACCATTCCACACTACAAAATCCATGCTTGAAAATAGTCTCTGAACAGGAGACTAATACAACAGTTCCAGATGCTGAGGAAGAACAAGGAGGACAGCTCACAAGTTCTTCCTGAAGAGTGCAGCACAGTGCAGCTATCTAGGACTGAGTACTGTGCTATAGGTACCACTGGCCTGACAAAGCAAGGTGTTTCTTAAGCGGATGCACACAGACCTTACTTCATTTTCCTTTCTTCAAACATACAGCAAACCCAAAGGGAATCTTCACTTTCTGTTTCCATAGATTATTGCGCTACAGAACTCCTACTGAAGGCAATCTTCTTTGAGTGTATCAAGTATAGATGCCAGCTAGCATCTTATAAATCCAAAGATAGAGGTTATCTCCCAAAGACCAGGAGATAAAGAAACAAACATCTTTTTGGAACCAAATTAATCATATTATTCCTAGTCCTTTCCTAAAGGCCCAGGGCTTTTCCCCCCATTACTTGAGGAGGAATGAATTTCAGGCGAGGAAGAAAAAAAATCCTTTCTTTAGATTCCAGAGACTGAAAGGTAGTTACATCAATGAGAAGCTTGCAATAGTTCCCTTCCCTCTTACTGACTCCAGTACTAACAATCCTTTATGATCAGTTTAAATGTATCTGCAACTTACTACTGGGAAAGGGGCCAGCACACCTTTCCAGTCACTCCAGAAAGTATAGGTCAGAGGAAAAACACAGTATTTAAGGCTCCAGATCTCAGGTACTGGAAGTAAAAGATTGGCAAGCATAACTTCTAACTCTGGGATGCCTGAACACAGACTTTCAAGAAAACACATCTGCAATACATAGACTGCATTTTAAGTCACATCAGTTACAGGTTTTCATCAGATGCATGTTTATTGCCAAAAAATCCCAGGTGAGTTTTACCATATTATATTTATGTAAAGACATTAAATAACATCTGATGTATTTTTTCTGTTGGCAGATACAGAACAGCCATAGTACACAGACCTATTAAGATAGTTTTGCATTGCTTTTTGTCATCAAGACAGCAGCATTTCCCCTGCCCAGCAATTCTTCTCCTCTCCATCATCGCCATTCAACCTATTTCATCTTAAACATGGGTTGAGAAGTGATCCCCTAGATACGATTCTCTTAACTTCTTCACCTTCTTCAAACTCCACTCTAAATAGAACTGTGCTAATTTGAATTCTTTCAGAACACTTGGAATGTTGGTTGGATCCACAAAGTAATCTGACACCAACCATCACTTACAGCACAGACATTATTTCAATGCAAAGCTTCACCAGCAGAAATAAACACACACTGTTTTACCTTACACATGCCAAGCTAACAACAATCAAAGCCAACACAAGTCAACTGGCTACATCAAACTCTCCTCAGCATTGAAATTTCTCCAGCTGGGATAGGGAGATGAGCAACAAGGGAAAGAAAACAGCGCAAGGCTTCAGGAAAAGAGTAAGAACCTCGCCATGCAGACTACATTTACCACCTGAGAAATATTCACTCATTCTGGAAACGTCAGCAAAGTCATACACCAACAGCCCTCGGAGGCATCAGTCTAATTAGTCATCAGAGCTATTAAAATCTAAGTTTCATACTTAGACTTTAAAACATAGGGCTATAAATGGTGTAATCTTCTAATCCAAAGAGAAATTTGTTAAGAGCAAATGCTGAAACATCCCATTAAGAAAACATGTCACTGAAAACAACAACACTGCATGAATACAAGTACCTGAAGTCATCCATTGTTTCTTGTATCATATTCTGAATGAAGTTTATTTGAATTGATGTCAGAGGTGCATTTGGTCTGCTGCTCCCAATGGTTTCTGCTATTTTTTCTGACAACGAACTTGCAACTCCAGCACTGACAGGTGATGTTATCTTTGAACCTTTACAATTGAAAATAAAATATTGAGAACCCTCAAGACAAATAAAACCCCCTCATATTCTGCATTACCCTGATACTTTAAAAAAAATTTATTTCATTAATTTTACCTCAAATATTGCTTGGTAAAAGAAACCTAAACAGATTTAGAATGAGTCTTTTCAGAGGCAACCAGAGACATTCTAGGAGGGCTGGCTCGATTTAAAGAATCGAGATCAGATGTTCTTTTTTTAATGCTAAGTCCATTTTATGAGATTTCAAATCAGCTTACAATCAACCACACCTAGAATTGGGCCAAAATTATCAACTTACTTGTTGAGGTAGTACCATTTACTGGTAGATCATATGCAGGATGGGCCTGAATATTCTTCATTAGTTTGTCATTTGCATCAGGAGTGCATGATGGTGAAGAACTTAAAGTTATAGGTTCTGTGCTTGATAAGCTTGATTTTGAAACCTGACAACAAAAATATTTTTTTCTTTTAAAGATGAAATCTACTTGTTACAATTGTCTAATTGCATTTGAAGACTAAGTTTTCCAAAATGCACTTTCAAACATTTTTGCTTTTAGGAATCTACTCAGAAATACGTGCTTTTCATTTCCTAGCAAGATATCTGAAAAACTGATTGCTAAAACATTCCAAATTGCCTCAAGTGGGCACATGGAAGCAAGTGCAAAAGGCGGGGGCCTCTTAATTTTCACATCAAAACTGCTGTGACTAAGTTATATCATTCCTAGCAAACTCAGACTTCTCAAGAGCAATACAAAAGTAGCAAAGCTCTGTGCAGAGGCATATTAAAGATATCTCAAGAAAAAGAGGGAGATTGAGAACAGGGAAAGAAGAGGGTGGAATTGATCTAACAAACAACAATCAATCATACTGGTGCAACCACCTAGTGATCCTTCTTGATTTTCTAGAAAAAAATCAAAATACTCCTCAGGCTACCTGTTTTGTTTCACGGAAACTTATGTAACTTGATCTTATTTAAGACAAACATGCATTTATCTTCCATTGCTGAAGGCCAATTCACCTAAATCACCTAATAAAAAAGGTTTTATGGATA
This sequence comes from Corvus moneduloides, assembly GCF_009650955.1. Lineage (NCBI taxonomy): Eukaryota > Metazoa > Chordata > Aves > Passeriformes > Corvidae > Corvus > Corvus moneduloides. Next base: position 28,893,512 of record NC_045479.1, read on the forward strand.
AGTGTTAATAGTGTGTGAACAGAATTACAAAATAAAATTAGATGAGGCATTATTCAGGATTTTTTTCTTCAAGTAGTAACATTCTGTCAAGATTCTAAGAAGACCACTCATAACAAGAATACCTGCTTTAAGACTTCTTTAGATTCTTGTTTTCCAAGACTTATTTTCTTAGTGTCAGTCTCTGGATGTTCTTCTTCTTTAATTGGAGATCCCCCAAGTGCATGTAATGGGCTAGACTGTATCCCTTGTGCACTACTGCCCACTGGGTTTCTTTTTACTGGAAAGGCAGTGGTCGGCTGTGGGAGAAAATCCAAACCCACAAGGTAGGACTGGAAATCCAGGCCTAAAATGAAATGGGAAAGATGAAACACACAGGTCAATAAACACCCACACCAAATCTATCCCACAATTAAAATGCCTGCACACTCATACAAAACTGATTAACAAAAGAAATTGCCAAAAAATGCACCCCGCAAAAACTAGATCCTTAAATCCAACTTATGCTGCTACCATCCTTATAACAGTAAGAAAAAAAAGCAGGAAAAGCCTCTGTATATCACTATAAATTGTATAAAGGAAAAATACCAATCACTTTAGAACCATACTCTTGACTTCCTGCTACTGCCTCAACATGTCAAACAATTTCCAGAAAAGTTGTTTCAGTGTCTGCTTTCGTCATTTGCTTGTTTTCAATGGTATGAGAAAATCAGCATGTGAGAACTAGCACAGACCTCCAAAGGCCTATCACTATCATATGCTTACCACTTCCTTTTCCTTGAGGATCTTCAGTCACTTTATTTGCAATAATATCTACAAAATAGCAGAACACAGAAGACAAATGAAGTGTTTATTTGTATCACTGCATCAAGTCCATAATCAAAGACGAATTTAAATATCAAGTAGGTACAGCAGTCAATAAGACCTAAATGACATTTTGTCACACTACATGCACACAAACGATGCTTTACAAATTTCAGTATTAGTAACTTACCATCTCTGACTGGAGAAAACACATCTCCTAAACTACTTCGACCCAAATCATCAAAGTTATTTAATTCAGCACTTTTCCCATGATCTGTTTCTTTAGATGGAATGACATCCAAGCTGGAACTATGGGGAAAACCTTCAAAAAACAATAACATTCAGTTAGTAATTGACCTTTTCCAAAAATAACATACATCATGGCTGAACAATCTCACACCAAGCATGACACCTGGCAAGTCCAATAAGCACTTGAGAACTGTCTGCGGATACCACTTATAGGGGCAATTTTAACTTCTTCATGTGGGCTGTCAACAAAGGTGACTACCACTTAAAGCTAAAGAGGAGGGTTGTAAAACTGGAGAACCCACCCATGTTCAGAGAAATCTATTATGATGGATGCAGCAATTTTATGCTGGATCAGGTGAAGTGAAAACTAGTGACTGCACCTTCTGCTAATAAGGTAACCACTTCCAGATGATAAAAATTAAAATTTGTTCTGCAAGAAGAGGAATTTGCTGTACTGGGGCCATTAAGCATTCCAAGAGAAAATATGTGAAACATCTTCTTTAAAGCTTTCGTAGTGCTAGTATATGCTCTGCTTATTTCTAATATTAGAAAATCAATTTATATATTCTAATAATAGAAAATTGAATTTGAGTTAAAATTGCAGACAAAAAAACCCCAACCAAACTTCTTCCTAGACCTTTCCCCACTTTACCCTCAAGCCCCATCCCTGACCCAATCCAGGGGGGAAAAAAAAGTTGGCTTTTGTACGCATGGTACTAAGGACAGTTGTCTGAAGAATGGAAGCATATCGTAAGTCAAAAAAATGCCCAGTAATTATTCAAACTACAGTTTTTAGAGAGGTTAATTAAACTGCTCAGACAACCACCAAAAAAGCTTTCATAATTTCATAAAATGTTCATAAAACCTCTAAGTACTTCTCTATGTGGGATTACTTGCTCAAGTGACCAAATATGACTGTGTGGGTTGTAGGAACCCAGAGTACAGAGAATATTTCTCTGCCTGTTTTGAAGGGTTCTACCCCCCTAGACAGCACTGTTTTTGACCTTTGTCCTTGGAAAAAATTGCCTATCCTCTGGGAAGAATTAGAACCTACACTGGTGTGAACTAGGTGATAGAATAAATATTATGTAAGATTGTCACAGGGTGAAAAATTTAGATGATTTGGGTTTGTTAATATAGTAAATAGATAAAAGCAAAAAACTTCAAAATGGAGGATTGTTGTTGTTCTCCAGACCTCCTTCTTCTTCTACTACTCCATATTCTGCAGTAGAAGTAGTTTGGGATGACTGGATAAAGAATTCCACAGTTCCTGTCTACGTGACTAGATGATTTATTATACATTGGTGGAAAAGTAAAAATAATGTATGCTTTTAGTGACCATTGGTTAATTTACCTTTAAAAGACTGTGTAATCTTGATAATTGGGCATTCTCCTGCATTCTCTGCTCTGTGCTATGTCTGGGTCACATTAAGTGGTTCTATTTCTCTGATAAGGCTTAATAAACAACTATCTGAAAGCAGAGAAGGCTGATAGCCCCATTCGTCTCTCAGGCTCCTGGCAAAGACTCTAAAATTCTCCCCCAGCAGGGGAGGCATAATTACTGCACGGTCAGTGTCAGTGGGTGACCGCAATTGATCATGTCCAAGTATTTACCTTAAGTGGAACCTGAGTCATGTTTAAGATTTCACATTTAAATGTATTAATATATTAAATATAATATATAAAAATGTATTCATATATTACATTTCCCTACTTCTTCAGATGTGTCAGTTGTGACACCAACACAGGATTGCACTTGCTAGTTAAGTAAATACTTGGTATACGGAGTCAAATTAGAGGTGCAATATCAACCTGTGCCAAAATTTAGAGGATCTACGTGGAGAAAGTGTAATGTAAAGTTGGGTCAAAATGTCTTGTGCACTTTTACCCATTCCCAGTAATCTAAATGTAGTTAAGTACCTAAACCAGACAACAGTTGTTAAATAGGAGTTTATGGGAAGCCCGCTCAAAGTACATCCAAGTTTCTCACCACATTCTGACTTCATTTATACTTTTGTACCTTAAAACTACCTGTGGTAGAAAGCTTCCATTTTGTTTAAACAAACTATCAGATTACTTTGCTGAATGTCCCTTATTTCTCCAAAGTTAAGTCCCATAAACAGGTTCTAGAAGAAATTCCAGAGAACAAATGCCATTTGTGGTATCTCATCCATTCCCATTCTTAACCTTAAAGACCGTATCTTCTGGAGTATTCAGAGGTGTTTACTTTTAAAGTGAACACTCAGATTAGAAAACTGTTTTACTTGGTAAGCCTTTATTTTCTTAAAACATTTATGTATTATGCATGGTCCTCTTTAAGGGGTAACAGACATTACACCTTCAAATAAAGATAATAAATCATATGTTTTAACCAAAATAAAAATTTCACCATTCAGTAATGTTGATTAGCAGCACTTCTTGCATACACAGGAAACATTCTACTTCACATCATACTTTACTGCATACCCAAGGGAGGTCATTAATACACATGCCTACGTACTGCAGTGGCTTATCGCCTAATTACTGTTACTAAATGTATTTCTCCTTATTTTAAAAGGGAGGGGAAAAGTACTGTTGCATTAAAATGGATTGAGGATTTTTTTCAAGAATCAAACTAGCAGTGTCACTGATTTGATATTTCCAGAACTCTTGAATAAATAAAATTTTAAGAGTACATTTCACACAGTGGCAGAGTTTCGGAATGCTCAGAATTTTTACGAAGAACTTGTTAATTTCAGAGGCATAGATAGCAAGTACAGTTATACAACTAATCAGCCTTGCAACTATATTTAACATCTTTCCTACCATGTGATACTGGAATCATGCCTCTCACAAAAATACAGTTCAGTTGTCACTTGGGTTTTTGGACTAGGTTGGGTTTTTTTTTCTCTGTGTTTTGCTTGCTTGTGGGTTTTTTTTTTTTTGGATGAGGTCTGTTACTCCTATTTGTTAACAGAATTACAAACCTTTAGCTCTGCATTCCAAGTAGAAATTGTATCAGTAACTACATTATGTACATAATCTACAAGAAGCCAGAATGCAAGAGATAGTCCCACAGTGCCACCACAATTATAAGACTTCACCTGTCTTAAGCTTATAGTAGGACCCAATTTACCTCCTACAGTCTCATAGCATGTGTTATGCAGTGGGGAGGGAAAAGAAGATGCAGATGTGCATGGACATGCACACAATACTTCCTAACAAATGCCCTTCCCTCAGTGAAATTTTTATACTGTAATGGTCAAAACACGAAACATTGTTTCCATCTTCACCATTATGCCAAATACTGTAAGAGTAGGAATACAAAATTACCTGTTTTCTCCTGAAAAATCTCTCCTCCCTTATTCTCATTAGTCAATGTAAGATGAGAGGAAACTGCTGCTGATGCTTGAGAGGCAATGTTTTTGATGCCAGTATTTTGAATTCCTCCAAGATTACTACCAGCTTTGACTTCTACTCTTTTGGACACAGGTTTATTTGAAGAACCTGTAAGGTTAGACTGAAGAAAAAATAGAACCAATTAAGATAATTTATTATGCCTTCAGCCAGAAGTAAAAATGTATCCCAATATACTTTCCTTTTTAAAAACAGCAAAAAAATTCAGTTCAAGTTGTAAAGGTTGCCTAGGCGATATGCCTTTATAAATATAAAAAAAAGGTATCTTAATGTAACTTCAAAGAGCATGGGAAACATTCGTATTATCATACAGATACCGTGAGGACCTTCACAAAGATAGCAACAGAATTTAACAGTGGAGTGACCTTGCATGAGTCAATTTTGATCCCAGGTTTAGACAATAGGAGAAATAAGGGATTACATTACTAGGGACTCCAAATTTTACAGGCATTAGTTAACCACTAGCAGTAAGTGTACTAAAGGAGAAGGAAAGTCTCAGGTAAAGAATCCATTTCAAAGGTTCTCTCAGTGTCCATTAAATGAAAGCACAGGGTTTCTGGATACAGTAGAGCCTAATTAAGCCTTGAAAAAACCTCTTAAGTCTTCTCTATTATTTAGTTAACTTCTCCACTGTTTATATGTGCCAGCAAAAAGTCCATACAGAGGACACACAAAACATCTCAAGGTGAGCAGCCCTGGGTCTTCTCCTTAAGCGGAAGGGCCATTACAGACCTTTCTGCTACTGCCTACAAATGAACCTGAGGTGCTACAAACTGATCTGCAAAGGCAGCATATCCACACCAGAAAACCTAGAAGACTAAGTTCCACTTATTTCTACACTAAGGCTAGGAGTGGGGGGAATTCCAAATTAACAATGCCTAAAGAGGCAGTTAAGACTAAGCAGTTTATAATTTCTGTGCTGGTATGATCTGATTTTGTTGGCATCTGTAATGCTTAGACAGTGAATGCTAACCTTTTTTTAGAACTTAAACTCATGCTTTGCTTTCATTAATTTGCATATTGAACAATAAAAAGGAAAGCTTTTTTTACCTTGGAAAAAGTGCTACTGAACTGAAGACGTATGCATTTCACACAGCCTTTGTGAGCAATAACTGTTTTCACTGGTGATGTCAGTTGTCTTAAGTCATACTGCCAGATCTTTCCCCGGGAACATCCTATAGCCAAAGTAGTACCATCAGGCATGAAGTCTACTGTGGTCAGAGGAAAATCAGCTACAATTGTTGTCAGTAACCTTCAAATATGAAAAAGGACAGGATGGATCTTTTAGAATTCAGAAGCTGGCCTTTTCTACATAGAATATCTAAAAGAAAAATATATATATATATATCAAAGCTTTCATAATTCAGCTACAGGTCAGTAGTTCAACTTCCAATGCCAAGTAAATTCAGTGAACTATCTTAAGACACAGTGGATTAGGTTTATACTAAGCATTCATGCTCAACAAGAAAAAAACTACATATGCCCCAAAAGACTTCATGGGGACAGGATCACATTACCTCCTTAATAGCAAACACCAACATTATTTACTGATATCATCATTTGCAGCAGCAATCATACTACATACATCCTCTCATCCTCTAGCTTTCCAAGCCTATCAACTCTACCCTTCCCACAGCTCTGGGAAGAACTTCAGGTCTTAGTTTGCATCCTTCTACTACACCTTTCCAAAATGCAAACAGACTCCTGCTTTTACTCAGCTAGAGTAAAGCACTACTCACGCTAAAACCAATGTCCCACGAAACCACTTGCCATCCTACCCTCTTACTACACAGTCCCCTCACCAATGTCCCATATTTCCTGCTTTTTCAGCCAATATTCTCCCCTATCTCAGCAGCTCTGTGCACCACAGTTACATCTTTTATCCTAACTAGAAAAGCAGGCTGTACTGTCCCTCACAGAGGTTAACTGCTCTGTATCAACAAGAAAAGCCCACACACAAGCACTGGGGAACATCACTCATAATCTGGGCTTCAATTAGTTCCCACACACCTTGGAGTTTTTTAATTGTTTGTTAACTTAAAAAGCAAAACAGATTATGGGGCAAGTTCTCCAGTAGCAATATGCCAACCACTTCAACCATTCTGAATGGGGGCTGAATGAATTATTTCATGTCATAATTCGGCACATTTTTTCAGTTTATAAAACCCAAATAACGAATCTTCTAAAATCAAAAGGTCTTTCATATACTCACTTTTTACTTAAAGTGTCATAGAGAATAATTCTTTTATCCAAACCCACAGTTACAAGCAGCAGCTTATTGACTGGAGAAAAGCAGATTTCTGAGGCTGGTGCTTTATGAGTATTTTCAAAATTATGATATGGGTTCTGGCTATTTACATCCCAGAGAGTTACATTTCCACTGTCAGAAACAGTGCCCAGCAAGGATTTCTTAAAGGATGAATATTTCAAGTGTCGAATAGGCTGTAAAACAGACATAAAAATGAATTTTAATACCAATATTAAACACGATATTAAATTATTTTCTAAAGACACAAACAGATGAGGAATACGAAGTTGAAGTAGTCTACAAAGGTTTCCAACTCTGAAACACAAATAGTAAAACCGGAAAAATTAATTTTCCATTACAGTACCATTTTTGGTATCAGAGGGGCAGACTTTTTTTACTATTATGGGGTACCATATGTGCTGATCAGCAAAATTAAGGACAAGAAAAGGAAACTTCTCTAAAAATTTCTCAAATTTTCAGCAATTATCAGCCTTCATACAAAAAAAAAGAATCACACTTCATCTCAAATTAAAGGAGTGAAAATGTACATTATTTCACCAACTAGTCTTCTGCCAAGAATGTTCAACTTAATTCCCCTTCACTGATTTGACGTACTTGGATATAAGCCAATTTGATAAGACACAGATTCCAGAGTTAAGCAAGTATGTAGGTCCTGCAGAACAGACTTCAACCTGGGGACTAAAACCACAGTAGAGAATAACATGCGTGGTTTATCACACGCAGCCTCGCTGTCACAGAACCAGGTAATCCAGGAATTTTACTTGCCTTTCAGAAAATATACTTCATTTCCACCACATTGCTTCAGAGGATGTTTCAGAAGCTCACTGCTCTAATTCTAAATTACAGTACTCAATTTCCTGATTAATTTTACTTATGATCCATCTGCACCTATTCACTCCTGTCACCATAATGCCCTTACACTTAAAACTGTTTCCAAACTCCCCAGTGCCGCTTTCCCCTGTTTGAATGAACAGCAACCTCACCTTCCTTCAGGCTTTATTTTCCTATGTAAAAGATAAGTGAGAAAGTCCCCCAGGACTGGTTTTCCAGTACCATCAGTCTCTTTGCAACTCTCCCAGTAAGAATCTGTCTTGAATATGGACAACTAAAATCTTTTATGATCCTCAAAATATTTTGCTACTGTCTTTGCAACAGCAGTAACGCTTCATCCATTTTATACTGTAAATACCCGCCCTGAAATATCCTAGATTGCATTTTCTTTTTTGAGTCTGTTTCACTCATCGTCATTTTATATTAAGAAATCCAACGCCTTCTTTCCCTCAGGAATTTTGAAATCCTACTCTAAAAAGAAGAGCCTCGGTTATCCCCCCACTTTCTACTCTGTCACAGTTATTCCCGTGTCTATAATTTCAATCATTTTTGGATACTGATACAACCCTCTCTTATGGGCAAATGCCTTCCCACTGGGTTTCATCATAGCTCTACTTAAGAGTCACACAATCGCTTCCCTGGGCAGCCTGCTCCAATGCCTCACTACCCTTTCAGAGAAGAATTTTGTCCTAAAATCCAATCTAAACTGGTGCAACTTGAGACCATTTTCTCTTCTCCTATTACTTGCCACCTGTGAGAAGAGACTAACCCCCACCTTGCTAGTACCTATTTTTCAGGCAGTTGTAGAGAGCAATAAGGTCCCCCCTGTGCCTCCTTTTCTCCAGGCTGAACAACCCCAGCTCCCTCAGCTGCTCCTCAAAAGACCTGTGCTCCAGACCCTTCCCCAGTTTTGTTGACCTTACTTCTACTATCATAAGCACTACTGAAACTATTAAACAAGATAGATAATGAAAGAAAATATTTGTTTGATTTATCAATGTAAAGAGTTTCCTACCCATCCTCTCTAGTATTTTCTCACAAAGCACTGAATCAAGTACTTTACTCAAGTCCAGTCCAATGAGTGCTCTTGTATTTTATCTGCCTGAAACTGCTCTCAAAAAGCAATTGTTTTATTCTGGCATAGACCACACCACAATACATTGTACTGGCCTTTATCCTATTTCTGTCTTTAACTTCATTTTAATGGAAATACGTGTTGCTTCATATTCTTCCAGCATCATTTCCAGCACTTGTATTGCATGTCTTGCTGGACACCAAATTGCTTCAACCTGCTTTAAAGAGGTGGCACTTTCAACTGCATATTCAAATAGGAATGAGTATGACTCCTCATCATTAATATGGTCCTCTACTGGACACAATGGAGACATTTTTATCATAATTTTTCTGTTTATTTACATTGAAAAAATACTGAGAGATTCAGGAGTAACAGCTTCAATTACAAACAGGATCTACATGTGAAACATTCCTGACTCTCACATTTCTCTCAATTCTTCACCTCCAAATACCTTCCCCTTTACTGCTCTGGCATCTGTTCATGTTTAATTTTCTCACTCCTGTCCTTCTGCCCACCAAGATTACTCTCTTCTAGCTCTTATCAAACCTCCCTTCCTATCCTACCAAGTTGGCCATTTCCTTTTCTCCTTTATCCTTTTAATCTCACAGGTCTCGGCAAGTTCTCCATTTTCTTTCATATGCCTACATTCCCCATATTACCACTGCTCCCCACTTCAGCAACATTTCAGTATATGGAGTGGCCAGAATCCATCACACTCCTTTACAAATCAGCCAGCTGTTCAAACAGCTGAACTAAATCCTGTTGCTAGGAGAATTGCATCAGGCAGTGAAGACTTGAACAAACATTACGTTTTGAAACAAACCTTAATTTATCCTCCCAACAGCAGGCAGATAAGAATCTGGTAGTCTAAATGAATGCCAATAGCAAAGACAAATTACGGGATCTGCAAACAACTCTGTGCAAGAACTCAATTCTAATAAAACACAAAGGTGTTTCTAAATTAAAATCAATTAACAGAATATAGGCCAATGCTCCTACAAAAAGAATTTTGTTTAAAGACACAGAAAGCACGGCAGCCTTGGGCTATTCTGCTACTTGTAGAATCTACACAACATGAGAAATTAACTGGCAAGGTAACTACATTCCACCATGCTGAATCAAACACAGACAAGCTAAAATTTGTAAGGTTAGTTAGACTTCACATTCCTCAATTCTAAAAAAAGTTACTATGGAGTGGTGACCCTTCCTAAGTCAGACAACTAGTGCCAGGATCAAACAGTATAATACACTGTTTATCTATTCAAGTTTACTCTTAAGGAAACCTGGCCCCTAAGCTATAAATCAAGTAAAAGCTTTTTAAATTTAACAGAATTACACAAGTCTTCAGATATTTGCTCCACTGCAGAACCAATCCTTTGATTCTCCAATTAAAACCCAAAACAACAATAAAGCCATTTCTGCACACAAAAGTAAAGACCATTTTTAGGATCGAAGGCAAGCTGGTAAACTGGGACATCCAACTAGCCAACTCATTACAAAATCACAGCTCAATTCCATTTTAAATTAAAGCTATAATCAAATAACTGCTCTCCCTAAGAAAATGTTATAGACCTTTCAGAATGTGAACAGGAGCTCTTTGTTTGCAATTACTTTAACACATCGAATAGCTTTATCCATCCTAAAGGTCACTCAGCTTTGCAGCAGACCTCTTGATTTCATCTGACAAAGTAGTTATTCATGGCATCTCTCCTACTCCTAATCACTTTTTGCGGAAAGAACTGAATATATCAAACAGGTTCATGCAAATCATCCTCACAAGAATTTCTTTATTTTCCAATTAACTTGCAGCATAGTCCTCACTCTGGATATTCACCTCAGCTGCATAATCCAGCCATGGCCTCCCTGTAGCTCCTGCCTCACATCCACATTCTTCATAAGACCGTAACAATCAAATCAGAAAAATGACCTGACTGTATAGATGGATTTTTAAGATCAAACCAAGTATGAAGTACAATTTTGCTTCAACACAAGTATGGGATTGGCAATGGATCAAAGACACTGCAGCACCTAAGAGCAGAGATAGTTTAAATTTAACAGAGATTTTTCATCAGAAAGTATACCATAATTCCCAAGATGCTATGAGATTGAAAGAGATTTTTCACCAAGTTATACTGTTCGTGCTAGACAGGAGAAAAATTTAATTTGACACTATCTGCAATCTAAGACTGAAAAAGCTGTTGCAGTAACACAAAAGGAATAAGTCACAACTTCAATATTCCTCGCAACATTAAAGGTCAGGTTTAGGACCAAAGCAACAGTTCTGCATCCCCTAGGCAGCTCCTACCTCTGTAAAAATGATTCAGTAAAAAACGAAAGCATGTCTAGAACTCAAACACATGGCTATCCCTAAGACAAGACAATTCTCACTAAGAGCACACAGTGGAATTCCCAATGAGACAACACAGCTCATTTACTACTGCAAATGCTCATATCAAGGGAATTCCCCTTGTCATACCCACTAATTCTTTTAATATCTTTTGAGTCTGCAGAAAGGAATTGCAGTGGCAAACCCTACCAAGGTCCTGAAGTAGTACATACGCTTTGTATTTGTCTTGTGCACAATCTTCCTTCAAACTAGTTCTCCCAAATATTAACTAAACAGCTAAGTAGGTAAGATAAAACCTCATTACTTTTCTCCTTGAGCAGCTGTGCAATTTTAATCTCCATATTAAATAAACTTATTTCCAAATACAGGCCTGTATTCACCCCTACCATACAGATAGGTTTGAATAAGTTAGAACCCAGGCTACATGATCTTTGCCCTTTGCAACAATATCATCGAGTCATGAGTTGAAATCCTGCTTTGGTTTGTAAAACCAACTGTGCTTTAATCAGTTCTAAGATGTCTAAAAGTTTGTTCTTGAGGAACCAGTGTCTACAAGTAAAATTTGCTCTAACCTGTATAGAAATTAAGGCACTTGAAAAGTTTGTATTTCGATGCTACCTATTATTTAAGGCTATAATGCACACAGTGGCCTGCTTTTTCCTTTCCTTAAGGGCACTCTTAAAAATTAAAATGAAACAGAGTAACAAAACTTAAAAGCTCTTGATATGTACTCTCAATTTCTAAAGACTGTGAATTAAGCTTAATACCTGAAAGGAACTTAACACAGCCTACCTGTCTGCTGCCATAACCAAAAGGAGTACTTGACAAATTGGTGGTAACACTGTGCAGGATGATTTCACCACTCAAAGATCCAGAAACAATGTAGCCATCATTCCAATTATATGCAACACACGTGACTTCATCTTTATGATCCTGCAGGAAAGGGAGGTTAGAGAGAGAGAGTTAGACATTCTTCCTAATTTATGCTTTTGCAAAAAAACTTCAGCTTCATTTTTTATGACCATCTGTAACATTTTAAAAGATTTAAGAGTTGTTATGAAATATCACAGAAAGCAGCAGCAAAACATACCAAAGATCAATCATAACCACTCTCTGATTGTTTGCATTAGGTGGTTTTAATAAATTAGTAAAGATCATCATGTAGTTATACACAATATTTTAATAGGACAACCACAGAGATATTTACCACAGGTGTTATGAACATTATTTTTAAAGTAAAGTCTCCCAGAAACCAGTGATATTTGAATACACTTTCTGTTTATCTGATGTGCTACTGCCAACTTTCCCTTCTGACGCCTTTAGCATTAACACACGTATCTACCAACTAGCTTTTCAGTAGTCATTTGCAGTGATGATATTCTGTATAATGAACATATTACTGGTTCCCTATATTCCTATATAGGGGAAGAAAATCGAGTACTTCTAACCCAAAAGGTAGGAATAGATATTTAAAGTAATGTATTGGCTACCTAGCAGTTTTGTTTCAAACTGTAAGTCCAAGGAAAAAATGTATAAATCAAAGCTGAAGTTTCATACCCTCTTAAAACAGTGGTGCTAAATAAGGGCAAACCACTGCTTAAGGCATCTGGGAAAGATACTAAGCCATCCTAAGTTTTGTGCATCATAAAAAGGTTTTAGAGAATTCATACTGGATCAGTTAGAAGAAAACCATCTCCCAGTTTTGCACAACATTAGTTCTGCTACAGTACTCTACAAATACAGAAGTGTTTTCTCATTTGACATACTAGAAACAGCAATTACCTGGAATGCAACTCCTGGAAAAAAATCCCCATCAGACAATATCAATAAAAATTTGCAAAATAAGAAGTCTATTCTGAAAATTTAAGCACATATAATTATAGAATTGTACTCTGAAAACACCAAGTTACCTATGTTTGTTAAATTTGCTACTTACAGCTCATAAAGAACACAAACTTCAACAAGACCCAGATGTGTGCTAGCTCCTATCTGTGACCTTGATACTACAGACACCAGACTTAGAAAAAGTGTATTTTTTACAGTTGGCAGCAAAACCTGGGAGTGGAAAGCTGCAGTTCTCCCTCAGCCAAACTTACCTTTAGGCTGCGGTAAATCTTTCTGGACTTCAAATCCCAGATACTAACTGTATTATCAAGGCCTCCACTGACAACATGTGAAGAACTAGAATTCAAGCTCACACATGTCTGTTTTGCCTAATGGAGAAAGAAGAAAAAAGTATGTTAAAGATAATTAAGGGATTTATTCAAATCTACTTAAAAGCATATTGATGTGTGTTTTCATTTTCACCAGCACGAATAGTCCCACTGACAGACCCTTTCATACTCTACAGCCATTTCCCATCAAAAGGCATTTAAAATCCAGTCCAGTTTGGACATACATTTAATATACTTTAACATGTAAGCATATTAATTAATAAACCCTCAAATGCTCGCACTTCCCCATTCCCATTTAAAATTTTTTGGCACTTTTTCCTCCAATATGCATTTTCCCTTTAAATTATAGCTCCATAAAGTGCAATCATAGTCTTTTATTCAGATACTGAGGTTTTTTTAAAAAAAGTCCTAAGTTAAGGAAAAAAAATTCTTTAGAAGAAAATCAAGAAGTTGCCTAAGTTACATACTTCACATTCCCTAAACATTACAGGGAATATTATAGCAGCAAACCTCATAATTTGGTTAAGTGATTCTTTTTAAAATAATCACTGAAGTACCAGCTTTTGAAAAAAAAAATGTCAATCTTAGTGATAGGCCTACATTGAGGACAAATTATTATTCAGTTCCATCAAGTTGAAAATTCACTTTTAAGTTCTCAAGATTTAACTGAAGAAAAAACAAGTCCATCTAATTATTGACATGGTAAAATTGCAAGGAATTGCATCAGTTATAGATCAAATTCAGTGAAATCTTCAGGACAAACGCTCCACCTTTGAAGAGTTTTCAGCACCCTAAAAGCAAGGTTTGAACAACTTTTCAGAAAATTTCCAGTCCAAATTAGCATTACAACAGATATCGAAGGAGAATAATTACAATGGTTTAGAACACTAACAAGCTATTTAAGTGACCATGTGAAGAGACTCATCTAAAACTAAGCCCAGCTTTTTGAAGTGCCCCACTTCCATTTAACAGAGGAACAAAAAAAAAAAAAAAAAGCCTTGAACACAACACACATTCTCATGTTTCTTGCAATTCCAGAAGCTGGCATATGTACGCTCCAAGAACAACCTCTACATAGACTCCAGTGTTTCCCAGGTGCAATTCATAGGCATGCACAATACTGCCAGTTCAAGCTGGAAAATGAGTTCAAACTTGAGCTCTAGTCTATCTCCTATACGTTAGATCACATCTGAACCACCAACTGCCTCAAGTGATCATATCTGAATAACTGCATCTGTATCTTCTTACTGACAGAACTGTTTTAAAAGCACGATTGCCCCCACTCTTTATATGTGTTCAGCAATACACAAGGAAATGTTTTTACATATGTGTCAATTCTAACAACACTAGAATTAAACTGATGCCAATATGCAGAACAGATGTGAGACACACAGGATACAAAGTGAAGTGGGGAAAAATAAGGGAAAAGCATTACTCATACTTACTCCTTCAGCTATTTCAAAGAGTGGAACAGGTTTGCTTTTACAGCTTGAAACAACTATTTTATCACCAGCAGCAGAAGCAGTGGCCAGGTATCTATCTTTGTCACAAGTTAAGGAGCATAATTGTAGGATACTGGTGATTAATAAAAGCAACAGGAAGTTTCCCTTATTGAACAGAAGACAGATTGGCTAAACAGTCTAAAGGACTGTACCTTGAAGGGACCTAGAAACAGAAACATAAGGCTATTTTCCAAGCTTTCATTAAGAAGCTCTTGAATTAACTGCAGCCCTTACTTGCCAATGCAAGAGAGCAGTTTCTTTGAGAGAAAAGACAAGAAATATCTGCCAGGTATTATTTAAGAGCTCTTTACCACTAAGGCAGCTTATCCAGTCCACAATTCTGTTTCCCCACACCCCCAAGTAAGAGCCCCATTTGTCACTAGTTCAAAGGAATGTCTGTTGCTCTTAGTAGCCTATGGATTTAAAGAATGGTCCTGGTCATGACAAATGTTAAGACTACTTCACCATACAGTTCCTAGAGTACAATGAGCAGTTGCTAATTTCTCCCACTCTGTACTGAGAAAAGAAAAACAAAAGGCCAAAAAGGACCTTTTATGAAAGCAAGTACCCCAAAGTAATAGGAACATTTATAGAACTACAGAGCAGGGAGACTGCACCTGCACTGCCACCAAACGAATTGATTAATCATTTAGTCTCCAGGCCAATGCCCATTATGATTTTGTACTTGCTCATTTAAGAATAATACAGGTTAATTGCCTGGATTTAACACAAGAGAACCATTAGGTAGTGCTTGCTATTGCTTTCATCATTTTAAGGCACTTTTTCAGACTTTTACAAAACTATGCAGAACCTAAACTAATGCTTTATCCCTAACAAGTTGACAAGTCTATAAAGGAAGGTCCTTCATTGTTTCAGTTTTGGGAGATGAAGAGGAGACTTGGTAGCAGAAAGCATTTAAGACAGACTGTCTACAGATAAAGTTTACCAAACACATACAAGTGTGTATGCATACACATGAAAACATATCTGTGCTTCATATTCTCTGAAAGCTCCATAGCTAAAACATGCATTTGTGTGCCAATTGGTGTCACTTTTTTCTCATACATTGACTTAGAGGACAGATATTCAGAACTTGCAGTTGCTATGTGCCAGCATCCTGTCCTCCTTCTACATCAAGACAAGGCACCACCACCTTCTTCTGTAACAGCCATACAAGCTGTTCATCTGACAGCCCTCTGAGATTTTTCACACGTTCATCCAACACTTGGCCCCTCATATCATTATCCTAGAACTGGCTTCCAAGTCAGAGGTGAAAGACCTAAATGGGTCAGATCTATTTTGATGATAAACCACCACCATCCTATGGATGTTTTCCTACACAGCCAACGCCTTTGTGCTTCCTCTCCAAATGCTACAAGCAATGGAAAGAAAACCACTGCCTACAGGGTTAGAGGTAAGCGTACACTATCAAAGACTATCAGAATCAACGAGAAGCTGCCCCAGGAAAAAAAAAATCTTTGATTACAATTTTCCTCACTACACTATGTACAGAATTTTACTACACTAGCAATTGCTTTGTTCAAGTTTGTCAGTTAATTAAGCACTGTCTTAAAAGCAAGTATCATAATCAACTACTGAAGAAACAAATGAGTAAGCTTTACAGTTGGCAGGCAATTCAGGCATATTATAGCCATTAGAAAAGCGTGGGCTCCTAAGAGAAAAGAAACTTCTTCAGAATTATTTACCATCATGAACTGATTCTGTAAATCCCTTCAACACGGGGAACCACAAAATACATACCAATTTTTTTATATGAGACTTCAAAACGCATCAGGTCTGTGTTTTACAAACACTTTAGTAAAAAAAAGGAAAGAAAAAACCACTGGAATTTTGCAGAACACCCACAAAAATATGGCTGAAACTGTAAAGGATACTATTGCTGGCCCAGCATAGTGAACTGACTGGATGTGAGGGCGTATGTGGGTTGAACTGCTCCACCACAGTTAGAGTTGAGGAATCCCATATTTTAATGTCATCTCCTGATGAGGCAAAACGTATGCTTTCTTGCATGGCTGCACCTGTTTTGGCAGAAATAAATAAGTGAAAACACATAAAATAAAAATATAAAACAGGCAACCTAACAATTCAAAGTAACAATTTTAAATGATACGGTTGAAGTTCTCTTGATGACTGCGACATTTATTTGGAGAGTTAAACAGTTAGTACCGTTCAGCTGCATACACGAGTGAAAGCAGCAGACACTCCAAGCTTTTGCTACTTGAATTCTTGCAGGAAGTGTGTGATTTCTTTTTCACAAAGCCATCCTCTCTATGGCATCAAGAGACTAAAATGAAGCTTTTATCTCCACAGTTCACAGCTGCCTACCACGAAGCTCCGAGTATTTGAAGGACCCATTTCTCACCAGTAGATGGGGATATACAAACCAGAATCAAACTGTTGCAGGGGAAGGCTGGGAGTATGGACCTAAAGGACTCATTCAGCGTTCATCTCTCACCACTCCAAAGGAGACATCCGAGAATCCTTTAAACTAAACCTTTGGCAGCAGAATATGAGCGACGAGTCACCTTTCATCGCAGCTTACAAAACATTACAAAACAAAAAGGCCAGGAACAATGTACTGCTACTTGTTTTGACTGACACCGTTTTAAGACTTAAAGCCAGGCTAACCAGTGCCTGGTTTGAAACGCTATCAACTTTGTACCCCGGTAATTTTAAACAGCCAACAAACGAGAACTCTAAACGTGAGCCTTCCTTTCAGCTGAAAACATAACCACCCCTTAGTCAAAGTTTGCGGGACGTTTCCACACAGCTTTAGGCCGTACATTCTAACTACCGGGAGCATTAACACTCAAAAGACTACTCAAGAAATTCAAGGTCCACACACGCCTTCGTTCGGCATCACCCCGCGGAGCCACTCCCCGCCGCTCCTCCCGCCTCACACGGAGCTTGTCTCCCGCTCCCCCCTCCAGCCCCGGAGGCCGCGGGAGGAGCCGCTCGGCGCGCCTCACCCCGCGGCATCAGCATCGCCACCACCCGGCCCCGCTCCCGCGCTCTCCCCGCGGCGCTGCGCACCTGGCCGGGCGGGCACCGGGCCGAGCCCCCGCTCCTCGCCCCGCCGGCCCGGCCCAGCGCCGCCTGAGGGACCGGACCGGCCGCGGCTCCGCCCGCCCCGACTGGGCCCGGCCGCGCGATCCCGGCCCCGCGCGCGCACTCGCGGCCCGACTTTCCGCGCCGCGCCCAAGTTCACACGCCCCGTCCCGGCAGCCCCCGCGCGCCGCGCGCGGCGCTACGGCGGCCCGGAGGGGCCCGTTAAGGGCCGGGACGCGCCCGGATCAGTCAGCGGGTCCGTCCCGCAGCGAGCGCCGCAGGCGGGTCCCGGGCCGGGCCCCTGACGCGCCCCCTGGCAGCTGCTGAAGGAAGGGGGTGCTGGCCTCGAATTGGCAATAAACCCGCTGTGGGTGTATTGGGCGGGCCCCAGACCCGGCATCTGCCGCGGTTTGAATAGGAAACGCAGAGGAAGGTCAGTGTTCCCGTGCTGAGCAAAAGGCATCCAGCACAGCGTACATCTGGGACACGGGGATAACGTGGTGACAGAGCGGAATAAATGACAGTAGTTAATACATTACTTCTAGGAACACCAAGTAATAGAAAATTGTTGCATGTTTTTTCTGACTTGGAGTTATAACTGTTACTCTGGTCATGCTGAATTTTACAGAAGGAGGGATTTTTCGTTATTGTCATCTGGTAGAATAAAAGGTAGCTCTTCCTTCTGTGTATTTTCACTCCTGCTTTCTACCCCTAAACACAAAATTATTTACTAAATTATTGACTTTAAAGGTATATTAGACGTGGAACCTATAGCAAAACTGTTTCTGTAGAGATCTGCCTTCGAGGGAGTCTTCATCCTATGTACCATCAGAACCAGTCCAGCTGAAATGCCTGATTTACTTTCCTTTTACGATGGAGTCTTGGTTTTCCAAGTTCATTTAATGTCTAGTCTGTATAAGTGAACTTACGATAAGGAGAAAAGAAATCATGCCACTGTTACACAAAATGCCTTTATTTCCCTACAGCAATGAGGCTCGTGTCTTTATTGCATCTATTAATCCTCATTAACCAGTCATTAGTCATAGTTAAATCTTCAATCATCTGCCGTCTCAGCTGAGTGTTAAGGGATCCACAGCATTCCTACAAGTCTTCTACCCTCTACCTTATAGTCCTAATTTGCTGCTAAACCTGTCATGTTTCATTTCTGAGGCCAATGCTTGTTATCCTGTTCTAGCTTCAGTACAGGGAATCTAAAGCCTTTTCTTGAGCACAACCATATCCTCTGGCTTTTTTCTTTATCTCCTCACTGTGGAGCATAACTGTTGTTACAGACAGGTAGGTGAGTACCTGCCTTACAAGCCCTCAAGTTGAGCAAAGAAAAATTTGGGGGGTTTTAAGTAAACATGATCAGCATGTTTTGCTTCATTCCTTAACAGGCCCTCAATTAAATCAGTTTTTCCTGCTGATAGGACCTTTACTGGCATTTTTTTATGCCAGTGCCTGTGCTGTGTTTCTTCTTGGTATTTGTAAGGAACCACTGGGACATTGTTGGTGTATCCTGTTTGGGGAAAGGACCGCAGCAAGAAGCCCAACCCTTAAAGCCAGAGTGGTGTTGTCACTGAAAGGCCACCTGTGCAAGGCAGGGCGTTCCCAGCAATTGTGCAAGGCTGTAAAAGCAGTGGAAATGTGAGCAATACACAGGTGAAGAGAGGGAAAAGTAGTAACAGTTTATACAATAATTTTAACTGTCTTATTACTATTATTATAACAACTTTTTGAACATAGAAGTAGTCTTTCTTTTCCCATAATAATTAGGGAATTAGGATTAATAACTATTAGTTAGGATTAATAACAATTCTTGGATTAGGCTAAGATTTCAATTATACTAATACATTTTTGCTTTTAAATATACATAGGTTTCCTCTTTGCCCATAAACGAGGTTTTCATTGTAGGTTCTGAAGGATAAACCACAGAGTTCCAGGGAAGTAAGACCAGTCAGGACACTAGGGGAAAAAAGGCCTGAGTTTCTTTATGGTTATAATTCGTTTTTAGAGCAGTTTGGAAACCATTTTAAACTTGGTATTATCTCATTTGGTAGTGGAGTCATAGGAACGTAACAGAGCTAATTAATACACTGCACATTGTATGATAATAAAATGTATACAGTAATTTCATAGCATAGACAGAATCTTGACTTTCCCTGCTAGCTCTGCTGTATAGTAGCTATATGATGCCAGAATCCATGGGGAATGAAGCAAGCATCACTGCCAAGAAGCAAGGAGCTTTGCCTAGGACATTGAAATTTTTTGGTGGCTGCTGAAATACTCTTTTCAACCCTGGAAGTCTGGCCAGGAGCTAAACCAGCCCTGCAGGTGCTCCATATCTTCACAGACTTCCACCCTCCACACAGGCCTATGGGGCTGGCTCTGTCAGCTTGTGACTATTCCTTAGGTAGCATATTCTGGTTCCACAATGAGAGTTTTGGTGCCATTTGCTTCAACACAGTCTTTCTTTTTTTCTATGCACATCAAGTAGAATCCTAAATCATGCCAAGATGGGAGACAAATGAGAATAATTCTAATTATCTCTGGGGTTTCAAAGTGGAAAATTAAATTGCAGTGGTAAATATTTGACTTCAGCACTTGCCTCTGGACCCTTTCACCCACTCTGTTTTAAAGATTTAACCTATGCTTCATGTTTTCACTTCTCTCGTTTAATGATGTACTCAGTATCTTTAACTCAAAGAAAACCTTTGGCAAGCATAAATGGATCTCTCTCCTGGCTTAATTAGTTCAGCATATTAGCTAACAATTCTAGTTCCATCATTATTCTTTTAAAGAATCTTCCTTCTTGGATTTCACTGAAAATGGATTTGGAAACAAAAGACTGTTCCCTTTACAGTGTGTCTCGATTGAATAACATAAATACCCTTCCTCTTGCATTCAAGGATCTGAAAATATTTTCTAAATGTTGATGCAGAAAACTTAAAATCCCTCACTGATGATGGGATTACTGTTATTTTCTGATAAAGAAACTGAGCCATAGTGAGGGTAATTACTAGGATTATTTTGTTAGATTGATGTCATCCAAAAAACAGATATATACTTTGGACAACAAAAAATGACTGTGAATTGGAGCTGTAGTGGAATTTAAAAACAAGTCACATACAATTGGATAAATCTGTGTGAAATTACTGATTTCCACATCATAAAATTAATTTATCCAGCAATAATTTCAAGTTACTGTATATTTGTAGGCATGAGAAATCCTGTGAATGCCTTGAATATACAACATCTTTCAAGGCAGCAATATAACTTAAAACTATATTGAAACAGTATTTGAAAACTGAAATATTCTAAAATCCATTCAGACTTTTCATTGTTAAGCTTCCTGTTCAAATTCAATTTGAGCTCTAGCAGGTTCTTGATGATATAATTTTTAATTATAGGACCAGAAGCTGGTTTTGTTCTCAGCATTTTTGCTTCATTCAGTTCACAGAATGGAAAATACTGAAAGAATTTTAAAAACCCCAAACACTTCTTTTTACTGTCCTTTAGTTCTGCACCGGTATTTCTTGTCCCTCGCCCAAGGGGATGCACTGAAGATAAAATGTCATTCTTTTCAGAATCTTTCAATTTCTCCCTGCAGTGTGCTCTCCCTCTTTCTCTCTCTCTCTCTCCCTCCCTCTCTCTGTCTCTCTCTCTCCCCCCTTGCCCTATCCCATGATTTATCAGATAGGGAACCACTATCCATTCCTTCCACAGATGTAGAATGGAGAAATATTTCAATTAAAATTTGAAAAGAATTGGTAAACATGCTGGTGGTTCAAAGCTGTCACTATGGTAAGTAGCTCTTTGGCATTGTTGTATGGGGCAGATCATAGGGAAGACCTTCCCATAGCAGGAGGGTCTTCTTGTACAGTAAAATCCTCCTTCCTCCTCTTCCTTTTTAATTTTGGAGTCAGTGGCACAGACAAATATTCTATGAAAATCTAATTCAGCATGGTGCTGACACAAATTTATTCTGGTTTCACATATTGAAGGCTTTAGTCTCCGTTCACTGGTTAGGAAAAAACCCACCCAACTACTGTAATACATAACCAAGAATACAATTTACTTTGCAATTAATTTTATACTTTTTTTCTGTGTGATTACTAGAGCCGTTCAGATATAAGCTTCCTTCCTTGCAAGCAGATTTTAACTAAAGAGTTTAATTATTTGCTAAAAGAAAAATGTTTTCTCCAATGTTTTCTTCTAAAACCTGCATTGCATACTTTATCCTGTGTTTATGAGAATAAAATCTGCTGCTATGGATACAGTGAGGTCAACATTTTAAAGTTATTATTTCACTGCACTGTCTTAAAGGATAATATTTTTCTTTTTAAAAAATTTAGAATGTATTATAAGAAAGTAAGTATAGTAATGTATTTTAAATGAATATATAAAGCTCTTATTTAACATTTCTCTTTCAAGTATAGGAATTATAACAAGGTCCAGACGGGCAGCACTGAAAAAACACCTTGTCTGCAATAGAACTGCACTTCCATTTTCACCTGGTTCTATAGCATGTTTTACAAATATTAATTAAGCTGCATAAAAGTCCTATGATAATCCTGAAGGTGACCCCAAACAGAAAAAGATAGGTTTACAGTTTTTACAAAGCACAACAAAAGACAGAACAGCTTTTTTTTTTTTTTTAACTGCAATTTCCTACTTGTTTCTTATAAAACAAAAATGAGTCATGTCAATTTTTATCTTTCCTGCTTTTTGAACAACTGCAGAACAATAAATTCTTTTAATGAAAGAATAGTGCTAAGGAATATCTCCTCCAAACTGGCTGTTAGGCAGTTGAGTTAAATAATCACATTAACTGAGTTTTAAAATTGTCTTGCAAATATAACTGCCCTATCAATTACTCACTTTTTCCTTTCTTTTTATCATTATATCATAATCCTTCTAATTTTCTAACTACAGCATTCCAGAAAAGAGTACACAAAATAAAAAAGAGAACAACTTTTAAACAGCTACACATAACACAAATATATCCAGTCTTCTTTCTTTTATAGGAATGAAGAAAAATAGGAGAAAACTTTACTTCCTTTCTTCCTGTACTGATCACATTTAAGATACTCATTATGCTGAATCTTACCTCTCTCTCCCTCTTCCTCCCTAAAAGAAATTTCACTCAACCAGGTAACATTTTTCTGAAAAGCACAAGCCAAGGTAAATCTGCAATTTCCAAATAGCTCAAAAAAGTTTATTGTTTTAACACTCAGCTACAGTACAGGGAATGTCTGACTGAAGTGAAAGGATTTTTCACAGGAAATGAACCCAGGAACGGTTAACCATTAATGCTGAATTTTCCTGGCAAGACAAAAACATAACTAGTGATAGGACAAGTCTCAAAGGATTCCTGCCCAAATATCCTGGGGTTTTTTGCTGTTTGTTGCAAACAAATTAAATAGCAAAGGAGTGCCTGGCTTTGGGATGTGAGCAAAAGCAAAGGGCCATGGCCCCTCTCTAGTCCACTAACTCACTTGTTCATGTCAAATTCTCCATCTCAATTACTGGAGCATTTGAGATGCTCCAGTGATTGAGATGAAGAATATTCTCAAGCATATTGCCTCAGGTGGCTGTTGTTAGGACTCATCTGTGTTTCTTGAGTACTTTAAAATAATATTTACAGCAACATTCAGAGAGCTAAGTTCCCTTAGCTTTTTAGAATGATTTTTAAAAATATTCTGTATTGTACCATTTTTATTCTTTGTGCTTCCTTGTTGGGGGGAGTTGTTTATTTGTTGTAGTTGTTTTTAAAAAAATGCTTTGAAATTATGAAGACAGCTGAATGATCACTTGCACCCTCAACAACCTGAAATGCTAGTTTCCAAACATGTATAGGAGAACAAAATCAGCGATGATTTTAGGCCTCCCAAAAATTCTTAACTTCAGAAATAATACCAACTTTTGATAACTGCAAAAGCAATTTAAAAGTGAGAATAAAACTTCAGGGAAAAAGGAATATCTATTAGCAGGTGCTGGAAGGCTACAAACCTATTCAGCTTTTCTAAACAGTAAGTAATTATTGAAAAGCTAGAAAATCCTCTTATTAAGAAATTAAGATATTTAATTTCTAGAAAATTATTTTAATTTTAAAAACAAATAATGTTTAAATAATTAGAAATAAGCTAAAAGTGAAAATTATAAAATGTAACAGGAGTCAAATCCTGATGTGATTAATGAAGTTGTTATATTAACACTAGAACTTAAGTCTAAGTCTGTAGCATTCAGCTAATAACTGATTAAGTTATTGCAAAATAGCAGTTAGTGAAGCAGAGAAATGATCCAACTGAAAAGAGTTCCTTCAGTTATTATACAGCCATTGGCAAGATCAAACATATCTTCCAAATTTGTTATTGATTGCAAAGTAACATCAAATGGGATCTGGAAAGAAAAAAAAAAAAAAAAGAAAAAAAATGCCAAATGAATAACCTTATTGAGCTTAGAGGTACCAGAAAGTACATATATACCCATATACATATACATATATACCAATAGTTCCATATAAAGCCAGATTTCTGAACTACAACCGATTATTAAGTTAGAAATACTTATTGCCTCAGTATAAATTTGTGGTTAATGACATCTCTTGCAGAAAACTAGTAAAACAGGACTCAAGGGAGGAAACCTTTATCAACAGTCTTGCTCACAAAGTTTATCATGATCATCTCTAGGTAAAATAAAGAGCAGCAAGAATGATTACTAATTTGGAAGGCTTTTCCTAAGATGAGAAATTGAAGGAATTGAGCTAACAGTAAAAGGTGAAAAAGAGGGCAATGATAAACTGGTTTGTGTGTCCACTGAACACGGAGAACTATTTAACTGATTTAGGTATCAAGAAAAACAATTAAAGGAAGAGAAGCTTGGAACAAGCTACCTAGGGAGGTTAATTTTTAATGCAATTATTTTATTTATAAATTTACTTCTAACAGTTAAGATTGGAGCTTCCAAACACTACACTATCTCCCTCAAGGACATAGCTACTCATTAAATAGCATTAAAAACGAGCAGGCCGATAATTTTTTATTCTTAAAACATGAAGTGTCAAATAATTTTAAATGAATAATTCAATGAAAATGCATTTTTTTCATTTATAAATATAAGCCAGGGCTGAATCAAAAGCACCGTAAGGCACACAGACAGAGAAACAGAATCAAAGAAGAGAAGGTGGGAACAGGATAGGCGTGTGACAGCTCAGACAATGAGAAAACAAAGACCACGAATTAGAACTGACTTTGTCCAATTAATTCAACAGAAGATGAGTGACAAAAAAGTGTTTGGTGGGGGGAAATGGTGAAAAACTACATATAAGAAATGTATCTGCTGCGTTCTCCTGCATGCTTGAAAACAAAGGGAATGTACCATTCTATGCTGTACATAGTCCCTCTCTGGGCTTTCCGTCTCTAGCTGAGACAGGGTAATGCACACATGCAACCTACAGGAAAGTTTGGAAATGCTACTTTGAAATGTGCTATACATAATGAAGTGCTGAGCACCCCACAGGTTCTATTGGCTTCAGAGAAGAACAAAGATACTCAGCATCTTGTAGGATTAGGCTTCAGCTGCTCAACCAAAACTACCGTATCTGAAAGCATCTTAGTTTGAAGTTTGTGTTTGAAACTTTGTGATGAAAAGCTTTGTGATATTTCACCTGTTGAAACATTTTAGCTTGTGGTGGAATCCAGCGAGAATAAAACAGAGCAGCCAACATCAGATTCTTTCTAGAAGAACACCACTAAATCTGGTCCTTCACTTCCCTCGTAGACCCACAAATAGAAGCAGGCAAAGTGAAAGGAATTCACAAGCATTTAAACAGTTCCAGGAAGTTTCTGTGAAAGTTTATCTGTATCTTTCCCTAGGAATCTATCAAATCTTGCTACCATGGAAGATACTTCAGTGGGACTCAGAAAAGTACAGCTTTACAGAATGGACGTGGGTATATTCTGATGCATTGATAAAGCCAGACTGAGTGATAAGAAGGTCTGGGAGTCATTTGAGAGAGAACTTAAAGATGGATAAGGAGGGGTGGCAAGAATGGTGCAATGTGTATCAAAGGGAAGTGTGTACTCAGGTACCAGAGTGCAGGACACACAGGACAGCACTACAGATTCTCTCTTCTGTAACAGCTCACTAGCCCAGCTGTTCTCAGATAAAACTCTGGATGCTTTTCTGGTAGGAAGAGCTATCTGACTGGAAGAGTACAGTGGATGCCTTTTCCATTATCATTCCATTGTGAACAATTACTGGCAAGATACTTAAGGATTAGTTGAGGGAGTGATATGTTACAGTGAATTCCAGAATCTTCCATGGAGTCCCTTGAGCCCGGGCAGCTGTGGTCCTTTCCTGATCCCCCTAAGGTGGCTGAGAACACTGAACAGCACCGCTCCCTGCTATGGGCCAGTCCCCACAGTCTCCTCTGGGATACTGACTGCGCTGTAACAAGATGAATAAGATGTTTTGTCCAGCAGCATGGACAAAAAAATGGCATGCTATCTCTCACAACATGTCATGGGCAAGGCAGAGAAAGCTAAAGAAAATAGAAGAATCGAGCCTGAAGAACTGCAAAAATGCAAGAATGGAAAGAAATTGCATTTGGCAATTGCATCATGGAAATTCACTGGAGTCTGTGTAAACAACGACCAGAGAGTGGTGGATAATCTGTATTAACCATTGTGGGTAAAATCCCCTTTTAATACATTTTTGCACGTATGAAAACTTGATTTTAATGAACAGTGAAGATACTCACGGTTTGTAATCATGCACATTTGTATTTTATTTGTAAAGATGATAAAATAAAACCAAAACAGAAAGTCCAACAATGAGGGAAAAAATGGGAAGATGCTGAGTGGTATAATCCATGTTTCAGTTTAACTAAACAATTGTTTTATTTTAGAAAACAGATTTTTACCCTTAATGAGAACAACATACCTTAGTTAATGGCGGGGACAGGGCTGGAACAACAGACAACAGTGCTCTGACTTCAGATAAACACCTTTTAGCAATTTCCTAATGGTATAAAACAAGAAAAAATGTGTACTATCTGTGTAGTACAAACATATGCTGTACTATCAGTCTCTTCCGATAAGCTAACAGATGGCTCAGCCTTACAGAATTTTTCAGAATATTCAAGTTTTATGTTATTCTAATTGAATTCACAGCAAAATAAACCTTAGCTGATGAATATAAGTTTTCTGCAACACAAATAGTCGTGTTTCCTGTACAAACACAAGTGCCCAAACCTTGCAGTTTCTACTGAGGGAAAATTGCCCCTGGTTCAGGTTTTAAATCCAGTGACTGAGCGTACTTTTGCTATGTGTTTACTGAAGATATTATAAACAAACACCCTGACAAGATGATATTTATACATGTATAATGCATGGCGTGTTAATCTCATTAGTATTCTAAACATTGTTTTGCCAATTACTGACATATATTAATGAAAGTTTGAGCAAACACCTTCAGGTAATCAGAAACACCCACTAAAGGACAGCTCTGTCTACCCTCCTGAAAACTGTGATTGGCCAAAATATCATTTGTTCTCCAAGGTGGTCAAAATACAGCCTCGTAATAATGGCACAGTGCACAACTGTCACTGTTTCGCAGCATCCATCAGACAAAATGACAGCCTCTACATCATTAATCATTTCACATAATAGATATAAAGAGAATCCTGTCACATGATAAATGTCTCCCACTTTGAAAATAAACGTCTATTTTGCCTTGGCATTTATCAAGCAGTACTTATGCTGTGGCAACATTTTATTCCAGTGACATTATCTCAAGCAGACCACATGGAAAATTCTGAAATTACCTTTTGTGTGTGTGTATGTGGGGAGAGTTATTTGCTTGTGGACCATATTCAGCCTTGCTAATAAAAAGAAAAGAGGAAGATGGCATAGAGAAATGAAAATAAATTCAGTGCCACTTTTGGTCCTCTCTAAAAATATTATTAGAAGGTTCTTATTTCAGAAACCACCACTGCCCATTTTACATTGAAGATGTGTAACTGATGTTTAAAAAGCACTTTTGCGTTGATCGCCATGCTAATTTAAAACACTGCCAAGGATTTTCAGATGTAGATTACTATAAATTAGGTATCAGTTTCCAAATCTATGTACCTGAAGAGGTAGCCTTTATTTTCAAGTGGAAGGTTGAAAATGCCTGGGTTTTTTTTGTAAAGTGACAAGCAGTATATAAGGAAAAGTTAAATATTAAATAAAGAGTGAAAGTATTTCAACTTTTCTTTAAAGAGGTGAGGGAAGCTTAATGTCTGCCTTTATGCCTGTATTCCAAGTTATCTGTCATTTATTTCCCCAAAACAGACATCTTAAATCAAATCAAACATATATAGGAGCAGAACTGTTCTCACTTACTTCTGTTTTTTCATCAAGATCCACTTTCACATCACTCATTTTGGGTTTATTTGAAGGACTTATTTTCAAAGTTTCACTTTGTTGAGGAAAACTTGTAGGTACTGAAGTTGAAAAGCTCTTAGAACCTTGCATCAATATTTCAACTTGCTCCTTCAGATCAGACAATTTCTCCCTTAAAGAAATAATTCTAAAAGAAGACAAAGTTTTTCATTACTACTGTTATAAAACAACAATATTTGTTGTTTCCAGGTTATAATTAAGCTGACCTAGGTTTTATTACATATTGATTATGTTCTACATTTTCTCTCATTTCAAGACTGATCTCTTAATTTTACAAAAATAAGTTTTCCATTTAATAAAGTGGAGATATGGAATGCATTAGCCTTTTATATTAAAAATGGGAAGTATTATTTTAGGAATGCCTCTCTAAGAAAAGGCTTTTTCATCCAACCAGCACAAGGGTGGCAGAGGCTGCCGGTTATTCCTTCCCTTTCACCTACTAAGCAGTTCCAAAAATTTTTAAGACTAGATGAATGACAAGGAACAAATAATGAAAAATGCCATAGGATGTAAAATTAAGGGCAGAGTCTGGTGCTACAACTGAGAAAAATTCTTGCATTCTCAGAGTTGTAATAAGGGATGGAGAAAGTAGGTGACCCAGTGAGAGAATGGGAGTGACTGCTGGGAGTGCTTCTTAGATCTGCTACATTGCTATGCCACTGTTACATAATTAGCATATGTTACTTGGTTCTTTAAGAGTCAAAACTAAAATGCTAATGAATGCATTGAAAAAGCAACTGTCTGGATGGATTTAACACTGTGTATGACATCTTACAGTTTTTACAGTGAAAAGTCTTTGAAAAGCAAAAATGAATGCTTTTAAAGATTTACAGCTCTTTGATATTTTGTACTTTATTTTCTCTCATCCTAAATGGCTGATTGATCTTTAATACAGCATGAAATAACAGGACAGAGTCAGGGATTATTTACCTAGCCAATGGAATCCACAAGTGGCCTGAAAACACAGACATTGAACTGAAAATCTTGATGGTGCTAATCTTGACAGGGTTTGTATTATAAGCATAAAGCAACAAAACCTGTGAAAGAGATGGAATGGGTAAGCTGTAGTGCAGTAGTCCTGAGCTATTTCAGTGATACAAGAGGATAATAAATACCAAATACAGTGTGCTGATGAAGTTTTAGATAACTGACCTTCAAAAAAGAGGAGAGTGTGACTTCATATGAATTATACTACACTCAGTTTTTATATGTTTTAAATTAATTAATTAAATTAAATTGGATATAATTACTATGGGTTTGAAAATTAGCTATACCCCATAGAGTCACTATCAAAATCCCAGCGTTGTCCAGATCCTGGTCAATCATATGCATGGCTGTCATCATGCTAGGTTTAAATCCATGAAGTGTGCATAACTCACCAATCTAATACAGCTGTACCAATATAAGAAATTAAATAGAATGTTCTCATCGTCACTGCAAGAATCTACTAGTATGATTGAAAATACACTTCCTAGTGGTATCTGAATATTTTGACTATATGGAAAATGCCAAGAATATGGCATTCATGTATTATCTGGTTTTAAGAGTTGTCTCTGGTCCTTTACTGATCTGTATGGCCATGATAAAGTAACCTGGAAAATCATACTAAAAGGTACATTATTTACATTAACTTCACAGGTTTTCTATCAATTTCCTAATAAAGATAAATGGGTCTAATAGAAATTTAGACATTGATCTGCTATGTCAAAAAGTTTGAGATCATGGATTTTTATTGCTGTAGCAGAAATTTTAGCTACACTTTGCTCCCTTGCGTAAAGATAAAACAAATTCCATTTCATAGTCTCTCACATTCCTGCAACCCTCCCATCTCTTTCATCTTTCAGGTTCAGTCTGATCTTTTAGGAAAATGAGGCTTACAAAATCCCATTTTCCCTGTATACATGCATCTTTTCTTTTTCAAGAGTCTCCCACCAAACTATTATTCAAATGTATCAGTCAGGTCTACCCAGACTTAGAGTGGAGGTCCTAAAGACACCAGGGATTTGCAACAGGCATGAATACACTATGGTCTGGAAGCTCTATATGGGAAACACAGACTTTTTTTTGGCCTGCCAACAAAAAACTGTCAGGGCATTCTGTTTTCCTAAAGAGCAGGTTTGCAGCAGAGTAAATATATTCTTCCTATCAGCATATGTATAATTCAATTAAAAAGCTGATAACTCATAACACAAATATTCATTGGAAATGAGACTTAATTTGCTTCACTACCTAAGGAACTGCTTTGGTCTAGTTATACCTTAGTTTCTGTATCGTTTGATGGCTTTGCCACAGAAGGAATATACCACTGAATGTTAATTTCCTTATTTGAAGCACTTGCTGCCCTACTTTCTGTCTGCCTGTCTTCTTCTGCAATGACAGAAACTGGAGAAGCTATTCTCACTTGTGACACTTCTGATGTAATTTCAGTAACTTCAGGAGACACCTGAAACACAAAATAAAGGTTTCAATTATATTTTCTGTAGTGAAATGGGAAAAATCTGTTATAATCTAGTGTCTACTGGAATTGGCATGACTTTCATTCCCGCATAAATATATGATAATTTAGATAAATAAGTAGTTTTAAAAAGTGTCCTTTTTACCAAGTTAAGACTTTTCAAAGCTCACGTGATGACACATTTCTAAAGGTAATACAAAGGATCTGTGAGCTTAGAGACACCCACAGTCACAATGATTGTTGCCTTTGACTTAGAATCATTATGGCATTATGGCTTTTGCTCAAACCTATTATTTGGCAAACTGATCATACAAAATATAGTGCTGAAAATGTAATTTGTCAGGTATACATATTGATAATTAAAATAGTATTCTGAATGTTAGAATAATGCTTTATTTATGTTTACCTATCTGTTTTCTCAGCTGTGCAACTAACAAAGGGTGACACCTGCTGAAAATTCAATCACTTAATTTGTGAGGATTTGTTGTATTTAATAAAATACATACGGAACTTTAGCAGGGCATTCTTCAAATAGCTACTGTTGGCTTTCATTTACCAGGGAATTAATGCAGGAATACTGTCAGCCAACATTCATTCATGAACAAAACCTTTTCTTAAAATGGTGAAATATTTGATTTAAAGGCCGAACAGTAATACACCATCTCTACTTTTTTAAAGTATTTCACAGATCTGAAAAGAACACCAGCCAAACAGTTGCATTTTCAGGGAATATGGAAGCTATTTGAAAAGGTCCTTAATGTCTCCCTCATTGATTCCAAAATGTGGACACTGAAAACAGCTACCTGGGGAGTTAAATCTTTTCAAATTTTGAATGTTCATTACTGAAAAAAATGGAGATTTTTACCTACTTTCTCTACAGAAATTCAGCTCATGACCACTACAGGGCAGTAAATCCAAGTGAGCAGAAGATGGATTTTTCACAATAACTTAATCTTACGCCATTAAGCCAGTTACCAATCCATGTCAGACTTTAGCAGAAGTGAAGATAACGATGAATCCACACATGCTGAAGTCATGCATTCGAGCACATGGATGTGCCTTCAGTGGCCACAACCCATGGTAAGCCATGAGGTGTGCATGGAGGGCCCACCCACTACAGCCCTCTTCTACATTCAGTAATGAATCACCCACTATTCTGCTAGCACGGACTGTGAACAAAACTAGGAGAAAACACATGTATGGACATGGGAAGAACCTAATTTATGCTGTACCCCTGAAAAAGAGCTCTTAAAATTCCATTTTATGCTATATATTTCTCTCTAAAACGTGTGTTATGTTTGGTTTTTTTCACTGAACTTTTGGGTTTCTATTCATACTGAATTCTTTTGAAGAAGGACATTAAAACTGCTATTCTCAAACTGGTGGGTTGCTGAATTACATATACAAATATTGTCTATTCAACTTTCTCAAAAGTCTGAAAACAACAAACTGTCTTAGTTAAGTATTTCCACTCCTACTTACTATCATGGAGCAGAATAAAAAACAAGCATGCAAAATGTAACAGGGCACAGAATTTTAATTATAAACTTAATGTAATTTGGATTCTTTGGTCAGCAGACCTGAAAAAACCTTCAAGAGTCAAAAATAGAATACAGAGATAGATGTAAGCGAAACAACTTCGTACATAAAAATCATTCTTTCAAAAAGTGTATCTATTTGTACTGTTAAAACTCACAGTAATAAGTTACAGTTCCATTTTTAAAATAACATCTATAACCTTCTGGATAGTTAAAGCTTCTAAAAATGTTGTGATAAAAATCAGTGAGGCTTAGAATTAAAAAAGTAAGAGCTTTATGCTTGTTAGCTGTCTACAACAGTGAAGTTAACATATGATTATGCAGCTTGCACCCGTCACGAACATGACAGTGAGCTCTGAAGCTTATTATTCTAGGACACTGTAATACTAATTATGTCAAAAAAAGAGCAGACAGAGTAAAATAATTTTTGATATATGATGGCTGTTATAAATGTCACATAGCATATATTTACAATTTATTCAGTGGCACAGTCAGCTCTTTGTTGGGAAATGAGTAATGATATGCTGTCCAACACTGAAGAAAGTTCACCAACTCTAGACAAGCTACTTTCACAGAAGTATTTTTATTCATTTTTATAACATACCAAGTTCTCCCTCCTCAAGGCACCCCTGTCTCCATCTAATACTGAATATAATAGCTAAAAAATAAGTTACAGAGAATGATCTATTAATTTTTAGTATTAGGATAACTATTAATTTGAGAAGTGGGATCGAGAAATTTTGAAGGCAATTATTTTTACACTGGATCTTCAAAAACAAATTTCATTCAATGTTCAAAACATGTGCCACGGTCAGTGTAGAGTCCAGAATTCTAATTCAAGATTTATCATAGTGATATATTCTGAGTTGCCTATATTTGAAAGCTTAAATAGGCTGCTCGCAAGCCAGAGACGTAAAAAGGTTGATTTTCTAGTCAGCTGATAATCAGTGAAAAAAATTGGCATATAAGACCTTCAAGAAATTCTGAGAAAATATAACTTACATATTTTTTGAAAATCATGTTTTATTATAGACTAAATTAACAATGTAGAGATTTGTACCTACAAATTGCAAAACTATCATCAGGACATTTTTGGTAGGAAACATGGAGATCTACAAGATTTAAAACCTGAGTAACAGCCAACTTTATTAACTAATAAAAAAAACCTTTTTAATTATCATTCTGCCTAATCTTCTAGGGTCTAAATACACTGGCTATGGGATGGAGATTATTTTTGCAGGAATGAATAATGCAAGGATATTTGCATTTGTTAATTACATAATTCACTGCTTGCACAGGATTTCGGTTTTGTACTGATCCTCTGCATAAATAATTTCATTCTTCTATAGGGCTCCCAGAAATATCGCCATTGGAACTATTGAGAATCTGAATTAAATACCAGTATAATATTTTTGAAACATTAGAAAGAACATCAGTACCTCTGAAGAACCAGCTGGACTACTGAGTGGCATTTCTGTATCATGTAGTTCTTCTGGAAAATTCTCAAGACAGCACATTGAATATTCAACCAAATTCTTTTCAAGAAAGGAATGCATTTCTGCTATGCGTAGAACAATTCCTGTGTCAGAAATCGAACTAAGGTGTCCATCTCTTGCAGAAAGTGATCCAGGTCCTGGGTTAGGGGCAGTTTTTAAAGAGATTTTTGAAATTACATCATCGTTTGCCATTCAAATGTCAAGTTACTACAGCTAGTCTAGATTCATAAATTTTGAAAATATAATAAAATATGTAAATAGATTCAATATCAAATAAATGCATTTTCAACAATTATTCTGATTGTCCTCAAATATTACTAGCTTATGCTATTTGTAATTTTTCACCAGTAACCAGATAATGAAGAAAACTCTGTGCAGACATTATAAAGTAGCATAAGGTGGGAGGTGTAATTTTGAGGTGTAGGTACTTAAATTCAGATGTGTAAGCGCCAGTATGTTCACTAGATGCCTAAGCACCCACTAGAATAAACACATATTTATTCAATACGGTCAAAATGAGCTTTAAGAGCTCTTAAGACCCCAGTTTAGACAGCTGGGGGCTGATCAGCTGAGTTGCCCCCTAGTTGCCATCTCTGATAACTAAAGCTGAGATTTACATGCACATTTTGACACCTACTTGTAGATACCTTACTGTCCTTACAGTTCTCTGGTGAGCCAGAATACTTTCATTTGGTGCTGCAAGGAGTAAACCCAGCCCAAGGAATTATTATTTTCAGAGTTGCTAGGTTTCTCTCTAAACAACACCTATATGTACAATGTAATACTGTTCTCACCGATTGGTTCATCACTTGTATATCCAAAAGCTGGCCATCACATGTAGGTGCATAGTATTAGGGCCTTGTAATTAATGGATTCTTACTCTGTTTGAAAGGTCCTACCTGTTACTGTGCTCTGTTTACAGTGAAATAACCCAAGCATGTACATCACATCTGGGGTTTCAGTCAAAACACATTCAATAACGCTCAACCTTCCCATTTACACTGCACTCAGGTCTCCAAAAGAGAACCTCAAACTGAACAGATTCATTTATGATGTAACTTAAGTTTGATCTATCTAGAACTAAAATAAAAATAGATTATAAATTTTTTAGAAATGCTTCAGATATAGTAATAACAATTAAGTTTTGAGGGAGGCCTTCCTGGTATTGTGGAGGCTTATGAATAACTACAAAGAAAGGTAGTAGTATCTTAGTGCACTTGCAGCACTTGTAAACTGACATAAATCTTGATTTCCATGAAGACCTTTTCATATTTATACAATTTAAAGGAACTCAAAATGAGGCTATTTCAGATGATAGCCTTTGAATCTGACACTGTTTGCCATCAAAAACAGTATCTCACCTATAGCAGTTTTCTAGAAGGAATAAAAATACATACCAGATAGGTTTGTGTTATAAATTCTTTTTAAATGATTGTGGTAGCGAATTATGTGAACCCATGTTATTGTATCTTTCTTCTGGCTGGCCTTGCTGACAGGACTTTCTGTTCCTTCACTTTCACTCTGCTTGTCTTCCATGAATTGCTTGTTTCCAGCAGAAGATGCTTCTGTACTTTCAGAGACAACATTGTATCCACCTGGAACTCCAATAAGAGTTCAAGAACACACATGAAGTGGTTGAAATTCAAAAGCTATTTCTGCTTTGTGTTGGAATTCACTAATCTGCAACTAGATGTACAACTTCTGAAACGGGTTATATTTTTCATACAACAAAAATTATTTCTATTCTGCTTAAAAATGAGTTGAAATAGTAAATAGCCTTAAAATTAGTTGAAAACTTTTCTCAGATCATGGGCAGGAGCCTTACTGGTCCTTGCAAGATATTCAAAAGGGGTAGAGAGCCCAGTGCATTCTCTCTCTCTGCATTTGAATGTAAAACCCTTATTTCTACGTATTGTTCAATAGAAGATATTTAACAAATGGAAACAACACAAGGAGTCATCAGTCATAACTGTGGCAGTTGAAGTTCCCAGTTATGTTGACCCAAACTCAGAAGAGTTAGGTACTCTGAAGTGTTCATTGTTAGTTTTAATAGTTTGTCCCTTTTAGATATTAAGCACATTTTCATTATATTCTTAACTGTGAAATAAAACAAAAGATAGTATTTTCTTTTGTGCTGCCTG
Organism: Corvus moneduloides; assembly: GCF_009650955.1. Taxonomy (NCBI): domain Eukaryota; kingdom Metazoa; phylum Chordata; class Aves; order Passeriformes; family Corvidae; genus Corvus; species Corvus moneduloides. The sequence goes on from NC_045479.1 coordinate 28,929,306, forward strand.
AAAGTTGCACTTATGCAGAAAGAGGAAAAAATTATCAGTACAGATATCGCTACATCACTGCTTATATTCAGTACTGTTTTTCACTGTATTAGTACATGGCTCTCTCAAAAGCACAATTCTTGTGCTCTGTTTCTCACTCCAAACTGAATAAACGTAATGTTATAGTGATTCCTAACAGTATATTTTCGGAAAATATTATGAGTGCTTCTACAAAATCTGAATGTCTATTATTCCTGACAATTCATTGTCAATGCCAAAAGTTTAAATGGCCACATTGTCTTATAGATGAAAACTTAAATATGTGTTTAACTAAGAGATTTACAGAAAATATTTAGCATGTTATGCTAATTGTTTACATTTCAATTTACATTTTTGTATTTTGGCCTATTATTTCTTTTCTACATTTTCTATTCTTCTTTGTATTGACTAACAGAACTATCAGGAGAAACACCTGCTGCACTTGCTAAAAGAAAAAATGATCTGTAATTATAAGCAAATGGAGCTAGTACAAAACAATCTGATGGAAAGTCTTAGCATACAACACTTGTTTTCATAAACCAATCAAAACACATGTGTTTAAACACTGTACTGTAAGCAGACATGGCTCAGCTTTGCCAGCAGCTATTAAGCAGAGCAATTCAGTCTTTGTCAATCACTTGGGATAATTGAAATTAAGCCACTGAATCAAAATTTTATCACTAAATTAACGGTTCCTAGTTTAAAAATAAATATTAATATTTTGCCTTAGTGTTTATATAACATCTAGCAATCATTTTCTCAGAATTCCTAGTTTCACTGTTGGGGTTTTTTCAGATCAAAAATTTCCATTCATCAACTCCTTTAGCTGAAAAATAAATGCAGAAGTCAGAAATAAACATGGCAAAGTTCTACCGAGCTAATGGAAGCATCTCTAAATAATAATCCATTGGACTGGAAAGACAGTGAAAATTTTATTATACTGACTTTGACTTTTAGAACACAGTACCCAGGCATAAAACTTTGCAAGAGTTTGGGCTTGTTAGTTTTGGTGGGTTTTGTTGTTTGTGGCTTTGTTTTTGTTTTGTTGTCTGGGTTGGGTTTTTTGGGGGATGATGCAGGGAGAGAAAAGCTATTCAACACCAACATCCCTTTGCAAAACCAAGAGTAAAATTGAAAGTCTCCAAGGGAAAGCTAATATACCTAGGGGAAAAAAATCAGTTATAAGTCAATATTTGGAAAAAACAAAACAAAGCAAAACAGTGATGACTGATAGGGAGGCCAACATCTACTTTATATGTCTGGGGAAGTCCTGTAACAAAGGACCATCTGTTTTTCCAAACTGACAGCAGTATGTGCACTCTGTCTTTCTGAGCCACAGTATGCAAACAATGAATTTTTCTTAACATATTGAACATATGCACAGGCTGATATTTAAAAACCCATGAGGTCTCTACTTAATATTTTGTATTGCTATGCATGATGAGGCTTTTGCTTTTACTTTCCAAAACTGATTTATAATTTTTCATAAATGAAATTTAGATATTAAATATTATGAGATTACATGGCATATATAGCTTATTATTTATTTAATTTGCTGACACTACTAGGTATAAAGGAATACCAGATACGAAATCTCTGTATGAAGAAAAAAGATCCATAGAAGCAAATTCTGGGATTTTCTGTTGCACTTCATCCTTCATGCTCTGTTCTTTAACACTCTTCATTCCAATCAACAGCTGAGAAGCAAGGACAGCTTTGCTGACCTAAAAGTAACATTTATTTTATTCGGGACTAGTTCACTACAAAATTTATATAGATTTTAAAATCTTTGAGTAACAAGATGAGGACAAAAAATTAATTATGAAACATACCATATTTTTTAAAGTTAGGAAAATATTTCTTTCTGACATTAAGGTACACATTATATTTAAATAAATCATTACTGCTGACAGCTTAATTACTACATAAGTGATTTCAAATCAGATATCCTCATCTGGATGCCACTGATGTCTGCCCACATGTCAAATACATGTGCATACATATCAGGTCATGTGCCCTTTTATTTGCACTGAATCAAAGTCGAGGTAAACAGAGTCAGATCTGTCCAAGAGAGATTAAATGCACTATTCAGACAGCATCCATTTTTAATTTTATTTAAAAAGACCCATGCTAGAAATTTCAGGAAACCTTAATACTCTTGTTGTTTGCATTTCCTTGTTTGCTTTTGTAAATAGAATAAGATGAAATTAAAAAAAAAAAAAAAAAAAAAAATCACCTCTTTAGAATATTGCACCAACCTGTGTAGCTGCTCTTATTGCAATCCAGGCTTTTACTTTGTAGACTTCTGATTTCACAGCCTCCTCGGAAGACAGTTCTCCAGAAGAGGTCTAAAATTATACACCAGTTCATAATCAGGATTCTAAATATATTACAGTAAAATATATTCTAAACATAGAAAAAAGTCCTCCGACTTATAAAGTAATTGTTTTATTTGTAAGTTGTAAAACTTGGCATTGACTGTAAATCCATGGATATTTCCTAAAAATGAAAAAATTATCCAGTGCATGCTAATTGGCTGCTCCTGGAAAGTTTTCTCAGAGCAGCTTATCCTACAGTCACTACTGTTTACAGTGTTGCTATCATATTCCATTTTTTGGAATCTTAATTACCTCTTTTCTCTAATGTTACACATTTTGCTTTCCACCTATGGGTTGTAGGAACTTGAATGTGGTTAAAGGCACTTGTATTTCTCATACTGTCATTCATATTTGTATGGAAAAATTGAAATCTGGTGAAGTTAGCATTTAAAAAACAGGTTTGAATGTTAAGTATATTTTGCAAGGTACAAATTAATTCATTTATAATCAGAAATGAAAACACTGTTGGTTGTGTCTTCCTATTTCATACAGAAAAATATTTTAAATATTATCATTCAATGCAATAAACATGAGAGATAACATCAAACAAGGTCAAATTCTATTGTATGATTTCTTCGTGTGATTTTTCTAGGAGGACTTTCAGTATCAGTATGATTTATAAGTCACTGCAAGCAATAATATGGCATGGTGCACAATATATATTTCCTGCTTTGAAGAGGCCACTACCCAGACAATAGAAAACATACACTTGATTTGGAAGGCACCAACTTATCTGTCTGTGATACATCCTCATTATCTGTGGCAAAATACAAATATAATAGTGCTATTTCAAGGTATGCCCGCCTTATTAACCTGTAAGAAACAACACACAGAATAATCAATTTTGCTATCAAAGTAAGCATTACGATGATACAATCTGACTCCTGCACAAGACTAGCCTGATACTTCACCAAATAAATAGTTCATCCAGCCCCCATCATCTACCTTAAATGTATATTCTTTCAGAAAGCCATAGGATTCTGTTTTAAAGTCATGAAAGTCTAAAACATCCCTATGGTGTGCTTAACAAATAACACCCTGATTTAACAGTATATCAAATATAATTTACATTACTTGAAACAAATATTCCATAAATAAATTGCAAATGTTTAGTAAGAAAGAATTACTCCCCTCGACCCTCTGAAAATTACTACACCTGGAGAATTTCTCCAATGTTTTTATTCCCTATAGGTTTATAATAGTTCTTTTATGCAGATTCCTCCTGGCTCTGCAGATTTCTCCGGATCTCACCTATGAATTAACTGCCCCAAGCATAGCAACAAACTCCTGCTCACACAGTTACTGTTCTGGACAGATTCATATTGCACAGAGTTGGTTGTTTATATAATACAATAAATTCCAGCTTTAGTACAATTTGTGTAAAGCAAAATACAAAAAATAGAATACAGTTAAAGACTGAGAAAACTGAGAAAATATCAAATTCAACACTTGGTTGGCAACAATTTAGTTAAATTTCTAGTCTTGCTAACAAAAAAGGATGTGAGACATCAAGAAACAACTTTAATTAAACAATCCCACAGATATCACAGGGCTTGCATAAATGTGATCAGGATGTTAAGTTCTCTAAAACAAGAAAGCCATGGTCCATTGATGTCACTGTACATTCTTTTAGAAAGATGGTAGCAAATTAAATAAGAGTGTAGCAAATTAAACTTGTAAAACTTCACCACAGTCCATTTCTGCACCATCTTCCATCATGCTGACTGCTTGTTGAGGTTTATTACTATGCTACTGCTTCTACATTCAGAGTTCTGGTTCATTAACTTAAGTAACAGAATACTCAAACAAGCAAGGTAAATTGCTGCCTTTACACTGTCTCTAACTAGACATGGCACATTATTCATTTAGACTGGTCAAGAAACAAAAAAAACTAAAGTCCAGTGTATCAGAGCTGCTTGACAGAATTTATTGGCTGTCTTGGCTCAGCTCTTCAGGCATCTTCTAGGCTGATAACTAATGCCAAAGTCACTGTCCTGATATCTGTTACAAACACATTTCCTACACTCCTTCTGCCTCTGCTCTTCTGACTATTTCTGGCTGCTAACCTTTTCAAGCTGGATTTCTGTTATCTGGAAGGGGGCAGACCACAGCTCATCTTCTGAAATATGAATAAACCTCCTGTTTAATTGATAGCTCTGTTCCCAGTGTTGACAGATAGGGTACAAATTTGGAAATAGAACAGAAAGCTGTAACTTCTGTGTTAAAAAATGCTTTTAAATGTTCTTATCATTTGTTTTAAATAAGAGAATAAATAACCACTAGCTCTTCTCTGTAGAAAAAAAATTCTCTAAAATACAAAAGACCCTCCATAACAGAGGTACCAGAACAAATCTCAAAAAACTGTTTACAAATTATATTCATGTATGACTTAAATTCTTTTCAAAGTTAAATAGTTAGATTCTTACTCATATTTTTGATCATGTTTCTGGCTGAGGTTAATAGCTTCCAACAGGGTTTCAACAGCTTGAGATGACTTGTTATTGCCTGTTTCAGTTATCTGGCGTTCTACCTTACCTTAGAAAGAAATACAGAAAGTAGGTTTTCAAGATGTCATTAATTTTTCTTCTGTAAGACCCACCCAATCTGTTTTTCCCTCCAGAAAAGCCAAACAACATAGTACATTATCTGTTCTCCTTCTGATAAGCAAGATCTTTTCCAGTTTGTTTCAAAGGTAATGCACAATGCTTGTATAACAACTCTCTTCACAGAGTAGCTAAAATAACCGAACTTGGGACTCATAATGAGCCCTAACATTTCCTGATCCCAACTAGCAGAGCACTGTATGCAGAGGAGTTAATGTGCAGGCACAGGCCTGTGCTGTGCTGTGCTGTGCTGCACACACAGTGTGGCACTCAGGCCCGTGTTGTGCTGGGCACATCCCACAGGATAAACACAGCCAGCTCGCTGTAACAGAAGAGTCTCTTGGCAGCATCTTCTTAGTACCTTTCTGTAAAAGTGTAGCAAGAGGTTCTTATGTGAACATGCTTTTTGTTTGACAGTAGAAATGATGAATAACATTGTTTTCTCTCAAGAACAGCTAAAAGACCAAAAAGAAACAACTTTTCCACAGAAGGGATGTGCATGTTGTGCTACACCCTGATTGGAAGCATGTTCAATACTGCACGGTTTGGAGTTCTCAGCCTCTGCAGTAATAGAAAATTATTTACACTATCTCATTTTTCTTTGATAGTGTTAACTCAAAAATATGGCATTGTAAGACATACATTACAGAGTCTTCAATGTCTTTCTGGCTGGGATCCTCACAAACCAACACCTCCTGTTGCAAAACATAATGTTCTTAATCTTGTTGGCCACACCCTCTGATTCCAGATAACATACAGATGCAAGTAGTTCTAATGCAGTTTTTAAATTATTTGCAGAATAATGCATCCTGATCTACTCTGGTGTGATACTAAACACAGGAGAGAGATCTTCATCTAGACAGTGAGAAATATCCAGACCTATTCTAGTTTTACAGTAAAATGTCTCCATTTCAAAAGACACCATGCATAACATTGCCCAGGATGGCACTCAGGATGTACAAACAGGGGTTTATTTACCTATCTGAAAAAGAAGTTCAGCTTCCATATCTAATTTTTTTGTTGCAGCTGCTCTGCAAAGTTTCAATGCTGATTCTAAATGCCTGAGAGCATGTAGCCATTGGGAGTGATCTCCTCTTGCAGCTGTAGAAGCCACTTTTTCAGCTAGTATGTGTCCTAAAGAAAAAAACCAAAACAGTTCTTTGTAAATTATTTAGTAGACAACCAATTTATACAAAAATAAGCAAATTCCTTAGAACAAATGCTGCTACATATTTACTGTTACAATCCAATTCCCAAAAATTCAAGTGATTGATGGATATAAGTACAAAACTATAATATTGTTTCACTGTTGTATGATGCCATTAAGGTTTACCTAGACCATTCAAGAGAAACCCGAGCTACACCAATCAACCCATTTACAAAATATGAGTGAAAATTAACTAAAATTTAAAAATAATAATGAGTTCTGTTTTTCTTACCAATTTTCATTTTGACTTGAGCTAACAAATTAATATGTGGCAGGTAGATATTCTTTGTAGGTAAGACCAGGCAAGTCAATGTACTGTCTTCTATTTGCCGTTCAATGGGTTCACCACAAACAAAAATCTATGAAAGGAGAATCCTCAGTAAAATCAAGTTACAGACAGCAAATTAAATAGCAGTTTGAAAAAGTAAGTTAGGTATTGCAAAACCCTCAATGGAAGTGTCTTGTAAAAGAGCACTGGAAAAGGATTTGATAGGCCTGAACTCCTTTACTTCAGTGTGTACTTGTCTTGCAGAAGAGTCTTTTGATACAAATAAACAATTTTAATGAACTCTTGATTGAATTTATTAATGTTAGGCTTTGGTTTTTAAAAGAAAACTCCCTCAAATCAGTCTTTAAGAAATAGATCTCGCAAGTAACCACAGCTCTGGAAAGAAACTGTCATTTCTACAAAGAAATCTGACATCCAGCAAAGGCCAGAAAAGAAAGAAATTAGCATGTATGGACCAGTCAAACCTTTCATTCATGGAGATAAGACAATGGGGAGACACTGTAAAGTGTCAAGTCACTTGAAGGCTAGCAAGTCACACAGCTGGAAGTTTGAGTCTGAAGTGATTCATATGATTCTTTATTACTTAGGGAAATAAATATTTCAGTGGATTAAACTTCAGTTTTAGAAACTATGAGGAAAGAATTTGATCCAAAAACTTTTCTCTGTAACCTATACTAAGTTCAGGGAGAAATGCCTATCTGGTTTTGGATCCCAAATAGGTAAATGGTTTAGTCTTCTCACAAAGTTCATATCTTTAGATTTTTTTTTTTAATTACACATTTAAATTTTTACATTGAAATTATTTCTTCATACCAATTGTAACAATCCATCAACCTAAAATATCATTCTACTTTATATAGATTGTCCTGATTCAAATTATTCTAAGACACAAAGCTAAGTTCTTGGATGCTTAAGAGTTAGGAATTTAATGAGATCCACATTCTCCCTGAGGTGTTGAGTATGAGTATGTCCCTCATTGCAAATGGGAAAAGTGAGAGTTCTGCATCTCTTTAGAAGTCAAACTACCTATTTCATTTTTCACATCTGGATGTGCATTTTGCAGCTATTCAATATTTTTAAATTCTGTGAAAATACCACACTACATAGGTGAGCATGCATGATGAGTATGGATAACGTTTGGTAAGATGAACTACTTCTTTATACTATTCTAACGTAGTTAAAACTGGAGTGATCAGTTACGAGGAATAGCCCTTCTGAATAAATTGATAAAACAGTTTCCAGGATAAATAATTAAGGCTATTGGAAGGATTTGGAAATGCACTAACATGTACTCACTGCTTTAATGGTAAGCTCATGTGCCAAAACAAGCAAGTTTAATGGTTCCACTGCAGAAGAGCAATGTTCTGTATCCTCTACTATTTCCAGTGGCAGTATGTCTGCCAGCAGAAGCATGCTCTTCACAAGAGTCAAAGAAGCTGGCAGAGAAATAAATGTATCCTCTTGGAGTAAACCAATGATATTCTGTTTGGACATAGACAACAGAAGCCAAAGTAGTTACTATCTTCCTGTCTATTTATGAGGACAAAGCACGCAAAGTGAAAAAAAAATCTGTTTCAGAGGCACTATTTCAAGCTTATTTAATGCTGCTATCAGCTGTTCTGACTACACACAAAAAAATGCATCAAAGAAAAGCAAACAGTTTCTCCTTTATGCTCAAACCTGCAAAAGAAGTTTAATGTCTGCCACAGGACGTTTTTCTTGCAGGTCAAGAATAGCAACTTGCACCATCATTTCAGCCTGAGTCTCAATATCACCAAAGGCTTCTGCCTCTAATATTACTTCTTTTATCACGCTTCTGCGCTCAGCCACATCGTTTCCTAAAAGAAGAGAATATATGAATAGTAAAAATACAATAGAAAATACTTTATTGTGTGTTCTACCATTCTTAAGTAATTTCTACACTAAAAAGTCACAGAAAATATATTACAAATTCCACACTCCACATGTACCATTTCATCAGTTTTGTGTCAAATTTACTTTTAAAAGAAAGAAAAACCACTTAGTTTCTAAACTGCACTAGGTTTAAGTTCATCCAAATGCACGCTTTTTATGCAAGCCACCAACAAAAATATTAAGATATTTTAGATCTGTTCTACTTATTCAAAAATCTGATTTTAGTTAAAATTCCAAAACAGTATGGCCTTCAGAACAATTATCTAGAAGTGATTAAATAAGAGTTTGGCTACAGACTTAGACTGATTTTGATACTTAAGTGAGCATCAGAGTTCATAGAACTAAGGAATGAAAAACATTTTATTCATAACCAAACTTCAACAAATGTATTTTGCAATCTGTCTCTTAAATCTTTAAAAAAATAATCTGCAACGTTTTTAGAAGTTATGTAGGGATACTTCATTTATTGGAAATATAGAAAGTGAAAAATATTTTGAGACTTTTAAAACCAGAGGTACTCGGCAACAGCACTTTTTAAAACAGCCATACCTTCTTAATTACACTAGAACATTTGAAACTTTTAGACACAATTATCAAAAGATAATGACCATTAAATTAAAATTAATGTAATACTTCCTGTTTTCATGCTCTAGGAGAGAATTTACTCATAAATATATTTTCCTTATTGGGTTGGACGAATTTAATACAAATAATAGTTCCATGATAATACAGCCCCAGAATTAACGTTAATATTTTTTAATTATGAATAAGAATTGTGCCTGTATAGGCCCATTATAATCCCAAAATCTAAACCAAGAAAGAGCAGTACCTTTCACATCACCAACACCCTGTATCTGTGTCAGGAGTGCAGTCACTAACATTGCTCGACACCTCAGCCACAAACGTGCGTTCATGTGCTCTTGGGCTGTTACACTGGGAGGCAGTTGAACACCTTCAGTGTTGGAGTCCTAGTAGGTTCCAAAAGCAAGAAAAATGTTACTTTCTGAGTAACATATTTTACTACAAACAAGGGTACAGGGCAGCATCAGCCTAAAATAAATTAAATTAATACAAATATTTAACAAATAATAAAAACATCATAAACAGAAGTTTATTTGAAGGGTAGATACATATTTTTAATAATAGGAGGCCATTTATTATTTACATTTTAATATAGATATAAATAATTTAAACCATTTTGAATGTTAAACCACTTTTTATGTGAGACTCCATAAGTATGTCTATATACTACATTTTTCATGAAGAATAATTCTAAGAGTTTGGATTTTATTCCACTCAAACAGGAACATTACACAAAATTCTAAGGCACATAAAAGTCTAATTGTAGAGCAGGATCAGTATCAATTTCTGGTACCTCAATAATGACTATAAAGAAATTTTTATGTTTTGATTTCTAGTTTTTTGTGTTGCTGGTGTTTAGAAACAAGTATTAGCATAATGTAGTACTACAAGTGTTTGTGAGAATTCTCAGCTCAACTCCTTGTGCTATCTAAATTTATTCTTAAAAATTCTACAGTCCATGTTCTACAATTTGTTTCAGCAAGCAATCAGTTGCAATCAATTGCAATGGACAATGCACCACCTGCATTTTACTTATACAAAAAATCATCATGACTGACTTGCACTGAGGCAAATGAGAAAAAAAATGCTGATAGCTCAGGTACTGGCTATAGGACTGTCCTACAACAGACAGAAAATAATTACATTGCATACAAGAAAGTCCAGTCTCAATAGACAGTACAAAATCTCACTGCTCAGTTGCTCTGTCCATATGAGTCAATTTGACTCACTGTGCACTCAAGAGTGACTGTGTGGTGTGTGACCAACAGGTTTTCCAAAGCAGAGGTCAGAATCCCTATGTGTTGGACAACAGAAGTCAGCTGAAATCTTGCTCCGTGTGGAATAGCAATTTGGTGAAATGGTCCATCTGGCTCTTTGAAAGAGAATTCAGTTTTCAATCAGAAAATCTAAAGTACCTTAACTGAATAATACAAGATTTTCAACTGATAGCTATTGTTTACACTTTCTGTTTGAGGAGGTTTTAAACAAAAGAAGATTTTCAGTGCTGCCATTTGAGAGTATAGAAATAAAAACTGTAATTCCTAACCTCATACAAATTATAGTGATGATTACAGACACATTGAGTACACCTTAGGCAAGCAGGTTATCGGAAGTGTGTCAAAGATCATTTTCTCCCTGGATTAATGGTAACCACATAATAAAAATGACTGCTATGTTCTAATATTATGAAAATCACTCAACACTTAATACAAGACAGATTTGTATACAAAGAAAGATTAGTTTAAAACAAATATCCACACATACCAAACACTCCCTTTCATCCTTTTCTTCGTGAAAATGTGTCACATCCATGCTAAAAACTTTTGCATCTTGGAGAAGTCGAATTGCAGAGAAAGCCAAAGCAACACTGTGGTATAGAGCAATATTATTTAAAAATACTATTTATATTCGCTACTTTATGATTTTATTAAAATAGATACTTCATTTTTTACTGTGTCACAGATGTAAATCAGCAGTTATCAATTTTTGCTTCAGTCAAACAAGATTGCGCTCAGACTATTTTCTGAATTTGTAGGCACTACATTATGAAAGTGACAAAACAGCAGCAAGAGAAAAAGTTCTGCCAATAACAGACATAACCCAATAGTATTTCACTGTTAGGGTGGTCATGCATTAGAATAGGTTGCCCAGGGAGGTGGTGGAGTCACCATCCCTGAAGGAGTTTAAGAAGGATCTGGATCTGGATGATACAATTTAGTGGTTTAGGGGTCACAGCGGTGGTGCTGGGTTGATGGTTGGACTTGATGAGCTTAAGGTCTCTTCTAACCCTGATGATTCTATTGTTCTATGAATAGCATATAAGCTAAGATATATCATATTCTGTTGGAGCAATCAAACAGAACTCCATTATAACTTCCAGTCACACACACAACCATAGAATCATTTTGGCTGGCAAAGACCTTTTAGAACATCAAGTCCAATCTTTAAATCTAGTCAGATCACTAGATCAAGACCATTCTGTCTCCACTGATAAGTTCTTAGAAATCAGAAGATGTAAAAATACTGAAAATTACAAGATATATTAGGAGAGTTCTATGTCATCCACAACCAAGGTTAATACCTTCCTCCTTAAAACTTTCCGGGCTATACATTAATCCTTCTGTTAAATCCACATGCTCCAATACTCACAGGATCTTAGTAAACACCATCAAGGTGATGAGGCAAAACCTCATCAGTAAGAAATCACATGTCATTGCATCTACTGTACCCCACACCCCATACCCTAAATTCTTTTCTAGAGTTCACTTTGAACAGAACCTAGAAAGATACCCACACCATTAGGACTGGTGAAGCATTCAACCCTACGTGTCAAAAAACAATGGGCTTGGATCTCAAAATATTGTCAGGCTTCTTAAAATATTAACTACTGTGTTTTTTGCTGTCTTTATAAGCACTCAGATACACTCAGATAATGTTCAATTTTCATTACATGTACAAAAATGTGTAGCTATAGCAGCAGACTTTGTGAATACAATTATTTTCGTGATATGAAGACATCTGCAAAGCCATAGACAGAAGATGTTTTTCATAACAAGAATTGTTGTCCAGGGAACTACTACTCAAAATATTCTGAGAATTGCCAAAATCAATGTCTCCTTGTATTGGTTTTTCCCAATTGTACATTTTCCTTTATGTCTGTAAATCTTTACTTCTTCCATCTCTAAAACATTTTTGAGTTTGGTTTTGGGGGTTGGTTGTTTGGTTTTTTTTACAATTCTACATGTTATCTGCCCACGGAAACATTTTTCTAGTAATACTAAACTACCAGTGAGTATCCCTTGCTCACCACTTAAAAGGTTTTTCAGCAGGTTAATTGTTAAAAATGTATAACCAAAGTTCTTATCTATGCTGGCTTTTTACACAGAGAGACACTCTTTACATAGAGACTGGCTGTCGTGAAGCACATAAAAAAAAAAGAAAATAGAAAAGCGTTATTAACACCTTAACATCCTTTTTACACTGCCAGGACAATGTAAAGAGCTTTTAATGCAAGAGAGATTCAGGATCTGTGAATTTACTGCTTTTGAGATGTTCTAGACTGATGGCTGCAAAGGCAAAGATCTTGCACAAAGAAGTCAGGACAAGAGCTGCACTACTTCTGAGTTACTCACATTATTCTGTCAATATATGTATAACCACAGGATGGATAACCTCCTGTTAAGATAAGAGAGCAGTTAAAAGTCTTCCTGTCATTTCTGATTTTATCCTCCTTACTGTTTTTGTGATGCAGACCTGGATGGATTACACCAATTCAGCACAAATAGACCCCAAAGTAACAATGAGAACCAAACCTTTCACAATTCAATTCTCATGAATCTCATTCATCATCCCTTTACCTCAAATTTATTCAACAAAATGAAAACAGAATAAATCAATGTTGAATTTGATGGCAAGTTTCTCTCTAGCAACAGAAAACATGAAACAGAACTTGCTTATAAAAGCAAATAGAAAATAAGGATAAGGCAATGATGTACCCCAACTGCTTCTCTTTTTTTGAGAGTTCTCCCCTGAAACCAGGTATCAAAGTTAAAATTACAGGAAAATCGGACTTTTCTTAAAACATCACTTGAGATGCTATGGTTCACATATCTCAAATACATTGGAGAAGGTACAGCACCCAAGAGTATATACAGGCTATTAACAAATATTAACCTAATTTCCTCAGCACCACTGCCTCCAGTTAACTCCTCTTGTCAACATTTAGCAATATTGAAAATGAGGTTATTTTTACCTACATGCTTACATATAAATTTCTAAAGCAAAATATAGACCACAAACTCAAAGATTCATATACGTCTTGTTTTAAGTCACAATTTATTCACATAAGTAGACAAGCACATATTTGCGTAATTAGAAAGCTCACATTTAGAGGACAGACACCATGTAAGTACTCTCCTTGAGATCAGTGGGATTAGTCCTATACATAAGCTTATTCTGAAGCATATATATTTTGCAAGACAGAAGCCTGTAATGCAGAAGCTTCCCTTGATGAAATTTTTGTGACCCTCTTCTGCTGTCAACAAGAGTGATGTGTCTATATACTTCCCTTGACAAAATACACATCCTTTTATCAGCTGAATCAGAAAGTGACAAGATGATCAAAATAGGAAAGTACAGATGACTATAACAATTTCACCACTAGGTCATCTTGCCAAAGGAAAAAAAAAAGATGAATTTCTGTAATATCATGCAAAGTTTGATTTCTAGACTGGCAGGCAGGAAACATTCAGCTGTCTGAAGAAATGTTTCATTTGTATCTGAGGCAGACATATCAGCAGTTTCCATGGCAGTGCAATAAAACTGCAAACTAGGTTAAAAAACCCCAAACCCTTACTTTGTTTTTTGATGGCTTTTTTCCTGATACTGACCACTATCAGTATATAAGACCCACTAAATAAACACTCCTAAAAAATTTGAGAGTCACATAAAACGATCCATAAAATGCTTGACATCCACTGAAATCCTTGATATCCTAGAAAAAGTTTCTTCAATCTGAGACAAGTTATAATCCAAGAGAGAAACTAGTCTCTAGGATATAAAGTGCATGGCAAAATGAAGGGTCCTGCATTGAAATGTCTTAAATATACTGTAATCAGTTTAGCAGGGTGAGAAAGTTTGGGACAGAACTCTACTAATGCAGGTTTTACCAAGCCTAGTATCAAGCTAAGATTGCACACACGATATTTCATAAGTGTGCATACTGCTCCTTGGTTACTAGTATAGTGACTTTATAAAATTCAGGACAATAAAGTATGATGAGGTGACTGTCATTGACTGGTTGATTACTCCTTGACAATTTATAGTAAATTAATCTAAATCAAAAGGCACTGAAATAGATTTATATTTCATGATTAGAAATGTCTGCAAATAACCTACAAGTTCTTACTTCACATCTTCACTAATGACATTACTGCTAAATTATTACAGTCCTAATATCTGAATTTTTGGGAAACTGCTATTTTTTAAAATAGCATAAACAAAACCTGGGTGAAAGACTATGATGCAGACTGTTACTGTTTTCAGTTCAGTAGTCTATACAGCACTGTAAAGCTCCTGTCCTTGTTAATTTTACTTTTTTTTTATTGCTGTACCATAACAATGCAAAAGAAATTGTGCTATTTTAAAGGTTTTGATTTGGAGGGGTTTTTATTCATCTAAGAGAGCTGAGAGAAGGAAGATGGGTTTTTTTATGATAGAATAAACCATTTTTTGTTAATTCCATAAAAAATCCCATTGAGACTGATTTATCTATTAGCCTGATGAACCACCCACCACTTCATCAGCAATCTTCACCACTATTCCAACAATAAAGAAATGGTTAATTTTTTCTTTTTTTGATGCTTACTGTGATATAAGATTTATTGTAGCAATTCTGGTGTGTTTAGTTAGATTAGACCTAACAAACATTACAAATACTGATTACATTGTACCAAATCTCAATCTAGTCTGGCAAGTGGTGGTGCTACACCTGTGTATGCTGCATCTGTAGTTGGCAATTTGTACGCTCAAAGATTTTGCCCTCTAATAAAATATTAGATAGAAAGAGCTTCACACTGATAAAATGAAGTATTGTTAAACTATCATCCTTCTTACACAAATTAATGTAAAATTACAGGTATGCTAAACAGAAGAATCATCCTAGCTAAAAGACCAAAACAATGCTTGGAATTTAACATCTACAAAGAGTTAATAAATTTCTGTATGTCCAATATATTCCAAGAATATTAAAATTGTAAGTTCATTAAATTCTCCAGGAGAAATCAGAATCTCAAGAAAAATACCACGGAATTTGTGCATTTTAATTTGGAGAAAATATTAGGCAGATATATACAGATTTATAGAGATAATACAACAGTATTTCAGACACTATTGCTAACAATATAATTAATGCTGCCAAAATCTATTCTAATATGCTAATGTTTACTTCAGTGCATTTTAATCACTGCAATTTCAAAGATAAAATTTTGACATTTTAATCTGAAACCAATAAGTTCATCAAGAGGAAATGTTCTTTTAGGACAGTAACACAGGGCATTCTAGAACAAAGTAGAATTCCGTAGTTCAGAGATAACATTAGTGCTCTGTTGTACACTTTAAAATTATAAGAAAACACATGATCTAACATATCCAGACTTTACCAAAAACCATGAAGATTGCAACTTTTTCTTTGCTTTTATACAACACTTTGTCATAAGAACACCCCACAGAGAAATCATGGGCCAATAACTGATCATCTTTTAAAAAGCAAAATAAAGCAATAATTAAAATATTAAATGACTATGTATCTTACATTTCTAAATACACTAATAGGGTTTTTACAGATGACTACTAAGATTTACAATAAAGTAGTAATAAAGAGTTTTTTTTTTTAATGATTGGTGGTCAAGGCTGTGCAAGATAAGGTTGTTTATAGTATTATTTACCTGAGAGCTGCTTGATGCCTTTGCTGAGAAATAGAAGCAAGCTCAAGTTTTGCCTCAATAAGAGCCTCTAAATCTTCCACAGAATACCAAGATATGTCCCCATCATATTTTTCCTGTATGTCCTGTACAAGATAGCTAAGACTTTCTTCAGCTTCTGTCAATAAAATCCCCTAGAGAAGAACACAGGGTTGTATGATTTCAAAAAATAAAGAAATAAACATTTTCTTTAGAAGTATTTTTTTCTGTTATAAACTGCTATCACCACATCTTAAAATAAATCAACTTAAATGCAATATGCCTCTTCTATAAATGGGGGGGGTGTGCGTATGTGTATGTAATTTTGCTTTTCTCAGGTTTACAGAATTGTGTTGAAAGCAGCAACAACTGTACCTATACTATTGCCATGTATGCTTAACAACATATTTTAAGGCTTAGCAATGTTACTCACTAAGTTCCCATTCTTTTTCTAATAGCTGTACTTGACAATTTTATACCATACTTCTAGCTATGCTTAATAATTTTAAACAATAAATACAATATTAAAAACAACATTAAAGATGTTGAAAGAAGTATTACAATCTTTATCAGCTATACTTTGACATTCTTGTGTACAGTATGTATCCTGAAAGTTCAGCTATAATTTACAGTCTTTCTGATCAACAAAGCTGTAAGAAACTGTGAAAAACGCATCTAAAAAGAAGTTAATTTTAAATTAAATCTCACTTGTGGAGCTTTCAGCAGAATTAAATATTAACTTAAAGGTTTGTATCACCCAATACATTATTTTGATCAAAATTCAGAGCTCCACTTTAAAAAAAACACAACCCCCCCCCCCAAAAAAAACCAAAAAAACCTCCAAAAGAATAGAGTAGTTAAAAAAAAATCAAAAGAGTAAGAAATATATTATCCCTCTTAAATGAGCTCTATTCAATTTAAATGAACATTTCTATTTTAGTTATTTTCAAGATGCTATTTTCAAGTTATACTAAAACTTTGAAGTTTCTGGTGTATGACCTATACCAATTGCCATACAAAATCATCCTTCATTCTCCAGATGTACTTTTTGCATTACTTTCCTTGTAACAATGGCCAGAAGTAGATACTTCCAAAGTGGAAGACCTCTCTGAATGAAGAATAGGTCAGCCCTTAATTCTGGTCTTTTTGTGATGTGAAACTGCCAAGCGTAAGGTTTACAACTAAACAAAACATAATCCTACCAAACAAACCCCCTTCAAACAAAGAAGCTAATAACCTGTGGCATGTTTTCTTCAAAATAAAGTACCAGAAAGAGCAACATGAAAAATTTGAGATATTTCACATAAGAGAATGGTAGAGAATGTTTTTCATTTGTATAGCATACTGCCCCCTCAAAGAGTATTCTACAGGTGATACCCTCTGAAAGGAGATTATTTTATCTTGAAATCCCATTCAGTCTGTACCCTTTATGCTGAAATAGTCATACTGAGGTCTGATTGTGGAAATATTTCCCATCATTTGAAAAATGATACACCAAAAATGAAAAATGATTGCACCAAATAGTCAACACTTAATGTCCAGCTAGTAAGATTAGAAACAAAAGTTTCAAGTCTCCTTTCTCATACCATCCTCTCATCATAATTTCTGTTACATTGAAGGCATTAGAAATGTTTTTGATCAATCTGCAGTTTCTTAATCCTTTTCCCCTAAAAATCAAAATTACCTTCAGCATGGCCATATTTAATTCATCTTTACAGTCAACAAGATGCACTATTGTGTCTCTTTGTTCCTGTTGTCTTGAATTCTGATCAGCATCAACTGTCAAATACATTGCGGATAAAATTTCAGATAACAAATGCAGAACCCAAGCATTCTCAGTAATTTTAAAAACACAGCCCTTTTCTCTCTACTTACAACTGGCACATTCAACATCAAAATAAGTAATAATGGAACTAAGTAATAATAATAATAATAGTAATAATAATAATAAAAGAACCTTAAAAAATCTTAATGCTCATTTCAATAATGACTGAAGTTATTCAGCAACGTTTAAAGTGAGTATTGTTCAGAATATGACATATTAATTCATATGCAGCTAAAAGTAGAAAAACCATGCTTGAAACAATAAAAATAAACTTTTCCACTATCCTTATAATTACCTTTTACATTTGATGCTGCAGCTTTGTTTGGCTCTGGCAAGCTGTTGTCAACAGAATATACTTTTTTTTCAACTTTTTCAGGTATATTATTTATTGTGGCAGAAAGACAAATTATGAGATGCATTTTGGCTAAGGTTAATTTATTCATAATTCGTTGGTTGCACAGTGGCACCACTGTTAAAGACAGACTCCAATTAAATGTATCTTCCAGTACCTACAAGAAAGTTAACAATTGGGACTATTTGAAATTACACATTTTACATTTTTCTTGTTCAAGACATATTCTGATGCTATTAATAATGACACATATCAATAATTAGCATGAATAATATTAGTAATACTCTCAGTTATTATGAATGAGTTGCTCTTTTTCCTTCCAAACTTCACCCCTTAGCAGCATTTGCTACAGCCTCAGAGATCCGTTTTCCAGCAGAAGGTGCATCTATGAAGTTATAGCTATTATCACTGCAAGTTCTATTTTTCTGCATTGTAGGTAAATCTGTAGTTCAAAAAACTCAACTCAAAGAAAAGTCTGTTGTTAGGAAAGGAAAAAATTCTTGTATCAGACAATTCTAGCATATTTCATAGAATCTTTTTGTTATTCATTATAGCATCATTGTTTTATCATGAGTTTAATATTCATGAGTTTAATATTCTCACTTTAGATTAATAAATTTAGAAGTTGAAAGTCCACACAGATTGGCAAGATCATGAGACCAGTAACAGTGCCACATATACTGTGAAGTGTTCAAATCAAAAGCTCAAGATAATGCACAACTTCAAAATAAATCAGGAGCTAGTGAGATCAAAAGCTGTCAAGATACACTTCTCATTTCTGTCCTGTAATATCAACTGTTGTAGGAGACACACAAGCTTGCTATAAACAAAACAGAGAAAAGTGGAGGGGAAAAGGCGGGGGGTTTAATTTCTGAATTTGTTTTAATGTTTTAACTGTCTCACATTCTGCTAGTATTTACCCCTACTAGCTCAATGGATCTGTGAGAAGGTTAATAAAAGGAAATTATTAAAACTGAAAAACACAGAAGTTATTGATGAATAGGACATTTTAAATAAAATGAGAAAATGACGTTTAGACACTGGTTTATAGAGTCACCATTTTAACTTTTTTTTCCCCAGGAATTGACTTCAACCCCCATCTGAATTAGGACAAATCTATGAAGACAACTCTGACTGATAGAAATTATAACATTAAAAGACTGACACTCTCAATATTTTAGCAGGATAAACACCCGACCTTCCATATCACAACAAAGCCTGAATAATTCCACTAGTGTGTTTTGCAGAGAAAAGCCACAAATTTTTACATATTAGATCTCCCATCTGAAAATCAGTGAAAGTGGTAGTTGCCCTTCCCTTGAGAGGTCAGTCATAAAATTTAAAATTCTGGAAACAGTAATCCATTGAGAAGAATATGTTTTCTATTTATTGAATTTTTTAATAATAACAAGGATATTTTCTGAACTGGAGAATTCCTACCTTTAGGCAGATAAATAAATATTTATGTATAGCATAAAACATTTAACTCTTTCAGATTTTTTTTACCTGCAAATTTGTAACAGTCATGAGAGATTTTGAGGAATCAAATTTCTGTAAGGCCTGTAAAATGGACAAAACCAAAAAAAAGTAATGTGTTACAACATGAGTATAAAATCAATGAGTTAACAGAGGTGAGAGGAGGGAAATTTCCCTTCAAATCAGCTCATTAAACTCAATTTTCTCTGCTTCACTGTCTGCAACACAGGGTAAAGAAAGCAAACATAAAGTTTGTCCAATGCTTGATGATTTTGGTGAAGAAATTTTTCCTACAGTTCAAGCTGAATTTCACCTGGTGTTCTGTCCAGATGTCTAGTGCTGACACACATACTTTGTCATGTCGCCCACCCAAAAGCACCACTCAGGTAAGGGAGACCTCGATTACATTCATTGGGGATTAAATCATCAGATTATTTTCATACGTGCTTGGAAAACAAGGAAAGGGTGGTTATGGGAGAGGCTTACCCAAAAACCTGATCTGCCTGCACCGGCACTTATCTGTGCTCACAGATAAGACAAAAGTCCAGGTCAGTTGTTAACAGCTTCCAACCCTTGTAGCACATTAGTGACCAGATACAGGGAAAATCAAACTGACCTTGGGTGATGTGACTGTCAAGGCTCTGTGGGCAGCAATATCTCTTCTTGCCCAGCATCTCCTGAGGGTGTCCCCACCCTCCCCAGGGCCCAGGACCTCATGTCAGCCCCAAGGGGCTATCAACCCCTGCCCCAGCAATGTCACAACAGGGACAGTCTCCAGCCGCCTGCAGCCCTGCCCTAGCCCAGACCCCCCAAGCTGTGCCCAGCCAGACCCCGTGGCCCTTTGCTGTCACCCTGGGCTGTGGGTGAGCCCGGTTCCCCTTCCCATGCCTGACCTTGATCCCCACACAGCCTCAGCCTGTCTCTGGCCCCAGAGAGGAGCCACAGGCCAGGGCTGCTCCAGCTGCCCCTCAGCTGTCCTGCTCCTGGCTAGGGCAGTGGGAACTTGGCCAATAACAGGGCAAGAACTTTGTCCATACTTTTCATGCCTGAATATGAAATCAACATTGTTTTTTCTGCAGTATTATCTGCAGTACCCATTGTATAAAACACACATTTCAAACTGATTTGTGTTCCTTTTGTTTAGCGAAAGATTTTAACGTCATTCAAAACCTACTATTTAATCCACCTATGGAAAGAAATGTAGGACTTTCTTAAGAACATGTAATAACTTGTATATATGGAGTATGTGCAGTTTCATGAAGAAAACGGATTGTTATAGTTCCATGTTATACTTTTCTGGTGTTTACCTGCATTTGCTCAATATATCTGTATCCTGCTGGTATTTTCCATGGAATTCTCTCTCCCCAAATAAGCAAAGACAGTTCATGAAAGGCCTCCGTAAAAAATCCTATATCTGTAAGTACTTTAATCTATGAAAAAATAACAGAGCCTTTGATTTAAATGGTTTTCAGTTATTCTTTTTGCTCAAAATAGAATGTATTTAAAGGTAATTCTCAGATTTGGCTACCAGAATTGTACATTGATGGAGAATGATCTTCAATGGAAAGAAATCTTTTACATATTATAGTGAATAATTTCAAAGATGGGTCTTTCTCTTTTGAAAACAAATTCTTTAAAAACTTACTCCTGACAAAGGGAAAGAACTTACTTCATCTGATAAGAGTTTTGACTGTTTGTCCAAGATCAGCCCCTTATCAAAATCTGTTTCATGGATTTTACTCATCTTAGTCTCATAGTACTCAACTACTTTATCTAACCCATATCAGCATTTCATGAAAATATCTAAAACCAGTACCACTTTGACTCTTAATACCAGTTAGATTCCTTAAAAAAACCCCAAAACTCACAAATTATTAAAAAAAACCAAACAAACAACCAACACAAAAAACCAAAAAGACTTACAAGTGAACATTAGAGAAAAGACAAAAATCTGTTCCTAGACTTCACAGAACTTTGTTCTACCATGGCAGTAATAACAAATCCAGAAGGGAACATTTGAGGAAAAAATATTATTCATGTTTTGCACTTAAGAAAACATTTAAAAGAAAAGTAGAACAAGATAAAAAATACCTAGTGAAAAGTTTTCACTGAAGAAGGAAAACCTCCTCTTTGTTAAAGAGAGTAGAAATAATTTATAGAAGCACTCAACAGCCTATGTAGGAAATTAACAGTAAAACGATGTCAATAATTCTGCATGCTACTAAAATTGAGAATATAAATAATAATTGCAATTAGAAAGTACCCCTACAATGTGTTTTGATAAGAAACACTAAGCAACAGCTGACCTTAAATGCATTACTTTTCATAGTAGCAATATATGAATATTAAATTGACTACATTTAACAAAGAATTGAAAAACTTACTTGAAATACGACATGTTGTGAGAAAGAGAAAGTTTATTTGATTACCTTGAAGATTCTTCCTTCAATACATCTAGCTGGGTCCTTACAAATCTCAGACACAATATATTGGTATAATGTGAACAGAGGTAAAATCTGTAGCAAAATAGTAGGTCATATAAACATCATACAGGGCACAATTATGGAAATACACATTGCAATTACATATCACAAGTATATAGATAATATAAGATTACTGCTTTGACCATCACACACGATCACTACTATGCTCTCTGAAAGATAAATGTTCTAAAAAGTTCTTCAGCTGGCTAAAGCTAACCCCTGATACTACCTTATATGTGATTCACAATGTAGGAAGTGAAGTTTGTCCAAATTATTCTCTACGATCAAGGTGGGGTTTTTGCTACATCATTAGTGAGTAAACCTAATGGAAATAGGTTGATACAAGGAATTTCTAAAACTGTCTGCATTTTGATGCCACAATTTTTTTTCAAAATAACTAACAGAAGAATAGAATTCTATAAGCTTTTTGAAATAAACAGAATGAAGTCCTGCAATTGTCTAAGTGAAATTATACCAATTGTAAAATAAAGTGGATGGTGATGAGACCTAGTGACAAATTTATTTACATTCATTTTAAATTGAAAATTTTTGTCGGGACAACTAACAAAAAAACCATTTTAAAACTGAGCTCTGTTAAAGTATGGCACTGTATATCCTCCCAGTATCTGAAGGGGGCCTACAGGTAAGCTGGAGAGGGACTCTTCATCAGGAACTGTAGTGATAGGACAAGGAATAATAGGTACAAATTGAAAGATGGGAAATTTAAGTTAGATATTAGGAAGAAGTTCTTTACAGTGAGCATGGTGAGGTACTGAAGCAGGTTACCCAGTAACTTGTGGATGCCCCAACAATGCAAGTGTTCAAGGACAAGTTGCATGGGGTGTTGAGCAACCTGGTCTAGTGGGAGGTGTCCCTGCATGGGCATGGGAGGTTGGGATTAGTTGTTGGATTAGTTGATCTTTAAATGTCCCTTCCAACCCTAAACATTCTGTGATTCTGTGATCTATTGTTATACAATATTTCAGAAAAAGCAGATTCTTTCCTAACAGATTTATGGGTTTATTGAAAATGAAAGAACTTTCAAAATTTAATTACTGTTCAGCTTTTACATTTTTCTTCACTTTAAAATGTCCCCAAGCTTAGAAAATGCTAACAGCATTGTTCGATTTTTGTCAAATTCACTTTAAGTTTTCATAATGTAGCTTAATACTTCTGAATTTGGATTACAAATGCTTGAGGCAAATGTTTTAATTGTACCCATACAGTTTCCTACTTATATTTGAAGTAGTTCAACAAAATTAGTCTTTGAAGTTTTATTTTTAATAAAACTTGAATCTTGATGTATTTTAAGTGTCATATCAACTTAGCACCCACCATCCAAAACATTCCCACGCAATAAGCATTCAGGGGAAATGAAGCTCTCATCCTGCTAAAACTGCAATTGCTTTGACCATGATCCATGACCTGGATCTATATTCTGCCAGCAAAAGTGCAGAAAGAATCAAAAAATGTGCACAGCCACATCAAGCAAGCAATCAAATTAAGTGCCCCTGCCTCCAGGTAATTGTCTGCTCCTTGATTTCACTGGATCTCCCAAAGCAAGGACAGTTAGACAAAGCTAAATAACAAAGTGAACTCCAGTAAAGCAGGACAGGAAGAAATAACAATGGGAGTCAGCCTGAAGTTCCAAAAGAAATCAATCCAACAAATGGCTTGCTGACAAAAAAAGTTGTAACATCTTTCTGCCTCCGCAGGTCTAACTCCTAGCTCTACCTCCTAATCTTTTCTTACTCCCCTGCTGCCAGCCATGCAATTTTTTTCCCCTCCCTGGCACTGTCTCTGCCACTTGCAGGACCTTGCCATAAATGGACTCAATTCATTAAAGCAAGAAGAAACTATCTACTTTTTCAGATGGAGAGTTTTCTGACATGCTTAGAGTTGATTGACAGAGGTATACAATAATCACCTGACAGGAAATTCTGTTAGTGCATACAGGACCAAACTAGAAAAGATAGAGCATTGCACCTTTTTCAGTACTAGTAATCAATTTACTCTGCTCATTCTAATGTACAGCCCTGCAACTTTGAAGGAAGCTGGACTAAAACGGAAACGGTCAGACATTAAATGGAGGAAATAGGAATATAACCAACATAAGAGGGAAGTTGTAAATATACTTCATACAGAGAACATGATAAGGAGAAAGGCAGAAGGGACTTTTAATTACTGAAAGTAAGTGTTGAAAGCATTCTGGACATTCAAAGTAATTTTCAGTACAATGTATTTTAAATAGCATATAATAGAAAATTTCCTCTAAAACGCCTAAGCTAAATGAACCATATGTTGTCATCTTCTAGAACAAACAACTTTCCTGTATTTTCTAAAATTTTTACACAGCAAGCTATAGCTTGTTTGCAGTGCCACAGAACCTAGCCATAGGGGTATTTTGTTAGAGGTTCTGAGGTATCTCATAAGTACACCCACACAGAAAACTAAGCCCAGGTGTCTTAAAAATCATTTCCAGAGCATAAAAATAATACTTACTATTAAATTTTGTTTTGCACAATGTAGTTCAAACATAATGAAATTCAGACTTGCAACTACAGTAGAGATATCAGCTCTGTAGCGATCAGAGAACAAATCAATACCAGGAATAAGAATATTTGTTTCATACTGTACAAAGTCATAGTCAGTTGTTGGATGTGGAAGAGAAGCTCTAAACAGGGTCTGAAAGTAATAACAATGAATTATTTGTGAAAAGATGTTCAAGTATTAGTGAGACAGTATAAACTCCAACTCATAAATTACATCATAAATGAAACTCCATCAATGCCTTAAATATTCAGCTGTTTCCAGCCAAAATATTGAATAACATTTTTAGAGAAAATGTTTTACACATGAAATTGATGGAGGAAAAAAAAACAAGCTGTAAATAGTCTAAGGACAGTATCTCTCAGATCGTTTCTGGGAGATTTGCTGACTTTAAAGCCAGTTAAAAGTTGTTTTCACTCTAGTTTCACCTTTAACTAGCTCAGGTAGCACAGCTTAAATCATATAACTAAAAACTAATATGAAATTTAAGGAAATCATTTAAATGTTCTCTCTTAAAAAAGGAAGAATGCTAACATTTTATCTGATGTTGGATATTCCTTCCCAATTGTGTTTATCTTGCTGTAATTAGCAATGATATCCTAGAGAAATTTGCATTTACACTCAGATCTGAGATATTAACAAGCCTAAAGCCTATACCAGAGGTGGAATTTAAACAAGGTTATAAAAGGTTTTCAATTCAAGGAACAAATTACAGGCTTGAACTTCTTGCAGTACAGTGACAGTAATTGATTATATTTTTCAAGACAATCACCCTGCAAGCTGCTTCTATCCCAGTTAATATCAGACCCACTTCAGTCAAGTCACAATTTTTTCTACCATTATATAACAACATGCTTACTACCATTTCTGTCGAAAGGTGGCATCACCACTGTTCAGCTTTGTCATTGTTCAGCAATTACAGTGCTAGAAGCAAGTTAAAATTCTCCTTTACCTTAGTTTCTTCAAGTTGATCTCCCTTTGGTGAACTTAACAAGTTTTTCAGTGTGGCCTAGGACAGGTCTCACAGTCACAATCGTAACACAGGACACTAGACATTGTCATTGCTCTGTTTTGGAAGACGCCAGATAATTTCCTGAAGCAGCACTGGGATGAGTAATCACTGATCCCAGTAGAGTATAATTGGCAGAATACTTGTAGTTCTTTTTCCTGTATCACTTTTGCTACTGGCATCTTAACTTCCATTTAAAAGTAAACTGATTTTTTTTTTCTCTATAGGTCTTTTTTTCTGAAAGTTTGCAAACTTAATTTTAATGATCTTATTTTCTTTGTAAGTGAAACTGGATCATTTTTAATATCCTCTATTTTTAGAGCAAACTTCTTACAGAGCTGAGATTTTAGTACTACAAACTAATATTTTTCAGTGCTAAAAAAGATTCAAATTTTTTTTTTCTAAAGAGTCTGTGCTCTTGGTTGAAAATTTAAGACAATCCATGAAGACTCTACAGATCTAAGAGAGAGCACACTGCTGTTGTTGATGCCATCCAGCTCTTCCTGAGCAGAATACTTCAAGAGAAGAAAAATATATTTGACTGTCACATTTTTTAGTCATCTTCACTTTCCAGTATTTTTTCTCTGAGACACTCGAGCCTCCTATTGAAGTGATAATTTTTAGGCTATAATACAGCAATAATGTTAAAAAACAAAGAATAAAAACATTGTATCTAATATGCATAAATTGTCAACTACCTCTGATCTCCATTTTTCTTTCACAACCAAAATGAAAAGAGAATTATTTTAACAGAGAGTCATTTTAGAAGAAATTTGTTAACTTCATGAATTTGAACTGAAATTGCATTGTTACCTTAAAAAGTATAGCAGAAAAATAGCAGTACTTTGTTCTTAATCTCATCTGTGATGTTGTTATATACCTAAAGCACAACAAATAATAAGAAATATTAATGTACCTATCAATATAAATTATTGAAATCCTTGGGCTTTTACTCTAATGTAATAATAATACTAACACAACTGAGATGTTTTCCCTGCTGGAAAACAACTGCCTGTTCTTTAAAAAGGTGCTCAGCCATGCCCTGCAAAGAAGCATTTGACCGAAGACATAGCTAGACAATGGGAGCTGTCCAGTTATCCTCAAACTTAAAGGAGAGACACAGGCAATCTAAGTGCAAAATCCATCTCATAAAAAACTAAAAAGATAAAGCAGATTAAGCAATTCACATCTTGAAGTGCATTTCACTCCATAAAGGAAGCCTAAGAAAACTACCACATGGACTTTCACATGGCAGGTGTCTAGCTAAATTTAATGACTCCCACACAGTACCTCCTCAGAGCCTTAAACCATCCTGGTAGCAGGGTAGTCCTATGATCAACAATACTAGAAATCTTTAATTCAATATTAGAATCCTTTCATCTGCATTTTATAGCCTGTGACCAAGTTGCTGTAGAAAGAGCAGCTCAAGAGAAAGATGTTTAACAGTCCGAGTCAAGTCTAAACACAAAACAACCACCTGAGGGAGAAGCCTGGAGGACAGCTCCCTCCAAATCCCGACAAGATTTGGAATGGACATATCAACAGCAAAGGGATAGTATCCAGTGCAGCAAATAGGTGCCACAAACACCTGTAAAAGGAGCTAGGGATTTGGTCTCATCTAACCAGACCAGAAACTGAACCACAGGTCAGAATTAGAAGAGCTGTCATTTATAATCAAGTTAAACTCACTCCTTTTCCGTTTGGGTGCTAATTCTAAGTGTGGCAATGCCACTTCATCCTGAAACACCCATGCTAACACTGAAATACCAGCTGCTAACGAAGCTACCTTGGCTTATAGATATTTTACAGTGCCATCAATATGAGCTGCTTCACAGGTAAGGCAATTTACTTGGATGAAGCTCTGCCCTTTCATGGTTATAGTGTTTCTAAAGTCATTTAATGCTGTCTGGGATATTTCTGGATTTATATTTTGTACAATACATTGAGGAACAGCTCAGAATTACACTCATAGTGTTTTACCAGCAGTCAAGGAGTACTGGATGGAAATATTTATTGATGGTAGACTTTCGTACAGTAATTCAAATTTTATTTAGTTCTAATTCACCAGAAAACTAGTACTTTAGTTATTTATTTAGGCAGTAAATCTGACCTCAAGATACATTAATATTTAATATGTGCAATGACTCTGGAGATGTGATATTTTGGTTGATAATCAATATGACTGTAAAAACCTTGTTCTTATGACTTTTTATCATTTTGTTATCTTTTAGTGATCCCTCCATATAAGGTACAGCTGCATTTATGATCAAAGATGAGCACTCAAGAAAAGGGGAAAAAACAATATTCTCCAAAGGAACAAATTTCTCCCTGAAAAGAAAAATTCCTCTGCTTTTGATGAGTCCTTTTTATAACAACTCATTATTGGTTTTTAATTAATTTGAAGTTGCCTCATGTCTTGGATGAACAATTTGTTTAAAATATGGTAGAAATACACATATAGATAAGATACTTACTGAGCTATCTTAGCCACTAAGACTGCTGCATGTAAACATCCCCAAGCTCCAGCCTGAGAAAGAAGTTTCTGACTCATATCAGTTGATCTTCCAACTGCAAAGCAGTCTGTAGCATCTTTTGGAAAACCTAACTCTTGCCAGGTGTGAAGAGCATCAGTAATGTTGAGTGTTTCATCAAGGGCTTGACACCAATATTTAAAAGCATCTCTGTAACATAAAAAATACCATCATATTGCTGACATTTTCCAAAGTGGAAGATAAGCCCCACTTCATTTTTCCTTTATTGCCTGAGATATAACTAATTCTGATTGGGTCAAAAACTGAAATACAATTTCTACAACACAAAAAAAAAAGATACCGTTCCTGGTCAAGAGATTTACTGGGACTCAAATCATCAAGCAATAGACAATAGTTCTTAAAAACACAGATATGCATAATTAATTTGCTTAATGGCAATTAGGTAGCTAAGAAAAATAAACAGTGTCTAGGAAAAAGCCTTTTCAAAATATAGCTAATAGTGGGTTAGATGAAAGAAGTTATATGGACTAGAGGACAGCACAAGAACTTACAAGTTGTGGGGTACAGGACTACCAATCAGAAAAAATGAAACAGTGATCTTTTTAAATTCAGTAACTATGTACCTTTTGCTTCCAGCATAAAAGTGAAGATTTCCAAGTTCATGTAGAGCCTGTACCTTGAGATCTCTCTGGTTATTCATTTCAAGGATTCCTGTTATTTATTTTTAATCAATTAAAAAACACATTGTCATATCATTAAACCAGTTACTGAGCTGTGGAAAAATTTTGCATGAGTAGACATGAATTCACATGTCATTCAATGCATGGGTATTTTTTTTTAATTTACTGGTCTTTTATATTTTACCTTCAAATGTACCATTTCTTATTTCTACTAACCTTGAAAACAAAAATAAGATAGATATATATATATATGGACCTGTTTACTTAATATTTTGTATTTTTGTTCTTTCAAATTTCTTCCTGTCCAGAAGATAAACTGGAAAGCAGGTCATTGGCCCTGCTAAACAACTCTGCCTCCATACAGCACAGTAGCACTCTCACAGGCTCATTTTTGGAACCCTTGCTGCAAATAAAACCACTTAGAGCATCTGTTGACCTACTACATTTGACCTGTTTAGCCATACAGCAAATCACGTAGCAGTGAGGAGCTGTAACTGTATGAGTAAAGCCATACCAGAAGGTAAGATGGAAGCCAATTAACTAGGCCTCATATTCAAATACACAGAATCTGAAAAGTCTGTTTGCTAGGGAAAAAATAAGTAGTGGAATTAAAATGAATCCGCTAAACATTATATCAAATTCTGAATTAGGGATTAATCAGCATAACATCACTGAAGTAATGCTTTTTCATAAAATGAGATAGCTGTAGAGATTATGAACCAAGCAGTGGCTTGGTTAGGATCAATGCAGATTTCCTCAATCAAGAGGAAGAAGGTTGGATATTCCTGGAAACCAGCCTTCAGACAGTTACAGCTGTCTGACAGAGAAAAATAACAATGGAATAAACATGTATAAACACAGATAGGCAGAATGCTATTACTTCTTAGCTGTAAGCAGAAACTTATGAAAAAAATTACCTATTGTTTGTTCATAGGAAGAGATAATTACTGAAAGCTGTGACTTTGGCATTGGTCTACTCTCAACCATACTGGAGAAATTATATTTTTCTTGAGAAAGGTCACATGGTGCTGGGAGAAATATCACTTCACCTCCCACGTTAAATTTCAGCTTTCTGCTTGAAGAGCTGTGACTGCTGATTGCTCTTCCAGCATTTTCTAGATCAGAAAAGTGATTTATATGATCAGTTTGGAAAAGTATTGTACCATTTCTAGCATCACAAATATTTTCACACCACGTTAGTCACACAAACATACAATTCCTGTGTACCCTATTTTCATTTGTTTTCCCATCCTATAATTCTGTGTGTCTCCTAATTAAACTCACTGGACATAATTCATTGGTCAGTGTAACCAAATAATATGTGCTCTGTTAGTGAAAATAAACTTGGGAAGATCTGCCAGTCAGCCCTCTGACAGAGGTATGGCTGTAGACAGACAGGTGACACAGCAGCATGAAAAAAATTTATCATCCAACTATTAGACAAATCATAGGAGATAAAGCTTAGAGGTTGTGCTTATAGAACTTCAAATTTAACTTCGTATTCTATATTTTTGTAATTGTCAATAACTGAAATTTGAATTTAGAAAAACCTGTTCCTTTCACTCTTTACTATTTTAACTGCATATACACTTAACAAGGGAGAAACACTTCAATGAATCACTCACCTTGTGTGTGCGCAAGAAATAATGAAAGTAGTTTTCTGCTGTGTCTCAGTGCTCTGCTGTGATACTTAGATTTTTCTAGAGTTTCTCTAAAGCATCTCAGTGTATCATTCACATCAAGAGGCACACAAACTAGGGCTTTTGCTTGATTGTCATCTAAAAGGAATTAATAATTATGGAGAAAAATTTTGTAATATAGAAATAAATATTTTTAGTAAATCACCCTCTAAAACATATTTGAACATTTTCACAACTTCAAAACTGAAGTATATTAAAATTTTCCCCTTTATTTCCTGTCGCTTTATGAATTTAAGCAAATTATTAACCACTAGGAACATTAATTCTATCAATAACAGTGCTGACTCACACTTAGCTTCTGGGTATATTGCTGGATATCCAACAATAACAATGGAAAACTGGACCAAGACCACCAAGCTTCCTCATAGCCTGTAGATTATCTGGTACCTGCTTTTCGCTGCTTTCAGACATAGTCTATTTTGAAAGATCTTGACAACATTACAATCCATCCAAAATATCAAGAACAATAATTTGAAGACAAAGCTCAGTTTATATTAAAAGAAGCATTGTAGGAGAAGTGGAAGAACTATGATAAGGAGGAGAAACAGATTCTTTTTATAAAAATCCAGTATGAAACAAAGGAAAGACTCTGGGAGAAAAGAGAACACACAGTAGCGAATTGTGCTCTGACCTGTAGAATCATTATTCGTCTCAGGACTGAAAAAGTATCCAGGAAAAACGCCTTCACTGGCAGAATGGGCAACGGGCAGCCGTAATTTGTACCCTATGTAGTTTCTGCAACTCATCTAAAAAGATGGTTTTGTTTCATGATAACTGAATAATATTAAGAAAAATCAATGTTTGGTTCTTACAGTTAAACATCTATATACTCAGTTATATGACAAAATAAAAAGAGGACTAATTAAGACACCAATGGCCCATAACTAGCACTCTTGTCAGTTAGAGGTGAAACATTCACACCTAAATATTGGATATAAGTGTTTCGAAGCTACCGAACTAAGCTTATCTCTGATTTGGTATTTGCCATAATCATGAGCAACTCCTTGATGTTCTGAAATATTCCAGCCTTCTTTCCCCAGACGAACGCATGCTTGCACAGAACCTGTCACCATAACCATGCCTAAAGGGCATGTTGCCTGCGAAACACAGTGGAATGCTGTAGAGGGGGATACAAAATAGCTCTAAGCAAGTAACCACAGCAGCCTAACTCTGGCAGAGAGGAAAACTTCCAGACTTCTATGAAGGACTAATCCTCAACCGACTTTTTATTTTGCTGATGTAGTTACATCACTTCAGAAGGAGAAGGACCAACAGAACTAGTTCTACACTCTCTGAATGGCACTGATTGATGAAATGCAGCCATAAACTCCAAATTTTTTACCCGAAATCCTTATTACTATCAACTAACACTAGTCTTCAATCTGTAAGCCGTCTTTCAAAGCTATGATTACTTTTCCACAGCTCAGTTATCAGCATTATGAGATGGTTTGCCATGGTGCCCTTTTATTGACAAAGGACTGCGTTCTGAATGGGTGGGCTGGAGAGAGTCAGCAGGAAAGAGAAGACAGAGCACCTCAGCGGCCCTTCTGAGCCAAGAGTGCCTTCAGAGTCCCTGCAAGCCCTGGGCACCACTGTGCTGTCTCTAGGCCAGGCAGTGGCTCCTGAACCCCGTGTTCATGTTCATGTTCAGAACAAACCTGTTTGGTACTCCAAATCCTACTTCCCCCTCCTCTCCTTCAACTCCCCTCTTTACATTAGTAATAGAAACATCCTAAAAACATCCACAGTGAGATTGACTTCAGCAAAACTTCTTAGAAATAAATGTTACATTAAAAAAACGTTTTTAATAGCTAATTCAATGAAAAATTTCCAAGTGGCACTGTTAGTAAATATATAGAGCCATGGCTTCTAAAGAGAGGAACTTTCTCAGCTGCTTTGGGGTTTTTTGTTGGTGATCAAGTTTTTTAAAGTTTTTTACTGGCATTGTCAGTGTTTGGTTTAACTCATTATTAACTTTGTTCTTTAGGAGCAGTGTTCCAATGCAGAAACAAAGCAACACACAAATAAATGTTCTAAAGTTAAAAGAGTGGCATCAAGAAATAACATGAAATTAGATTCAGGCTTATAATATGGAATGGGTATGTTGTGCATGGAAGAAATGTCCTCTGGCTCACCTGCTGCTCTTGGAATCATGTCATACAAGCCTTTTCATGCACTTCAATAAATTATGATCATTAATTTATTATAATTGAATATTTGGGAACACTATGAGAAAGCATATTAATCTCTTCAGTGAAAGTGCTTCTCCATATTTAGTTCACATTAAGAGTCAGTGCCCCAAAAAGAAATCTGTATTTCACCTTCTGTGCAGCATCAGCCAGATGTTTTGTGAAATGAGATTCACGGCTGTCTGGGCCACTGAATTGCTGCATCCTTTCCAGCAGCTGCCTCTGAGCATACACCAGCAGCGGACTCACTTGTTCTGTGTACCGCTCACTGGAAAAAAACCAAAGTGTAGTAATTAAGCAAGATAATTGTATATTAAACTATATCATCTTAGTTTTAAAATTTTTATTAGAGTTGGTATGACTTACTGCGTAAATATGTTAAATTGTATAGCTATGTGTACCAGTGCTTCCCACTTCTTCATTTGATATAACAATTCTACTGTTTTAAGAATCAGATTACATATCCATCTCATGTCAACCATATTTACATCATCCAGGGGAGGCTGGGGATGAAGATTAGAACCACCATTCTCATCCATAATACCTCCTAAACAACTGGGAATGCAAAAGTCTCCTTCGGGATCCACAATCTACAGCGAAGAAACATCATTACAGCTGTTATTTTCAAATGTGTTTTTAGGACAATTCAATTACAAAGATTAGAAAGCACTGTAATTATCTAAAGAACTTGCTACAGAGAATAAATTGGAGATAACAGAATATAATGCAAGAAGGAGAAAACTATCTCTCTAGTGAAAATGTGATAATAAAGAGTTGTCTTAATAAAAATAATTTTTACCTTAAGAGAACTGCTTGCTTGTAGGTCAATTATCATATCAATGATCATGTCTGATGCAAAATAAAATGGCAACCAGATGGTGTTCCTAAGAAAATCCCAGGTGATGGGAAATTCATCCATATGGGAATGCGACTGGTTAGCAATCCATTGAAATTCCTGAGTATAATTCCAAAGTTCTCGACAAGCATTTTGAAGCAATGTCCAGTGGCTACCACGGTGAGCAAGAACCTGTGTACACCATTCAAAATATAATTATACCTTGGAAATGCAGAAATTAAAAGCTTCGTTCTTTTATTTCAAAACTTAGACATACATAATTTTTTGGAATTACAGTCTGGGTGTTATAGAACCTTAATTTTTACCTTTCAATAGAAGCATTAGTTTATAATTTAATTTAATTGTTGGTTTTGGTGTGAGAATAAGAAATAAAAATTAATTCACACCACCTATATGTGTGTTTTTACTTAGGTTTAGAAGGATCTATGGGAAGACTACTTAGTCGACATTTCCTTTCAATCACTGGTTCTCCTGTTTCTAGTATCACATTCACTAAGACCTGTAAGGGGAAAGGTAAGTCTGCAAGTATTTTCAGAAAAATTTAGCAAGCATGAGAAGGAAAGTTACAAAGATGAAATGAAAAATAGAACAATTACATAAATTATTGCATGTTTGATAGAAATATACATTATGAGAGGTGCTATGTCTGACATTGCATATACATTGTATTTGGGCACTTTTCAGAAGACAAGAAAACATTGCTTTTAACCAGTGAAATGTTTTTGAAGTTTCTGAAGTGTAGGATCTTTTCATGTAGAAAGTAGTAAGTATTGCAACACAATGCTTAGTAATAAATAGTTTAATAAGAAACCAACCACATCTTACCACTGCTCTTTTCAAATGCAAGAATATGCTTGTAAAATGCTTCAGTAAAAGGGTAATTGATGGAAACTGGTCCTGTTCTTCGGGGGTTTGAGAGATGGATACTTTTGTATCCTTTGTTGTTGGACTTCGAGGAGTTCGACTCCGTTTAATTCTGTTCTGAGGAGATTTATCTGTGACTGAAAACAAAAAGTTCGCTCGTTAAAATTGAGTTGAAGTTCTCAAAAAAGAGAAAAAAACCAGCCAGCTAGGATTTTCCTCTGGCAGCTAAATACTTAAATGTTAGGAAATGCCAGTGTTAAGGTTATCATGTTTGTAAGGTTATGATATTTAAAATATAAGATGCTTTTACTTAGGAATTGGGAGAAGTAGGGATGAAACCAAATTTGAGCAAAATAATAATGGGTACCAGATAGTTTTCAGCCTCAAAGCCAAAACACAATCCTCACTTAAGCTCTAGCAAGAAATCTCTTGGCAAGCTCGCAAGAATCTTTCTTAAACAGAAGCCTCTTAAAAGGAGATGTTAGGAAGAAAGGAGGATTTCTGACAAATTCTGTGGTATGTGTAGAATTGCTTCATTATTTTATTTGCTACAAATATCCCCCAATGCGAAATGCAAAGGTTCATGGTAGCGGGATAGGGTAATGTCTGAACTATAGGTTTCAGGCAGAAACTAATTCCAAGCTATACAGTGTTTGAACTCTGTGGTAATCTACACATTTTATGTAATTCTTTTAATCAGAATTGTTGTAAAGGCTAGGAGATAGTAAACAGGACTTTTATCAGGTTTCAGCCACTTTCAGTGACTTGGTTCTCAGTGACTGGTAAGCATCAAGACAAAAGTGTTTATGTAAAAGCAAGCTGTTGCAAAGAGAACCAGTGAATTCAAGTGCTAGTTTTTGTCCCACCTCCTTGGAAAAGGCAAAGAGAACAGTTGATTTAACCTAAGGAAGTTCAACATGGAAACACAGGAGAATTTTGATCTTTACAGCTGTGGCAAGAATGTGTCCCTGAAGTGCTATTGAAAAGACCAGGCCTGTGATTACTTCTTGAACTTCTGGTGCCTATGCAGAGTACTCTGTTTTGACTTGTATGCTGTCACTAACGTCTGAGGAAATCAAAGTCCTGCATTTCACAATTACCCACAGACAGGAGCCTTTTGGGTCCTGTTGAAACCTCTTAGGACTAAAAATAGCTAGAATAATAGAAGTCAAATGTGAAAGAGAAATTAAATAAAAGTGGTAGAAAATAAATTGGTCCTGAGGTAGCTTCTGACACAGGGAAACACTGGGGAGAAAGCAGTAGAGAAGGAAAATGAAATTCTACTTAAAATTTGAAAGATAATAATAAACTTCAGTCTGTAACTTTAAAAACTACTTACAGAATGACCAAGGAAAATGTTTACCTGCTAGGAAATGTCAAGGAAACTACCAACCAATTACAAACCTCATAAACTGAAAGAAATTATCAATGAATTCAGAATAATTTGGAATATTATCAATTGGATATGTCTAGGTAGTGTGTACCTGCAAACCTAAAGCTAGTGTCATTAATTTCTCTAAACTTAGAAACTTGTTGCTAAAGTATAGGATAAAGAATAATTAATTGATAATATGTAACATATTTATTAATAGATTAAACAATGTTCAGAATTATTAGATATGCTCCATCAATTACTATGACTTCTGTTATACTAGCTGTGACAAAAAAATAGAGAGGACAATTGAAATCTAGAAATGTCTTCTATTAACTTGGCGTGACTGACAGTTTTTCCAAAGGTGATGTGGAGAGCTAATGATGGAGGTCAAGACAGACAGAAATCAAGAGAAAGAAAAAGTTAAGTTCAAACTGATTTCAGTTGTGCACCAATAAAAGTTCTTACAGGACTGGTTTTTGGTT
Organism: Corvus moneduloides; assembly: GCF_009650955.1. Taxonomy (NCBI): domain Eukaryota; kingdom Metazoa; phylum Chordata; class Aves; order Passeriformes; family Corvidae; genus Corvus; species Corvus moneduloides. Next base: position 28,965,589 of record NC_045479.1, read on the forward strand.
GTTTCTGTCTTTTCAAGGAGAGAAGGAGTTGGCTTTCTTAGGTTATCCTCTACAGCTTCTCTTGCCAGTACAGTGCCAGAATTGTTTAATGAGAATATCTCAGGATCCAAAACATTGTAACTGCAGAATGGGAGAAAGAGAAAAAAACACAAAACCCCCCCGCATATAATATCAAAAAGAATTTTGATATACATACACAAAATTCAGTTTCTCAGACATGAGTACTTTTCAACAGCTTTAGGAATCAGAAATAATTAATTATAGCCAAAGGTTGCAAGGAACCAAAAAATAACACAGAATAGTATATTTCAAAGCTTTCATCTCACCAATCAAGTGAGCAACCAAAACTGTGCCTGATGCCCACATGATGGAAAGCAAAACCTGTTACAAAGCAACAAGTAATTTGTATTTGAAAGCTGAATCGTTCACATGTCAAACTGTTCATATGAATATATTGCAATTCAGATCTGTCTGCATTAACAGCAATAACACAATAATCTCTGTTAGTAGCAATCACTGATAGTGCAGTAAGATGTACCTGTCCAAATGCTGTGAACCACTAATTCCAACATTATATAGCTCTTCCAGGTTCTTTTTAAATAAGTGGTAGTGTGCAACTGCCAGATAGACATTCATCTGTGACTTCCAGGGCATCTCTTCAAGACACATGTGACAAAACTGACTTCGGGTTACGTATTTACGCAGCAGCATCACTAAGGTTTGATGAGCTAATTTTTTCAACTTATCCTTGCCTTTCCTAAACCAAAACATATGAAGTAACAAAAAATTAAACTCTGTTTTCTTGAAGCTCTAGAAAAGAAGGTCCTGATAAAGATACACAGATATCCTGTTGCATATCCACAGGTTTACATGCATAAGCAGATAAGCATATGACATAGCTCTAACAAAGGCTTTTGCTTTAGTCAAGCAAAGCAATTGTGCTTTCCCTCTTTAAGTGCACCTAACACACAATAAATCCTATTTTATATCTTACCAACTTCCATAAGGTATTTGTCTTAGTACTTTTAAAAGTTTAGCTCTCTTTGAAGTTATTTGTACCTGAATCATACAAACAGATTTTTACAGCAAACACAATGTGCTTCAAACAGTCAGTCCAGGAGGGTCTACTAGTATACTATAAATCTGGATAATTCTTTTTATTGCTTTGATTTGGTCATTAACAATCTCCAATATGAAGAGAACATAGTATTTCAAATCTGGATGCCTGCCTTTAATTTCCAGCCAAAGCTTTTTTAAGTTTCTCTGACAGATGAAAAGATTCTGTATTACCTCACAAATATACAATGCTATATTCAAACCAAATCTCTTTTTTTCTTTTTTTTTTTTAATTAACTGTAAACCGATCCCTTTATTAATCTAAATTAGTTTTTCTGCCTGTTTTCCGCCTTTAAAATGTGGGCAGAATAGCATACCACATACAATTTTGATTATATTATATAGCATTACTATTATGTAAGATACAAAAGAGTAGCTGAAAAAAACCCAAGATAGGTTTAACATCCCCTTTTCTGCTGAAAGCCATGCAAATCATTTTAAGGTAGGGATTTTTCTGTAAAGGACAAATAATAACATTTTAGGATGGTTTAGGTGAATATCTAGAAGATTACATGGAAACTTTTCTATGTTATTTAAAACACTTCCAGAATCAGTTACATAATTGCTTACATGCAAATATTTAAAATTCCCTACTTGCAAATTGTTGGAAGCATAAGTGACCGAAGAACCAAGTTACAAATACTACAAATTCTTTTAGGTCAGAAGGTAATGTTATTAGCAAGTTAACCAAATATAAACAAGTATCTGCCAAAAGAGAGGTGAATGAATATCTGACGTTTTTTTAATCAAAAAGCAGTTTTCTGGAAGCTGCAGAACAGATAGTCCAAAAAGACTAGAAGAAAGACCACAAAAACCATTCTGAAACTACCTGAACATCAGGAAATAATAAATATTTCTTATTAGCTTTGTAACAGGTAAACTCCCCAATGCAGTTTGAAAAGAATTATAACACACAGATTAACAGAGCTTTTCCACCTTGACAAATCAACATGCTCAAGCTAATACAACTGAAACACAAGCTTTGATTATTAATACAAAGACTTGAAACCTTTAACAGCTATTTTCTTAAACAGAAATGCAACAGTTTTTGTTTCCTTGAGTGGAAACCAATATTATATTAAACTAAATCAGAAAAATGAAAGGACTGTGCAGAAATTAATCTCTTTAATATAAAACAAAAATTAAAACACACACTTAATTGTAAACTTGTCAATTGTAAATTGTAAAATTGTAAAATTTACAAATAAATTTGTAAAATTGTAAATTTCAGTCAAAATATTTTTTCCTGTATATGAGCCTGACAACTGTATTCATTTACCCTTGTTTTTCTGGAGAATTCATTATATCTGGATTTTTCAATAAATACTCTCTAAGAGGTCCTTTTTTAGGCAAGGCTTTTTTTTTTGGTTTCTTGGCAGGTGATGCCTTTGGTTTCTTTGAAGGTGAGGTATCCTTTCCCTGTAAAAAAATCTTGCATGAAAATCTTAAATATACTTCAAATACTTATTTATACCTACATTATCAATTACTTGAGGTATAGAGCAGTTTGGCTTATGTAGGAACAGAACATTAAAAAAAAAAAATCTGGAACTGGTTGTCAAAATAAGACTGCAAAAGAAATACAAATTCCAGAAAACTTCCCAATTTTTCTGGACAGTACATGTCAAGTGCCTGACACAAAGAAGCTAGCAAGTCCCTAAATATTTTCTTTCATATACCAGCGTTTTCATTGCAGAAATAATGACAGTCCTTTTCCTATTATTATAAATAGTAAAACTTTGCAATGCAAAAACTGAGAGAGAAAAACCCTTTTCCTAATCTATCTCAGATGCTAGCAGTACCACCTTACTAGAGGATTATAAGGGAGAAAACTCTTCCTCCAAAATAATACAAATCCATTAAGATTATTTGTATCTTCCAGTAAAAGTAAAAATTTATTTTAAATTAATCCTGAACAAAAATCCCTTATTGTGCAATTAGAATATCTGCACAAGGAGTTAACCATGAACAATTATTCATAAAAAAGTGTAATACATATTGTACACGATGTTATTTAAAAGGGAGTGAGGAAAGGCAAGTTTCTGCTGATTTTGGAATGCCTTATTCTGGTTCATCTCGAATTCTCACAATTGTTGGTCTTACAGATGAATCCCAAGCCAACTTTTCTTCCTGGTTTTAGGAGTGCAGAGGTCAGCTGAGGGCTGGAGCTTGCATCCCAAATTTTAGCAACTGTGGATGTCTCTAGCTGAGGTTTTCATGAGACAATTTTTAAAAATTTATTTTTGTTCTTATGGTATTGCTACCCAGTAAAAACACACAACTCCTTAAAAACAAAACTCACTTTCTGAACTCCTGCAGCACGTGTGCCATCTCGCTGAGTGAAAGATCTTGCTTGTGTTGCAATTCCATCAGTACCAAGGAAGTCTTCATTCCTCCTGATAAAAAATATTATTATAATCATCATCATCATAATCATCATGTTAAACTCCTTTCATAGTAAAAGGTTATCTCTGGGGACATATAAAGCACATCATGCAATTCCTATTTCATTTCCAGTTTTAAATTCAAAAGATTTTCTTTTCTTCACCCTCTTTAGAAAACAGGAAGTGCTAACTTCCAAGGTTTATTACAGAAATCTGAATTTGTAAGTAACAACTATATCAACTTCCTAATGCCAAGTACAACAAAAACAGTTTGTTTCATTACCCAAATTATACTACAGAATTCTGCAAAGAATTTCCTATTGTTTTGGTCTCTTGTAACCACAATTCCTGTTCCCTAAAACATAGATCTCATTTTCATTGGTCATTTTCCTTTCACATTTTAGAAATACTAGCGTGCTTTTTTAAAAACAGGATGCTTTTAGGAAAGTGTCTACAATTTGGCTCCATTTATCTTTTCCCCATAGAATTTTTTTGACACTATAGTAGGCCCTGATCAGTTTGGTTTTGATTTAACCCAATATACCTTCCTAAGCTATGCCACCGCCCCATAATAATGTGGCTAATTTCCACAATATTATGTCTCCAGGTATAATCAGGTCACAATACAGTATTTACTGTAGCTATGTAATCCTCTGTGTTCATGGAACTTCTGCATACTAAAGGTCATGGAAATTACTCCTGATGGCTGAAACTCACAGCTTCTTTTTAAGTCTTACCAGGTAAAACTTACAGTTTCTTTTGTAACTGCGACTCTCATGAGCCTAAGTAGTAATTTTTCACTACTATAATAGTCGTTTTTCACTATCACAGTTTTTCACTATCATATCACTACCTTTTCAAGTAAACTTCCACACTGTCTGCCCACTCCAGAACACATTGAAACTTCTCTTCATTCAGGACTTTGTGCAAAAGTTGAACAAAGAACTCAAGGAAACGTGATTGCCCTCTGAATTTAAGCACTGCAAAAAAGGAATAAATAACACAGGTGTTTATGCTGTAACGATTCTGAATTAAGCTACAATTACAGCTATGTATGTCTCAAAGCACTTATTCATGTCATGCTGCATAGTCATAGAGACAATAAAATCAGGGATACAAAATGGCAGTTGCTCAATGCTTCTTGTGATTGGGCATCCAGAATCACAAGTTCACTCTATTTAATAAAATTCTAGAATTACAAACATTCTAGAGATAGAGATTCCTGTGAATTCCTCTTCCAGTAAAATAATTTACTGTGGAAATGGGGTATCTCAATTTAAAGAGAACATTCCATACAACAGAAACTTTGAAAACTTGGCACAATTTTTTTTTTTAATTTGTTTCTAAGGTTATTAGAAAATAAACATTATTCAATTTAAAATATTAATATTTTATATACTTAGCATCAACACGCCAAACCATTGGTTACATTCATTTCTAAATGTGTTTATATTGAGAACTTTTTATAAGCTATGTTTCAATCGATTTTTTATATTTGAGAACCAAATGAAGATAACATTTCCAAGAGCTTATTCCAAGCAAGAATGAGATTACTTTACTGGCAACTTTCTGAAGTAAAAAAGCCTTTATAATTAATAAAAACACCAATTATCCCTACCTTCTCGATAAGCACGCTCTGATGTCCAACATGAAATTACAGGGTAGAGGAACAAAGGAGATTCCTGTCCTGTAAGCTGTGTTCCAGGACCTACATCAAAAACCAAATGAAATCCATTGTGAAAAGCACTGAGAATATACAACAGAAACTCCACCTGGAACTGTAACTAACAATAAAAAAAATCTTTCTCTAGCACAGAGATTGCTTTTAAATCTCTCACTGTCATCCAGAGAGCAATTCAAATGCTTGCTCTTTTCTTCTAATGTAAGTAGCTGTACAACTTAAATAAGAGCTTACAGATGTGACTGATAAACTTACAGCTAGTAGACTAATAAGGAGGATGTCTGGAGTTCATCAAAGGTCTAACAAAGATCCATGTAAATCATATGTGGAGGTGAATGTGCAGAAAGAACATGTCAAAAAATGTGTTTAAGGTTATACAGAAAGAACTGATCATATGATACTGCTATTGACTAACGCTTGCATTCATATTCTGCATATGGATAATGTAACTAGGTAGAGGATTTTTTTTTCTTAACCTAAATGTTTACATAAAGATATGTATATAAATGGATTTCTATTCCATAAATAATATATTTTTTATAGATATAGGTGTAAATAATATATAGAATACACAGATGTAAATAGAATACAGAATATATATGGCAATAACTTGGATTCAAGCTTCTGGCAGTTAAACAAAAGTGCATTACCAACTGATGAGCACCAAAACAATGTTACATGTGCTACTTGTTATTTTTCCTTAATAAAGAAACACAACCTACAAATTTTGTGCTTAGACAAGTCCTGAGGTTGAAAAACATCAATGCAGCAAATCCCTGAAAAATGCCAGATTAAAAATGCACTCTGGAATCACTTATAATAGTGGATCAATAGCTACAACCTCCAGTGACAGCAGTCAGTTTAGGTCTGTTGAATGTAAATAATGTCCAATTAAATAGACAGCAGGAAAAGCAGACTTCTTAAATTTTTCTTTTTAGGACACCCTTTCTTAGTAGTCTCTCCCATTTGACAAGTTCAAAAATATGTTGCTCCAAACAAGCATTTTCACAAAGAAAAATATGTCCCAAAAATGTTTCAATGGGAAAATATTTGAAATTTCAGAATTTAAATTGTACTGTATGTGAAATACTTTGTTTTTCTCTTCTTTGGAAGAAGCAGATTCAGCTCTTTTCCATTTTTCTTGTAGACTATCATCAATGGAATGCTAAGTGTTGACTCAATTATAAGGATTTCCTATGACAAGGCTTTTTCAAAAACATTTTTAACAGCATGCCCTACAGGTGTGCACATTGCCCTAAACCATTCACAGATATTCCTAAGGACAGCTGCAAGTTTTGCATGGCCTCATCAAAACGCTTTTTCTCAATTTGTATCCTGAAACTTATTGACAAATAGGCTAGTTCAACAACAGAGCAGACTTTAACAACCAACTATTTGCCAGCTACTGAAAATGTGGGTTTTTTCTAACTGATCAGTCCATTAATTTTTTTATTATGTAATCAATGTGATTTTCAATTAACTTACAGAATTCTTTCATTATGTAACTTGTTCTGCAGGAATGTAGGCATCAATGTGAGCAAAAAATGAAGGATTAATGCACAGATTAATGGATTTTTTCCATCATTCCTTATCCTGTTTTTTACAAGAATGCTTTCTCTTCAGAACAAATGCATATACAGAGATGATGGATGATAATTAGCACTTGAGTGGTGTGGTCTCGCAGCAAAGGCCAGTTGCATACTGGGCTATACTACAAACAGTATGGCCAGCAGGTCAGGGGACATGACTATTCCCCTCTATTCAGCACTCGTGAGACCACATCTAGGTTACTGTGTTTGGGTTTGGACACTGTAATACAAGACACTGACATAGTGGAGTAAGTCAAGCGAAGGCCAGCCAAGATGATAAGGAGCTATAGTGCATGACAAAGCAAGAAGAGGCTGAGGAAACTGGGTTTATTCAGTCTTGGGAAGAGAAGGCTAAGAGGAATCTACACCTATCTAATAGGAGGAATATGGAATGTGGAGACAGACTGTCCTCACTGACAGCACAACAGCCAATAGAAACAAGCTGGCAATCAGAAAATTCCAAACACATATAAAGAAAAACTCTCTAACCATAAGGGTGGTCAGCTGTTGGAACAGGTTGCCCATAAAGGTTGCAAAATCTCTTTCTTCAGAAAGATTCAAAACTTGACCAGATAAGCCTCAGAGCAACCTGATCTAATTGTACGTGTTTGAGAAGGGAGTTGGAATAAATACCTTCCAGAAATGCCTTCCAACCAATACTATTCTACAATTCTACCCAGGCTCCAAGGAGTACAAGATGTCACATAAATATAATGGGAAAAATTCAGTAGTGTCTCTGAGTTTAAGTTCTAACCAAGTTTTCCTTATAATTCTTACTTGTTAATTCATCTAACTTTGGCAGAATTATTAGCCAGAAAATTCTTGTGCTTGATCCAGACTCTAAGATATTTTAAAATTCATATATTCATTCCTGAGTTAAAAGGTAGTTAAATACTAGTATGCATGCAATTCCTTCACAAAAAGGACAATTTCTCTTAACTTTCTTCAGGGAGTTTTCTCCACTAAAATTTCCTGCAGTGGCCATTACTACTATTTGGCAGGGTATTAAGACAAGCTATAAATGGACAGTGGTCTTTGCCACTGCATTTTCTGATTTAAGAAGATAAAGCAAGCCTAAATAACGTGGAATTCAATTGAAACAGATTGGGAGAACATATATATTTGCAGAATTGTACACAAATGAATATTCCTCTGAAAGAAGAAATGAGTGTTCCACTGGAAATGACAAAAAATATGAATACACATCACTACCAGGTGATCACTACCAAGATCTTTATTGCTTTGGCTGATTCATCATGGCAGATATAAGAAATAAAAGTACTTCTTCAGTAAATTTTTTTTTACAAATAAACCATAGAAAACTCCATAGAAAATGGTAAGTGTTTCAACAGTACACCTACCTGGTTCTGTCAGTTTGAGGAGACTTGTTTCAAGAGTACTCAGATTTTCTGTTGCTTTTGCCACTGCAGCTAAATGGGATGCCCTTGAGGAACACTTCTGAAATATTGAATACTTTGTTATGAAAACTTAGCTTTAACTTAACTAAAACCAGCATCTCAATGGTGGAATTTAGCTTAGATCCCAAGTCTTCTAAATCTATACCTTATCATTTCATCTACACTGTATTATTTTTCTTTTCTGATGAAACAAAAACTGTGTTCCCGATTTTTTTAGCACAGCATATTTTGTCAAGCATGGGGACTTCCCATCTCTGGAGGTGTTCAAGACCAGGCTGGATGGGGTGCTGTGCAACCTGGTCTAGTGGAAGGTGTCCCTGCCCAAGGCTGGGGGTTGGAGCTAGATGATCTCTAAGGTCCCTTCCAACCCAAACTACTCCATGATTCTAGAACAAAAAAAATTTAATAAATCTAGCCTTCAAAATAATAGAATACAGAATTTAGAGAAAAGTGAAAACCAGAGGAACTACTTTTACCTCTTTTCCAGTGTGTGCTTCTTTAGTTTTCACATCTCCTGACAGGCTGAGTGAAACTGTTGGTGAGATCAACAATTTTTTCCCATAGTTAATGATAATTACAGCAAGTTCATACTCTTTCCATGAATGTAGTACCTATTAAAGAATCATCTGTTATATATTTTTTGGTTTACATAACATGCAATATTTCATTACTGTCAAAATGCATGAATATTATAAATAGAAATTAATTACTCAATATGCAAGTTTCTTTTAATAAAAAAAACCCCAGGACTGTAGACATGTAAAATAATTGGAATTGCAGATACGTTATCTATGTCTTCTATTTCTGCTTAGCCTGTTCCTCAGAGAATAGAAAGATTTACCCAGAAGTATCTATTGTTGTGATTGACACTCTCCCTGTTCTCAGGCAGTACTGCTATCAAAGAATATAAAGGGTAACTAAATGATCATCATTTACCTCTCTGGTATCAAGTGCACATTTTAAAATCCCATCTGTATTAGTGAAAGGAGTAGTGAAATTTATTTTTAAACTACGAAATTTATAAATTAACAGTGTAGCGAATGTTTTTAGATGGCTTTGTCTCCTTTAGATAGAGCTCTAAAGGCCCAAGTGCTTCTACTATGTGCAAGCTAACTTCACATTAGGATCTTTGCCTTTGTGATCCTAAGTGTATAGATTACCTTAGGATAAATACAGTACATGACCTGACTGTAAGTCAAAAGAAAACCATATACGACGCTTTAATGAGAAGCATTTGCAATTCACTCATCCTCTTTGCTATTCTGTATGCTACCCTGTTGAAATGCTATCTCTAAGGAAAAAAAATCAGCAATATAACCTGTAGTCATTTAGCTGAGGAATCCAACAACAAACACTTAATCAAGGTTTCTAATAGGTTTTATTGGCCCTAAGAGCATTCAGCTGGGGCCTACGCATGTGGGGCCAGGAGCTTCCTCTCAGCTCAAGTCTAAGCCCACATTCCCTGCTGGTTTCTATATGGCAGGAATGCTGGTCTCCAGCTCAGTCCAAGCCATGCCTGGGTGTGGCAATGGATCCACTAGACTGGGCACCTGGCCCATGGACCAACTTCTGAGCTTGACCTCAGACTATTCCCAGTCTATATGATGGACCAGCCTGCTGGGCTCTGTCTGACCCTAGCCACTTCACCAGGCCTTATCCTGACCTGTGGACTGACTTCCCAGCTTCAAATCTGACCTGCCTTGTCACCACAAACTTACCTGATAATCTGGATGCCTGGCTGAACCTCACTACCAGGTGCTGCTCTGCCAGCCATGGCATTGTCCTTGGCTTCTGGCCTCACAGCCATGCTGGCCTTGCAGAGAATTTTCAGGGTTATTTGATACTGATCTGCTCTTGTGAGGTGAGCATGGAGATTGAGCTCCTATAGAGACCAAACTGAGGAATCACCAACATAGGGGAATCCCTCCAATCATACTGAGCTCAGCTTCAGTATGAGCTCTTAGCTGAGGTGTACTCAAAGCTAGAGGAAAGCTGACTTTTTCAGTATCACACGTTTATGATAGCAAGTAATTTAAGTGCAGCACGTCTCTAAACCCAAGGAAAAAACTCCAGTACCATGCTTCTCCTTATCTCACTAAATAGATTGAGTATCTGAATCATAAATGTCATCTACAGATATATATTATGGTTGAAAGTCAAGGTGTTCTATTTCTGCCAGCATGCAAGACTAAACAGTATAAGGTCTCTTGTATCTAATCAGCAACAAAACCAGATACGTTAATCTGATTAAAACTACAAATATGGCTTATTTGCAACAAATAAACTTTTAAACTTATATATTATGTGCACATCTTATTGGAAATAGTACTACCTTAAATGCAAAAATACACACAATGACATAAAATATGGACCTAATGACATGGACTAATAGTTATAGACTATTTTCTGAATAAATAAATATTAAAAAGTCAAAATGTCATTGTTATATAAAATGCACTGATTCAAAGATACTAATAAATATTTGTATGCCTTTACTATTTAAGATTGCTAGTTCTCTAAGATATTCTGAGGGCCAGCTTACTAAATCTCTTTTTTTTTCTCTAAATGACAAGAGCTATATCTCAAATTAAGCTGTAAGCACAACAATACACACCATACCTTTGCTGTATGATATGAAATACAAGCTATCATATGCTGAATACTCTCATAACATCCTTCCTGTCTACTTTGCAAAGTAGCACTTGGAATTTCTTGGAGGACAGCCAAGCATTTAATGAGGATCTGTAAATACAAGGGTTAAAACAAAGTTTGGAGTCTGGAGCATACTTACAAGCTTGTACCTCTGTACAGCCTATTGTATTTGATGGTGAACTTCAAAAATACTTTGAAATCTAATGAATAGGATTTTTACAAATGCCAGTAATAAAATTTCCGTTTAATTTAACAGTGTCAAGATTTCAACCACAGCTCTTTGGAATAAATGACATGTTCACATAAAATCCCAGATATTAAATTATAGATACATGATGGATATTTTTGCTGATTTAACTAACATGAAATCCAAGAATGTTTAATTCAGCAAGACTACATAATCCTACTGGAGGACTGCTTAAAAATATATTGAGATGGTCAGAATTTCAAATTAAAGAAAAATATTTCCAGTATGCTGTAAAAATAAAATTCTTCTTTCCCCCATTTTGACTATCAGACATGAAAAGAACACGTGGCTAAATTATTTTTCACTTTAATTAAGAAATCTGAAACAGGAGCCATTTCCAGGGGCTAGTTGTCCCTGTAGTAGGTCACCACAGCCAACAACGTCTTAAGCAAGAAGCTATCCCTGTATTCAAATAGATGATTTTTTTTTTTTTTTTTTAGTCTGTGTCTCACCTGCAGTGCAGTCACCTCATGCTTTCTCACAGAGTGAATACACTCTTACTGCTGCCACCTAAAAAGGCTACCTAATTACAGGGAAAAATTTGCATGTTTCCACTGTATCCGTACTGAATCTATAAAACACATCTGCTTCATAAGTGGCAGGGAAGGATTCAGGTACTCTGTTTTCAAAGAGAGGGTGCTTGCTTCTGGAAAGGAGCACATGCCTGAAAACTGAAGACTGCATTATCAAAACACTGAATAGCTTTCTTTTCTTTAAGAAGAAAACAAAACTGGATATGAAGCAAACATTCCAAATTTAAAAAAAAACTAAAACCACAGAAACACAGGCAAATGCTGCTTTTCTTTCCTCAAAATTGCCATCTGTAAATAACATTCATGTAGAAGTTGTATAGTAGATTCTGCTACAGTTTAAAATACCATCAGTCACCCTAAAGAAAGAATCAATACGGCAATTACCTCTCCGTATCTGAGAGCGGAATGTGTGCAGCTTACACCGAACCTACATGCATTGGGGACACATAAAATTATAAAAGGCTTTTCTTTCATCAGCTGTTAAGAAGTCGAAGCCTAGATATTTAGCTCTCCAACTGTCTATTATAAGTTTAATTTGAATCACCATAACTGCAGGACTTGACAGCTGCTTTGTCTTACAATGCTCTCACCTGAACTACTGGCACTAAAAAAATCTTGTGATAAATCAGTGGGGCGAGGAGGCCGTAACATTGTACAACAGACTGCAGGGAGTAACTTGCATCGTTCAACCAGTTGCTAAGTTCAATTGCCACAGCCATTCTTTCACATTCTGATAATCTTGCAACCTGTAAAAGCAAAACACATTTTGATTTAAATATGCATTCTGTTGTTTCAAATCATTTGAGAGTGGAAGAAGACAAATGTTATTGCAGTTTAAAAAGCAGGATAAGCAGCAAGTAAGATAAAAGCTTCAAAATGAATTTACATTGACACCTGTTAGAAGTATATTAAAAAACACATTATTCCTGATTCTAAAAGAAATGATTGCTCTTGATCTAAGTGTGCCCTCTGAGTTTGCCCATAAAACTTACAAATTGAGTCTGATTAATAACCTCAAAATGTGGAGTGGAAATTTCACATGCCAGCCTCTCAGAGTAGGTAAGGGAAGGATAATTCCTTCCTTTCCCTTCAAGTTACCTGTTGCAGTCCTGGCTAGTGCAAGTTAATCCAGTAAAGTCACTGAGTAATCAACTGCTCACATTTTTTACAAGTACTTCAGCAAAGAAAGGAATACAACAGGAATGCAATAAAACCAGAGGCAAAGCTTGACTACCCAAATAAAAGAGAAAGAGGCTTTTTTTTTCTTTAACATGCCATTATACTATAAAAATGTCTGAAATAAAGTATTAGTATATTAAAACTATAAAACCCTATTAGAAGGCAAATCTTAATTAAAGTATATGTATTTAATAGCATAAATATTTAAAATTAAACATTTGAGGTACATCTTAGTAGGCTAAAAATAACAATTATTATACTTCTTTCTTAAATTATAGTCTACCACCACTGAAGTTAAGAAAAATCCTTCCTCAGTAGGAATCAGTGGGCTTTGGATTAGGCAATAACTGATTCAGGAACCATCGTTCCAGCGGGATGTAAACAATCAACAGTTTCTGATATACTTCAGAAAGAAAACCCACAGATAATGGAGAATTCTGGAAACAGGACTAGTTGATTGCAACATCTATCTTGCAATGATGAAATAAGGCTGATGAAAAAGTAAAATCAAATCCAGTATATTATTTTAAATCACACATACTTGCTCCTTATAAAATATCTCATTGGAACAGATGGAATCACAGAAGAGCGCTCCTTCCATGATGTTAATGTCAGAGACAGCAAACATATTCCTCAAAAAGAGGTGCAAGGTAATAGGAGAAGTCTGAGATACAGCTTCAAAACGTAACCTACAAAATACAAAAGCAAAAGAACAGTAAAAGCATGTTCATCATTATTCAGATCTTGCATGCCTGAAACTGCATTATAATAAAATAAAGTTTTTAGTTTTAAAATTATGGACAAAAAGGATTACTATAGCTTCTTCTGGAAACAAGATTTATATACAAAACTGAAAAAATTGCTTAAAATTTCTAAATTAAAAACATAATAAATAAAAGTAAGATTCCTTTTGAAATTGCTGTCCACATTCTACTAATCTAAGACAACTTTTCCTTGTTTGTATCACCTAATCCAGTGAAACTAATTTTGAACTCTTTGAAAACTTCAGGTGCTACAGCTTATTTATTTTCACTGTCTCCTTTTACACATTGAATGATACATGCAGTTGTGAAGTCCATTACTAAGTATTACTAACAGACTCCTTTTCAAAACTTATGTCTTGTATTACAAGTCTCAAAAGAATCTCTTTTCTTTTGCCTGCTTTTCTGTCAAGATGTTTTGTGGTCGGTTTTTTCTCTTCCCTGGGGACAGGCAGGCATTTGTACTTGCTGTATTTTTTTATATTTTTGTTACAGGAAAAATCCTATGATTTTGAAGTACAAGAAATAAATTCCTTCTTCCCCTTGATTGTATTTCCTGAAAGAGACTGAAAATCGAGAAGGAAGATCAAATAGACACATTCACACACTTGACATTACCAAGATACCACCACCAGGGCTTCTGGCTGGAAACACAGGTTTCCTTTCCTTCAGGCTCCCTCTGCTGTGCCTTTAGCGAGTACAATTTCTTACCTACTCGTCAGTCAAACTGAAACTGCCTGATATCGCAGCTGTGAGAATCTTCCATGTTAATTGTAAAGAAAAAAAAAAAAGAGGCTTGGCCATAACTGTCAGAAAAGCAAAATGCCAAAACTGCATTGCACAGCTACTTAAAATTTTCTGCCTTCATCTGATTTATCTGAAAACAGACTCATTTCAATGTTATCTCTAGAGCTGGATGTGTTCAAAAAAACCCTGAAAAAACAGATGTAAAAAACAGCACAATGACTATTCCTGCTGTGTTGCCTAGGCCAGGGGTACTCATGAAATAGGATGTGTAGTGGTTATCTGCTGGCATCAATGCAGTCCACAGGTTGTGTGTAAATCCCAAGTGCTTCTATGGCTATGGCATGTAACATCAAGAACCTTGGTGCATTTGTATGCCTAGTATCAGACACGTGGTGGCACTTGAAGGGCAGACAGTGAAGTTGATGATTTGTATTCATTATCAATGATGTTAATTCATTATCAAATCATAAATAGCTGACTTACATTTAAAACTAGTTTTCTTATGATATTTCATGTCTATTATTTCATAAAAATTTCTTTTATCTGGGAATAAATTAAGTTTTGATGTATTTCCAAATCTGGATCTATTGAATTTCAGTAAATGCAACCACAAAATTTCTAGCTGGGCTATGAAAAACTTATATAATATTATGGTTGAACATCTGAAATTTTTTTATAGAAGAATTAATTTTAAATATCTCTAAAGCCCTTTAGCATCAGCAAAGATTATTGGCACATTATATAGCCACCCCAAAACAAAATTAGCAAGCATTACCTATTTTGGTTGGTGTTCTTGACAAAATTTTCACGGTTTCTGAGATCTATTGCTCCCTTAATTGGAAAGTCAAGAACCCAGTGCATATTATACGTTTTTCATATGAAAATGCATCACACAAAACAAGTACCCACTTTAGAATGTTTCCCAATTACCTTAAGAAAACAGCCATTATAAAGAATTAGGTGTGTAAATGTTAGCAGTTCCATAAATAACAAAAATCCTCTACTAATTATAAGCCACTGTATTTTTACAACAAATTTCACAACATTTTTTTCAGAAAGTTTTTGATATCACAATCCTGAACAAAATTCCACAACTTGGAACTCTTCTAAATAAAATGTGCACATCTATAATTAGAAAATAATTATAGATAATTAATTAACTATTATTTTAATTGTGTTTCACCAATTACCTTTTTTCAGATATAGTCAAATTACTACTTGCAGAAATAACAGCTTCGTTGGGAGGCAGTGGAGAAGAATTTGAAACAAAATAATCCCACATTGGTGAAAATGCTGCTCTGGCCAATCTAAAGTTGCCAGTCTGATAGGCTACCTACAAAACAAACAAACAGTGAGTTGACACGTTCATCAAATAACCAAGCCAGATATAATTATAGGATAAAGAAGTTTTCAAAACTCCCCACAACATGTAAATTTACAATTCCTCTTAAGAGTATTCTGACATATTTGAATAAAATACATGTAGCAACAATTGGATTCTACTAATATTAGTGTGGTTCAGATTTAGCATCAGAGAAAGCAGGGGAGTTCCTTGACTGTTGACCAATGCTCTAACAGCCCTGTGTGGAATATTGTGCTGCACTTTTTGAAGGCATATAAATTCCTCTAGGTTCATTTTACTTTTGCTAATACTGCAGAAGGCACTCCTGCTCTGAATAACGGGATGTAAACTAAGCCAACAAGTAGGCATAAATTCATGCAGATACATCTTACACTGGAATATTTTAGGAAAGCTTCTAACTGTTCCCCATGATCTATCTATAGGGCTAGACAATTTCACTTTTCTCTGTGTCTCAATCTGTTTTAAACATCCTTTAGTAAGAACACAGAAAATTATGATGAAGATCTGACAACCTTTGTGGTCTTTCACAAGGTATTACAAAACTAATACCTGTTAAGTTCAATAATACTTTTAATTCCTTAATGACTAGTAAGATGATTTCTAGTACTTGGTCTCAATCACAAAAATGAAAAAGAAAAAAATTACAAAAAAAAGAAGAAAGAAGTTAAATGCAGACTGAAAAACAGAGATGGGTAAGAAAACTAGCTGAGAGAGTCCCTTCCACTAAACCTGACATTTCCGAATTAAGAATCAATTTATGTAGATACCCTATTTTTTATGTTAAAATTATGATTTGTGCTTATCAAGCTTTTGGCAAGAAGGTCTCAAGTTGTTACCAGATGCAGTTTTAGAACAACCACTGAAAACAAGTAATTACAGCCAAATTAAAGGAGGTGTTCATTATTATCTTCTAACCCTACCTGAGTTAGATATGCTCGAACAGTAGTAGCAGAAAGGGGTGGATAAGCAAGAATTGGCTTAGTCATTTGCCCAACGGCATCACCAATAAGTTTTCCATCTGAAGAATATGCTGCGACGGCAAATACGTATTTCTCATTGGCATCTAAGCCTTGTACTTCCAAGAGGCTTTTCCCATCTGCTGGTATCTACCAACAAAAATATTTTTCTAGTTACACCCACTGTACATATCTAAAACAAATCTCAAATTCTAAACTTTTATTTCTAAACAACTATTTAATGGGCTTGGATACAATCAAAGAACAATCTAGGTTAACAGCGTGTCATGTACTAGATTCTTGTATTAAATTCTTGAAAACTATGAGAAAACAGTGAAATGATATGTGAAAAAAAGCATCCGTTTTCTCTGGACTGCTGATGCATATACAGGGCACATAACCTAAGAGAACTGTTAAGTACCAGACCTGATGTTTTTCTAAGATACTTGTGTCCATTTGAACATTCCCACAGTGATAGTTCAAGCTTGCAGTCATTGAGCTGATACATTCTGGCCCTGAACTGTGTTTCCAGAGAAAGACCATACTGCTCTCCTTCATGCCACCTTCTTGTATTAGATATGGGCAGAGATATCTCTGGTCCTTCCAGCACTATTAACAGCACTTTGGAGTTTGTGAAGCAAACAACATACTTTCAAGATCTTCATTTTTCCTTCAAGTAATTGTGTACCTACACTTTAACATCATGGCTCACTCCTAAGAGGATTTTCCACCTTCCTCTCTGTAACCAAGACAACCTACACAAGGAAGATTTGAAGACTTCAAGAGTCTTGAAAAAAGAAACAAGTCCCAGTGATGGAAGGATAACATGAGACTCGAGATCATAACACAGCATCAACACAATGCTCTTATTCAAACACAGTCTGGCCTTCATAAGGAGACCTCTGAACAACAGAAATCCCTTCAGATGCAGGGGCTGAACCAGCAGACCAGAAATAAGTGTACAACAGTCTGCAACATCCCTTTATGATACGTTGATAGAGAATTCAATCCCCAAGAATTCTAAATTTTTTTCTTGGAGTCAGCAGATAGAGAATTTGTCTGCAGATCAGTATTTTGCAAATGCGTATCCTAAAGCAAAGAGCAGTTCCATTCCAGAGGCATATGGTTAACCTCAGGTCTGTATGTCTCCAGTGCCTGTCAGAGCGAAGATGGTCAGTGGCTTGGATGGACTGCAGCAAATTCAGAGAAAAAAAAAAAAGCTGGCAGTGGGGTAAAAGTCACCTGTCAAACCCTTAATACACCTAGTACAGGATGGTATACTGAAACTAACTCACAGAACAGTACAGGAAGCTTGATTTTCTGGATTTGATGATCAGAGTATCAATAATAACATCAAGTCTCTACTGCCAGTACCTATACACGCCTTCTCTTTTCATACACTTTCCTTTAAGGGGAGGAGCCAGGGGAACATGTGCAAAGGGGAAGATTCCCCCTCCATCACCAAAGACAAGTCTATCAGTGTTAGCATAGGGCTTGCTTACAAAGCCAGGAAAGCTTGCAACATCAGGCAAAAAAGTTTAAGATCATTCTTCCGTCACAAAGCACAAAAGAGACCTGTCCTGCAAAGAACAGAGCTCTTCATGCAGATTTCCAGATATAAATATGATCACTGAGTTGATCAATGAGGTGTTAGACTACAGAAAAGTCTGCTGAGGAGGATATGCTGAAGCTTTCTTGCTCCTTTCTTAAATCACAAAATGCCCAGTATTTGGATCATTCATTGCTGTCATTCAGCAGGACAATGCAATAGCAGGCATAAGTGAATGAAAACCAGAACCTTCTCAGTCTGTGCAGAAACATCAGAATGTGATCCAAAGGAAAAAATAAAGCCTACCTAAAAATTCAAAACCAAACCAAGCCAATCAACCAAACAAAAAAAATTCAAAAAATTAAACGTCAAATTTTAATGAATAAATAATGTAAGAGTACCAACACAGTCAACATGATCAGTCATCAGTAATTAAAGATGTGTGGGATGATTCACCATACCACATGTTCACAACATGAAAGGGAAAGAGCATGAACTTAGAAATAAACTGTGTCTGAATGTGAAGGTTATTGAAAGAGTTATATTATCATGATGCCAGAATTAACTAAGGCAATGTCTTGTTTAGAAGAAATAGCTGATAGAAATTACACAATTAAGAAGAAAATGAATAATAATCTGTTTATAATTTCTCTTTTTTTGAATTTCTGGAAAGAGTAGTGTCTGGAGCACACTCTAAAAATATTTCATATGCTTTCTTTTACTTTTGCATTTCTTAGATATCACCCAAAAAAACATAGTTATAACAAGAGACAGATTTTTTTAACTTGAAGCTTTTGAGTAATTTAATTTATTATTCAAGAAGATTCCTGGAAGTTTTCTGGTGTAAGATAGAAGAGTTTGTCAAAGGCTTAGCCAGCTACATTATTTAAAAAAATACGTCAGATAGAAAGATTTAGGGAGCTGGGTTTTTTTAGAGGAAGAGCGAATTACCTAAACAAGTTTTACCTCTGTCTTACCTCTTCTCCTGAATTTTGAAGTTTATTGCTATTTAACCTTACTTTTGTATTACTTCCTCCTGCTACAGAGCCCAAAATACAGTACCATGAAACCTTTGAAGAAAATGAGAACAAAATTAGTTGATGCACAGTATTATTTCCAAGTTTTGCCTAATGTAGAATGTAAAAATTTTGTGAAAACAGTCTCTGCAAAAAACCTCAGCTTAGTTATAAAAAAGTCTAGTCTAACTGCACTAAAAACATCAATTAATTTATTTAGCTGGAGAACTAGATATACTACAGTGGCAATAAAAACAGATGATTCTCCATTATCCTAACCCCACCCTGAGTTACCCTATTCCTCAAAGCTATCCCAAAGCACAAACTCTATAGCTCACAGATTTAAAGTCATCTAGATCCATTATTTGATCCTTGCAATAGTATTCTTCTAAAGTTGGCATCAGGTTCTGATTCAGCAAACTGCTTGAGGACAGATCCTTAAAATCAGGCAAAAGAAATGCAGGTATGACATCCCTTCCTTCTGTTGTGTCAACTGCAGAGCTCAGCTTCCTGTCATCAACCCTGCTGAGGCTGCACTCCGTCTCACTGTCTGTGTCATCGATGAAGGTACTGAAGAGCACCAGTCCCAAGACTGAGCTCTGAGGGACCCCACTCATCACCATTCACTACCTGGACATAGAACCATGGACTACAACTCTGGCTGTGTCCATCCAGCCAATTCCTTATCCACAGAATGGCTATTCATCCATCAAATCCATGTCTCTTCAATCTGGGGATCAGGATGTCATGTAGGATCATATCAAAGGCCTTACAGAAGTCTAAATGATGACATTTGTTGGTGTTCCCCTCTTGACTGTTTTTCACAAAGTGTTATTGAAATTGAGGAGATTATTTTCAGCAAATGAGCCTTAAGATCTAAAAATTTCAGAGGTATTTTGACTCCTAGTACAAGAACTATATATGTCTAATTAAATCCTAGGCATAAATTTATCCTAAGAAAATAACTAAATCCTAAGTATTCAGATAATAACTTCTACATAAAAAAATACCCTCTCTGTCTGCTCAACAGCTATGTGTAATTTCAGATAAAAAAATTCTTCCAGACTAGCTGGGCTCAAATTATAAGAATAATAATCATATTTCGCCATCTAGCGGCCCAAGATGCTGCACTCACTCTTAAAATGACAAACAAAATGTATCAAAGAAAATGAAGTTTGAACACTTACCAAAACAAAACCACCAAATTTTAAAGATTTTTTTAAATTTTTATTTTATATTCAGTCAGGATAAAAAGAATAAAATTTTCCCTACTTAATCTATTTGAAGTTCACTAAAAAACTGCAATAAAACTGCAGGTTCTGAAACAACTGTTCACAGAAACATTCTTAGCACTATTAATAAGATTTGAGTTTCTACCATGTTTATACACAAGATTATTTTGAAGAAGCTTGCAAAATACGGAAGCTTCTCTCTCAAGAAAGCTGCAGCTAGTGTAATTTTCATACTTCAGCCTACTTGAATCCTTTCTGGACAAGGGAAAGAGAATAAGACAATTTGGAACAGTCAGGATGGATTTACCAAGGGCAAATCAGGGCTGACCACCATTCCTGGCCTCTGTGATAAAATTACTTGATTAGCAGAGGAAGGGAGAGGAGTAGATCCCATTTACTTTTCACAGTAGTGCATGCATGGTAGGAGGAGGACAAGCCATAGACCTAAATTGAAGCAAGGGAGATTCCACATGTACATAAGAAAAATAGTTTTCCTATGAACATGTTGCCCTGCTGGAACACAGTTTCCAGAGAAGCTGTCTCCATTCTTGGAAGTTTTCAGAACTGACTGCATAAAGCTCTGAGCAAACTCATCTAATCTCATAGCCAAGCCCACTTCGAGCAGCAGGTTGGACAAGAGACCTCTCCTAATATCCTCTATGATCCACACAATTCTGTGACTCTACAAGTTCAACAGAAAGTGGATTATTTCCACCTGAACTACGTCAGTTCAACATTTCATTAACAGAGACTTCAGTGTGCTACTTTCTTGCATCATATGATGCAAGTCTTGCATCTCTTCAGAGGGTAACTAGGAGTATGTCAACCCCTAAGACAGAAGACGAACTTTTGATAAGTGGAATAAATAAGTACTGGAGAACAGAAGCACCAAGGAACATGATGCATGAGATTAAAAAAGTTTTATGCAAATGTGAAGATCAAAACAGTGAGTCACAGAGGAAAACTGACTCACAGAGGAAAAAAAAAGGGATACTTAATTAAGTCAGAATAACATAATCTTCTCAGGAACAGAGAAAAATGTGTTGAAACAAGTTTTTCTCTTGTGTATTGTTTAGTTATTTTTTATGCAGTCATCATGAAAAACATTACCTGAATATATGAATCAAATGGGGCTGGTTTAAATGTCATGGAGCAATGTGATCTAGAAAGTAACAGAGGAGGAGGAGGAGTCCTGCTTTTTTTCCTGCTGCTCATAGCTTCTTTGAGACTGCGATACAATGCACTTTGTTCAGCTTCAACTTGCTCAATTAAAGTTAGTGCTTCCTATGATTGAAATGAAAACAAAAGGGAAAATTATTAAAATACAACAATCAGACAGATTTAAAATTTAAAAATTATTTTCAAATTGTCATAGAAAATTTCACTGCTATGTAGAAAACTTTCAGCAGCTTTTCATATTATCCTACATCCTAAATCAGGATGAACAGTACTTTGTGTAAGATTACATATGCAGATTAATTTCACAATTAGAGAATGCCGGGTTGCCTATGAAAGAGGCATACCCAGATTTGGAAGAACCTGTGGGAAAAAAGAGAGTGATCACAAATAATGTTGGTAAGCAATTAGTGCCAGCCAGTGATTAACTCCAACAAGAAACAAAAAAGATATCAACTCCTATTTAGGAGAGAGCTGGAAACCTAATCTGTGGAATTTCTGAAGGAGCTGTGGAAGCGGTTAGACTGATTTTTTGTACTTCAGAAACAGAGGGAAAAAATAAAGTCTAGAAATGAAGAAAAAGGAGGAGAATATGGGTCCAGAAAAAGTAGGGCTAAGCCATTTTTCACTTTGTTAGCTGTAGACAGCTTAAAGCTGACTGACAGTCTATTAGTCTTGCAAAGATGTAGGAACCCCCTGTACACAGTGATTATGTGGCCATTTGGCTGGAGATCAAGGGTACACTATTTTCTTACTTGACTGAATAGCAAATTGGTTGGTTTCTTCACCTTGATTTCATTGTCAGTTCAAGAGAAATTTAACTTGGAAATCTAATATTAAGAACTTAGTACTTCTGCATCTTGACTTGTGGCAGCTGTTCAGTGCATACCAAAGCCAAAAAGGCCAACTCCCAGAGATGAACCAGGATTACATTTTTTGTAGAGACAAGAAATGATATATTCCTAGAACTAGAAATTTTATTTGAAGCCTTTTAGTACCCTGCACTGGACTACGGATTTAGGCTGAGCTGAGTCTGGAAGACAAACTGAAAAAACCCTCCAAGATATTGGCAAATCAGTGACAGTCCTAAAATCTTGCACCTTAACAGTTCCTTGTTTCTGTCCTCATACATTTAGAAGACTACACCACAGCAGGTCAGATCACAGCTTGAGTAAGCCTGGAAGCTCATGTTCAAAAATTATTAAAAGATTACAGATTTATGGTCAAATGAGTGAAACAGAGAGCTAAGATTTAATAGAGCCTTTTGCTTAGCTAATCATTTTCACAGCCCTACCACTCCTCCCCACTGTCTCCCCCTTTAGATTAGGGTTGCATCCACCCTAATGGGACACATTAAAGGAAGGATATAAGATAAAGAACAAGATACAGAGTGACTCTTTCCATCACACAACCATTCAACTTTTGCAATCAGTAGTTTAAAGCTTCATTGCTTCCTTTAAAAATATACTCCTTCATGATAAGCTGTCCTATGATACAATTTTTAATTAAAAGAATCATGGACTCATTCTTGTCTGAGGACATATTTCTGATTAATGCAAGGGCAGAAATGCTCCCAGGTCGAGTAAAGATAGTGTTGTGACTGAGTGGTACTGCATGACCTGTACTTCAGTAATTGTAGAACTTGGAAGATAATAAATGCGGCAGTGTTGCAAGATGAACAAGAGTAATTATAGGAGAAAGGTTCACGAAGGCTGTCTGCACTGTCAGGCTCTCTTGAAAGCTGTTTCTTGCATAGGCAAAGTTACAGCATTTCAGGGAGTGGGTATCCAGAGCCAGCCCTACAGCTGCCAGCTCCAGCTGTAGGCACACCTGAAGCCGCTTTCTGTTCAAGTTACAAAGCATTATATACTTTTCTTTGCAGAGTATCTTAATACATAACAACCAATAAGCACCATACACAACACCTTTACATTTGCCTATAGCCTATCATAACTACTACCATCACCATATTATAGTCATTATTATCCAATCACAGGAGTAAGTAAGTTACAATTTAAGCTTACAATGGAAAATTCTCAGACCTCTTTTCTTCTTCCTACATCAACATTTCTTGTTTGCCTGCGATATCTCTCTTTTTGGTAAAGACATGTTTTCTATTTACTTATGCTCTTCTTGAGACTTATTTACTTGGTGAAAAATGTGTCTTTGTTTGTAGTCACATACCTTTGTCCTATTCATAAAAATCTCCTTCCAACTCATCTCCAACCTTTGCCTTCTCAGTTACTCAGCGATCAGTGTTTCAGCAAAACATCTTTTACTCTATATCAAAACTTGCTTTCATTTCTATCTCATCCC
Source organism: Corvus moneduloides (assembly GCF_009650955.1). NCBI lineage: Eukaryota > Metazoa > Chordata > Aves > Passeriformes > Corvidae > Corvus > Corvus moneduloides. The sequence continues at coordinate 28,989,504 of NC_045479.1, forward strand.
CAGTTTCTACATTCAGAGATCTTTCTGCCAAGCCTACATACCTGTGAAACTTTCTTACCAAACTTTCATCCTCTCCAACAAGTAATCTTATGGTTGAAGAAGCCAAATGTCACCATAAAAACCCCAAATGCTTGACCTGAAATAAAACACGTTATCCCTGCCTCTGTTGTCACAGACTAGCACCATGGTATTAACTTAATCGCATTAATTCGATTTTACAACTGGCCAATGAGAACTACCAGTGTATCCAATTCTGTAAAGACTTACATGTCCAACTAGACATATAGGAAAGGAAGGAAGAATTAAACAGCTGTGAAAGAAATAATAAAAATGGAAGGCTGCACAATGCTCATTAAGCAGTTTGAGATAATTGAGTATACACATATATTCAAAAGATTCCATACCTACTCAGTTGTTTACTGCATAAGAAATGCTTATTTGTATGCATCTCAAAATAAAATAAACTGCTTCAAATTTTGCTACACAACAAGAACAGATTTGTAGCATATTGTGCTGATTACAGTAGAAAAGACCAGAAGATGCAAGTAATTCTATATAGAACTCTACAATAAAAAAAGCAAAAGCATTAAAATAAAAGCATGGATTTGCTGTTTATCAAGTGAGCACCATTCACCTCAAGCAGGAAAATTATTGAGCATATAATTAAATATTTCATCATAAAACAAATATCAAAAGAGCTCATCCTACGTTTGTCAAACAAAGTGAATTCTGATATTTTCTGGCAACTAGCTGCAGATATATTTTTTTAACTACATCTTTCTTGGTGAAAAGTGCACAGAAGCAAAATGTAGTGAAGGTCAGTGTAAGAGCTTAGTAAATGTTTCTTTGGGATAACCACACATTTCTTGGTAACTTCTTGTAAGTCTTCATTGGTGACTACAGTTCCAAATTTCATACCATATCCCAACATCTGATATATTTATGATATTCATAAATAACATATATTTTACAAATATATGAGAGAGATTTTTAATGTATGACTTTTCGGATCCAGTTTTTGCATTCTTCTGATGTAATAAATGTATGTATTAATTATCATGCTTCCAAATTTGTGGTACTTAAAAGAAAAACACTTTCTAGTAACTTCTTGTTTAAAATACTCTTTTATATATTATATAGTGAAAATTGCAGATTCTGTTATCTGTTGTATAGGCTATAAAAAAATTTAAACCCTGTTAAAATTTTTATTATTCAAAAATTTTCAGCAGGCAATTTTCATGGACAGATGCTGGCACAAAGGTCAGTGGAAATACTCTCATTGATTTCAAGAGACTGAAATGAGCCCAGGAAGAATCTACTTCTAGCACCAAAAAATTACAAAATCCCAGTATCTAAACTGTTTATTCAGAAAGAATAAAATAAATTCCATGTCATCATCACCAGCCAAAGTATTTTAAGAAAACTTAGAGATCTTGGAAGAAGAACAATGTTGAAGATTACAATAAGGAAACCTGAATGACATTTTGGCAAGATATAGGTTCATAACTGCAAAGTCTAGGTGATTAAGTGTAGAAGGAAAGATCTTATCTTCTCTCAGGTTTCCTGCAGTTTTCATGCATGCACAAAATTTGGGGATATGCTCCTTCCTTGTTTTAAGGTCACTTTATTCTTTCATCATAATGAAATTTCTCAGGAAAAAAATTGACAATAGAAGTTAAAAACACACAATGACCCTCAAGTTCTCCATTTTTCTTGTTTTTATAAGAACTAGTATTCCCTGTCTTAATTACACAGAAGACGAAAAACTGTGCTAATGACAAAGAATTTCTATCATAAGATTTTTCTTATTACCTCCAGTAGCTGCCTTTGGGAAGTAGCAGTTAACTCTTCAGGGAACTTCTGTGCAGCCTTTTGCATCAAAAAGATTGCTCTGGATAGCTTATTCCTTTTAATTTTTTTCATTATAAGTTCTTCTATAAAACAGATATTTTAAGACATTTGTAAAACAGTGACAATAATTTATAATACTTCTAGAATCTTAATTAATAAGCCTTACCTGATAAATATTGGAAAGCTCCAATATTCTTCTCCTGAAATTTACTAGACTTAAGACTTCTGTCAACAACTTGAGCACCTGTGTAGAAAGGAAATACTGAGTTATTTTGATAGTGCTATTGCAAAAAAAATTGAGTGAGAGAGGTTAATATGTAGTTTTACAGTAAAGCTGTGCTCCATCTCACGTTCTTTTATTTGGTTCAAGTAGAATTTCTTGTACAGATCATGCCACAAAAATATTCCACTGTCCTGCTCTAACATCTTTAGTAGTTCAATTAACACCACAGAAAAAGAGAGGTTTTGTTTGATCATAAGGAGCAGGGCATAGTGCAGCTCTGTAGTGTCAAACTAATACTAACTTTTAATTAAAAAAAAACAAAACAACACTAAGAATGAGAGAAAAAGCTGAGTATTTTCAGAGGCCATTTGGCAAGAGTGGGGTATCTGCTGGCTGGAAAGATATAGAGACAACTTCACAGGAGCAGAAGTTCAAATTACCAAGAGCATGGAATAAAATATTCAAGCCATTATCTAGAGAGAAAACTAGCATTACAGAAAAAAATAAATCTGCAGAACATCCCTCAATTTTTCTTTACTGTAAAAGAAATATTATAAAGGCACTGTAAAAGTTAATATTATACCTAAATTACAACAATGAACTGCCTAGGAACTATGTCTGTTAGTGGCAGCAAAATTTAACTCCCATTGGTTGAGTAGAGGTTGGAGACTAGTATCATGTAAATCTAAATTCTGCAAATTCAGAACATTATTTCCGTCTATATGTGGCGTACATCAGCTCCTCTTCAGAAAGCAGATAGTCCTTTACTCCTTAGTACTACATAATATACTAACAAAAAGACTCTAATCAAGTTATGAAGATTATTTATCTTTACTGAAACCTACCTTGTGTAATTTTAAGAAGTTTCACAGCTACTCGATGTTGGGCCTGAATGAGCTCCAAGTGTAAATCTGTTACAAAACCATTATCTGTTCCTGTTTTATCATCACCACATCTCAAAACAGAATTCAAATTCTGATCATTTGAGTCCACCTAATAAGTAGGAAGTGGCAATTAAGCAAATACAAACTTTTACTATTTAGCTTACTGCATTTTTCTTGATATTGGTATTATTTCAGTAAACTGACAAGCACTGAAATTTCTTATTTTTGTAAAATGCAGTCAACCAAGAAAGCATGGAAAGAAGGAGAGAGACCAAACAGAGAAAGCATGGATAATGGACAAAGAAAAATAGACAAAATCTGAGAATCAATAGAAAACTGGATCAATAATAAAGACAAAACTACAAAAAATGTTTTACTGTGTTACCAGTCCACAAAACAAATATCATATTGATATAGAATGATAATATTTAGAAAATCTGAACTCACATCAACAGCAAAAATTTATTTTAATGATGAACAGTTGCAAGCAATAAATATGAACAGGATTTCTGCTCTTATTCTATACATGAAATCTATACATTAGAATTATTTCAAAAGAAAATGTTGAAGAAAATCTAAATGAGTTCACAGTTTACTATTGAAAGAGAAAAATGCTATTTCAACTTTTTCTGGCTTTGGCTTTGGCAGTTAGTTTTCTTCATAGTAGCTGGTATGGAGCAGTGTTTTGGATTTGTGCCGGAAATAGTGTTTATAATGTCAGGGATGTTTTCATTACTGATGAGCAGTGCTCACACAGCATCAAGGCCTTTCCTCCTTCTCACACCACCCCACCAGAGAGGAGGTTGAGGAGGCACGAGAAGTTGGGAGGAGGCACAACCAGGGCAGCTGATCCCACTGACCAAAAGGATATTCCAGCCCATACAACATCATGGTCAGTATATAAATCTGGGGGAAGGAGGAAAGGGGTGGATGTTCGAGTGATGGCATTTGTCTTCCCAAGTCACCACTACATGTGATGGGGACTCCTGGAGTTGGCTGAACACCTGCCTGCCCATGGGAACAGGTGAATTAATTCCTTGTTTTGCTTTGCCTGTGTGCAGCTTCTGCTTTCCCTATTAAACTGTCTTTATCTCAATCCACGAGTTTTCTGGCTTTTACCCTTCCCCCAGGACACTGTGAGGGACCGGGTGAGCAGCTGTGTGGGGCTCAGTTGCCAGCTGGGGTTAAACCACAACACTAGTACACAGAGATGTATTTTTATTCTCTTCTTACATGGGCCAGGAAGGTGAGGTACATTTGATAGTGCTGAGATTTCTAAGTATGAAGAAAATACAAGGTATATGTCACCAAAATACAATATATTACTGATAGATTTTGTTGCAGTGTAGCTTTTTGTAAACCTTACCTTTCTAGAGCAGTTGTCAAATATCGACTTTCCATCTCGTGAAAGGGTCATTAACCAAGATGTGTTCATGTCATTAATTGCTTTTTCGAGAATTTCATAAGCAATTTGTAATTGTTCTGTAGGAGTTTTCTGAAATGAAAACCCATATAAACACGTTTTATTACATAACAGCATTAAAAACTATAATATAGACTATCAAAAGTAATGTGCTTTTCTTTTTAGCTGTTGAAGTTTAAAATTATCAGATAATCTTTACACAGGCACTACTTCCCATACTTTAATATACAAATATCAATATCTTAAATTTCAAGTAGGACTCTTTTTCCTTCAGCTCCAAAAAAAAAACCCCAACCCAATTACTCAGAGTTAGCTTACAGCAGAATGAATCTGAACTTAGAGAATTAAGTAGAAAACATAGTATTTTTCACAAGCAGTTTTTCAGTATTCCATTAAATACTACTAAGAAAACACTGTTTCTTCAGAAAACACCACCTTTAAGTAAATTGTCACTAGACTAAACCTTCTCCATGTGTGTAAGCCTTAAGACATATCACTGACAACGCTCCTCAACCCTCAGGCTAATGCTTATCATTTGTCCTTAACATGCTTCAGTAAGTCATTTGATTGGACAACTCTGCAAAGTGCTGAACAAAGCAAGGACATTCAGGATGTTTTATTCTACATGATCCTTACAAAAAGAAGGAATCAAAAACACAACCCAAAATACTTTCCTAAATGAAGCAAGGACTAAAATTTCTACCATCTTAATAGAATGTGCTATTAAGCAATTTAAGGCTAGTATTACAGATTGGCATTAAAAAAAGGCATACAGTGGAAATTACTGTGCTCATGCTGTAAAAAAAGTTTCAAATACAATCTCTTCCATAAAAAAGATGGATAAAAAAGACTCAGGTAAAATTTTCAAATTTTATTTCATTTGAAAAAATATCTTTGCTTTTTTCCTCCGCACTAGCAAGATGGTGTGAAACATTTCATCTTTGTAAAACTAATACAAAATTGTATTAAAAGCTTCAAGCAATTCTTTTTCTATACAAAATCAATGTATCAATGAAGATAAATTGGACATTACCATCAGTATTTCAGGCATATCACAGGTTTCATCTTGCAAAAGAGAGGCACTTCCTCCTTTTCAACAGGAAGAAAAGCAGAAGTGAAAATTAAATAAACCCAGAAAATGTTAGTACCATTTGATCAGCTCCACTACTAATTTTGAAGTCTGGCAATAATTCCATTCTTCAGTGTTTGACTGTGAGAGGTAATGATATTGTTTCTTGAAAAGCTTGCCAGGGCTGAGACACACAGCAATGTATGTACAGTTACACTAATACATGATATGATTATCCAATAATATTGTATTTTAAAGGTACCCTATATTTCACAGCCGCATTATATCCAAGCTAATGAAACTAGGACTCATTTTGTAGTTCCTCATATTTTTGTAGCATTCATATCAATTCTCCCTTTTGAAATCAACTCAAATCTATTATTATCTAATTCACAGTAGATTTAGTGTTAATTTCACTTATAGAAGGATTTTTAAGTATAGGAGGTCATATTTTTATGACAGATACTATTTCATTTTAATATTTCTTGAAGTGGTATTATCACCCTTTTAAAGTTTGCTTTGATTGTTTAAATTACTTTCATTTATGAAGAATGCATCCAAACTTATGTTTTCCTCTTCAAAACAAGAGAAAGCAAGTTTTTAGTTCTTGGTTACAACCCTCTAATTTCTTCGCTGAAATAAATTATATTTTGCCCTTTCAGAGGAACAACCTTCTAGTCACTCCTTGTGCCACTTTTGCATGTTTCTTTTTGCTTGTTCACCATCTCTTCCTCTTATATGAGAAGATTTGTATTCATTCAGTATTCATTCAGTGTTTATTCAGTATTCATTCAGTAAATAGGCTCTTTTCAGCACAAGCATGTCATTGACTGTCAGCCTGTTTTGACCTATGGCTCCTATCTATTCAGCTTTTTTTCCTCCAAAAAGACATATCTAAACTGAATGAAAAAGAAGGGGTGCTACAAGGAGGATTCATTTAGTCTCCCAGAGAACATTACGATTTTCATAGCACCACCAAAAACAATACCTACTCAATACCTAATAACAAATAGTAATTTCCCAAGATTTTTTTACTTCTGAAAGTGCAAAACTACTATAATTTCTTTCTGTTTCTAGACATGGTCTAAAAAGATCCTTAACACTTACTCTCTAGTTGCTGTAAAACATTTATGAGAATTATGATTCATATTCCAAAATACACAACAGGGAACTTTTAAAAGCATGTCTAAATATTCATATTTTACAGCATTAGTCAGGTTTAGGAAGGAAATATGTTTAATGTGATTGTGACAGCACATCCCAATAATGTCAGCCAAGTTCAACTTCAAAAACAATTGAATTACTATACAAAAATCAAGACTATGTAGAGAAGAAAACCAAACTGATGACCCAATAAATGCAAAAGCTTCAGTATGACCTCAATATTTTCCCCTTTTGTTTGGCCTGCAACTAATCAACCAGCATTTGAATGCTCCAATGAGCCACAGCATGTACTCCCTTCCGTCTAGGCCATATTCAAAGAACATATCAGTGATCCGAGGCTACTCCAAAGGGGCTAAGAGACATGTAGAAGACATATCAGGAGAGTGAGTAATAAGAGATGTAATTCAAAATGGGGTTACTCCAGTAGAACTGGAAATGTAAGGAAAGAAATAATAAATCCTTGGAAAAACAGGTTTCATTAGCTCCAATTACAGATTAAATTTTGTGCGAAAAACGTTGTCCTACCCTTAACAATCTCCTTAAAACATTTTTTGAAGATGTATGTTTGTCACTTTTCAGCTCAGAAAAGTTCCAATCTTGAAAGTCATTCTTGAAATGACTCTTTTTTTCTTCAAAGCTTTACCTTCTTTTTCCTTAGATTCACTTGTAGAATCAGCTACATTTTCCAGTATTGCAGCTAGACATAGTGTTATCTCTGCAAACATTACATTAGTGTCTGCTATGTTGCTCTTCTCCATTATTTCATTTATTATCCAGAGTATATGAACCCACTAAAAATGGGAGAATGAGAAAGATAAAAAATAAGACAGAGCTAAATCAAATTTTTGGAAGACATTAATATATTACAGAGGTAGACAGGGTTTTGCACTCAAAATTGTTTAAAAATATTCACAAGCATGCACACAACTCCTTTCCTGGATCTGGCTTCTTTTTTTGAATGTCACCAGACTAAGATGCTGAATTTACACTGCTCCATAGCTCCTGTTCCTTCAGACATCAGACTTTTTTTATTTTAGAATATTATTATTCCTGCATTCCTTTTGCAAGGGCTTATGAATGTTCTACAGCCATAACTTTCACACCTTGCTCTAGTGCAGTAAGCCTTCCAGTAGATTTGATTACATGCCTCTCATTTATCTCCATATCTTCCCACTTAAACTCAGAATAAAAGAGACCCAAATGCTACTGTTGTACATACAGAGGAAAATAACTATACACTACCTTCTGGGGAACCTCTGAACAGTTTTACTTTATAGGGTCACAAAAATAACTCCTCCAGAAACTGGTTAGCATCAACTGGTAGCCCAGAGAGCCCATTTCACCAAGAGCCTCTCTCACAGGATAAATTCAAGGTAAGGCTGTGACTCTATCCAGTGGGCTGAACACTATTGACTCCCACCTCCCTTGTCTTCAGCTGTCAGGTTTTTGCCACTTTGCTCAACCGATCTAGGGAACTTTCTTGAAATATCAAAAAATTTATATTTTCTGCCACAACATCCCAAATTCTTGTATCATGCCCAAATGTTTTCACTAATTTAGCTTCTCACCACCATGGCCCACTGGCAGAGTGAGGGTTACTTTACTGCAAAAAAACTAAGAGATATTTTGATACTGGCACACGTGAGCACAGTGTGTTCAGAGTGTATATGCAAGTCGTATTTTTGGTGAAGAAGATTTATCTGCATTTTACCATAAGAAAAGGTACTTAGACTGGATACCAGTATTTTACTGGCTTTTCTATAACAGACTGCATTCACATTAAGAGAAATATATTATAATGAAGGACTACTTGGTAAGCTTCATGTTTGTGGATATATTCTAAGCAGTCACTTCCACTCGCTTGGATTTGCTGAAGTTCCATTTTACACTTCTGCCACAAACACATTACTACATCAACAAGTATTTCTTTGTCAGGATGGACATTCTGGAAAGAAAAAACAATATAAATGTGGAAATGGGTAGGCATATAAACACACAATAACCCAGTATATAAATAGTCTCAACATTTTTCAACACAAGCCAATAAAATATGTCGCTTTCTTATAAGGGATGACAACATTTTGAAAGCTTTAGAAATACCTTTAAAAAATTATTTCTGGTAAACCACCCAAGCTTTTCTTCTCTCAACAATATAAGTGCATTTGGAGGTTTGGGGAGTTTATTTCCTTTTTTTATTGACAAGCTCTTAAAGGTAACACAGAAAACGAAATCAGTGAGATGAAAATTACATGGGAGCAAATTAACTATGATGCTGTAATAATTAATACATTCTGGAGAAATTTTATTTTTATTACAGTATTTAAATATTTGCAGAAGAAAATCTAAATTAATAGTTTCATTTTGCTTGACAGAGTACTTCTATGGGCTGTTGGTGCATCTGAGATGATGAAGCACTGAAAAACAAACAACTAGAACAAAATTTGGAGTGAAATATCTAAGAACTGGAAGAAATATTAAACCCTATCTGCATCTTGCAGAGACAATAATTAACAAATTCAAAACTCTCGTCAGTTAACCTCTTAATTAACACATTTTAAAAGGCAATAGAGTTCCATCTATGTGTTAAACACATTCTGAACAATGAGTAAGGATCAGTACACATCTTTATCACCATTTATAGCAGAGTTGAACTAGTATCTCAGGTGCAGTGAAACCTGATATATCCACACTACCTACATTCTCATATATGCTTGAGTTAAGATTTCAGGGATATGGATAATAAAACTGGGGGGGGGGGAGGGACGGGGAAGTAAATCAAAATTACTTTTGCCACTGGTTTGGTGGCAGCAAGCTGCAAGATTGCCTCAGCTATATATCACATAACTTCACCATCAGTGAATGTTCTGTTAACCAGGGGTGAATTTGTCTTTCTTCCCTGGACAGATCAGGTATCAAGGAGATGTGCGGGGAAGTGTAGAAGAACCAGTAGAGTTTAAATCCAAGTAATTGCCTCCATACAGAGGTCACATTAAAAACTGACAAATCATGCTATCTAAAGGTATCTGTGGGGTACCTCACAGGCAAGCTATTTTGACTAAATATACTACACTAAAGCTAAAAATGTTTGTGCTCCAGTTACATGCAAATTGTGGCAATATTCAAATTATATCTAAAATAAATTTTGCAGTTAGGATATATGCCATGTTAGCAGAACAGATTTTTTCTAGGGAAACTTTTTCATTAGTCTTTTTGATCACAAACTATTTTAATGCAAGTGCTAGTAGTGGAGACACTGCACCATAATTTTTTCCCCTCTCAGTAGCACATTAAGGGGAAACTGCAGTTTGAGCAAGTGGTTACTCTGGGAATAAACCATCGGATACATAATGGGATTAATTCCATAGTAGAGACTTCAGCACAGAGTCCCACTCTCATTGGTTTTGTTGTTGCTGCTGCTTGTTTGGGCTTTTTGCAGCGAGAATTTACCTTAAAGTGCAGACATAGTGCACTTTAAGGTAAATTTACCTTAAAGTGCAGCTATTAAAAAGGCATTATCATTTCTTAGGGTAACTGGCCCCATTTCTATAAATATTGCAGAAGTGTTTTCCACAGCTGACCCCACTTAAATCTAGCATATGTAAGGAAATTCAATCTCTGCTTGATTAGCTGATACTTGCAATCAGCCCTATGGTCTTCTAAATAGATTTAATATCTATTAAACAGTTTTAAAGTAGCCTTATTACATAGCATTTTAAAAAATGAAACTATTTGTTTTAATCACAAACTGATAACATTTCATAAGTGCATTTTTTTCACTTTTTATATTCTTGCAGTTTGTTAATCATGTAACTGATTCCTTTGATCTTCAATTATATGCATTCAGCACAGATTAAGTGATCCACTGAAAAAAAACGTGTCTAATTCTGTTATTACCTGCTCAGATGTAGAGATACAGGAAAGCACTGTCGTTGCCAAAATCACAAGATCATGAAAAGGATCTCCATGCTTTAACGATTGCTCTACATTCAACATTTATAAAAAATGGGGGAAAAAAGGAAAGGCAAGACATACCTAATTTAAAACTTAATTTTGAAAATATCTGACTTACTAATATAAGCCAGCAGATAACAGTCTAAGAAACAGTAAATTCAGAGGGGAACTGATAATTCCAAGTTTATTCCTTTACGTGAAAAGTGAGCAATTCTATTTTTAGGAAACAGAAAGTTTTCAAGATATATTCAGGTTTTTTGATTGTCATAGAATTAAACTGCAGTTGCTCTAACAAGTTTTTCTTTCTTCTATGTAAAGAAATTTTGCATAAATTAAGTATAAGAACAGACAAAGAAAACCCTCAAAAATCTGTTTCACTTTTTTCCTGAAAACTTTTCTGAAAACATTCAATAATTTTACATCTTCAGTTATAACCTGACACATGTTTAACACACATCATGCATTTCCCATTTAGGGAAATGGTATAAAGGCATATTTTGGCAAATGAAAACTGGAAAACATAGGTGGCATTTTCTCAATCACTACTTTGTCGTAGACTACGGCATGAACCATATTACATAGTTTTTAAATAATCAACAAAACCTCTTGCTGCAAAAATATTTGAAATTCAGACACAACTATAACTGAACAACACTCACTTCTAATTGTTTGCGTCTTTTCAGAACCTTGAGGTGTGCTGCCTTCTTTGCTACTATCGTCAATAACAGAAAAACAACATTCAAATTTTCCTGGGAATACTACAGGTTGCATCAATGTAAGAAGTTTGAGTTCTATTTCAGCTTTCTTCCATGTTGGGTCATCTTGAGCCTAATTGAGAGGAAAAAAAACATAGAAATTAGTCTTTAAAATACGTATTTTGAATACTCCCTACCATCATAGGAAAAGACTAAAGAATGTCTCAATCACATCCAGATTACCTGAAGAAAATTGTCAACAAATTCAAGAGCAGAATAAAACACGTCCCACTCTTCATAGCTGAAAGCTAATTTTACAAATTTCACAGCAGCATCTCCAGACACACCTTTTTCTCCTGCAGTGATGACAAAAATATTTTCTCTGTTTTATATATATGTATTCAGAATTTTTTTAAGTCTGATTTTTTTTATTTTAAAAATTTGGGTATTGATAAATACAAAGATAAATCTCTATGTGTTTCTGAATAGTCAGCATAATCTTGAACGATGCTTTAATAACCTTAAAAGAAACAATAGCTTTACCTTTTCACAGTAATGTCTATGCTTACATGCTGCTTTAATGATGTATCTGCAGCCATAGAATCATAAAGGTTTGAAAAGACCTCCAAGATCATCAAATCCAAACTCTTAACAAATACCACCATGCCCACTTAACCATATCACAGTGTCTTGTTACATTCAAAAGAGGCTCTACATTACTGATATTAACATACCTGTGTAGAGAATACCAAGGATCTAGTCCTTGCTGTTGCAGGAAGAGCTTAAATCTGGGATCATCCTATAATGACTCTTACCATCAGAAATTTAGTTTAAAAATTGCATAGAAACACATACAATTCTTTCAAGACAGGTAAACATCTCTCATTACTGTGTCAGAAAATGCTCATGTACACATAGGGAGCCTATTTCCTCACTCTTGAAGTTTATCCAAACCACAGTAAGGCAGAAAATGGACTTCTTGGTCCTTGGAACTCTCAGCAAGTGTTTTAGCTAATATATTCAGCAGTGTTCTGCAGTTCTAACAATATGCCACAGTTTCTGTCATGAGCTGGAAGGGACCCCACAAGGATCACCAAAGTCCAGCTCCTGGCCCTGCACAAGAACCACTACAAGAGGACACCATTTGGCAGACTCTTTATGTATTGAACTCTTAGTAACAAGAAAATTAACTCTGCTTACTGAGCATTTGTATCACTGGGTAAAAAATGCTTTGAAATTCAAAGCTATCTTACCTGTTAGCATCAACTGCAGAAGAGTAGATGATGGATTAATTATACCAAAATGCTTGGTGCCACTGCTCTCTCCGCCTTCAATACAGACAACTTGTTAAATAAATTTATAATCTATTTGACTTGTTATGTTCTATTTAGCCAGTAATCATATGAAGAAAATATCATTCTGAAGAGTACTTAGTCTTTACATATCCTTTTACTGACAAAATATCTCTATACCCAGAACTATATTCAGCCCAGAGCCCAGCAAAAGAAAACTGTGGAAGGAACCATCAAGTCCAGTGTTTTTCGCAAGTTTTTAAATCTAACTCTGGATGGATTTTTTAAAAAAAATAGAATACACCAAACACCATGGTATTTTGACCTTGCCTGGCTTCCTGACCCCCATGCGGCTGCTCTATCACTCACACTTTGCAACAGGACAGGGAGAGACAGGGAGAGAAAATGAGATGGGAAGCTCATGGCTGGGATAATGCCAATTAAGTAAGAAAACAAAGCTGTGACTGCAAACAAAGCACAAAAGGGAATTTATTCACTATTTCCCATAGGTGGGCAGATACCCAGTCACCTTTTGGAAAGCAAGGCTTCCAGATGTGTAGCAGTTGCTTGGGAAATCCCCCCATCCTCTCCCTTGGCTACAGGTGTAGTTGCTGACCTGGATGGGTTTTGGTGTGGGTTAGCTGTCTGGTGAGTTCAGGTCAGCTGTGTCAGCTACATCCTCTCCCAGCCCCCTGCCCACCGCCAGCCTAGTGGCCTTTGGGGAGAGGAGGGTTGGAGAGACACCCTTGAGGCTGTGCAAGAACTGCTCAGCAGTAGCGAAAACACTGGTGTGTTAACAGCATTGTTTTAGCCATATATACATGGCACAGCACAGCCTGTAAAGGCTGCTACAGAGAAAGTGAACTCCAACTTGCTTAGAAAATATATGCATGAACTACTGCAGATGTTTCCTGATTATAATAGACCATGGAGATCAACCCAGATTTTTATCTTCTCTTTTATGAAGATATGCAAGACTACCTGCTTTTAAGGTGCTACTGTTATAAATTAAATATATACCTTCAGGCACAGTCTTCTTTTTTAATACAAAAGAAAAAATAAAATGGAGGTCTGGGCTCCTCACCAACAACACCATTTTGGCTTCTTTAAGCTGTTACCTGAGAGGATTTCTAGACCTGCAGAAAAAAGCTCAGAAGTGACATCACGAATTGCAATTTCATCAGGAACAGGTGGATGAGGGGGCAATAGACTCCTGCTACTATCAGACAGTGCTTCCAGGATGGCAAGGAACTGAGCTGCAGCACCATCGAACATTTCCACCAGCAGCCGCTCGGTAGAGGTGCGAGGCCACGACAACTAAGTAAGAAAAGGTAATTTAAGCCCTGTGACATCTAAACCGACTTGCAATAAAGCAAAATTTTCTTCAAAACATTTCTCCATTAGAAAGTAAGTACACGTTCAAAACAGAAAATAACTACTGTAAAATATATTGCTGTTATTAATGTCATGCTTCAGAGGCATAGCAAAGCCTCATGCTAAGTGGGTACAGTACTTAGGAAGACTAATAATTTCATAGCAACCAGACACACTGCTGCATGGTATTTCACTTCAAAAATAATACAATAGAAACTATGAGGGAGAGTATTAAAGCCATGTACTTTAAAGCCATGCAGATCTCTCCTGATAATTTTCTAAAGTAATAATTAGTACATCTTCTCTTCTTTCAAGCTTGTTCTGAGTTTTGTTAATAAATTCTGTTAACTATGAAATTGAAAGAATAAAGCTTTCTGCTTGAGTACAGTACCATGCATATTTTGAAGAATTATATCATATTTTCATCACATGACAAAATAAAGGAAGAGAAGTATTATGCAAAATGTTAGACTTACATCTACTGCTTTTCTTGGGTTAAGTTTTGACTCACGTCGAGTGTTCGACTTTCTTCTGGATTCATATACTGCTCTCTTGAAAATCATCACTGACATCTGGCACAAAGAAAAAAGTAAGTCAATAACTATGTGATGTGTTCTGTTCATAGAGATTGTAACTACTCTGCCTTTTTATAATGAATCGCAGGATGTGATACCTTTAGAGTGGCCTCTCTAAAAATCTTCTGTGTCTCTGTATTTTCCAGAGAAGAACTGGTATTTTCTAATCGCCTCAATTCGTCAATTTTAATCAAACCACGGCGAGCAAATATCTGCCCAAAGAATTTAAAAAAATAAAAAAGATACTCTGTGTTCATATTCTGTATGTTGATATTTAATTTTAGAATAATACTATTCTTGAATTTATACAACTGCAAAGAGCTCCAATGAAAGCCAGATCCTGAACAATTGAAAAGGAAAGCAAAACTTTTGCAAAACACCTTTTGTATATAGGCATGGGAGCTGGCCAGTGTTTCATGCTAGAAGTCTGTGACTGTGAGTATATTACAAAGTGTTGTTGCATTTGAGTTGATTACACATTTACACGTTGAGACACATCTCCACTTTGCAGCAAAAATTTTGAATATGGACAGAACTCTAAGTACATATTATCTGATAATAAGTAGGAATATTTAAATAAATATTTCCCATTTGATTGCATCTGAAATGCCACAGAAGATAAATCAGGATACCTCTCCATGAATGCCAGCTTGACAATCAAAATAACACTGAGAAACTGCTGTATACAGGGTGGCTCTCCATGTCAAATAATGCACAGATAAGAGCGGAATGGATGATTCCATACATACACTGGCCCACAGTAAGTATTCCAGGACCTGTATTGAAGAAATCTAATTTCAAAATGAATGCATTTTAACCTACATAAATATACTTACTATTACTAAAGGACAAAGACTTACCCTCACCTGGTAGAACAAAATGAAAGGTGGGGGGGGGAATCACAGAAATTGTATTAATTTTTAACATGTTTTATTGAATAAAAAGCATTCCTCCTGCATATTGTTGGGTTTTTTCTATCTTAAACTGTGGTCAAGCACTATATTTTAGCCTCCAAGCTACCTTAACCATGCCAGTTCACTATAATCTTGCCACCAGACAGAGGTCCTGCCCTTCTCTCTTATCTGCTCTTATCTTGAGACTTATGCCTCTCTTTTCTGGCAGCTCCAGTGATCAGTTTTCAACAGGATCAGCAAGCTTATTTGGGATGCAATGGAGTCTGTCTTCTGCAGTGAAAGCCTGTGCTTACATTAATTCATACCCATGGAACCGGACTTATGGCCCCTAACTTGCAGGGCAACGCAGTCATTGCAGTAATCTAATTATAATAATTAGTCCTACTCCATCGAATGAATAGTATCTGTACCTTCCTTTTCTTTGGGTCAGCTGTTCCCTGAGGTACATAAAATGTGCACAACTTTAGTCCTAAATTAAGTCAATATACAAATTTTATTTTAGTCTGGATTTCAAGAATCTGAAATACTGATGATCAATTCCTCTGTTTCCTGTAGAGAGGAAACTTGAATATGTTAAAGGAGGTGCTAAATCACTTCTGTTTTTAATAGAAGATGTTCAAAGGTAAAAAACTTTTCCTGCTCAGTGGAAGATTAATAAAACAATGCATAAGAAAATATACTGTATTAAGGCTAATTCAAATTCTGTTCAAGTTTTAGGAGAAAAGAATAAAGCTAAGAAACAAAAACTACTTTCAGAAAGAAAAAGGAGGGAGGAAAGGCCAGGTTATTTTTATCAAGTATTTACAACTAAAACCCTAGCCACCAGGTGTCAGCACATTTCCACATTTTAAGAAACAAAAGACCAATTCTTGGGACATACCTAGATGCGCAAAATAAAGCACCTGGAATCCTCTGAAACAGCCTAACATATGGCACTTCAGTGTCCAGCAAGACATTATGCTGGGCTTCATTCCACAGCTGAGGAAGGAGCAGACTCAGGAAGGCATGAGGGCTTAGAAATCAACCACTTTGAAACACAGACTTTTAATTTCCTTGTGAAAAAGTACTACTATTGACAATGTCAGTGAAATTGAAAAGTCAGGGTACAGTGTTATGCAAAACACAGGTGCATTCTCTAAACTTCTGCAAATTTTTCAACCCCTCCTATTTATTTTGCCCTACCTTAGCAGACTGACCCATCATCATCAAACGTCTGCATATGGTGTAAATATGGATAGCACCTGCAAAAAAAACCTAAAATAAATAAACAGGAAAGTTCTATAATCCTACATGAAATTTGTTATGCTAAGCAACTCAATCTTATTATTATTATCTGGGCTGTTACTTCCAGAGAAAAACAATTTAATGACTTTTCATTAAACGAATGAAAAACTAATGATTTTTCTCTAACAACTTCTAATTTAGAGAAGATGAAGCCATTAAATTCTTCTGCAATATTAGTTTCAAAAATACCTACACAGTGGAGCAGTATAATGTATGAATGAAATGTTAAGAATTTACTGTATCAAATTTTTACTAAGTAACTCATAGAAAAACAAATCTTAATTTCATCCCCAAATGCTAGGCTCTTTAAAACAAAATACTACCTCTCCTCACAGACCTTACCTTACATGATTCTTTTAGTCCATCATAACACTGTCCTGGCAGACACCACCAATACTACGTGATATTAAGTATGATAAGTGACATGAAGAAAATTGAAAGCGAGTAGAGTTTTTAAGAGCATCAAAATGACTTAGAAATAAAAACCTGTCAAAAATTTACTTGACTTAAGCAATGTCATCAAATTTTCAAAAATCAGTCCTAGAAGTATAAAAGAAAGACACTGCAATTCTGGGAGACTAAAAAAAAAAAAAAAAAGCCTATTCTTCTGTCTGTATGAATGTTCAGAAAGGGACACCTGTGGCAGCGGGAGGCATCACAATGTCAACTGTCATAGCTAGAAGGGTGTTATTATCCCAATAAGCTCGAATGGAGCAAGTATTAGGAAGATTTCTTTTTATCAGTCAAATGTGTAATGAGGCACAAAATCTATTGTCTGAAATTGCAGAAGAATGCTCAGGAACTGGGGAAAATCTGAGAAAATCCTACTTCTAATTACAGTAGATTATTGGCTAGGATTGGTACAGAGACCTGTCCCACACACAGGCAGTGGGATGTAAGAATGGCAGGTGAGTATATTTTAATTTTAATTCTTCTCAAACACACCTCAAATGTAGGGACTGAGGGCAACAGCAGTCCTGGCAAAACAAAAGGATAAGAGTTTTGACCAATCATAGCTCAGAGAAAGTGTACATTTTTCAAAATGAAATTAAGAACATATTATCTCCTCAATTTATATTGCAACAATTGCCCATGGTAATTGGTTGGTTAGAGCGTGGTGCTAATAATGCCAAATTCAATCCCTGTATGAGCCATTCAAGAATTGGACTTGATGATCCTTGCGCGTCCCTTCCACCTCAGAATAGTCTGTGATTCTGTGAAATTCATGCTCATCTGTTTACTTTTGACTAAATAACATTGCCTTTCAAAGCAAAAATATACTGTTGTTGTTCCTGAAATTAAAATCTTGATAAATTATTCTCTGTGTATCTACTTTGCAGAAGTTCCATTCTTTTCTCAATTTTTTCCTAATTCAAGCATTTACAAGCAACACCCTAAAATCTTACATAGGGATTAAAATTCTTAAATGCCATACAGTATTTTTAGAATAGTTTTATTAACAACTCCTCCCTTCAAAATACTTTCAAAAATACAAAGATGTAACAGCAGACAATAATTTTCTACTCTTAGAGCTGCAATCCGCTTTTCAAAAAAACTAAAAAAAACCCAAAACAACAAGCAAACAAAAAACCATCAAACCAAACCAAAACCACAACAAAAAACCAACCACCAACCAAAAAAACCCCAAGACATAATGAACTCATCAAAACAAACATTTTATTGATAGAAAAATCTTGAGGGTTTTTTTTTGCTAATCAGGATTCACTCCAAAGATGTCCTTACTTTTGATTTTATTAGTATATTCTTAAGCAGTTATGATGAAAAAGCTGATGCTTCTACAACAGTCCACCTGAAAAGGCACACTGTGGAAATTTCAATTTTAAAATCCCTTCTACTTGAAAAAACAAAAAAATTACAAAAAAAAACCCCGACTGTGATTGAAGACTAACTAGAGATTTATTCATGACCCTTAGGTTGACCTCAAAGAGCATGTATAAAAGTTTCCCTTCACAGCTTTGCTTAGCAAAGAAATGGAAATGGAAAGCCTGAGGTACCATTGTAGATAAGCCAACACAAATTCTCCTGAGGTAGAGCCACTTGCATAGTGAGTCGTAAGGAGGTCAAGACACTGAGACAAGTCTGCAGGGACTCTTGATTCTGAAGATTTCTGTCACTGCTGAAAACCATCTGATAAATGCAAACATTTCTTGCTTGCAAAGCATGGAACTAAAACACATAGAAATATAAATAAAGTTAATTAAAATATAAGCATATGTCTGTTCACGTCAGCGAAGTACAACAAAATGGTGAGTAGGAAAAGATTAAGCATACCAGAAAAAAAATCAGCATGACATTGAACTTTTCTACACTTCTCCATCTATATCACCAACATCTTATTTCTACTCTCATCTGTTACTTTTCTCTTCCACAGACAGATTTTTCCTTCTCTTCCTTGTAATACCTAATGTAATGTGACCTCAGTCATGCCTGGAGTACAGCATCAGCTGAACAAACAACATGTGAGAAAATGAGCTAAGTGGGACACAACCAGTCAGTACCTATCAATCTCTCAGAAGCCTTCTAACCTGATAACATTTGAAATTAAATCTTTTTTTGTAGTTAATTCACTGAAACTGGAGGTTTCTATCCCTGAAACTCCATTTCTATGATTTTCTTAGTGTTTCATTAAAAAAAAAAGGTAACTGTGGAAACATGGCCAAAAACTTTACATCTAAAGCCTTTAGATGTAATGATTTGAGACATTATCATTTTCCATTTCCAATTGTAGGGATCATTGCCAAACTAGATTCCATATCTGAAAATTTAGGGATATCTCAGTCTGTAAAGTCTAAGTTACAAAACAGGCATTTTGGTATAGACTTGCAATAACATTTGGCACTAGCATTGGTTCAAGGTCTAGGTAGACATAGAGAAAACAGCATCTCTGGAACTTCAAATTTATTTACAAAACATTTTTAAAAATTCATTAACATACTCTTTGATCATAGTCTTTCTAGGAAGCTAAATCATATTTTAAAAACAAAAAACATAATACAAACCAAGTATCTCTTCTATCATGACATCTGCTTCCAGCTTTTAAGCAAACAGTCTGCTTTCTTCTCTTCACTAAACGCCTATTTACACTCTAACCCTGACTCGAGGATATGAATTTGATTAGCTCAATATACAGGAGCTGCCTACCATTTCTGTTCATTGCTCTTGATCACAGAGTAACTTGCATTAGTTAATTCAAAATACCCAACAAAGTATGAAAAAGTAGAGCTTCTCAGCAAATAACTGCTTAAGGTAAAATCTAATACATTTTTTGCATTCCCCCCTATATCAACTGAAATACTTTCTTCAACGTCACTCAGCTCCCTAGAGCTTAAAGCACTTAGAAAACTATTCAGCATTCTGCCCTCTTTGTTCATAGCGAGCAAATAAGCTGTGAAAAACATAACATTGCATTTTTAACTGCCATGACCTTTCATTACAAGTCGTACTTCCCACACTTATGGTACAAAATACAGGAGAACATTTTAATTGTCTTGCACTCTGCCTGGTTCTTAGATCATCCAATACAGAAATTTCCAAAATTGCAGGACATTTATCAAATTCTGCCCATATCCTGATTCTGACAGTGGATAATAGCAACTATTTCAGAGCAAAAACTGCTGTAAGCAGTTACAGAACACCGCATTCAGAGAAAACTGCTTTTTTAACACTATGTTGATGGTGGTTGGCTCCTGTCACAAAAGCATTAAGCACTTATACCCTCTTAAAAATATACACCAACTCCAGATGTTCGTATCATACATATGATCATTAAA
This sequence comes from Corvus moneduloides, assembly GCF_009650955.1. Taxonomy (NCBI): domain Eukaryota; kingdom Metazoa; phylum Chordata; class Aves; order Passeriformes; family Corvidae; genus Corvus; species Corvus moneduloides. The sequence goes on from NC_045479.1 coordinate 29,009,994, forward strand.
TCTCAATGCAATTTATATCAACAAACTATTAAAGATTAGTCAACGTTAATATATAATTCATATTAAGTACATTTGTGGAGGATACATTGGGCTACTTACTTTGAATCTGTAAATGTCTTTAACCAGAAAAATTTTAAAAACCCACAACCTACCGTAAGTGCTGCATTTTTGTCTCTGAAACCATTTGGGAAAAAGGCAGATTTAAAGCGATGTGCATCATCCATGACATCATCAAGGTTTACAGAAACGAACTGCTGAAGGTATCTTTCATAGCACTGCAGAAGTGCCAACTTATACTCCTGAAAAACGGATCATATGTTCTTTTTATTGTTTGCATATTACATTTCTATTTCTATAAAACATGTTATTTTTTTATAATCTTTATATAGCAAAGTATCAATGTGAAAGAGCAACCAGAAGTAAAGCACTATAGTTTCATACAAATATCCAGCAATGCAGTGTGAACACTCAGCACATGAAAGGCTGAAATACTTGAAAAAATTACTTGTGCTTTACAAGTTTTAGTGAGTTTTGTTTACTCTAATCATAAATACGACATATCAGAGAACAATTATAAAGCAGGGTCCTGGGCTAACATAACAAACTCAAAGAGTTGCTGGAATATTCTGCGGCTTTGCAACAGTAATGACAATGATACTACACTTTAGAAAAAAGTACTCCATAATGCAGAACTTTACTAGCAATATATAGACATAATCATTTCTCTCTTCCTTGTTTCCATGTTGTCAAAGCTTTTTCTTTTTTTTTTAAGCAGAGAGGAAGAGTAAGATGCACTAAAAAAGACTGAAACAAGTGAAGACTGGAATTTAAATATGGCCAAGAAATCAGCATTAATAGACCAGAAATTGCCACTGGGTCTTTAAGAGGATGTTGAGCCTCATGTCTCATTCCAAATAGAGCTCCCCAGCAGCCTGTCGAACCACTCTAAAATCATGCTGACTCTATGGTTCAGCTCTGACTCAGATCTGGAAGTGACATTTACTGAATCATCACCACCACTTCCTGCAGCAAGGATTACATTTAGGTTTCTCTACCAACTTCACTAATTCTAGAACACACACAAAATACATTCTTGAGGAAAAAGTAACTAATTTCTGCTGGTAAAAATGATCCTTTAATATCTAATCACATAGAATTCTTATTTTCTTGCACTCCCTTCTTTTTTTCAATATAAATTCCTTCCACCACAGTGACACCTTAAATTTTTAATCATCTGAGGAGTCCAGCTCACATGGCCCTATTGTCCTCTTTGCAGCCATACACAGAAACTTTGACTTTCCATGGAGAGCTATGGGCAGTCAGCCACTTACGTAATCTAATACATACACTCAGGCTGTGATAAAACTTAGAATCCAAAGCTGTGGATCAGAATACCATTACGATAGTTATTGATACATAACAAAAAGGTAAAGTCTCTCCTAACAGTTTAAAATATGTGCATATGACCAAAGATAACAGGCAGATACAGGCACACAGGGAGGCGGGGAAAAAACGAGTCAGTGCTGATCGTCTGATGACTAATGGACTAAGCAATTTCCAGATATATGACTTAATGAATTTAGGTGTGTCCTAAGAAACATGTAGTATATGTATTATAGGAAGGAATCTAAAGGCACTAAAAAAAATAGCAGGAGGACAGAAAGCTAAGCTGGTGCTTACCCACTGACTACTCATATGCAATAATTATTTTTTAAGGACTACACATCATTAAGTATTACATCATGTAAGAGCAGGTTAAAATTTAAAATACTCAATACTAGTTTTCAACGAGGAGTCAAGAGGGGTATTTACAGAATAGGCTTTACCCCACCTACAGAGACCTTGGTTTTACACCACATTCATCCTTCCTGTAATGCATTTGAAATTTGCAACATCCGTCTCCTGTTGTTTCTATTTATTTTTTTCAGGGAAAAAACAGAATGAAAACTAAGTTTTCATTCTAAAATTAAGTCAAATTAATTCACTTAAAAGTGGGAGTTCCAAAAGAATAAAGTTCAAAGTTTTAGGCTGGCCAGCAAAACAACTTTTTCAACAACACTGATAACTTTGCTGTAGAAAAACGCATTACACTAGAAGACTGAAGTTGCAAGCAGAAGTCTTTACTCAGAAACATGGATTTTTTTCAGGCAATCTAGGGTCAGGTCATTAAGCACCTTGAATGTAAGGACCAAACTATTTTGGAATGCTGCTTTAGGAAGCCAGCGCAGAGTACAAAGAGCAGCATTTGATACTTTTGAAATAACCTTACTGAGTACACCGAGAACAGCCTCTCCCAAGCACTAAAAGCTTCATGTAATGTTTCCAGCAATTCCTAAGGCTCAGAAGTAATGAAAACTTTAGGAATATATAAACATGAAGAAAACATTAATGTAATTGTCTAGGCGATGCTATTAACAACTGCTGCTACTCAAGCTTCCTTAAGAATTTCTGTATGTCTAAACCCACACCATGAGTCTGCACCTTCAATTATAATGGCTCCACAGTTATGGACTCTTCTACATGCCTTCTTCAGCCTACCAGTGAGTGATGAGTGCTGCTGAAGCTCAGCTTCAGCTGGCTGTTCTTTTTTCAGGAGCAGGCCACTTTTATGGAATTCTTTAGCACACATGCAATGAAGGATATAGAAGACTTCATAACATCTGCATGATACTCCTGCCTTTGTCGCAGCCTGCGGAAAAGCTCACCTAGCAGCCACACGTACACACTCTCCATAAAGGGCACAAAGAGCATTTCTCCTTGCTGCATTCCGTAAGCAAAGGACATAAGAGTGAAAGAAAGTTTCACTGGACATGTTCCTCATAAAGATGGCCCCCTCAGACCACCTCGATACATTTCCAATTACGCCCTCTTCTTTTTATTTATTTTCTTTTATTCCCATTATGTTAAAAAAATAAGTAGAAGTTACAGAACTGGCTTTCTAATGATACATCTCTGAGCTGCTTCTCAGTGTTGTTTAGTAACTACTCTTGAAAGCCCCAGATTTTATGACATGACCTTCAAACACAAATATCACTGAGCTTGTAAACGGCTTACCCTTGATGGATTTTTTTCACAGGAATCGCAAAGGACAAATAGTATATAAAAATATATTTGCCTTTTTGAGTTAGATCATCAGTTACTAGCCTGGCATCCCATCTCTAACAGTAGTCAGTAACAGATGACTAAGTAAGAGTATAAAAACAGAGTTATCATATAGTGAAACATCCCCCAAATACTCTCAGCCTTCAACAATCTAGCTCCTGAATCCCTTTTAGTTGTGATCTACCTTTTTTAAGGAGACCAGAAATGCACACATAATTCAAGATGCAGGAGCATCACCAATACATATAATTGTACAATGTGTAATTGCACTCTGGTTCTTGTTCTCTGTTCCTCTCCTGACAATTCTTCTTATTCATGTTTGGTTAACTGAGCATTGAGTTGAGTCAGTGTAACTGCTCTACCATTGTCAATTTGTACTTAAACAGCATCTGAAGGCATAGTCAGATATTGTACTATACCATGCTGAAACATCAAACAAATATTAAAGAAAGATTTTGGGGTGTTTAAAAAGGCAGTGGGTGCACAGAAAATACAGATATAGAAAAATATTAAAAAATCAGGGCAATTTTACAATAAAAAGCAAGAGATACAAACTATCAACTCTCACTGGAATTATTTTGTAAAAGTTTTTGCTACTTTGTAAATAGCTTCCAGTAAAACATCATTAAAAATTAAAGTAGCATAGAAACATAATGAAACAAAGACTGCGATTGAATTTTTCTGATTTCAAATGACTTACTTTGATCTGCGCAAGGGCATCACCAACTTTCACAAGTCTTTCATTGTAATACCACTCTGGTAGTCGTGGCTTATATTTGATCCAAATGTTAAACAAAGTATTTGCTCTAAAAAAAAAAAAGATACAGGAGAAAAGGTTTCAGATTAAACTGGCAGTAGACCTGTCATAACAAGTAAACAAATCAGGAAGACTTCAAATTGTGAGAACTCCTTTCTTCCAAATCTATTTGAACTTCTACACATTTCAAAACAAGTGATCATTAAAACCAGATTTAACAGGCAGACAAGGACATTTCTGGGTTTCATTTCTGTCACCAGTTTTTATCACACATTTTAAATAGGATGAATTTTCTCCCATGTAAATTCTTAATAAAATGTCTTAGTATTAATCTTCTTGTGTTGTTCAAGCACAGTCACAAGTGGAAAATCTTTCTCAACTTTCAGCTAGTATTTAAAAGGTTCTGTCTGAAGCAACAATCTTATATCTTAGACTCAGTGAATTACAGTTCACAGCAATTATTGGACTGCAAACAACAAATGTTATAGAAGGAAAAATTCCCAAAATAACAACATATGTCAGGTAGCTGCAACCTTGAGAACTGGTAGCCATGGAATAAACCATAGAGTTATAGAGTATATAGACCTATGTTATGTAGAGCTCATGGTATACAGAGTTAGACCATCAATCACGAAGAAGAAATGTTCGGGAATTTTAAATTGTAAGGGGCAGGATTCAGAGAGGGCCAAATGACACCCTTGCTAAAATAGAGAGGATTTTATGGCAATAGTTATGATGCTCTTCTGCTGCCTCTGTCTATTATTCTAGCCACAGTTGTCATCAAGGATGCCTTTGTGTAACAAATTGCCTATTTTGCTGAACCAGCAAGCCTCACACAAATGGTAACTGACTCTAAGCAGTTTCCCTCTGCTACAGAGACACTGACTACATCGTGCCAGTACTACAGTGCCTACCAACTGTGGTTTGACGGCCTCATGCCCTCATGTGTACAACTTCCCCACACTACACTTGTTTAAGAAAGCTACATTCTAGCTGGAAAAACAGTAACTGATCAGATAGACTGCCAATAAGCACTGGGACTTTTTCATTAAAGAATCCCCTTAGCAAATCATTACCAGTATTGACAACATTCACAGTGTCAGGCATCTCTTATTCTCTTAACAAATCACTTGTACAGAAACAGAGTGCCCTGTGAAACCGCTACAGCTAAATTATTTATAGGTAGCAGTTTATGAGGAAAGAAAACAACTGAAGAAAGATAAATTAACATTTAAAGACATTAAATATATATATTTAAAAGAAATTATAAATTATAAAGATTTATAAACTATAAATTATAACGATTTATAAATTATAAAGAATTATAAAGAAATTTAATATATATATTAAAGAAAAATATCCTTCTAGCTGAATTGTCATGCATAAACCATATGCTTACTAGTGTGAGGTGGCTGGAACTTTTCAACATATCTTAAGACTGGGATGGTAGACTAGAATGCAAGACTCTTACACTGTCTTCTGACATTCAAGAACTTGGAATGCATTCTCAGAGCCTCTCATACAGCTCTTCTTTTCAGCTTATAAGAACACTCCCAATTAAAACAAAAAGCAGAATAAATAACATTTTTTCCACACAGAAAGCTGGGAGCCACCTTCACATTTCAAGGTGAGACAGATGGATTTATGAGAAACCTGTCAAAATGATCTTTACGGCAAAGAATTGCAACAATCATAACACTTTTTTTTTCTAAAGTATCATCCCAGCACAATTCTCAGTTCTTGAAAGTAAGCAGCAAGGAAATAAGTAGGACATCCTAGAGGTGTATCCTAAAGGAAAAACGCAGTAACAGCACAAACTAGGCCAAAAGCAACAATCAGAATAAAATGTTCTAAGGCATTTTTAAGGAGTTAAGGAAACCACAGCCCAGTGTAATGAAACGCTCCTCCTAAATGGGAATGAGTCCCTCCTGGTCCATCCCTAACAACTAACAGCCTGGGTGGGTACTGACTTCTTATACTGAGAAAAATGTTCCACACCAGTATCTGCAAAGAGGCTCCAAAGCAAAGGAATCTGTCAGGCAGCTGAGCAAAGTTTCCTTTGCTGTTAAATGAAGAATTTAGGAAAAGACTTCCAGAGACCAAGAGATTTGATGGATATTATAGGGAAAGGGGGGAAAGAAGGGGGAAAAGAGATAGCAAGAATGACCCTGGATAAAGCTCTGGAAAGGTAAGACTAGTACATTTCTTTAAGACTGATCAAAGTCCCCAGAAATGGTCATCTTCATTTTTTGTTTTGAATGTTCATATTAACACACAAGATTCTTTGATATAATAAACAAGTAACAAATCTGTAAAAAACTGGTTTAGCAAAGCAGTGACAAACCTGACCAGACTTTCAGCTTTAGTGGGAAGATTAAGGTAAACTGATTCTTCTACAATGCCATGACTAACTACAAGTGAGTTCATGACACAGGAATGTTTCTTTGACACAGACAAAAGAGGAGAGTAAGACACTTCCCAAACAACTCCTCAGCCTTTCCTTTAAACAAGCTGTAGGACACCAGAGTAACAAGTTAAGCAAGTGAAGTCTTACAAAAAATAGTGGACTGTTGGAGCTCAGAGATGAAATTTCTTTATCTCCAGCCGTAATAGAAAAAAATTCCCTAAGGTCAACCCATAATAGTGTGCACAGGATAAGGCCCACGTGGCTAAAATCTTTACTACAAGTATAAAGAATTCTCTGATACTGATCAAAAGATGTCTTATTAAATAAGAGTGGCTAAGCCACACAAGATGAGATAAAATCAATATGTCAAGGTAATGCTTTGATGGCCCTGCTGCCAAGAGAAATGGGGCAAAACAACTTGTTTAGTTGAGGAAAAATTACTTTTGATTGCTATTTCTGACTGAAAAGATTTGTGATACCAGTGCAGGTCCCTAGTAATTTTTGTTTCCTACATTAGAACATTTAAGTGCCTAAATTACAGCCTTTCTGTTCACCTATAAACACCAAAGGCTGAAAGAGCTGGATGAATGAAGCTGATAATTTTATTTTTCTAAATTGAACATACTTGCCACGTGGAAACTGGTTTTCTTGTTGCTTGAAGAACAAGAACACTTTGATCTCAATCCATGCCAGGGAAGATAGCTGGACACATGACATAGCAAGAAGTCTTTAGAACATTTAGGAAAGCATCTGTAATAGCCATTATCTTCAGAAATTCTTAGGACCAGCCAGACTAAGGCTAGTTCTGCAAGCAGCACATGCTCCACTTTTGAGTTATCAAACAATGAAGCAGTAGGGAGAAAAAAACCTGAAATTTCACAATCACAGATAAATAGTCTTGACTTTGCTAGCTGCTTGAATATATGCTAATAATCAGAATTCCAGTCCTCTACCTCTGTACTGTCCCTATACAAATGAAGAATGCCTAGGGATGCAGAGCTACTGGGAGCTTCGTGTTACACAACATTCCCAATGCCCTGGAATTTTGGTAGGGATCATTACCACCAGTGACTTCTGGGACCAAGACCTTGATAGAGTCAGTTCTCATCTCCATGATGAACATGCTCTCGTGCCAACCACAGTATGCACGGTCACAGGTCACATCCACAAAATACAAGTTTGAATAAGACTGAGCTTACTTAGGTCAAAATATTTGAGAGGGTGAAGCAAAAAAAAGTTTGGAGACAGTGTTCACAAAAACCGATAACGTGGCACTATATCGCAAACAGGTCAGATTCAGCATGGCCACCTCCCAAACAGAAGATACTAAGAACACATAGAAGAATCATTGTTGGCAATTTTGGTAGTGTCTGAAGCAGCCAAGCAGTATTACTTCTCAGGGGGCCTAGAGAGGATAGCTTTCAAAATAATAATACCTATCAGCTAAAGCTGAAAAACAAGGTCAGAAACTACAAAAAGGCTTCAAAATAGCAAAGCACTGAATTCGGCTGCTGAAGCAACATAAAAAGCCAACATACTGAGATTCAAAACACTTGAGGCAAAATCCTAGAGACTGATACCTGCATGATACATCTAGGCCTAGATCCGATGATGAACATGCCCCATAAACAAATTAGGAATCCAGATAGCTTAGAATAGGAAAGATCTCCAGATCAGACAAAGGCCAGGCTGCAGAATCTGAGTACCTTCTGAAAATGTATACCTCCTTCAGAGTAGGGTAATTTGTGGACTGCTTCCAGGAAACTACTGAGTGAAATATGCAAGGGTAGAAGCTGCACCTAAGTGGTAAGGTGTAACCACCCCCTAACCTAACTCCTATGCTGTTTTTGAATGAACTTTTGATAACCTGGGGAACTTGTGAGGTTTATGTTAAAGACCTGTAAATTTAGAACAGAGTAGTGTTCAGATAAAAACAACAGAAAATGAACTATTTATCTTAACAGAAGTAGTTGAGCTCTTATATCACAATGTACTTAAAATGCAGCAGGGAGAGCTACATGAGAAATGCACAGTCTGTAAAAGACATATGCATGCACTATGAATCATACACTGATTCCAGTTGCTCTATCTTAACTGCATTACAAAATTTCGACTTATGCATACCCACAGATATGCATGTATGCGAGCAAACAAATATGCACTATTATACTTGCCATATGCTCAGCCTGCATCTATGTGTATAAAAATATACCAACGTAGACAGAGACATATGCACAAAAAGAGCCGTGTGGCGTTATCCTGGTGTAGCCCTACTTTTGAAGGCATGTACGTGCCCACAAGCGTTCACCCTCGCACACAGCCGCACACGCTGGTGGGCTGCCAGTCCCTCCAGCACTGTGAAGGGATTTTCCCACCAGGAAGCTCAGGCAGCTCTGACAGAACCAACAAGTGGTGCTGCCAACTTCCACAGCCCCTTGTGCTTTTCCCCTAAAGCACTGACGTGTAGAAAGTACTGGAGGGGAAAAACAAGCAGTGTTCAGATTTCTGAGGGGTTTTCGTTACAATGAAAACCTAAAAAAATAAAAAGGAAACGGATTGCCGGTCCTTTGGCACACTGCTGGGGAAGTTTGTTCGGCGAACAAACTCGTGGCTATCTCCCAGTCCAGGGGACGCAGGGTTCCCAGCCCAGCCCGTGGCTGCGGCGTGAGGAGGGAGCCGAGCAGGGGCGTGCGGAGCGCCGTGGCGGGGCCCGGCGGGCCGGAGAGGGCAGCCCGGGAGCGGCGGGGCGGCGGTGCGGACAGCCCCGCAGGGCGGCTGAAGGAAGAGAGCGAAGGAAGAGGAGTGCGGCCGAGAAAAGGAGCCGAGGCAGGGGCAGAGGGAGCGGCGAGCGGCTCCCGGAGGGGGCGGCAACGCGGGAACCAGGGGGCGGCGGCGCAGCCCTACCCGTGGCGGTGCAGGTCGTGCTGCGGCGGCTTGGCCTCCCCCGCGCCTCGCAGCCGCCGCAGGGAGCCCAGGACGCGCCGCAGCTCGGCCTCGAAGCTGTCCACCACCGGGTTGCCCCGTGCCACGGGCCCGAAGAAGGCGGCGTGCGGGGCCTGCGGGCCGGCGGCGGGGGGTGGCCTGGTGGGCTCCGCCATGCTCGGCTCGGCCCGGCCCCGGCGCGGCCGCGTCGCTGTCTCCGGGCAACGGCCGCGGGCAGCCGCCCCGCGGGGCCACCCTGGACAAGCCGGGAGGTACCACTTGGGCCGGGTTTTCCACAGCCTTTTTTCACCAGGGATGGCACTTTGCACTTGCTGATTGTGTCACTGTGCCTACTGCACGGCTACGCATAAAAGAAGAAAGTGTGCTTATCCGCTAAATGCTTATATTTGCCTATTTAAAAAAAAAAAAAAAGGTGGCAAACTAGTAAACTACTAGCCCGTATTTATGTTAGAGAAGGTGCCTATAGCAACCTATGTGTTTTGAAGTTTTTTAAAGACATTGTAGTAAAGAGGTTTGGGAAGGATGTGAAGGAAACTGACTATGTTGCCATGCTCATCATCATGGTGAGCGTGAGACAGCTGAACTGAAAACATGAAAGTGAAAGAAATGTGGTAAGTGAGCAGAGAGTCCTGGCAACCTGGGCCTTTGGAGGCAGTTTCTTGACACTCAATGGAAAAGGATCAATAGAGACTGGTAAAGCGAAGAAACACTTAAAAAGTACATCCAAGTAATTCATAATGACAGCAAAAGAAGTATCCTTCCAACAGCTGGAGACACACAGCATCAGCATGCTGAATCACTGGAATCAGAAAATACTGCATTAGCAAGGTCAAAGAAATGACATGGGAATCATCTAGATACTATTCTTCCTTGGAAAATTGGGAAGATGCAAAAATATTATTAATTTATGACTAATGTGTCTGACTCATTTTACACATTGGTTTTGTATTGTTACCTGCTGGGAGATGTGTGGATCCATTGTCCAACAGGTATTGTGTGACTATAGGAAGATCTAGTGATAATGGCTATGCATTTAGGTGGGAGCAAATTTAGACAAAGCACAAGAGGGAGTGGGTTCCTCAGATATCTGTGGAGGAGGTAGAAAATTAAGTCTGCAATGAAAAGACATGGCAAAAAGATTTTGATGCAGGAATTTAGAAGTCACTGTGTTCAAAGACAAATTTTACAGAACAAATGAAATATGAGAACTTGGCTTGGACAGCAACTACTGCAACATTTAAAGATTTTGCCTGTGCTTTGCCATGCTAACCAAAGAACTCCCTGTGATGGATACCGGATGACTAATAAAGCACTGGCCTCTTGGGAAAGGTGGCCTGTGCCACTGTAAGTATTGCTGGTGGCATCCGTTTCAAGTTCCTATGAAGCTCTGAGCTAGTTTGCCTCACTAGATGGTGCTGCATCCCAAAGGGCTGATGTTCACATTCATGGAATGCAGAGAGTGCTGTTCTCAAACCAGCAGTGCCTAGAAGCTTCAAGAGGAACTTGAGAGACTGGAAACGAGACTGCTGAGTAAAACTTTACATATCTCTAATATTTGGGTAGCAGATGGTGGAATGAATATAACATTTGCAATCTGGATTCGTTTTTCAGCCATAGAAACAAGCTGAGTCAAGGAAAACAGTAAAGAGAAAGGGAGGATAGCCATTCCCCAAAGGGCAAGATTGCAGAACTGTGTAAAGATAAGGCCTTATCCACTGGGAGGTTAACCAGGGCGTAGCTGGTCAGCCAGCTCATGAAGAGTGATCAGTCTAAAATTCCTGGGTGAGAGTTCAACATGATCAAAGTATGCAATCCCTGCTAGGTGGAGGTTTAATGTATGGAGGGCAGTTCTCAGCACATAGGGTGGACCATAGCAAGGAACTACACTGCCACAAACACTATGGTGTGTATGTTATTTCAATTTTGGATGCTTACAATATTGATTCCTATTTTACTGTTCTGAGGAAGACTCAAGTTTAAACTTCAGATAGCCTCCATCTAACATTTAGTGCATTGAACATTTAATTGGGTCCAAAAGTCAAAAAGGCTTATAGATAAATGATTAGAACCTTTTAACTTCAGAAGGAGTATAGATTCTTCAGAAACATTCAGCTTGTATAATCTGATCTTTACAGAGAAAAGCCTGGTGTATACAAAACAGTAAGAGAGTGATGGCTACTGAAGTTGCAATCATGATAGGATAATTTCCTCAAAAGATAGAGCATACTTGTATGACTTAGAAAGTTTATAGCAATTCTTTGAATTACATTACATTAGGGTCCCTACACCCTAAAAAATGTGTTCTGTTGATTAGAAAGCTAATGATTTATTCATCATTGGTAGGTGAACATTTAGATAGCAATTTGAATTACAGTAACATTAGGGAGAAGGTAGGATAGATTATAAAGCATTGGCATGGACAGGATCCCAAGAAATGGAACTTGAGGAAATCCCCTAACCCAAGCATAGAAGGTATAGCAACCTGTGTTTAATATCACCGGGTCAGATAGAGGGAAGCTGCCTCAGAAATAGAAGCACACACAGAGAGTTAACTTAGCAAAAACCCATATAGGAAGTGTCTGCTCTCATGGCTATGGGGCTAAGAGTATACTTGAGCTGGAAAGGAGGAAAACCTTGCTGTTAACTCATCAAGCTGCCTGCTTACTTCTCATGTGTCAGTTCCTTGCGTGAACAGCAGTGGTTACTAAGAGCAAACAAAGGGGGGAAACACTCAATGATCACAGCAGAGTGTGCAGTGATATCTGGGTATAGGGGCTGAGGTAAGGTCTACTGCACACTATCTAGTACATCAAAGTTTGTTTCCTATGGATAATTTGGAGATGCATGTTCAGATCCCTTTCTAGGATGCTTGCAGCAAATGTGCACTTGAATTATGGTGCCTATAGACTTTGATATTCAGAGACAAGAGGCAGCCAGAGATGCTGTATTACCAGACTTCTGCAGGGTAACTTGACAGTCCACAGAGATTTGAAAGGGCTTCACTTACGTCATCTCCTCCTTGATGCTTTCAGGAAAAATAGTCTGAGCTGAAAAGGTTCTGTGCCACCACTTAGTATCTCAGGCTGATAGGCTAATGAAGACACGAGAATTTAAAATAATGATTAACACACTTATGTACTACATATTCAAAACTGGAATCTGAATTTACTCTACTTGCAGTATGCCTGCCTGATCCTTAGAGCCAGTGGGAATCCACTTTGTGTAGGCTGTTCCCCTTTGAGTAGGAGTGAACTGTTGGATTCAAAAAGTAGAAGAAAAGCTAGAGAAAGAAGCAATAGCAGGTGTGTGCTGATTCTTATGGAGAAATTCAGTTTGTGAGTTAGTCAAGCAAAACAAGGTCAAGGAAACACAATGTCTAATATGACAGTACAGCATTTGCTATTCACATGCTATAGGGGAATCATATATGATACAAAGTAATAGCTCTAAGTTCCCTCATAAAAGTCCATAAGAAGCCGTCAAACACCTGGAAGAAGTAAACTAAGTTGCTGAATGCCGGGAGCACTGGCACTTTATAAATGTAAAGAAGTAGTCCAATGGCAGGGGGAAAAGGAAGAACTTGTACAGAGCTTACAAGAGGCAAAACACATGGTAGAATTAATGTACCTTCCAAATAATTAACTGTACAGGAAGCCGAGAGGTGCAGCAGACCTGCAAGCTTCTTGCTACCACCTCCTGTGGCACTTGTCTATACCTACACTTATGAGACAGATATGGGAATACTGGACCTTTATGGGCAGCTATAAGAGATTAGAGTCAGCATTTCCTTCCCACCTCCTTGCTTCTGGGCTGTTTTTGGTAAAGCTGCTGGTGGCTTACTGATAGTGTCTTTAGGCTCAGATGCCTTACTTAAATCTGCCTTTACACTCAATCAAAATTTGTGGATTCCTACCCTTATCTAAGGGCTACTTAGTACCTTCCCACAGGAAAGTTAGTAAGGAGATGAGAGTCATGTTTTGAAAGGATTTGTTGTTTTTTTGCTGCACCATGAAGAAACATGTCCTGAACTAGGAAGGTTCATGCCTGGTTGCAAAGGTAGGGAAATGTGAAAAGATGGTGGGAATGGCTTACTTAGGACACCATACAGCTTTTCAAACAAAATAGCAGTTCTTTACTGAGACAGCGACACATATGTGTAAAATATTTCAGTACTCTTCCTGTCAGTGAGCAGTGTACACAATTTATCAGAAAATGGCATGGTTTCTGAACTCTGGAACATAAATCAACAAAGTACCTGAGACATGTGTGTCTTTTGACAAGCAATTGATGATCTTTAAATATATAATGAAAGCAGAACTGGGACAGTTTTAATGCAAGTGAATCCTAGGAGAAGGAAAATGCTAAGTTTTTTACTTGAAAATGGTTCTCGACTTCCTTTCTGATCCAGTTTGTCAGTGTTGTAAGAGGAAGGAAAAGGAGTGATCAACACAAGAAAGAACTGCAACGGCTGAGAACTGTGCCAGTGCCAGGTTCTTACGGAGCTGCGTTCAAGCTTGGGGTGACAGTTGTCTCTGTGTTTTTGTTGAATCATATGAAAGGCTTCAGTGCCAATCTGTAAAGATGAAGTGAGAGCTTTCAAGGTTATAATATATAAAAGTTGGTTTTTTTCTTTTAAAACCTGGGTGTGAATGCTCACAGAAAGGTTTTCTTGGTTTCCTTTTATCATTAGGAAAATATTCTTAGGCATATAAATTAATCTCAGTTGACTTGCAGAAAATGGGAGAAGTGATCTTGTTCAGCTGATTTTTCCCCCCACTGCAAAGAAAGTGTAGGAGTGTGTAATGTTTGTGTGAACAATCTGTGAGATTTGACTCACCCACTCAGGTTGTATCGTTATGCATTGAGTGGGTTAAGCAGTCTCTGGGGAGGGAGATACAGCAGGGGTTTTATATAGCTGCTTGAGTTTGTAAGAGGTTTAAATTGAAACATGACAGATTCTGAGATCTTCATTATGGACTTAAGTACCAAAGGTAGCAGTTGGAAATATGAAAATCCATGAGAGACTTTCCAAAAATGGAAATACTGCTTCAAGGAGAGAGTTTACCTACAGTTCATGTTATTTTCTTAATTTTTTAAAGATATACTTTATTCCAGTTTACAAATAAATTCTACTCAAGTAGACATCAACTGATGATGAGGTTATTTTGCAAAGACTTCTAGGAACCTGCAAATATTTAATCTGAGAATGTACTATTTTCAGTTCACTAGACAGACCATGGAGGAAAGTTCGTGTCTCACTCAAAGATCTTGTCTCAAATCTCAGGAAGCTGTAGGGGTTCTTCTGGTGCAGAAGCTACAGCTAAGGCTAGTTTAGAGCAATAATAAAGATGTCTTGCAAAAAAGCCCTGTAAGTCCCTTCCAATCATGAAAAAGTGAAAGTATGCACAAGATTTTTAGTGATGTGCATGGAAGCTGCATTTTAGAAAGACGCTAAAAATGTGGAACACTTAGGTGTGTGTATAAAAAAGCTAGAGAGAGTCCTTAGCTAAAGACAACATCCAATTTATTTAGCAGAGATGGCCAAGGTAGTTTTTTGCCATGGAATGTGAAGTAGCAGAGATGGAGTGTGGAAATTATTTCTATTTTAGCTACATTCAGCTTAAGCTGATTGCTAGGAGGCCATCTAGTAGTTAGATTTGATTTTGGAAGAAAAAGTGATGGCGTGTTTTGTTTAAAATATATTTTCTTCATTTCATAAATATTCTCAAGACAAACATTGAATGAGAGAAAGTATAGCCTATTCCAAGAAATAAATTAGTTCTGAAGATTTTCCCAAATTCTCCTGAAGCCAAGTATGACAGTGCATTTTTATTCATATTCTCCTGATGCACATTTGCTGTTTATAATTCTGAGCTGCTGCAAATGCTGTAGATAGAAATGATCCTGGGGAAATTACACTATTGTTTGTATATATAACTCCTGAGTAGCCAAATGCATCCTTATCATAACTCTGTTGTGCATTTGGTCTGGGAGTATTCACAGGATCAAAATAGACTCTTCTAGGAATTAACCATTGGCAACAAAAGGACACCCAAAATAACCTGGTGATGCCCTCTAGTATTTTTAGATCAATGCATTTCTGTTCAGGTCTTTTCTTACTGCATTACAGTATGAATTTTGAAACTTTTTGACAACATTGCTTCCATTTTCCATTCTTACTAGTTTTGCATTTGCTTGCAAGAATATTTCACTCCAAGATCAAAGTATCTGCTGATTGAGGTTTTTTCAAGCAGCTGACAGAAGTTGTTTTGGACAATAGCCTGACCTTGGACTAGGAGATTTAGCAGCCTGGAAGTCAGCAATAGAAAATGACACAATGTGGAAGAGTAGTTATTTTTTGGTTATTTAGCATTGCTTATTCAAGAAAGTAGGAAAAAAAAATACTTGTTTTCACACAGTTATTTGGATTTTTCATATTTTTCAACACTTTTAAAAATATTATATGTAATTATATTTTCTAGTTTATTTTTTCTAATACTATAAACCATTCTGATCTTTTGATATGTATGATTTCTAATAATTATATATGTGATTATGTAATTGTGAACTTTTATCTTAATACTTTAGAATTTTAGAAAATTAATGTTTAAGAACAAGTAATTGTTTTGCATTCTACATACATGTGAAAAGATTAAAGAAAAATAAAATTGTAATCTTTACCCTTTTCTCCCTCAGAATTTCAAATTAACAAAAGTGAAAAATTGCCTTTTCTCTACATGATGACACCTTAGGAAAACCAGAAATTGCTATTAGCACTTTACCATGTTTAATTGATGCAATAAAAAAAAGTAGTTAGATCTTGGCCTCACAAATGTAGATGAAACTTTCGCAGCAAGTTTTGAAAATGTTACTAAAATGCTTTCAGGTGGACATATGGCTCTTCATCTGTTAGCTATGGATACATTAAAATGGCCATTTTTTAGCTCAGTGGGTCCACTTCATCTACTCTGGCATATTTATTACATTTAGAGACAAAACCATGGTATTTACCATTGTAGAATCAAAGTAAATGGGCTAGATTGTATTCCTTCTTCTGTATTGTTAGCAATAGACTTGCTTCATAAATTATTCTTAAAGAAGAAAATTTTGTTAGGTTGTACCTGTATAATTCCATTATAAGGCTGACAGAATGGTTCCTAAAAGAAGGCAGACAGAACTTCTCTGAAGTAAAGCATTATACATCCATCTGGGTAAGCACAAAAAATAATTTAGATATAATTTTGTTATCAGAAACATAATCACTAGGTTTCAAACATAAATGAAAAAATTCCATGATAATTTGGAGGTGCATCTACATTAGCAATTTGGTTGTGATCTTTTTGATCTTTTTGATCTGGTTGTACACTTTTGTAGCATCCTCAGTTCTGCACTTGTTGTATGTTACAGAATGACCTTCAGTGCAAGGGTTGGACTCCCTCTGAAATGTGCTAAGCTGAAATGTGCACTCCACAAGCACATCTGACATCCCCTAACTGATACCAGAGATTCAGTGTCTAGGAACAGACTAGGTAAAACCCCCAAAATGTGTGTTATGTGAATATCCAGTCTCCGTGACTAGTTGTTTCACAGTTAACATCTGCTCTGATTACTCTATTTTTCTTGTTAATATAGGTATGGACTACTTTGCTAATTGGGAAAAAAATTTCTTTTGAAGCAGGATGAAAATCAATGATGCCATTTCTGGAGAGCTGTTTTTTAAAATAGCTATACTTGAAGACACAGCCTAAGACACCACTGCTATCTGCACTTTTCTTTGCAGACAGAGGTGAGGGAAATGCTTACAAACTTTAAGCCACAAGTTAAAAATTTTCTACTTGTCACAGAACTACATCTTCTGTCTGTCTTCAAGAGCTAAAGAGAAGATTTTTAATGTCTCCTCAGTACCATTAACATAGAGGACAAAACTGCAGTGATTACAAATACCTAACAAAACATGCCAGTGCATTGTGTATGGTACCATATCAGTTTCCAGGTTAAAGTTTACAAATAGGGCCTATGACCCTGGTTTGTAGTTTGTCTCATGATTTAGTTAAGAAGAAGGACCACTTCTTTAAGCTCTGCTACAAAAAGTGTTCTCCAGCTCTGGAAAAACAACATCCATTTCTTTATATCTTTGGTGTATTTCCTTTAAATGATAAACTTAATGCATCATGTACTTTCCTAGGAGCCTCCATTTTTTCTAGGCTACCCTCCTTAGGCCATCTACATGTAAATGCTGCCCCTCAGCCAGAGACCACTGTGTCTGTGCAGCTCGGCTGACTGACTATAGGACTCAGTGTGATGGCTCTGTTCCCACTGTTTCATTACAATCATTTGCAGGGGCCAAGAGAATAGAGAGTCTGGACTTATCATGCAGCAGATATGCCTTGTTCCTCCTGAGAACCCATAATAATTTCTTTAAAACACATACTAAGACACATGAGAGTAATGTTTATCCTACTATAATAGTGCTCCTCCTGTTTGTTCAGCTGTCCCAGCAGTACCCACCTAGCCCTTTTTACCATTTATATGATCTGTAGTTTGTAGGAGTCTGATCATTCAGGGACAGTGAAAATTGGTGTGTTTTCAGGAAGGCATAAGAAGAAAAGGAAATCAGTTGATCAGTGCCATAATGCCAAATCCCAATTTCAGTGAGAGGTCAGATGACTCTGTTTCCAGTTCTGATCTGACACCAGATGTAGCATCTGAGCCAGCTCTAAGCAGGCTTAGCCACTTGGCACAGGACTGATCAGTGTGGAAATACCAAAACAATGTAATTACAGCAGAAGGATGTACCAGAACAGTCTGTCTCTGAAGTCAGTGTATCTGGGATCACGCTGTGTATTTCTGATTGGGTGCTACTTTGCATAGTGTGGGTGCACATTTAATGGCCAGTATTCACAGTACCACAGGTGCAACAGAGTGAAGGATCTGAGAATGTATAGGCATGGAGATGACAAGAGGGGAGAGACTATTGTTAATGGGATGCAGAAACTGTGATTTGCCTTGGAAAGCTCAAGGCCTGTAAGATGTGGCATCTGGCATACAGGGAGAAGGAAATATAATAGATGATAGTACAACTTCTGTTGTAGTTGTACAGGATGAAAAACAGCATGTGACTAGTATTCTTTTTTCAGGGCAGAAGAGGAGGAAGCCGAGACAGAATAAAGGTATTCACAGAAAGCACTGGACAAGAAGGCAGAGACAGAACAAAAGAATGTAGAGACATGAGAGGAAAGGAAAGGAAAACGGTCTGCAGCATCCTAAGTGCCTGTGATGTTTAAGAGTAGGGTCCTCAGGAGGAGAGTCTTCCCTTAAGAGGAAAAAAAAATCATGCCTTTAACACTGGTGGAAATAGGTCTCTCAAGTACATCTCCAGAAGTTGCGCAGGATAGTGAGAGACAGTCTGGACAGAAGATGAAAATACATAAAAAATTAAAAATAATACCTTCTTCAGAATCCTTCCTAAAAGAGATACTTTCATATATGTTTGTTGTGCTCAGGGGTTTTTGGGCAGAGAAAAGGATAAACTTAGCTGTGGCAACTTTAATCCCTAGCCTTTATTTCTCAGATCAAAAGTTGGGCCAACTTACCTTTGATAACAGCAACACTGACTAGTATCTAGCTCCAGCTCCATGCCTGATAGTGATGCTGGCTGCCTTCAGACATTAAAAGGGGAGTTCCAGGCGCATTTTCTAAGGAAAAGAGCCTTAATTCTTGAGGTGGTTTTTTGGTGTTTTGTGGGGGAAGGGAGGAGCTGGAAGGGGGGCTGTTTGGTTTGTTGGTTTGGGTTTTTTCCCTTTTCGTTCTTGTCTTTGGAAAAGCTTTTGCACTGTTTAAAAATAAAAATTAAGACTTCTAGCAGAGGCAAGGCTGGTGGCTAACCTTACTGCTTCTACAGTTTCCATTATCTAAGCTTTTCTTTGGAGCAGTAACTGGAAAAGAGTGGGAGTGCTGAATGGGAAGGTGAGGGGCCCTGGCAGATCTCTGCAGTGCAGGTGGAGCTCTCTCAAGCCTCTGACTTATATTTTCTGAGTCAGAGAATTCAAGGTTGATGGTGGCAATTATGTACGCTGGGTACAACAGAGATCTGAGATAAAGAGATAATGGTCTTACTTATAATAAGAGAAAGGCAGTAGCTGAGAGCAGTAGAAGAAGAAAGCAAGAAGAAAGGAAAAACATTAAGTGGGAGTAAGTAGGTCAAGGCATATATTTTAGCAATGGTGCTGGAATTTCAGGTCTTTAAACTTCTTCAACAGGTGACACTTCCCCCCTGGGACTCTGTAGCTATTAATATGGAAGCAAGACATTAAAATGTAGAGAGACAGTCTGGCGCTTAGTCCCTGAGAAGTTTGCAGACAGGGACCTGTTGGAAACTTCCTCAAGGAAAAGTGTTTTGCCCTGAGGCTACAAAGGGTGGAACATATTTTCAGGGTTGTTCCTAAGCAAAGGGACCCAGGGAGGTTCAGACCAAAATGATCTTCTCTCCCTGAGTAAGCTGTAAGAGGTCCCAGTGTGTTTTGGAAGGCTTGAAGACGTTGCTGTTTGAAGTGTTACAGGATGAATTTTCAGGTTCACCCTGTTGGAGCCTGAATTATTTGATAATGCCTACACTACACTTCTCTTACAGCTTAGGGATATCTCTGTATTTTATTAACTTTCTCAGTAATACATTTGTTATCCAGCTTTGGGCTGGTGACTGCATTTTGTGTAAATTTTTTATTTAATTTTTCTTATCTATTTTTTTTCAAATGTTGCCATCTAATGTGAGGTGGTTACTGCACTTTAATAACTGAAATTACTGTAGCATTTTGGAAGTAAACACTTGATCAGTAGTTAGGCTGAATCCAACTCCTTTTAAAAGGCCAGTTACCCAATGACATGTCACCTGTGGAGTTAAAGAATATCAACAGTAGCCTGAAGCTATTCAACATTGTACTATTCAATGAGTAGATAAATTTGTTAGACTTCAATACTAATAGTTCCTCAGGCATCATTACTATATATAAATTTATTCCTTGGGGTTTTTTCTGTTCTATGCATTTCTGTAGCACCTCTATTACAATAATTAAGTACATCTCCGTCATTTGCTTTGACTGTTATTTTCAAGAGGTAATACCTCAAAAGTAGACACAATTACATTACTGAATAATGCAAACAACAAGAGACATTTATAGAGAGGAAAAAGAAAATACAAGCTAATGGCTAGCTCAACCTTCATTAAATACAAAATGTAACAATTATGGTAAGGTTTCCAAATTCCTTAAGTGTCCTATATTGCCTAAGGCCTTTTTTCTCAACCCTAGAGCTGTGCAGCCCCTGCATTTAATATGCACAATACCTTTTCAGAGGAAAGGAGATTTTTGCATTTGCAGGTGCATATGCATTAAGTAAAACAGTCCCTAGCAAGTGGTGAGTAAAGTTCTCCAGATCATTTCTTCCTCAGTAGGACCTGCAAAAGTTAGAAACACACTGATTTCTGAATGCCCTCGTAAAAGTCACTGTGATGTCAGAATTTTATTTTATCTCAACTCAGTCTATCCTGCTCAGCACCTCAGGCATCTTCTCTTTAGTAGTTATTTGACATCCATCATTAGTACACACTATCAGGATGTCCTAGTGCAAAGCACTAAAAGGCATCATGGTGAATGATTGTATCACTCCAGAAGATATTATCTGTCTTTTAAAAAACTCTTCACTGCACCTGCCACATGAGTATGTCTTAACAGGATAAACTAAAGGAAAAAAATACCTTAATTTTAGTTCTCTAGTTTCTGAGAAACAGGAAATACAAAAGGAAATTAGAACACCCAGCACTCTTGGTAATAATTATCATAGACATTTGAAAAACAGTCACACAGAAAAGAATATGTGCAGAGTCAGAGACTGCATTGACCTCCCACACTGCCAAGTTCTTTAGAATTGCTGAAATTATAAACAAAGTAAAAGCTCTTCTTTCCCAAACAGCCGCCTCGATGTCACTTGTTTCCACATTCCGGCTTCTGTCGCTGCAGCCCACACTTTCTCTGTTGCTAAGTGCTTTAGGCTTCTGCAATATGTTCCAGCAGCTCCCTGTTTCTCTCATATCTCCAAACGTGCTATCATCTGAGAGCAGAATATCTAGGTTTATCTGACATGGCAAGAAAAAAAGATTAAACTGTACAAATTACAGATCCTTAAAGAGCACTAAAATTTTCCATATGAAAAAATGTCTTTGTAATCTTGCATGTCGTTTCATAACATTTTGTTAGAACATGTTTTCAATTCACAGTAGGATATGTGAGGGATGAGGGCACGTTATGGCTCCTGGGAGCAGCTGTAACTAAATCTTGACTGTAAGTGACAATAGCAGCACAGAGCACCGGGTACTTGCAGACGCTTACATCAGTGCTGCCACTGAGCTATGCAAATAAAGAAGCCCATAAATAAATGGAAATCATAGGGAAAGTGGGGAAAAAAAGACAATACAACAGTTAAGAGTTTATATAATTTTGTAATGATATTGGTAAATATAGACTGTTGCAATTTTTCATCATTCTGACTCAAACACTGTTTGGTTTCTTTTACCCTAATAGCAGGCACACAGTAGCTTCCATTAAGGAGAGAATGTTATTGTCACAGTTATTCACCCAGCTATGTCCGCCTTTTTTTGTCTTGGTGAGTAGGCATCTTACTGAGTGCAGTTTTCAGCCTGTGTGCCTTTACCCACCCTGGGGTACAATTCCACAGCTCTCCTTGTATCCTTGGCTACAGTACCAGCATACCTACTATTGTGATTGCTGGCAGATTTTGCTGTATCTTTCATTCAAGTTAGGATGAGCAACATTAGCTCTTTAATAGTGATTAAAGAGCTGCCTTTAGTGATTAAAGAGCTAACATATGTAATTAAACTGTGTGGGCATCCCCCTTATGAGATACAAGAAGCATTCTAGGTACATTTTTAGGTTAGATTCGGCATTTCCCAAAGCCAGCTCAAGGTACAGAAAAGTAAGCAGTATTTTCAGGAGAAAGTAATTCAGCACATAAGGACTGGATTGGTAGAACGAAATAGTTGATACTAAGGCACCTCATTTTTCCATGATATATGTTTTGGGGGTTTATTCTGGATTATATTTAGCCTGGTCACTGGAGCCAAACACCTCCGCTACACATGTTTCAAAGCTTTCTGAGATGAAGTATTAGGTATGTACTAGAGGACCTTGTGATGATGCAGCTCACACACTATTTTGGAACCTCTTGTCCCCATTAGCACTAGAGTGCATGTGGAGCAGATTTGAAGCAGAGCTTCTGTTTTCATTTCCTCCTGAAGGAATTCAGTTTGTATGCACCAAAACCGCTTTGAGAACTGAAACACCACATGGTAAGTGGAGACAATGACAAGATTTTCCTTCAAACCACACTGTTGCTTTGAAACTAATTGCTAATGTAGACACAGCCTTTTTTGACAGTTGATGAGGGAGCAATCTGCAGGTTCTGCTAGGGCCTAGGAGACCAGATCAGCTGCTTTAGGCTGAATCTCTTCCCTCCATATAGACCACCTTTCAATATCACTGCAGGCCTTCCTGCTCTTCTATCAGTGCTCTGTGTTATTCCTCTTCCCACATCCATTCTCATTCTGGAAAAGGTCCGTGGCCTGCCCCAATTACCACCCACATGGAAGGTACAGGAAGTGACCTGTGGCTGTAGAAATGATGCAGGCTGCAGAGTGAGGACAGACAGCTGCCTGAAACATGAGCATGGAGATGCCATAACCAAAGAGAAGTGAGATAAGTGTATCTCTAGGGTTAGGTGGGCATACATAGGTTGGTAGAGAGGGGTGTCAAAGCCCACATGACTTCCAAAGATCTGCTGTGTGGAAGCTGACAGCTGTTCAGAAAGCCTCACAGACATCGACTTGGACACAATCACTATATATCCTTGAGAACTTGATTTGTACCTGTGAGAAGCCTAGTATCAACAAGAAGCAAGAAACCATAAACAACTGATGAAGAATGCACAGCTGTTTCAGGGAGGCTGTTGCTTGCTTAGATTTGTTTTTTAATGGGTGTTAGCTGCAAGTAACCAGTAGTTT
Organism: Corvus moneduloides; assembly: GCF_009650955.1. NCBI lineage: Eukaryota > Metazoa > Chordata > Aves > Passeriformes > Corvidae > Corvus > Corvus moneduloides. The sequence goes on from NC_045479.1 coordinate 29,033,274, forward strand.
TGTGGGGTGTTAATGTAGAAGCCAATAGAGACATAGCACGAGTGTCTAACCACTGCATAAAAGAGGCTTTATAGAAATAAAGCATGCATTTGCATTTGCCACTGCCTGGAGTTGTCAGTGTATATAGGTGTCATGACCCGTCTCAACAGCGACACTGCTGCTTTTTTTTTTTACACCTCAGCCTCCTAAAACATCACTGGCAGTTCACAGTACCCTGACACTTCCCTGAAACAAAAAAAATCCCCCCCTCCCAGTGTCCCCATTTCTTATTCTGAAATAGCTCACTTGGTCCTGCTGCAAAATTAGATTAACCACACAAATACAAAATTTCTAAAACCATGTTTCAGCAAGATGCTTTCCCTCTGCCTCATTCTCCCCACACAGAGGGTAAGAGAAATTCTTGTTAAATCTCTCTGGTTTCTCTGGGTTCCTGGACCTCTTTTTTGCCTCCAGACATGTTCTTTTAATAACTGTGTGCTGAGACAAGAGATATCTTGCCTCTGCCTTCATTCCCTCAGTTAGTCTATGCCTGAAACCAAAGCTGATAACTACTCTTTTCCTTAATCAAAACCCGGGATGGGATGTTCTGTTGCTTGACATCTTAAAAGCTTCTTGTGGAGGGCTGGGCTCAGGACACACTCCACTCTACCCTAGTGTTAAATGGCTGGGTTTATTTTGAAGCAGAGAAGAATACCAGTCAAGGCAGGCAATATGCAGCAAATAGCAACTACAAAGCAGTGTAAGAATCAGCTGAAAAGCATGCTCCATCCCCTTCTACCCAGACAAATAAATGGCACAGCCCCCAACAACCAAGTAAGGAGGGGGACACACAGCCCCTGCATCACTCTACTTCCTGCTTCTTTTCCCCTGAAGCACTGCTTAAACTAAGTAGATTTTACAACGTAGTCATATGCTCAACTTGCTAATGATCAGCTCAGTGTAAATATCAACACATTACTGCAGAGAAGCTCAAATGTCATCGTAACCGCTCCCTTGGATCACTTCAGCTTGGTGAGGGACAGAGAGAACAAAGGTGCCAGAAGACAAACAGGTACCCTACAGCAAGCATAGAAGAGTAGAAAGGAGAGAGGCAAAACAATGAGAGAGCTGGTAAAGCCAGGGTCACCTGGAGTGTAGAAAAGTAGTTCCCTACAGAGCAGCTGCAGATCCGCACAAGGTGATACCAGCAACACAGTTTTCAAGATTTTTCCATGTAGAAAGACCTGAGATAGAAAAAAAATACAGGAGCAGTAGTAAAAAGTTTTGAATTCAGCTGACAAGGGCCAAAGGCAAGAAGTGTTCACATAGTTCATCAACTGGCATCCAATTAAAACAAACCAAAAAGTAAACCCCCAGCTGTAAGGGACAGCCATTTGACATCTTTGCTGATATGCTCCTATGAAGGGCAACGAATAAGGGGCAGAAGCGACCTGTATCTCATGCGTAAGGAGATTAATGTAGGAAGCACTGAGATGTTGTATTGCAGTGCTGTGCTTGCTACAATTGCAGAAAGAAAACTCTCACCTTTCCTTGTAACAACTACAAATGTCTCTTTAAGGGCAGTATACACAGATGCAGTGTATTCCCTGAACTCTATTCTTGTTATGTTACTAAGATACAACTGTCTCTACAGAGAGCTTATTGGTGGGCAAAATAAACTGTTTTGATGAATTATAAAAAAAGCTAAATTAATTTTTCAAAATAAAATATTGCATGAGAAGGCTAATGATATGAAATTACACCAATATAGAATTCCAAGTACATAGTTACTGCCTCTTTTTTTTTTTAATTTCTAGTAGAGATTCATCCTAGGTTTTGTATGGTCTATAAACTGATACAAATTTCTATCTGTAAACACTTAACTAACTCTAAAGCCATGCATGTAGTGGCTACAAAAGCTCCAACTGAATTTTTGTTTGTTTTTAAAAGGTAAGTATAATTGTGCAGCAATTTACTGTGGAGTATAAGTATCTGCATGACCAGGAATATGCCATGTTGTGAAGTGAATAAAAGAGCTTTGAAATATAGAATGGTAAAGCAAAGAAGGAGAGAACAAATAAGTATGTTAAATAAAGCTCACCATTTAATTTTAACATGCTTCTGTGTAACAGCTAGACTCTACAGATGACAACTAATAGATATGTGGGGGATTGTGGCATTCCTGCTTCTTTTCTGTTTATAGCTCTAATTATTTTATACTGTGCTGAAACAGATCTTGAAAAATGCTGTGCTTGACTTAGAGAATAGTTTAGTTCATCAATCGGCGATTAGGCAAAGCAAGCAGCTACACAAAAAGTAATTGGTGAGGAACTCCACACTTAAATCAATTTGAATTTGAGTGACTTCTTTTTTTTTATCTTTACATCTGTAGAAATTATTAATCTCATTTGAAGATACACTTTGATATTTTCAGTGTCAGAAATGTTCTGTAGGTTACGTATCAGTTTAATCAATTGTCTTATTCAACATTAAATGCACATGTAGCTATGTAAAATTTCTCACTGGCACCTAAGAGGAAGCATTTCTTTCAATGAGCATATAGAAGCTGCCATCTATATTCTTCTGGTTTTATGCCACCCTTTTTTCTCTCTCACTTGGATGGAGAATTCCAAATCTAGCACCAACATATAAATATACACGACTGCCTAAAGCAGGAGGATTCATAGGACAGCAAGAATTAGTTAAGAAAAGTCTGACAGATCTGGCTGTGCCAATCTAAAAAATTATTACAGACCTCAGCATTTTGTCCCTCCCATGTGCCAGAGGGTAACGTCCCTAGGAGGTGCGTCAGAAGAAACTGTATTTATCTGACTCACCTGCCTCTATGTCCTGACTGGTGGTTAAAACTAATTGCCAATCTATACATGGAAATAGGTATGGTTCCATCTCCTCTCCCTCAGGGTGTAACAACTTTCTGCAGAAGGGTAGGGCAACTGGCTGGGGCAGTTAAAAAGCAACATCTTAATTCTACCTATCTCCCCAGCATAGTTAGTGTTGTCAAGATTATAAGACAGTAGAAGCCTTTGGCCTAGACTGACAGATAAAGGCCTATATCTACTTGCTTCCTAATTTCCTGCGTTCATTTTCCGTATCTTCTCTCTTGCATTCTCTTTCATCCATCCCAGCTCGCCTCCTGTCCCCTTCTCTATCTGTAGTGCTTGTTTTGCAAAGGCTATCTCCTACTGACATATCAAAAGCTACCATTATAAATTTCAAAGCAGTCAGCCTACCAGCTGCCAGTGCACAAAAAACTCCAAAATGCAGTTGATCTGAGCATGCACAGGGATCTCTAGAATACATAAGAAAGTCTCCACATGAACAATGTATCATATACCCTTGACCTGTGGCATACAGAACAATATTGTGCAGTACTCAGTTCTCAGTGAGGTAACCTGTTTCCCTCAGCCCACTTCATTCAGTCCCAGATTTCCTGTGTCTCATTTTATTTCCAGCATTCACTATGCACACTGGTTCCATTTTCATGTGCCTTTTCTCCTACTCTTCATATTCTCTACATCGGATTTTAGCTCTGGTCCCACTTCTTTTATTCCCATGTCTCTCTATACCTATCCAGCATTTAAAGAGAGAAATTTGAGAATGATCTGGTTTCATCTTCACTGGAACAGATACCGTCTTTGCTAGAACAAACTTAAGTTTTATGTAACAGGATTACAAGAAAGTAACCAGCTGTCATGACTGAAAGCAATTTCATTTAAGTCCTGAAAAACTCTGGAGAGAGCAACCATTACAATAAGGAAAAAACATGATGTTTGACACCTATAGTGTTGTAACTGCAGGAGTCTCTGTGTATTTTGTGCTTTAATTTCAAATCCACTAAGTAGTTTGAATTGGCAATGATACAAATGTTCTGAGACTCACTGATGCCATTTCTAATAAATTCAGAGAATAATGACTGCAAATTTCTATGAAGCAATTTACTTGCCATGAAGAAGAGGAGATGCTTGCTATACTGTCTGAGACACTGAACCTGCAGGAAAGAAACAGAGAAGAAAAGGAGCCTCTTCCCCTGCCATTTCAGATTTCTGTTTCATAAAGGCAGAACTGTATCCCTGAATGGTACCTGAAAGGGACAAGCAGCAGAGATGTGCATATACAAGTGACCAGTTTTCATTACCTGCAGATCTTCACTGTTTTGCTCAAATTCTTTTCACCAGTTTTAGTCTCCAACACAAAATGCAAACAAAATATTAAAAAAAAAAATCTTTCTTTCACTAGGCTAGAGTTTTATAGTGATCTATCATCTAAGGCACAAACCTCATTTTTAGACAATCTACAGAAAATACCTCACCATTTCCTATCTGTGTATGGTAATTGCCCTAGTTGAAGTAGGCTTAATATCTTTTGTTTTGAAAAGCAGGATGTCCTGTCTTTCAGAGCAGTAGTAGAGAAATAAAGGAGTGTCTAGTGTTTGTTTGCAAACCCAGGCAGAACTGTACAAAGAGTCTGTCTCCATGCTATTAACTTCCTTCTGCAAGGACTAAGCTGACTCTTGCTGAAGTCAATGGAAAGACTTCATTTACATTAGCTGGAGGAATCTCCATCTGGAGAAAAAAAAATAGTCAAGAATAAACAAGCAATGAAACTAGATTTTCCACTAAAACAATGCTCCAGATCAAAAAATAGACACAACTGGTAGACACTTTGTATGCTCAAATGCCACAAATGCCAGATATAAATAAAAGCATCAATTCTGATATTGTAAAGATACTGAAATTATTATCTACATGACTGATAAATATTCTTCAAAATTTGGAGATACAAGGTGTAAGGAAATGAGAAACAATATTTAAGTAGCATTGTGATAGGATATTGTGAAGTTACATACAGGAACTAAAAGGTTTAGCAATATATAGGAAGAAAACCATTACAATGATATGTCATGTATATGTCACGTCATATATTACAAATATTTAGATGCTAAAAAATGACAATATAGAGATAGGAACTAAGCACAGGTAATCTGCTTAGTCTTCTAGTAATTTCTGCAGCAGTTAATCAGTCTCCAAACACATAGCTACACAAATGAAAATCTCAAGCGTAGATATTGAACATCCCACTATTTGCACTTTGAGAACTCTTTCCTGCTTGCTAAAAGCAAGTTTTACAAGGACAAATAGTAACTCTCCCTGTTTCTATGTGAAATATTCACAACTAAAGCAAAGTCCAACTAAAACAATGACCAGCTACCAGTTACTGATATCATGGTAGAAATAGCTACAGCTCTTGTTAGCAGAAGTATATCACTTTTTGCTTCTTAAAAGGGTGACCTCCTTCGTGGTACTACTTCCTGCTTCCATTCATCAGAAAGGAAGGGGTTTGGTCTTCCAGTGAGGTAATAGAATTGTACTGTTTTTAGCCTAGAGGCCTTGTACTAAATCCAAGTTACCTGGAAAACACTTTATATGACTATCAGCTTGGTGTAAGAAAGCAATAAACTATCTTAATTTGATTATTTTAAATGGATTGGAGTTTTGTGTAGGTGGAAGACTATCATTACAGAAAGGAGCACTACACAGACTAATATATAAATAGCTCGTGCTGTGAGGAGAACAATAGCCCTGTTTCTTTTCTCAGAGCACAGATACAATTAGTTAGAGGATATTGCATTCTTCAGAAATTTTTGGCATTCAATAGAAAAAAAACAATTGTATTTCAAAACAGAATATTGTATTTGGAAATCATTTCCTCTTTTAATAACCTGCCAAGGCTTTCAGTCTTTCCCCTGCAAATGAACACATCCCTTGTAGTTTAGCACAATGCTTTCCCACACTGCCGATTGCGAGGTCGCTGACTCCTGATGCAGTGGCACAAAATCCTGAGCTTGGCTCTTGGCAGGAAAGTAACTGCTTTCCACATACATTGTGTTAAAAATGCATGTTTCTGTAGGGTTTCCATCTACTGTTATGTGAACTCCACTGATTTAATTCCCAAACTTTTACTGTCACAGAATAACTACATACTTTTGTTGACGAAATGTAGAAGCAAAGTCAATATGTTCATTTTCAAAGCAGGAAATCTCAGTCCCCTGACAGCACTGTATTCCTACTGCTGGATTTATATTCTAATGGCTGATGTAGATTTCATCAGATTGTCCAGTGGCAATAATTCATTCCATGTAACCTGGGTGTATTCCATTCTCGCTGGCTTAGAGAGAAGACCTATTGCACTCACCAGCCAATCCATCCTAAAGCTAGTTTAAAATATTAATAATCATGGTTAGCTAGATGGAAATATGATTGATTGTTACATAATCAACTAAATAATAAAACAAATCAATAGCTATAGTTACAAAACTAGACCCATGGGATAAATTAATCAAAACCAGTGCCTACATTTCAAACTTATGTCTGTCACTCTGTCTTCCTTCTGCACTGTCTTTTGCCCAGATGTGAAAATCTTTGTCTGAGGTCATGAAGTAGTGGCAGATACAAAGGCCAAATGCATATCAAGTGTTATACTGTTACAAACTTTTCCCTCTTAACAACTCATTATTCTCCCCATTACAAGTGGAAAACCCTAAAATACTCTAATTACACTGCAATCAGTGGTGACCCCTTATTTCTTGCGTGACTCATCCTATCTGCTCATTTTTTTAGTTTCTTCTTTTATTTGCCATAATTACTTTTCCTGTAATAACAGAAGTATCAACAGCAGACAAGAATATGTATCAAGTAAAACAAACATATTTTACTAATATTCTTAATATTTAAAAACACAGCTTCATAAACTTCCAACCCACCTTCTCTCTGTACTTCATATGTGAAACAGCATTTACTTCGATGTGCTGCAATAAATGGACGTGCTGCACTTGTTGCTGTGCTGTCTCAAAAACTTGTTTTACAAACCATGCATATAATAAACTTGCACACTATCATTTATAATGTTACTATGTACCCAAAATAGCCTTCAAATTGAATAAGATAAAACAAAACATCCATCACCTAGTTAGCATTCAGAGATCAGGAGAACTGGTAGGTCTAGCAAGAACTGGTAGGTCCTGAGCTTTAAAGGAGATCTGTAAAGGGTATCTTTGCATTACCAGAAAGTTCAAAGCTTGAGTGTCTGCTTTCTCTGTGTTATTAAAAATCCCACAAGTTTTGCAAATGTAAGGTAGCTATCCTACATCTTGAAAAGATGCAAAAATACTTTGGTAATCATGTTTTGTCTGTATAAACAAAAAGTTTGTTTCTGAGTCATAATTACTTATTTTTATGGTAAACTGATTTCACTAGAAGTCTACATCAGCATGAGTAAAGTGAATTTCTGTGCATTTAAGAAGTGGTTTCGTGCTTGCATTCCTTTTTTAGGCAAGAGCAAATGACTTCTGTTTACTGGGAAACATACTTGTCTGTTGGTTTTCTTGTGCTGTTGGAAGGGACAACAGAGCTGGAAGCAGGGGAATTTTCAGCTGGCACTGCTCCTGAGAAGGCAGCTCCCACTTGGCCCTACTGTGGAGAAGGCCTGGCTCAAATAAGCTGCACATAGAGTTCCTCAAGATCAAGGATTTGCTTCTGAAAATTAAAATATACTCTAGTCTCCTCCTAGACACAGCATAGTGCAGACCTGCCTGCAGAATGAAGGAGTTTTGGCCTCACTCAGCATCCACAGGAGTGTGGTGAAGCGAAGACCCATAACGCTGGTCTGCATGAAGATGGGAAAAGGCCCCATGACATCAAATTTGAGATGACAAAGCAAGAGAGAAGGTAGGCAGCGAGGATCAGCAGATATCCAAAAGGAAAAAAACCCAAACAATTTTCCAAATTCTGGCCCAAGTGTACCTATGCCCTGATACTTTAAGTTCAAACCCATGTCCCTAAAATCACTCCAGATTTGGCCTTCCTGATAGATCTTATTCTTTGTGTGACAGAAATGTGAAAAAAGATAGTACAGAATAGGTGGCTCTCGAGACTACCTTTCACTTTATAGGTCTTGTTCAGTAACACACAAAGCCTACGAAATTTAGGGCTGGAAAAGGCTGAGAAGTGAGGAAACACAGACTAGATCACTTTGAGCAGAAAAAGATTCTAAGCACACGAAGGCAGCGCGGTTGGCCCTGTCAGAGCAACCAGGAGGACAAGGGGGGATGGTACGGGGATCGTGAATGCAAGAGACAAAGAAAATACCACACGAATAAATACGGAAAACATGAGTTAGAAATTGATCTAAAGAGACATCCGGCTTCCCTTAACTTCGGCTACTGATGCGTCAGCCGTAGGAAGGGGGAGCAGGGGGATGCCTCAGAGATGAGCTAAATCGCCCTGCAAACCAAAGAGGAAACGCTGCCAAGGAACCGGAAAAAATGAAGCGAGCAAACGCCCCTTTTCCACCATGCCCTAAACGAAACCGCTCGGGGAGACCCCTCGGACGGCCAGCACCACGGAGGGCCTCGGAGCGTCTTCCCGGGAGCCTCTGCCGAGGACACCCACTTCCTCCCGCGGGAGGACGCGGCCGCGCAGAGCCGCTAAGGAGCAGCGAAACGGCAGCAGCGCCCCACTCGGCTCGGCGCGGCCGGGCTCCCCTCCAGCGGGGAGGGCGGCCCAGAAAAGCGCTGCTGCGGCAGCCCCGCTCCCCGCGCCGCCGCCCGGGGCATTCCCCGCGCTCCGCCCTGACCCCCCCCGTTCCTCGCGCAGCCGCCGGCTCAGCCGGGGCAGCCGCGGCCGCCAGGTGTCGCCGGCGCACGGGCGTCCCCGCGGCCCCTCCTGCGCCCGGAGCCGGCGGGGCTGGCTCAGTGGAGCGGGCGGAGGCGTCAGCCCGCAGCGGGGACGCGCAGCCCAGCCCAGCCCGGCTCGCCTCGGCTCGCCCCATCCTCGCACACCCCCGCGGCCCGGCTCGGCTGACGCTCTCGGCACCGCCAGCGGCCGGCCGGGCGGCTCCCGAGCACGGCCTGCGGCCGCTCTCCGGTGGCGGGGAGCCGCGGCGAGGAGAAAGCTGCTGCTGCGGCGGCGGCGGTGGGGGGAGCAGCCATGTTGGAGCGGGGAATAAAGTGACTTTCCTCAGGGAGGGAGCGCGGCCGGCGGTCCGGCGAAGGCTCTCGGGCTGCGAGGGGAGGGGGGGGTTCGGCTCCCGGCGGCCGGATACCGCTCCTAGGCGGAGGAGAAAGGGAAGGAGAAGGGGCAACGGAACCGCCCCCGGACCCGCGAAGCTCCGGCGCTGCTGGTGAGTTGTGGCTGCTCATTGTCTCCCGGCCCCGGGGTGCGGGTCCGGCTCGCGGTGGGGTGTTGGCTCTCGGCCTGCGGTGCGTGGGACGTCGCGGGGGGTGAGGTGACAGCGCGGCCGCGGAGGAGGGGGGAGGTGATGGTGGTCGTGGGGGAGAGCCCCGCGAGGGGGCCGGGGGCTGCCCGGGGAGCCCCGGGCGCGGGGAGCACCGCTCCGCGCCCCCGGGTAGGAGCGGGCCGGGCTGCGGGGGATTTCCGCTGCCCGGTGGCGGCTGGGAGCGGCTCCGCGGCGGCTGGGGGGCAGCTCCCGGAGGCTGAGCCCTCTGCGAGCGGAGCCGAGCGAAGCCGGGCCAGAGGGGTGAGCCGGGGATGCAGCCCCTGAGCGCTGCCGGATTTTTTGGTGATCCTGCGTTCGTCACCGTCCTTTCCCCACCGCCTCCTCCTCTTCAAGCGAGGCAGCGTTCTCCTGACAGCTCTTCTCCTCGCAGCCTCCGCACGTATGACACATTCGCTCCTACTGCAGGTCTCCCCCCACACGCACACCCAAAATATGTAGGTTTAAGTGCTTGGCATTCGAGTTTTTCTGCTCTGAGCTTTTGAGTTCGAAGGTGACAGGATACGTGAACATTGTCTGACCCTGAACTTCTGTGAACTCCTCCCTCCCCTTCCTTGCTCAGATATGTAATGGCTTGAGACCGGTGAGAGCAAAATGGTTCTCTTGAAAGGACGGGGAAAACCAGGTGGAATCATGTATCTTTTATATTTCTTGCAAATTTATTACGCCCCACCAGTGCCAATACCGTGTTCATAGGAGTGGATTAGCTGTTGTGTTAGAAGAATGCTGACCTTGATCCCCTTTGTCTCTCCTGCAACAATTTTGGTAGCTGGCTGTAGTTGTTTTAAACTCATTGCTGTCTTTGGCACTTTGCTAATGGTTGTTAACAGTGTTGTGGGCGTTATGAGCAAAGCGGGCCTGACTTATAATCCAAACTCAGAGATTTAAAAAGCATTCATTTCATCTTTAAATTTTTGTGAATAATTTCTATTCTTTTGTAGTTTAATAGAAGACCAGTAGCAACATTCTTGTAGGTATCACGGTATAGATATGAGAGCAAGCCTGGTTTGATGTTCTTCCATTACTTCTCTCCCCCCCCCCCACTTCTTTTTTAATTGTATTAATTGAACTGGAAACTGTATCACCAAAGGTTAAATACAGGGAAGATGCAGGGCAGAAGAAACATTTATGAAAGTAGACTTAGTACCAGATTCAGATTTGTTTTTCTTACTGGAAATGGGAAAAAAAGGAAGTAGGTGAGCTGGTATTTTATGTGCTTAAGATGTTAAAGAAATTGCCATATTGCTTTGTTATAAGAATTCTCTGTATTCACACACAGCTCTTGTTATTTACATCTGCACTTCAGTAAGTTACATGAGAGAGGCTTATTTTGAATAATTAATGTAGAAGTAACTGATATGAAAACATAAAATCACATGTTTGAATACATGGTGAAATTTTTCCTTAAAAATTGTTGGTGCTTGAAAGAACAAACTGAATTTACTTTTCCAACATAGATAAGCCATTATAATGTTAACTTGGCATTAAAAGGGCCACTTAAATTGGAAAGATGAAAGCGTCTTTTGCTGGCATTATTTAAATACTGCTTTGACGATAATGAGTCTGACTTACAAAAACCTTTAGGAAGGATAACGAAATGAGGTTCATACCTTGTATTTGCATATTGTGCTGTGTAGCCCTGTGTTTACCCAGGATGTAGCTCTATGCAAATAATGAGGTGGGTTCTGCCTGCATCCATACTGAAGAGTTTGCAAATTAAAGCCCTTGTTGTCTGAAGCAAATTATAGTTTGAATGTGGGGAGTCATTTATTTTAAGCTTGGCTAAGAATGTAGTGTATTAATTAATCTTTTTAATATGTAAAATGCCACTAGCGTATAGTGAAATACTTAATTTATAATTGCAAATATAATTTAGATGAGAAACAGGTCACGGCTGTGTATTTCCCCTGAATGGCTCTGGCTTCAGTTTCTGCCTGACACTGCAGTGTGTAAATATGGAATAGCTTATGACAGGGATGTTAAGATGCTAAGTCTGCATGTGTTACTGTTATGATGTGGAGCTCTTACAGTAAAACTGTGCAGAATTTTTTGAATGGCCTAGTAACATACAAAACCTTCTAATTTCTTAAATGACTACATGCTGCTAGGAAAAAAAAATAATGTTTTGCTCATCTTAATAAGCTTCTGTCCAGCAGTATATTTGAGTAATTGCACCTAAAAAGTGCAGTTGGGAAAGGCTTTGTTGACATCTGATTCAGTCAACAGTCTACATTAAAATCTTTCAGTGAGTTTTCTCTTGACCCTCTTTTCATTTAGTAGAAGCTGTTGATATTCCATGTACCAATCAGCTTCTATTTTTTTGTCCAAGAAAGCTAATGAGCTGTATTTTAAAAAGTTGTATATAGTAGTTGTGTGTTTATTGAATGCATTATATGGTATAATGTGAAAATGGACAAGATCATGTCTAAAAATCAAGCTCAATAATGATAAAGCTTTTCTAGCGTAAACTCTCTAAATGTTGCTTACAGTTCTTAAGTTATGGGTATCTTAACTTGTTAGCTGGATGCTTTCTAATAGTTACTCTTTATTTCTGCAGCAAGCCTTGTATAGCTATTGAGGCAGCTGGACACCACCGTAATCAGTGGCAGCTCAGAGTTTTATATAATGCACTACAAGTTTAGCATGTAAAAAGGCTGTTAAAATGCCGAATGTTTACTCAACAGTTATGGTTCACATCTAAAAAACAAACTAAACCACTCTATTGTTAGCAATCACTGCCTTATTCTGCAGTGCACATAATCATAGCAATGGCTTTTTCCTTCTGAGTGTAAGAAGTGGGATTTTTTTTTTTTTTTTTGGTGCCTTTCCACATACGGATACAGCAACTTGGATGATAGAGGTAAAAGCATTTTATATTTACATCTTTTGATCACTAGACAATAATATGGTTTTTAAAAGTAAGTCTAGGCCTAGGGGGCTTTTAAACTTTGAATATTCTCTATCTTGTTATTTATTCCTTTGGGATCCTAGTAATGGTTTTCAGGGCTTTCTCCAGAAATACACTCTAATGCTGTGGGATGGGGTTTTTTTCTGTTTATTTTGTGAAGAGTCGTGATGCGCTTTTGACAACTTTTATCTGAAGAATCAAAGTTAATGCTTGTTTGGACAAATGACTTTTTATAATTCTGTATTGAATACAGATTTATATATACTCATTCTTAACTAACTTGATGGATTGGCAATTCTTCCAGAGTTGTTGGTTTCCTGAACTTGTTTTAGCAGTGATGTCAACTCCAGAGTTTAGTAGAACTGGCTAATTAGAACATTTACAAACAGCAGTGTAAACCACTGGTAGTCACAAGGAATAAACAAGACTGGTACTTGAGCTGATTTGTCAACTTGGAGCAGAAGAACATTGGGAAAGAAAAAGAAAAAGAGTTCTTTAGTTCTGTGATCCCTTTATGTGGAAAACAATGACCATAATGGGTGCATAAATCAGGTAATTTGCATTGGATCAGCTTTTGATACATCTGTCCTTGGATAGTAAGGCTTTAGCCACATCCTTGGAAATCATTATACCCTATACCTGTATTATAAAATATAGTAGACAAATTGATACTGGAAATCGTTGTAACAGTGCTTTACTGGCATATTTGGGCTTTTGTGGTGTAGTGCTTGCTTTTAAAGGATTAGAAATTTCATTCACTAGGAAACATCAGTTTATCAGGGGTGCTGTGCATAAGCACGAATGTTGGAGAAAAAAGAAATGTGAATTGTCAATGCAGCACCAGAAGAAGCAGCTGTCGAGTTGTGTTTTAGTTTTTCACATGGTAAGACAGAATTAGGCAAAATGACTTTAAGAAGACAGAAAAGTACCAACTTTATAACATTTTTAACTAAACACTTAAAGGCTTCTCTGAATTTCAGGACAATTTTCTGCTTGCTTATTTCAGTAATACCTTGAAAATGCTGTAAGCTGAAGGACAGTTTTATCTTATGTTTTGATTATGACCTTTTTGGTTTCCTTTTTTATTTATCTTCTCTGGAACAACTAGTTTTGCATATTTTATGATCATCAGGGCTGTGTTATTATACCAAAACAAAGAAATAACGTGTCTTTCAGTTGCACTCCTAGCCACAGTTCTTGCCTATCTTTAATTTTAGGTTGAACTTCTTAGGTATTTTGCGTAAGTGAATGTTACTCTGTGCCCTCTAATCATATTGCATTTAATTATTTTCTATACCTCATAATTATACTCCTTTCTCTGACTGCTGTTGTTTTCAAAGGTTTGGTAGAGTTGCACGATGGTCTCTGATTTTTAACATCTGCATTTTGTCAGCTTTGCTAAGGATGATTGGATGCTTTCGATTTGTATTACAGTTGTCAGAATCATGACGTTCTCTTCTTTGCTTGGTGGATTAGAGCATTTTGCAGGCATGTAGCTGTACTGAGACAGTAATATCATAGTCAACTGTCATAACCTGTATAGTCTTTCAGAAGTGTCTTTTCCCAAGTATTTCTGACTTCCTGTTCTTATCTTACTGATCTGGAAGTATCTTTGTTCGGATGTTATTCAGGTATGTGCAAGGGGTCTTTATATAGCAGTCATTAAAGTTAAGATTTTGTGAGGTTTACAGTTAATTGGTGTTCACTGAAAAAAATATCTTTGCAAAATATGGATTACTGAGAATTATCAAAGAATATTAGTCATCAGCAATACTGTTATCCTGTAATTGAGAGAAAGCTGTTTGAATTAAAAAGTTACAATGGTCTATAGCTTAGTTTGCAAAAATGTGAAGAAGCCAGTTTACAGAAATGTAAAGAAATAGACATTGAGATCAATTAATAAGGTTTATAAGAGAGGCTAAAGGCTGTGATGAGGAAAGCCCATGCTGTCACCAGCTATTAAAATTAGGTGTATTTTAGGATGAAATTGAATTCTAACAAAGCCATTAGCCAGTTAGAAAAGCTAACGAAAATGTTATCATTTGATGTTCTTAGAATAGGTGGATGTTCATGAAATAGTGTTGTATTCTTAAGTAAACCAGCCGATAGTCATATGTGGTTCTCTGAGGCATTTCCTAAGGGAACCTGAAGGTGTTAAACAGCTGTCACTGAAGTTGTGTGGTAGGAATTGTACAAGGGCACTTTCTGGAGTGGAAATGCTGGTCGTATATCTTGGTATGTCTCAGAACACTGAGAAATTATGTAATTTCAGCACAACTAAGGTTTCTTTCAGTGATTTTAGAAGTTAGTTATATGCATAGTAATGGATATTGGCAGAGCGGGAGATTAAGCAAAGAAAACAACTGTTGCTCAGCATGTATTTATAGAGGACCAATCTTGTGAAATTAACGTCTGGTTCTCTTGATAAGATTAAATACTTCGTGTGGTATGTTGTTGATATTGCAGACAGGCGTCACTGACATTTTTTATTTGGTTCTTACGTGGCATTTTGATTATGGAACTAAAATGGTAGATCAAGTGTCAACACATGAAATGGTTTAAAACCCAGTGGATAATGTGAATCAAGTGGTTAACTATAAATAGTTGCCGTTACGTAACTGTGTGTGATGAGGGCTCCTCATCGTCAAAGTACGTTCCTGAAGGAGCCCTGGGAAACCTGCTCACTGTCAGCTGTTGGGCATTGCCACTAATGAAGTGAAAGTCAGTGAAAATTGCTCATTATTTCTGTAGCTCCAGAAAATTGGGAAAACAATAGATACTGAAGAATGAGTCATTAGCGCAGGGTGGATGCTTGGAAAAATGGCAGCTTCCTGTTTGTTTACTAGATGTAGTATTTTATATCAGGCTTTAAAAGATTGAATACAGTGTATTAACTTTTAAAATAAATTAGTTGTATTTGGTAACTATATCAAATATATGCAGCTATTAATATTAGCTTTTAGTTGGGTATTTATTTTGTGAAGGTTTGGCATAGTTTCTCATGTATAATACAGAACAGATACTAAGTGTTGATGTATTCAGTATGTAGGGTTTAGGTAGAGCTTTTATTTTGAAGATATAGTAACCAATAATGTAATTCGTGGTACACAAGAAGAGGAAAACCAGTTATGAAATAATAGATTACATTTTGTATTTCTATCAGTTTTCTGTATATGTTGAAATGAAGTTGAGTTTCTCAATGTAGAGTTCATAAATATTCTGTGTAGGCCAAAAAAGATGTCTGTATATACATTTAACTGGGGAAAATGAAAAGTCATTTTTTCAGTCTGTTGTTAGCTCATTGCCAGTGCGGCTTTCTCTGTCCTTTCTCTCTTTGTCAGCATGTGGTTGTCATAAACAGCAGTAGAGTATCTACATGTGCAGGGGGCCTGTTGCCCGCTTAGCTGCTATTCAGTCTTAAAGCTATGTCATAAATATCGTACTAAATGGTTCAAGCATCTCCTTGTAAAGTGTGAAACTATTTCATAATTCACCTTATTTATGTTTGCTCTGAAACCCAAATACAAATTTAAAGACTTCCTATATGACTATGGGAGACTAAGCTTGAGCTGCTGCTGCCTGTGAATAACTCAGTTGCACCACAGAAGTTCAGCCTGGCATAACTCTGGTGCTATCACTCAAAGCCACGGTGATTTTCACCATTGCTGGCTGCCACTCTCATCCCCACACTGCTGCCTTTGTATCAGCAGGTGTCCTGTGCCTCTGTCAGGGAACTGGTGCAGGTTACATTGTGTGTTTGGGTTCAGCTTTACTTTCGTGTTTACAGGTAAATAATAGTCACTTTCTGCAGTATCAATGGAAAAACAGCACTTTGTAATTATTTATTTTTTTAAATATCCAGAGCAGATGGGAGGGGAAACTTCCTGCGTACAGAGAGGAAAGGAGGTGCTCAGCTGCTAAATATATCAATCATATATGCTGTATTAAAGTCTTTTAAAAATGAAGTGTAAAACAGCAGCTCAAAAACTTAGTTTGGTACTGGCTAAGAAAGGACAGTGTGGAAAAAATTACTGCTATTTCTTATAAAAGATATTCTTAATTTTTAATATGGGTACACGTTTGAGGTGAGAGTTATGAATTGAAATAGGATTTTTGGTGTGGAAATCAGTGTTGGAGGACAGACATCTAAGAAAACTAAAAATACTTTTTTTTTTTCCTAGTAAATAATATTTAAACTCTGAACTAAATAAGCTGAAAATAAGCTACAGTAGGAGTTTGAAAATATTTGGAAGATGCAACAATAAAAAAATGACTTCATAACTATAGTGTTCATATTTTAAAGGGGCCTAGTAGTGGAGTGGTGCAGGGTCCTTGTTTTGTTTCTGAAGAATTGATCACCTCTAGAGAGACAAGATCATTGGCTTCACTGAAGCCACAGTTTGAATTTAAATCCCTGAAATTCACACTCAGTGTTCTTGAGAATAATGACCTGTACAATACATAGGTAAAGGGATTTCAGAGGCAATTCCAAAAATTTAAGGTTTTTCATAATGTTTCATTACCTTTTTCGATGTGATTCAGTAGGTTATGGCAAAGAAGCAAAATATTTTGAAGCTTATGTTATTTACCGTCAGGATTAAACAAGATAAACAGCTTAACAGTGTTCCCATTTGCACAAGTCACAGTATTTTTAAACCTGCTGCTTGTAATTCTGGGTTGTTTATCAGGGAATACAGTTAAGCTAAATGTTTTTGGAGGCTTGTTTTTGATACATCTCAGTATAATTCTCAAAACCAAAAATGATTGATCAAAAAGCCAAGAAATAGCTTTAAAATGTATTTAGTTAGAAGGTGGCCTTTGGCTATTAAGCACAGTCTTTCTCTTTTCTTTTTTTCATTTTCCCTTCTGAGCTGAGGAGAAACAACAGAATGGCGTATAGTAATTAGTTTGTTCAGTAGGTGTATGCCTTTCTTCTTCTTCTTATGCAATTTTAGTATTTTAGAAGCAATACAAAGTAGATTATGAGTTCTGAAGATATGGATTTGATATGCTTTGGTAGTAAGCTTAATCACTGTATTTTAGAAGGTGTTTGAGTATGGTTTGTGTATAAAACACAATGTGCTGTTAATTAAGTGTTCTGAACCTGCTTCCTTTAAGAGGGGCTTTTTTTTTTTTCCTTTTTTTTTTTCTTGGTGGTCTTACATAATAGGAGTTTTGGCTTCCTGGTATTTGGGAATATTTCTGGTATTAGTTGAAGGATTTAAGTCATTAGTTGTTTGTCACTGTTAAAAGTTAATTTGGGCATGAATGGATAGCTAGTGATCATTTTGACCTGTAGCTGCACCTTAACAAAATACCTATATTCTTCTTAATCATCTATTTCTAGCAGTGGGTAGATAAAACCTAAATTTTTTTTCAGTAAATAAGTTATTTGCACTAAAGTATGAATTATGCCAGATTGACTGGTGTGCATTCTGCCTTTTTTTTAATGCATATCTCTGTAATCAGTAGAAAGAAATAGATTCAGAGGGTAATCCAAAGATCTTATTACAGAGCTGTCTTTCTTTCCACGTTTACCTTGGAGGGAGCCCATAAGAACCATTGTTTTTGTATTACAGCATTACAGTTTGTGTTGAATTAAGTGCTTATTTCAGAATAATTTCTGTTGCATCAGTAAACTGAAGAGGTTTCCACACCTGTCTACATTACAAAGTTGATGGTGAAGAAGAAAGAGAGAGACTGGCTGGGGGATGGTGCCAAGCATTTTTTTACTGGTAGTGGGAAACTGTAATGTCTCCAGCACTGGCATGAAACTTTCCCTTAAGTGCCTCAGGTGCCTAAAGATGAAGTATGTCAATTCACACCCCCTTCCACCTCCCCCATTTATGCTTTTAGGTCTTTTAATATGTAAGCAATAAAACATGCAGATTTTTCTTTATTCATCACTCTTGCTTGCAAGTGCTTAGCATGAATTAAAATTCTAGTCATGTGAGTAGTACTGATAGTATATTTTAATATCGAAATAGGTTCTTGAATGAACTGTGTTCATGTTATGTCTTCTGGCAATTTCAGAAGCTAGGATTGGAAGGACAAATAAAAGTGATCTGGTTTTTTGTAGTAGGAGAATCTTATTCTTTGAATATATGTGCTCTGTGATAAAATAAGTGAAGATTTGAGCGTATGTTACACCTGCAGTTGATGTTCATTCTTGACTTTTTAATGATATTATACTGCATTAAGTTAATGGTAAATTTACATCTTCACATGATTGGATTGTCATACGTGCTTTTGGTAACTGGAATTGTATCTTAGTTCAGAGTTTGTTGTTTGTTGTTTGTTTTTACTTGAAAGATAGGATGTGGAATCTTCCTTGTACTTACATATTGAGAATTATTTTCGTGGATTGGTTGACATTATTTGCCAAGTTCTATGCTAGTTTGGATTACTTGTTGAACCTTTTTTAAAATAGAACCACAATAGGTTTTGTGTCGTGACATTGGCCAGTTCTCATGAAAAGTAGGGTATCACTAGCTAAAGAAGTATGTAGGAATGGATTATGTCAATTTTTGGTTATTTAACTTGAGGCTTCTTTAAGATACTGATCTTAAGGGTATAGGTGCTGAGGATGTTTTGAAAATCAGCCTTAGTGGGGTTGTTTGCAGAGACTTGTTAATAGAAATATTTACCAGAATCTATGCCACTAGGTTTTCAGACACTGTCAGGGTATTATTTCTAAGAAAAAAATGAAGGTGAAGCAAAGATAATGTATCTATAAAATACTGCTAAGCCACCTTTATACAAACAGAATGACCTAGCTTTTCCTTTTTCTATGGCTAGATGTTATCTTGCTCTTGTTCTGTTTATACCAATGTAAGTGAATCTAACCTGGATTATTTAATGTACATTAATGCTTTATGTCTCAATGTAGTTAATTGCACGGGGCCTCTTCCAGTCATATGTCATACAGAACTAACATAATATGTAACCTCACTGCTTCCAGCCAGATCTGAAACACAGACTTGGAAAACAGCCCCGTTAACTGTCACCAAGGGAATGTTTTCTCTTGACTACATTTGATATGCAGGGCTTCCAGTAGCAAGCTGTTTTAAAAACCCCCACAAGGTCTTTGTCACTGAAGGAGGAAAAAAGCCTCAAACGTCTGATAAAGCACAGGAAGCAAAATTGTTGACAGAGAAAATTCCTTTTCTGTATAGTCACTTTTATGAGAAGAGCCACACCCCAAAGGTAATACATTTAACTGTTAGTGGATCCTGGTGTCATAATAGATTTTTCTTTCTCTTGTATTCAAAGGTTTAAGAGGGATAAAGAAAATTATGTATGTTAATATTCTTCCAATGTTTTTTGTGGTATTTTGCTGTGTTGTGCTATGTTCTAGTTTATAAATGTTTGCCTCTCTATGATCATAAAAGGCTTTGGAAGAAAAACATGTTCTGTTTCGTGCAGAAGGGGGAGACATATATGATGGTCTTTTCATTTTGTTTAACTCCTGTCAAAGCTCCTTCCGCAGTGTGCACAAGCCTTGCTTTTTCTGCTAGATAGTAATAGTCTTCCAGTTGGATTGATTTATCATGGCTCTTTATCAGAAATTCTGGGAAGCTTTCTGATTAAGCAGTCTGAAATACAGAAAAGCTGCACTGTTTCACAGCATAGAGATACATTTTTATTTTTAATAATGTCCCGTTCCCATCTTTGGATGAGTGGTTCTGTTGTATTTTTGAACCAGACCCTAGGGTTAGCAGTGGTTTTGTTGGGTAGCAGAGGGGACAGGTGTCAGAAATGGGGGAAGGAGTGCATAACCAGGACCAAAAGAGAACTTTTCAGGTAGGGCATGGTGTTCTGTGCACTCATCCAGAATCGAGTATTACTGGAGTGTGTTCATGTGAAATACTGGGAATCTGGTGGGGTGTTGTTTCTTGGTTTTTTTTAGGTTTTGTTTAACTTCTGGTGTTTGTTTGTGGGGTTTTTTTTTTTGTTTGCTGGTTTGGGGTTTTTTTGATTTTAAGCCAGAAGACGACCTAGGGGTTATCTTAGGGCTCTGCTATCTGTGCAAATATCAACAGTGTTTTGATCTAAAAAGTCAGACATTGATGTTTATCTAGTGAAACACAAGTACATCTGCTCTCAGATCCTTGTAATGCAAGTTTTCTTTGAGAGCTCATGTGTACCGTATTATTCATGATACATGCTGATTATCTGTTCTAAGAATAATAAAATGTTTTGAACTCTAGTAGGCCATATGGATGTATCCAGGTATTCTTTTTTCTTCTCTTTTTTTTTAGATTACTATCATGAAACACTGTAGATTGAATAACACAATGTTGTAGAGAAGCTAGAGGTGATTACTGAATGATGTTGATTGATGTCAAACCCATGCTCTGCAGCATCAAGAGTTTTATGACAGAAGAGATTGAATTGACGCTAAGAAATGGTTCATGTGTGCTAATGCATTGTCTTACAGTGATATTGGTTGAATCTTATCCAGGGTTCTGGCACAATTTTTGGTTGACCGACCCTTTAGTAGAACACTGCTCATTTCTGCATCTCTACCCACGAATGGAATGCTGGGCTCAAGATCAGGTTATAAAATGCCTTGTACCAGTTCTCTTTTTTCAGTGCCTTGAAGCTTTAAGGATATGAAAGTTGGATATTGGGAATTCCATTAATAAGGTTTAAAATGCCGAAAGGCGAAAAGCAGATTTTCTCCTTAACAGTTTTGCTACCTTTTTTTGTCTGTCTGTATTTTAGGAAGTGCTGTGTTTCATCAGTAGGGGCATGCTATATAGTAATTGGAGATTTTTATATAACTAAACCTTTGCAACTTACCTGGTTTTTTGTCCTTGTCTTTTTTAGAATTTGGCTGCTACTGGAAATGACTAATATTTAAATGTGAAATTTAGATTTTTAATTTTAGAATTTTGAAGAGCCCTCTGAATATTTTTTATCTGCCATGTTGATCACAGATCTGATGGTTTTGGTGTTACTTCAAGTATCCAAAATCCCTGAGAGGCAAAGTGAATTATAGAGTCTTTATCTCAGCCCAGGTTTTCCTTACTCTTTTCTGGGTTTTGCTACATATGTTGTGCAGAAATTTATTTACTTAAATAATTCCATGAGATTAGCTGTAAGAATTTGTACTTTTGTAATAAAGATGGAAACTTGCAGCTTCTGATCAGGGAAAGCTATGTGTGAAAACAGTACAAGATTGCCCTGTAGAATTACTTAGTTCTGTGTCATTTCAAAACACTACTGAGGGACAGTCCATCTATTACATTGAAGGGGGATTTTATGCTGAATTTTGTTTTTAAAATAGTATGCTATCTAACTCATAAATCCAAATAAGAAAAAGGAGGAAATATGACGTAGATTAAACATTAATTAAATCAATAGAAAAAAGAAAGGCAGATGGATAGAAATTGTGACCTTGTAGAAAACCAAAGGTATTCAGCATTATAGTAAGCATTAGTAGGCCTTTGTATGCTTTGCTTACAGAGTCTGAAAGTAACTCTAATAAATGTGACTTATTTTTAGATTTTGGACTATTGAAAATCCTACTTACGATGTATTTGAAAGTGGTCTTACTTGAAAGGTGCAATGAAAGTTTCAGGTATTTCCTTAGTGAAACTTTTGTGTATTTTGAGAGGAGGAGGTTTAAAATTGCAATCTTATGCCTGGGTGAAATTTGTATCTAGCAAATGAGATGTAAAGAAAGGCAACCACATATTCTTCACACATGCAAGTGGATGTTCTTTAAGCAGTTTCTGCAGTTACTTTTGTTGCACACTTCATGATTAGTTAATGCATGCTGGGCATGTTATAAATGCATGTCTGGCATATCGGAATATGATTTATACTGTGTAAATCATAAATACTTCATTCAGTATTTTTACTGCTCATTACACAGAATTGTCTAGCAGCACTTGAGAGAGTAAATGAATTCTCTTAAGGCCTAAATGCTGTCATCAACAATATCTGTGTTTACATTCTCTGCTGCATGGACCACTTTTTGAAATTACCCACTGTGCAGATAAAGAATACCAAAGTCTTTGTCATGCTAAAGTAGGAGTTTAATACAAGCACTAAGTAAATTAAAAATACCATTCGTTTCTGAAAGAAATTGATGTCTCAAATTTAGATATCCAATCTCAAAACAGCAGTATTAATCATCTAGTTGAGTTAAAGAGAAAGTTGCTTTTAAACAGCTTTTGGTAGTTACTCAAAGTTAATTGTGTATTTTAAAGGGGGAAGTGAACTTTCCTTGTATGAAATGGTGTACAATGCTGAAATTAACCTGATCTGTAGCATGTGATGTACTGTTAAACAAAATGATGCACCTTAATTTAGAATTGTTTAAGGAAATAGCAATGTCTTCTAGGTGTTTTTATTTTTACAATCAGATCAACATAAATAATCTGAATTAAAACCAAAATTTGAGTCTTATTCACAAGAGGTCGTGCCTCTCTAGAAATACAGGTATGTGGGAGTGACATTTCTGTCCTGGAAGGTATGAGACTGGGTCAGGGCGTGGTGGGGACCAGGCTCCTCATAGCCTGGCTGTGCCATGGGGGTTATGTGGCCACTCTGGCTTCCCTTCTGGTTCCTCTGGTGGGTGTAATCTTTAATGATAAAACTAGCTTGCTACTTTAAAGCTCAGAAGAGCATCTTAAATTGTTGCTTTAATGCTTTTTTTTCAACTAGTGATGTCAGGTAAATTCTTGATTTCTTGTTCCTGTGTGAATTCTCACTAACTTGCTAATTTCATCTTCCTAGCTGGCAGACATACACTCAGTTAAAACTTAATGTTGGTACCAATGTAAAGAGATCTCTAGGAAAGAGACTAGGTTGAGAATAGTGTGAGCTGCAGGAGAATGAACCTTCATTTGCAGGGTATTCATCTATTCGGAGCTATACTTAAGGATAAAAAGAAGTTGTGGTTTAAGCGTAGAAAACCTTTGAAGTAAATATGTATTTGCTATCACCTCCAAATGTCTTTACTGACTAGGTTATGTACCAATGTGGAAGGGGTCCCATTGTGATTAAATGCTTTCTTAGTTAACTCCACCTGTCCATAGAAAAGGTAGCAAATCTGTGTTACTCTGACTTCTGGGTTTAGTTCATAAAGCTGTAATGTGAGGCACAAACAAAAACATTGCTGTGGTACTATAAAAAGTGTTCTTGAACTGAGGACTTGTACCTGGTGTTAGCCCCAGCTATCCTACAGATACAGCACAAAAACTGATTCTAAGCCTGCTCTAGTGATGCCGGTAAATGTCTTTATATACAAAATCTGGATAGGGGTGTGCATGTGTTTGTTTGTTAGTAGAAGACTGTCCTGAAGCTGAACCAACTTGAGTAAATTCTTTTTTTCCACTGCTGCACTCTGCCTGACGTTGAAAATAGCTTGCTTTAGCCTAGTCCCTACATTGTGTTTTCCATCAATGTAATGGTCATAAGGGTGGAGTAGAAAGATGGCCTTTTCCATCACCTGATGCTCCAGGACAGCCTTCCTGCCCTGCAGACTTCAAAGGACTCCCATGGTAGGGGGATAGCACACAGGGTGGTAAATACACTGTGATTTTCTCTCTGAGTGGGAACGTTATTTAATGGCATTTAGAAGAGTTCATGTTTAGTCATCTCATTTTGTTGCATGAGTTATTTGCTGCGAAGCTCATTCCTGTATATGCTCATTGACCTAAGCATTAATGTGTCAGACTGCTGTTCATCAGACCTGTGCATTCCAAAAAATGGCACATTTTTGATTTGTCCTCCAAGATGCTCTGCAAAGTGCACGTAGTGTACTGCAAAACAAAGGGAGGTCCTTAGGTCTTTTAGCTGACTTGGTGATTAAATTAGGTAATTCTCATTGAGGATACTTTGACTCTGGTCATAAACGAAGGGATCCCATGAAACCTGTTCTTTACAAGCCTAATTAATAAGAAACATTTATTCTACCCTTACACCTCATGCATAACCTCATCATTTTAATAAATGTCAGCTAGTATAATACATAATTAAACTGTTTTGAACCATTTTTCAGTTATCATAATAAATTGTGAAACAAATAATGTCAATCCTTTAAGTCATATCAAAACAAGTGGTTTTGGGCTTACTGTGCTGTCTTAAGGAAATATGTTCAATGAAAATTTTTGCTGGTGGTTTGCAAAGCATGAACTGCACAAGAAATTAAGCTTCAGAAGTTTGTTGAGCTGTAGATAGAGTAATACTGTTTTGATAGTAGCAGACTCTGGTCCCTATTCTTGCTTTTATTTTATTCTGAAGACTCAGTGTTTGAGTACAAGGGGTTCAGCGTGGTATTTACAACTGGACTTGTTTGTTACACCTGAGAATGGAAAGTTTAGCTTTAGATGTCTTGCTAGTAAGTATGACAGGAAGTATCTGTTTCGATTCTTGCCACCCTTTTTTTTTTTTTTTTTTATGTTCAATTTGCTCTGTATTCCTGTGAAGAAAATGTAATAACATTTATTTCAAAGAGTTGATACAAGATATTTCAAGTGTTTATAAATCCTCAGATTTGGCTTATAAAATTCACTTAGTCTCTGTATATACTAACTGCATCAGGATGCCACATGTATGTAGCTTAATTTACTAATCTTTGGATTGGGGATTTTTATCTCATAAATCTTCTACCAAATGAAAGCTTACTACTGCATTTTGATATTTTACATCATCTTGCTGGGATACTCATGAGCGTCTATAAGGTTAATTTTCTTTATATTGGAATTTCTAATCAACTAAAAGTATTTTCTGCTTGACTTCTGTACTTGTTTATAACTGTCATGTTTCAATAGTAAGCAAGAGCTAATCTAGTGTGGAACGGAGCAGGATACCTGGTTTATGTATAGGTTTCCACAGCATGCAGAGAGTATGAGTAGCAAGAATAGACTTTAAAAGAGTTGGTCCCAACCCTTCTTTGCTTTGTAAATCAGATTTGAATGTTTAAAATGCAAATTTAACTATAAATATAAATTCCAAACCAAATCAATGGTAATTGTATTAACCCTGTAGAGGGGAGAATCTTTAATAGAATTATATAGGTTTTTATTTTGAAGTCTTGTTAGAGTGATCAAGAATGTGGACGATGGATGTGGGAAAAAGGGCAGCTCATCTACATCAGTCAGCCTTACTCCTAGGGCATCCTGACTGTGTCACTGACATTCAGCATGTGAACTCTGCCGTTTTTTTTCTCTGATGTCTAATCTGAGACAAGTAGCTAATTTTGATTGGTTTGAATTCAAAGTTTAGAGCTTTTTCTAGCAGGTTATCAGGTAGTTAGTTGTATGTTTAGTTACCTCAGAAGTTAACTATGTGACTATGTTAATTGTTTCTTGTTGAAGGGGGAAGTTGCTTTTCGGGCATTGCTTTTTCAGGTGCGGTATAAATTTATCTGCATGCATGCTGTCCTCTACATGCATCTGAGATCTGCAAGCTGCCTATAGTTATGTTTGCAGGTTCAGTATTTTTTTCTTAGTCTCTCATACTTAGTGAAGTTCTTCAAGCTTGTTACAGGTACAGATTAATTCTTGGGAAGTTAGTTGATCTGTACCTACAGAATTTATGTTGCATGTGGGAATCATATTGTCTTTGTTATAAGGATCTGATTACAGCTCATGGAAGCATATAATGGGGAATTAGGTGTTGGGAAAAGAGGTCCCTCTATGCTTGCTTTGTTTCGGATTTGCTTTGGTAATGTTTGACTGTCTTTGCTTTTATGCTGTCAAAATGTCATTATTTGGATCTTTCCCAATGTTTTTATTCAAGTGATAGGAAACAGAAGGGAAGGAACTAATTGGTGCATGTCTCGGAAACATGCTCTGAATACACGTGCAGCATTTGTGCTTTCTTATCCAGATTTCCAGCATGTGAGATGTGTGATGGCAGAGGCATTGTTGACAATATAGTTACAGCTCGTGGGGAGTCCAAAATGTATTTTCATCCCTGCTGCCACTAAAGCAAAGTGTGTATATTTCTCCTTAGTGAGGTTCTCTTAAATTCTTGCTTTATAATAAGGAGCTTGTCTTGTTAGTTCATGAGTAATGGCTACATCCTACCATCTCTTTTGTCAGTAGAGGGTAGGATTTCCTCCTACACCGAGGAAAAAAGAGAAAATTAGAGTGATAGAAGGTAAAACCAAAATAAATGTGAGAATAGATAGGCCAGATTAATCACTGATTCTGTAAGACAGCAGTTCTTTCTTTAGGTAAGAAAATTACTCTATTCTTGATAGTGCTGTCTTTAGGAAGCTGGGCAACACTGATGTTGCTGGGCAGAGGATACTTCCATGTATTGATGTTACATATTTGATTAAGGCAGAATGGAAAGCTACCTGCAGTTCTGGAGCACCTCATACCTTGGTTGCTTCATTGCAAGAGGCTAAGGCACTTTAAAAACTCAGTAAAATCCTAAACTGTGAAAGCTTACAATTCTATTTGTGCCTAGCATAATTGTGAGGATAGTATAGGTGGCAACAATTTAAATAAAAGCATGAGGGGATATAGTTTGTGGTAGATTTTTGTGTGTGGTCTTTTTTATTATCTTCTGTGTGTACTGCAGTCACTGCAGCAGTGATACCTGAGCTGGCTATGGAGTAAATGGTATGCACATTGCTACTGACAGAAGCTTTTTGTTGGAAGTGGTTCCAAAAAATATTTTAAAACTTTCTATGAAGTCTTACCAGTCATCTCCCTCCATGACTTGAGGTTTTTTTATTTCTTGCAGGTTAAAAACCTTTCACTTTTCAATGTTCCATTTAACTTAAGCATTTGGAGACTGACTCAACGTTTTTTTCAACAATTAAACTGTTTCATGATTCACTGACAGCAAGTGGGCAGTGAATGTTTATTTCCCCGTCACCCCAACAATTTGTTACACGATTTGAAAATACAGTCTAAATACACAGAATAAAAATAGTCCGTGTCATGCTGAAGTTGAGATGTTTGCTGAAGCTGTGCAAAGAAGAGCTTGTTTGAAAACTGTGTATTTTGTTGGATTGTCATCACCTGCTATCATATTTCAAGTTTTCAAATCTAAAATGAAAGTATTCCATTGTCAGTCCTGAAATAAGCAATATCATAATGTTACCTGGGAAGTAATATTTGACAATCCTTCTGATATTCCTTGCTCTCCAGTGTTGTTATGCTAATAGGATTTTTTTTCCGGTGGGGGTAGACAGCTTAAAACATCCCTATCGGGGAAGTGTATGAGCTGAAGTGGTTATGAGCTTAAGTGGTCACGATCTCCATTTGAATCACTGGTAAGAGTTATGTTAGAAAACAGGTAGTGTGGCATTGCTGACACTTCATTCTACTGAATGAGAAAATTGCTTGTAACTTCTTGCCTGTAAACCAAGCTTTCCCCTCCATCTCCCATCACATCTGGAAGGCCAGGTAATTGGGTTTTTGTCTTTTTTCTTCTTTATTTATGCGTTAGCTTGGTTATTTTGTTTTTCGCTAGCCAAGTGTCCTCAAGCATAATGATTTAGCTTTAGTTGACTTTCATATTGTCATTCTAGTGGCAAGATTTAGATGTAAGTTTATATGGAAAAGACAAATAATACTTACCAAAAATAGAGAGGGGAGAAAAAGTACTCTTTTTTAAAAATTTTTTTGGTAAATATTTAGATTTAGAAAATTCCTAGTATTTTTAAGGTTAAGGTGAAATATTAACACATTTCTGTTGATTTTCCGGTGTATATGATAATTATTGATTCTTGGGAGTCAGCACTTGGGCTGAATATTTTGATGGTTGATAAATTGATTCAATATTTCAGATTTTCTGAATTACAATTTGTTAGATTTGCAAGTTACAGATTTTACCAGAAAAATTAAATCAAATGTGATCTTTATTTTTCAAAAGGATTTGATTGTGTATATCCTTCTTATAATCCCTGTTAATTTCTTCAGCTCTTCTTTACAATAACTTACTTGATTCAAGTTTGGGAACTTCAGAAAAATGATATGATTTCTTACGTATTTCCTACGTATCCTGAAAAGGGTAGGATTTCCTACGTAATTCTCTCAGCATCTCTCAATACTAAAAATAGATCTGTGAAATTCTTCCCATTTTTTGGCAGTTTTTCATTTGTGATTGTGCAATTTTGGTTATTTTTATTTCTAATAAAAATTTATAGCTGGTGTTTAAACAAACTAGGCTAGCACGAAAGTGGGAATTTTTAAAATCAAAGCTAAAAGTGGAAAAAAAATGCTGAAAACATTTCTCAAGATTTCAGCATTAGAGTAGTTAATTTCTGATGCTTTCAGTAGAAGCCTCTCACAGATTACCATTTTATTCTTTTTGTTTCAAGTCTTCATTGTAGCTTTGCTTATTTTACTACAACTATGTCTTTACTTCCAGAAAGGTTACCTTCAGCAATTTAGGAGAACTTAATCCCTCGTCTATCTGGTGCAATCAGAAATAAGCTTTGACACACAGGGAAGAGTAAACTAAAGAGCAGAAATGCATATTAAAATACTCTTACATAAGGAGAGTATTTTTAAATGATGCTGGCTTAGTGGTGTGGATTTTGTAAAGGCACTCATATGGTCTTGTAAACACATGCAGTTAAAAAACAACACTGTCTTAAGCATGAGAATTTTTCTGTAGAGATCAGGGAGGGCTGAGAGACTAAATCCATTGTCAATGTTCTTTGTCATTTTACTTGGAAGGTTGGAGGGTTATTCACTGGGTTTTTTTGTTGTAGTTTTTACTTCACAGCGAGATTCAACTTGCACGCAATTTTCAAGAGCTTTCACAATTTCCTTTTTTGATGTTTTTATTAAAAGAAGAAAAAAAGGAGAGAAAATGATGAACACACAAAAAAAATTCACTACCTCTAAGGCATACTTAAGAGTCTGAAAATGCTTTTCTGAGCAGTATCCATCATAATGGAATCTGAATCAGACTAGGAGCAACTGTAAAATCCATTTACTTTCTTCCATTGTTAGAATGGCAAGATGTGAACTTCAGCTGTGTTCTGGGCTGCATCCAAAGCAGCGTGGCCAGCAGGGCGAGGGAGGGGATTCTGTCCCTCTGCTCTGCTCTGGTGAGACCCCACCTGCAGTGCTGCATCAGCTCTGGGGTCAGCAGCACAGGAAGGACATCGACCTGTTGGAGCAAGTCCAGAGGAGGGACACAGAGGTGATCAAAGGGATGGAGCAGCTCTCCTACAGGGGAGGAAAGGCTGAGAGAACTGGGATTGTTCAGCCTGGAAAAGAGAAAGGCTCTGAGACAACCTGAGTGCAGCCTTCCAGTACCTGAGGGAAGACAACAAGAAAGGTGGAGAGAGACTGTTTCCAAGGGCATGTAGTAACAGGACATGGGGGAGTGGATTAAAACTGAGAGAAGGTTTAGGTGGGATAATGAGATGAATCCATTTACTGAGAGGATGGTGAGGCACTGGAACAGGTTGCCCAGAGCAGCTGTGAATGCCCCATTCCTGGAAGTGTTCGAGGCCAGGCTGGATGGGCTTTGAGCAACCTGGTCTAGTGAAAGGTGTCCCTGCCTATGGCAGAGAGGTTGGAACTAGATAATTTTAAAGTCTCTTCCAACCCAAACCATTCTAAGATTCATAGAATCATAGAATGGCCCATTCAGTACACCTAAATGTGGCTTTAATATTTGTTGATGCTATTAAAAAAGGTAAAATAATAATAGATTAGATAATGGGGGAAAAGATGGAAAAAACGGATTCTAAAAGATCTTTCATATTTTATGCTTTGATGTCAGGCTAGTAGCTGAATTTGTAGCTAGGTAAGCAGTCCTGAAAATTGTCAGGAAAAATGGGTATGTTTTTGTAGTATTGACTTACTAACCACTTTATACAGTTCTCTGTTTGATTTTGATCCATAACTATTCTGAACATGTTTCCTGTTGCAGTTCCTTGAAAGCTTTCATCCTAGCATTGAATCCCAATTTGTCTACTGGATGACTTAAGTGATCCCTACAGAGAACTGAGGATTGCTGCACACATTTATCCAGAGCAAATGCTTCTTTGAAGATTAGTTTATAGATACGTTGTTTACATTATTTTATTTCCAGAAGTATTGTTTTTGATGGCATACTTTTTAACAGTGGGAATGCAAGTACAGTGAAGTTACTTTTTTTTTCATATTAATATTTTTCTTGTTAAATTTATCCATTTGTGGCAAAATGGTGAGACTGTCCACTTCCAGAGATCCAGTAGTTGGTTAATACGGCTTTATAAATTTTATATCTATATGGCTATATATTTTTTCCATCTATTGTTTAGCCATACCTGCTCTTACATATTATGATCGAATGCTGCAAATGTTTTCAGTAACTGTACCTTCAGTAATAATGCATTTTTTTCCAAGTAGTCTTGTTGCTCCTTTGCTGAAATAGTTTTATAAAATGTGAAGCACTGAGAAAACAGAAAAATCATCAGTGATGGCCATACAGCCTTTAGCTGTAGTGTATTACTTTTCATAGTCAAGAAGAATCATTCTTTCTTCCAAGAAATCAATTCCATTATTAATATGTATGCTTCAGCAATGTGCTATTGTGCAACTATTAGTGTATTCATATATATGTCATGTTTTACGGATTCAAACAAAAATTCATTGTGGGTCAGTAGCTTATTGTATCAGAAATTTTAGTTGTAGTTACTTCAAAACCAGATAAAAATATGCATTGTGACAATGTTGAAATTATGTGAAATATCAAATGTTCCTATCAAATTGGCTGAGTCACATATTTATCTCAGCTTTTCTTTTTTTGTTATTCCAAATTTAAGGAACTGTTTTGCAGCATACAAGACAATTAGAAATAATAACACACTTCGGTATTTTTACTTTGAATAGTTTCAACTGCATGAAATTTAAGTTGGCCATCTAAGGTAAAGGACTGGACACAGACGGCAGAGCAATGGCTGGCTAGTGATCTACTTCATAGTTTAAAGGAGTGCTTTAATTTTACGGCAAGGAAGTCTAGTTTTAAAAACAGACTAGAAGAATTAATTTTTTAGAGCAAGCAGTTTAAGAGCAAAAGGATACATGATATTAAAACAGAATAACTTCCAAGTGCTTTGCCTTTGCTTTAAAATATATCTGATTTACCAAAACCAGTAAATTTATTTGCAGTACACATTGAAAATTTTACCTAGGCAGTGTAAGAGGTTTGCATATTGCTCTGTTTCTTACTCTGTGTAAGAGTTGGCATTTGTTTTTGTGCTGGCATCCTCATAAATCACAGCATTGGTCTTTTGCTGTTTCTGAAAAGGAAAGAAATTGTTGGTTTACCTGCAGGGCATGAGTTACAAGTCTGTTAGGAAACCGTTTTGAATATTACCTTATTTCCGAATAAAACAAAATTCCTTTGATTTGATAAATCTTTTTAGACTGTATTCTTTACTTCAGTTTCTCATGGTCTGGCTTCTTGTTTCATCACATTTTTGGGCTTTCCACTGTTTTTAAGGATGTAATAAATGAAGAGAGTACCAAAATGGAACCTGCATAATGTATTTGTGTCTCTGAGGAGTAAGACCAATTTCTGTGGTATCGGTAGTCATCATTCCTTTGACTAAATGTTCAAGTGATTTTTAGAAGATAGTAATTCTGCATTGACTGAAGGCTTCCTGTGCACAGTAAAGGAAACCAGAGATGTGTGAAGCACTGGAGACCTTGTGTGTCATTCCCTTTTGAAGATTAAAACCTGACATAGGCACTTAAGGGTTCACTAATTAGATGTGGCAAATCATTAGCATATTTTTCAATAGGTTGAAGATATATTACTGCTTTTATTCTTTCTTGCATTATTTTTATAAGAAGACTTCACAACTACAAACTAGCCCAAACTTCGTCGTTTCGTCTTTTGTGTCCTTCTTAGGAGTGATTTCTGAAGGAACAACCCCTTGAGGCTAGACACTTCATCGAGATCTGACTAATTTTGCAAAGTTAAATAAAAAGCAAAAACCATGACACTGAGTAAAGAGGAGAATGGTATCTTGACTGAACAATTCTTGTTCCTGTGCAAGACAGAGGCTTAGTTGCAAGATGGTCTTGGTTCTTAAACTTAGAAGTGGTTCTTGAACTTTTTTTTTTTTCTTGAAAACACTTGAGAAATGGGAAGGTGAAGGTCTGGAAAACAGAAAAATTCATATTTTACTATAAAATTTCATGAGCTGATGTAAACTTTTGAAAACTTCCATTCTCAAATGAAATTTAAAGCAAGGCTTTTAGTCTGAGGTGTGTTATGTTGGTCTAATGGTTCTCATGGAAGTTGATGAGAGTTTTAATGTCTTCAGTGGGAGAGTAAGTCAACGATAGAAATAAAAAGCAGGAAAAATTTTACTCAATGGTGGAAAAGATTTTTTTAAAACAAAACACAAATTAAGAATGTTAACTCATAAATGGACTTCTTGCAAACCATTGTTTCTTTGATGTGTGGAATAAGGCTACTTAGGGAGCCATAGGGTTTTGTGGTTGCTGTTTTACTCTGGAAAGCTGTGACTACAGCTCTCCCTCTGTGGGCTCCTGTACCTCAGCTTACAGCTGCACCTCCAGCAGTAGTGGATTTCTTCATTATGCTCCCTGCAGGATCACCCATCAGTGCAAACTAGATCCAGATCAAGTGTAAGCAAATAATAACACTTCTGTTGACTGGATCAGAACATGCAACAATGCTGCCTTTCAGCTTTGTGGTGGCTGTGGTGGCACAGTTGATCCTCTGTTCAGTGTAGGTTTGAAACAGAGTTATACTTACAATGTTTTGAACAAATTTCGTACAGAAAAGCTGGGAAACTCTGGTGCTATGCATCATGTGAATGTGTGGGCTTTTGATCTAGTAATTAGGCAGGCTAATACCCAGTTTACTGTCTTGAAATGTAGATCAAATCTCTGTCGTTTTCCCTCTTTATTGGTGAGGGAACTTGTTGCATACAGCTTACTCTAGTCCTTTCTCTTACTGCTTTTCAATACCTTGTGAATCTTCTCTCTACTTCAGTTTCTCCTCTCTTTTCATTTTGGTTTGCATCTGGCTGTCATTCATTGCCCATTGCAGTTCCTGGCTGGAACTTAATTCTCCAATGCTCTAGTTGCTTTGTCATGGAAACATCAATATGTGTTTAGCTTTAGAACTTGTTTTGCTGTAACTTTTTAAATTGTAGATTCCAGAGTAACTTCCCTATCAAGAACAGATTTGTATGTACTGCTTCACAGTCTTTTTTAGTAAATGCTTAAATATTGGTATGATACTAACAATGAAAATAACTGATTCTTTTTTTTTTTTTTTCCCTAAGACTGCAGAATGATAGGACATAATTTCTCTTTTGTAGCTTATATGCTTTAGTGGAATTGAAGACTGATCTGCTGAAGAGACAGTTGAGGTAGCTTTTATATAAATTATAATGTGGACAGCAAAGTACAGGTTGAGCTGTTAAAGTGAACATTACAATGAGGTTAGGATTGTGTTTAGATCATTATAATCTGTGCAGTTCTTTCATATTATCTTGGTTGCTTGCCACTTTCAAAGATTTTTGTTTGCGATTTTGCTCAGTTTCTTTTATGTTTGTTTGGTTTCAGTAACAGTGTACCAAGATAATATATATTTTTACTTGTTATTTCTCTGAAAATTGAATTTTTTTTTTTTTTTAGCAAGCCCTGTTTAATTTAGCAAATTTGGTCTTGATTCTTGGAAACAACCTTCACTTTCATTAACTTCAGTATGTTTTATATTTTTTGCACAAAGCAGAAGTGATTATGCTTCTACTGCAATTTGTCTGACACTTCATGCCTGCCACATGTGCTGCCATCATCAAATTTCTTCTACTGTTCTTTTCTTAATAAAGCTAATGAATTCAGAAGGGAAATACTTCATAACCGCATAACAATTTGTGTCTGTTTTATCATTATTTGTGATAGATAGCTATCTCTACTGTTGGAAGCAGGGTCCAAAATGAAGCTAAGTTGTGAAGATCCAATGGTCTCTTGATTCTGTAGGACCGATCATAGAATGGTTTGGGTTGGAAGCGACCTTAAGGATCATCTAGTTCCAACCCATCTGCCATGGGCAGGAGCACCTTGTACTAGACCACATTGCTCAAGGCCCCATCCAACCTGGTCTTGAACATGGCCAGAGGTGGGGTAGGGGTCCACAGCTTCTCTGGAATGTGCTAGGGACATACTGGGTTCATAGATGGACCTTGGAGAAATGTTATTGTAGGTGTCAGCAGTGGTGTGGAATAAAAGATACAAATATCCCAATAAACCTTGAGCAGTGAGATGGTCCCAATTGTTTGAAATTACAATAATAATGATAATAATTTTTTAAAAGAGTCCGTGAGATTAATCCAGTCAACTGATATCCAACTGTAGTATTTTTTAAGTGAAATTTCTAAATTTAATATTTTTAAAGTAACAAGATCTGGAAATAGAACCTCAGATTTGCACTCAATTCTAGTAAATTTGGTCAAAGGGTATTGCTTGTTCCAGTGAGTCATTCTGATGCAAGAAATGGTAATGCCTAGAGGATTACTGTTAGAGATAGTACCTGTATAACATGAACCATAAAGAATAAGGTATGAGTTCATTGTGCTGTATGAATATACAGTATACCTTTAGGTGCCATATTGGCTGGACTGCAACCCAACAGTTTATTTCATATGATTAAAATCAGAAATGGCAGAAAGGAGAGTGCATATCAGCAGTTCAACAAAAGGAAGCATGCATAGTTCAGTAGACAGAAATAATTCAGTTTTTCATTTCCCTGTTGCATGGTTGCTATAACCAGGCCTTCCTTAAAACCACTATTTCTTTGTAACTAGCAAGGTTTGCTTACTATTATCAAACACAAGCGTAAAATTACCTAACTCTGTATGTGTATCTCGTTTCTCTGTGAAGCAAACCTATAGTTTACTGCTGTATATGGTAATAGTGCCTCTACTAATAGAAGCCTCTGGCATTCTGGTTTACCATTCAGCTGATGAGAAGTTTCTCAAGTCTTGTTATAAAATGTATTAAAAAGATAGAGTCCAGGGAGATAAAAAATTAAGGCTCACTTCACGGTAACAGTCTGGCAGATTTTTATTCTTCAATTTTCATCAGAATGTAAGAGCGAAATAATTGCATAACCAGAATCTTAAAGATTTGGAGTTTTTTAGTTAAGAAACCTTCTTTAACAGCAAGTGTAGTTAGTTTTTCATAATAAAAACACTCAACAGCTTGTTTTATTTACTTCAAAGATAGATATGGTTACCACGTATTGTGCTGAAACTGTATTCAAGATGCACAACTTAAATTTCAGTATGCTAATTCTTGATTATTTTGTGCTTTACTAATGAGGCAGATGGCTGGTCCTTTAAAAGTCGTTTTCTTGGGTTCCTTTTTATTAAATAGTAATGTAGAAAAATTTTGAAGAAAGTAAAGCTATAAATCTGAATTACAAGTGAAAACTAGAAGCTTCTTGGACTGTTTAATTTCAGGCTTATGGATCCTAATTATTAAAAGGAAATAAACTGCGGTGGGAAGATTTCTGATTACTCTCTAGCATGCTTTGGTATGTTGAAAGGCAGCATAGTTGGGTGGTAACACAAATACAAGCTTCCCTTAGAATGCATGTAATATTATTTTAAAGAATATTTTGGCAAAAGGATACTGTTTTCCAAGGCTGTTGAACTGTGTAATTCAAGATCAGCTCAAGTACTTGACGTAGAAACAGTAGTTTGGTGTAAGGGTTTATAGCATGTTCTAAATTTTTAAAGAAATAGGCCTTCAGTTACATCAGTCAAAACGTGATCTTTTACTCTGAGGTGACAGATGACATCAATTGGACTTTGTATATTAAGGCCTGAATACAGGGGGAAAAAACCAACAAGGGTGTTCGAAAGGAGGCTAAGGAACAAAGAACCAAATAGATAAAAATAAAATAAATTATTAAGGTAACATCTGCTGCTCTTAAACTTGGCTTATTAGTTTTGAATGTTAGTGCCACTTTAGCATGGATTTTCTCTGTGTCTCTCTATCCCAGCACATAAATTCCAGAAAGAGAAAAGCATTATGGGAACAAAGTTACTGAAAGAATGTAGTGGGAGTGGGAGGAAGGAATTAGAGGAGCTTGGCCATCTCTCTCTTCTAAAGGGATAGTGGTCCAAATTGTCCTTGAGCCTGTTGTGATAGGACAATGGGTGGTGGTTTTAAGCTAAAAGAAAGTAGATTCAGACTAGATAAAAGGAAGAAAATTTTTGTGCTAAGAGTGGTGAAACACTGGAGCAGTTTGCCCAGGAGGTGGTAGATGCTTCATCCCTGGAAAAGCGCAGTCAGGTTGGACAGGGCTCTGAGCAGCCTGGTCTACTTGAACATGTCTCTGTTTATTGCAGGGATGTTGGACTGGATGACCTTTGAGGGTCCCCTCCATCCCAAACCATTCTGTGATTCGAGCTCAACTGGACTGTTTTGAGAGTTGTGTCATCTGGTGACATTATAATAACAGGGTTCTTTTTTTCTCCCCTGAGTTTTCCAGCAAAACTGCTTCAGTACTTCTCCAAGTGAAAAACTTATTTTCAGTACAGATCTTTATTAGACCATAATAGTAAATGATGCTGAAGTAAGATTCTGTAGGGAGTTTGAGTCTATGTAGAAGCAGCAATTTAAATTTACCTTTTCATAAAACATTTTCTGTTGGTGAGACAGGTCTTAGAGTTTGGAAGCTTTATCCAGATCATTGACAGTAATAGCAATATCAGCCTTTGCAACGTGATTAACACCCAGAATGGAAAGTAGTTTGCTGTGCAAGGGTTTGGCTCACTGTCCTTGCCAAGATGAGACTGTGTAAGCATTAGGCTCTAACAGCAGAGAAGTGATAGTGTTTATAGTTTGGAAGAAATTATTTTGAAGATAAATATAAAATTTCACTTCTTTCTTCTGCCTGAGAAACAAAAGAGAGCAAATGTCTGCCCAGCACAAATATGTATTTGGAAACAGTACTCTGTACATCCTATTTGATTCTTTCACTGTTTTTTTACAGAAATTTTTTAGTAAAATATCCATCTGTCCTTACTTTGCCTTTAAAATGTAGCTTGCAGGAGGATCCTGGAGAAATTCTGCTTTTGTTGATGATATCAGTGTTGCTTGCCTGGCACTAGTCACAGTTATTTTACCTTTTTATAATTCTATTAAAAACAGATTTGGAGACTACATGTCCTTCAGGTTATGTTTCCTAATTATTCGTGTCTGGTTTAATGTTATTGATTGACATTAATACTTGTGACTCTCCAAGGTTTCTACTGGTCTGACATTTACTTGCAGATACATAGTTTAGTTTTCTTTTTTAGTGGTTTCTGTTTGTCTCCTCTACTGAGTCCAGCTGAAGTCTTGTCACTGACTCAGTTCTATATAACCTTCTGTTGTCGTTTCTTGATCTTCCTCTGGTCTCTGTTCAAGGTCCAGAAAACTTGCTTGGATACCGCCAGGTAGAGAATTGTTTATACTAAAAGCAGGTAATGTGAAGTTTGAGTAAGTGTCCTTTGATGTGCTAGACTGTTTGCTCTGGAAGGGGAGTGGCCTCTCAAACTGATTAACCGGAGTCGCCCAGATTGCATAGTGGTACTTTCGTTGTTCTGCGTAGTTTCAGAATCTGGGAACTTTTATCTGGACAGCCTCAGTTACCTGGAGGAAGAGCAGTATGTAAGATTGTGTGTAAAAGATGCACAGGGAAGAACAATCTGCTCAGGCAAAGAAAAGGAACATCAAGCGATACCAAAAGGTCTTTAGTCTCCATATCTGTTCGTCTCCACTTAGGGTTCTTGTGCTTGAGCCAACTGTGACAGTTTTGACAGCTTGATGTATGGCAGTTGCCTACGTTTTTTTACAACGGTCTTCATATGTTTAAGTAAAGAGGTACCTTTTTTCCTTTCCCCTGGCTTCTTGAATCCTGAAAAATACCTGTTGTGAGGCTGCCACCTGTTGAGACTAAATTTGGGAGCAGGATGTTGGTGCAGGAGTAAGGAGACAGAAGAAGAGTCTGCATGTAGTTTTTGTGGTGGGAATCGTAATGGCCTGAACCCACTGCAGTGGATGAAGGCACTTGTGCTTTACTTTATCTCCTATCCATTTGTTATTTTCCCGTGTCACTTTCCCTTAACAGCCCTTGCTGTTGTCCTTTATTTTGTTCACAGATTGCTTTTATTTTGGATCCCAGGTTTTGTTTAGCTGAGCTACATAGGCTTTAGGCAAAACTGCAGTTTTTCAGGCTATTTTTCTGGTGCACAACAATTCTATCCTAGTGCTCCCTGTGAGGACAGTCTTACCTTGGATTTGATGTGCACTAATGATCAGTCCTCTGCTTCTGTGGAGGTACTGAATTGGCTTAAGCAGCCTCTTGCTTTCCTCTCTGCCTCGTACGGCATACTGCCACCACCTTGTTGCCAGCACAGCTATTTGCAAAGTTGCTTGGAAAAACATATGTTAAAACTCTTCTTTCTTTCCCAGGTTGTCAACTAAATAATCATTTGCATTAAGAATAGTGTCATACGTGTCTAGTATCCTTGGCAATGGATACTGCAATGATCCATGTGTGTATATTTGGTTGACCATTAAATGGCAGCATGAACACTTCAGACAGATGTAGCAACATTTGTCTGAATGCTATAACAGAACAAGTTGGTGCCATGCTGGGACAATCTTGACTGCTATGTAAAAATTAATACAGCAGGGAAATACTGCAATTGACTTACTGTTCAGAGATTTTTTGTTACTGAGGAATCTCTGAAGTTGTACCAATGACGGGATTGGAGAAGGGAAGAAAAGA
This sequence comes from Corvus moneduloides, assembly GCF_009650955.1. NCBI lineage: Eukaryota > Metazoa > Chordata > Aves > Passeriformes > Corvidae > Corvus > Corvus moneduloides. The sequence goes on from NC_045479.1 coordinate 29,072,227, forward strand.
GAATAATTTGTGAGCTTTAAAAAAATACTGAATCAGAGAAGTTTATAAGTTCGAGTAAAAGATGTTCATGAATTCAAACAGATTTTTGAACTGCAGTTCAAAGATTATTTATTGCAAGAATGAATTTATTTACTGCTCCTCTGGAATTACCTTTGAAATATCTCAGTGGAGCTATTAAACTTACTCAGCCTGACGATCAGACACTGTTATAGGCTGTTGCTTCTGTCAGTAGTTGCTTTCTTAGTTGTGTCCAAGGTATTCTACCTTTCTGTTATTTCAGGAATAGTAGTTGTACCGTTGACAATATTACTATCATCAGAAATCTCTAGAAAAATAACAGAATACAGAAGAGACTGATAAATCTCATGCATTAAATGTCTCAAAAGTGTCAGTTTTATCATACCATTTTTTTCTTAATGTTTTGTTTTGTAGCTCTGTGTAATGCCTTCAGTGCATCAGATCTTCTAGGTGACCTGTTATTTGTTGGAAAAATATACATACCTGTCATCAGTACTGTAGAGGATGTTCTGTACCATGATGCTTATTGGTCTCTTAATTCACTAAGTGAAAATTCTTTCTGTGTTGCTAATATTGTTCTTTCTTAAGAAAAAAAAAATTCAAAACCAAACCCTATTGTGAAAGAGCTTGTTTTTCCTGGCTTGGTTTGTTTGGTTTTTTTTTGTCTTCTGCATGTACATAGAAGTGTAAGAGAAATGCATCCAAAGTTGTCTGTTTTCAAACCACTCATGGCTCTTTGATATTATTCTTAGGCACAGAGCTGTACATACAGTAATTATGGAAGGGTTTGATTTTACATTGCTTGATTGGCTTTACTGTCAGGACTTTCTGGGTTGCTTGATGGTGCTTTTTTGTGTTCACACTATACAGAATGTGTATAGAGGTTCAACAAGTAATAAACCAAAAATTTGACATTTGGAGGAAAAATTGGGAGCTAGAAATCTAGTTTTTTACAATAGTCTTCATTTTGTCTGCAGTCTTAACAATTTTTTTTTCCTGGGATGAGTTCTCCCTTGGTGGGTAATTTCCAGGTAGGCCATCATAAGGTTTCCTCAACACCTTCCCCAGAGCAATTAATTTCTGTTCTAAGAGAAAAAGGCCAAACTGTTTGGGTTTTTTTAATCATGTTTAGAAAATTGTACCCTTGTTCTTTGTTCATCCAAACAGCTGTGTCTTTAGTTTTTATCTCAGTTTATATTGCTCTGGTGTCTTTGTCTCTTGGTGCTTGATTCAAGAACATCGAAATAAGTTGAAAGCTTTTCATTGCCTTGGGTCTCAGGCTGTAAATAAAACTTTTTTGTTAGCACAACTAGAAGCAAATGTTGGGGGCTCTGGTGTGGGAGTTCAGATGCTTAGAGGACAGGTGGTTCTGGGCTGAGAGCTACTGGAGTTTGGGAGAAGGTTCTTTGGTATGAGTTTGTTTGATTTGGTGCCTGAATTGTGATTAAAAAAAAAAAAAAAGGCAGCCTTGAAAACTGTGCCTTTTATTGACAAAATTGCTCAGGCTCACCAAAGATTGCAGATGCTTTTCAGTCTTAGAACCAACATTGTCTTCTTGAACCTAGAAGGAATTTTCTGCTCAGTGTTTTTCCAAAGACTTGCTTGTTTGCAAGACCGAGGAAGATTGTCCCAGAAGTGATACTGCAACATTGTAAATCTGTTGCTAAAATAATCTTAGTATTAGGGAGCAGCAAGCTTTGTGTGCACAACTTTTTTTTTAGTTGGTTGGTTTTTTTTTAATTTTTTTTCCTGAAGGCTCTACTAAGGCTTTATGATTATTAATCAAAGCTCAAAAAATTACAGACATTGCTTTTGGTTTCCAGTGCTCATTACACCTTTTGAGATCTGAAGTTCTGTGACTGTCTGGTAGTATTTATGCTACATCCATGTAACCTTTTAGTTTTTGCCTTCCCCTTCAATAGAAAAGAGACTTTCAGTTTATGGGTCTGACAGCCAGTGTAGAGCTTTGCCAGTCAGCTCATTTGTTTTCTTGGCTTAAATGTCAGCCAATCTAACCAGACTCGTACTGTGTTTTTTCACTTGGCAGTTGAGAGAACAGAGCCTTTGATAATTAACGTGCAGTTATTAATCAGTATGACATATCTAATCTGGGGAGATCTATCAAATAGTACATCTCTGTTGATTTTGCTGTTTGACATTGCTTGAATCTACATGGGAGTGAATACGTCTACATTTTAAAGAATGTAAATTTGCCGTGATTACCTAAGTAAAGCTTTTTGAGTCCAGAGAAAGAAGATAAGCGTAAGATATGAAAAAAGGACTGCAAAATTTGACCTTTTGGGCAAATTTGGTGGTTTTCAGTGTTTTAAATTCTGTACCAGTTGCATAGTTAAATATGTCTATAGTAATGTTCAGTATATTTTTTTACTTAAAGAATTAATAAAAAAAAAACCAACCATGAACCCCTTTTACTAATTTCTGTCCTTCATTATTCTTTAAATGCAAAGGGATTGGGTGTTGGGGGGAGTGAAGATAAGAAAAAGTATTCATCGTCTACATTAAATTAGGACAGGGTAATTTCCATATATTTCCTCTCTTTGGAGTGGTTCTTCCAGTTGATGATCTAGATCAGGAGCTGAATATAGATGCTCTCATTCACTTAGGGAGGAGCCTATTTGCCTATATTAACTAGTAAAACTATCCTCGGATAAGAAGTTAACCTTTGTGAATACCTCTGTACCTCCAATTTTGAGTAATTGTTTGGCTGTGATTCTATAAGTACATAAAAAAGGGCTTCACTGTGAAAGTTTAGTTCCATATTAAATATTGTTCATAAGGAAAAGGCTGTGAGGGTGCTTTTGCCCTTTTTGCACTGGGGAGGTCAGACTAAGCTGTGCTATTTGACTTCACAGTTTTCTTTCATCAGTAACAAAGGCCTTGTTTGTCAGGTGTCATTATATCTGTACAATGTCAATTCTTTGACCCAATGCAGCATAAAGCTAGTAACTGTTTACGTAGCTGTGTTCCTGACAAGAGAGTCTAGTTGACCGGTTTCATGTTGTTTCCAAAGACAAAGTGTGGGAAAATGCAGTAGAAAATTTTTTTCACCGGTGTGAACAAATGTGAGTTGAGACAAGTAGAAAGAACAGATGCAATGACTAAAATTCTGTGTTTATAGTCCATTCTTGTAGAGCAGAATTGTGATTGTAAGGAGGTGCATCTGTACTTTATGTGAATTTTATGAGTGCTCAAACTGGTTGGTTGTGATCTTGGGTAAATTATCCATGTATTTCTCATTAGTGTAATTAACAGTTTGCTCTGTATTTGATGTGCGACATGCTGATGTGGTCAATAGTTGCATTTATTTTTTAAATTCAGGTAGATTGAGAACAGTTTAATATAGTGGAAATCTGGTTTTCTTTTTAGAATAAGGGGACAATATCCTTGACAGGTGTTTCCTATTTCTCTTTGTAATTAATACTGTTTGCAGCAGTCCTGAGTTTTTCAGGCCTCTCTTTCTGACACAAGGAGTTCATATGGAGTGCTGTTACCTGTTTTCTTTGATGTCTTGTGCCTGGGCTTTAGTTTGCTAGCCCATCTTTAAGGGCCATGCTGTATCCATGCTGTTGCTCATGCTGTCAGGTAGGATTTCTGATCCTTTCCTCCCACTTCAGCTGTTGTCTTACAGGTGAGTTTTCCAGAACAAGAACTGCTTTCAGATGTTTGGAAAATCCCTACTGCCTTGTAAAGCAGCCTATAAAAATAGTCAGGTTGCATTTTCAGTGTGTATCTAAGTGGAGAAGTAATTTTAAAGTGCTTAATCTCTATGTAGATGGGCCTCAATGCAATATAACTTAAGGAAATGGAAGCATCATCACTTAGACTGATCCAAAGCTAATTGAAGTTGAAGGACAGGTTCCCTTTGACTTCAAAGGGCTTTGAATCAGCAAAATCTTAGTGAGCTTTCAGTATTTGTGACCCTCCTGAAATAAACTGACTAAAATTTTAGCAGTTAAATAACTTTATTGGTTTTGAAAATTTTAACTGAATTTGTTTAAATTTACAAGGATTAAGCACACATGGTAATTGTGTATGAAAATCTTAATGTATTCCTTTTTTAACTTCCTAGAAACCAAGAGTCTGGGAAATTGAAGGAAGTGGTAGGGCTTTTGGAGAATTTTAGCCATTGGCAGTTTAAGACCTCTAAATTTTGGTGAATACATGAGTGCAGGATCTAGCTGAGTTACTGCTTTGGAATCAAAATGCTTTCATGTCTGTCTGCTATATAGCCTGGGTGTTGTGAATATATGTGTGTGCTTAAAGAGAAGTGCTGTCCTTCAGGCATCGTGGGAAGGATTGTTGTGATTCAGAGAAAGTGAGCCAGAACACACCTGTTTAAATCTAAGCTTACCTGGATCATTTTAAAAAATGGAGTTTGTTTTCGGAACTGTATTATAAAAATCACTTTTAAAAGATGCTGGGTTCAAGAAAGGGTTTAAGACTAGTGAAGTGAACTGAGTTAATGACAGTGAATATTGGAAAATAGAAAAGGTAAATTTTAGCATTGTTTTCAAGGATTAACTTACATGGGTTTTAAGAACAAAAAGACCAGTTTTTCAGGGTTAGACTGCAGATTGTTTTTAAGAAGCAGCAGTTCCTTTAATACAGTGTTGCTTCCTTTATTTCATATCGGTATAAGGATTGAACAAATATGTCTCTGCCAGCTTTTGTAGGTTGTATCAGATAATGTCATATCAGATTGCTTGTCCTCATTCTGTCTGCAGAAGACTAGAATTTGCATTAGTTGCATTCAAGTGTATGCATCTATCTACTGTGACATCTGAAATACTTGATTTGGGTATGACTTACTCAGAGTAGAGAAATTTAAAGAATAGAATAGTCAAGCCTGTGGGCTCTGTTCTAAAACTAAATATAGAAATAACTGTATTCTTCTCAAAGTTGTTAAGAATTTGGGGAAGCATTGCTTCTACATGTATATTACTAATCAAGTAACTCTGTTTTGGATTTAAACTAGATTTACTGTTAAAGGGAGAGAAGAAGTATGCATCTGCTATTAACTGGTGAAAATGAGTATCAGACAATTTGGACTTTCCTGTGAAAGTGCTGTCATTCTCAAGAACCAGTGTTAGTTTTGGATTGTATAGATCATATTTTCAAAGCTCTGATCACCTATGTCTTGTCTTAAACTTCCAAGATTGAGCAGGTTCTGCAACTTCGGCCATGAGAATAAAGAGGTCAAAAAGAAGACATGTCTAAGTGCTAGATACTAGTCAATTCTTCTTCCTTTTATTTTTTCCTCCTTTACAAATCTGAACTGGCAAGAATACTGGCACTTTAAGGGAGGAAAATTTGGTTTCGTATCGGTGAGCATCTTTTCCTTTAAAAAGCTGATATACATTTCAATAGAAGAAAACATTCCCTCACATGTGGATTCCCACTCCTCATCCTTTTTACTGTTAAATTATTTGAAAGTCAAGCCATGAATTTATTCCGAATGTTAGCAGAAATGGTACTTCATTACTCCATGAAACCCTCCCATAACAGGAGAAATGTTACAATTATAGTTAACAAAATACTTCAGGGTTTTTTTATTAGCTTGAAATTTAGAATGTGTCCTTCCAAATTTTTTACGAAACTGGCCTTTTTAGAGAAACATGGGCCGTTTTTTTCAGAAAAGTTTAAATGCAGAAATAAAACAGTTTCAAGGAAGGTCTTTAAAGCCTGGTCCTGAACTGAAAAGTAAATGTTCCCTTTGGAATGTCCTCTGAATGCAGTTTCTTAACAATAAGAATATCCTGCTTTTGAGTGAGAGAGAGCAGAATTATTCATACTATGGTGTGGCTTTATTGCACATACAGGAATGCATTAAAGGGGCAGTTTAAAAACTGCTGGCTTAACTGTATCTACAGCAGTATATTTTATTTCCTGTGTATCTGTACCCAGTGCCTGATTAATTCTGCTTTATAATAGCTGTGACTGTTTAAGATGTTAGTTAGCCTGTCTTGTAATCCACCTCTTTCTCCTTGGATGCAGCTGTTGCTTTGCAAGTGATTTTACTGTTCATCTCAGACTTTGGAGCTCATGTCCCAAAGGTCTTCTTTTATCCAACCCTAATGTGTTAGTTGCTGTCCTAAATAACCTGGTCTTGTGAAAGTTTAGCCTCTGTATGCGTTCTCCACCAGCAGCCACTTTCAGATTTGTTCTACCAATTTGTTCTCCTTTTTATTATGGAGCAGCTAAACAAAGAGTAAGTTCCACAGTTGAAATGTGTATACTTAAAGGGATGCTGTCAATATAAATGTAATCATATTTACAAATTGTTATCAAATGTGAATCTTTGGCATATTACTTCTTGCATTGCTCTGTTTAAAGGAGAACATTGAGGAAAATTTGATTTTGTGTGTGAATTACAAAGTCTGGAAGGCAAAGAAGCTCATGGGGGAAAAATTATATGAGCATTTCAGACTTAAAAGCATGCTGTGCTTGTGTTGAGCACTGCACATGTTATTCTTGGAGGCTATGAGCAGATGAACAAGTTATTGTGAAATAACATCAAGGGTGAGCTGTTCATATGGAGTAAGGAAAGACAGAATTGTGCCTCTTGTTATGCAAGGGCACACAGGTATGGCACACCACAAAGTTCACTTACCAGCTTAGACTTGTGGCAACGTGTTTATTGACCTGGACCTTTGTTAGTATGGTTTGTTTGCTTACAACTTTCCAGGGAGAAAGTGCCTTCTGCTTTGTTCCCAGTTCTGTCCTAGGGCTTGACTCTTAAGAGGAACATCCATTCTGGTCACTGTTACCAGACCCTTGCTGTCTTATTTCCTTAGGTGGGATGGTGTTTAAGAAGTGCTTTTGTGTTTTCAGAAGCACTTTCAGCATTGTCCCCTTCTTCCATTTCTGAAAAGGGCAAAATATAGAGGAGTTTGGTAAGTTTTCATCATAAAAAATTGGGCTGAAAAAGAGAAAAGGTTATAGTCTCCTGTTTCGTGCGATTAGTGACTGTGGAGGAGGCCAGAGAGCACACACAGAGCAAGTTTTCAGATGACCATTCCCTTTATTATTGGATTGTAAAACTGACAATCAAGTTAACTGTTTTCTAAAAAAAGAAAAACCCAAAGGTTCTTTTTTTTCCAAACAGAAATAAAAATTTCAAAAGTGTATGGGCATCAACCTCTGAAAACATTCTTCTTCAGTCCAGTAGACTAACCTTGCTTTAAGGATATTGTTTTAAGTATAACTTGCATATTGCCCAATTTTTCTGTAAGCCTTCCTGCATTTTTGTCAGTCAATTAAACTTCATTTTCTGATTAACTGATTTTTTCTCACTTTTTGTTGTTTATTTTTGTTTTCAGGCTTCCTTAAGCCAGACTTAATATCGATAGCATGAAAAAATTTAAGAGAAGACTTTCCTTAACCTTGCGAGGAAGCCAGACCATTGATGAATCGCTGTCTGAGCTAGCAGAACAAATGACAATTGAAGAAAACAGCAGCAAAGATAACGGTAAGTATATCTTTCACTTTGTGGAAAGTGTTAAGAATTTTGTCAGGCCCTACTCAAGTGAGCATTGCTGGGGTTCATTTCAGTTTTCACGGTTGCAGGGACTTTCTCACTAACCTTTTTTTAATTTATATTACATTCCACTGCCCTAGTTCTTTCAACAGGTTGATATGTTATTACATATTGGTTTGGTTTGCTTTGGTATTGAACTGTAGAGCTATTGGTCAAAAGCTACCTAAATTTATCTTTTTATATTGTGTCCAGCAAGGCTTATAGATGCTCTTGCAGTAAACAAACTCATTGTATGAATTTAGTAGGTCTCACATCAGCTTCATATGGCTTCAAATTCAGTCTGTTCTCAAAATCATTATTTAGTAATATGATTGACTAATTGCTTAAGCATTATGTATAAAACTGTTTACCTTACATTGGTGATGCAGTGCAGTAGTCTAAATTCTGTCATCTCTTTATGTCGCTCAGTAGTACTTCTCTTCACCAATATGAAGGTGACTAGAAGCATTCAGGATAACCAGCTTGTCTCTGATTCTTACATAAGTCTTTGGCTGATCCCATAAATGTGCTGGCTGCTGTAAAGTCCACGTTAATGATGATGCCGTTTTTGGATGCAATCTGCAGTAACAATGACTGGAAGAGGTTTTGTTGCTTATTCTGTTTCCTGGGCTGCAGCATTTAAGTCATATTTCATCTTCAATGCTGATTAGTGTTATTTTTTGCTCTGCTCATATCTAAGATTTTTCTCATTTATCAAGTGATCTGAATTTTATTTTTCTCCCACTTAACAACAGTAAAGGATTCTGAATTTTCCCACTGAAAACTGACAGGGCCGGGAAATTTGAGTGGAGGTAGAGGCAATGGAATTTGCCATGCAGATTTTTAAAACCCCATTCAAGATATGTTGCATACCGAGGTTTTGGAAGCAGAATTTACCTTTGGCAAAACAAAGCTAATAGTGTTTTTCATTTTTACCTTTAGTCCCTGGTATATTCATTGCTGTTGTCCTGTTTTTACTATGGGCCATCCCAGTATTTTGGGACACAAGGTTTATTACAACTTTTTATATGTTGATACAACAGGTCTACTCAGGAGCAACAACTGCAGTATTTTTGCACTGATACCTATTAAGTCCTTTCTGAGACACTGAGTTGTCCCACATGATTTCACTTGTATTCGCCTTTTACTGATGCATATTTTTTCAGACCTGTATATACTTCTGCAAGATTGATTTCATTATGTAAATAAGTGCTAAGAATGTTACTTTCACACTGAGAAATGAGCATGAAAAAATTGTTACCAGCATTGAGGAGGGTAGTGAACTGAGTTGCTGAATTGTTTCATTGTAAACTGAATCCAGGAAGAATAAAAAGATTTTACCTTAAACTGGACCATACCTTGGGTGCCAGCTCAAGGGACGGAGAACACAATAACTTGTTTACATAAGCATGAGCTTATGCCATCTTAAACCATCTATAAATCCATTTACAGCTTGTAATATTTATCTGAGAATTATCCCAAGCAGTAATACTTGGATGTCTGCATGCTTGTCGCCAGACTGTGACAAGCTTAACTTCTCCTAGATATTTGAAGTGTTAAAATAAATAAAACATAAAATTAAAGAAAATGCTCCTAATTGCAAATTACTTATCTAGCTTTTAGTGCTGTTTTTATTTTGCTTTCCATGGTAATTCATTGGCCAAAAGGAATCTTACGTGCTAAAATTGTGAAGACAATGTATGCTATGCTTATACATGCAAAAGGTTGTTGATGCCTTAGTACAGTCTTCTTGGATACGCTGGAGATGTTGTCGGTCCTCTTGAAAGAAGACAAAGAATATAAACTGTACTTTTGCTGTGCCTAATCTTTAATTCATCATTTTATGCCATTAAAAAAAGTTTTACTGACACTTGCTACCTTTTTCAGATTCTTCCAGAATGCAGTTATAAGTACTTGTCCTGTCTTTGATCTTGCAGAGGTGAACAGCATACTACATTGTGGATTTTTGTTTTCCTTTGTTTTTCCTTTCCAACCCTACTTTTCTTAGAAAGTAGGGTTGGAAAATGCTTGCTGCTCTAGCTAGTCTTGCTTTTCTAAAGGACACACTAGCTTTCCCACAGATGAAGATATTTTGGAAAGAGTATTTTTCAGACAGACCGCAGGGACTGGGCTTTGGGCAACAACAATTGTTGGAAAAAACAGCCAAGAAATTATTTTTCTCTTTTGGTGAAAGACCAGTTTGGTAAAGAACATTGCCCAGAAAAAATCCTTCAGTGGGCATTTAAAGAATTTTGCTTACAAAGGAGTGCTTAAATGAGAAAGGTTTGCCTTGGCATCTTACGAAATCCCAGTGCTAAAAAGCCTCTACTAATTGTAAATATCCAGCTGAGACGCATGAGAGGATGTAGTCTCTTGAAAAATATTATATAAAGTGATAGCTGCATCAAGATCTTGAAAGTACATCCTTTACTGTGATGGTGCTGATCTCAGGAGGCAGGAGTAACCATCTCCTTAGTTCTGCTTTTAAGAATAAACAGCTCCTTTACCCTGTGGAGCAGAGACACACAAATGTGCCCAGTATAACAGGTTTTGAATCTGTTCCTAAAGAAACTTAAAAAGCACTGTCTAGTAAATCAAAGGCATGCCACTATAGTAATCTACAGAGAATCAAAGTCAGGGGTACAAATAATCTTCAGAAAGTGCTTCTTCATATGTGCTTAGTTTTCGAGCATTACATCATGAACTTGAGAAATAAGAGTTGAAGGGCGTTGAAACTGTGCATTTCAGGTCAGAAGGCAAGACTAGGCCCTGAATGCTGAAGGCCTTTACAGCAGAATTTTCTTCCATTGTTACTGTCCAATTCTTTAGATTTCACTTTTTCTTTCTAGCAAATCGCACATCTTGTCTCCTGTCATTCCATGCTGATGGCTGTGTTCACTGAAGGTTATCATTTTATACATGCTAGTTTTTTTCCTTCCTGGGAAACAGCTGTGTTACTGGGTTATAGAGATTGTAGAGACTGTGTCCATAGAAGACCATATCTGTGCTGACCAGGAATCCAGACTCATCTCCATCTGATTTATATCCTGTAAAATATTTATTATAAGTTGCAGTTCAGCACTGCCGTTCCAGATGTAGATCACTTGTGCATAGTACCAGGGCCCTTTCCTTATGGTCACCTTTTGCAATAACCTGTATTGTTCAGCCCCCTGTCAAATGTTTCTTCTCCCGCAATTGCCTGTAATTTCAAGTAACTGCAGCTCCCATCCAGAGGCCCACCTTGTCATTAGCTCCAGCTTTGAGTGGGTTGTTTCAAGATTCAGAGAACAGTACTCCTAAAGTAGAACAAATTGTCCCATTTGTAGTTCACGGACATAAAGATAGATCCATAACTTTTGATTTCTTTGCAGTGCATTGATACCACTGAATCAGCTAACCTTTTGTATGCAGTCTCACTTAATACACAGCCTCCTTCATCGTGTGATGTCAGTACAATCTCAGTATGCATCACTCATCCATGAGCAGCAAAATGGGATTAGCAGGGATCAACCCATACTGTTCAATGCAGCAGCACAGAGCTGTTGCACTGAATATAGAATAACCATTGGGTTTGGGTTTTTGGAACACCATCAAATTATTTAGTGACCAGAAACATATATATATAATTAAATCTTTCTTACAAATTATATTCATCATGATTGGCTTCTGGGTGAGGAAGCGCTGCCAAATCAGGTCATAAGCCATAAAAATAGGGGGCCCAGTGAAATGCCTAATAATATATCTGAAGCCTTATGAACTGTGGACTATATGAGGTATACTTTGGGCTAGTCTTTTATCTAAGTACAAAAGCTTTTCATGGTCTCTGATGTTTCAACATATAAAAACAATTAGGTGGATTTGTTGTTTATTTTTAATTCTGCCATATTTTAATTTCTCATATTAACAGTGTGCTGGCTTGCTTTTTAAATTCTAGATTCTACCTTAATATATGAATTTAGATTAACATTAAAAATACTAAATGATAATTTTTCGATTTGGCAACTAAATTTGCTCCTGGAACTTTTGTTTGCCAATGACATACTAATGAAATTTGGCTAGGAGTAACATCCAAATCATGCATATTTAAATCCTAATTAAGTGTAAAATTTATGCAAATACTTCAAATACATTTGATCTCTAATGAAAGCAAAAAATGCAGCTGTATTGTCTAATACTATGAAGTGCATTATCACAACCTCCAAGCATGCTTTTAAAAAAAACTGCAAGATGCGTTCCAAAATACATCCACAGCTCTTGCATTAATTTATAAGTAACTTGGAAAGCATTCTATTTTGTTATGGTTGGGTTTTTTGGGTTTTTTGGTACAGAGAAATACACATGTACATAATAAACCAAAAAAGGTGAAGTTCTGATAGAAATGGCTACATGAATTTGTAAAATAATACTTATCTCCATTTGGTCTCTTTTAGCTCAGTGATGTGATCATAGGATCCAGTCTCATGAACACTTGCATAATTTTTTTGTAATTTTACAGGTGTGAGTAATAATGGAAGGATCAGCTACGGTAAAGTGCGTAAGTGTTTTTTAGGTTTAAGGCATTAATGACTAGTTAATACTCTGATAAGAGGGATGAATGTTTATAAAAATCAACACATTGCAATACTGTCTCAGAACATCCAAATGCCTTTGTAGTTTTAATCATTTCATATCATCTTCAACAGAGCTGAGAAATTTCCATTCCATCTGCTATGTATAATTCCTTGAGTGTGGAAGGAAAACAGTGTGTTGCAACATATTTTCAAGACAGTGTTCTTGAATTGAAAATATGAGCACAGAAATGCTTACTGGTAATAAATCGGTAAAATTTCTCTGTTGATGTTGGAGGAAAGTATCAGTATGAAGGTGTGGGTGGGTGAGGGAAGAAGAAATCCCCAGAATTGCTAGAGCTCATTTTAGAGCTACAGATTACTGTGAGTAATTGGCAGTTGTCACAGCTAAACACTGATCCTTGTACTGTCCCTTACACTGTACTGGCAATGTTTTTATTATAGTCTGTACGTACCCTTCTGTGCTGTGGTATACATCCATTTTTGTTATTCCTGTTCAGTATGGTTTCTCCATCCTACATACACTGCACAACATAGTGTTCTTTCTTCCCTTCTGTTTTAATTTGCTTCTTCCCACAAAACCTAGGGTCTCTGTTCATATGTGAAAGTGCTTATAAAGCAAAATGAGCATGAAAATTCAGTGCCTGAAGCATGCTGCAGAGACCCACAGTCTTGGGGGGCCTTGTGGGGGCCTTGTCCACTCATAAGTGTTTTCCTTAGAAGCAGAATGCAAGTTCAGCAGGAGAACACAATGTTTAGATGCAGAAGTGGACTCTCTAAATACACCAGATTTCAGTTAGTGTAGGCTCACTGATGGATGTGCAGAGATTTGTTCTCAAATGGTATTCAGATGGAGTTGTTAAGTACAGAAAAGTAAAATACACATAACTAGCCAACACAATTTATTTCTGAAAGTAGGACTAAAAGGAGCCAGATCCTGTTTCCTGGTTTGGTTGGCAGTGTGGTCTCACAGATGTTTGCACTGGGAGTTGTATGTGTGGATGCAAGGATAGAGGCCAGGGATACTTGCATCTTGGCTGTGGTATTGACTTGCATTAATGAAATTGTAGCTGAAAAATTTTTCTGAAGGATTTGGTGTAGTGTGATGCCTTCTGCAGTTACAGTTTTAAACTGATGGTGTGTTATGCTTATCTGATTTGAGGTACAGAACTACCATGCCTACGTTCCAGTACAGGTTCTGATGGCCAAAAAGATTATCTGAGAATTATCTTCTAAGCAGTATGAAATACATAAATCTTAAATGCGGGGCTTTGGTTTTGAATGTATTTCACTTGATTGTGATCTTTATGATTTTGGTACCCAGACTGAAGGCAAAACCTCACTCTGTATGAAGTCAACTTTGAAAGGTTTTTTGTAGTGTTTTTTAGATGTCTTGATCTCATTCTTTGCCTGGTGTATTTATAGTTTGGTTTTGTGCATTGTTTTTGTAGTTCAAACAGACAGAAAAAGTTCTGTCCTTTCTGTCTCAAATTAAAAAAAAAAAGTTTCTAGGACGTTACAGTGCCATTTTAATAATTGAGGTACTTCATTTCTCCGAGGAAGCTGAAGGCTGAGTTTCTTCAGGGTTATATTAGCATATTTTTTCAAATGTTCTACCAATATTTTTTGCCTTGTGTTGTCCAGGTGAAGAATATTTGCTCTGGAATGACTGCTGTACTCAAATGGATTAATTTGACCAGTGGGAGGAAACCCTTGAAGTTCTGCCAAGTTTTTAAAATCTTAATATTCAATAGTTTGAAGATTTCATCTTATTTTTTAATGAAAAATACTGGTTTAAGTGGTATTGAGTGGTTGCTCTGTTTTTACAGTGACTTAATATTTTCCTGAGTATCACATAACAGAATCTTAGGAAACAACCCCATAAAATAATCTGTAAATACACAGTGTTTTGTAGTGTTCCTCATCCAGCTCCTGGAGAGTACAATATAGCAAGTGTATTGCTGCTTTGGGTTATTTAAATGTATCTTTTATGGCAGCTGTCACCTGCAATCAACTAATTTTACTGAGTGGGTCTGACTGCCTTACAGCAGTGTAATTAAATATTATACAGTGCAGCATGCCAGCTCTGAAATATCAGAAATTCACCTGCTTGCATTCTACATTTTCTGAAGAAATAAAGGGCTCTTGACAACAGCCTCTTCAGCAGTTGTTCGAAATATTTTGTATTCCAAGTCCAAAAAAAGTCAGGTTTTATTATGTAAAAACTGAGTAATCATTAGCAGAGCCTAACATTCAGATCAGGTAAATGAATGTGTAGTTAATGATGCTGAAATATGATTAAGCTGTATGACAGTAGCATTTGAGAAGCCTACATAAATAAACTTAAAAGGTTGTGATGATGCATCACAAGCTTCATGAACGCAAAGCTGTTCAAAGAATGAATATGTAGTTTCACAAACGTAGATTTTTGACACTTTTCTGTTCTCTGTCAAATTGGAAATGATAAAAAACAGCCTTGGAAGTTTTCTGGAGCAAGGGTGAGGTCAAGGTGGTGGAAAAGAAACTAAATAGAGTCCTGTCCTATAAAAACCAGTAGTGGATTCTCAAGACATTTAGTGAGATTTTGTTACACTTGAGCCAGTCCAAAGTCAAGTTGCAGTTAAAAGTGTAAAGTGAGGTTCTGCCTCCACGCTTTTGCCAGCAGCTGTGCTGTGTATACCCCATGGAGATCTAGTTCAGAAACCTAAATCAAAATTGCACTTCTTTTTTGTTGGGGGTTGGTGGGGGGTGGACCTTGAGCCGCATTTTTGGTAGAACCAGTGAATTGTGGCAGGCACAAAGATTCATCCTTACTTAGAATATGGAACATGCCTGGGTTCAATCCCCATTCTGTACCCAAATCAGTAATCATAAATGCTAAGTCTCCAATATTTCTTACTTTGACTAGAAAATCTCCACATGTGTATTTTAGTTTTATTTATATGAAGTTAAAATATGTATTTATATGGTTTACATGTCCAGAATGGATAGTGGTTGTGGAATCAAGCATTTTTTTGCAGACATACTCAGCTCTGTTTCATTTAAGGGAAAATGCCACCTTGTATGACTGCGATTTTAGTTCTTTATTAAAGCTAGTTGAATCAAATTTCATTGCAAAATTTAGGTAGTGAAATCTGAAAAACAGCTTGGTCTCTGTCAAATAGTAGAGATTCTCACAGGACATAAAAAAAGGAAGAGTTAGGTGAGTACATGAAAATATATATTCATAAAAAGTGTTTTAAAATGCATTTACATTCCTAATGAAAACACTTTCTTTCTTTAATCCACCAGCTGACTGACGTGTGACAGTATGTCAGTTACTGAGACCATGCAAAGAAATGCCAGGCAATTCTGCAGGCTCTCTGGAGCTCAGCTTAAGTAAATCCAGTTAAGTAAATCCAGCACAGGAAAAAGGTGATAGTGTGGGTCTTTGTTATCATAGATGGATGAGGAAAAGAAACATTGTGGATTAATTGAAAAATGGCTTAACTCGGAAGTAATTTGAGGTCAAGGTTTGTGGTTAATTTAAATTGCAGTTAAAGGCAGAAGAGGAAGCATCTTTATAAAATTGTTGGGTTTAGTTAATTCCTCGGCCAGGTGTCTTGTTTATACACACTGCTGTTCTAATTGTTATGGCAGTTTTCATAATTACGAAGTAAAAAAAAATTCAGTTCCACTTATGTTCAAACATAAATTTATTCCACTTTACAATTGAATAATTTCAGTGGTTCATTTGAGTTGCTTTCTGGTTTCTTATGTTTGTTAGCATTGGTGTTGGCATTATTTCAAACTTAGCAAAGCAGTGGTACCTTACTGGGTACAGTGTTTTCCTAAAATATATGTGTGTATTCTAAAACATTCCATCATCTAGAAACTTATAATCATTATTAAGCCAGGCTGATTGCATTTTGAACTGTGTTTTCTTTGAATAGTGCTGTTGTATTTATTTTGGGTTATGCCAATAGTAACAGAAGTTTGAATGACAGAATGTGAGAAGTACAAGAAAATGCTCCAGATTATATAAAGGGTTAGCTCAGCACTCACCAAACTTGAAAATCAAGTAATACAACAGTGCACAGTCACCATGCATTGCTCAATTTCAAACCCTGCTGAAGGTGCAAGGTTAAGCCAGATGATGTGGATGTGGCATTTAAAAAAAGGGATATGCATTTTTATAGATACAAAACAAATGTGCACATCTAGGTATACTTTATTAAAGGGTGTCTATTGCAAGAATTTTTCAGGGACATTGAAAAAAAATCCATGTGGTCATCCTGTACATCAGTATAATATTTATAACTATTCTCATTGAGAATGTTGTTTAACCTTTTTCACACTTAAAGACTAGATTTGCATGATAGCTTAGTAGGCTGCCTAAGAAATGTAAGGGTTGAAATGGCATTCCTTGAAAGACGAGTCCAAGATTATATGATGGTGTAGCCAAAATAAGAAGAGACTATAATAAAAACTGATGAAATACAATTTAAAAAGACCACTGAGAAGTCTGTGTTTCAGCTTGTTTTCCATACCAGTTTATCAGTTTGGAGTTACAGATGATAGAGTAGGGTGAGGAAAGAGAGCTAAATGATTAATAAGACCCGTATTGGAATGGTTGTGCCAGCGAAAGCCAGCACAAGTGAACAGCCACTGCAGAAGTCTTGTGCTGTAAGGACAGCTGGAGTTGTGCCTGTCTGTTCTCCAGACTCTGAGGATGACATTTTAGGGCAAGTCTAAGATTAGAGCCAAAAGTACAATATCATTTCCCCAGTGTATTGTATCAGTTTCTAGCTCAGAGACTTCCTGAACTAGGCAAGTCTCTGTGTGGTTAGTAACCCTGAACAGATTGCTTGTTCAGTCTCCCCTTGAGTCTTGGAGGTTCTGGTAGTTGTAACATCCTGTGGTGAGGAGTTTCCGCAGAAGAATCATTTTGTGTGCAGTATGCAACCTGCCATGGCTGGCTTTTTCACTCTTGTGCTGAAGGAGGTGGTGGATGCAGCGAGTTCCCAGGTGTCCTCTTCAGCCCTCAACTGAGTCCGTGGATTGTATCATGCTTCTATTGTTTTAATCTATATGAGAGTGGAAGATGAGAGCTGTGCATGATCTCAAAATGCAGTAGATCCATACACTTGCACAGTGAATTTTCTAGTGGTTTTTTACTCACCTGTTAATTTCCATCATTCATTTTGCCTGTGGCTGAATATTAAACCAATAGCAACATATGGTTACTGAGTTATGTTTACCAAGTACAGTGACACTAATGTAAAGGATGTTTGTGAGTTTTATATGGGGGAAACATTTTTTTAAAGACAAATCAAACTTATAATCACAGAAATAAAATTATAAGAAGCAGTTTTTATAGATGTATATAGTAAAGGCATTTAACTTTTACAGTTTAGATGTATTTTCAAGCCCAGACAGTTGACTTAACTCACATCTTAAAACTGCAGTGTTATACTTTAAATATAGTGATTCAACGTATTAATAATTCTGGAAAAAATGAAGTGAATTAAAGGAAATTGTAACTTCAAAAGAAGTACTTGTGGGTCTTTGGAGAGAGAGAGAGAGAGAGTTAAGTAGTTGTTTCAAAAGCACTTTATTTAAATCTTGTATCTCATAAATGCATGAAAACTGTAATAAAGAGTCTTGTAAATTAATTTCCAGCAACAGTTTGCTTGATGATCTTCAATATTTGTTCCAGCTCTTGGCTGTTAACAGTCGCATTTGCAGGGAGGAGGTAATATAATGCAGAATTCATGCAACCATTTCTTTAGAAGTTCCTAGCATACAGCAATGCACACTGAATTGTTTGTAACAATTCTTCAACAATACTTTTCCGAACCATAAGCCCGTACCTTATACCATCATATGCCATACGATCCCTCATTTTGGTAAATTAATGTGTATCAGGATTTTAAACCCCTATTTATAAGCAAGCAGGATTAATACTCGTCTTAGTCAGAAATACAGTGTCATGTGAGTGTTTTTTTAACCTTCGCTTCATTGTCTGCCAGCAGTTATGCCTGTCCTACTACATAACCTAAATTATTGTTGCAAAATTTTATAATGGGCTCCACAATTTAGTACAGTACTTAGGACAGTGAAGGAAGGTAGTAGTTGTCTATGATGACAAAAGTTATTTCTGTGTAATTGGATCTTATTATATCAACCATTTTTCTTTCATTTTTATATAAATTTACTTAATAGTGTGATCTGTATTTATCCTTATATTTGAGCTGAACTTTTCATGTGTTAGGATATTTTAGGAATTTTGTTTTAAACTGTAAAATATGTACAAATGTACCAGTGCCATGAGGAAAACAAATTTTTTAAATAATCATCTCTGTGCATCACACTGTCATGTTACTAATGAACATAAAACCCAATCTCTACATAGACATTTGGTGTATTCATAAATGCTGGCCTCTTTTGTGTACTTCACAGTTCATGAAGGTAGATTACTTTTAGCATGAATAGACAAAAGCCATAACATGCAAGGTACTATTCATTTGTGCACCAGCACACATTAACTCAGTGTGAGGTGTTTAGACTCGAAACTTTATCAAATTCAAATCAAATTAGCAAGAAAGTTGGAAAGCAAAAAGCAGATGTTAACTTACCAAATGCAGTAGTTGTGCTGAAGGTGGACCTGTGTCCTGTCATGTGGAAGTAGTAATAGATTGTATTAAAAATTGCTGAGGAATTTGCTGCCTGCTGCCTTAGGATAAATCTGCTGTTGAAGGCATGCAACAAGGAAGCTGGTACCACTTAAGTCAAAAGGGTGATGCAAACTATTAGAACAGAAATAAGCATTTGGGGTAGAGATGTGCAGAGGTCTGAAGACCCTGGTCATACTTCACAAACATATACACAGATGTATGGTGTATTTTTCCTCATGTTCACCCGCTCTGAAGCTGTGTTTATCAAGGATGCAGGCAGGTTTGTAACAGTGCTGACATGTCCTTTCTGTTTTCTGCCTGCAGCATGTTTTTTTCCCAGGGCTTTTGTTTTTTTCCCTGCAGCAGCTGAGTTAATGTTTCTTGGGTTTTTGTCTCACTGTGTTATTCATGTTTATATGCAAAAATTCCTTGCATAATTATTTCTTAAGGTCACTGACCTGTCCTTGGGTAATTCTGTCTGTGTACTTCTGTCTCTGCTTCAGACTAATCGTAACGATGTATCTAGAAGGTTTTTGTGTTTGTGGGGAGGGAGGGGGTTCCCTTCAGGATCCTGTTTCCCTTAGGTTATTAGGCATTTGTTGCTGTTCCTTCTCTTCACCATTGAAATTCTGCTTTCCATAAAATATGTTCTCCTAGCTGTATTATTCTTACTACCTTTTGTGGAGCTGAAAGCAGGATTTTGGGGTCCCTGCATGTGGGAATATAAGTTGGAGTGGTGAAATAGCATCCCAGAGTGCTCCCTGTCCCAGGAGGCATGAGTGAAGCTCTGAGCACACCCTGGGAGCAGTGCCTCTGGTGGGTGCTGCTCCATTCAGTAGCACTCATGCTGCAGTTGCTCAGTGCATGGCTGCTGCCTTTTCTGTCTTCTGAATAATACTAAACATTAATCCTTTATGTTAACAAGAATCAAGTAATGGAAGAGTAAAATTACTTGAATCTCAGCTGTGCTTTGGGCATAGCTTCTGTTCTTTTCTGTAGTATAGGGACAGTGCTTGCATGTAGCTGCCAGATGACTCTGATCCCATTTTCTGAAGTGAGAGTATTTCATCTTTATTTCTGTATGAATGACTCCACTGGTGGTTCTGCTAAGTCCACTGCCGAGACAGTCAATGCAAGTGGACATCTGGTTTGCTTCTTTTGGGGGTAAAAAATGTCCTCATGTTTTTAGAGTTAGCCTGCTTCTAGGACCGTGTCGATCCTTGAGGGCTAGTCCATGTGTGAGGAGTCGGGTTGCTGAGGGAACATGAATACTCAATTTCTGTGCACACTTGTAAATAAGATTTAAAAATTTCCAAGTTTCATTCTTTTAGAAAGTTCTTATCAATGATAATAACTTTTTAAAAAAAACTCTGTGAACCATCTGAAACACAATCCAGTAGAAAGTCAAAATAAAGAATTGAACACTTAATTTTTCTGATACCCTGTAAGTTAATAACCTTAATTATGGCATGACAGGTCTGGGAGGTATAGACAGGTACATTTACTTCTAAAGATGTCCAATAGCAAGGCCTTGGTAGTAGTGACCTGTGAGAATTCTGAGAGGGAGAATATTTTCAAAGGCTTACAGTTGATTTTGCTCATCACAGTTGATCTAACAGCTGTCCTGTTTAAAAGTAAAGATGAAACATTGTGCAATAAGACAGAAGAAAATAATTAGTGTTCTGGTTTTATTGATGTTCTAAGACTGGATATTCAGGGCATTTACTCGTCCAGCAGCAAAGTGACAGGATTTAGTAAAGTTAAATTTGGGTAACGCTTACTGCCATGTTTCGTACTTTTTTGTTAATAGAGAAATGGCCGTAGTATGATGGTCTGCTGTTAGCATGAAAGATAATCGTACCAGACTGGTGATTTCCTGTTTACTAATTCTTTTTTTTCTTTCTTTTTTTTTCTTCTGGCATGTTCCTGACAATCCTGCTTGCTTGTGGCAATGAATATTTTGATCCCTGTGAATTGTAGAACCTATTGTGAAGAATGGCAGGCCTCCAACGTCTCACAGCATGCACTCATTTCTCCACCAGTACACGGGATCTTTCAAGAAGCCCCCTTTACGGAGACCACACAGCGTCATAGGGGGCAGTCTCGGCTCTTTCATGGCAATGCCCAGAAATGGGAGCAGATTAGGTAATTTCCTACATTGTTTGTTTAAATTGATTTTTCTGTGAAAAAAAATGTTTGTATGGATTTGTAGCAAGAGGTACAGATATTCTAATGCTTTATTAAATCTCTGAATATGCAGTAATTTTTTCTGGAGTTTGAGAAATTTGGTTTTAAGGAACTGAATGTCTCTTAAGATTTTCAGGAAGAAAGCAATTAGAAAAACACACAGAAATCACCCATTAATTTTTGACAAGTTACAAAAGTAACAAAATAGTCTTTCTTAGTACTTTGCAAGGAACTAATGTATCCGTCTTAGTTAAGCATTGGCAAGAATGTAATACCAAAAAAAACAAGAGGATAATCATCCTGTATGTGAGATTTTAAAAAAAACTGGTGTATCGCTTCGCATTATTACAGAGAAAAAAAATGTTTCTGTCAGTGACAAATTAAGGCCACTCAACTATAATTATGTTTTTGTTGTGGTCCTGAGCTATATTTGTGCTTCCATGAAGCAAATAAGTTATGAAATATTTTTTTCTTCTTCAAGTAATTTATCATGTTGCTGCCTCCAGTCACCATTAATGTTTTATCCTGCTTTTATGTTATTTTAAATTATGCTTAATTAATTGACACTAGAAAATGAGAGCAAGTCACAGCTTAATAAGAGTTTTATTATTTTTTCAATCTCCTGCCCTCCTTTAGAAGTGTGATAAACTGATCTTCAAGATTAAGCTGTGAATCTTCAAGATAGTAGTCAAACCACTTATATCCTCCTCTGGTGTAATACCACTCATCTTGTTCAAAACCATGCCTTTTGCTGTTTGAGTTACCATTCAAACTGCGTAAAGACTTATATCCTTTTGAATTTACTGTAGCAGCTGTTGCTGTCACACAAGAAAATAGGTTTTAGTATGCACGGTTTGACTACGACATCAATTTCTGATTTCACTCAAGTCCTGTACACAGTATTTGCTTTTTCATTTTTGCCAAGCCAAGCTTTAGTTAAGTTGCCAAGAATCTAACAGGAAGAGAGAGTTTTAAAAAAAAATTAATCGTATACTTAGAGAAATCTGTGTTTAGGAATATGTAGTCTGTATGGATTATTTGTCAAGCTAGATATGTGTAAACTAAGTACAGGAGCAGCAAAGATGTTTTTGAGTACAGAGATGCCTGTACTCTCTTAATTGTGCGTTGCCTTTAACAACAATTTGTAATTTTTTTGAAGTAGTATGGAATACATGTACAGAATGTATTGTGGAATCACAGAATGGTTTGGGTTGGAAGGGACCTCAAAGATCATCTAGTTCCATCCTCTCTGCCATGAGCAGGGACACCTTCCACTGGGCGTGGTTGCTCTGTATTTGTATGCTAAACCCCTCTTTTTGCTTTGGATATGATAATGTCTTATTTTTTAGTGCCTTATTTGATGGAAATACAAGCTACCTGTACATGTTATCTAGTGGTAAAAAACAGGAGTACAAGTATGTGCAAGCATAATTCCTCTTTCTGCTCCTTTTTCACATCTTTCTTTCTTTCTTCTGTTCCTGCCATATGAGAATGGTTATTACTCATCAGGAAGCTGAGGTTTTCCCTGTTGGAATAATGACATCAGAAACAAAACGGTCGAATATGCTGCACTGCATGAGACTTTTATTTTCTTTGCTTTCTTCATCCACCCTCTTTTCTTTGCAGTTTTTCCTCTATTTCATAGGTAGAAAAAGGGTATCAGAGAGATGTCCTTGAAATACCACAAAATCATGGCAGGTAAAAGGATGGTTATTTGGTTAAAGAAAACCAGATTAATCTGAGACCTGCTACAAGTGCATCTTTATGCTGCCTGTGTTTGAATGAGATTATCAATATAAAAATCGATTGAGGAGCCCCAAGGTGTTTTGGAGTTTTGTTTGCTTTTTGAGCATTGAACTTGAGTTTCTGGAGTTGTGGTAACATGTACAATCCCAAAATACCTTAGAAAGTAATTTCTACTTGGAAATTCTCTGTTAGCTTTGTTTTGTAAAATGCTGTGTAAAGGAAAAATTTTTGAACTGTGCCTTTGTTTAAAAGTTTTTAGCAATTTTTAAATTTAGTGTTCAGTTACCAGGATGATTTTAAATAGCAGAGGTGTTTCTCAGGCCAAACTGTAAAACTACTGAATGAGGGTTTAGCTGACGGATTTTTTTAGTTGACTTGTATCTGTACAGCTTCTACAGTCTTGTACCTCTGGAAGCATTTAACTGCTGCAGTCCCCGACAAAGCCAGAGCTAATAAACCTTTTTTGGACCTGACCTGGCTGAATGAGGAGCAAATCTGATTGTCCTTGTTCCATATTCATATTAATGCTGCCTCTGGGGAGGCTGCTGGAATGTGCAGAGCTAACTGAAGCTGGTCCTCCTGGTGAACTGCAGTTAACGGCCAGGAGAGAGTTAATCCTTGCTTTTTCCAGTTACGTTGATACAGTCATGGAGAAGTTTTGTTTCATTGTCATAAATATTAGTTGAAAGGAATGATGTTTCCATACACCTTTCATAGTTCAGTAATGGTAACAGCAAAGGCAGTTTCTCACTATGGCCTTCCTCAGTTTGCATTATATTATCAGCGAAACTAATCGTACAATGTAGACACTTCATAGAAATTAAGCTTCAGAAAAGTGCACCTTGGAAGAAATCCATTATGCAAGTCACATGATTATTCTTGTAATAATTTGAAGTAAGGTGGAGAGATCATGCAGTCTGACTCAGTACTAATTAGTGACTTTGATTATGGCTCACTTGGAGGAGTTCTCATTTGCTGTGCTGTAGGTTCCCTGTATTAATTTCTTCTGTGATGCGTTCCTCACAGCTGAAATGAGGACAGCCTTTTCCTTTAAGTGTAGTTCTCTAGTTTCCCTGTTATATTGTAGTCATCTACATCTGGCTTTTCATTACATGGCCATTCTGGATATTTAATAAGATATGTAGAGTACATTAAAATAAACATCTGTGTAAGAGAATGGCTTGGTATTGCAGTGAAAGCAATTCAATACGTTATTGAATGTTTAAAACCTCTGAAGACTATGCAAGCAAGCTTTGATGCAGGTAAACTTGTCTACAGAAAGACTTAGAGAAATTAAGGAAATATTTGCATGGCTTTCATCATTGCTTAATCAAACATCATTGTGCACCTGTGTAAAAATGATTGAAATGTCTGGGTTAATGCCTTAGTCTGGGGTTTATGCTATTAAAATAATGAACGTAAGGCTCTACCAATGCCTTTTTAATTGAATCAAATAAAAGGATGCATTTGTATCAGATGATAACACAGTCAAGTTATTTTTTAAAAAGCTTATAATTATATCTGTTTAGAAAATAATTAAAACATCTGCAAACCCTTATAAATCGGAACAGTGGGGTATTTAGCCCATTGGAAATACATCTGCTTAATGATACGTTTTTGGTTGCTACAGCCAGTATTCTGCTTAAACCCTCTTGGTTGTGGATGTGTAGCTTATCCAGACTTACCAGAATTTATCATAACACAGGGGTATTCAAATCATCATCCTATGTAAGTCTGAAATACTGCACTTTTAGACTTGAATGGTAGAGACCCTTTTTGTCTTCGTATTCCTGATTTATAAAGAACAGAAGCTCCTTGTTAGCTACATTATCTGTCCCAAATATATGGGTTTGTGTTACTAGTTCTTGAAATAGTGCTTAGTTGTGTGTTATTACGTAGCTGATATTCTTAGCAGAAGAATTATCATTGTCAACTAGGGTGCTCTATGTAATTCTGAGCATTGCATTTCCAATTGTCTTTTTTTACTAATTATTTCATAATACAAATGTTTTGTGGAATTAAATGTGTAAAAATATGACAGCATCAATTCCATAATTACTTTATTTAAATAACCAGTCTCTCAGAAAAGAAATAATGTAATTGCACCATGGCTTAAAATGCAGCACTACTTCAATTTTGTCAGTTTTTATTTTGTGAGATTGGTGAGATAAGTGTCCCTTGCCTAGCTTCCATAAAAAAAACAGACTTTGGGTCCCAACTGATGGGCTTTTTCTAACATGAGGATAAATAGATTGGGGAACCCCTGTCAGTAGCTGTTGCACTTCATTTTACTAACAGAATCTCAAGAGCTGTAACTGCTAAATTGGATTACATGACGTCTCAGAAAAGAGAGTTTTTATTAAAGAACCAATACGGTGAATGTGCTGTTTACCAGATAGTGCTGGCGTAACAGCTTTGCTGCAAGTAGTGTTTTCAATAATGCTTTTATATTACTAAAAGTAATTTTCCACAATTTGTTAGAGATTTTAAAAAAGACAGCTGTCAAGTCACTACAGAGAATAAGACATTTCTTAGAAACTTGGCAAAAGAGAATTACATTTTTTCTGTTTAGCTTTAAAACTAAGGCTGATCTTTAGGAACCGCTTTCTGAAAATCTTTCCCTGTGATTCAAACTGCAGTGCCTTTAGAAGCACTGATGAGTGTTTAGCTTGTTTGAAATCAGAAGATTACTTATTACATAAGGAGTGCAGGTTAATTTTTTTTTTATTTAGTCCAAATCTGAGCATGACTTGCAGGGAAAATTCTGATTCAGTGTGGATTTTAAATAGAAATCCAATATAAATCCGCATCACTGCTGGAAAATTTGCTTTGTGCATGAGATGCATGCTTAGTTTGTGTATTTAATTACAGTATTTTGAGTTAAAATATGTTGCTAATAGCTTACAAGTTAATCTTTCTTTTTATATCCATTCTGTTTTCCATAAAAGGAAACTTTTTGTACTAAGGAAGAATTTGTTCCTTTGAAGTCTGCATGATGCTATGTGAGCCAAACTAGACAAATATTTTAGAAGATGTGTAGATAACGAAACATTGCCCTAATGGCTTTTTTTTTTCCTAGAAAATCCAATTTTCTTGCTTGTTGATGGTGGTGAAACTTGCAATTTCTCTGTTGGTTTTGGGGGGCTTTTTAAAGTTGCTGTAATGCTTTGCAAATGTTAAATACTTTCAAATGTATTGGTGATAAGGCTGAACTGATCTCTGTGTGTTCTGCTAATATTAGCATTTTTTAGGGATAGAGTTCTGGGATTTTTAGTTGTTCCTCAGGTTCTCTTACACCTTGTACAAGATAATGATTACTAACAAGGATCAGAAGACAGCAGGGAAACTGGTGTCTTTTGAAGCACCTACTTTATATGTATAGGTATTCAATTTCTACACTAGTTTTGGAGTTCAGGTATTTCAGAGGTGATGATGGAGCATTATTCATAGTGAAGTGCTTGTATGACCAATTTCCCATGTGTCCTTTTGCAAATCATTTGGCTCTTCATGTTATTAATGACACCACCTTTATTTTCTTTTGTTCGCTACAGTGTTTGTCTCCGAAGTCTGAAAAATTCCTTGGTGCTTAAAAGCAACGTACATATGTATGCATATATGCATAAACTTTTATGTGCCTGAATCTTCAGGATTGTTTTAAAATTACCAATTTCACTAGATATGAAGATCCTGCAACATCACATAACTCAAGTTGTCTGTTACGTAAATTCCTTCATAAGGTCACAAATTTCATTTAATGGCTCTTAAAAGTCAGGTCCACTTCTGAATGTACTTTTATCTTGTGAGCCTTGATTTAGATGGTCATAATACATCCCATGACTTCACACATGGATGCCTCAGGGTTTTATATCTGAAGCTTCCATATTTGTCATTTCTCAAAATAATACTATACCTCTCAGTAGGATTTTTAAGCTTTCTGAAGATACATTTAGGTTACTAGCATCAGATAGTCTGATTTGAAAATGTTAATTATTCTCAGTAATGTTGTATATCCAACATTCTCTTCTAAAAGAGAAGTGGTACTGAGAGATTTTAGGAACTGAAGCTGGGAGAGGGAGGTGGCTTTTGGGAATTACAATGGGGGTTGAAATGTCTGTCTTTTGTTTTGGAAAATTGAGTTCTGCTGCAGTTCAAGTAAGTTTGCATAGAACTCCTATAAAGTAATCCTGTTCATTTTGTGGTTATTACTGAGCCATATAAAGTATGTATCAAGACTGCCATGGCTGTGATGAGTCTTTCACTCTGCTGTGTAACTCAATGCATAGTAATGATTCAGTTCTTTTCTATCTGTACAAGAAAGCTGTTTGATGCATTGCTGTTTAACCGTTTTCAATTCTTTGGATTATTTTAAAGATATTGTTCATGAAAATTTGAAAATGGGGTCAGATGGGGAAAGTGACCAGGCTTCTGGAACGTCATCTGATGAAGTTCAGTCTCCCACAGGAGTTTGTCTCAGAAACCGGATACATAGACGAATCTCAATGGAGGTAATTCACTTTTCATATAAGGATTGTTTAAATTGACAAGAGAGCTGGGGGTTGCTTTAATTGTTTATTGTAACTGGTTGTCTTCTCAATTAACTGTAACCAACCGTTCTGCCATATATTTCATGCCGAAAGCATTATTTGAATACTATTTAAATTTGTCTCCATTTTTCACACAGAACGATGGTTATCTTGCACTGTTTATGAACTGTTAATTTTGAAAATCTAAATGTTTTGGAACTTGAATTTTTGGGAGGAATTTCTGAAGTGTAGCATTTGAGTCGCTTTCTCTTGCATTGTGTGCAAGCCACTGTATGTATTCAAGAAGATACATGGTTTAGACATCTTTTACTTAACACTGTTTTCTAGTCTTTGCAAAACTAATGCTACAGCAGCAGTGGTCCTGACTGCTTCAGCCTCTTCCTCTCTTCCTGTTTTTTTTCATGAACGGAACTTTACAGGATGGTAAACAAAAGGAGGAAAAGTACCTTATGAATAACTGTGCACATAATTTCCTTTATTTATGAGTCTCATTATGAATACTAGCCACCCTTGTGCTTGCTTTGTTGTCATTTCCCTTGGTGAACTAAAACAGAACACTTCCCTTTTTCTAGAGTGTATAAAAGTTACAGTTATAATGATGCCTTTGTTACAGAAGCATGTAGAATTTTGTAGTTGCTGCTTTATAGTACACATAGGAATATGCATAGTTTTAAGATTTTGAATCTTCATTCAAGGCCTCATATCAAATACTGCATTGGGAAACAGATTTGGATAAGTTACAGTAGGGTGTACATGCCAAAAATTTTTTATTTGTAAGGCATTCTGTTATGCTTGAAATTCCAAGACTCCAAGCGTGTAGTGCAGATATGATTTCAAATATATGTAAATTAGCTGCATTAATTATTTATATAGTTTCTTGCACCTGGAAGGTTTTGTAGTCAAATTTTTAAATTTGTGTGTTAATCTCAGGTTTGATCTCCAAACTTTGTTCTCCCAACTTTGCTTGTTCAAGTTTATTTGAGGGAACAAAGGTGGGTCTATTGGTTTATGCAGGATAGTTAAATTAGGGATAAAAGTCATTGTGAAAACTTGCTTATCAGAATGTATGCTGCAGAAACTAAAAATCAAGGAAATTATTTAAAAGGATTATTTACTTTTTGTTCATTGTCTGTTTCCTCTACATTTTGAAATGCGTATTTAGAACAGGAAAGAAATAAAGACATTTATGATACATAATGAAATTAAACAACTGAAATGGAAATCTGTCAAATCTTCCAGAGAGGGCTAAGAACCATTAAAGGATTCTCTTTTGTTTTGGAATTCAAGAACTCCAAAAGAAATTACTAAAGAACTCAGGAATAGTAAAGGTCAGGAAATTACTGTGTAATTTTTCAGAAGGCTTTTTTTAAATGAAAGCATCTTTTCATTTTAATCTTTAATTGTAAAACAATTCTAATATTACTGTTTAAGAGGCTTTGGGAAACTTTTAAGTTTTGTTTATGCAGTGCTAATTTTCTCATTTTCCTCCAAATTCCAAATGCTTGCTTCTGACTGTTGAAATTAACGTTATTTTTTTCATTGACTGGCTCAGTCAATGAGAGCATGAATAGTTTTTTGGCATCTATTAATGTATATTCGGTGAGAATTGTAATGTTTCCCTCAAATCGCCATAGTATTGATTGATACGGTGATACGGTGACTTTTCCTGTAATATTTCACGCTGATGTCTGCAAAGAGTCTCAGCTCTGAATTTTGAGAATGCTTTCAATGAGAGATGTTTTTGGTGGCCTTAAAGTTTGCTTCTTAAAAGTGCTTTGTAGCAGAGTAGGTAGGACTTGTACCTGTTCGTGCATTCCAGAGGGAGGAAAATATAACAATCTTGTAGCTTTGGTTAAAATACCTTCCTAATGATAATGTTTTCAGTCAGCTTTATCATTTCCTAAGTGAAAAGGCTTTAAGTGATTACATTGTCTGCCTGTCTTTTTCTCCTCGTATTTATCCCATGGGTCATTTTCTGTCAGTTTTGACAGATGGATAAAAATCTCCATTTCTAGTTCTCTGTTAATTTCTGTAAAAAAAACCTCTGCATTGGGAGATACTGTGATGTATCCCCTGCTAGTTAAAAACCACACTATCCAGAGATGAGTTGAGTTGCAAGCTGTAAGTCCACAAAAACCCAGTTTTAGTCATTTTGCTCTTTGTGGAATGGAATCACTTGCTTCGTTGGCCTTTGAGGGAACCAAAGCAAGGTTTCCTCTCGTAACAAGTTGTGCCTGTATGCCTTGTGTGATTTGTGCCATGAAGGTGGCTGATTCAGTAGTAGCAGTGTGATTATATAAAGAGAAAGAAACAATCTTTGTTGTGAAGTAAGTTTCTATTATTTCAGTTTTATTTTGATGGCTGGTGGGAATCTGTTGTCTATAGAAATTGGGTAGCCTGAGGACATACTCCCTTTATAGCCATTTAGAATGAGTTATAGCTGTATGCTGTACATCACAGGTTGGAGTAAATTAGTACATGTGTGCCAGTATGTTTTTGCTGTAGTCTGCTGAAGTCATTAGTCCCAGTTGGAATCCATTATAGAATGAATTTGATTAAATATACACAGTTGGATGAACTCAATAAAGCAATATTTCTTGTTCCTCCTCACTAAGATGGATGTGCCTGTCACACTGTGGCTGTGTCCTTCCTTGTGTTTAGTTTGACCAATATTTGCTGTATTTATAACAGTTTTGTACATAATTTCTTGGTTATATATGCTTGGTTCTCTCTGCTGAATTGACAAAAGTCCTAATTCATTTTGAAGGTAACTAACCAGGTAAAGTTGAAACCTTGAAACGGTCTTTTTTACTTACAGGAATTTTGTGTATATAACCAAATTTTTGATGCTCGGCTTGAACTTCCTATAGAATTCTGAAAATTAGCAACCTAGCCAGGTTTTTCTAAATTGCTAAAAACATGCATACTGTACTCAAGTGCAACTTAGCAAAAAAAAAAAGTATTATTATTCCTGATGTATTTTGTCTATGAGAATACACATTCTGATTTTTAGTGCCCATCCCCACTGCAGTTAAATAATGCATAGCTACAAATAAAATGTTGTCAAAGAGCAGACATATTCTCTGCTGCAGAATATATGGAAGACTCTGTTGGGAAATAAAACTGGATCTTTCTAAAATTTTCATATAGAGAAATACAAAATAGACAGTGGAGAGAGAAATGGAAAATGTGTTTGTTGTAGCAGAGTCTCCATAGCAATAGAAAGCTGAAATTTCATAACCTTAAATTGCTGTGCTTTAGATAGAAAATCATACTGCAATGTAACCTAATTATGAGGCATTTTAAATATGAAGTGGTGGTAGTATAATGAGAAAAAGAATCCTGCTCTGCAGTGAAAAGTCTGCTGGGGTGAAAACTTTCTATTCACAGTAGCAGCCATGGAGATAGCAGCTTTCAGTCTGTCATATCCACCCCCCATTCCCCCATGACTTATAATTTAGGCCAGCATGACAGGGAGATGATAATACGTTTGCTTCTGAATTTGACAACGCTGCAGTTGTGGTTCTAGATTTTTTTTTTTTAATGATTGTTCCTTGTTATCATGTGCTTAGAAAACAAAGAGAAAATACCAGAATCTCATTGTGTTGCCTAGATAAAGTTTATTTTGCTTGTAATCCACAGGCTACAAATTGTCAGTAAAGCAGTTGCTTTTTCTTTCTCTTTCCTTCTACTCGTTCAGGCAGGAATCATGCTGACAGTAGGTGTGAGCATCTATTGTGTGAAGAGTTTGGCTTCAAACAGCTGTTAGGTTTTAATTAAAATGTCTTGTACTCTCATGCTAATATTAATGGTTATTTAGTAAGTCAGTAAAATTGTTTATCAGACATCGGATGGAATAATTTTTTCAAGTGTCAGAAGCAATACAGCTTAAGAATCTCTACACATATTTCTCTATTTTATAAAGTGCAGGTCATGCAATGGGAGACACTTCTGCAGATCATGGGACTATAGCTTAAAGCATTTTCAGTTTGATTTTGCTGGAAAAGAAGACATGGACAGTAATGCATTAATATAACTTCATGTTACAAGCTGTAAGTGTTCACTGGGGGCCCTGTGCCCATGCACTGGATAGTGAGTGCATCATTAAGAGCTGTGGTGGATAAAAAATAAGGAGAAACAGTCTGTGCAAATTGAAACATCTGTTTCCCTTTCCCAGAAGTCCAAGGTCTGTTAGCTGTCTTAGCATGTGAACTGGCGGAGGGCCATAACCTGCTGTTCACCAGCCTGTTTCCCAGATATTTTATCCTGAGAAACAGTTCTTATCCATCCGACTGTCACATTAGTGACAGAAGTGTGTTCCAGATCAGACTGCTCCTACCACACTGCTATAGGGTATAATTCTCCCCTGGGAGGATTAGCTCCAGGGTTAGTACTTGTAGCTGAACAGAAGGAAATACGAAGGCTGTGAATTGAAGCTGTAGGCAGGTGTGTGTTGTGCTGGTCACCTTCCAAAAGAAAGAATGTAGATGAGAAATAAGTTTTTATGAGCTTCACTCTTTACCAGGGGTGTAACTGCTTAGGGGGTCTTGACACAGCCTGAGTAACACAACATGCTGCTGGTCCACCTGGGCAAGTGTACCTTCTAAGAAAAATGCACAAAATTAATTGATGTTTCAACTGATAAAAGTGTTAAGAATTGGTTCATAGGCTTCAGATTAGAATGTGGTTTGTAGGTCCCCATTCTCACGTGCAAATAGTGCACTCTCAGCTCCGTTCAGTTGTTTAAATGCTTGAAAAGCAGACTGGATGCAGTACTGACCCAGGGTTTTGGTCAGGGGCAGTACAGCATTTTTTTCTGCCATTAGTTTTGGAAGCAGGAAGCTACTTTTTCCAGGATAGCCTGAGAATTCAGCCCTACGTATCTTGCCATCCAGGAGGCTTCCTTGTATACCAAGCAGGCATTACTACCTGGGGCCTTCTCTGAGCAAAGTTTCTTCCTTCCCCCTTCTGTTCTTGGCAGCTACAGAACCCTCTCTGTCTTATTTACTGGGTTTTGTCTAATTTACATCTCTCCAACTCCTGAGAAAGCAATAGCTTTTTTTCTGATTGTCTCTTCTACGAATCTAAGCACGTGATCACCTACCAGAAGATTTCAGTACTAGACAGAAAAAAAATTGAAGCTTGACACAGTCAAGACTTCTTTTGCTTTTCAGTGGTCACTGTAATTATCTCCATTCAGTCATGCTTGGCTCATTTTTTTCAACCTTTTCCAAGGTTGCACTAGAAAATATGTTATCATTTTTATAAACTCCCACTTTCATGTTTCCATGAAGCTTGGTGATTTCAAAATCCCTCTTCTAAAAACCCAAGTGTATGTTCTAAATTACTAGGATGGTTTTGATTAAACTGACGGACCTCCTTTTGATTGGCAGACTCATTTCTTCCACAGAAGAAAACTGACACTGCAACAAGAAAAAGAATTTCAGCTTAGGTAACAGATGACTTTAACATGCCTTTTACTAGACTTTTTAAAGGGTAACTGCCTTTGTTATCAGCAGTTAACACTTTTTTTGCCCTTCTGTTAGGAACCTTTGGCATTTTGGTGCTAAAGTTCTTGCATTCCACTTGCAAACGCTCCTTTAGTAAAGTTACTGCACTAGGCAATATTCTTTCTAAAAGGATGGAATAGATGCTTTTTTGGTTTTGTGTCTTCATAACTTGGATTTCCTTTAAGTTCCATTTAGGAGTAGTCTAGTATCGCATTGGATGTGTTCAGTCACCTATAAAACACACAGAAATTCATCAGATGAGAAGTCAGTAATTGGGTGCAGTTTCATACCCAGTACTCCAGCCACACTTTCGTCAAGGAAGGTCAGATTTCCCATTTTCATATTCAAGAAGTTGGTTTCTTTTTAATTAGCCTGTTTTTTCATGGGACTTCCCTTTTGGTACTTGAAGTGCTGTTGATGATGTAAATGCTAGTGTTAGTAATGAACGTTACACAGAACTGTTTCAAAGGTCCAAGTTTACATTTTTGCAGTGATATGTTCTGTTTATCCTTTTCCTTCATCTTTGCCTTGTTTTTCTTACAAGCTGGTAAACTTGCACTACCTTTTTTCTTTCAGGGCAGTTTCTCTTACTACTGTGTTACAGAAACTGATGAAAACATAGAGAAATCCATGTTTACAAATCCAGAGGATGTAGTAGTAGATGAGGCAGAGCTTGCTTTGTTAGTTTCTGTTCCTGCCCAGCACCTACGACCGACTCAAACAGCCACAGACCTTGGATTTTTGTTGAGGCTAATGCTGCAGAGTGATATCTTGATAGGTGATAATTTAGCAGGCAAACAAAATCAGACATGATATTTTTATGGTTATTATTATTATTTTTCATAGTCTTCCTTCTATTCTCTAAGTTCACTTCCTTACAAGCTTTCTGATGCAATAAAATAATAAAACAAAACAAAAAACAAGCACAAACAAACAAAACCCCAAGTAAAACAAAAGCAAAACCAACCAACCAAAAAAAAACCCCAGACGAAGAATTTTCAAGTGTTTCTGATATAATCTATCACAAATTCCCTGGGTATTTACATACTTGCTGAAAGGAAAGTTAATGTCTCACATTTGATTTTCATTTCTCCTTTCTCATATTTTTCAAAACTGGTTTTATGACACATGTATTTGTTTTGGTTTGGTTTCATTGGTTGTGAATAGAAGCTCCTGGAATGCAGTTTGTGAACACTGTGTTTGTGCTAATCAGTTTAAACCTCTCTCTTTAAAACTAATAGGAGATACGAAGTAAATAAAATAACAGCCTGTGGTTTTTTTGAAAAATGAGTGAAAGAGCCGGTTTTATTCAGCCAGTTGGTAGCCTAAGTAGCATATCTATGAAATGAAAATTCTCACTAAAAGTATTTTGAAAAAGAAAGTGCTCAGAATTCATATTTTTGCGTGCTTAAAAAAACCTATTGGCCTGTAATTCTAGTTTTGTGCGTTCAAAAATACTCATGGTTGCAAATACTACTGAGAAAGATGCTTAGCGTATTTCAGAAGTTTTTCGTGCTGCTGAAGTAAATAAAAGAAAGATATCTGCTTGCAGTGCTGGTTTCTATGCTTTTAATTTTTATATTATTTATTTTATATTTTTATTTGAGGGCCATAGCTACTGTAGATACTGGCAATAATTTTCTTCAGCTACTGTCAGTAAAGTCCTTGCTCTGTTGGTTGATGATAGTAGATGTGCTGGGAAAATGAGACACCTAGTCCCAAAACAGAGACTAAACCCTAGAATTCATGGTAATAATATTTCACCGATTACACTTGGCTCATTGTCTTTTCCTGGCATGTCAAAATCAAATCTGACAAACTGTGTTTATGTTGGGCAGGAGGCAGAGAACATGCATTGTCTGTGACCAGTGGTATTTCTTGTGAGTCTGAAATAGCCTGTGGACCCAATCTCATGATAAAATCCCTGAAAGTGCTTTGTGTATTCAATTAGCACATTTGGGAAAAAAACCCCTTTTGATTTAATTGATGAATGAATTCTACCATTATTTGGGGTCAATTCTGTCACAAATGTAAAAAGCCACTTGACTCAGTACTTAAAATTGACACTTTCTCTGAAATTGTGTGCATTTTGACAGACTGGCTGAAAACCAGCATGGATTTGTGGTGTGAGATGTAGCAGTGATCCTTCGTAGATGGATCTTAAGATTGTGTTTTCATTATTGCTACTAACAGAAGAAAAGGTTCTTTGATGACCCTGTCCTCAAATTTAGCAGAATAGTAATTGATTAATTGTGAGTTAATGTTTTCAGTAAAATAATAACGATAGCAACATTGAAGTATAAGGGAAAAATGTAATATTTAGGTATAAATCACGCTACTGAAGGCAGAAAAAAATGCACTTTATGCATCATAATGAAATTATAGCTAAACCTGTCAGTTGTGTGGAGGAATGATGATGGCTTTATATACATATAAGGAAGACTGGTATAGATAACTCATCCCAGCTGTTAAAATAGTCTTTTTGGCTACAGTAATTGAAGCCTATCTATAAAGGTGTTAAAATAGTGTGCTGCAGGGATGGTATAGGTTTCTTTTGGTGGATGTGTATGCCGATGTTTTACTTTGAGACCTTGAAGGTCTACCGAACTGTAACCAAACAACACAGTTTTTTACAAATATGTTCTCGTTTTTGGGGCTGTTTTTTTTTTTTATATATATATTTACTTTTGCCTCTAGCAGTCTTGTTGTATGTCATAATTCTGTAGAGGATCCAGTTGGCTTCAACTGTGCTGTCATTTGACAAAAATGCACTGAAATTTGATAAGGCAACCTTCAGAAAAAAGCTCCACATGGTATCTGATACTAAAATGATACAGTAAGTACATGCTTTAAAATTGTGTATTAGAATGTGTAAGTTCTCACTGGCATAAGCTAATGTCTTAAAAGTAATGTGTTTGCTTTGTGTATCGTGAGGTAGCACATAGTACACATTCTTAGTTAAAATATGCAGGGAAAGAATAGCGTAAAAATTTGATTGGTTTTGGGTTTTTTTTTTTACCGTAAGCATGTCATGAAGTTGAACTGCATTGCATAGAGGGTTATAGGATGCAGCATTTTAAATGTCGTTAAGCATGTGAACAAAAGCACAGTGAACAGCCTGTGGTTGCAGCTGAGATGTCTCGCTGCTGCTCACTAAAGCTGGTGAGAAGGCTAATTCAGACTGATGCTTACACAAGAGAGCATTTTCATTTGATCCAGAGTGGATTGTTTGGGCCATAAGACTAATGTCTGTAGGCTTACAAGAACAATTCTTTCTTCTTTGTGAGGCTGTAACAAAATTTTATGGATGGAATTTAGCAGAATCAACTCTTAAAAGATAAACTAAAATTTAAGGGAGAGGTGACCAGCAAGTTGTCTGTTGCCATATAGTAAGTACATACCTTAAGTAATGGTTGGTCTCAAAATGTAACTCACCAATAAACAGAATAGCCAAAGCAATAAGGATTGGTATATAATGACGTAGCTTGGCAGTATAGTTTGTGTCATCCACTGACAGAGACAGCTTCCTACTCCTGGGCTCCTAACCTTGTATCAGTGGATAATTACTTCCTTTTTTTGGAAGGGGTAGTTACCAGACTTTCTTACACCCAGCCCATTCTCCTCCAAAACCAATGGCAACATCTGGCCACAGGCAATGAAATACTGGCTTTGGAGATACTCAGCTGTTACATTTGCTAAATGAAACATTTAGTAAGAGTGAACTGAGGCTGATGTTATCAGGGTTTTCCCTTCCTGTTTTTTTTGACAAGAGGCATTAATCTTCCTTCTCTTGCTGCAGTTGCAGTTGTGAGTGTGGTAGCAGTCTGAAATGGCCTGTCAGTTCAAAGATTAGCAGCATTTGTAGCCCAGTAGACACAAGAGAGACTTACTGTTGGAGCAAGAACGAAGCACTCTGCAAAATGGCACATTTGTTACAGGTTAAAAGTAAAAATAGTCTGGTTTTCGTTTTTGCTTTTTGTAGTGTAGTAAAAATTGGACTTGGGAAGACCTCAGCAAATCCTTCCCTGGGGCAATTTTCTGGTTGTGTATTTTTTGTGGTTAATGATGTTTTTTCTGTTTTGTCAAAAATATTAGTGTTTATTGTCTAAATGTGCTATGTAAGTCAAACACACAATGACTTGAGTTGAGAGAAGACAGCCTAAGAAATGTGAATGTTTCAAGTTGCTTCTTTTTAGAGCAGTTATAACATGTAGAGTTCAAACATTGTCTATCCGGAGTTAGAATCATCTTTATCAACTTCAGTGAAATTAACTGAAGTCTGTAGTGCGTCTTAGTCAAAAAAATTTGTGAGTTAAGGATATCCAGAAGTTTTTTTGTTATAATACTTGATTTAAAGTGGAAAACGTTAACAGTGTTGTTTCCACAAATAAAAATAGGTTTATTCTGTAAAACAATGTACTTTTTTTGACAGGGTTTAAGAGGAGTGAAGATTTACCTGTTGGTCAGGAATAAGGCTTTCTGAGAAGTGGCACTAAATAATATTAAATTAGACAAGTCAGGCAATTATAAAGGGGAATAGCTGGTAAGTTTGTATTATGGAGAGTAGGAGATGAGAAAAGGATAGGTAGCTGAGGAAGAAGTTGACAGAGGTGAAAAACAGAAAGTGGTAACAAAATTCTAGTATTAAAGTCTTGTGAATGGTTTTCTATGAGTGGCAAGTCAAGAAGCTGATGTTTGCAGCAGTATTTTAGGCCATCCAGAAGGGGACCAGAGGTAATGAAATAAAAAAAGTTAGGATTTTTGGGGTTTACTTACATGTGTGAAAAACAGGCCAGGTTTGGGGGCAAGGTGGTTGGTTGTTTTTCATTTAGAAGACAGGTTTGTTTACTTAAAATGTCAAATTCCTCAGCTTTCAGGACCTGCAGGATTTAAGTTGGAATTCCTGCCTCCTTTTCTTGTGTCCAAGTGTAAGTAGTTGGTGGTAGACAGAACTTCCACATCAAGGAACACACTTGGCTGTTAGGCAGATGAAAGAAAAGGCTGGACAAAGTGTAGCTCTTCCTAGAGCATTTGCTGTAGCTGGCATTAGAAATAGATGGTAAAGATAAGCACAAGTTAGAGTAGTTTATTTCCATGAAAAACAAAGTGGTATTAGTGTCACAAGTGCTTACATGTTTATCTGCCATGAAGCAGAGTAGGACAAATGTGAAACTCATTTCAGACAAATTATAAAAATAGATTACATTTCTCTGCCAGTAGTACCAGTAGTAAAGCAAAACTGAGAATAAGCCTTGCATATGAAGATAGAAAATGTGTTTTTAAGTTGTAGAAGGAAAATGCCACAAGCATTCCGGTTCCCCTAACAAATCAAATGGTGCCTAAATATGTTCCCAGAGTATAGCTTGGAACTGGATTAAAAACCAGCTCATTAAGTAACATACAGTTAACCACAGGCATTTGATAATTTAGAGTACTGCATTTATTGAATACTGATATATTTTGTTGCAAGTTGACCCTAAAGATAACTATAAAGGAATTAACTAGAAAATGCTATGAATTGACGAAAGTTTTTTCATAAATTAGACCTCATTTAGAAAAATAAATCTTAAGTGATATACAAGAAAATAATATAGTTTAAATTCTCTAAAAGATTGTTTGTTTTACCTGAAGTACTTTGTTGCCCCCAAAAGCTAGGGTTTTGCATTCCATTAAACCCTTGCTTCTTAAGAGTTACAGAGGAATGTACCCAGATTCCCTCTGAATAGTTGAGGATCTGTGTACACCACTTACACACCTGTTATGTTTAAAAAAGGATATATAAAATAACGCAGGGAGTTGCTCCAATTTACTACCTTTAAATATTTAGATTTATAAAGGGATGCAAAATTAGTGTTTAAAAGGGGCACTAAACTTTAGTGTTGACAGTCTCAAAGAGCATAGGGAAAATTCAGTCCTGCCATTAATTCTACATGCTTCCTTATTACTTCTTTAAACAGCATTGTAGCAAGGCATTTTATACCTTGGTTTAAGTTGTTCAGTTTTTTCTTTACTATGGGAAATGCTAACAGGTCATTACATTCAGTTGGTTATTGAAATAAGTGTGAGCAAAGTCCTCTGTCCAGAAAGTCTCTCACTGCTTCCCAGGATTCCACAGAGATTTAAGACAATTAGAAATTCTTAAAAATCTGTTTCCTACTGTTGCTGGCCCCTCCAGCCTGGTGTCACACCAAAATAGCAGCAAGCCGTGTGGTTTAGAAGAGCGGGTTTTGCTGCTGGTAAATCAGCAATAGCAGGATTGCAGTGGCATGGCTGCAGGGGCAGCATGGGGAGCAGAGATGGCGACTGCATCTAATGAGCAGTCCCAGGCCTCATATACCAAGGCCAGACTCACCCTGAAGGCTGGTCAGCACCAGCAGGGAAACAGGTTGTTTCCCCTGGGCTCAACAGCCAACCCAAACTGGCCAAAGGGCTATTCTGTGCCATCTGGCATGGCATTTGGCAATAAAAGCTGAAGCAGGAGGGAGGAAGGAGGGACATTTGTGGCTATGGCATTTGTCTTCCACTTCTTGAGCCACGTGCGTGCTGAAGCGCAGCTTTCCGGGAAGCACTTGGACACCTGCGTGCTGATAGGAAGCTGTGAATCAGTTCCTTTTCCCATTCTGCTAGGGCACACAGCTTTTGCTTTCCTTATTAAACTGCCATTACCTACACCCACAAGTCTCCTCACCATCCTTCAGTCTTCTCTGCATTTTGTGGGAGCAGAGAGTGAGTGCTCCACTAGGTGAAGGCTTGACTGTTCACCGGGATCAGTCCACAGTGGGGGAGCAAGTGTCCTGCTGCCATCAGATGACCAGGCTGCCCAAGTGTCAGCAGACTGCCCGGCCTTGAACACTTAAGCCTCAAAATTAGTAGGTGTGTGGTAGGTTCTTGCTTTTCTTTTAGCATTATCTCAGTTAAATTAACTGGGATTTTCAACTGTGTCAGACTGATGCAATTTTAGTTTCCAGTTTTTCTATTTAGCCACTATGAAACGTTGTGCTTATTCCTCTCATGCACATCTAATGAATCCCCTTTCATGTTACTGTATAGCATTTAATTATAATTGCTTGCTTTTCCCAAGAGGTAGTTGCTTCAATTATTGCAAAAACTGGGAGGAATTAAGTTGGTACAGACAAACAAGGCATAATAATTTCCTTCTTTCAGATATTTGTGTTTGTAGACTAAATTACTTTCTTCAGTTTTGTCTATTTTAAGCAGTTAGGTAAAGGAAAATTGTAATACAAAGAAGACTTCTTATATATAATTCTATGATCTTTCAAATATTGGTGTCATAAAAGGTTTCTGTCTGGTAGGTAACAATATATGGTTTTAAAACGGAAGTCTTGGCTTGGTTGACATTCTAACATAGCCAAATATGCATGAGTTTTGGAAGTATAGTAGTGTAAATCATTAGGAGGAAAAATCTGTTAAAATACCTGCTGCAGATTCCATGAAATCATGGTTTTCTCACAGAAAAGAACCTTTCTTCAGCTCAAGAAATTTAAGGTGAATAGATACTGTTTTGATTTTATTTAGAACATGACAAAAATTTAGATTTTCAGCACTTAATAATCCTTTTTTTTTTTTTTTCTGAGGGGGAAAAAAAGAGCAATTGCCGTCATGTATTGTCTATTACATTACAAATGTGGGGAAGGAAGTGTTACTAACATCAGGTATTCCAGTTCTGAAAAAAATGTCTCCTTCTCCCATCAGGTTGTGGTGTGCTGTTCGGGGTTTTTTTAAAGACATTGCGGGGGATGGAGGTGAGGGTTGTTGTTTTATGTAAAAGTAGACTACTGTTTGTGGGGGAGTTACCCAAATTGGAACAGATTTTGGCCTTTGCAGCAGTAAGTACTTACATTCAAACTGTACTACCTACTGTGGAGCACCAAATATAAGTTTACAGATTAAGCTTGGTTTAGAACTGAGAATGTCACATGAATCTCTGAAGTGAAGTCATGGTGCCTATTGCAAAAACGGCATAGGCAGAGGTTTTGAGAATGAAGGAATGGGAATTCTGTAATAGAATTACATCTGCCTCCCATTATCATGTTTTCTGCACCAAAAATAATGTTATCTCTAGCCTGTGTGATAGCTGGGCTTCAAAGTAATGGATTCTTTGTACCTGTGTAGAATCTTAGACTTGCTTTGTTTCCTTTGCCCTCCATCTGAAAAGGTGTGTATTTGGCAGATGCAGTGCACACTTAATGGCATAGTTTTCAAATTGCCGTCACAGCCTAAAGGCTGCCTTTGCTTCCATCTTCCTATATACCCATTAACTTTGTATGCTTGGGAATGCTTCTTGGAGGCTGTGGAGGTGGGTTTCACACATGGAGAGCT
Organism: Corvus moneduloides; assembly: GCF_009650955.1. Taxonomy (NCBI): domain Eukaryota; kingdom Metazoa; phylum Chordata; class Aves; order Passeriformes; family Corvidae; genus Corvus; species Corvus moneduloides. Next base: position 29,113,333 of record NC_045479.1, read on the forward strand.
TTGGGATACAATCAGGTCAGTATTTCATGAGGCCTTTGAATTGAGGTCCATAACTTCAATATCCCTATAAAAATTTTCTGTTAAAATTCCTATAAACAGACTTGTTGAACAAGCACTGTGGGACAGTGAGAACAGAGCAGTGCAACAGGTTTCTGTGCTGTAAGAGTTAATAGGTAAGAGTAGGAGAAAGCTATTTTGTCACAGAGTTTATAGGATAATGGTGGTATCTCTTGTGTTCAGGAAGTTATATTGAAAAACTCAGCTCACTGATCTTTTCTTCTGGTCTTTTAGTATTTGTCAAATTGTTCTTCAGCCATCAGAAAAAGCAAAAAGCCAGTATATTGGCCCAGTGTTGATCTGGGATTACATTAGGAAGGTGAAGTAGAGATTGATGCTGATCCTTTTCCTGTCATCCCTGTCTTGTTCCAGCAGTTTCGTGGTTTTACTCTGCAGTGAGATGTCAAAGCTACTTTCTTTAAGTCAATGTGGCATGCTCAACTGTTTTGAACAGCTACCAGAATTTTCTGAAGAATGCAGTAAATCATAGGAGAAATAATTTTTTTTTCATAATCTGAAACCCTCTTCAGTAGGAGAGAGGCATTAGCAGAGCCTGGCAGAAAGAAGGAAAATACTGTAGAGGAAAATACCATTTTACTTCAGGGAATACTTGTAGGTCCTGTTACAATTAGCTCCACCACTCCCAAAAACCACACGGGCAGTTTTACAATTGCTAATGTTTTAAAAAATTTAAAATACACAAGTTGAAAATGAGTTAATAAACTAGAAAGTATGCCAAAATGGAGCCATACTTCTTTTCTTTTAATTTAGCTTCAAAATGTTGGTCAAAGCTGCCATTCTGTGAACAGCACTTTTTTTTGTTTAAAGACAATTAAAAAATTCTATACTAGATGAAAAACAGACACTGATTTTTCCAGTTGTGCAAAGAAGCTCATGTTTGGCAGCAAAGCAGAAGCTAACAGACTTGATGCTCTGTACCTAAGGAGGTGTGAGGAGCAAAAGGAGAACAGGAGGATCAGCTGCCAGAAATTAGAGCTTTGCTGGCCTCTCTCCAAAAATTTCTGCCTGTATCAGGTGGCCATAGTGAATAGCATATGTAAATCATCCTGGAGGGTATATTATCATTTCAATCCTACCTGAGATTCAACTAATTCCCAAATTACATAGGTTTTTTTCAAAGTATATTTCTTTAATTGGTATTTTTTGCTTAGCTTTTGCTCCAGGTATGTATACAGGTCATGCATATACATGGTTCAAATACATTCTCATCACTGAAAGCTTAGCAAGTTGTTCACCAAGATCTCAAGTCCTGAAAAGTCTGATGATCCAGTTCTTTGTCAGCCTAAGCCAATTTGGCTGCTGGCTTCCCTGGCTTGCCCTGCTGTGCCTCTCTTGCCCTGCATTCAGGCTGTGAGCTTGTCTGACCTTACACTGAACCTGTTTGGAGCACAAAGCTGGCAGGAAGCTATGCACTTCTCCTGAGATAGTTTCTTGGTGATTTAGCATGCTGAAATAGTTCAAAGCTGCTGCAAAGACATGAGTAGAAGCACATGGTCAAGCCTGAGGGGAACTGAACTGGGATACAGCTGCCAACATTTGGGTTAGCTCAGGATGCCCAGCTGGAGGTGATAGTTAAGGATAGAAAAGGGTACCTTCAAGAAGGGTTTACAGCCCTCAGGTCAGTATTGATTAAATCTGAGGTCTACCAGCAGAAATACAGAGTTGCCTCCTGTGCTGGAGAAAAGTGTGAAAATAGTGATGCTTCCAGAGATGTCCTCTTCAGGGTAGAATCTTTGGGGGTGGATTGTGCACTTGATGTTGAGCATGACTTTCTTTACTTGGATAAACTACCTACACTGAAAAACAATTCCCAGTGTTTCAGAAATTGCTTCCCATTTTTTTGAGTCTGGCTATGTTGTCTTTTTATCTCATGAGATGGTGACTGGCCATTTTAAGACAATATTTAATATTTTGGGTTTTTGGCATGTTTGAGATTAAAGCCAAACTAAAATAAAAACAGTAAGAATGTACAGTCACCCCAAAAAAATCTTCTTTCCCCCTCCCATTTGGTAAAAGATGAAGCGATCTTATTTCCCTCTTGCCTTAGAAATAATGTATGTTGTTCTTGGAAAAATTTACTGGGGAAAAATAGAATCTGATGCAGAGAGAATGGCTTTTATGTAATGGCATTTTCATTTTCAAAAGATCCTGTAGTAAAGAGTTATAAAAAACCAAATGTAATAATATTTGTAATAGTTGGCTCTAATAATGAAGTGATTCTGTTTTGTGAGACTGGAAAAAATGGACTAAGTTTGTAGCTTTTTGTAGTCAAGAGAAAGAGAGGGTGATATATTTTGAATTCTGGAAATCTCTTCTTATACTAAAGTAACTGCTATATGAAAATAAATGCATCCACAAGTCTCTGAATTCTCAGATTGTGGTGTTCCAGGTCTCTCTAAGTGTTCAACTAAACTCGATACATTTATCCACAATGTAGTTGTTTGCATTTTAATATTTCATTCCTATTTTCACAGTAATAAGTTTGCGCAGGTTTTTTAACCTGTTATATAAGCAAATTGAGGTATTTTAAGAAGAGAATATGTTTTTAAAACAATTTCTCTGAGATTATTTTTCATTGTATAAATATTTAAGCTTTAAATAGTAACACTACAGATGTTAAAGGATGTTTTAGGAAATTCTGAACTCTACTTGTCCCTTCTCTTTTTACCATTATTTGCTGCAGGATTTGAACAAGCGCTTGTCCCTGCCCGCTGACATCAGGATACCTGATGTCTACCTGGAGAAGCTGCAGATTAACAGCCCGCCCTTTGACCAGCCAATGAGTCGGCGTTCTCGTCGAGCATCCCTAGTAAGTGTAATGCACCTGCCTTTCTAGCCAACCTCTCAGGTCTTCAGAATCCATTTAATGCACAGGCCTGTATTCCATAGGTATATTTCAGCTTCATTCGCACTTTGACTTTTTATTCCTGAACATCAGCATGTACCTGTCAAAATCCAATGAAGAACTTCACATTTTCTTCCATTTTTTTCTGCTAACTTGGTCCGATTGTATTTCTCTCTGAAGGTCTTGTCCTATTGAAATCAGTGGCTAAACTCAACTCCCGAAGTACATACTTAAATCCTTCTGCTTTTTAGAGCAGGGATCTGTTTGAGCAAATAGGCCACACAGTTTTAGGTCAAGGCTGGATCCCCTTGTGATTTAGTAGGAAGGCCCTAAAAGCAGCATAATATGAAGGCAAGTCCTCCTCACTGTTCGTTTTGTGTTTGATAACAATTCTTCCTCAGAATTGTTGTGGAGACAATAGTGGATGTTTTGTGGGGTTTTTTGTTTTCTTTTTTGAAGCACATTTCCTAAAAGAATGAAGGAATAAATCCACATATACCTTTTTAGATTATTGGGTTACTTTAAAAAATAAGTCTTTTCCTTAGAGATGACAGAATGAGGATTCCTATACTGTAATTAAAGTGCTAGAAAACATGGATATTTGTACATATAAATTATGCACATCCCTGGAATAATAAAAAACAAACATTATTGTCTTTATTTTTTTTTAAATTGCTGTGTTTCAGTCATAGTTTCAGCTATCAGTGTTCTTTAGTGTTGTGATCTTAAAGGGTTGCTAGACTGTTACTGACATCCTCAGTAAATTCATTGGTGAGAAATTTGTCACAGTAAAACTGAAAAGGTTTAGGAAGTGTACATTGTTGCTTTCTTGATTTAATTACTTATTTGCTGAAAAATAAATATGAAAGTACATGTAGTGAAATAGGTTTCACTACAACTGAAACTGTAAAATATCTTTATTTTATTCATTATAAATAATATCTATAACAAAGCACTATTTGAGTTTTTATCATGTATTTTTTACCCTGAAAGAAAAAATTAGTGTGCTGGATTAATTAAGCTCTGATCTGCATGCCACCTTCTGCAGGAACAGTATTAAAACCAGAAAATATTTGAGTGAAGCTCTGAAAGTAATGATGATGTATCAGGCTTAAAAACCCGTGCTAGAATTTTATAGCTCCTTCACCACTTAGTTGCTACTGTAGCATGGAACTGAGGAACAGACTTCCCCAAACCTCTCTTCAGGTGCTGGCAAGATACCTTTTCAGTAGAACCTTGCCAGTGGAGTTAAGTATTTGGGGGCTGAAGGAATTTTTCCTGTGAATCTGAATCCCCTTGCTCATTTAATGGTGACCCCTGAGAGTAGTTGAAGTTCTCTCCTCTTTACCTCTGAGAAGACTGACAGAAAAACAGTGCCCTCTAATGAATGTGGTGTGTTCCTGGAATCAGCTTCCTGTCACAAGGTTGTTTTGTTTCTCCTTTTTAAATGCTTTCACTTTTATGGGGCTTAAAAGTCCAAAGTGAAACCTACCAGCACTGCTGTGGTATGCAGGCATACATTTGCTATGATTTCAAACTAAGCTTTCAAAAAAAGAAACCCAAGGACTCATTACTCTAAAATTGTTATTGAAAGCCTGCTAGTAGACTTTTACTTACAACAGATGAGTATTGTGCTCTGCTTCAAAGGCATGTCTCTTTTCCAGACTTAATAGGAAACACAGGAAAAAGGCTATAAAAAGTACCAGGTGAGGACTTGTTATACTTTAGGTCTGGTGTTCTTCTTTGAAATACAAGAAAAAAATTAATTTTTACAGTAATTGCATTTTGTGTATACATGTGCAGTATTGTATGCACAGTCATTAGAAGTAAAAGACCGTAAATATGGTTCATCAATGTTTCTGTGTAAAGTCAAGATAGATGCATATTGCAGAAAAAGATGAAACAGTTCAAAAATCATTTTGAAGAAAAGATGAAACTGATCTTTGTTTGAGGAATGTAAAACTTAATTTTTCTTAGGAGTGATAAGGAACCGAGACGTAATAAAAAATTTAAACACATTAAAGCAGGTCTTGAAGAATACCTGTCTTCTGTATGTAGGAAATACTGCGTGATTTTTTTGTATTAAAAAGATACTAAGTTTATGAGTCTTAATGAAAAACATTGAGGTTTCTTAGAAATGAAGCTTTTACATTCCAGACTGTCTGGTGACAGCAAGACCAATGGCTATCAGTTCTTCTTTAGTTTCTCCAAGAAACTAAGCAGCCTGTCTCTTTCATTCTAATACCATCTAATACTCACTTCAAGATATGTTTGTTTAAGTAGGTCAAAAGGCACAGTGGAAATATAATATTTATTTTGCTAACATTGTACCTATATCAGTGATATGTTTAAAATCTCACTGGAGTTACAAGGCTAGCAAATACCAGCTTCGCTTGTATTTTGAGATAAACAGTTTGTCTTCAACGAGCTCCTAAATATGCATGATGCTAAAGTCTCTTTACCCAGTTCTAAAACATTTCAGTTCTAACACTAGTTTCATAAAGCAGAATTGCTCTTAATGTTATATTAATGTAATTATACATCCTTTTTTCCCTCCCTAGAGATATCAAATATGTTTGCAGACAAGATCTTACCCTCAGTTTAGATGTATTTTCATACATGCGTTCTGAAAACTAAGAATTAATCAAACTTTTCTGACCTTCAGATATTGACAATGACATTATTGTCAAATCTTAATACAGTCAGCAGTATTTATGTTACACTGTGTTACCATGAAAGAGTAAAAAACTTTAATATCCATCAGGTTTTTAGGAGCAAATGAACATGTGGCATGTGGATCTAGGTGCTGAAGACAGCTTAGGTTCAAAGGATTGTTCCTTGGAAAGAAACAGCCAGTGAACAGGCTCTTTTGTCACAATGTGTGTTCAGTTGTCAGTAAAGCATAATCCCATGAAGCCTATAAATTTTGGAGTTTGACAGGGTACAGGCTATATGCATTTTGTAAATTGCTTCAAGATTTTGCATGTTTACGTGTTTATTTTCAGCATTCTTTACACTGCAGGAACAATAGAAAGCTTTGGTGTAATTGACAATTGTCTTAGGAGAAAATAACTGTAAGAGATAACCATGTTAAATATGAGAGTAGCAGTGGGTTTGAACAGGAAAAGAGTAATGATCTTAGTGTCTTCAGAAATAAATCTGTTACATAGGCAGGCACATCCTTCTGGCTTGCATTGCGGAGCTAAGTTGGTGACAAAAAAAGAGAAGGTGAATAAGTAGATCCAAGTAAAATACACAAAGATTTGGAGTTAAGAGGTATCAAATGTGAACTGTTGAGACAAAGCTGAAACTTGCAGAGAGTGATGTTTAGGGATTTTCTTGCTAAAGTTTTAGTCCAAAAGATGAGCTGTCAGAATGGGAGAGGAAACTTGGAGCTAAGATCTTGAACATAGCAAACAAATAAGATTACTTTGAAAAAAGAAGCAGCATATGGTTATGCTGAGCAAGAGAAAGGATGGACTAGTTTGAGGTTACTTTTGTGCTTTAAGCTGTAACAACCTCATTAGTAGTAATCAGATCAGAAGAGTGGAGAAGACCTAAGTAGGCGTTAGGTTAAAGTCAGGTTTTGGTCTAAGTGTAACTCAGCTCACAATCCCTGCAGGATACACAGTAGACTGTCCAACAGGCTGAGCACTGGGCTTGGATGCTGGGATGCATTTATATCATAATGTGCTAATTTGTTCTTAAAATACCAGAATCATGCCGTTTTCGTCAAGTATTGTTGGGTAATTTTCATAAATGAAGTTCAGCTTGTTCATTAACTGATGTATAAATGAAGTGTTTGGTTTTAGTGATCAATTTGCCATTTCTTTTCATTGCAGTCAGAAATTGGATTTGGAAAAATGGAAACCTATATCAAGTTAGAAAAGCTTGGAGAGGTATGTATAATTTTCTTTTGGAATGATGACAATGCGCTGTTTAAAATTTTGCCTAAGTGTTAACTGAAATTTTCCATATCCTTCAAAATACCCGTTGAATTTATCTTTTCAGTAAATCGAACACATTCAACGAGTAACAATGTCACAACCACACAAATGTTTATGCAAATATAATAAGCAAAAGGAAAAAAAAAGCAGGAAAACTGTCATAGAGTTGGGGAGGAGCAAAACTCCATTAGCAAATGTGCTGTGATCTTCTTACATAGGTTGGCTTTTTTTGCATAGACAAAATCATTCTGTTGATGATAAGAATAGTTAAGTCTGGTGTCCTCCTGGCATGACTTAGGTGTTGAAACACTCATGATAGACTACAGACCAGTGCTTTTAAGGAACAGGCAGTAGCTATGCATGTTCTGGTAAAGAAGCCTGCACACCTGGGCTGGGCAGCCAGCCAGGTGCTGCCAAGTGAAGTATGTAACACTGGATTTTGTCTATCCTTCTGTGGGGGGTGGCAATGTGGCTTTCCCCCTCCACTCAGCCTCTGACTTCCAGAGAAACAGTGGAATTCAGGAGGGGCCGAGTGTCATTCCTGTCCAGTTTGATTGAGGTTGACCAATGGGATTGAAAATGGGCAAGGAGCACTGAAATGGGATATAGTGAACATTGCAGGAGGAGGCAGGGCTGGTCAGGATCTCTGCTGTGAATATTGCAGTCAGTCCTTCATTTAAAACAATTCAATTTCCTGTTACCAAATCTAAGCCTGCCTGATGCAACTTCAAGCCTATTCCTGTTTTCCTATCTCTTGTTACCTGGGAGAAGAGGCTGACGCCCACCTGGCTACAGCCTCCTTTCAGGCAGCTGTAGAGAGCGATAAGATCCCCCTGAACTTCATTTTGTTCAGGCTAAACACCCCCAGCTTCCTCAGCTGCTTCTCATAGGACTTTGTGCTCCAGACTCTTCACCAGCTCCTTCCCTGGACACTCCAGCACCTCAATGTCGTTCTTGCAGTGAGGGGCCCAGAACTGGATACAGGATTTGAGGTGTTGACTCACAAGTGCTGAGTACTGGGGGACGGTCACTTCCCTGAAATTGCTGGCCACACTATTGCTGACACAGGCCAGGATGTCATTGCCTTTTGGCCACCTGGCCACATGCTGGCTCATATTCAGCTGCTGTCAGCCAGCACCCCAGGGTCCTTACCTTCTGAGCATCTTTCCAGTCACTCTTCCCCAAGCCCATAGTGCTGCATGGGGTTGTTGTGATCCAAGAGCAGAACCTGGCACTCGGTCTTGTTGAACCTCATAAAATTGTCCTCAGCCCATGGATCCAGCCTGTCCAGATCCCTCTGCAGAGTCTTACAGTATTGTAATGATCTAGGGCAGTTTCTGTACCTTCGTTGCTGCTTCTTGGCATTTGTAGGGATTAGTTTTTCGTACTTGTCAGGATTTTTTGTCTTAATTTAACATGCTTTTAGAGTTTTGAATCTCTTGCTGTCTAAAAATACATAATGATGACAAGAAGCTATCAAAAAGAGTTACATGTTTTCTTTAAGGTTGTGGAAGAGTGTGTCTGCAGCCTTTGGAAACATAACTGCAGCATAGTATAGAGATACCCAAGCTAGGTAACCATAGTCAGAGAGAGGCTTTCAGGAGTGTAAATGATCCCAGCAGTGAACTTAGTGAACTTAATGATACCTGATCTGACTTCTTTGGTAGCTCTGTGGTATTTAGGTTTCCATGTAATTTCCAGAACTGCTAAGCATATACATCCCTTGTGAGTTCAGTCCTGTGCTTAAAAAATATTTCTGTGCTTTTACATATGTCAAAAGAATATAATGTAAAAACTGTTCATATCCAAAATGGAACCGATTAGATCCTCAGACAGAAGTTATGTTTTTTTATTTAACTAATGTTTTGATGAAGGAACAACTTGTAAAAGTTCCCTTCTTTTTCCATTTTATAGGGTACTTATGCAACAGTTTATAAGGGGAGAAGTAAATTGACAGAGAATCTGGTAGCTCTGAAAGAAATCCGCCTGGAACATGAAGAGGGAGCACCATGCACAGCCATAAGAGAAGGTGGTAACTTTTTTTCTTAATTCTTAGAATTTCAGATACTTCTAGATTTCTTTTTGACCAAATCACCATCAGTACTTGGAAATATATAGGCTACATAGGACATTAGTGAAATTGCTATTACTATTGATGAGGAAAATTATAGTCCAGACATATTCAGAGTTTTGTTTCAAATTTATTTTCCTTATGGGGGGTGATTGTGATCTCAAATGCAGTGGGTGATTTAATACTGAATTAGACTGCTGTTAGTAACTAACTTTCAGGTACTCAGAATACATTTTACAAAATTCCTTCTGTCTGAAATGTATAGGAAATACTTACAAGCTTGTTACTCAAGTGGGTGTTTGGTGTTTTGATTAAATACCTTTCTTATTAACTTGATCTGTATGAGTATTATGTTCTTAAAAATAGCTTTTTTATTAAAAAAACTCACATAGTTTATATGTGTGAATTTAACTAGAAATTGCATTTACTCCTCATGTGTTTTGCACTATTATTGTTCTTCCTATTCTCTCTTGCAGTGTCATTATTAAAAGATCTGAAACATGCAAATATTGTTACATTGCATGATATTGTGCACACAGACAAGTCTTTGACTCTTGTTTTTGAATACCTGGTAAGTGCTTAAACAATTAGTGAGCTTTACATTTTATTTATTGTTTCTAAGAAACAGAAGCACAACAGAATTCTGTACTTTTTTTAAAAATACTGGGACTATTCGAATTTTCTCCTGCATCTACTACAGTCCTTCAGCTAAAAATGAGAAAAGTGTATTCAGTTCTTAAATTGCTGTAAATTAGTAAATACTGTTGTGATCATTTCAGAGTTTCATTAATAGCAGATAGTGGTGGTCTGCCTGAGCAAACTGTCTACTTGTCCAAAATCATTAACTGTATAAAATGGTAATCACACTATAGTTCCAATGATATTTTTCTGTTGTGACATAGCTGACTTTCAATGTAATTGGAGAATATACCAATTCTATAAAATACTGTGCCACACATAGATGGAGGAGAAGGCAACAGCAAATAATGTTGCCTGAGACAGTACAGCTTGCTGGAAAATGGGTCTTTCTATCCTCTGGAAAGCCAGGGGTATTTGTGTCCAGGCTTTTGGGTTTTTTATCATTTAATACCTTTTGCAGAAATCTCATTTTTCTGATAATCATTTCAGTTCCAACGATAAGTAATGTTCATGTAATTTGTTGCCCATAATTTTACTGAACTGTGGTGATGGTGTTTTAATAGGACAAGGACCTGAAGCAGTACATGGATGACTGTGGTAACATCATGAGTATGCACAATGTAAAGGTGAGTGGTTTTAGTGACAGTGACTGCCTTCCAGCTTTGTCCTAAGAATTTCAGAGAGCTAAATAATCAGGAGCTATATAGTTTAGTTTCTTTAAAAATAAAATAAAGAAATTTAACTTCCTTTTTAGCCTGACTTAGCTACATTTGACACCGGATGGTATCTTTTTGTTTTAAGCGTTTAAAACATTGAAAAGAGATTATATAACTTCATATGTTTTCATTCTCTTTGAAGTTACATATCTAAAATTTTAAAATTCCTTAAAAATAATACATTCTTAACTCCTTTGACTTCTTCTTGTCCTCCCATTATTTTATACTCATTGACTAAGTCTGTAGTTTGGTATATCCTCAAATTTATATATGGACATTGAGGAAAATGTAGCCTCAATCATGAATGTGTTTTTGGGTGCCACTGCCTACCACACAAGTAAGAAATTAAAAATATATATTTAAGAATTAGTGATTTTCATCTTTCTGTTAGTAAGAAAATGGAAATAATTTTCCTTAAGGCCTAATTTGCTTTTTCTTTTAGCTATGCTTGTGGCCAGGTCAAGTGACTCAGTTTCCAATCTGGCCTGCTGAAACTAACTCTGGGTCGAGTGTTATTTCTCTTGTAAGAAGCAGGCTTTTATTTGGAAAACTGGCATAACTCGTTGTACTCTTTAATACTTAGGGCTTTAGAAGAGACCAAACGGAGTACAGTACTGTTGTGAAATGATTTGGTACTCAGGCTAGATATTGGATACTGTTTGGTGAGCTTTCCCTTTCATTCCGTTGCCAAGTATCTTTAGGGAAAGACATCTGCCCATAACCTACTTCGTTGGTTCCTCTGAGAGTCTGCAAAGGGAAATTCTTTAATCTGTTTCTACTTCAGAGAGACAACCAAAAATCATAATTATGCTTGTGTTTTTAATTATCTGCAAGTTATTAAGCAGTGCTTTAAGCTTAAAAAAAAATGCTGAAAAGCTGTGAGTGAGAACCTGACTCTTACAGTAAGTGTAGTTAGAGAACAAGCCAGAATCTGCTTGTGGTAATCTGAGCTAAGCAGAGGAACTGTTTTTCCTTGTTTGCCTATGGTTTAAGCTATGCTCAAAGAGAAAATTTAAATGGTCAGTACCTTTGGCACTGGGAAACCAGAACAGCTGCTTAGCTGTGGTAGCTCTAGGTGCTTACCTTTTAATAACTGTGGGGGTTTGAGTCATCATTAACATTTGAGAGACCTCCCTGTCATCACTTCCCTCACATTCCTTGGCTAATTTTAGGGTTTTGTGTTTTGACAAAATGAAGGTATGTGTGATCTCTGCAGGTATTAGTGTTTTAACCAAAATTTTGAGCTAATACATGGCGTCCTGTGCATTTCCAAAAGGATCCCTGCTAACTGTGGTGAAGCTTCACAATTTCTGTAGAGCAATCTGCTTTGGATTCTTGACTAATCCTTGCAGTCCCAGTGTACGCTACGGAAGGCCGTTGATTTCTATTGAAGTCCTGCTAATAAAGCTTGGGGACTGATTACCCCTGCAACATTATGGGCATGAGTAGATGGAACAAGACTTGTTGCTTCTCATTCTGCTCTTCAGAAAAGAAAGCAAAGAGAAAGAAATCAATCCCAGTTCCTGTTTTTCTAGCACAGATGAATCCCATGTCAGCAGACTGAGAACAGATGGATGTAACTACACCTGCTGTGTATTTGTCCAGTTTATGAAAAAGAATTTGGTGGTGTCACTTGGTGCAAAAATAAACCAATATGTTAGAACATGGTCATGTAAAAACATTCTAGTGTTTTTCCTCAGAGGTCCTGTTACATGATGAATTTGTCACATTGTTTTCTGCAATGCTCTGTATTTTTTCATTGTACATTTGATTACCTGTGCTGAGGACTGCTGTGTGGTAAATGCCAGCAATGGCTACCCAAAAGTCCTATGTTCAAGATCAGACCCTTTATACATACAGAAACTGCAGAGTATTTGCAGCAATACATGAAACTTGCTTGGCTGCCCACTGCTAAACCTTTCTTCGCCCCATACTACTTTTATATCTATGTATGTGCCGGATTGATATGCATGACTGAAGTTGTTGCTTGGCTTGCTATTCCAAAGGATTAAAATAAACCTGTGTGTGTCAAGGTGAGGGGATGAATGTAAATACCAGAGGCAGTTGGGCTGTTTTAATAATCCTCATTTACCCATTTATCCATCTTCCCTAAGCTTGTGAATCTATGTGTATTTTTCCAGTAGCCTGCCAAGACATTCTTTATGTAGTTTAGCACAGTTGGATAGAAACGCTGCTGAGCTGCATTTTCAGAAGAGACTCTGCGGCAGAAGGGAACTTGAGTATATAGTCAGAGACAGTTATCTTTAAAGACATTAGTGTGGGGAAGAGAAGTGGTAAATGCTTACTTTAAAAATAAACAGCCCTGTGTTCCTCTTCAGTTAAACCGAACAAATTGCTCTTAAAGTCTTTGTTGTAAAGTACGGTGTTAAAGCAGTGCATTAGCATAAAAGGATTTTAAATCTTTGAACAATAATGATGATGTCCAGAATTTGCTCATAAGGAGAATAATTCACTTTTTGAGAAGTAATTTTGTCCTGCTTTCAGTACTTAACTCTCCAGTGCCCAAATGGGCTGTTCTAGTCATGTAATCTGTAGATTAACATTGTTTGTCTAATTTATATGAATGTTCTCTTTTGTAGCTATTTTTGTATCAGATTCTTCGTGGTTTGGCATACTGTCATAGGAGAAAGGTGTTACATCGAGATTTGAAGCCGCAAAATCTACTAATTAATGAGAAAGGAGAACTGAAGCTTGCAGACTTCGGTATGGCCTGAAATTACTCTGTAATAACTTTCTTTTTGTCTCAGCAAAGGAAACTAATTTTGCCTTATAAAGGAGAAATGAGTACCTTGGGTCTGTAGTGAATTTGGCTGTTCTCAAATGGAAAATGAAAGTCAGTCTTTTACAGGGTATAATCAGAGTCTCTATAGGTAATACTGTCACTCGACTTGCAATTTGAAAGTAGTCTTAAGCTTCCTGTGAAATTGATACTTAGTCAAATCCCTAAGGTGGAGCTCACATTGCTTCTCCTAACACTCCACAGTCACTCTAAAGCAGGGTAACCATGACAGGAGAGAGGAAGGGCTTGTTCATGTGCTAAATTGTCAGGTGTTATGCTGTCAGTGATACACCAAATTCCTTGGGATTTACAGAAGAGTGGGGCATTCACATTTTCCTGTTTCCTCCTGTGTCTGGAAGATCCTTTGGAAGTTGTGCTCTGTGCCTCTGATTTTACCCCGTCTGTGTGAGTGGAAGTTGCTCAGAAGATTGCATCTAACATGATAGACCTGAATTTTATTAAAGATATTGCTGACAAATTGACAGTGTTAGGATGGAAAACCCCTGCTGATCCAACACTTATTTGGTCTGTTTCCATCATTTAGTTATTTGTTTGCCTTCTGCCTTTTGCAGTGTAGTTTTCCAGAAACAGTGTAGAAGGTTTTTGCAGCAAGGAGTTGTTGTATTGATCTAATGCTATACCAATTTAATGGAATTTACGTGCTTAAAAATGCTGACCATGAGATTGCCATAAATACCAAAAGGTAATCACACGTTGTAGAAATCTATTTATTAGGGCCTTAAATAACATTAAGAGACAATATTTAGCAAGTATAATAAGGTCTTTAAAATAGTTTTTCAGTTTCATACAAAAAGGATTTCAGCAAGCTGTACATGACTCTTCATTTCCCTTTTTATCAAGGATTGGCTAGAGCAAAGTCTGTTCCTACAAAGACCTATTCCAATGAAGTTGTCACATTATGGTACAGACCACCTGATGTTCTCCTTGGATCTTCAGAGTATTCAACTCAAATTGACATGTGGTTTGTATAGCTTTGTCTAATTTAAATTTTTGTTCTGAGTCAAGTTGAAAAAATGTCAACTTTGCTGTTAAATAGTAACATTCAAATACTCAACTTTGAATTTTTATAGGCTGCAACTGAGTTGGATTTTTAGGGAAAGGATTGTTAGACTGGGAAGATGCTATTATTCCTCTCTGAAAATGCAGAGTACTTTTTTATTGCTCAGAGTAAGCAAGCATTAGGCCCACAGTATTAGGGAAAAAAACAGCTGCCTTTTCCTAATGACAGGGTAACATGGTATTTTACCATGAACTTTAATAAAATTGATTAACACAACATGTGAAGGAAGAGGATGTAATATAGCTATGACACAAGTTTTGTTTAGACTTTGACAGCTCTTCTGTTGCTACACATCTGTCTAAATATTTTAATAGCAGGGCGTGGCTAACAACCAATCATTTGTTTTAATTGAAGAGAAATCCCAGAAGCCTTTATGAGCTGAAATTACAGGGTTATTGCTGCTTTATCTTTTTCTCTGTCTTTATAAAGGGGCGTCGGATGCATATTTTTTGAAATGGCATCAGGAAGGCCTCTTTTTCCTGGTTCAACTGTTGAAGATGAACTGCACTTAATTTTCAGACTTCTTGGTAAATGGATACTTTTAGCGATGTTAATGCACCGTGTTTGTATGAGAACTGTAGAACAATATTATATATTGCATTGTAATCAAGGTTATGAAAAATGATTCAGCTGAGTGTACAGCTGAGGGTGCACAATATGGGCTTATTGAATGATTTTTTGCCTTTCTCCTTTAAATTACAGGATTAAATGCTTTTTTATGTCAATGTTGTTTGTTTCCATTTTTTAAGTTGAATTTGTTACTGCTTCTAAATGCAGGAACTCCATGTCAAGAAACATGGCCAGGCATTTCTTCCAGTGATGAATTTAGAAACTACAACTTTCCTAAGTATAAACCACAACCTCTCATCAACCATGCACCAAGGTACTTTGTGTTTTATTAATAGAATATATGCATCCCTGTGGCTTTGCATATTCCTAAGTGGGAATGCATTTCCAAGTACAATCTGCTACTGAATAGTGTAAAACTATTCATCAGTTGTGTAACTGTGGGCAGATGATAATGCAGAGCAGAACCTGGTACTGTGTGATTGCTTTCTCTAATACCATTGTAGGTACCACAGCTCCTTAATGACCTATGGAACAATAAACTCTGATTAATGATATCTCCATAGTAGGAGAATTCACACAGCATTTCCCAAAAAACATTACTTCTCTTCTGGTTATATACTAGGCCTAGGCCATTTGTTAAAATGGCCAGGTTTCCTGTAATCATTTTAAAACCATAATGACGAAGTTGAAGGGTCTGTGCAGTTATTATAAATAAACTTAATAACAAAGACATTTGTTGGTGACTTTGAAGAAGAAGGTCTAACATTGTGTCCCTCTAGTAAATGAGTATTATTAAGCTTAAAAGAAATAATTTAAAAAATTCAAATAAATGATCCATGTCAAGCTAGTAAAAGACAATCCAAACTAAGGATTTGTGTGTCCCCAGTGTTTTCCAAATAGTCTTGTTCCTCGATATTAGGACTCATGTATTCACATTAACATGAATAAATGTAGTTTGGATGAAAGCATTTCCATGTTTAGATATAATTTTCAGGTTTGATATCATTTAATGAAGTCAGCTCCTCTGCAGTTTTACTTTAATAAATACAATTCCATAACTGTTTTAATTTTTTTAAATATTTTTCTTTTTAGGCTAGACACGGAAGGAATTGAATTGATAGCGAAGTTCCTTCAAGTAAGATGTGCTTTGTGGCTTTACTTTATAAAAGTGCAAGTTTCAAGTTTTAATATATTATATACAAAAGGTATTAGAAGCCAGAGTATTTAGATCTATCTTAAAGTGGAATGTGCTGCTGAGTCTGTTGTGGGTGAAAGATGTGGGAATAAGCCAGTCTAGTGTGAGAATTAAAGAACTGATGCTTGTTTTTTTTTTTTCCCCCAGAACCGATTTCTTCTCTTACTACCTTTTGTAAAAATAGAATTATTCTATTAGCCCTGAAAAAACTAAATCTCTTGTGAAATACGGTATTAAACCAAAACTTTTATCTAAAAATGCTAGATTTCTTTAATGATAAGCTGAGTTTAGTACTAAAGAAGGAGTTCCTAAGGTGTAATATTACTCCTTGATGTTGCAACTGTATTCAAAAGCTGAAGTGGTATGTGGGTTTTATCTTTGAATCTGTATTAAAAAGGAGCTGGAAGCAAGATGGAAGGCCAACTCCTGCATCTTTGAGTAGATGCAGCACTGTAACTTGCTTGTATGCAGCTTTTAAATGTCTGCAGCCTTGTCCAAAATTGCACAGATGCCAAGCAGGAGACATCTAATCATTGTGCCATCTATAAATAAAGAGTAGGTGTAGTTTTGACCTGCATCCATTTGCAGAAGTTGTTTTTACTATTTTAGTGATCTTGTTACATGTTGGCAGTACTGATTCTGATACAACGTTAGATTGTCATGTATGAAACGAAAGAAATGAAAAATAATTGTCCTAGTGAATTATGGGAAATATTGAGCAAATAGAACTCTTTCTCCCTTTGATGAAATCACTTGATGCAAAGAGATTTTTAATGGAAGCCAACACACTTGTATGCTTTTATATTAATAGTATGAATCAAAGAAGAGAATTTCAGCAGAAGAGGCCATGAAACATGCATACTTCAGAAGTCTTGGAACAAGAATACACACTCTGCCTGAAAGTAAGAGGAGTAGAAAAGTAGCAGACTGTTGTTAAGATAGTGCATTAAAACTAAGCACATGGTGTAAGGAAAAGCTCTCTAATCTATTAAAGAAGTCTGATATCTAGAGACTTATGTATTTGTGAATTGAAAACATTTTTTATCTAAACTATATAATTAAGAATACAATTTTGATCAATAAAACATAGTTTTACATTTGTATATGAATTAATTTCTTTGTTACATTTCAGGTGTTTCAATATTCAGTCTAAAAGAGATTCAATTGCAAAAAGATCCTGGCTTTAGAAATTCCACTTACCCAGAGACCGGTATGGAAAGCTTTATTTTTTCTCATGCTTGCTAAAAGAATGCTGTGCCAGAGGCATTCGGAATTGAAAATGCTTTGTTAAATTGGTTTGTGTGAATATAGTGTCACAAAAATCCAGAATGATTTACTGAGATTCCTGTAGAGACATATAAGCTAAGTGCACAGAAAGATGTGAGTTTTACAAGGGATGGTCAGGGACTGCGAAGGTGAGAACTTTTCGGAGTTCCAAACCAGTACCGTGTGGGGGTGAACGGTGGCAAAGTGAAAAACCAATGCAGTGAGCGCCGTTAAAAGAAAGATGCTGATGTTGGGTGAAGCACAAGGGGAGTTGCCTTGAAGTAGGACAAAGATCTTGGTAATAACTTAATACTCTGTTGTGCAAGTGCTTCGGTTTCTTACCATGGTCCGTGTTGTGTTGCAGGACATGGGAAGAACAGAAGGCAGAGCATGCTTTTCTAAAGGGGGCAGTGCAGAGTCAAGGCCAAGCCTATCCTGTCGGTCAAGGACTCGGATCCGAAGGCAGTGCTTTTTCTTGGTGGACTTGGAATCGCAGTTTGTCTACACTGTCCTCTTAACAGTGGAGTCTTTTTATTTCCAACCTGCAAATTATGTTTTTATATTTGTTGTCACAGTGTGACAATTTTTTGTACAGTTGGTTTTAAGGTCTCCTCTGCCACTAGAGCCAGTAGGTTACAGCTGTTGATGTAACTGTAGCTGCAATTTTTGTGCAGGACTGAGAAACACAGTGCATTATTTATTGCGGAATCATTGCTGCTAAATAACTACTGTCTGTATAGTTAACACAACAGTTCCATGCCTGAAGAAGTTGCAATGGCTTTATAATATGTGAATGCATCTGTTTCTCTTGATAAAATGTTCTACTGCTGCAGGGCTTTTTTGTATTTCTTAAACTGCAATGTTTCCTGGAATGTAAACATAGCTTTGCTTGGCTATAGGTGAGCCATCTTTAATGCTCTAAGTTCTTGGCACTTAATTCCTTATTTAACATTGGAAGTATGTGTTGAAATAGTTGAAAACTTATAATGCATATTATGTTTTTGAAAAGCACATGGTGTGAAGGTTGATTCAAACAAGTGAAAAGTAACTATGATTTGCTCTCAGATCCTATGTTAGTTATTGATGAATTAGAGCATGGAGGCTGGACATTTTGTCAGGCTTACTCCAGCATAACATATTTGCACATTGTTGTGCATATGGGGCCTGCAGAAACAATAACTTTTTTACCTTGTTTTTAACTTAGAAATACAAATAGTAAAAAGACAATTCGTATATGTTGGACCCTGGCTTACTTCTTATTACAGAGGAACAGGACAACTAATTACACAAACATAGGAATAATGTCACACTTTTCCCACCTTGTTGGTCTCCCATTTGTGCATTATTCACTTGAAATCAACTGGAAAGATGCAAGTTTGTACTTGAGAAGAACTCACTATGCTAACAGAGCTTTTACAATGGGAACTTAAGAGAGTTTTTCAGATCTTAGATGTTACCTGTTTTCCAGAGATAGTAAACATATTACTACTATGCTTATGCATCTCAGTGAGTATCATAAGTACACCCTTGGTGATGGTTACAGTATTTTTAAGCATTTGTGTTCACCTTTATGAACCTATTTGTTTAGTGCATCTTAAAGAGACTGTAAATCTTTATTGGTATATTTTGAAATGGTCATGTAAATCTTTGGCTGGTATACCATGAAAATAGTCATAGGTAACTTAATTTTTCCTGACATTCACTGTAAAACGTTCAGGGGTCCTACCATTTCTGTTCAGGAAATCTCGTAGTTTATTGTTATTTAACAGTATTAAGTGAATTTTTGTATATTTCATTTTAACTTTATTTGTGAATAGTGATTGTGGCATGTTTGGGGGTGTTTTATTAATATTTCATTGATACTAGTAAATTTGAATTGGGATTTTTTTTTTTTATTTTATTTTCTGGAAGAGAGAAATTCATGTGTAATGGTGACTATTGGACCACTACTGCTTTTCAGCATTTGTAAACCGGTTTTACGTTAAATCTTGTAGACCTAACAAACTGCTGTTATTTCTAACTGACCGACCTGTATTAATATTGTACTTTTGAAAGTATAAATATTATGTGGAATTCTTTGGTTTTGTTTTGAAATTTATAATAACAAAAGCCCTGTGTTGTTAAAAATACAGACTAAGTGAACTTGCGGTTCTTGGGGCATTGTTGGCAGCGTTTAGCAAGGTCCGTGTGTTGTGGGAGCCCCCAGGGTCACCTTTGGCTGCTCCTTTAGTTCCTTCAGTGCAGTGGCAGTGAAAGTGACGTGACTCATCCGTGACTGAGGCTGCTCGGGACCTTCTCAGTAGCGTGGTCCAGAGTGTCACTGCTGGTGAGCCAGCCCCGCGTGTCACACGGCCTGGGAGCATGACACGAGCCTCGGACACAGGCGCGGGGCTCCCCTGATCCCAGCATGAGCACTACATGTGTGGCAGAGGCACAGTTGGCACTGATGACAAACCTTGTCCTGAAATAGTTATTATATATTTTTTTATAGTTGCTATGGATCTGATCTAGATTTTATACCAATTAACTTTGTAGGAAATACATTGTAGATGTGACAGTGTTGAAGAAAGAAGTATCAGAAAAACATCTCCTTTTTTTACAGAAGTAGTGAAGGTAGACTAAATGTTCACTGTGGATAAATGTGGGATTTAGCATTTCTAGAACAGTAATACTTCATAGGTCATAAAAGAACAGGTAATAATGTGACACTAATTAGTAAAGGACTTAAAGGTTTACCTGGTAAAATGAAGTGCATTAATAAACTTAGAAAGGGATCAGCCGGAGCTAACAAAAGGATGTTCCATTTTAAGTAGGAATTCAGCTTTTTTGTTACAGATGAAAAGATCTTCCATAAAATTAAAGCAGTCTGTTTATAAAGAAATTTTTTCTAAGGACCTACAAGTGAATCTGTGTTCTTTGTTAGGAGGTAGCTTTAAAGAACATATTTAAGAAACTTGGCATCTGTGGTCAAGCCAGTTTGGGGCTTTTAAAAATTGTCTATTACTGAAATTCCTGCATCAGCAGAGACAGTTCTGTGGCAGTTGCCTCTTTGGGGCAGTAGTCAGCAAGTCTGAAGTTGCTGGGCATCTCTGACATCCTTTCTATGGAATTCGGTGCTCTGCCTCCTGTCTGGCAGAGTCAGGTACTACGGCCTTGGTTTCACTGTCCCCAAGAACTGTAGGAGTGTTGGCCTTTTTGAGAGAAGACCTCAAGTGTGGCAAAAACCAAGCAGAGAGTCGGTGAAAGTGGATGGCTTTCAGTGTTTGGTATGACCACCTTTGCTTGACGATGAGCAATCCGTTAATGAGAAATGGCCTGCAAGTCGTGGCTGATTTTAAGTAGTTATTTTTAGATGATACCTGATGTGTCCCACCTAGCCCAGGGTAGGGATGGCAAGGTGTGGGTGTAGGTGTGTGTCAGAGTCAGGTGGGCTGGAAGCCAGGACAGAGGCAAGTGCTGGTGATGTGGTTGCATTCACGTGCAGGTGAAGGTTGAAGGGGAGAGGGTGGGTGGAGGATGGGAATTGACAGGACAGGGTTGGGAGAGGAGAGGGGCAAACCAACAGCTCAGCAATGCTCTAGTGGAACGTGCATCTCAACATGGCTGTGTTATTTTTGTGCTGCTTTACCACAGCATTCAGTAGCCAGAGTGTATCCCTGAATTGGGCAATAAAAGTTAAAATAAACAATTATTAAAGAATCAACATACTTTGTATTTGCAAATCATTTGAAAAACTGCAAGGTAGCGTTCTTGGGGCTGCTTGCTTGTTGTTTGTGCATGAGTTTTTCAATGCAATAAAGGTACATGGTTTCTGTTCAGCAATGTTAAAATGGAATTAGGGTTAAGAATACAATTTCATTATTGAGGACAAAATATATGAAAGCTATGTTGTAAATATCCCCAGGCTAAGTATTATAAACCCAGGAAATACTCGGAATTAAGGTCAGACTTGAAAGAAATCCAAACAAATCAGAGTATGGAAATGCAGAGCTATAGCACATTGTGACACTGAAGAGAATTCAGAACTTGCCTTGTCTGTGACATGATCATTTTGTCTGGTCACTAATGAGCAGAGTTCAAATAATTCATGCACCTTGTTAGCACATTTCAGTACCTTATTTACCTTCAGAAATTTTGGCTTTAAAACAAATGTAACATCTCTATGAAATGCTTTAATTTTGGGAAGGAACTTGAATGCTTACTTTATGCGGTTTGGGGGTTTTATTTTTTCAGAGGTTGGGCTGTTAGAGATTTAATGCTCCCATTTGGCCTTTGTGTTGTTCAGCAACATCCTTGTGTCTCACCGGTATCCATATCATACCAGTCTAGGAGATGGGCAAGGGCAACAAGTGAAATTGTGAAACATAAAGGAGGTATGTAGCAGTTGGAACATTGTAGGTAAGCTCTGACTGTACAGGTGGGATGATTGTGAAAAGTATAAAAGCCAAGCAGATACATGGACTTTGGAGTTCCTACCATGCACCTTCTTCATCTGTGGAGTTCAGCTGCACAGAAATCATAGTCCTGTTCTCAGCCATAGTGGGAACCTGTTTTCAGAACTGGGATTAGAGTTCAGCTATTCCAGATTGGTTTTTTTAATCTCTTGTATGTTACTTTCACTGGGCAGTACTGTGCCTCTCTCAGTAACAGAGTAAGATTGATGTCAATGGAAAATGTGAACAACTTCTGATTATTTTTGCATGTTTTCTAAAATCCCTTGACTCGTTTAAGTTCTGTAACTTTTGAGCAAACTTCAACTGTGAATGCAGACATACACACATGCTACTGTGGTAAATGACTGCTTCATTTATTGTGCTGGCTGCATCCTCCAAGCTCACTCAAGAAGCAGGCCTGCCTGAGTGCATCACTTTCATGGTCCTCCTATTGAAATACAAGTGTTACTTGGCTCAGATGCCCTGCCTTGAAACACATTTTTCCCCAGAGAGCTATGAAATTCCTTCATTTGTTGCAGTGGGATCTTTCTGCTGATGGAATTACCACGGCTGTGGATTGCAAACCAGCAAAAATGCTCTTCCCTGTCTCTTCTCCAGCGTGCTCTTGCAGAGCACCTCCCTGCAGGCTTTGCATGGCAGCGTGTGCGCTGTCACCTGCCCCTCCTCTTTCACACCCTGAGTTTGTTTTTTCAAAGACTGTTTTTTCCTTTTTTCACTGTCTTGTTATGTGATTTGCAGGAGGGGGTAGCTGGCCTGGAGCCATGTTAGGAATAATTAAGTTTACATTTATGCATTTGCACTTCTTGCAGAGTGAATGTGAACTGATGGGAATCTTTCACAAAAGAACTCCAACGTATCCTAGAATCCTCTCTTCTAGGATGCTTTCTTCAAATAACAGCCCCCACCCAAGGCAGGCCATGCTGCTGATTGCTCCAGAGTCCTTGCTTGAGGTTCAGTCTGCTTTTTTCATTTAAATAAATTCATACTGCTTCTCACTCGTGCTGTCAGTCTCTTTGCCCTCAAGAAATAGGTTTGTCTCCATCTGTGTAGGCAGAGCACTCACACATTAATTGGTAAGAGCAGTTACAGTTCGGGGCTAAAACAGATTTTAAAATAAGTTGTAGTCTTCTGATGACTTTGGAGGGATATGCTTAAATCTGAGGCCTGTGTTTGTTTATCCTACAGGATATACAGACAGTCTGAAGATCAGAAGGGAATAGTTACGCCCTTACATAAAAGACTACCTGTACTTACTGTGCCTTTTCTAAGTTCATTTGGGTGTCATGATGGCTTCTGAAGATGTTTCCTGTAGGCACGAGATCACACAGCCTCTTAATGCAGAGATGTTACGTTAAAATTAACCCTATGGTCTTGCTTGAAAGGACCACCTCCCCTTTAAACAGAAATCTTAGTGACAGTTCTTCACTTCTTTGGTAGGTATTTCAAGATGGGTGCGTGCCTGTCTGATAATAACCCACTCTGTACAGTAATGGGAACTTCTTGTGTATTGCTGAAGCATGAATAAAGTGCAAATCTTATAATAAATCCCCCAAGTATGATCAAATTGCAGTTACTACCAAGAACACTGAAGTGAGAATAAACTCCCATTTTGTTCCCCAGGATTGCTGGCTTGGAAGCTCTCCATGCCACAGAAACACTGACACTTCCACAGTATTTATTTAAAAACATTTATTTGATTTTTCTCTACAGTTAAAAAGATACCTGTTAATAAAATTCAGTAGATTACCAATAGAATATTGTCTTCAAAGCACAAGGCACAACAGTCTAGTGTTTCATGTAAGTGTTAGACTTGAGAGGCTGGACTTTATTTGCATAAATACCTCCCAAAAGCAAAATTTTTTGTTTCACATTATTGACTGATTTAGAAGGCAGATTTTGACAGCCTATTTTTTTTCAACTGAAAAGTCAGCTAGCAGAAGATGTGCTCTCTTGCTATTTTTATTCTCTCAAAGATGAGAAGACAGCACTCCTTTGCACTTTCTGTGTCTTCCATTGTTTTATTGGATTCTCCCAGATCCTTTCCAGTAATTTTTTGAAATAGGATTTTGTCCCAGAATTGTTGCTTTCCACTATCTTTAAAAAAAGTCCAAAATCATTTAAGGGCTGGAGGGAAGCTGTGGGTGTGTTGAGCCTTTTGAGAAGAAAAAATTCTGCCTTATTAATAGTAAAACCTTGGAAAAAAAAACCATGGGAATCCGGGTACTTCCAAGAAGCTCTTCTCTGTCACATACTCCCTCCTCTCATGGTCAACTGGTTTTTTTGCAGTGTAATATTCAACACTAGTATGTTTTCATCTTTACTTTTTAGACTCATAGTGAGGAACACTGTCTCGATGCCGGGTTCTCCCATTAGCTACAGTGGCACATACAAGACAAGACCCAATGCTGCTGTTCATGCCTTATAGGTGTAAGTAGGTATTCATTTTAAATTTTTAGGTTTTTTTAAAATGAGGCAGGAGTCAGCTCTGTAGTGTGAAATAATTACCTCTCTGTAACTTTGGTATTGAAAACTGTTCCATGTACCTGGCAGGAATGCATGGGAAGAGAAATGTTCGGTCTGCGAGCCCGTGTGATTTATCTCCACTAACGTCGCCAGTCCCATCAGTTACACACTGCCCTTTCTTCCAACCTATTCTGATTTTACTTTGTATAAAATTTGCATTCACTCATAAATTTTGCATAGGTTCATGTTCTGTTTTTGACTCGGGGGTGGCACGTCTTGAGCTCTTGAAATGCTGAGTCAAGCAAATGATGTCCCAGGTGCTTCATTTGTTCTCCTCATGTCTGGCATTTAATTGCTGTGTTTATCAGCTGGTACTTACATGGATACAGCAGGTTTGTATCACTGCAAGTGGAACTGATGAGTCATTTTTGGTTGTGCCACCCAGGAGCCTGAAGAAAATTCCTGCTGTCTTTTGTCAACCACCTCTGCCCCAAAAATGGCTTTTCAACTTCAGAGCTGCATTAATAAAATGTTTATTTAGCACCTTTCAGGTTGAAGGATCCAAAAGCACTTTACAAATAACTACACACATCATCACTGAAATGCATCCAAGCAGAAAATCAGCAGACAACTCACTGCATACATTTCAAAAAGAATGGACTGTGGCCAGCTGCTCGGCCAGAAAGCGAAGTAGAGGTTTGAATGACCTGTCACAAACAGGAATCAGATTTGGGGCTGGCTTTTAGGGTCTCATCTGAAAAACCAAGACAGTAAAGCTGCATTCAAGCCAATTTAGCCACCTCAGGAAACTGAAGATTTGCATCAGCCCTGCCAGGATTAGAGTCTGTGGTGCCAGGGAGTCTGGCCTAATCCTAACCTGACATTTAGATGACTAAGCCATCCCCTCAAGGTAGAGGACATACCCAGTAAGTCCAAGTTGCAAGTATATAGTAACACAGTGCTGTTTTTTCATCCAGAATTCATCTGTTTATACATAAACATCCCACATGTACAGTCTCTGCCTCTTTGCAAGCACCAGGCATCAATTTACAGACCTGTAACTTTTCCAGCTTTGGGGGAAGGGGAAATGTGACCTTCTGAGCTTGAGTAGCTACAATAGTCTTTCCAGGGAAGTAGTACAAGGCACTTGGCACAGCTGAATAAAGCACCTGGAGGTTATCAGGAATGATCCTCATTCCCTGGGTGGACAGAGATTACCTGCACTCTTTCCAGCTGTAATGGTGACAGTTCATGAGAAGTACAGGCCAAATAAATTGTGAGCAATGTCTCCTTTTCCACAGAAGTACTCTCAAATGCTGGAAACATGTCATGAACATACACAGCCCAGTTCCTCCCATTTGCAATTTGACAGAAGAACTTGGGCATAAATGTGGCTTTGTTACTCTGAACTACATCTGGCTGTAACATGGATTACGTTTTTCACTTCAGCAAAGAAAAATTATAAGGCTATTTTTATACAATTTGAAAGCACTTAATACAAAGTTACATTAATACACTGCATCATATGGCCTAGCTGTGGAGAAAATACTGAAATACTACCATAGGGCTGTTCAATACTAGTTTTTTTCTTTCAACTTTTTATCTTAATACTAGAAAATATATAAATCATTTACATGACTTTATGCAAAAGAAGGCACAGCCGGTTATAGTTTACACAAGCACAATGCATAATATGCAGAAAAAGGGATTAAAAAGAAGCTTCACATCCCTATTAGGTACATTGTTGCAATCCATTACGAAAAGTACTTCATCAACAACAGAAGTGTTCAACACTTGAGAGCTATGATATAAAAAAATTATAATTCATTTAATGCATAACAGATTTATATATACTTTTATATATAAACACTGTTGAAAAATGCTAACATAATAAAAGTAGATTATCCATGTAATGAAAAGTGCAAACCAAAGTAATAAAGGGTTTCACAATGTCCTTCTCGTGACACAGGAAAAACTAGCCCATAGGAATGAAGTGTTAAATCCACCAATACGTCCTTGGTGTGATGAGGCATCATCAGGATTTCTGAGCATTTGGAGGAAGCAGTACTGGTGAAGAGGCTCTGTCCAGACTGGGGAGTGGCACTGGTATGTGACCATTTAGCAGAGTTGGAAACTGTTAAGAGGCCAAAAGGTAAAAATCATTCTTTATCTCAAAACATTCAGCCCAAGAAGCACATGGATTTAGCATTTGCAAATGGCTCCAGATGGTTACAAGAGTTGTGATGTCTATACAGTAAGACATATATCAAATGCTTGCATCAGCCATTAGGAATGCAAAATAGAGGACAAAACCTGAATAATTTGTAAATGCACGAGGATATAAAAATCTGTTATTGGCCACTTTATATATAAAAGTTCACATAATACATTTATCATCACCCTGGGAAAGTGAACACTACAGAGCAGTCTTTGCCATCCATTCTGTTTCCAAAAATGTTCTTCAGTCTACATTCTATTAATTACAGTACATCCTTTTTGTCTGTCTTTTATGCAGGAAAGAGTTTGGCAAAAGTGAAAGCTGGGATGTAGTTTTAGGGCAAAAAAAGTACAACTGGGGGTACAAAGCATGGGAAAAATTACTCTCAAGTAATTACAGTTTCTGCATTCACTCAGAAACTACAAATGAGCTACGCTGGGTCATTCAGCATGCAAAGCACAATGTATTGTCATTTAGATTAACCTGCTGCTTCTGAAGTACTGTGCAAAAAAACGTATTCAATACAGAAGCTGTATATTCCTAGTTCATGACGGTATCATGACAGCACCTTGCCTGCAGTGGTGGGTATTGACTAGTTCTTAACTTCTGACCTGAGAAAAAGTAAAGCAAGTAGGTGGAATAAACTTGCTGCAGCATGAGGCAGGAATTATCCCAGTGGTAGATACTGATCTGGCCTCGAGGCCCAGCTCCATGAGCTGTGCTGGGTTTCTGTTGGCTTGAGGGAGACAAGAGCTGAACAACTTTAAGCATCTGATGTATTTTTACCCCTTATCAGATCAGTCCTTGGACAGACAACTGTGGTAACCACCCCCTCCACATGCATGTAATAACGTGCTCATAACAAGTTTACTCTTCCATCAGATGGTAGTTGGTGATTCCTGTCTGCCCCACTCCGTGTAAGGCCGGGCCGAGCAGCGTGGTGCTGCAGGGGGTCTGGCACCATGCTCCTGGTGTGGCCCGGACTGGCTGATACCTCTGCTTTAACCACACCAAACCTCAGGAAATGCTTCCATCACTTCTGCCAAGATTCATTGAAACACTGAACCTGATTACAAGCTCTTCCCTGGGTATGCATGGAGTGTGGGCTGGCCTGTGCAGGCAGCCTGAGGAGAGCTCTGCCCTGGCGCCTACACTGGCTGACCCATCAGTTCTCAGTGGGCCTGACTGGGCCTCAGCTGTGGTTTTCATTTCCTATTTACTGTTAAAATAAGGCTTTGTGCTCTACAACTTGTCATCGTGGCCTTGGCTTGAATCAAACATAATTTATAAGGTCCTTTGGGTCTCTCAGAAGGGAAAGCTAGGGCCCCTCCTCACTTTCAGTTTCCCCAGGGAATGGCCAGCATGTGTCCATATGAGCTCATCCCAGGCCTTGGTGTAGGCACTTCTCAGATGAAATGTCCGGCTGTTTCTAACCATGTGCGCAAAACTAAGGTCCAGTAGGGATTACTGAGTTTATCTGAAACACAAATAAGGAGCCCTGAGCTCCATGTGCAGCTGGAGGTAGAAAGACTTGACTATCTCAGTGCAGACAGTACCTGACCAACTACTTGAACTAAAGCCCAGCCCTGGATTTGGGCAGTCAGCCTCCCTGAAGGTTCACAGACTAACACAGGGTCCCTGTCTAGCAGCAGCCTTCTCCTCTGTTAGTGCTGGCCATCCACAGCAGTTCATTCCAGGGGTATCCTTGCACTCTTCAGATGGCTGTTGGGCTCCTGTGCTTCTTGCCAATCAGCAGATCAAAATAATTTTTTCTGTGACTTAATGAATCAGCTGTTTTGCAGCAGCTACAGCTGGAGCTGCAAATACCATCCCCACCATCTTCTTCCTGAGCCTCAGGCAAATGCTGCAGCTGAGTGCTGTGGCCATCATGGCTTACTTAATAACTTTTGTATTTATCACATCTCTATAAAACTTTGAGAATTTTACTCTGCCTATACTCAGGAGAGTGGACACAGTGCTGCCTTTCTGCGATTACATATGGCGAGGTCATGCGCAGAGGTATGTCCTTGCTTGAGGACACATGGATAATTGGCAGGAGAACTGGAAATGGAGCCTTTAGGTTCAGAGTGCCTTGCTTTCTGAGTGAGAAGTAGCTCATTAGGACAAAAGGATAAACCTATATCCACCTCACTGAGAGAGACCCAAACTGTCTTGGTTTTCCCAGAGTCTGTGTTCCAGCCCTTTCCTGGCTGGTCACTGACTGGTCTGCACTCTCTTCCTGCAACTCTGAGAGCTCTGTTACCTGTTCTCTCCGGGGTCCAGCATTTATTTCTCTTTCCTTCACACAAATATGTGTGTGCTTGCTGCAGCAGACGCTGCCGTGTAGGTTCTGACTGTGCTGCCAAGGACTGGAAGAGGGTACAAGTAAGTAGGCCTCTCGTTAAAAGTGCCCGGTAATGCCCGTATTTTCTTGATCTGTTTGAAAAGCTTCAGGATGATGTGAGGAGATGTTCCCCCAATGTCTCTTCCATGTGTGCACATTTAGCAATGAAAGCTGTGCATTGGGAAGACCTACCTGGAACAGAGTGTTTGGTCCCTGCAGCCTGGCAGGACTCAGAGGAGCAACAGGACTGAGGCTGCTCCAGAAGTGAATGCTAGACAGCAGTGGGCTGGGGGTCAGCAATAATCCACTGGGGGTCTGCAAGACAAAAAGCACCCCATCATGCACAGCTCAGAGTTAACAGCTCCATGCAGCACTCTCCACCCCTAAAGCCTTACACATCATCTACTGGCTCTGTTTCCCAGTGAATTCAGACATACAGCATGGTCAGCAGCAGCTGCCCATCCAGCCCTGCATCCTGGCCCCACAGTGGTCAGTACTGGATACTTGCACATTTAATATTCTTTCATATGTAAATTGATTTAATTTCTATTTGCTTAACAAGATGCACAGTTACTGTTTATTTGAACCGCACTCATGCATTGTAACATACAGAATAATACCATGGTGCCTGCCACCATCACCTAGTCTCCTTCAGAATCAGTTTTTGCCTTTTGAAGGGCAGCAATTCCTTGACCTGACTGCAGCTTTTGAAGCATTACTGCAATCATGTGTGGAGCTGAAAGAATCACTGCTGGCCTTGGACGTTTAGTCCCCTGATGGCACCTCTTCATAATGGAAGAGGCTTCAAGAAGCATGCTTCAAGAATGCATGGGCTGAGCAGGGAGAGGCAGGTGTATGGGCTGGGTGCCCAGGGGGACAGAGAGAGCACAGCTAGTTGTTTGAAAAGAACTAAAATGGCAAGAACTTAGAATCCAAGGCTTTTCCCAACTCAGAGGTGCCTCCTTCCAGTGCCATGATGCACAAGAATTGCTGGGATTGCCCTCAGCATTCTTAAAGTACAACTGGAGGGGAGGTAAGAGTTGGAACACATGCAAATCTTCATTTCAATGAAGAATTACGTGAATTATTCTGTATTCAGAATAACTTTCATCATGCCAAAAAAGAACATGTGACAGTTTTGAAAAAAGTATATGGCATAATGAGTTAATCTCACCAGTAATCTTGATGCCAATTATCAAAATCAGTCCTATTTAGTAAAGCACTTAATGGAATTTGAGTACACACTTAGCAAGCAAACATGTGCTTTGCTGCGTAGAACAACTGCCTCGGTGCTCTGCTGAACTGGGCCATCCTTTTGTCCAGAGTTTAAAATATGTAAAGAGAAGATAGAAGATAGAGAGTATCTGCATCTCCCTGTAGTAACAGCAGGTCATGTATTCTGGTGCTCCCCACTGGGCCAGAACTACGAATTCCCACGTAGGGCAGTCGCAGCCAGGGTCTCCCTTACCAGCTGCTGACTCCAGGGCCCATGACACCCCGCTGCCTGCCAGCCCCGGCAGAGAGCAGGCTCACACAGGCACTGCCACAGCTCACGTGCATTTCAAGTATCACAGACTTCATTCGCCAAGCAGTGCCTGAGGCATCAGCTGCGGTGTTTGGGGCTCTGTGCAGATACACAGAACACAGACCTGCTGTGACATGCTTGCACTGCAGTTCACAACAAGGTCAAACAGTTTGGCACCAGCAGAAGAGATGGGAAAGACAAGGAGCAGCAAACATTAAAGTTATCCTGGTGATTCTGAAAGGCTGTTTAATACAAAGACCTTGGCTGCTCTTGAATGGTTTTGCTAAGGAATCTCAGAAGAAGTGAGGTTTGTGGAGAAATGTGCAGGGAAAGGACCCTGCCACCTTCCTTGTGCTGAAGAAGGTGGATCAGAAACATGAAACCCCATGGAAGAAACCACAGTTATGTCCCAAGGAGTAATAAACCCATGGTATCACTGGGAAAGCAAAAGGTGTTGATGCAGTAAATCAGCAGGTCACAGGAGTACCAGTCAGGGCTGGGATATATCTGCATGACAACAAAAGGAGCAAAGAGTGGATGGAGGCCTGGCAGGGAGAAGACCTCAGTCTTGATCTCAGTAAGTGACAGCTCTTGTCAAAAAAAACCAAAAAAAAACCAAAAAAAAAAAAAAACCCAAAACACTTGACAAGCAAGCACTTGTCAAAAGTCCTTTACAAAACACTCTCTTCCCAGGACCATGTTGCTTTCATGGAGAAAGAAATCAGCAGCACCAGTGAGAGCCCCTTTCCTGTGCTGCATTTCAAGCTGATGTTCCATTGGCAGGTGGCTACCGATGGAGATTTTTGAGGCTGACAACACACTGAATTAGGTCAGGATAAATACTCAGATCTACTTACAGAAGAGCCTACTAACCTTAAAACCAAAGATGTAATCAGCAAGACCCAACAACACTCAACTAAGGACACAGTACTGTACCAGCTGTACTAAGAACTCCAGTGAGCAGCCTCCATTCTTTATTTTTTCTTTAAGAAGCTGCAGATATCCAGAAATGAAAGTGCAGTTCTTGAGGGGGTCTTTTGAAAATAATGAGGAAAATTTGGAGGTGTTTATTCCTATCTAGATACAGCCAGAGCAAGTCTTCAGAGAGACCTGAAACTGAGCTGCCCTCCGTTCATCTCTGCTAGCATGACTAACAACAGTGCTAAGCAAAAGCTCACGTCCTTTGATGAGCAGAGCACTAACATCTGCAAGTTCTGCCAGAACCAAGAGCCAGCCAAAGCAAGCCTCCAAATCTGTTTAATATTTAGTGTAAAAAGAGCACAGGGCCTCCCAGGCTTGTTCTCAGTATTGCCATCAGCCAAGCATCAAAACCACCAGAGGAAACCTAAGTGTAAACAACACCATAGGACAGGCTATCCCTAAATTACATGCGGAAATTGATGTGTCACTTCATTTTCTGCCTGCATGCAGCTGTACATCTGGTCTTAGATGTGGAACCCATTGGGAAGTTCCTACTTTTAAAATGTCATTATAATCTAAGCACAGGAACAGTTTAAATAGAAATCATTCATTGCACAGGATTATGTTAAGCAATGATGCTCATGGCTCCTGACTTCCATGACAATGTGTGTAAGCACAATCTTGTCACTTCTAGCTGTTAGATAACAGGAAGTGCTGTCACACATACATTTCTGTTCTGAAATTGATTGTGTGTATCATGTGGCCTTTCACAGCATTCCACCTGACAGTATTCCTCATGACCAGCAGGTACAATGGAAAGCCATTTGAAATACCCTCTCAGGCAGCAGGACCTTCTCAGAACCTACATCACTCCTGCAGCAGACATTCTGTTCTGCACCTGCCCATGGCAGCAGGTGTTTCACACTGGGATCTGATAAATCAGAGACCATTTGAGATATGATGCATGTTCTTCCTTGGATAATGGGATGAACAGCAGATTTCCAGTCTAAATTATGGTTTTAGTTATTCTGCATTGTGATATTACAGTTATCTGAATACAGCTGTTATGTAATTTTCAGTTTATATTCACTAAGACAAGCGTTTAGGATGCAGGGTGCTTCTTATCCACACTAGAAAAAGGAGGCTAAAGGAGAGGATAAAAGCTATGTTGCTGTATAGCCAAAAGTTTAAATAATTAGACCCAGAAACTATCCTACACAGATGCCATATGCCTCTTCTGTGATAGGACAACCTATCACAGAAAAAGGTTTGTGATGGCTTTAAGTTGGGTAACACTCATCCCAGCCTTAGCTATCCTTCCTGCTAAAGGAGTGCCACAATCCTCAACATAATTCCCTTCTACATCTTTCAGGGCAGTAAGTACACCAGTTTATAGATGAATGGGAAAGTTAAATATTCAAAGAAATAATTACAAAATGAGGAAACAAATCTCTGTTCATCCTGTGGTTTGGGGCAGCAGCAGATTAAAGTGGGTTTGAAACAACTCACACCGTTATTGTGTCTGGTTGGCATCTGATGTGATTTGCTCCCAACAAACAAAATACTGTGGTTATACCACAGTTAGAGGTTATACGTTTGTCAATGCATCTCAGTTTTGGTTTGCCACACTTCTGTTCTTCCTGTCAAACATAACTTCACTTAAAGGCTTTATGATGTCAAAAATGTCAAAAATGACAGGTGTCAGCCCACAACTCCTCTTTCTTGGTGACACACTTTTGTATCTCAGTGGCTTACAGGTGTGCCTGAGCTGCACAAACTCGCTCTGCAGCCAGCTGAAAAGCTCAGAAGAGCAAGTGCTGTGCTGGCTGAGAGCACTTGCCAACATTCATTTCTGCCAGGCCTTTGTGCCATGCAGGCACACAATGCTGCCTGCATCAAACACCTCCAACAACTTCCAACAGGGAAGAGGTGACAGGATTCTGGATACCATGTGTGTCCTAGACAGTCTGAAGTGAGTGGGAGCTTGTAATACACCTTTGTACGTATTTATTTACTGTCCGGTTTGCTACATTCAATGCTAGTATTTGCATCAACTGCTATTTCAAGGCTGGGGATCTTGGGGGATATTCCACATTGGGATGATTTTACTCTTGGACTTTTTTTTGTCTAATTCTGAGGTGGTATTGTGAGACAAAACTCACCAATGAACATACATAGTCATATCTATATGATTTTCCTCTTCTGCTCTGAACTCCTAGAGTTTTTTTCACAGACTTGCTTGAAAATGAGAACTTGCTGTTGACATTACCACAAATATGTTATTAAAAAGAACAAAACCTTCTGGTTATTCACTAGGTCTGTGCTGAAGGGAAGCTCTGGCAAGTACTCTGTGGATCTGTACAACTTTGGAAATTTAAACTGACTTCAGAGCCTGTCTTAGGAATCACTTAATTTGCTCTGCATTCAAAAATTAACAAAAAGGTCACACTGTTTGAATGGATGCAACATCTAGTAGAGAAATTCCACATGCTCAAGTTGTGACCTACAAAACCCCTGTGGTTTTCTTTTTTGCTTTTTCCTGCTTGTTTTGTAGACCTGGAGGCTGTTTTGAACTGATAAACAATTCACTAATGGCTGCCCATCTCCTTATCCTTCCAGGCAGTCTGCAAACAGCTACGGCTTTTCCCACACTCAATTAGGAACAAACCCCAGGAGAGACTTACTTTCCACCCCTTGTTCAGAGCACTGCTGTGTTTCCCTCTTTCCCATGTGTTGGGGTTTTGTTCCCATCAGGTGGTGACAGACCCATAGATCTAACACTCTTGGCCACAAGGAGGGAATACCTGGAGACAGGCAGGTCTTACCTGTGCAGTGAAGAAAGCTGGAGTCAGGGATCCTGAAGGAAGCGCAGGGCTGTTGAGGGCGATGGAACCGATGTCAGTGCTGGAGAGAATCATAGGTGGGGCAGAGATTTCCAAGCCTTTGGGTTTTTTAGCCTTTGGGGGAAGAGATGGGGATTTGGCCTTGGAGCCTGAGGAGAGGTTCAGAGGCTCAAGGGAATCTGAGTCGTGGCAACTGGACTCAAGGAAGAAGCTCCTGTGTTCTGTAGGGAGGGGTGAGGTGGGAGACAGAGATGGTGACCTGGAGGAGGATGATGATGGAGATGAAATGCTGGCACTGTTGGGTAGCATTAAGGAAGATATTTTAGCTGATACTGAAGAGTTGAGGAAAGCAGAGGCAGCTGCTGTTTCAGAAGTAGAAGGCAACGACACCATGGGCCTTGTAACTTGTTTGTCTGTTTTGTTTGTCACAAATCTGATAACAGTCCGGACTTCTTCAACTGGTGTGTTTCCTTCTGACTTCTCCTCCAGTTTTTCTGTTTTGATTGTCTTGTAAGGGTCTGGCTGGTTCTGTAGAGAGTTGATAGTGAAAGAGGAGTACAGGCCAGAGTGGATATATTCATTACGGCTTGTGCTTTTCAGTGCTGACAAGCTGTGCTTGTGCTGATCCCTGCTCTCCGAAGGCATCTTACAGTCGCTGTCCTGCAGCAAAAGGCTCTCTCTGCTGATTTCCACAGCATGTGGATCCATTTTTAAAATCTCAGGAAAGGAGACAAACTTGTATACAAATTTTTGTCCGATTACTTTCTTTATGATGTTCTGCAAATACAAAGAAGGTGCTAGAAAGATCAGCATTTCAGAGGCAACCAGTACTGTAAACACAAGGGCAGGAGGCAGTGCTCCCTTGTCAAGCTAAGCAGGTCATTTTGCAGGGCTCCAAATGCTGATCACCCTTGACTTACTCCAGTACCTCTTTCTGCTCAGCCAGGGAGTCCACTCCCAGCTCCTCATGGTTTCCAACAAAATCACCATCATTAGGTGACAAAGACCTACTGGTGGCCTGTTTTACTTCTGCTTCCTCTGAAGCAGCTTGGGAATATTTTCTTTCCAGTAAAAGCAATTCTGCTGCCTTTGTGGATTCAAGCCATGCCACCACTTGCATTCTGCAATAAAGGCAAACTCTTTCATTTATGCCTCCTAAAACTGACACCAACTGCCCTGAGGATGAAGTACTCTCAGAATGTCTGCAAGGGACAAAACCACCTCAGCCTCCTGGCCCCAGTTATTTACCCTCTGTTCCTTACCACATAAGGAAAGGATTGAGCTAAACTGACAGTGACTGTCTTTCTGTCAATGATCATGAACTTATGTCTGCAAAAATGCAACCCCTTGCATGTGCTGGAAAAGTACTTATGTCCTGTGGTATCCCCTGCACTACCTCCAGGCCTGCATTAGGCTCCGGATGCTCACTGGTGCAGGCAGAAGGTTTTCATCAGTCTAAGCTAACTATGGAAATTAATTACTGAAAAAATCCCAAACTTTTTAAAGGTTTGTAGAGCCATGTATTTTTTTCTTAAAGTGTCCCTTTGTGAAAAGAACTGATTCCTTTTGAGACTTTTTATGAGCATCCTTTTTCTAGTCCTAGCTCTCCTCCTGCAAACCCAGGCTGGCTGCCTGCTCTAACACAAAGCCCGACATCCCCAAGGATATGTGAGCATATCCTTGTGTGCCACAAAGGCACTTTATGGCACAGGCCTGGCCTAGGGACTGGAATATTTACCACCCTAAGCCAAGATTTCCATGCTAATTTCTCTCTCCTTGAAGCCCCTGGTGGAGAGTTTAAATTGCCTCTGAAAAACCCTTTCCAAGAGGCTTCCCTTTAGTCCAGCACATCTGCTGCACCTCCAGCTGCTATTCTGCAGACATCTGCTTTGCTGTACATATGGGAGTGTAAATATTTACAAATTTCCTAAAAATCTAATTGGTTTTTCGTTCTACCACAGCTTCTGACACCAATAGTGGAAACATTTGTTAAACTAAATGAAAATTTTAAAAAAATTAAGGAAAAGGAAAAGAAACATCATCTCTCTCTATGTATGGACAATATGTAGGGCTGGGTGCTTGTAGTGCCTGCACTACACCTTGTTCAGTCACAAAAGCAAGGATCCTTTTGTGAAAGAATCTGCACTTGGGTATCAGAACCTCTTCTGTCTTTCAGCTGAGCTACTGCACTCTGTAATTCATCTGTTTGAATGTCCTGGCATTTCATTCAGGCACCTTCTTGAATACAAAACTAACCCTACAAAGAACCCTGGGATGCAGCTTTGCATCACAGGTCAGGAGCTGTGTCACAAATAGAAGATGTTGTTTCCCAAATTGATAACGGGGATCTGTAGCAAAGAGAAGAATTAAATTCAGCAAGCTCAGACTAAAGGCACAAAAAAGCTGCCCTCTTCCATGCTGAACTGTACACACATCTACCCACCTAGCAGATGCTGCAGTGTCTTTTTTTGCCCTCCAAAGGTTCAGGACAAATAGTTAGCCCACAGAATCTCAATGTGCATGATCTTTAATTCCCATGGCTTTGGGCTTGGCCTAGATTTTTTTTTCACTGCTAATTAGATGCAACATTGGATGAATGCACTTCTTCTGCACTCTCAGTATTGCATTCTTTTTCCAAAAAGCAAAACCTCCAAACTACTCACAAATGAAAAAAACCATCCCAACCAGATTTTTGTTTTCTTTCTTTAATATATATATACTAATTTAAAATAATGCCTCCCCTCTGCTCCTGGCAGCTTTGAGTTATTGTAACATCAAGCACTAGCAACTGAGATCCTCCTTGGAAAATGTGACTCTCAGCAGAACAAGATTAACTGTATTTAAGGGTTGCACTTTAACACTGACGCAGGCTTGAAATGGGGGAACATTGCTATAAAAAGCAACTGAACAGGCTGGTGAGTTTATACTTCCTTTGTTATTATTAAATATAGTTATATTTTAAGAACATTGCAGTGCTGCTCCTCCGACTCTGCCAGCCTGCAGCAAAGGCCCACTTAGCGATGGCTGGAGATGAAAAGATTCAAGTGCAGATCCCTCAAGCACTTTTCAGGTTTCTCTTAAATGTGTAGCCTGAGGAAATCTCCACCAGCATGCAAGAGAAAATAAGGACACAAATTAATTAAGTGCCTTGGAAAGGCACCGACTTTTCTATATTTTTTGACAAATAATTGAAGGTAAAAAGCAGCGTATTTTTACCATCACATCAGTGATCTGTCAGAATCATTCTGAGCTATGATGGCTCAAACAGAAGACAGTGACGGGCACCACAACAAGCAGTTTGAAAGGGCAAAGAATGCATCTGCAGGAAGACTAGACCACTTGCTTGGTAGCAGGACAGTAAGTGTATGTGAACATTTAGCCCTATTTTATTGCTGTTGTTTGAATTTCCTAGGTAAATTCCCTCACGAACAGGCTTGCAATGAGTGCTAGTGGCTGCTGGCCAGGGCTGCAGGGAGCCAACAAAGGACTGCTGGGTCCATGCAGCTGCTGCAGAGAAGAAATGAGCAACTAGGACAAGAGCAGGGGCTCCAGTCCAACAGCTTAAAAAAAAAAAAAAATCTTATCAATAGACAGCACTCTGGCACTGGGAGAGAGGGCAGGCAGTAGGGAATGCCCCTCTTCTGTTGGCTTCTTGACTCACTTGAACACTTTACACTTTCCCTCCTCTGCCCCCAGTGTACAAAACAGTGACTACAGCAAACGCGACCACCCCACCCTGTTGAGAAGTGCTTAGAAAGCTGCTGATACGAGCTGGGCAGAGCACTGCCTGCTGCCTGCTCCAGCACATCAGCCATGTTAGGGAGCTCAGGCTTATTCACACCCCAGCACTTCAGGAACTCGCTTTATGAACCCTCCAAAACCAGCCTCACCCGAGAGCTCTGAATCACCAGCTGCAGGGATGGGTCTCCTCTGCCCCTGTCCTTCTCCACAGAGCAGCTGGCTGAGCTGGATGCCAAAGGCTCAGTGGACTGGTTCCCCTGCAGCTTAAACTAGACTATACTACAGCAGGGTCGTGTCAACTATGCATATGCACTACTGAAATCTATCATGTGTTTGTGTTTTATTTTCATCAGCTCTGACTCCTACTCCCTGTTTGAGCCATTTAGAGCAAATGTGTAACTATACTTACTACCAGCGTGACTGAAGGACTTCAGTGGCTTGGCCCAAACCTGTTAGCTAGCAAGTTTGCTGGCTGCAGGAGCCACTTGGGAGACTGAGCTGAGAAGAGGGATCCACTTCCTAGTTGAACTTCAAACTAATGAGGGACCTCAGGAGCAGGAAGACCATTTTCCCCTCCTCCCAGGAAGTGACCTATAATTAGGATGCCTGAGATCACAAAATTTATGACAGAGCAGGATGAACTTGTCTGTAGGTACTAAGCATTCCTGGTCAGGAAAGAAGAAAGATCAGAGCTGTAGCTGCTGCTCTTAAGTCCCACTTGGACGTGTTGGAAGTTCCCTGGCTCCAAGAGTCCTGAGGGGTGCAACACGTGTTAAAACACAGGCTACGAATTCCTCACAGAACTGTACCCAGGCTGCTTCCAGCTATTGGGACCCCTACCCAGACAGAGGGCTGCTCACACTCCAGTGTCTGAAGTACATATGCTGGCAGGAGGTACCCGTGGCAGGATAGTTTGCTCTGAAAAATGGGGGTGTGTCCACATCAGCATGTGCAGGCAGGCAGATTCTGCTAACATCACAGATTATGGAGGTATGCTTATTATACTGGGCGTATAGAAGCCAGATTTTGTAAAATTTTTGATGCAGGCACAGGTGCTACTACACTGTGCGCCTCTACTGACCTTTGGAAGACCAAGGTTCTCATTTAGCTGGATTTCAGTCTTTCCTCACTCACCTCCACTCATCTGGAAGACAAAGGTTATTTCTCTGGCTGGCACCTATGACCAGGTTCTCTGCTCTCTCTACTGCAGTTCACTGGACATCCCTTTCCTCTCACAACAAACATGAAATATTTTATGTCTCTTTTTGAGGCAGGTGTTCTTGGTTTTTCTCCTCTACCCATCACCTCTTACTGAGTATCAAATTCTTTACTCCCATCTTTCCATACGGATATCACTATATAACCATTTATGCCAGTTCAGCCAAGCACTTTCTTGACTTCCACAAATCACTTTTGGATGAAGCTCCTCCCAGTTTTCTATAAAGGTACTTTCTAATGCTCCTTAAAGTATTTCCTTGTAACACCTCTTACCTGCACCACTACAAAATGTCTGGTTGGTACTCCAGCACAATCGCACTGCTATTGTTTCATTGTAGGATTCTATTTCCCCTGAGGTATCTTAAGAGAAGACCTTGCCAAAAGCAAAATAATAGTTTTCATTATCACTTTATGCCCTGAAGGTCTGTAAGCACCCAAGCAAAGGACCCTTGCCCAAAACAATTCTTCCATGCTGCCACCTACACTTGGACATTAAAAGCAGGAACCAGTAACCAGGTTACCAGGTTTGACCTGTTATGGGAGGGGAGTGAATGCACTGGAACCTCTGAATCCTGAGAGCACCTGAGAAGCCCTGTCCCCCACGCTGCAATAAGCACAAAGCAGCCCATATTATTTTAGTACCACTGCCAAGCCATCTAAACAAGTGGGCAGCCATTAACTGAATCTAAAACTGAAACAGACTGACTAGCACTCACTGAGTAAAGCCTGGGCTCACATACTGTTCAGAGAGGATGCAAAAATACTGAATAGCTGCTCATTACAACAGAATGTGACTGTGTAATTAAAGATGCAGCATAACTCATGCAAACATTAGGGTTATCCAGGGAACTTTGACTCTTGTATTTCCTAACTTCTGAGGACTTGACTTCCACAATTGCTACATTCTATTAATGTCAGGATCTGCATGTAATTTCCTGGATTCACTCTCCTTTCCTCAAAAATAAAAACCCTCATGGGAAAACTCACTAGCTTCTCTCTTGTGGTGTCATCTTGAAATATTCACAGGGACTTTAAGTAGTCTTGAAACCCCTGGTGACTTCCAAAAGATATGTTCCATTACAGCTACCAGAAAAACAAAATAACTGGGCAACTTGAGGAAAAAAAGGAAACTTATTAACCCTACTTTTAAAGGTATTTTACTTCAAGCTGAAGTGCTCTCTGTGGGAATAGTGCCAAAGCATTTCCTTGCCTGAAATCATTACAAGAGATTTCAGACCGGCAGAAGTGTGTGACAGGATGGACACAAGCTGTAGGTAGAGTGCAGGATGCCTTTCCTCAGTGCTATCTGTGCTGCTGCTCTGTTGAGGCAATAGGGGAAATGCATTAAATAAAAATAAGAGTGGGGGGGGAGGGGGAGGAATTTGGGGAACAAATGAAACAGGAAATGGGGTCTTCAGATTATCTACAAACCTTTAGCATCTATAATCATGGTAGCAAATTACAATCAAGACATGCCATACTCTACATTTCCTGGGGTGCTTTTTATGTGAATTTAACATAAATCTAGCCATCAGCCTCAGCAGCACATCATGCTCACTTTCAAAGCCAGGCTAAGGAACTTGTCCTAATTGTGTTATTTTTCTCCAGTACTGGAATTAATTTACTTTTAAGTTCAGATGAATCAGATGATGAATTTTAACAAGTTAGTGTTTCCCCCAAGCAAAAGGCAGAGCTCATAAACCCCCATTTATCCAGCAATCAGGTTTTATTTCTCCATGGTGAATAATTTCAAAGATAGACCATGAAACATTAGTTCAGTGTCAGCTGTATGCAGTAAGAGCAGAGGCCAGTCCAAGAAAGGAAGGTCCAGCCCATGTGCTACCATAATTTCTAAAAAATCACTGACCCCTGTCTCAAACTCATATGCTGCCAGATCACTTAGGTTATAGGTAGAGAAATTCCTGTCATTAATTCCACAATGCAAATGAAGTCTTGTCCAGAGTTCTGCCTCATCTTTCCTGCTGCCACTCCCCCATCTGCAGCTCAGCGTTTGTCCCATTTGTTCAGTGTGCATCCCATTTGCCCCAACACCCGCAGCTGCCAAGACATCCATCACTGCACACAAGTAGGGAGAGGACAAGGATCTTAGAAGGCTCCTTAAGGCTACCTCAGCTCTTTCACCTCCCCAG
Source organism: Corvus moneduloides (assembly GCF_009650955.1). NCBI lineage: Eukaryota > Metazoa > Chordata > Aves > Passeriformes > Corvidae > Corvus > Corvus moneduloides. The sequence goes on from NC_045479.1 coordinate 29,154,418, forward strand.
TCCTTCCCCCTTTGTTCTGCAGGAGGGAAGGAAGAGTGTTAAGGGGAGCCTTTCCTCCCCTTCTTGACATCTTCCTTTCTGTGCTATGCAGTATAGACTGAACTGAAGGCAGAGAAAGCATTTAGGACTGAACCCACTGCCAGTCTACAAGGATTCACTATCTGCTATCTTATGCCATTATCTCTCACACTTTAAAACCTGCAGCAGGTTGCTCTGTACCTTTGCACTCTCCCAATAATCCACGTTTCTCCACTGTCTGGGAACCTACAGGACACAAAACACTATACTCACAGAGTGAGAAGCTCCCACTCTTTTCTTCTAAAGGAGTTACTCTTTCAATTTAAATAGGAATAGCCACAGGTCTGAGTGGGGGTGCAAACCCTGATTGCAATACACAGTGAAGAAAGAACTTGCTCTTCTTTCCATCTAGGAGCTCCAACCTCCATTGGACTGCAGAACGCCTGAAAAAATGGCCAAAATCTTTGTGCCACACTTAGGTAAAACTGTCAGACAGAAGACCATCTCTACAAAGAGCAAGCAGCCACCTCAGCCACAGCCCTGGTGAAGAAATTGTACAGCTACTCTGGCAGATGATACTTGAGACACAACAGATGACAAAGGGGTGTGTGTGTACTGAAGCAGGGGAACCGAAAACAGAACTGGGGTTAAAAAAAAAGGTTAAGGGATAAAAGAGAGTCTGAGGTAAGGAGCCATTATATTCCATTACATCAAAGAGATCAGAGAGATCTCAAAGCACAAGTGCTACAAACATCTTGTTCCTTGTTTTTAAGCAATGTCTGTTCTGTCATTAACTACATATTTGGGCTCTGCCTGGCTGTGCTGCTCATGCACCAGCAGGCACTCTGTCTCCATTGATCCCAGTCAAGTTTATAACCAGAGGGGTTGGAGTCATATAATGAAGCAAGCTTCCCCATGCTGAGCAGAAGCCTTTTCAGCACTTAGTGAAGGGGATTCATCACACCAACTGCTCGGAACAGCCACTGCACTGTCCTCGCCAAATCCTTTTGTGCCTTCTCAGTCAGGCCACCTTGGAAACATGTGAAGTGGGAAAATCTGACTTCTAGTAGACAAAACACTTAACAGCTCTAAATCTGAAACAAAAAAAATTCTTTCAGGAGAAGGAGTCCTTGTGAGTCATGAAAAGTCTGATCATCAAATTGTTCATTGTTAATTTGCAGTGAATGTGTTTTTTGATCGTGGTGTTAGATTGACGGCATAGAACTCAGCCCCACTGTGCCCTGCAAGAATTACTGCACTACAGATAATACATGACAACAGTACTTTAAGGTCAGTCCAGAAAAAACATCTACTCTCTTCTGCCTTGTGCAGGCAGCAAACATGCCCTAACTGCTGAATACTGGCATTACTCACTGTATAATCCCATCTCACCCCCTTTTCTGAAAATCAAGATGAGAACAGGGTACTAAGCATGGCTATGAAGTTTTCCTTTTTAATATATAAAATATGTAACAGTCTTTGTTATTAATATTTAATCTTAAAGAATATAGGAAATAGTAAAACCTAATAACTTGGAATTTAGATAGTTTATTGAAAAATATCAATTTAAAGAGAGCTAATCCTGAAAAGATTTAATATCGATTAGTAAAAACAATATAATATTCATCCAAAAAAGGGTGCAGAAACCATTTGGAAACTCCTTGAATTTACTGGAGTCTAAAATTGAGAAATGTGAATATGCAAGATTTGTGTTCTACAATATTTGTGTATTTGTGTTCTACGATCTTTTCCTTCTAGTATCTTGACTAGTTAGAGGAACTTTTGAATAGCTTCCACACAGAGGAGAAATATTAACTGGTATCATTTCTATTTTATTAGTCTGCATGAGAATAACAAAATTTACCTTGTCATAATAGTATCTGAGCGCTCGGCTCAGCTTGTCATAATTCATATTAGTTTTGTTTTTTCTGAGTCCCCACAGCTTAGCCACTTCTTCTGCCTTGAGTAGCTTGAATTCGCCATCATTAGACGTCCAGCAAATGAGGTGCTCGTGTTTCTGGTCTAGCAGCAACTGCAAAAGGAACTGCCACAGTGTGATTGCACTCTCCATACCTACAAGGGACAAAGGAGAGCAACAGTGTGAAAAACATTTGGGAGCAGGTGTTCCACCCAATGCTCATTTCAGTAATAAGCTCTGTGCAGGAGTCATCCTACGTAATTGAGAAAAGGAAGCTACCACACCATTTACAACCAAACAAGCACAAGACCTACAGGTCTTCCACTGCTTTTTCAGTATTTTTCCCACTGCTGTTTTCTGAAGGACACACAAAATAGAGGAAGTATTTAGAAAAGCACTGCCCACATAGTTCACATTGTACGAGGTCACCACCAGTTGGCATCTTCCATTCAGTGTAAGCAATCACTCTTCAAAGGAACACATAAGGGCGGGGAAAGGACTTATATAACTATCCACTGAAATGATATTAAAATCCTGCTGTTTACTGCTGTTTTTCCCAGGAGGATTATACTGGACTTGTTTGGATATGTCACTGTGAAAAAGGGGGAGGACGAGGGAAGACCAGAGCAATTGCCTTCGATTAGAGGACCAGAAGCCACATCCCTTCCCCCTCCCACCACCATACAGCCTTTGCCTATTTTGTTTTTTCCAGGACCTGAAATTACTCTTGCTGTTTCTGCCTGTCAATTCAAATAGTTCAAAAGATATTCTTTATTTTTTAGAAAAGCTGGAAGTTCAGTACACTTAAGTACAGTAAAGTATGTTTGTAATGATGTTTACCCTGAACTCTCTTTTCTTTCATTATCATACGTACTACTGAGAATTAGGAATATTTTTAACAGTGCCTGAGTCTCACATCTGGGGTTGTTTGAATTTTTTTTCTCTGCTAAAGGTTGTTTGAATATCTTTTTCCTCTGCTAACTGCCTGTGCTACTGAGCCCTCCCTCGAACAAACCATTTGCTCAGGCACTGCAATAAAAGGATAAACTAAAGGCTGGCTATATTCTAACTCAGCACAGGTATATACACGACTTAAAAATTGGGAGCATTATCACTGCTAAAAACTTATCATTTTCATGAAGATGCAGCTAAAGTTGACCTTTTAAACTACAGAATCAGAAAATGAAATTTTCACCACTTTCAAAAACATTCCAGCCTTATCATGTTAACACTGGATCAAATTATTTTTTTCTTGGCCTCTTCTTATTCTTAACTTGGGTATGTTATGTCACACAGATTTATTGCTGGTATTGATTAATTGACTATGGTGCTAATGGGGCTAATTATTACCTGACTTACCTCTCTGCATGAAACAATGGATATTTTTGTCTTTATCTAGACAAGCTCACGATTTTTAGCGCCCTTGTTCATTTTGTTTCCCAATATATTGTTGTTTGTGCCCTAACAGATGACACGGAGAGAAAGCCAGGCTTGCTGCCTGACGCTTCCCTGGATGTGCGTACCACAAGAGGGCACAAGACTTCCAGCTATCCACGGCAGGGAACGAACGGAACAGCAGAAGGCTGCGGGAACAGCTGCCTCTTCAGGTCTGCCCCAGCATGAAGGAAATCACCGTGCATAAGGTTCACGAGTATAAAGAAAAATAAATTGCACGAGCTTCACTAGTGTAAAGCAACTTAATGCTACTAGAGAACACTGTCAACAGTTTTATGGAAAAACAGGGTTTGGAACTATGTTTTGGTCCAAATAATTTCTAAGTACACTGGCCAAACAAGGGTCGGCAGAATTAATGATGGTTCTACTATCTCTTCAAAATCTTAATTTCTCTAATTAACTGAGAGTCCCGTCTGAATGACAAAGACAAAACCACTGATGCCCAGCTGAGTGATACCATAACGACGCAGCGCTTTCAAAGGTCCATTTGAGGTTCCTAGGACTGTTAGGGATCCTGGAAACAGAACTGTCCATACGGATGGTTGAGCACTTTCAAAGGTTTGCATTTACTTCATTGCATTTTGATACAAATCCTTTCCCACACAGCATAAGGCAAGAAAAAAAATTCATAGCTAGAATTAAATATACCTGACAGTTACTCACTTTACAGCCTTTAAAAGTTCCTTTAAACTACATCCTCTGTGCAGGTATTAGCATCTTTAACAGATTATTTATCTATAACTTCATAGATAATAAAGTGTCCCTATTAATCTGGCATAATAAATATACAGATACACATCATATATATATATATATATACACTTTCTAATACTTGTAAGTTTTGCAATTTACTTTGCTAAAAAGGCATATTTATATACAATCATATTCCTCTTAAATAATCCTATTTTCTGTATATCACATATTTTGCAGCCATACCCTGCATAATTTCAACTTGCATCATACAACTCTTCCTAACAAGAAATCACAAACAGAACTTTTGTTGCTCTGGAAAATTTTAAGTAACTTGTGAATACCTTGCTTCAAAATTGTACTAAAATGTGTCCCATGCTACAAAGACCTGTAAGGAGAACTTCAGCTGAGGAAAGTAAAGATGGATGAGAATTGTAGAAGTACCAATACAAACTTCACCACCATTATCATCACCCAAAACAGTGTAATACCTCAGAGACACAATTCTCTCATCCAGATCTTAAACTATAAGATCAGCAATTGTGACTCTTCAGAGAGGTTAGGTGGAACTGAACTAAAAGTGAAGAACATTTTGCTGCAGCCTGCTCCATCCCCATTCACCTCTGCCCATGAACACTCACAGGGTAATCTCCAGCTAACTTTGTACTACACTTTCCATTATGAACCTGTTTTCTGATGCTTATCATCTGTAAAATGTAAACAGTTTTGGATTCCATTTTATCTACTGAGTGTGGTGTTCATGGCGACTCAGCCATAGGCAAAATGTAAAATGCATGAACAGCACAAGCCTGGGCAAGAGAATCTGACAGGAATACTCACTCCACAAACGGTCCATGCCGGCGAGTAAGGAGAGGTGACTCCCATCAGGTTATTACATGAAAGGTTACTGCCACCTTTCTGGAAGTGGCTCAGTTATTCCAGCTGACATGCACGGATAATCTCTGGGGGTCACTTCAGGTGATGGATCCAGGGCAGATGGCTGTGCTGGGATTAGATTTAGGCAGCTCCTCACAACCCTGGCTTGCCTGACCATCAACTCTCCCAAGCGTGTGGCTCTGAACAGGCTTTATAAAGGACCTGTGTACCTCAGAATTCAGCATCAATGTGCTCAGTTGGTACATGCATAAATCTTCTACTGGTATGACCCAAGTCTGCCCCTACAGAAATGAGATTAAAACAGCTCAATGCTGCATTGTGCTTCATCCCTCCATCTGCCGCTGAGTTCCTGTATAAAGCTTCTCATATTGCTGGTACAGCAACTGTATGTATGATCCCTACATGAGGCAAATCATGCTAATTACCTTTTCAGCTGATCATTAATTGTATGGTCCTACTGTTCCAATCACCACACTTGAGGTGTTCAGGTCTGAGTTGCACTGAATATTCACAGCTGTAACTACCTATAACAGAACCCTTGTTCTAAGCATATATGGTTAAGTAAAATCTCAGATTCCTTGAATTTGGTAAACTGGTGTTAATCTCATTTCCATTCTGTAAAATGTGATTTGCAGGGGAATAGTTGTAGCAGGATGCTGTGCGTGGACTCCTCTCTGAGAAGGTGTTTGTAAAGCAAAGGGGTCCCTTCTGCATGCCATGACTCAGTGGGAAGGCTTCTCTAATAAACTTTGTCTGAAGCTCCCATTCTGCCCATGGCAAATTCCCATTCTGCCCACAACAACAGTTAAAAATTTAAGATCCTACAGTGACAAGATTTTTTAACTGATACAAAATATTTAATTTCCAAACAGGCCAATAGAAGTATTAACCTGCCTTTCTCTGTGGGAACCATCTGGGGTTCCACAAGGCAATAACTGTCCCCTTGGGAGGACAGAATGGCCACAGAGTTTACTAGGGCTTAAACTTGTGCCTCATTTGAGTGGTCAAGCAAGAGAATCGCGACAGATGTACTGGATTTATTACAGGACATGTAATTCAACCAAAAATCTGGTACCTGTATTAGAAGTCATAATAAATTATGACTGTGAGGAGTGGGAGATCTTCAAGAAAACATTATATTTCATTTATGTATTTTCTAATTCTTTTGAATTTCTACTGACTCAAAGGGAATTCAGTGCCTTGCCTTACTTTGACAGAAAGGGTTGTTAGGATGCGGTCACTTCCTACAGTGACCACATTTCATTCAACTCTTTATTAATATTACATAGTAATAAAAACTATGCCTCTTACTTCTGTTCTCAGTACAAGATTTGAATGCAGGGCAATAAATAATACATGGAACCACATACTGAATTACATGGATTAGCAGAAAAAATAGTTTTAAAAAAACCCTTATCAATGAGTGTTTAAAAAACACTCATCAATTGGACAGAATGAGAAACAGAACCTATGTTAGAAACGTATATCCTGTGTCATGGAGAGCCTTATCAAAATTCATATGGACAAAAGAGTCGGTTTTTTTAATTCATTAACTCTGACATATCTGATTTTCCCATCTTACCATTTTTTAAATAATTATTCAATGCATTTGACAGTCAAAGATGCTTTCTAAGCCATGAAACAAAATTTGCTAGTTTGACCTGACCTAGATAGCCAAGTAATTTTACTTTGTGATCAGTTCCACTACCACTGATGCAAATAATCATGGGCATAGTTAGAAGGAATTTTACTTGGAAATGCTGTGTTAGACAGCAAAATCATATTTTGAAGACTGAATTTTCTGAAAATCCATTTCTCTGGCAGCTGTGACATGGAACCACACTAACACCATCTGCATTAGCAATTTACATTCCTTGCAATGTGCTTCCCCCCATACAAACCCTTAGCAACTGCATGATCAGTGTGACGTAACATGCTCTCCACACACCAAATTTTAAGTTTAGGTCTGATGACAGAAGGTGGCAAATCAGAGTATCTGTGCTGATAATTCTGCTCCTATTTCAACCAAACTGAGGGACTAACAGAAATGCCTAAACTTGGAGCAGCAGCAGAGTCAACACCGTAAGATCTCCCTGAGGAGGATAATGGAAATGGACAGACATCCATAGGGCAAAGTGTCCCATCTGAGAGATGATGTTCCTGTAAAGGGGCTACCCAAATTTCTCACTTAGGCAAGGGACCTCCATGCCAAACACTCTCTCTCCCTTTAGCATTTGAAGACTGGCTTCAACCAGCATGAAAAAACACTATGAAAACATTATTCAAGTTACACTAGAAATAGTTAAGATGTGATAATATATGTGCTGATGAACTGCATAGGCTTTTTTTTTATTACCAAGAAAATACTTACGAAATTCCACGCGCTAAAATGGCAGTCAGTAAAGTGGCATTAAAATACAAAAATACAGTTATTAATCTGCTGGTCAAAATAAAACAAATAAGCAAGGCATCTTAAATCCAAGCAGGAGAAAACCAGGAGGCTCAGAGACAAATCTAGCTAAGTAAAATCTCAGTATCGGAAAGATTTATGACATTAACTGTGAAATAAGCAGGATAGTCCTTGAAGCATTAAGTTTTGTAGGACTCTTGGATAGGAAAACCCAAATGAAAAAGGCAAAAAGCTGGAAAGCAGCTCTGTAGCAATCGAGGACTTCTGTAGAGCTCCTTAGCTTCCATACAACTATTGTTACAGCTGTAACACAGCTCTGCTCTCCAAAGTAGTCCAGGTTTCCGACTTAGATTTTTTCTCCATGTTAGCTCCCCTAGAGCCTTTCTAAAATAGAGATAAACTGCTGATCCTGGACAATCAACATGAACAAGTTCTGAAGGCTAAAACTAGGAATCCCTCCAGGCACTAGGATCAAAACCAGTCCCTTTTGCTTCAGAGGTCTGCAGAGGAACAACATCTGGGAGCCTGAGCCTATAAACGCGGTCATGGGACTTGGGGCAGAGGAGGGACAGCTGAGTGGGGACAAACTGGCTGGGATGCCCAGAGGCTGAAAAAAACCAGCTGGAGATCAATTAAATCAGGAAGACATAAAAGGTGTTAGCCAGCATTAAGCCATATAGGTAGTCACAAAAAGATGGTGATCAGACATGTACATGAAAAGGATTAAGAGGCTGAGTCAGGACAGGGAAATTAATTTCCCTTAGCATATGAAAAAACTGCTGATTCCTTCTGTAGCCAAAGCAGCTGCAAAAGATTCAGCTCCTTTTTGTATGCCCCATCACAGCGGGCACACACCTCCACTTCCATTTCCCTTACAGGCACGTGTGTGCTTTTGCAAGCACACAGCATTTCTCAGTAACAGATGCCTTTTTTACCATTTCAACTACTCTGGAAAACGTGTGTACATTTTTTGTACGTCCATTTTCTGCTTTTGTATCCTAATTCTGTCCAGCACATTTCTCTGAGCAGCGTGACGTGGGGCATTGTTAGTTTCTCATTCACGTTAGCATTTGGCTTCCTTTATTTCTGCAGGTTGCAGCCAGGAAACTGGAAAATGGGCCACAGGAAACCTGGCCTCCTACATCTGTCCCAGTTTGTAATAGCAGCTCTGGTTTTATTTTTCTAAGTGTCTCAGGTTCGTTTTAACCCTTGAGATGACTGCTGCAATACCATGTGCAAGAATGTGACTGTTTTGCCATTTTTTTTAACCACCATTTCTCAATACTAGAAATGGAGATTTTTACTTAATTAATTTTAAAGGCTATTAATACTTAGAAAATAAACAGTTATATGAGTTTTTTAAAAAACTCTTGTTGAAAATTACCAAAACAATTCCATATATAAATTTCATGCTATATAAAATATCAAAGAGTATATATAGCGAAAAATATGGAATAAGGCAGTGTCTATATACATCCTAAACATAGTTCTAAAGTGAATGTCCATATGAAATACTGAAGAGCTTATAAATCCTCTAGTACTATTTTTCTATTTCACATTTTAGTTTCCATAAAAAATTGAAGGACACTTGTTTTGCATTTAATTACAGAAGCAAGAGTGTCAATCAACAGAAGGAGCTTTCCTAAAATAATTAAAAAATCAGTCAGCCACAACATTTTTCACTGAAAATTCATCTGTGTAACTATGAGTATATCATGAGAGGTTAATGACAATTGCCAAATCTTCCCAAATGTTTGCTCAGAACTATTTGAAAGAAAAGGCTGAGTCAGTCCTAACACTTTATTTCTCAACAGAGATGCTTCAAGGGTGATAAATAGGATGTGGTTGCTGAGGAGTTAGTGATTCTGCCAGAAAGGAGGAAAAACAAATATCAATTTGTTTACTCAGAAAGTTTTCAAATATTCATCAAAGGAGATCTTACTGCTAATTTAATTGGGCTTGAAAAAATAAGCTCTCAACTACGTGTGTAAATATACCTTGTTTCATTTGATGCAGAACTTTCTCTGTTCAAGGTAATAAATCAAGCTAGTGGTGCAATCCATACCCAGGACACTTTAGGGAACCAACTGTGTGTGTGATACAGAATGCTGGTAATTTTTCCACATCCAGAAACCAGGACACTTCCTGTCAGAGCATCCTCCAAGTCCTTCCATTGTGTTGAAACTGCAAAAACTTTCTAAATCAGGACTTCCTCCTATTATATTTTAGAAGCGTCTTTCTGGGAAATGCAGATTCAAGTGAAAAAAAAAAAAAAAAAGGGAATTCCTGCAGCACCACCCAGTGGAAACATTAGAAAAAGCTACGGGGTGCCCCAGAGCACAAGTTCCGATTTACTGCAAAACTACAGTAATATTGCCACAAAACCAGACTGGTTTAAGGATGTGCCGAAAAAACACAGAGGGTTTTGCTGGCCGACGTACTTAAGAGAGTCATACAAGGTATGACTACTCTGCTACTCCTGCATAACAGTCATCTTTTTACTTTAAACTCTAATTGCACAGATTATTTACAGTAAAAATTTACAAGGTCTCCTTCTCAAGCAAGAATACCCACTGTTATGACGCAGCACATAAAAGAAATAAACAGACTCCTGTGATTAAGAGCAACACAAAATAGACAGCAGCACAATCTCGCAAAATATTAAGGGATAACATCGAGTTCCACTGCAGAGAAGAAAGCACTCACACATACGTCCAGTAATGCTTCAAGTAGATACGTTTGGTAATACAGTGTTTGCAGTTTTTAATTTTTTTACCTAAGTCAAAGAAAAGCAGAGGCAGATGTCCATGGGAAGAAAGTTCTGCAATCTCCAAACTAATACAACAAAGGACTGGTTGCCTGCCAAGCAGAGGTGTGATGACATTGCCTTTAGAACACAAGTGTTTTCACATTTTCTGTAAGGATGCAGTTCAAGAAAGAGTTTTAATCCCACTGGAGTAAAAGCCCTTAGCAGGAGGGAAAATGGCTAGTTGCTTCCCTGTGAAGGCTTAAAAAATAACCTGCTCAATTATTTCTAAAGCTAGCCATAAATAAAACTACATAAATCTGTAATGGCTCCAACCCTTCACCTTGGGACAGACATAAAATGAGTGCAGACTCCTCACACTGCTTTCTGTCTGCTCATGTGGTGCACATCTGTGGCATGCTGGCAACACGCTATGCTGCAATCTGAGGGACTCCTGCTTTCAAAGCCAGTCCTATATGTTTATTTTCCCCATATGACTTTCTCTTATATTTTTGTTGGCATCAGTAGGACGCAGATCATGATTACCTGACCGTCCTATATAAAACTTCTGATGTTCCCAAAGCTGAAGAGGGCAGAGGTTCCAACCTCCAGGAACAGTGGCTATTCTAAAAGTTTACTTGATATATCAAGTGATGATTACTCCCAGATGTAAATGCTTTATCTGTACTCCCTTCTTCAAATGAAGTATTAAAATTTTCAATTTTGCAACAACACACCAAATGCTTTGTAACTTGTGCAGTGGCTCTAATATGTTAAATGGTATACTATTACTATCTGCTGCCTCAAATGCTGCTTTAATACATTTCATATTCAGATGTTTAAACTAATATTCCCCTTGTCGTTGATTTTTCCTAGACTAAAACTCAGATAAAAAAGCAGGTATCTTTCATAGTGTGAACAGAGAGGAACCTGGCCAAAAGGACAGGAAATAGTCCTTGGAGTTCTGTTAAAGCAAACCAAGGTTGCTGGCAATTTTCATGAAACCTGAAGCACAGCAAGATCATCACACCTTAGACTGGTAGTCATACTTGCCTTACTATGCATACAAAATTTTCAGAATTTGCTGGATTAGCAAGATGAGCCATTGAACTGTTAACATTCAGGCTTACCTGCATATTGTCATGTTGCAAGGGGAATCAGTTATAGCATTATACCAAAAATGGTATAACACAATTCAGCAGATGGTAACCTACAAATACGGAATCATTTTACCTGGACAGTTTGTTCCCAAAACATTGGCTCTATTGCAGTAGTTCTTGTAGCACAATACAGAGTATAAGTTCCTTAGCCATAAAAAATAAGCACCTAGGCACAGCACTAGTCAAGGTCTGTATTTTTATTATCTCATAGTAAAAACATAAATTAAGAATCACTCTTACATGTAAAAATCTCAAAGATCTGGTATTCTTCTTTGTCAGTGCTAATCAAAGTTCTGATATGTGTGTTTATCATGCACTAAGCTAAACCAAAGCCCAATTAAAAGATTTTTATCTTCTGACATTATTCATTTGCCTACTACGCCAACAAGGACCTACACATTTCACCTAGCATTCTTCATTAAACACTGGAATACCCCACAGAATGCATCATGGAATACATGAGATTTCAGCCAGGAGAAGATCTGATTGTCGCTCTCCTGTACTGTGTCCTGTGTGCTTAAACTAATTCCCACAGCTGCTGCAAACTATGAATGAGAGACAAATGAGACACTATTTCAATGATTACAGCAAACTTTGCTGTACACGAAGTGCTCAGATTGCACATGTTTAGAAGTGACATCAATACACCAACTGGTTTGTGAATGTCTCTGCTGCTCAGGATTATGTAACAGCCACTATTTTGACTTGTATGCTGAATCCTGTAAAAAATGACACATTTAAATAAAATGCAAAGACTCTCTTTCCTCTCCTCAACTTGGATGAGACTGCACAGTCAGCATTATTGTGCCCTGCTCCCAGGGAATCAAACTGCTCTGTTTTGTAAGGGTTTTTATCACAGAGCTCCAGCACTGAAGGGGCAGCACTGAAGGAGTGCTACAGTCATACTTCCTATACCAGCTCTATTCCACACTCACAGTTTGCTAAACTAACCACACACACCACTTGCTCTGAGTCTGCTCTGAGTCACCAGACTTCACAGAGGTCTATATCCAGAATCTAAACCCACATTCCCATCTCAGCTATGTTAGTGTAGCATGGAAGAAATTCTCTGAAGGTAGTCAACTTTCTCCAGATTTCACTAAATCAGCTGCAAAAGTAATTCGTTCTTATTTTCTAAATGCTTTTTAAAGATTGTTTCTTCACATGAATTACTGTTAATTGCTAGGAAGAGATAATGGTGGTACTTCAGTCTATAAACTTTTTGTTTGTGCCGTATTGTGACTTGATACAGCAAAGGCCATTCAACATTACCGCAATATAAACATTTAAAAACAATAACAGACATTAGCATCCTTCTCAAAAAGCCTAAACTGAAATACATCTGATCAATTTTCATTAAAAAAACAACAACAAAAAAGAAGAAATATACAGAGACATAGTAAAGAGGTGCTGTCACCACATTAAAGGCAAATGGATGTGGAATAGAAATCTGTTTTCCAGATGAACTATCAACTGTGTTGCAAAATGAGGATGGGAAACTTATAGGAGGACATTTGATTAAAAACATTTAGGTTCTCTAGATGAAGGATATAATCCAAGTCTACTCTTATGTGTACAACTGCAAAAGCATGTTTAACACAAACATCTTTGCTTGTTCACTAATGTTTTCAGAAAAAGACCCATCTTGTAAAATTGTATTAATGGGACTTAATACTTAGGTTAGAGCCTAGAAAGCTTTTACCAATTTTGAATGATTGGTAATAATCATAAAAATTACATATTATTCATTACATAATTAAATAACACTGAAAACTAAAAGACAATGTGTAAGACATAAGTTTTCCCCTCATAGTACTTCAAATGATCTTCAAGTTAGGATCCACAAGATAAGGAAATTGTATACTTTAAAGCTCAAAATCTAAGACAGGATTGTTTGCACAAGAACCAAAATATATTAATATGTAGTAAACTGGTATTTGCAAAGATCATCCAAGTTATATTCTGAATCTTCAAATATTGGGCAGTAAATTGGTAAGCAGAGACACAGACGTGATTGAAATGACACTCTGAAATGGGTCTGGGGGAAGCCGTGGAAGGGGCAGTATCATTCACACACTCAGTACACCCTGACACCACAAAATTTAGAGTAAAGCTATGGAAGACTAGGAGGACCCTTCACAGAGCAAGCAGGAGCTACTGCAGTGCCTTAGCTACGTTCAACATGCAACTAGTCTCCATGCATTAACAGAAGTGCTGACACACTCGAAAGTAAATACATGCCTAAGTGCTTTAAAAGATCAAAACAAAGTAAGTTTGCGGCTTCCTACAGAGACTCTTCTCCTGAAGATCCTGAGCTGTGCCTAACTGCTCAGACGTAGACAGATCACATGCTATAGTCTTCAAAACCCTTTCTTTACATAGTTGATTGGTATTTATCTTAGAAGTCCATAGGTGTCATGTCCATAACTGTCATCATATAGTTGAACAGTTTTCAACACTTGGCCAATGCACGTGGGGGTCAATGGACCTTTCTCCTGACAGCGAGGCAGAAGCACTGCAGCACTACTACTGTAGGCACAACTGCTCAGAAATAATGATGGATCCACAGATAGGAGAAGGACAAACCCCACTGCTCCAGATAATCACAGCAATGCTACTTGAGCAAGCAGCCCAAAATCAGACATGGTGTTGAGAACTGTAACTCTCCTACAGTAAAAAAAAAAAATATCATTTTCAGCTGAGTTGTACCTGCCTAGCACATGGCAAAATTGGCCTCCTATGTTCTTACACTCCAATATAACTTTAAAATATTACTTAAATACTTAGTTGTCCATTATAATGTGAGATACTGCCCATGAACTGCACCTATCAAACAGATCGACAGCTCCAGGGTACATTTTGGTAGTGCAAAAAACCTACAACAGTATTCATAAAAAATTTAAAATGCAGAATTGACTATACAGGTATTAACTGGCATTGATTTAGCTGGCAAGTAGTGCCTTTATGATATTTTTGTATCAATGTTTATTGGCAGGTGTTTTCTCTAGTTCTTGCTTTTAGAAAAGCAAGTCTCCTTCAAAGAGCTTTTGAATTAAAATCCACTCTTAACAAGAAACCCTTAAGAACCTGAAATCTGATATAATTACTGGCACATAAAATCACAATGCATTAAAGAAAGTTTTAAGGACAAAGATTAATTTCTTTTTGTGAAGTGCACAAATGAGAGGCACTTTGTGCTTCATCTGCTTTGTTTCCATTCATGCAGCCTGGTATTTTGTGGTGCAGTGAGCTGGACTTCCTGTGCCTACACCTTGACATTCTCCTCAAAATCATGACTGAATCCTTAATCATTCATTATTCAACAAAATACTTCAACATGAGAACAGACATATTCGGTCTTTCAAGGGCTCTCAACAGCCTCCAGAATACTCATTGATTCATTTAACAAGCCACAGATGAAGTAAACATGTGTCTAATGATTCAAGGCTATGACATTCCCTACTGTGGAAAACACCAAGGAGAAAGCCACGGTGAATCAATCCAAGGATACACGGCGCAACAGGACTTTCATAGGCCCGTCAGTGACAGCCTGTGGCATGAGCCATTGGGTGTGGTTACCAAGCACAGACTGCAGCTCAAAACCAACAGTGCTCTTTGAAACTGGCCCAGGATAACTGTCCTATAATCAGTGTCACAGCTCCGAAATGGACTCCAGCAGCAGTGTCCAGGCGCACCGTGCACTGGAGCCACCTCCACCAGAAGCAAGCCACAGACTGATAAATCACCTCAATTGCACTAATGAGTGCAGCCTGCTGTATCTTTATGGGAAGAACCAGCTAATTTATCAGTTCTTCGCTATCTTAGATTATTTAGCATTGTGACAGAGCACCCCTCAGAGAGATAATGGTAACTACATGAACTTACAAATTTTACAGGACGTCACCAAAACATACTAGTTAAAATCCTTTTTTATAAATACATGTATCACAAGTAACTATGTGTTGGTGCTCCCACCCTTATTCCATGCTCCCTTTAGTGGCCAAATGTCTGTTTATTTTGGTACCTATTTCTTTCTTCTGAAGCAACATGTTGGCACGTGATTGCATTCCCAAGGCTAAGCTTTGTATTTTCCGTACAGCTGATGGACCTCCATGTCCGTATTAGGTATAGCTACCTTCCTACATGTAAACATATGAGCCTCAGAGCAAGCAACAAGCTCCATGCACCTTGGTGAACCTGAAAATTGACTTTCATTCTGTGCTAAGTCTTGCAGAACCAGTTTTTGATCAATATTTGTGTTCACTTGACCAAAAATACCTGCCCCTACAAATAATTCTGTCATAAGAATACCTCCATCCCAAGAAGGGCATTACAACAAGAAGGCAAAGTTTACATAACTGGACTTTCTGCACAACAAAGAGGAAATACTTCAGTCTTTGGAGTGATATACTTGATTTCTTTCCATGACTTAAGTTTAATGAAATAACATTAAGTAACAGGAGCAAAGAGCCACTGTGAATCAGTAAACACTGAAAATGGCTAATGACTAAAACAAAATACACTTTTGTTTCTACATAAAAGTGTCCATGTGTGTGGTGTTATAAACAGTTATGAGGAAGGCTGTAGCTGAGTTTCTCCCCTGAGACTGAGTTGCTTATTTCAGCTGTTGCATCTAGGTGGAGTCGGTGATATCAGAAAGGATGTAAGCCTGTGGGTTTTTTCTTTTTAGGAACAACTTGCACAGCTGATTTGGAAAAATCAAGATGTAAGCAATGATGATAACTCTTGGAAGACAATATATATTCCTAACACATTTTTGGACAGGTGAAGAAAAAATCATATTTACAATAAAAGCACCTTTAATACTTTTTTATTTTTTGAGTGGAAACTAACATGCATTATATGATATTTGGATTTTTTTTTTATTCCAGACAGAACCGGTCTATCTTTAACACATCTATGGATTACTTCTCATTCAGTCTTTCAAATTTACAGAACACACAACTCAAAATACACTACTACTACATCTGTCTTCCTGAGGACATCAGGATGTTTTACACTTACGTCGAACGAACACAACATACAAATTCATAGAGTGTGGATAGACTACATATATATGTATATATATATATATATATATACACGTATGAATGTATGTGCTTCATCTACTCTGATCAGTAGACAGCACACTGAAATTCCAGCAATATTTAATGCAGTAAGTGAACAATTTAATGTCTGTATTTCAAAGAGAGACAGTAAGAGCCAGGAAACACTCTTCAGCAGATTTTGGTGTTGCACACCACACTAACAGCTCCATAACATAATCAACAGGTTTTTGAACACTATGTCCAGAAATGCACTTCTTTCTTTAAAACTTAAGAATTTTACAAAAGAAGTAAACGTCCAAAACTGAAAAAGAATCTCTGGCTTCCTGATGACTGCATTTGACTGAGACAGAGATTAGGCATTGTCTGGTTTGTACACTATTCTAAAAATTCTTCACGACCCGGCTAGAAAATCAAGAGGCATCTGTGTCTGGAGATTGTGTCAGTAATCCACTAATAGAAGTCCTCATCACTTGTTAATGAAAAATTTTTCTGTGTCACTTGGACATAGGAAGTGCAGGAAACACTGCAGATCCTCAGAGGTAAACACGTGGTATACTGCAAGCACTATTTTTTTGCATAATGTTTGCCAGTTTAATGCTATCACATAGTAATTCAAGTAGG
Source organism: Corvus moneduloides (assembly GCF_009650955.1). Lineage (NCBI taxonomy): Eukaryota > Metazoa > Chordata > Aves > Passeriformes > Corvidae > Corvus > Corvus moneduloides. The sequence goes on from NC_045479.1 coordinate 29,171,402, forward strand.
TAGCTAAGTGTTATTTCCTATTGCATACCATTTTATTCACATTTATTGACATTTCCTTTAGCTAAAATTCACTTGCAAGCAAGAATCCATTTTCTTTGCTTACTCCAGAATTTTTTTTTTTTGCAAAAAGTTGTTAACTTCTAATTTAAAGATTGGTGGGGCATGGCAAAAATCTTTCAGTTCTGAAAATAGATTTCTTTCATGACCACTATGAAAGAAAATCATCATGAAATAATTACACAAACCACTAAATCAAAACTGGTATGTACAAAATCACTTGAAATCTAGATATGAAAAGCATCAATACAGGAAGGCTATGCGCATGAATATATTTTTCAAATATGGCCATCATCTCAGTATCTTGGCACAAAAGTCCTCTAACTTTGCAAATACATGCAATTGTCAGACATGCACAGAACGTGTTTATCATAACACAGACTTCTGCTACCCCATTTCTATGCTTCACCCTATGGAAATATTTATGCATAAATTAATCTGAAATAATTGAAAAGTCTTTATGAGCAAAATACGAGATGAATCACGACTTTCTGCTTGAAATGAAATGCAGCGATTGACTTTTGGAGTCCTCATGACCTAAAAGATGCTACATTATATAAATTGTCATAGCACTACACTCCTAAGTAAATAAAGATGTAACTTGTCTCCCTTTCAACTGCAACGTTAGAAAGGCTGACAGGGCTTCACAAAACCCTCCTGTGTTAGGGAACGGAAACTCCTAATGAGATTAGTTGGTGTGTGTGCAGACATTACTTAGCCATGACTAAATGGGCTCTCTTCCTGCAGCCAGTGGAAAATTCAGGGAACTTTTTCCCCCTGCAGCATCAGAGTCCCTCTAACCTTCAGCAAAGCCAGATCCAACAACAACTCTCCACTTTCTCTCCCTTTCTCTTTCTTTTTTTTTTTTTCCCCTTCCCTTACAAACATTTTTTGTGTTTTTCTTTTTTTCAGTTGGTCGTGGAAACTATCCACGTCGGCCAAGGGGTCTGGGGGCAGGGGGTGGCTAAGAAAAGCGGGTGGGGGGAGGTCCGGGGAGAAGGCTGAAGACTACAAAGGAAACTGTAAAAAGGAGCAAATACATAAACCTGAGAGGGAGAAAACCACAGAGTTTCTTTGTGAGCTGCAGTGACTCATTTTCAAGATGTTGTCTGCTGCCAGTTTCAAACCGGAAGCGCATGGCAATTAGTCTTGCTGTTTCCAGACAAGCCAGAAACTCTCCCGACACTTTTTTTTTTTTTTTTTTTTCTCTTTTCCTTTTTAAAGCCTCTTCTGCAGTTTCTGCAGGAGCTTTCCCTTCCCTCCCCCCGCGCCCTCCCCGGCCCCGCTCGGCCTCGCAGCGCCGCCGGGGACCCCGCGGCGCCCCCGCCGCCCTGACAGGCACCGGGCGGCCCCCGCCGCCCCGAGCGCCGTGCCCGGGATGCCGCTGGGAGGGGGCAGCCCCACGGCACTGCCAGCCGGCACCGGCGGGGAGGGGGGGCACGATACGCTCCGGCACCGCCGAGGGGCTGCGGGGCGGCGCGGGGTCCCCGGGTTCCCCGCGACCCCCGGCCCCTCCTTCCCGGCCGTGCCCCTCCTCACGCCCCGGCTCCTTCTCCCGCGTCCCCCCCGCCCACACACACACACACGGTCCGTCCCGTCACCTGCACCCGCAGCTCCCGGGGGACAGCAGGGCCCCCGGGGAAACCCTTCACCGGGGCGGGGGGCCCCTGCGGCGGCGGGAGCCTCCTCCGGCATCCCGCCCCCCCGACCACCGCCCCCTGCCTCGTTACCGCCGCGCTGGCCGGGCCCGACCCCGGGGCAGGACCCCTGGGCTCCCCGGCCCCGTGCGGGGCTGCGAGCCCCCTCCCCGCGGTGCCCGGCAGCCTCACCTCCCTCCCGCGGGCTGCCCCGCGCTGTCCCCGCTGCCGCCCCACCAGCGAGCGGAGCGCGGCCCCGCAGCAGCCGCCGGCCTCCCCTTCCCCTGCCCGCAGCCCCCCGAAACTTTGCGGGAGCCGGGGCGGGCGCAGAAGCACTTGTACCTACCCAGCGGCTGAGGGACTTCTCCGCTCTCTCCGGATAGTCTAGAGGGAGCTGAGTAAAATTCCCTGGTTCTCCATGCTGACAGTCTTCTGCAGGCGCTCTGTTGCTCTAGTAATGAGATCCTGATTTTGTTTTCCCTTTTTTCTTTTTTTTTTTCCCCTTGGGCCGGTGTGTGTGTGTGTGTGTGAGCGCCTGCCCGTGTGAGGGAGCGAGCAGGAAGCCGGGGCAGTCAGACAGCGGCCCGGCTCACTTCCTCTCCCGCACTATTCCCCGGGCGGTTTGCAGTCTGTGTAAACAGCCTTTTCCTCCCCGCGCCCCTCGCTCTGGCCGCCGATGTGCAGCATGGCTGTAACACAAGACACACGCATAGTAAAGCGGGCAGCGGGGACTCCGCCGGCTCGCAGGGAGCTCCCCGACTCCCCCGACCGCCACCCCTTCCTGTGCTACACCCCTGGGGAGGAGCTTCCCGCCGGCCGCCCCAGCTGCTTGGGCCAAAATATCCCCGCGTTTCCCCGTGAGACACAGGAGAGATGCTTATGAACCCCTTACGAGCGGTGCTTCGCCATCCCGGAGGATGGTGACGGCCTTTGGCCCCTGGAGAGACGGCCGCCTTTGTCCCACCATGCTGGGACTGAGGTCACTGTGGAGGGGAGCCTTGGGCACCTCTGGCTGGGCTCATTGGGGGCTGAGGGGCTGGTGGGGTGCAGTAGCTCACTGGACACTCGCTGGCCATCTTCCCGAGCTGAACCTCACATGGATAGCAAAGTACAAGAGCAATGCAACACGGTGCAACAACTTAAATCAAGGGAAATAACACGTTAAAAATCAAGGAGCACTCAAATCGTAGAATCATGAAATGGTTGGATTTGGTTTGGAAGGGACCTTTAAAGGTCATCCTGTCCACCTCCTTTGCAATGAGCAGGGACATCATCAACTTGACCAGGTTGCTCGGAGCTACTGCTCTAACCTGACCTTGAATGTTTTCAGGGATGGAGCACCTCTACCTCCCTGGGCAAACCTGTGCCAGTGCCTTACCTCTGTCATTATAAAAAATGTCTTCCTTATATCCAGTCTGAATCTATCCTCTTTTAGTTTAAAATTATTACCCCTTTTCCTATTGCAAATCATCAAATACAAGCTGGATCTTGCAGCTCTACATCCTGTCTCAAGAGTCAGACCAGTGGTAGTTTGTTGATTGAGATTTAGGTTTTGACCTTCAAGCTGTAGACCTCAGATCTAAGCTGTTGGTTTGGATTTATTAAAAGGGACACATTTTCAGTATTTGGAGTTTACATCAATTTTGTCTTTTCTTGTGTCTCATATATCAGCATTTCTAACTTTATTTGGAAATTTTCAGAGTGTGTGACATTATCTTCTGTCTGCCTAGAACATCAGTGACATTCAAGGCATAATACTTCAAAGTCAATACTGCTATTTCTTTTAATAGTAATGAGATTTATCATTCCAGCACTGAAACTGCAGTTCAGAATGTTTTTGATGAGCACTGACATAGAAGCTGTGATTACTTTTTATCACTCTATTGGTTTGTTGCTTGCAATGTCATTGGGAACAAAAGTATGTTTTGATGGAGTTAAAGAGATTGTCTGAATTGGCCACTAAGCATCAGTCAATAGCATCTGAACAGAGGTACAGGATCAAAATCAGTCTTTTGTGGAAGTCCATCAAATTTCTTCCTTCTCGTCTTCTAACAAGCCATAGAGGAGTAACAATAACTTGGTACCAACACCAAATAATGTAACTTCGTTATTTTTCTTAAATCATTCCCTTTTAGAAGTCATTCTGAATTTCAGAATACAGATGAGGTCTGATAAATCCTCATTTTGTGTTTCCCAAATAAAGAAGCATTAAAATTTTTTATTTCAGATAGTATATTTCCTAGATTAAATGTACAATCATTTCTGTAAGCACTAGTTGAAGTCATTAGGATGCAGGAATCAATCTTTGTTTGGGAACTACAACTGAAGACCCAGTTTTGCAAAGCAGGGCAGTCAGAGAAGTTTTTATGGTGTCAAAATGAAACATTGGACTGACAGCTGGGGGTGCCAGTATTCATCTTCTACATTTACCTTTCATTGGCTTTCTGACCAAGAGGTGAAGTAGAGATACAGGAGAGTTGCCTTACCAGCTATTGGTGTGGAGATCTGAGAGAACAAACTCTCAAAAGCAATACAAGTTCTTTTCTTTTACAAATAACACTACATCTCTAAAAAATGTTTAAAACTTTAAAAAGTTTTTCTCCGATTTCCTATGCTGCACCAGTTTACAGTACTTTTTAATTTTTTTTTTTTTTTTTAACAGCAGTCCTTTTCTTGTCTAGTCAGGTAGAAACCTAAATAAGGCTGCCATGCTGGAGGTCAGATGACCACTGGATGAGGTCTCTTCATAATTACCCTACAAAAGCTGGAGTAAAAAGTGCAGAACTCTTTAACAGAATTAAGAGACCAGGATGTGTTGGAAACACAAGCAATTCAGAGAGCTCTGAAGGAAGTGGAAGAAAATGGGAGTTTTTGGCCAGGGCTACTGATCCTAGCACTATGGATACCATAGGAAAAGTATTTTTGGAAACTACATCTGTGTCTTGATAAAAACACTGTGCTTTACAGAATGATTGCTGAAACTCGCCTCTGCAATATCTGCCTGGCTCGATTAATGTACACTTAGGGTTATCCTTAAGGATTATCTGATGCAAAAATACAAGATAATGAATGAGGAAAACTGTGTGTTTGTATTGTGTAGGAGCTTTTTTCTTCTGTTTTTCAGAAAACCTGTTGGTTGACATAGTTATAAAAATTGCCAGTTATATTTTTAGCAGTCCCTAGTCAGCTTCTGTGTCTCATTTCACATCCATTCATCGGCACATGATATCATTACAACTATTAATTGTAAAGCTTTAGTTCTGTCCTCAAGCTACGAAGATCTGAGGGTTTAGCTTTGGAAATTGTTTTTCCTTGCTCAGAGTTGGTCCAGACAACAGCTGTTCTACTTTTAAACGACTAAGTTTAACTGAGACAGCTCCCCTTCGACCAGAAAGGCAGGTTACTGCTGCTGAAAGTCCTAATCTGATGGGTTCAGGCAATCCTTGAACAAACATATGCACCCAGGATGTCTCTGTTTACCTAGAGACAGGGCAATTTGTAGAAGAGCCTGTATTTATAAGCCTCTCCTGCTGAAAAAATTGCCCCAAAGCATTCCTAAGAATAGTGACTATAATTCTGCCTCATTTTATTAGATTACATCAATTAAGAAACCAGGCTTTGTCTGTCTTTTCAGATTGTTTCTCCTGCATTTTTAAACTGTTCATAAATCAAATGTGCTGCTGTAATTAAACAATCTAAGAGAAGGAAACAAAAAAGTAAAGGTAGATTTGCTGTCCTCCAGATCTCTGTTTAAAGCTCTTCAGGCTGAGACTCATAAATGGGTTGGTCTAGGTTTTAGTGTAATTTCACTCTGAGACTTGAGTCCCTCTTTAATTAAATTATTAAAATAAATTATATAATTGTAATGTCACTTTGCAGTATACAATTTTCCTTAAGTGTACATACATGCTTATAATTGTGTGTAATTATCAAGAACAAAGTTGAAAGCATTGGAAAAAATTGTTGTTTCATTTAATATTTTAATTCCTAATATATTTAATGAATGTATACATTGTTTCATCTTCTCTAATAGTTTTTTATTTCTTTCTGGATTACAGGCTCTGCAGTGAAGAGGCTTCAGATTTGTGTCTGCCCTTATGACAATGAACACAATAGTTCTGTAGGAGAATCACTCTTAACCATCATTCTCTCTTATTTTCTAGCAATTCTAACTTGAATAACCACCTGATGAGTTACAGGAGGATTTCCAGGGAATTTCGGAAACTGGGTAAATAGAAACTAATTACCTCAGCTGAAATAACAGTCTAATTCATGTAAGATTCGTGGTTGCCCTTCACAACATATTATTTGAATGTCTTGCGAATGTTGCATCAATACTGATGAATGTTCTCTAGGAGGTTTGGCTTTTCTCTTTCACACTCTCCTGTAGCTGAACGAGCACAGGCTTTAGAGCCAACAACTTCATTATTGCAAAAAGCCTTGGGGGATCCATACTGCTCACAAAGTGGTCAGGTCCTCAGTTTTATCTCATCTCACAGGCAGCTTCATTGGCAAGAAAAGTTCTGTGTGCAATACTGTAGCTCCAGCATGTAACACTGACTCTGAAGCCATGGAAACCCAAGGGACCAGGTTGCACAGTGTTTCCCACAAGCATTTCTTCCTGGGCTTGTTGCTGAGCTATCTAGAGTAAAATAGTGAACTTAGAAGAGGTGATGGCAGACATCAACAGAACTGTGTTTGTTCTTAAAAAACCTCTTGTTCAAATTGGTTCAGATTAATGGAAAAAACATTGCATGTTACCATCAAAAGCTTCAAAACCTCATGTCACATTTTGTGAAACAAAGGAGTCCTGCAAGTTTTAACCTAAAATATTTCCTGTCAGAGGCAGGAGAAGGGCTAAGTGCTTCTTCACACCATGAAACAAGTATACTGTACAGATGGTAGGACTTTGGCAAGGAAGTGGGAGCCTCTTCTGTCTTCCCAGGGACTTCTTTCTCCCTTAGGGAGCATGTTCTAGTCCCTCATGACTGTCTGTGAATGAGATTTGTTGTTGGGTTGCAGTTAGAGATCTGCCTTCAGTCTTAAGAGAATAACGTTTTAGAGACCCCAAAGTTTTCTTCTTCTTCCCTATCCACCCCTGGAAGGCTGTGGTGCTTGATCAGGAAGGAGTGTTTGAGGGAAATGAATGCTTTTACACTCCTCTTCCTCTGGCACATTTTGCTTTCCTGAATGTTTTGCTTTCCCTGTGTGCTGTGGAAGAAAACACATGACCCAACATGTTTCAAGTAAAAGTATCATTGCGTGTACAATTTCATTAGGTTTGCCTTCTTAGTGAAAGATTTATAAGGAATTACATCCTGTGTGCACCGTAATTGCCTATGATATTTTTTGTCATTAAAGGAATGTGGTGTCACTGTGTATTGAAGGAGCCTAGAGCACCTAAATGAGCAACCCATGAAAACAGGGAAAGAGGATTCCATGAATCCCGACTAACCATAAAGTCTAATCTAACTGCAAAGATTAACTATTTCAGAGGTCACCAGGCTTCTCTTAAATCTTTCAATCTGTTCTACGGCAATTTCTCTTCCGGGCTAATTAATTAGAGGTCTGAGCTAGAACTTCAGTTGCATTTTATTGGTCTCCTTTTTCCTCCCCCCCCCCCCCCCCCCCCATTTCCCATCTGTCTATTTTATCCTAACCTAATCTCTGAATATAACTGATCCAAGGTAATTCTACTGCCAAATATCACCATAGCATCTGAACATAATTAAACTGCTTTTACTGTTCTCAAATGCTTTTGGCCAAAAGGAGCACAACTCACTGCCACTTCTGTTCAGCCCACACTAATTCTAAGATTTTTAAATGATGAATGAAATTGAACAGATTTTACCTGTTTTACCATGTGACCTTATAGTTTTTATGTTTCCCAGTGTGACACATACTTTGGGACACAGTTCTACTTAAAAATTTTCAGATAGGTGAAAATGACAACTTTTTTTTTTCTCTTCTAATTACTGTGTATTTTATTATAATGTTCCAATTAATGTATTTTTGTATTTTATAGCTACAAAGTTAATTATGCATGTTCTTGGTGATGTGCATTTTCTAATAAAATAACTGATGTTTTCTTAAAGCCCTTCCTGTTCTCATACTCCATAGCCATAATTATAAACCTCATATAAAAGACACTTTGGAAAAGCAAAGTCTTCAAAATATGCTTTGTTTTGAGAAGTCAAAACTAACCCCTCAACCAGTCATTGATGCAGACCATAAAGTACACAGATTATGTGTTTCTTACGGGAAATGACTGCTATTAGCATAATTGTAGCTCCATTCTGCTTGTTGGAAAATCCTTTTTTCCAAGTCACGTTACACAAAAAGAGTTTAAAAATTAGTGTGTCTTAATACCTTTACCTTGCGTGTGCATGTGCACTCCCTTTTCTTGAATGGTAATGGAGAAAGATTTTGGAAAATAATTCAAGGCATGTAAGTTAGAACCCTGATATGAATGATCTGGAGGTGCCTGCTTCTCCCTGATGACTATGCAGGGATCCTGGGAAGCTTCTCCAGGTAACTCAGCCACCCTAACTACATGCTTAGGGTTAGAAGACATAGGTATATCTTTGCTTCATATTCTGCCTTCTGTATGGCTGAAATGTGGAATCACTTTTCATCTGTTTATGAGGAGATTTTATTTGCTATACATTTTACCTACAAGTGCGAAAGGTTTTCAGTGTAGACATACATCTAAGTATTTAAAAGTGACAGCATTTTGATCCTCCTAAAAACTCAAGTAATATAGGCTTGCAATGCAAACTTGATCTTGTTCCTCAAAAAATTTCCCTGTTTATAAATCTTTCATGTATTCGCTTGCTCTATAATTGATCATGACTGCTGTCCTACCTGTACCTTTAATGTACACACTGAAAAGCCGATGCCCATTAGCCCAGCTGATACCCTTTCATCACTTTGCTTGTGGTAGTTGCAGTTCTAAGAGAATTGATGACGGACAGCCAAATCTACAGTTGTATGAATATTGCCTTGGCTGTTGTTGTGTGCGCCTGACTGGGTGCTATCAAAAGATGCCACATTTATATAGAAAGCTCTTTTGATGCAAACCACAGGCCCCTTCATAGCCAGACTTAGCAAAAGGCCGTAAACACAAGCCAAAGTCCATACTTACTGAACAAATTCTTGGGAGCTAACCGTGTGCTCTTATGTTTTGCTGAACACAAAATGTATTCAAGCAACTACATGTTGAGGAATGCATTTAATGCAGGTAGCTCGGGGTGCAGCTGCACTTCAAGCTGCGGGTTGAGCTCTGGGTGGCTGGAGCCCCAGGCAAGGGGCTGTGAAGTGCGTAACAAAGGGTCCAGGGACATGTGGCGCCAGCCAGGGGATCAGACACTCAGAGACACAGCAGGAGCCGACAACCCTCAGACTTCCCCATGCTTAGGCTGTGAGGGGATAAAAGCAAAGCAGCTCCTTTTTTTGGGGTCCCTCCTCGGAGATGCCAGCTCCAGTTGGTGTTTTGTTAATTAGTTATTGCATCAAGATTAAATTATTTTAAGGATCATCTGAGACTCTGCTAAAGGAAACCTGGGGTCAAGCTGGTGTGAATGTAGCTGGGAAGGGGCTCCAGTCTCAGCTCAGGTGGTACGAGTGTGACAGCCAGGGTGGCTCCTGGATGGTCAGACAGGGATGTTTCCTTTACATACAAGCCTACAGGAACAGCTAACACGGATGTGTCCCACCATTGGCACCATCCCACCATGGCTGCTCCAGGTGATAGGTCAGGTCTTTGGCTAAACTCTCTCATACGTATTTCAGCTGCCTGCAACACCAGGTTTAAACATGTTCTTAACCTTTGCTAAAGCAAGGTCTTCAATCCTTCTGTAAAAGGTGTTGAGGTTATGTTAAGTTTTCTTTTTGGTGGATTCTAACCAGAGGTCTGTTGTGGAAGTGGTCTTTAGGGGGACTTTGGTTAAATACCAAGTTTCTTCAAAGTTCTACATAGATTGTAGTATCAACTTGTTAGTCTGACACTTGCTCATTCTGTTAAAAGGAGGATGCTATCCCAAACAGATTATTGTATACATTACTCTTATAAAGCTTTCACAATTCACGTTAAAAATTGCTTTGAGATATTATTGCAAGAGAAATTGTAAAAATACGTACACATCGAAATGTGTAGTAAACTATACTGTAATGTAACTGTCCTTAAACATTTAAAAAGAAAAAGGAAACGTTATAAAGTGTTGGTAAATTTTTTGGATGCTGTTTATGTTTGAACTTTTCTCTGTTTTCCTGTAGAAACTTCCGTATCCTCTTCCTGTGTCCCTACAAAGTTTTGTACAATGCAGAACAAGAAATGCTACAGGGATTGTGCTCCACCTTTCTCCTTCCTGCTGGGATATCCTTTCTGTAGAGAAATGTAAAGTATGTAATATTCAAGTAAAAATGTTATATTATTCTTTATCTCAGTAATTTTCTGTAATCTACAACATATCAAGCTGAGTGGCAGAAGTGCACCGCTATTTTTACGTTTTTATGACATATAAGTTTGTCAGCCAAAGGTAGCTAAAATCTATTAGAAAGTTTCTTGTTTTCCAGAGTCTTATCAAGGGTTCATGTCTAAGCCAAACAAGACAAGGGTGGGTTGGGTTTTTCTCTTCATTGTTTCAACTGAATTAACAGGAAGGTGGGAGTGCTTTACCTGTCTGACACTGGAGCAATATTCATTAGCTTCCACTTTTCACTTGTCTGTCTGTCCAGACTCTGTCTGCATCCTTGTGGGAATTGTAGGGGAATTTCCTAACTCCCTGTAATAAATAAGGAAATTAGTAAAGGCTTTTGATCCAAGTTCCAGTTTTAATTCATTCTTAAAGTTAATACTTACAATAAAATAAAGGAACAGGACTTTAGAAGCATAGGCAATGCTAATGGACCATGTTCCTGAGCAATCAGTGTAGGCTTTAACCATTGTACTCTTCCTCTGTATGTTGGAAGCCTGTTTTATAACCCCACACAAATATAAATGCAGATGTATATATTTATGTTTCTCATTTGGATCATTTAGCAGTTATTCCCTAGCAAGAGCAATAAGGCATGATGCTGGTTACGATGGAGGAGAATTATTCCATCATCTGGTAGACAGGGAAGATCAGAAAACAAACATTTTAACTGAAGTTCATGTACGCAGAATAATAAATAATCCATAGGGCTACCAAGCTAAAAACAATGTAAAAAGGCAGAAACTTTAAGAAATATGCAGATGTTTCAGACAATTTGTTGAAACACATAGCAAATAGTAAGTAGTTGGTTTAAAATTTACTTTTAAAATAATACAGAACAAAACTCCTACCTCTGCATGGATAAGATCTGCTGAGTTAAGTTCCCTATAGTTATCAGTCTTTTATTTTCCCTCTACCTTTTCTGATAATGTATATATTTTATTGGGGTGATTATCTTTCTTTTTGTGCTAAATAGAAAAAGCAAACAGAATAAAATGAAGTGTTTTGACTTGCAGGAAATAATTAGCATGAAGAGCAAAATAACAATGTAGCCAGCAAAATTCATGATTTCAAGTTTGTGTCCTCACTGATTACCAAAATGATTAAGAAGTATACATCAATTTAACATTTATTTTATTTATCATACCTATTTATATTATAATGTTCCTGCCTGGCCTTTACTTCTATAAAAATTATGTCTTTAATAATAAGTAATTTAGCACAAGGATAATATCTGGCAAGGAATGGTCCCTAAAAAACCCCTTGTGTTTAAAATTGATACAATGACACTGTAAATTAGCGAGTGGGTTTTTTTCTAATCAAATCTCAAGAGCGCAGTTAGCAGTGGGAAGTATAGTTTTGCATGTGGCAAGTATTTATGACTGTGTTAGAGCATTCTGCTTCAGTGGTTAATGGATTTGATTCCAACTCCTGTTCTGCTCAGGCTCCCTCATGTCTAAATCAACAGATCGCTACTGAAATCATTGGTGTTACTCTGAATTTTCTTTGGGCTAATTACAATTTCAGAGTCCTGTTGATGTTTCAGAAATAAATATTGGCTTCCCAATCCCAGAGACGGAAATAACTTAAACCCATTTTTTGGAAAGGATGAGTCTTTTCTGAACACACACCTTGCAAGCGCAAGTTAGAGAACCAATGTGTGTGTGACTGTAGATTTGCACACTTTGATGAGTTTGAATAGCATCTGTCAGCTCTCCCTGATAGCAGGTAACCCAGACTTCCCATTTCAGCCAAATTGACAGAAATGGTCGCAATGGTCCAACCAACATTAGATTCATAGAAGCATAGAGTAGTTTGGGTTGGAAGGAACCTTAAAGATCAGCTAGTTCCAACCCATCTGCCATGGGCAGGGACACCTCCCACTAGACCAGGTTGCTCGAAGCCCCATCCAACCTGGCCTTGAACTTCCAGAGATGCATCCACAGCTTCTCCAGGCAACCTGTTCCAGTGCCTCACCACCCTCACAGTAAAGAATTTTTCCTAACATCTAATCTAAACCTACTCTCACTTTGAAGCTATTCCCCCTATTCCTGTCGCTACAGTTCCTGACCTAAGAGTCCCTCTCCAGCTTCCCCATCAGATACAGTGACCAATAAACAGCTGGACTAGAAGGCAGTCTGGGAAAATCTGCCTCTTGGACCCAACTCTGCTGCCAAATGGTAGAGAACTCAAAGTACTTAGAACATGGAGACTCGTTGGTCTGTATCTCATTTCCCTATTAAATACTGGAAGGTTGCTATGAGGTCTCCACTCAGTCTTCTCTTGTCCAGACTGCACAGCCCCAAATTCCTCAGCCTTTCTTGATAGGGAAGCTGTTCAGTCCCCTCATCATCTTTGTTCCTTCCTCTGGACTTTCTCCAGCAATATCCTTCTTATGTTGGGGGCACAGAGCTGGGTGCAGTATTCCAGATGAGTTCCTTGCCACATATTAGCCTTGTGCTAAATTACTTATTATTAAAGACGTAATTTTGATAGGAGTAAAGGCCAGGTAAGAGCATTTTAATATAAATAGGTATGATAACTAAAATAAATGTTAAATTGATATATACTTCTTAAACATTTTGGTGATCAGTTACACTTCTGATCAGCTTTATTAGATGAGACAGATAAGACCTGGGCTCCATGGAAGTAGACAGGGGCTGCTCTAGTGAAAGACTTACTAAAGAACAGTGTCTTGAATGTTTAATAGCTACTTCAGAGCCTGCATTTTCAGGTATGTTTGTTTGTTTAAACCTCATTATAAGCAATTCCAAACAATTATTTCTTCACCCCAGAAAAACTGTTTTGTAATTTGATTCAATTTAAAAAAAAAAAAAAAGGTGGGTGTTTCTATGAGGAGTTTATTGAGGTAAAGACACAAAGAAAAGATGAGTGCTCTGTGTAATTCTGAAAACAGTGAAGTCAGAATCACGACTTGCATCTCCTGTGGGAGGTATCCAAGTTGGGCATTTACCATGTTGCTGATTGAGTTTCCTTCCTCTTCCCTGTGCTTCCCCAATTAGCATGGTCAACAAGACCTCCATGCACTCAAGTGCCACATCATTCAATCATGGCTCTAAGTCATATTTAGAGCAGGGCTGCATCTGCCCCTCCAAGTTCCACAGTCTTCACTTCCACTTGTCTCCCACAGCAAAAACCTTCCTTTGGCGCCTGATACTTTCCCTACTTGAGCAGAACAGCTGCCAAGGGAGTTTATGTTTGTGAAAAAACAAAAATGAGTCACAGGCAGAAGGTTAATTTAATAATCTAGAAACAGATGCCCTCGAGGATGTGTGGTATAGAAGAGGAAACAGCAGCTTCTATGATGCCTGTCTTTCTTCCAGCAAGAATCACCTCTGTCTTTCCTCACTGCAGCCTTGCCAGCTACTTTTAAGGTACGACTGCTAGCTTAGAGATGTCTAGGCACAAAGCAAATCTGGAATTGTAGTATTTTGGTCCTTATTAATGAGTTTTTCTTCTGACGAGACTGCTTAATTTCCATGGAACTGTATGGAAATAGAGGTGGTATCTTTTTTCCCAGATGCTTGTTGTTTCATCACCTCTCTTCGAAGTTCTGTGTAACAGTTGAGTGGGGTGAAACAGGAAACTTCCTGGCAAGGGTTCCAGGAAGTGATGAACAGTTATTGATAATGGTCCTTTGCTTCGGGAAGGGAGAAATACTTAGCTGTTTTAAGATCTTTGCCGAATTGTGAGAGTATTTTATATCTTTCAGGGAATATTGTCTTGCAGTGATTTGCATTGTCAGCCTTCTCAGGTCTGGAGAAAAAGGGAGGTCATCTGTCTGGAAAACATCTGTTTGAGAAGGTGGAGCCCCAGATGTTGAAGCTAAGGCTTCTGGCATTATCTGTCTGGGTTTTTTCCCTGTGAAATTGCTTAGAAAGGGGTAGGCAAACTCTGCAGGTAAGATATCAATCACCCTGTCACTCTGTAACAGGTATTTGCTATTTGAGTGACTTCAAGCAAGACTTACACTGAGTCATCTGTCTGGAGATGACAAGGAGTCATCTGTCTGTGACATGAGGATGGGATTCTTCCAGGGTATAGAAGAGAAAAAATAACAAAGATGGAAAGGAGACAAAAGACATTTCATCTAGTATCACCAGCTTCCTCGAATGCAGAATGGAGGGCTGTAAAGTGAACAGCACATGTGAGAAGAGAAAAGAGAAGAGAAGAGAAGAGAAGAGAAGAGAAGAGAAGAGAAGAGAAGAGAAGAGAAGAGAAGAGAAGAGAAGAGAAGAAGACAAGACAAGGGATTTAAACCATGTTCAGTTTTATGTAAGAGTTTACGCTACCTATACAAATATCCTCATTTAGGAGTTATACCCTCAAATATTTGTGAACTTATACACCCAGTGGATATTCTATATGTTCGCTAACATTAATGCTTATATACAGGGTTGTTCTGTACTGATTACGCTACTGTATGAGATTACAGTGCATTACTGGGTCCAACATTAGATGTTGCAGAAAATTATTGGTCTGTGAGATAAGAACTGAAGAAATTTTAGAAGTGTCTGCTTTGGGTGGTCACCATTGCTTAAGAAGTTTCATAAAGACCTTGTGCTGATGTCCTAATTTTAAAAGTTTGGGCTTGTTTGGGGTTTTTTGTCAATGGCACTAATGAAATTTCTGCAAATAAAATTATAACTTGTCACTTTTTTTTCCCCCCGATATTTTGGCAGTTGGCATCTTGCATATTGTAAGCCAAATGAATTTGAAGAATTAGAATCTGTACCTGTGTGCACAACATCTTACATGTCTTGAAATCATGAAGAAGAAAATCAACCAAACCTGTTTTCTATCAGATACACACTTGGGATTTTTGAGTGAGCCTGCATTTTGAACATCAAAATTCACCGAGAATGAGGATTAATTTCCTAGAGGGAATAAGGATTGTAGCTGTTTGTGCTAAGTTTTCAACAGATACAGATGAAGCCTCTAACCCCACAGCTTTTCAGGTGTGGCTTTCACGATGTTCTTCCTCAAAATAGCGAGAAAAAAAACCCCCAGTTTGTGTTATTTATATTAAATTGATTAACTTATGGAACTTACTGGGATGAATTTTTTTTTTAGGAGTTTAGTTGTACACCCTTTCTAAACCTTTCAGCCTGGAAACAACCCACACACTGCAAAGGAGTGTATGTGCCGTTACTGTCTGGAAACTTCAAACTAGCCTTGGTCTCTGATTTATAGAAAACAAACAAACATCCTTTTAAGTAGCATGCTGATCAGCTGCAGAAATTATTTACTACAGCCTGTTTAGGGTCAGAATTTAGGAAATTCCTGATGAAGATAACACATCATCTCTTGAAGTGTCATCTCTCCAACTTTTTTTTCAGCTGATGCAGAGACTACCTTTTCCTAGATAAGATTATTTTATTTGCTCTCTTCAAGTCCTGGCAGCATTTATTTGGCTTCTCCAAATCCTCACTCACTTTGTTCTTTTCACAAAACATTTTTTGGTTTTTTTTTTTTTAGGCCTATGATGCTGTATTTTCACCTTATTTTTCACTTTTCCAAGTAAGTTGTTTCCATATTTTGAGGATATGTAACAAAAATCTGGCTTTCTTTACCAAAAAAAAAAAAAAAGGATTTACAGGTCTGGATTTTATTTTATATTCACATTTAGATTTTTTCACATCTGTTTCTTTTTTTGCAAGCATTCTGAGGGAACCACTTTGCTTGAATTTTTTTTCATTATAAAAGACCTCAAATTCTGTTCCTATGGCTTTTAAATATTTTCATGTTCAGTTATCTGCAAAACAAAATTAGTCTTCGACTCAATATTGTTTCAAAATAAAAAAGACTATGGTTTTAGGAGGCAGACAGGAAGTTATGCCCTTTTGACCCAAAGAACTAAGAGGAAGGTTGGGAGGAAGATGATAAAGAAAAAGAAAAGGAGAATACAATTTGTATGCCCTGGTCATAGATGTTAAAAGTTTTAAATCATCCCAGTAGGAGGTACTTGGGGAGCAATCCCAGGCAGAATGTGGAAACATGTTGTAGTGCACCAGACTGTATTGACTTTTTCTCCTTGTCCCCGGGATCTTTGGATATAGCTGTTCCCAGACATCTCACAGCAGACTGGGTTTTTGTGATCCTTTCAACGGGTTATGTGCGGAATTAGTGTTTATGAGGAGAAAATGTTCCTGCATAGTTTTGTCAATCTAGGAAGTGCACATTACTGTGGAAGTGGAAGTGTCAGCTATGCAAATACTTGGGATCATGGCTTCTTTTCTGTACCTTTGTTTTTTCTCTTTCTTATTTCATACTATTTTTTTTCCTTTTTTATTTTTTTCTATATTCTTCTCTGGCTTGCAGGTTTTTATCTTTCGTTTTTAATCTGTTTTCCCTAAACTATTTATATTTATGCTTTTTTATATCCCCCAGCCCTCCTCATAACCTGCCAGTGCCTATGGGAAAGGAAAATGGGGTAAAGCTTATCTTTTTCCATTCTGCAGATGAGAATCCAGAGGTTGCACACAGAGAGATCCAGAGAGATAGGGGAAGGAGTGCTCTTGCTAAAGGAGTCTTCTTTACTTCCTCTCTTCTGCAAGAGCTTGTCCTTAGAGAGTCTGGGGGACTCAGGATAGGAAAAGGCTCTGAAATTCTTGCCAGAAATAGGAAACAGGTAACTTGATCCTCCTTTTATCCCACAGAAACCTGAGGAGGAATGGGTGTGCCCAGTGTGACAGCAAGGCAAGAAATTAGAAACAGTCCCGTGAATGAGGAGAATAAAAGAGAAGAATGGACAGAGATGCCAGGACCGCACATTTTACATCTCCTTGGCATGTAGAAGGACAGGGAAAGGCAAAGAATTGCACTGACCCCCTGTTGCATCAGCCAAAATGTACAGCTGGACGGTGAGATAAATTACTCCCACAACCAAGCAGATGAGTCTCACTGTCAGTGTGTCCCGGTGCTCCTCCTGGCCTGGGGCAGCTGAATGCAGAGTCCTCCTGAGACCTCAGATCAGGCAGAAGGGTCTAGCTAGTAAAGCAAAGTGACAAATGTATATGGACATTTCTCATAAACCTAGCAATATTTTCGATGTCTATGTCATGACATTTTATGCCCTGCCATAAATACGTGTCAAACACCTTGTACAAGCAAATCATTAGCTGCTGCAGAGTGAAAAACTTGTCTTTAATTAAAATTTATTCCACACATCCTGGACATTTGAATTTGTGACCCTTACATTTATTAAAACAAACTTTCTTACATCTGTTGGGTTGAAGTGTTATTGGAGCTTATGTTTTCAGGCACTTACACCAGGCAAATCTGAGCTTAATAAATGTCTGAAGACTGATGAAATTGTGATAGAGAAGAATTTGGTCCAGTCTCTTCAGAATCAGGAGATCTATAGGTGGATGTAATAGCCCTACTTCATATTTGCAGGGGTAGATGCACGTGAGTTTCTGTTAAATTCAATTACTTCATTGTTTTTATAATATTTGACAACTTGTCCTCTTTATATCTTATATCTTTCCAGTACATCTAACAATGAATACAATGTAAAGCTGCTGATAAGCTGAATTGCATGTTTCCACTTAAATGTGCATTCCTTGTTGGATTTTTTTGTTATTTTTCTTTAGAAATGTCCCAATATTTTGCCTACCACATTTCCAGTATACCTGTACTTAATGCTCTTTCATTTCCTTTGTCTAGCACAAGATGCTGTTATTCCACAAAGTCCCAGGGAAAGTAGGAAAAAAAAAAAAAGAGAAAAATGTTGATTTACGAAGTAAATCTGCTCAGTGTTTTATCCCAGCATCCTGTCCTCCTACTGCTTTTCATACGACCTTTTGTGCTGCACAGAATTCATTACTATTGTAAAAACCATGGTTATGCTTCTCACAAAATTTCGAGAAATCCGTGCCCTGTTTTAAAGTAGATGGAATTCACAAATTACAAACCATGCTCTCTTTGAAATCCTTTTCATTCAGTAGCAACTCTGGAAGTTTGCTAATTAGGCCCACTAAACCAAAACACCACGGCAATAGCACTGTGCAGAAGGACAGGAGAAGACATCATTATCACTCTATTATTTACCGTTTCACTGCAAGACAGCACAGGAACCCTACTCAGGTCACAACTACATTGTGTCAGGTGCTGTACACAACAAAGAGCAGTTCCTGCTTCAGGAAACGTGAAATTTGTGAATATATTTATAGGCAGGTTTGTGGCACCCTGGTAACTCCTTTCATGGTTACCTGGACAAATAAATGCTAGTGTAGGAATCCAGAAATGTTTGCTGCAGGATACAAACACCTGTGGTTTTCTCGGGGCTCAAGCCCAGTACAGTTTCACCTCCATGGAAGAGTAATAGCACCTTAGTGTAAACAGAGTAGAATAAGACCCAAGACACTTTGTGTTCTTTATATGAAAGGCCTTCCAAAGAGGCATAATTATGTAGGAATCTTTGTAATATGCCTGGGTCAATGCTAGTGTTAGCCAGTACTTATTCTGTGGGGCAGATGTATTGCTGCTGTTTGCAGCCCTGACCCGACGGTCTGTAATGAATCAATCTTCAGAAGAACTAGACTAACGTGTATCTGTCTCAGCTTTCTTAATTGCAGACCACAAACACTGATAGAACCTAAAATGTTTGTTCAGTGTAGATTGAGCAGAGAAACAAAGGAGCACATTGAATGTGCCCTTTGGGGAGCACCTTCAGCTCCTTTTAAGGAGGCAAAGCCTACATTTGGCACCAGAAATTCAGACTGTGTACAAAAGCAACAAGTACTAATAATTGGCTCCTTAAAAATAATTTAAATTAATACAAAATAATCAGATTTGTGGGTGCTAAAATTTGGGAGTGCATTTAGCATCTCTGGATGTGCTGGCTTGACCATCCACCACGAATACGAGCAGCAGGTGAGACACTGCCATCTCCCTTGTCCCATCCTAGAGGGGACAGGTCCTTTGCTTGCTGAAATGACCCCAGAGCTGCAAACGCTGACATCAAAGACACACCGAGTTATCCTGTCCCCAGTGTCCCTTCCTGCACCCCCAGCTCCCGCAAGGAGAGGCTTTCAGGAAGAGCCATCCCAACTGACTGGCCAACAGAGGAGAACCTGCAATCTGAACCAGCAGCCTATGGTCACATTGCTGTCATGAGGTCTCTTTGTGCAGACAGGCAGGAATGTGATCCCACTCCTCCAGAGAACAGGGCGAGAAGAGCCCTGTGGGCTGGGTTGGGACAGGGCTGCTGCTTCCCTCTGCTTGGACATGCAGCTGGTGTGCTTCTCTCAGCACCTCAGCTCTTCTTGGTGCAAATGGCACCTTCCACTGGAAGTAAAAAGTCACTTTCTAGCTCTGATGGAGCCAGTGCAAAGCCCAACGTGACTAAAGGGCTCAGGAGCCAGCAGGAAAGTCCAACTGCCGGTGTTAGCGTGGGCTTTGTCCAAGAGCTCTCCATCCCAAAGAAGGCACATCCATGGTTTCCCCAAGGCAGGGTTGGCTGTGGAATGGGGCATCAAGGCCTTCACCATTCCTGGGCTGAAATGCTGCTGACAGAGAGGCAGGCAGTGGAAAGTGTGCTGCCTTGTTGGGAATGAGATGTGCTTGGAGCTGAGGTTGCTCATGGTTTTGCCTGGCATCCAGCTTGGGCACATATTTTGGGTATGGAGATGCATCTCTGGCCACCTGCCCTTTTTCCTGTGATTTCCACATGGGGAACATTGAAGGCCTTTCTAAGAGTCCTTGGAGCAGTTGTTTAAGGGCAGTGCCAGCAGCTGTGGGGAAGCGCCTTGACGGGAGCATTCCACACAAAGCAGGACACCTGGGACAGGATCCTTGCAGCCCTGATGCTCCCATCTGTGCCAGCCACCAGCACTAGCCACTATGGGGGCCCCTCATGCCGCAGCAAAGCTGGAAGCTGAAGGCAGGAATTCCTGACTTGGCTGTCCTGAATCCAAAAATCTGAGATTTAGAATGAAAAAAAGAAATAAATAAAAAAGCAGTTAGCTCTTCTCAATTGAATTAATAATTAATGCATTTTCCAGGCTTGTCTCATCTGCCAGAGAACAGGAAGCAATGCCCCTGAAAAACTTCAATTTTCATGTGTTGCCTTGGCCCGTGAGGGTCACAGAAACAGCCTTCCACCTGGGATAATCCAGGGCTGCTCATCCTGTGCAAACACAAGCAGCCAGCTCCCCTGTGTCCCTCTCCAGTGCCTGGGATCAATAGGCATCACTCTGGAGAAGGCTTTAAAGGGTTACCAGGCTGTGAGAGGGAAGGGTGGGGAGCGGAAGGAGCAGGAAGGCGCGGGGGAACCGCAGTTCTCTTACAATCATCAGATCAAGTCACAGGGTGGAGGAGGATTTTCCAGATCCTCTGACCTTAAGGTTGGGGAGTGAAAGGAAGAGGAAGCACATTTGCACAGATCCTCTGTCAGAGCTTCCTCAGGGAGGGGCTTGGGCCTTCTGGCCCTTTGCTACATGCAGGGCCATGCACACACATATGCACAGCTAAATAAACACGGGAATGAAGTTCAAAGTAGACCTACGAGAGAAAATATAATCTATGGGAACCTGTGATTAACCCTTGTGTTCACCAGCCCCTCATATCTTAAGCATTAAGTGTGTAACCAGCCATAAAAGAAGAGTTTTGCTGGGTAGGGGGACTACTTTGCAGTCCTATAGCACTTCCTAAGATCTTACAAACACAGTATGAGCCATTAAACCTGATTATGCCTTTGTGCAGGAACTTTAACAGACTCAGAAAAGCAGGGAAACTGAGGCATAAAGCATAAATTAACAGCTGAGATCACTTGGAAATCCTGTGGTAGAGTTGGACAGGTGGCAGAGACCCCATAGTTCCCCATCACTTACTTTGTGCCTGATTCTATGCCTATTGAAAACACCAGGAGATTTTTTTATTGACTTTAATATCTTTTGGCTTAACCTCTTCTGCCACAAAGATATCCTCATTTGTATTTTATAGGGCACCTGTCCTGCAGAACAGATATCTGAATCCTCAGCATAAGTTTCTGAGACAGTAAGACATACTAGAAATAGACATGAGAGAATTTTTTTTTTTCTCAAAAAATAAGCATCAAAAATAGGAATTCAAAGGTTTGTTAATGGTAGAACCAAATCTCTCCTATGTTTTTCTTCTTTTTCTCCTCTTGGTCATGTTTTTTGTCCCCCTCTTCATTTTGTTTTCAAGCTACAGGAAGTTTTAGTATGGACCATTTTAGATTGGACACAGGATTCAGTGGGTGAGACCTTCCCTTCAGCAGATTTCAAAGAATGTTATCACTGTAAAGATGAACTCAGAGCTGTAAAATTGACCAGTAGTTTATGTTTCCTAATCCTGAATAATTCCTCTCCTGAAGAACATTAAAAATAATAACCTAGCATGCAAGAAATTAATCTTCTTACAGTGGCAGATGAACTGTCCAAAGTGTCAAATTCAGTAAGACCTCTTTTCACAAGCATTTTTTTCTGTTACATACATCATAATTGTGTGTGAGTGTCTGCAGCAGTGTCGTCCACTGGTAAGTGAGCCAGCTGAAGGTAGCTGAAACTTTTTCTGGAGTCACTAAGCTAATTTGCCAAGGGTAAGCAGCCGTGTTGGCATCTCCATTGGCTCTGTGGCTGGATTTTTATCTCAATGGGAAGGCAGTTCAGTCTCCTTCACTGTTAGTCTGATCACTTCTCAGTGTTTGCTCATTGTTTATCAGTCTTTTTATGGCACATCTAAGCCATTTTTTCCTATCCACCTGTACTCCTACATCTCTTTCTTTTATTGCTTCTATGATGCCAATACAAGGAAATAATAAAACTCTTCTAGTGACCACATATTTTCTTCTTTTGGCACTAAGTGATGCTTACACAGCATTCTGTTCACCATAACAGGGGAGAAACAGACCCTTTAAAAAGTGCTTTACAAACTCTTCAATCTGTCATTTTTATATCCAAGAACCACTGGTTCTGACAAATGAGCCAACACATCTGAACATCGGTACATTCTGTATTTTTGACGTTTCTTTTCTTCCAATCATCAGCTTTGATTTAGACTATGTATTTCTTCCTCTTTCTTTTGAGTGCTTTACTCCTGTGAAAAAGATAATGCTATTTATTGATTATTACCTTCTGGAAGTCTAAATTTTATTCCTACAAGCTAACAAAGATGGCAATAGACCATTTGTGATTACACATCATCTCTGCCCATTAGAAAAAAATGCACAATTTGCAGAGATAAAGGGACCTAGACAGATGGAGAGCATTGAATACAATTGCCTTTCTGGTTTACAACTAAAAGGGCTCTGCCATCAGGAGGTCTGCAGGTAGTGAAACCCAGGTGCCAGACATCCTGCTCACTGCTGGATTTCTATGAGCCATTGTGTAGATACAGCACTTGAAACACTGGTGACTGGCCTCTTCCAGGTCATCTCCATCCAGCCCCATCCTGCAGAAAGCCTCCAGGGTGTTCAGTACAGGTCGTCTTCAGGAGGCTCCAGGGTGAGGAAAAATGGCAGGAATTGGCTATCTTAGACTGAAATCAATGCATGAGTGGCAACATTCCCTCAATCTTTCTGGAATGTGCAGCACAAAAAGTCAGCCTTATCTCCCAATTCTTGATCATGCCTGTTGTCACTTGATGCCATCTTGGTAAATGTTGTACATATGACCTAAGTATCTACCGAGTGTTGACCTGCTTAGACTCCTGGATGCTTTTGAATAACCCAAATATTCAAGACAGCGAAAACTTCCTGTTCACTCTGTAGCTTCTGAGAAAATTGCAACCCTAAAATAACCTGGACTTCTGGACACAGTGTCAGAACATCTTTAGCCCCAGCAATTCATCCAGTAGTTGAAATTTTTTGGAGGTGTACCTTACTTGTACACTGGTAAAAAAGCTCCCTTCAATCCTTCCTGACAAGGTCACTCCTTTCTGTCTGTGACAGCACCTGTCTTTAAGATTTGCATCCTCTTGGAGTGCTGACATTACTACCAATAGGAGGAAAGAGCCAGGGCTAGATTAAACCATACCCCTTACTACATCAGAGACAGGAACAACTGCAGGGTTTGCAGGAGGAAACCAAAGGCAAATCTAATTTCTTCAACTTAGCATTTCTTTAGTAGCATTTTAGGCATATAACAGGGAATTTCAAGCAGTGATACCTCACTGCATATTCCAAAGTTCAGTCCTGTGGGTGAGGGGAGGAGGAGGAGGACAGAGAGTCTTTTTTTTCTGGAGGTGGGTATTCTGACTGCCTTATCCTGGGGAGGCTTTCCTGAGCCTGATGTCACAGGCTCTCCCATCAGCAGCCTCTGAATGATGCTGGTGACAGCTTCCTCTCCCATCTCCAGACTCACCTGGAATTGGGCAGAGCTGGATGGGGCTCCCACAGGAGGACTTTGTGATGTGAAGGATCTATTGTGAAAACTGAAAACCTAAGTTTTTAAAAGCAAAGCTAAAAGGAGCTTGGTGCTTCCTCCCCAAGGACAGGAAGAAAAGCTTCCAACTTGTCAGTCATGTGTTTTTGCTCTGCCTTGTGTGGACAGAGTAGTCATACTTGTCTTCTTTCAAGGCTCCCAAGAGAGGCCAAAACTAAGTTACAACAGATTTTTGCATTTCAGGAAGGACGTATGGTCTTTCAAGGAAAAGAATAAACAGTGCTGCTGTTCACATCTTGAGCTCCCACTGGAGCAACATGGCAATGTCTTTTCATAAACCAACCTCTCTTTACTTACTAACTGAACCAGTGCTCTCATAGGAAGTCAGACAGCTTGTGCATTGGGCTCTGTGAAGCTTGCATCTTGTCACCTGCAGAAAGTACTCCACTGGATTTGGTCATGGTCCTATGCATGGGGTCCTTTACTTTCTGCCAGTTAATGAGGCTTTTAATACTCTCCAGGCAGAAATTTGAGGCAAAATCCCATATCGCATTTTAGAAATTATTTGTTTGCCACTCCAGGGTCAGATGTCTGCACTAGCTGAGCATTTTTAGTTACGAAAAGTCGTGGCCATGGCTTAGAGGGATTGTGTTCTTAAATAATTTGCAAAAAAACTAGTATGGAATTGAAATGTTTTTGAAATGTTTTTGAAATGTTTTCTGTTCTCCACTTGATTCCCATATATCTGTCTCAGAAGGGTAAAGAGCAATCTTTTAATAGTGAGGTCAAAATCTAATAGTATGGTCAAATCTTCTAGTAGTCCAAGCTCTGTAATAGTGGTGTACAATCAATTATAGCTATCAATCTGGAAATCTGAGATAAGCCTTAAAATTCATTTGGGCATAATTTCTGAGAGGAAGAGGTAATTGTCTGAGGAAATCCCTCTGTGTGAATCCTCATTACTCCTAAATTTTCTGCTCTTCTTATAAAAAAGTATTGTGACCCAGACTTGGCTACAATTTTCATTTTCAAATTTTCATGCCTTGTAGAACACCTGGCTAGCTGCTGACTTCTCAGGAGTGGGTTGAAGCATTTAAAGCTGCTCCTGATGAAGTAGCAGTGCCTGGCACCCATGTCAGAGGGTAGAAGTGGCTGGAGGGGTGCCAGCAGGAGTGCAGAGGAGGGACACAGGCCAGCATCACTGCTCGGGCACACTGCTGAGTGTGCACTCGCACTGGGGCAGGAGAAGGCAGCAACAGCCCCAAACTGGGAGTGTGCTGGCAGACTGCCTTCCTGCCCAGCTGCAGGAAAGGTGGATGTGATTAAGAAAACTGTCCTGCCCATTAAATGCACTGGTACAGCAATTGCAGAGTGAAGGTCAGCCTGAGCCACAACTGTGGGACACTTGGATGTCATGAATTTATTTACCTCATCACAGGAGTGGAGGCTAGTGTTAAAATTTGCAGTGTACTGGTCTCTGCAAACAGTATGTTTCCTAGTTTGTGATTTCCATTAAAAAGATCTTTCATCCTCTTATTGCTTGGTTGTTTGTTGGTGTGGATTTTTTTACCAGACGAGAACACCTGTACACTGGCATTGGAAAGGAGAGGGAATTATCCTGTAGCAGGAGCCAATAATGAATGAATTGATCAATTTTTCTTTTGGAGAGGAGGGAACAGAGGGTAGGCAGACATGGGTGGGAGGAAGTGCTAAATGTTCAATTAATCAAATGAACTAGCAGGTTCAACTTTGGGGAGTGCTTTATATGATATATTACCATGCAATTAAATGGCAGTATGGTGTCTTTTGGGTTACATCAAATTCAATTTTATTTCCTGTAAGCTGTCGTGATGAAAATGAAGGCAAAAGCTGATTCTGTTGATCTCTTTTGCTCTAACCTACTGGACAGCTCCTCAGTGGACAAATGACTGTTTTCCTTAGGTTAGCTATATATGAATATAATCTAAACTTAAAACACTGTGAGGTAATGACTTGCTCATGTAAATGGCTTCACTGCATGCCTTTGGGACATATTTAGGATGTCATCTGATTGAATGCACGATGTGTATAGCTTAGTATGTGATGATAAATTTTTGTTGCTCTTTTTGTTCTTCTTTCCTTTCACTATTGCCAAAATCCATGATGATGACTACTTTTTTTCCAAATGCAGAAATGAGTCACTTTTTAAAGTGGTTGAAAACCAAAGATTGGGGTGTGGGGGGTGGAAATTAGTGCTGCAAGTTTAAACATGTTCATTCTGCCACTTTGTATCAGTCTTCAGTCACTAACACGCCCTTCATCTAAGGACTGAATCTTGCAATCACATTCCCCTAAAGCGTAAGCGATTAATATGGTTGTGTGAATGAGGGGGCTTAAACCAACATAGGAATGCATTGCAAAGTAGGGATGTACCTAAGTACGTTCTTAAATGCTCACGGCTGTAATGAAAGTCGTGATTGTTGGCCAGGTACCACAGCGCTGAAGTGTTAGTATTTCATATTCCTCTCATTATAAGAAACTCCAGTGGGTTCACTAGCCTTAAATTACACAAAGTGAGTAATTCTTCAGTTCTTGCAGCACCTGCAGTTCCTGTTACCACCACCGTCAGTCTGGACAGGAGCGTAACCTGGAGGAGGGAAGGAGCGCAGCCGGCCAGGGCCGGGCTGAGAGGGAGAGCTAGGACAGGCACTACCCGAGATACACCGAGACCATGTTAGCTCCTACTTACTGATGCTAATTTGTAATTTTCATGAGCGCTGTGATCAAATAAATTTACAAAAACATAATCCAGATTGCTGGGGCAGAGGAACACTGAACACAGGGCTGTTCAAACATCCTGTGTATTATTGGCCCAGAGCCATTGCCAGCTGCAACATTTTTCTGTTAGAGAGATGAAATTGCTGCTCCTGAATGCACACAAATATTTAAACAACCAACACAATATAAAGTAATGGATATAAGGATGTAGAAGTAAATCAGCCTTTTGGCAATATATCTTGACAGGAGAGCAACAACCTAGTAAATCCCATCTAGCTTTTGGCAGAGCCTTAGCCCTAACACTGGCCTCTAAAAATACATTTGTTTATAGACTTGATAGCAATCCCAACATCTTGGGTCTTGGTTTTCCTTTCACCAAGTTATTACTAATACAGCACATTTGACGTGACTGTTCCACTTCATCTGAGACCTGCAAAATAAATATTCTCTTTCATTTACATTGAGTAATAACTATAAATAATTTGCATTTACAGCACCTTCTCTTGAAAACCGAAAGCACTTCATAAGTAGGAGGATCAGAGCCCCTTAATACTTCTGAGAGGCAGTGTATTATTTTCCCTGTTCAAAACTACAGAAGCTACTGTAGAGAAAATGTCACATTTGGTGTTACGGCTGAAAGAGAAAGGCAGAGCCTTGAGGAGATGTCAAACCCCTTGAGTGGTTTTGCCACAAAACCACCCCGCAGTAAATGAGAAAACTGCATGCACCATAAAAAGGGTAGTCACTCTGAATGAAGCCAGTAGCAGTACCTCTGAAATACTAAGCCATTTTAGAGTCAAAGGATTTTTATGAAACCTGTTCATTTGAAGTACTTCCCAAGAGGCATTTTGAGTCAGATTCAACCTGCTAAATGTGGGGGGGAAATGCTAACTCACATTAAGGGAAAGGTCAAAACTGCATGGACTAGCAAATGTGGGAAATAACCAGGCTGTCTACAGCTCAACCCAAGGAATGCTGATAACTGGAGACCTCAGTCCTCCCACTCCGTGTGCCTCAGCAGACTCCTGCTTACTTGATGCTCCTCACAGCGGCAGAGATCTTCTCTCACAAAGGCACTTTATGGCACTGAAGTGTTCAGAAGGCTCCCTCTTCTGCACCGCACGGGTGGAGGGAGCTGGGCTGATACGAAGCCGGGTTTCTGCCGTCTCAGTGCCTTGTGACGGGAACTACAGCAATATGTTGCCTAGTAATGATCTTTCCAGGGACTCAAAAGGCTCTATAAATTTTTAATGCTCCAAATTCGTTTTCTGATAGCCTTAATACAGGTTTATGATTTCAGTCTGTGAAACAAAAGCTAGTGCATGTTCCCAGTTATTAAGGTCCTACATTTTTTTGTTTAATTTTCAGTAGTATCACAATTTTGTGTGAAGCTGCTTTTTTAGCAAGAGATTTGGCAATTTTTATCAATCTCAGCTCACTGTTCTGTGCTGGCCACAACTCAGGGTGATTCAGGTCTCGTACAAATGAGTTTTAGAGTGGGTTTAACTTCTGAGCTCCCTGTGGAGTGACTCCTCCTTACACTGTGGTTAGTGCAGGATAAGGATCAAGCTATTGATATTTACAACTTTTCTTCCCTAGGAACTGTGCACCAGAGTCTACTGCTGTGATATGGGTAGTGAATGTATCCATTCTGCTCCACTTACAGGCATTCATTCCCTGTAATATAATTTATAAGGTAGTTCAACGAAAAGAGGTGTTTTTTTTCTTTTCTTTTTGATCTCTCTTAAAAGCCTATTACTACTTTTAGTTACTGTTGTTTAATTTTTAAGGACAGAAAGCAGACTCGTTGAGCTGCTTAAGTCTCTCGTTAATCACTTCAAGTCAGCATGGTTTGTGTCAGCTGCAAGCCTACTGCAGAAGAGGGCAGCAGAGGCAGGGACTGTGCATCTACCCACGTGTCTCTTTGTGGCATGCTTTTACCCGTGCTTCCCTGGGTTTTTGTCATTTTAGTCTTGCTCCAATTGCATCATGGACACACTGGCACCATAAGACCTGCAGAATCAAGAGTCTTTGCCTCTGCCTATGGCATATCAAGACCCCAGGCCCCCACCAACATGGATCAAGTGAGCAAAGTTAGATGCAGAGCCAGAGAACAGAGTACAAGGTGGGAAAAATGGGCTTGTCTTCACCCTGCCTGGCTGCAGCAAGCTGTGAAGCACGTAAGAACACTGGGAGAGCATTGGTGCTCCTGCCTGCTACACAACTCACTTGTGACAGTTTGCTCTCTGTCACTAACAACCGCTGGTCATCATGGATGAAAACTCCTTCTGCTCCCCAAGGAGGAGCTAGTTTGGATATACTCTGCCATGGACCATAAAATAGTCATAGAGATGGTTGATTTTCTCCTATCTGAAGGACGTAGATAGGGGTGCCCTGTCTGCGGCTTTCTCCCTCCTTTACACTTCTTTCTTCACATTTCTTCCTTTCTCCTGTAAGAAAACTTTACTGAGGAAAGTGTATGTGTTAGACAACTGCTCACTTCTATCAGTGCTTCTTGAAGAGCTCATGATTCCTGGTTATTTATCTGGTTTGTGTAAATGAGAAAGTGGCACTGTAGTTTGAACGGAGAGAACAAAATAAGTAATGGTGTGATGTGTTAGGTAGTTTTTCCTCTTGAGCACATAATGAGGCTGTTTACTGCTGGATCATTGTTTCTTCCTGCAAGCTCTGTTGTAAAACCTCTTGCTGCCACCATCAGGACATCAAAATATAAAATACTTTTTTTTCCTTTTTTTACATTACACAGCATCAAATAAGTCAGTAGAACCAATAAAAATGTCACTGAGACATAAATCTTTTGAATGTACACAACAATATGTACTGGATTGTTGTGTCTCCAGGGAGAAGTCCATAAGGAGAGGTGTGTGTCAGGGGATATGTCTATTATTTGTGCAATGGTCATCTGGTAAATAAAAATCTAATTAAAATAACGTGCATTGCACATATTCATGGACATGAATTAAAGGGACATTTAATTATAACATTGTAAAAATATTAAGATATTTTTGCCTGTACTTCAGTACATGGTGTATGGCTCATTGAACACTGTCTTCTTTCCATGTTGATGCTGACTGCATTCACGAATTATCAGAGAGCTTTTGTGTATAACCTGGAAACCTAAATTCTTAAAACATTCTTTCTGCCACTTCGCAAATTCAGTCTCAATTTTCTATGAGATATTTAACTGTCTAACACCAAATATAGCCAGGAAGTACCACATTGACATGGTATCACTTGGCTAACATCAGGAATTGTTGCTGGAGGCTGGACTGGGCAGAGTGTCAGGAGATGGAAATGGTCTCCTTCTAATGTAATGTATATTAGCAGAGAATTTGGTATTCTCTGTAGAGATTTGTGTAGTAGCTTTGTGTAGTCCAAACAAAGAATCACTAACACAACAATGCATAATAAAGGCATTGCAGAGTTCATTGCAATGCAACACTCCAGACAGCTTTTGCAGCCAAGGATGTGGAACAGCATCTGCTCTACCGTCCCATCTGCAGTAAATTTTTGTTTATTCCTATTCACTAATAAATTATATCGCGATCCAGGTGAATATGGTTTGGATGTTTTCACTTAAAATTATATCAGCCTTAAATCAAACTGTCTTCCCTGAAGAAGTTAAGCTACCCTTCTTCAATGTCAGTAGCTCTCTACCTACTGTGCAGTTTCTCCAGTCCACTGCTGTGCTCTTCCTGCTGTGACTAAGGACCCCAAGACCCCCATGGGTGTAAAAGCAAATCAAGTACATAAAGAATTTACAGGCACACTAAAGGTAAGTAGATATTTACTGTCAGCAATTATGTGCATACCTGCATCCTCATTGTCCAATGAAATCACTGATGGTGATGCCCTTGTGACTTTACTGCTTTAATGTGTGTAACCCAGCATGAAAAAAATTGTAGGAACAGCCTTTGCTTTCCTGAATGAACAGGGCCCAGTCTTTGATAGCAAGTTGTTTTGGGACTTGATTGTTCTTATACAGCTGTCTCAAAAAGAACTTTCTGTCATTCCCAATAATTCCTTTAAAAGGAGAGGCAAATTAAAGTGGAAAGCAGTGGGATTACCAGGAGAGTGAAGAGCCATTCCTTATGGTCATTTGTGGGAACAGTTTTGAGAACATATAGGCGTTTCTCCACAGCTCAGTAAAGGGAAGCATTTGGCCCTGCTGGGCTTATAGAAGAGATCACAGGGAAGTCCATGGAGCAAGAGGCATGGGGAAATGAAAAGAGGTGCAGAGTGAGGACAAGCAGTCCTCACAATGCAGTCTTGCATCTCACAGCTGACAATCTCTTGTGGGATGGATGGGGATTTCTTCTGGACTACATTTCTTGAAGTGCTGGGGAAATACTCTTGGTCATCAAGGAGGCTGGAAGAGCAGGAGTATACAGGTTACAGGAGAGCTGGCAGGTTTGAGGTCTAGGTCTGAGACTGGCAGAGGTCTTCGAGTCTTAGGGATGGGGCAGGAATATTCCCGGGTGGGGAACTCCTATAGATGAATTTTAACGTTGGAAGAACTTTATACCAAAGGAGCACAAAGCACCACAGCAACTTCCCAGCCTGCTTAGGGCGTCTGATCCAAATGTGGAATCAAGGCAGGATATCAGCTAGCTATGTGTTACTGCAGACCAGTAAGGACCGTCAGGCTGCTGGGAGGGGGGTGTTGCACAGCTGTGGTCATGCTGAAAATTACTTGTGTTCTGCATGAACATTTACAGACTTTCAGGAAAAATACTTTCAATTATCTGAGTTT
Source organism: Corvus moneduloides (assembly GCF_009650955.1). Taxonomy (NCBI): domain Eukaryota; kingdom Metazoa; phylum Chordata; class Aves; order Passeriformes; family Corvidae; genus Corvus; species Corvus moneduloides. The sequence continues at coordinate 29,202,471 of NC_045479.1, forward strand.
CCATGGAGGTCTGTGGAGGAAGACATGGTCCTTCTAGACCAGCCTCTAAACCACTTAGCATCCATCCAGTTTTATACAGTGCTAACAGCTCAGATTACATCCAGATGGGGAAACGGTGTGGCTGTGCCACTCCTTCAGCCAGTCCTCCCCAGCGTGGAAACATGCTCTGCTCACGCTGCTGGAACAGGTGACTGGCTTTGCTGTGTTGTCACTTGCACCAGCCATGGTCTGTTAAGTAACTAAATGCAGGAGGAGAAGTTTTGTGCGAGGTGGAACTATGAAGGTCCAGTACGGTCTCATGTCTGAATTACCGGGAATCTGAGGAGACATGAACTCTAGCAGATGATTTTCCTCTATTTGAGAAGAAATGGTTCATAATGTTTCTCCTCCATGATGCTAAAGAGGGCAAAATGTCACAGCCTTCCCCTCAGTAGAGGCACTAGTAGGATTTTTCTTCCCTTCCCAGTTATTTATTTTCACTTAATTATACTAAGCATCATTTTTTCAACTCATGGTAGCTGGGTTAAGCATACTTGGTTGTTACTCCCCTGCTTGTGACCAGTCTCAAACCCACTGAGAGTGGTTTCATTTTGTAGGTGTTCACCTCCAAAACAAACAAATAAATCTGTCTGCCTGCACCAGCATAGCATGTGCTAGCCTTCCAGCAAAGAGCTAGAAGAAGCCAAAATTAGAGGAAGGCTGTATTCCTGATATAGCTGAGTAACAAGATCTGTAAGCAGGTATTTGTGACCCTCTAAGGATGCTCTTTGCAGGAAAGGTAGCCAAGTAATCAGAGTACTGGGAGTCTAACTCTCAGCTCTGGAGAACATGGTGGGATCATACTGAGAGTAAGGCTGTGGAAAGCTATTCTCTACACCGAGAGCGATACAGGACAATCTGAAACAAAATTTTAGTGGGAACAACCACTCTTGTTTTGTGCTTTCCAGAACCAGAGGCACAAATGCCTCCTTCTTTTATTAATGTACTGCATATGTGGATGGTTGCCTTTTCTCTCTTTCCACATTTGAGGTATGTTTGTATATTGTATTACAGTTACCTGCAAATGGATTTGATAGGGACAGATTCCAGCCTGGAATATTTAAATGGCCAGACTGGATTGATGTATCTCTTTGTGCAAAGATGAGGTTCTCTTTTTTTTCCATGCAAAAGCACAGAAGGGCAGGGGGGGAAGGCGAAGGGGAATGTGGGAAAGGCATGAAAAATAAGGAAAATGGCACCTGGAAAGGGCAAAGGGAAATGGAAAGCACTCCACACACAAGCCCTCTTTGGCTCATGAATTTAACATGTGTGTAATGTTTCTTATGAGAAGTCATGTGAGCAATTTAAACTAGCCCCTAGGCAAGTCTAATCTGAACAAGCTGCTCTGTGACAAGCTACAAATTGCAGGATTTAATAAAAAGGGTTAGCAGAACAGAGGATAACACAGGAGGGGAAATGCTAGTATAATATCAGAACTAGAAATGAAGTCTCTATTAGCAGATCTTAAAAATACATTACACTGAGGTAGCCAAGGCTGAAAAGGAGATATTGCATCAAAATTCTGCCCAGTTGGGGGTGTACATTGCATAAAGTATCGTGACATTGACTTCCTATCCATGAAGAGTGATACAGTTCTTGTATCTCATTTGCACCCCTGCTGTGTCCTTGTCTTATATTGTGCCACTACCATTAGGTGTCACCACTCCACAGCAGCAGATTTCTGAGGAGATAAACCAGAAACTCACATCTAATATGACAGATGCAGTCTTTCTTTCTTAAGGGCTCCTCTACTCCTACAAAAGAATTTTCCTGGCTAATGAATAGAGCTACTGCAGCAGACAGCAAGAGTGGCACTGGATGAGACTGAGCAGATCCTGAAAGTCCCTGGCATTGCTGGAACAGTTTGGTTTCAGGCTCTTAATATTGAGGTTCAACTTCTGTGTAGGTTCAGCCTCAACACTGCAGAGCAAGACTCCCACCTAGCCTTCAGAATGCCTCGCTTGCCTTGCTCGGGACTCGCTTGGCTGGAATGAGCGGGGTCTGAGCCGTTGCCACTGCACCTGCACGTGGTGCATCTTGGCTTCACATCATCCATGCTCGTCCAACAGACCGAGAGCCTACCTGTGGGTTCACAGCAGCCAAAGTGGCAATGGGGCTAACGTGGCTAGTTGTGTTTCATGAGGAAAACAGAGCTGGAAATGTGTTCTTTCCTCTCTGCCTCATGTACCGTAATCCTCTACACCTTCCCCACGAGAAGAGATTGTACAACAGGGGATCGAACACTGGTAAAACATTTCTCCTGGGACATACAAGCGTAATCTGCTTGGAAAAACAGATTTTGGAAATATCAGAATTATTTGTTAACTGGTCACAATTACAGGGATGGCCAGCAAACCTCACTCAAGTTTTCATGGAGTTAAACAACTCTTTACGCAGACGTTTTCATAATAAACTGTTAACAGTGGCTGAAATGTCTAGTTCAACTAGTTTAGGTCTGTGCAAGCTTGACTTCCAAGCAAATCCTCAAGCAAAGACAGTAAGTTGCTGGCTCCTAGAGCTGCTGTCTGACCCCACTCCTTGAAGAGTGGGAAGGCTCCAGACCCCTGAGCACAGTGGCCAGGGCAAGGCATGAATTGCCAGGCTGCCACCAGCAACATCTTTCCAATTAATTCAATACCTTCAAAAAACCAAGAAATTTTTTTTGAAATTTTTCTCCTGTAACTGATATTTCCTTAGCAACATAAACAAGTGACTGAAGGAGAAAACATGAGTCACAATGTGAAATTAATACTATTTGTAATTTTTGCTGACAGGTGAGCGCTCTGTCACGCTGACTGCAGCTGCCAAGCTCATTTTAGCTGGAGACTGTTCAGACAGACCCATTTCTTGGATGTGACAACCTCTTCTGTACTATTGGGAGAGTAACACTAACTGAGCCAAGTGTGTGGGCCCCATGGTAATAATCTTCTCTTCCTACCTTTCAGCTTTCTCCCATCAGGGGAGAAAGATAGAGGGGTTTCTTTCCTTTCCATGTTCTCTTGCTCTTTAATTAAGTTATATCCAAAGAGGTTGCAGGGACCCTGTGATGCTAGGCCCTGCAACCATATGCCTTCCCCACAAAGCTTTGTAGTCGAAATCACAAGCGAGATGAAGGGGAAACTACTCTCATTTAGCAAAACTTTTGAAACGAGCCACATGAAGAGCCTGTGGCAGAGCCCAGAAGAGCATCACGTTCTCTGAAATCCCAGTCAGTGTCTGAGACAAGATCCACACTGAGCAGACCCCTATCCTTCCAGTCGGACACTACACTTCCCAGTGGGATATATGGCTTGCCAGGGACAAAAATCATATATCTAATTAGAAATACAATCGATTAAGAGGGTCCAAAAGCAGGCTGAACCAATGGCTCACCTCACTCAGTACCTTTGTCCTGTTTAAGGAGAACAGCATAAGATGAAGTATGGAGTGATTTTTACCCCTGCTGTAATCTCCCAGGTTATGGAAACCTGCACTTTATAGATTTCAGGAGCTGGAAGCTGCACCCACTCAGAAGTGTTTTAAAGCACTGTTAGATCTGGATTTCACAACTGTTTAACACTTTTGAATCTGTTTATGGTCCCAGTGTCCACAACATCCTGTGACAATGAGTTTCATAGTTAAAATGGCTGCATTTAACTCAACTGCATGAAAAACTGCTTTCTTTTTCATACCTGCTTGCCAAAAATTCCATTGTGTGCCTCCTAGTTCTCGTTTTATGAGTTCATCTTCCCCAGACCACTTGTGATTTTATAGACATCTATTTTAAAAAAATGTTTAAAAATACATTCCCTGAGCTTTCACTGATGTCTTCACAGAAGTATATAGTTTCATATCAAAGGTTGAAGCTTGCTGTGGCTATTTTCCAGCTACATATTTTAGCAATGAAAGTAAATCTATTCAGCTCAGCCTCTTGCATCATTTTGTGTATTTGTCTGGCAATATTGCTTCCTCCTTTTTAGGGTTTGGCGGGAAGTATTTATTTAAAAGCAAGACTGGATGAATACTTTCTTCATTGGACTGTCTCAGACACTCAAGGATACTCCAGAGATCAACTGGAGGAAAATCGGGGGGGAGGGGGGAATCCTGCTGGATACAGGCAGTGGAAGAAGGGCAAGCACTGCACTTCCCATGAGCTGGACTGATGGCTGGAATATATCACCTGTCAGTGAACACAGGTCTCAAAGGGTGACTAAACTTCCAGCACCTCTTTGTGTGCATGGGGATTCACCTCATGGTTTGAGATTCGCTATCAGCTGCAAATAGGAATGGGGTGCAGTTATATGTTAAATACAAGCTCAAGTCAAAACCAGTGTAGCTGCTTACTTCTAATAAATTTTGGGAGAGAGGCTGTGCAGTGTGAAAGGTCATATGCAGGATTTCCTTTCCTTTCCTTTCCTTTCCTTTCCTTTCCTTTCCTTTCCTTTCCTTTCCTTTCCTTTCCTTTCCTTTCCTTTCCTTTCCTTTCCTTTCCTTTCCTTTCCTTTCCTTTCCTTTCCTTTCCTTTCCTTTCCTTTCCTTTCCTTTCCTTTCCTTTCCTTTCCTTTCCTTTCCTTTCCTTTCCTTTCCTTTCCTTTCCTTTCCTTTCCTTTCCTTTCCTTTCCTTTCCTTTCCTTTCCTTTCCTTTCCTTTCCTTTCCTTTCCTTTCCTTTCCTTTCCTTTCCTTTCCTTTCCTTTCCTTTCCTTTCCTTTCCGTTACTGCCGTAGTGGAAAGAGAGACTGCCCAGCATGTCTGTGCTCGCTTGTTTGTTCATTTTTTTGAGGTGCTTGGCACACTTTTAGCCTCCTTCTGGCAGCCCATACACTGATGCAAAATTTACCCTGCCAGGAGATGCTGGTAAGCTAATGAGGGCAATCAGACAGGAAACAAAAGGTAAAAAAAAATAAATAGCCCACAACTGAAAAGAGAAATCTATTGATTCCTGGTAGAAATGGTGCATTTTATATTCTGTGAGTGGGATGATGTTGAGAAGGCTTTATGCTGTGCTTTGTAAAAAGCAGGAGAGAAGGGATGTTGGGAAGATTTAAGCTGCTATACCTGCACCAGACCACATGTGGTCAGTCTGCACTGCTTCTGAGAACCATCTCAGTGGGGATGGCCAAGGCTCGGTGGGTGCATGGGCTCCTTGGAGAGTGGCTGGTTATCCCATCAGCCTTGCGTGGTACTCCTTACAGCCTAGCCCTGGCTAATAGGGGCAAGATGGTGAAAGGTGTCAGTCTGGAAAGCTGGGGTGCTTTATTCCTCACAAAATCACAAATCCTTCATTGCTGACTGTTTGCTCTCCTGGCTCACAGAGAGCATGGCTGAAGGAAGGTCTTACCACTGGTCCTGGCAAATTCCAATTCCCAGAACTACAAAGGGGATGCAGCCCCCTTGGCCACCCTGGAATGCCTGAAACCAGATCCCAGAGAGCTAAATTGGCTCCATGGGACTTCAAGCAGAAACTTGCAGAGGTCAGGCTCTTGCAAAATAAATGTATTTGAACATGTCTTCTGATGAAGTATTTCAGACTTATTATTTCTCCTTAAAGAGATTATTTGAGCCAAAATTACTTCAGGGTCTGCTAAAGAAAGCTGTCTATGCTATTTCTTCAGTCCAGACTGTGCAGTGTTTGCACAAGCACCCTGGTGTGTGTTCAGGATGAGAAGATCCCACTCCTCGGAGGAGTCCCAGCAGTTACAAGAAGTATTTCTTGCCATGTCTGAGGGACTGCCTGTATCTTAGTGCAGTTCTTGATCATCCAGAGGTTTTGGCTCTGGCCTCTTGGGCTTTCTTGAACCTTTGTCTCTACTGAAGATGGCCTTGGACAATTCAGCAAAGACTTTCCTTCAGGTCATGTGATGAGTAAAGTGAAAAAGCATCTCAGTCCACCCCAGTTATCTGATCTCAATCAGACTCAGGGAGTAAGGATGCAGCCCCAAAGTTTTCCCTTGCACTGGGGATATCCCTCACCTATTTCAGCAGGGAAACCAAGGGGGGGAGGTGGAAAGGTCTGCAGTTCATGGCCCTGAACAAAACCTGCACAGGACCCCTTTCCTCTTGGTGTGAGGCCTTTCCCAAGAAGGTCCTGTTTCCCAGGTCTGGAGCTCTCTGCACAGAAAGGGCAGGGCTGCGGACATCATGCTGTAGTAACGCCACATAGCTGAGGTTACTCCGAGAGGAGGAGATCAGTGCCTCCACTGAGAGCACCACACATGTGGAAACCTGGATGGATGGGATGCTCCATAGGTTTTTAGGGGACAGACTTCCACCTGAATAGCATGTTTAATCAGTTCCTGTATTATGTTCCATGTTATGCAATAAATTGTGAGAGAAGTAGGAAGATATTTCACACTTCTGCCGTGTGAAATATCCATGGCAAAAAACCACTATGCAAGAAGTATGGAGATTACTTCCTGTGTTGTGAAAGGCTGGCTGTGCCTGTGGTAAGGGTCTCCAGTTGTTCTCAGATTTGGGGCATCCACATACAGACAAAGGGGGAAGTCTGCTAGTACATCTATTTAGAGAGACTTCACTTTATGGCCAGAACGCTGTAGGCTGTGTGGGTATTTCTGCAAAGGAGCTGAGATATCCAGAGCAAAGAAAAGGCAGAGACAACTAACGAAGAGCATTGCAGGGAACAGCTTATCATGCAGAGTAAACACTGGTACTTATTGACCAGTAGCTGAAATGAGGATAAGGAAAGGCTTGCCCATGTTTGAAAAATAGAGGACAACAAACTGTGAACAAGCAATTTCTGTTCACATCCTTACAGCCCTTCACCAAGGAGTGATAGAGAATCACATTATCATTCAGTGATTTTGAAAAAAGGATTTGTCTTTGACTCTTTCAATAATTCTTTTGCTTCCTTTCTGTCTTTTTTTTTTTCTTCTCTATAACAACGTTTGATTAAACTTCTTTCATTGCTTGTTTTGAAAAAGCAGAGTTTTTTAAGTATTGGCATAGAATAACTCCATTTTTTCAGCTTGAACTCTACAAATTGACACCAATGCTACTACCAGAAAAGTCACAGAGTGAAATTCAGGCTTAAAAAGATGAGATTCTTATGCATCCAATACAGAACTTTTAAAATTTGGAGAGACTGACAATACCACATAAGGCTGCATGGTAATATAAACATTGCTCTAATAGGTAGTCTTCAGCTCACCCCCCAAGTCTATGCATGAGAGGGGGCAGAAATGTAATATCAAATTGTTTGCAAAAATTTCCATTTGTTGGTGCTGCATCAGCAGCAGAATGCTGTAGGTGGTGTGACTGCAGAAACCAGGCAGAAGAAATAAGCAATGCCTCTGCAACCTCAAAAGTTACAGGGATACTGTTGCCCTAACTGACAAGAGGAAAGCACATGACTGAGCTTTTCTTGAAAAATTGTGATAGAAGCTTTTGCTGTTTAATAAATATTTCTTCTCTGCTCCCACTCTTGAATAAAGACATCTTTAATTGCAATGTATAAGACTTCCGCTTTTTGATTACATCTTCAAGTAATAAAGTATTTTTTCTGCACAATTATTTTGTTTCTACTTGTGTTTTTGCTCTGGTTTTTATTCCTGCTCTGAATATGGATGTAAGGGACAAATATCCAGATAATTACTTGCACCATTTCCCTGAAGAATCAAAGAAAGGTTCCAAGAAGCCAATCTAAGTGTAAAAAAAAATCAAGCCTAGTTAAGTCCAAGCTACTGATCTACAGAAGTAGGCCTGACAATGAGCTCAAAAGCAGTCAAATTGCTGCATGTTACAGTGACCAGATGGCATGGCCTGGTGCAGAAGCAGGAGGTGGTGGATGCCTTTCTGTGCATCTGTTGGTGAAAGTCAGCAGCAGATCTAGGTGCAATTCCATAGCACTCCTGTAAAATGAGGAGCCTCTGCCCAAGCACTCTCACACCATTCCAGGAGCTGCACACACCACCTGAGACTGTAACTCCTGGGACTGGAGTCCCATCACAGTGAGCAGCTCCATGAGCAATGGGTGACCCTTTCAACTCATCGCTCACACATCCCCCCACTCTCAGGTGCACTTCCTCCTCCTTTGGGCTGGACCCTAGATTTCTCAGCCATCAGAATTTATAAAAATAAACAATTCAATAGAGTGGTACAGCAGCAGATCAGCTTGAGCTGGATGCCTTTGGAGACACTCCCCCAACACCCCCATCACATGCCTTTCTTGGTCCAATGGTGATTTTCGGTCTGGGGTCGTCTAACACCTTATTGGATTCTTTCTCTGTGTCCATGCAGGCAGGCCATTCACTGCTCTTATATTGTCAAGTTGTGGTTTCTGCTGAGAGGTGTAGCCTCCTTATCTTGTGGTTTACACTTGTGGTGCACCTGCTCACTGGCAGAGCATGGAAAGCAAAAAAGTTCTACGCTTAGGATAAACATCACTTAGCAACAACCAAACCATCAGTGTGTTATCAATATTCTTCTCATGCTAAAGACAAAACACAGCACAGTACCAGCTACTAAAAAAGTTACTAATGAAATTATCAACAATTAGTATCTCTCAACACTCCTAACTCTAAAACAATACCCCAAGTTTATCCAGAGGCCAGTTTGTACTGATCTCCAGAGAAAATGTTCTGTTCCAGTACCTCATGGAACAGAAAGGACCCAATCACCCAGAAGCAGAAGTTATTAAAATTGATCGCCAAGAAGATTGTGAAGCTAGTAATAGCCATAGAAATACGTAAAACATAGATGATTTCTTCATATGCCACAATTCTGTCTGTATAACAAATTTTGTATGCACTAGGGTTCTCAGATGGAGAAGGATGTTGTAACTCACTGCTGCTACCTACAAGTAACATGACCAGAAAGAGGAAGTGGTGTCATCCACGGTATTTCAAAACATTTAACAAAGGAAAAATTTGAGACAAAGCAAAATCCTGAATAAGCAAAATGGTGTAATAGACATTTAGCATCAAATCAGTAGAAGAGTTAACTGTGCATCATCTAGATTTTTGGGTTTAGGGCAGGAATTATCCTTACTTGAGCCAGTCATGATGACACCCTGAGGTTGCCAGATCTCCAAGTACAGTTAAATAACATCCTCTGGAGAAGAAAACACACTGCACACCTTGAAGTGGTAAAAAGGAATTGTGCCATAACTGTGTAGAAATATAAATATAGTCAGTTCAAGTAGCAATTTTAAAGTTAATTACTTAATAGTGTATCCCAAAGTTGTAGGTTAGCATTATCAAATGTGTATTGTGATTTTTGGATGCTTTCCTTTTGAAATAATATGAATGAATCTGAACATCAGGTCTCTGTAGTAGCTTAAACATATCCTAAAAGACATAACCTAAAAGCTGGGGCTAATTTTTTATGGTGGTGTAATCTGTGGGTATGTCTAGAAACATGGAAATTATATTTAACAGATTATCTGACAGGTAGAGATGTAACTGTATGAAGTGTTTGCTCACTTTTACAGAAAAGACAGCACTGAGGAACTGTCTTGCTAAGGAAAAATAAAAGAAATAGAATAGACATTCTAAAGCATTGTAAAAAATAAATAAATGGAGAATAAACTACTACTAAGATATTTCTTTAAGATATTTTCTATCTATATGTCACAGGAAACTGGATCCATTAATGGTCATTCATATACAAAGTGGAACAGTTCCTTGTACATCATTATGCTCAAGTATTAAGTGCTCAAGATGTTAAGAACTACTGGAGAAAAACTGGACATCTAATTTACCCTTCTTATAAGCTCATGTGGACAGATGCCAGGCTAGTCTGGAGGAGCCATAAAACCACAGCATGCACTGGGATCGAATGCCTGATGGTGGCCTGGGTATTTTTAACTGACAGGTAGGTCAGTGTCCTGTCTGCTTTGTATTAGTGTTGTTCCAGCGACCCGAGTGGAGCTGCAGGAACATGCAGCACCTGAATGCCCAGGCCTGTGTAAAGACATTGGAAATTCTCAGTGAAGAACCAAAGTGGAGTAAAGGGCTCATATCCTCCTAAATTGTCAGTTAATCATGTTTACATTGGATGTCCTGACCTGCAAGAAAACTTGTGAACAATTTGTCATTGTCTATTCCTGCTACTACCCCTTGATGAGCATTTATAGTGACATTTTGTAATCTGCTCCACCTGATCTCCCTATTCATTGATTCGTTTACTTCCAAGTGATATGGAATTAATATAAGTTATTAAGTTTGAGAAGGGGGTCCTACCTTCTTTTCCTTGTCCTTAGAGTAATCATCAATATAAAACTTCCAAGATACTCAGTTCTCCTAAGTTTGTGTTTCATCATTACTAATTACATAAAGTGGTTTTTAACATTTGCAAGCAATATTTTGCTTTTCAAAATCTCCTTGACAAAGGTTAATTAAAATGTTTGGCAAAATTAGGCATACATAAAATGCACTTAGTTAAATACACATATGAATACAACACTCAGAGGACAGAAGACTTGAAATTACACAGTCCCCAGGGCTTGAACATGCTTAAACCAGATGCTTTAGCAGGATGCTATTAACATGCTTATGCTGACGCTCCAGCCCACACCTCCCCTCAGTGCTGCTTTGCTACCAGCCTATGAATTCAGGAAGACTGGAACTGGTAATTTACTCTCCAACCTGCTCTTGTCTTGCTGGTTTGGCCACAAACCAGCCTCAATACTGGCTCTCCATGAGCTTTTGATAAATTGAGGATAATAAAACACACACACGATGGCAAGCCAAGTGGGAGGACTAGAAGCATCAGAAGAGATGAAGGTTAAAGCTGTGTGTGGATAATTAAAAAGACATTTGAAGAAGAAATCTGGGCAAGAATTGTACTATCAATACTAAATAGTTTGCTCCTCCAAATTTCATTAGTGCTCATTCAAATTCCCCTTCTGCAACCAACTGCAGAACTCTTCCAGCCAAGCGATCCCTCACCTTGTGCCTCCTGTGGACTTTGCCCATGAGGAAGCCACCCTGAACTGCACTAGAATTCTCAGGGAGGTCTGAAATGTGTGGGGAGCTGTGTCTGAGTTCGCTGGCCTTCCAGCTGTCCTGGCTCCACACTGCCAGCTGGGGAGCAACAGCACCATGGAGGTGTGTGGGAAGGATTTGGTAGCACAGGAGAAGGGAAAGAGGTTGAGCTAACCTGGATGACTCAGGTGAGAACAAAGTACCCTGCAAGTGGAGAGAGGCTGACCTTGTAAAACCCTACTCAATGCCCTGAGCTCCTTGTTCCTCTTCCTTTCACCTTTGCCCATGCACAAATGAGAATGGCTCTCTGGGACTTTAGAAAATGTAGGTTTACAGCAAAACTTTGCCTCTTGGGTAGTAGCTTGTGCACTGTGAAAGCTAAATCTGAAAACAAGAACCACGACTAAGCAGGTAAGAAATTGCTTACAAGACTCTTTTTTTATGACTAAAAACACTGTCAGCAGAGTTCTGTTTTGATTTAATTGCTTTTCTAATCCCTTATTGTTTTATGACAGCTGAAATTGCCTGACTAGATGCCAACACACATGAACTACTAAATGGTTCCTGCATCTTATTTTATGGTCTGACCTCTGTTTTGAAATAAACTGCCTACTAAACAAAATAAGTTCCCTTGATTTTCTGATGACATATATATGTGTATTTTGAGAAAGGGAAGTAAGCGTGGCAGGAAATTCAGAAATCACGAAAGGAAAAATGTTATGGTTATTTTTTATTCTTTTGAAATACAGCAATAGACCTACTGAAACTCCTTTCCTGTCCTGAGCTAGTTTGGCCATGTGGCTCTAGTCTAGCCAGTTTATACAAAGCTCCAGGGTGTCACTGTGGATGGTGCTGGCAGTCCCCTCTTCTTCATGTGCTTCTCACATTGCCATCTCAGATTCACGTCCAGATGGGACAGCTGGGGCGGTGGGATGATCTTGAGAGGCCCATGAGCTTTTGCCATCAGCTGGTGAGCCACAGAAAGCACCTCTTGGTCTTGCAACAGTACATCAGGCCTAGCATTCCTCCTGTGCCCTCAGCTCCCCACAGCTCCTGTTGTGCTGCTGTCTTGGCTGTGCACACTTGGGCTGAAGGTGTGCTGCTTCAGGAACAAACTTCTAAGGATGACAGAGGTTAGACTCTGCATTTGCCATTACATGTCCGTGCTTTCCAGCAACGTTGTGTCGAGAGTAATTGCCCTTTGTTGCCAAACTTTGCTGTCAAGTTCCCTCTTAGCTCTTATTACACAGAGAAAATTTCTCTTGTGTATATCCTCACTTGAGTGCTTGCTGCTGTTTGTGTGGCTGATGCAAGGTCGCTTATGGTACAGAACAATTTGCTTTCAGTGTGCAGTTCAGGGCATCAAATTAGTTTTACTGAAACTGTCTGAGTGCATAAAGCCAGGGCCAGAGCAGGGCTCACCAGCCTCCTGCTCTGAACACTAGGCACATGCATCCCGCACCCCTCGCAGCTGGGTGTCTTGCCCTTTTGCCTTGTGTCCTAATTCCTTACTCCTTTTATGTGCAATTGGCCATGATGCTATTTCCTGACTTGGAAAAAGAGAAATTTGGGCAATCATATTTTACTGCTCAGCATCTGCTGACCTCCCACAGACAGGAGGAGATCTCTTTTAGTATCTTTTTGCTGAACTGTGAAAGAAATAAATAAATAAATAAATACATTCGTGGCAAAAGGATTAAAAAAGAGGGGGTGCCTAAAAAAAGCATTTGCAGTGATAGTAAGTAAAGGTAAGCAGAGATGCTGGAATCTCACAGCTGTTCTGCAAGCTACTCTTAGCTAGTGCACATACGGGCTACAGCCAGGATCCAGTGAAGCCTCGGGGCTTTCCAATCACCAAAGTTCTCCCTTCGAGGACAAAAATGTCAGGCTGTGTTACCACAAGCCAGGACATGGCCTCTGGTCTTCCCTCTTCTGCTGTGCCTGTTTGACCAGTCCCCCTTCCCATCGTTTCTAACTCAGGTGAGGCTGGGTTAGGTGTTTTCCATCTTGGTTTAAGAAAAAGGATGAATGTTTTTGGAAGGTTTAACCCCTTTGCTCAGCTGTTTGAGCCATTAAAATATGAAAATACTTTCCCTGCAGTTGATCTTGTGACACCCTGCATCTACCCCAGCCCTGGAGCAGGGAGGCAGCCAGATCCGGATGGGTTTTTTCTCTGTTCTTCCTATTTCAGAGTCGCAACGCTTTTCCTACGGCTGTCTAGGAACAGGTTTGATTTCCCAAAAAATTTATTTTGTCTGTGGGGTAGAGACAGCTAGCAGAGAAACAAAAAAATTGCACCTCCCCGTCGGGGAATCGAACCCCGGTCTCCCGCGTGACAGGCGGGGATACTTACCACTATACTAACGAGGAACTGTACTGGCAAAGTTCCTTCAGCAGTGATTATATTCTGTTTGGTCGCTCGCAGCTGGTGAAGGCCAACTCGGACCAACCATGCTTCTTGGTTCGCCCACCCCGCCTCCCTCGCAATGCACCATGGGTTCTGTAGTTTTCTCGCCGTGCTCCCCTCCTCTCCGCGCGGAGGGCGGCACTACACCTCCCAGGCGGCCTCCCCTCCGCGCTGGGCGGCGGGCTCTGTGCTGCCCGCGGTGGCCCGGCCGGGCAGGGCGGGCAGGCGGCGCGTGAGCGATGGCGGACCCGAGCTCGTTCGCGTCTCCCGCGTGCTGTCTCACGCGGCACTTCTACCTGCGCTGCCGCGCGGACTTCGGCGCGCGGGCGCTGCGGGGCACAGTCGCCCTCACCGCGCGCGCGGAGCGCGAGGCGCTGCGCTGCCTGGTAACGGGGGCGGGGGGGGGTGAGGGCGGGGGGCGCGAGGGGACCCCGCGGACCGTGAGGGGCGAGCCCGGAGCCCGCGCTGCCGCCGCCTTCCCTCTCTCCGTGTTTCCCTCGGCCGTCGTCCCGCTCCTTCTTTCCTTCCTTCCCTGCCGCCGCTTGGCTCTCCCCGGACCCTCCGCCCCTGCCTGCGGCTCGGCTGGAGGCTGACAACGCCTCGCAGCCCCGGTTCCCGCTTAGCCCCCCGGAGCCGGCGCGGTGCGCAAGGGACTGTGTCTCTTCCCTTTAAAATGGGAAAGAGCATGCTACCGAAAAGATAGGAATAAATCACTCGAAACCTAGATTTAGGGCTTTTTTCACCTGTGTGTTTCGTTATGCCGGCTGCTTTCTCTGTTATCTCTGCAAGTAGGCATATGAACCTCTTAAGCTTCTCATTATATGCGAAGCTTGGGGGGTGGTGGGCTTTTCTCATGCTGACTCCATAAAATTCCATGTGATTGGCGCTTATTTTTTTAGGAAAAGAGCCCAGTCCTGTTAGTAATAAAGAGTAACGCCTTGTTCGTGCTAAAAATGAGTACTGCGCTCTTTAATTCATCTTCCATTGCATGGAGGTCTGGATTCGCAGTGGCGTGTTCCAGGATGGAAGCCTTAGCAGGGGCTTTTATACTCTTCTCCTCATTTCATAGCAGTACTGTGGAGTTGCTACCTTTGTAGTTTGTTTAATAATCTTACTTTTATGGTTAGAAGTTAAGTTTTCTTCCTCTTTCCCTTCCAGCTTTCCCAGATCAGTGCTGCTCTCTTAAAATGCTGATTCCCGGTGGTCAACAGTTAGTCACCTTTTCTGCTTTTACTTAGTAAATACTTTTTCCTTCAGAGAGACTTGTGTTTAAGATTTCATAGTGCTGTATTTATTATTACATTATTTAACTGGTGTGCAATATGTTCTTTATCACAGGTCCTGGATACAAGAGATGTACAGGTATTTAAAGTGACTGTAAATGGACAAGAGGCACAATTTGCTTTTGGAGAAAAGCACAGTTTCAAGGGGACCCCCCCTAGAAATCACGTTTCCTAACGAACTAAGAAGGTATGCACTTTTGCCTGTTCCTTTAGGTTGTTTTTAAAATGCACTGTATAAGCTACTTGTCTGCCTGTAGGGTTGTTGAGTAAAGCTTGCAAAGGGACTTATAAATTAGAATTTAGGGTAGTGCATTCATTTGGTATGATCTTGTACATTACTGTCATATTTGGCTTTCATTAGTCAAAACTTTGCGAGTCTTTGTACCTGTCCGCAGATTTTATATCTTGTACAAAATTACTTATTAAACTGAGTAGCAAAATGATGTGTAATGTATCACAATTTTTCCGGTGCTTATCATCAGTAACATTGTTTCGGCTTTAACTACCTGAATTTTGTCTGGTTCAGAATTGTTACAGTGCAGTGCTCATGGAGCTACAGCCCCTGTTGGATCTTCTTTTGTACAGGGGCTGGTTCTGCACTCTGTAGAACTTTGGGGTATTGCTATGATTAGATAGAAGCATGTTTTCAAATCATGAAAGTTTTATTTTGCTGACTATGCTAAGTCAAAGTCCCTGAAAACTGGAACTTGAGTTTCGGCAGCATGATGGAGAGTGAACTAACCATAGTCTACCTCTTAAGCTGAATGTATTAAAAAGCTGTTGAAAATTTACAGTATGCTTTTTGGCAGTTTGCTTTGCATGTTGTAACTCGATAGCTCAGTCCTCTGTGGTGCCAAAGTTGAAAGCTGTGATTGTATAAGGAAGTTCCCTTGTTTGAATACAACTGAATATTATGTTGCTTCTTACTTCTTATTGTTTGGTTTTTAGAACTCATTACTACCTCTAGAAACTCTTTCAGTTTAGTCTGGTTTCCAAGTTGGTTTTTTTTTAATGTTGTACTCTGAATTAGTGCGATTAAGAAACACGAATAATGAGGAAGAGAAAGGAATGTCATAAAATAGCTGTCCCTTCTGGAGAAATACTTATGGTCTGTTATGAAACTGAACAAATGAAGTACTTGAGCAAACAGGTCATATCAGAAATATGCACCTGTTTCTTTTGCTGCCTTTTTTTTTTTTTAAGTGCTTTTTTTCTTCAGCCTCCTTTTTTTTTTTTTTAAGTGCTAAATTTCCTGGTAAGAAAAAAGAGGGAGGTATGAGTTGTGATCGTAAGAATTTGTAATCTTGTGTGAGACATAGTCCCCCATGTAACTATCAATAAAACAGCGATAGGAAAGGGTAGGAGTTACAACTGAAAGTCTGATTGTTCAGAAAGCAATGTGCCTTATGGTAATATCTATTATTTTCCCTTTTCTTGTCTAATATGTACTTTGGAATACTGGTTATAAACCAGATGTGTACACCTGGTCAGTTTATCTCGTGTCCAACTCCTGTAATTAGCTGAAGTTTGTTCTGATTTATGGCTGTATTGTTTATTCCAAGAGTTGCATGTATAATCTGGAACTTTCTGAGAACAGAAGCAAGTATTTCCATGTGCTTTTGGTGTCAGTGATAGTTAGGGTATGTTTTTAATAAATAAGAGTATGAATGTGTCAGGTTTGTATGTGTTGTCTTGTTAGCAAACTGACACGTGTTTTGCACATAACTGTTAGTTTTTACTTGACACCAGTTCTGAAACCCTGAATAAAACTTGAACATTATTTATTTTTCTTGTGAACCCCTACTGTAATAGGAATTTTTCTGTAATTACTGATAATTTTCAGGGTGGTTTTTTTCTTCTTAAGGGTAATACTTGCAGAACATTAACATCAGATGCCAAAATCTAATTTTTTTATCTAAAGAATACGCATTCTATGTTATTCAGTCATGTGTCTTCTTATGTAGGGTTTTGCACCTTTTTGTGTATTGCAGAGGGGTTTTTATACTTACATGTACAAGGTTAGTTATATACATGTAGCTGGTCCAACTAGTTTAAAGAAAAGGCCTGTGCTCTCCTTGAAGAGAGAAGTGGAAAAGTTTCTGGTTAGTAAAAACAATAATAAAAGTGCCTTGGGACGTAAAAATTGAAATAAACTAGCCATTTTTTAATATCATTATTGAAAGGGAATAATTGCTTGTATGATGCTTACTCTCATTTTTAATGCTTTTGAGACAGTGCTGCAGACCTATTTTCCAGACATCTTTGCAGAGGAATTTCAGTGTGATCAGGATTTGTGTCAAAACAGTCTGACTGTGTTCTTTATTATACAGGGGACAAGAAGCAATTGTTGAAATCTCTTTTGAAAGCTCTCCACAGTCTTCAGCTCTCCAGTGGTTTACTCCGGAACAAACTTCTGGAAAGAAACACCCATTTCTCTTCAGCCAGTGCCAGGTTGAGTTCATTTTTCCAAACTGTTGACATACCACTGTAATTTCCCATGGTTTCTAAACAACTGGAGTGAAAGGGAAAGAAACAATAGCTGTAACTTCTAGTTGCATTGTCAAAGGTCCCTAAATGAAAACACTTATGTCAGGGCGTTGAGATTTTATTATATGTTCGCAGTTTGTAATTCTGGAACTGCTTCACCTGCTCCAGTATTCTTGTCGAAGAACATATGGTCCTTTACAACCAATATATGTGTCTGTTGGTCTGTCTTACCTACTATTATTCCTTTTACAGAGATCTGTAAGCTCTAAGTGATAGAAGTACTGGCTTATAGATAATGAATTCTCTGGAGGAGCTGTATAGATTTCCACTGTAGTGTATTAGTTGATTTATTTCTAGTCCTCTGCATTAGAAAGACTGTTTTGTTTCATCTTTTTCTTTTCCTTTCTCCCTCTCTAGGCTACCCACTGCAGAGCCATTTTCCCATGCCAAGACACACCTGCTGTGAAACTAACCTACTATGCAGAGGTAGATGAACCTAAGTCATGTGTCTTAACTAAAGACAACTGCTACAATGGGTGAATTTATATTGATCAGGGTCTTTTGGTAACTGCCAGCATGTGGCATAATATGAAAACAGAATATTGACTTTCAGCTTTATGTGAGAGGAAAGAACTGCTGATCTTCTCTGTGGCAGTTCTCCTAACTTTACCACTTCCTTTTTGTATATATCAACTCTTTTTTTCACTGATATGTGTCTATTTCCGAAAGGAAATAGAACTGCAGTAGTAAGAAAGAAATATGCTTTAAAATCAGGAAAAGCTGACAGTAAGACAGCAAAGAGTGCTGTAAAGTAAAAAATACCTGAAATGGCTCTCATGTATGCCTTAAGTAATATAGTTTGGTACATAGGGGATTTTGCAGTCCTGGCACAAACAGCTTTAAGGAAGCAAAAAGCAAGGTGTGCGCTGTGACATTACAATTCAGTTGTCTGAAGAAAGTGAGCCTTTTAACTTCTGTCAGAGGTACTCCTCTGATTAATTCAATATTGCCAGTCTTCAAAACAACATTTTCCATATGCCTTATGTTCTACTTGACAGAGATGACTTCACAACAGAACAAATCTGGGCTACTCTTTGTTATCTGCTGCTTGTAGTATGGAGTGTAATGCTGAGTGCCAGCTGTGTTGCTCATAGTTGGGTGCCCTTTCAGATATCCGTCCCAAAGGAGCTGGTGGCTCTGATGAGCGCTAATCGCGATGGAGAGGCGCCCGATCCAGAGGACAGCACTCGGCAAGATTTACCGTTTCAGCCAGAACGTAAGTGCTCCAGGCTAGGCAATGGCTGCACAAGGTCTCATTCCTGACCTGTGCAGCTCACAATTGCCTCAGATATGCTTTTGATGTCATTGATAAGTCATGTGACTCATGATAGGTCTTTGCCACTTTAGAAATATGAGGTATTGTGGAACTCCAACTCTGAGAAGACAACCAGTAAGCGCTGGTGGTCTTTTTGGCATTCCTGGAAAAGCCAAAGTTGAATTTTGAAAATGTTTCATATACTCAAGACTAGTCCTGTCAAAACCCTTTCTGTCTGCACTGATTCTTGGAAAATAATGCAGATGCAAATAATATGGGAGCAAGTCTTGGAAAACAGACCCTGCAAATTTTAAGCTCACTAAGATCTAAACAGTGAAACTCAGCATTGGGACCAGTTTTTAGCTGGATGTTAGGCAAATTCCTACAACAGGTTTTTTAAAATTTTTTTTTGAATGTGAAAACTTTGGTTTCTATGGAAAGTATCTCCAACTAATTAAAGATTACTGTTCTCTGGAAGTTTTATTAAGTGCTGTAGCTAGTCTAATGATTCCACTGCTCATAAAGCAGCAGTCTTGATTTCCTCTTCTAGCATTTTTGTTCTCACAGTTTTTTGGGTTACAGTTCGGGTGTTCATGGGGTCTCTTGGTGAGCCTAGTTCATTTATCTGAACAAGCAGATAAAATTAACCTGAGATCTGGGCTGGTGAGACTTAATGACTGCAAGGAGGGTTGGGATGATGTGATTGGAGGAGAGGAGGGGAACCTACTCTGAACCGCAGCAGCTGTCGGGTTTGATTTGGCTGCTGTGTGAAACCTGAGAGAGGCAAGAGGGGAGAGAGCGGAAAAAACATTCCCGTATCTGTGAGCTCATCAGTAGGCGGTGCTCTGCCCTCTCCGTGGAGCCAAAACATTTGCCACTCTCAGTCTAGTACAGAAGACTTTTATGCTGTGTGTGTTATCTAGAAATACACTGTTGATAAGCATGGTGGACCTGTACTAGAAATAACATTTAGTGTAATTGAAATTTTACTACACTTTCTGATCTAGAAAACCATTAGTTTTTTAGAAAAGACATGTTTTTCTTTAAACAAAAAAATGCATTAAGCACAAAATACATAATTAAAAAAGACAAATGCATGAAAAAGGACATGCACATCATCTGATGTACAAAACCATGACATTGATTTGTTAGAAGTCTGTTTCCTTAGATGAAAAAGGCAAATGCATCAAGCTCTTGGATATGTATGTATGCTGAGCTTGCCTAGAACTACCTTTTTTCTCCTGCATAGCCAGGCTGGTAAGAAGGGTGGTGGAGAACAACCTCTGTACAACTGAGTTTACAGCCCAACAGTCATTGACATTTGAATTTCAAAATGTCAGAATGGCAAATTGGACATCAAAATGTGGGGTTGTATTGGTAGTCTTTTAATAACTTGTCTATAACATAAGTCAATGGACTTTGTTCTTTTCAAGAATATGTTCTGTAGATTAATAGGTAAAATTAACACATCCATGATGATATGGGTATTTTAATAAACAATACTTAAATGGTTTGTGCCTAATGGTGGAATAAAATTTTCTGAAATTTTGTCTCCAACGAATTATAGTTTAAAGTCTTTCTTATTTAACATTGTTTATTCAGATAAAGTGGAATTTTTACAGGGATGGCTGTATTATCCCTTTTTCTTTCCAGAGCACTTGGAGAAAGCATTTCTCTATAAAGATTCTTCAGTCAGGAGTTTTTTCATTAAAATAACAAATGCTTAGATTTTATTTTAATTCCAAACATGGAAATCAAATATATACATTTTGATTTTTCCTGAATCTTTTGTCTCTAATCTATTTATATCCATAAATATTCTTGTTGACTTCATTAAAGCTCTTCCTGCATCTTTCTGTGTGACAGAACTGCCCTTTATCTGAGCAGTATCTCTTAACTTCTCCTTCCATAAAATTTAATGGAACTGAAATGGATATGGAAAACTTACTTTCTTTTGAAAATAAACCAAACCAGCAGGAATTTTGTGTGCAGATTTTTTCAAAGAGAGATGATATTTACAGTTTTGTGGGTTTTGCCTGAAATATTTGTGAAGCAAGTACATCCTGTAGATAAAGGAGTATCATCTGGGGAGAAAGAACAATGTTTTTGAAAAAACAATGCCTGCCTTTAAGTCAGGAAACTATGGAGGAAAACTTCTTTATTTACATACCTTTGTTCTTCTCTGAGTCAGTGGTCTGATAACTGACATTACAAATAAGATTTATTTTTCTCATGTTCTCCACTAGGTTCCCATACCTTGCTACTTGTTTGCTTTAGTGGTTGGAGCTTTAGAAAGTAGGTGAGTGAATCTGTACAATGTATAAATATTAATAACTATAATAAATCTTCAGAGTTTTTTTAAAATTTGTTTCTTGGTCTTATTTCTGAATTTAAAGGGTCTTAGAGGTTCAGTTAACCTGTTTATTTGTATCAAACTGCATGTATCTTGATCTGGTTTTGAATAGTTTTTTAAATTTTGCTGTAAATTAGAGAAACAGCATAAAGAGTTTGGACCTAAAAAAGCCCTTAGTGGTTACAATTTAGCACAGGGAATAGATCTTCTTTCTTAGGTAGCAGATAAGCCTTGTCATGTACAAAAGGCAGAAAAGTAAGGCTTCAGCTTCATTTCTCATGAGCACAAGGTTGTGTTAATCTAGGCCACAATAATGCCTTTATGTTAGGGCTTGATAGCATTTAAAAATCTCTAAGTGGTTTTCCTATTCTTTTGTGCTGAGCAGTGCGTGCGTGTTGTTTGTTTTGTTTTCTAAGGCTTTGCTTCAGCAATGGAGAGGAAAAGCAGACAAAGATTCTCTAATGAGTTTCCTCTGCAACATGGATTACTCAAGAGCAGAGTTACACATACACTCCCTGTATTAGTTTCCCATAAAATTATTTCTGGTTCATAGTGTTTTATTGGCATTTATTTTTACTTTCAACAGAAAGATTGGCCCAAGGACACTGGTGTGGGCTGAAAAGGAGCTAGTAGATAAATCAGCCTATGAATTTTCTGAGGTGAGTAGTTAACAACAACAAAAAACAATGTTGTTAAGATAACTATTTCACATAGTATTGGAAAAGAAACAGACTGCAGGTTGCTGTTTTGTTCATCTTTATTTCTTTCTCTACCTCACATCCCCCAAAATGCTGCTATTCTATTGCAGTACAAACTTAGTACTGAAAATACATACTGATACAGACCCATATTTATTTTACATGTGGGACTTGCCAAGGTGAAAGAGAACAAAATAGGGGATCAAGAGCTTATTATCTGTTCAGTGTTTGTAGTCAGAAGTCATCTTAGAAACTAATGTGAATTCTTGTTTCAGGCTGAAGCTATGCTGAAAACAGCAGAAGATTTGGCAGGACCTTACGTGTGGGGACAGTACGATTTGTTAGTCTTACCACCTTCTTTTCCTTATGGTGGTATGGAAAATCCTTGTCTTACTTTTGTAACTCCAACACTACTGGTAAGTATAGCAGTGGTAAAAGTCAGTTTTTCCCTAGGGCTTGCTTATCAATCAGGTGTTGGATATTAATGCACAAATTGATTTAGTGTTCTTCCTAGAAAGACCGTAAATGTTCCTGCCTCCTTTGGAGGAATCATACAAGAAACTGCATAAAGTGGTCTGTTTTGAGGTTGACTTGGACTGACAACTAACTTGTCTTTCCCTTTTCTTTTTAGGCGGGTGATCGATCTCTATCAAATGTAAGTCAAAAATAGGTTCATCTCTTCAAGTAGAACATGACTTGAAGTTGTATCTTAATTCCTTTATAATAAATACCTGAAAACTTGGTCTCTTTTCATTGGGGAAATTAGAAGTTAAGGGAGTAACTCAAGAAGTCCTGCAAAAGTGAGTGTTAGTTTTAAGTGAACTCTATAAAACTGGAGACAGTTATTTTGTATAATGGACAGATGGAAATAACATGGGTGCCTGTAAACATAGGGAGCTGACTGAGGTTAACTGCTCAGTAGCTCTTTTCCTGTCCTGTTAAACCACAACACCTGTGTATAGATACGTTTAAAAATCGCAACTGAATTGGCCTCATCGAGATTGTTACTAGAGAACTTCTTCTTCTCTGTGTGTGTCTGTGCACTAGAACTCACATTATATACAGTTTTCTTCAAAGTGGAAATAGTGAGTACAATTTGAGTAAATTAATTTTTTTTTCTGCAAAGTTGTGTACTCTGAATGCAGTTTTATTGCCTGTGTCTTTCTAATAGACTGATGTACTGCTAAATTAAAAAAAATATTGTCTTAAACCAAGAATACTGATATATTTGACATGGATACTTTTTAATGTATCATGCATCATATCACCTTTTTCACTGCAGAAGTTGCTTGGGTGGGAAAGCAGTACTAGTCCATCACTTGGTATTCTGTATTCTGAAATGTGATTTCATAAACAAATTACCTACACCAAGCTACCAGAGGAATTATTTTTGTTGATCAGTGTGGCTCTGTGGCTTGCAGGCTGGACATGGAAAATTATTTCTGTCAGCTAGGGTAGCGTTGGTCCTCTGCTTAAAATTTATATGGATAGGTCTACATAACTGTGAATGCTAACTGGCTTTGTGAACATAACATAGTAAATGAGATCTCATTAGCATTTTATTCTTTCAGTTGGGACTTGACTTTTTTTTCCAAAGGAGTCTAAATGGTAGATCTGTTTTTTGTGTTTTAGGTTATTGCTCATGAAATTTCTCATAGCTGGACAGGAAACTTGGTAACCAACAAAACATGGGAGCATTTTTGGTGGGTATGATGTTCAATGCAATGCAAATCATATTTTAAATTTAATCTGTAAAGAGACTGACTAAATTCATTTTGCCATCCTACCAGTGCTGACTTTCTCAATGTCTTCCCAGGCTGAATGAGGGTCATACTGTATACCTGGAACGCAGGATTGGTGGTCGGTTGTTTGGTGAGCAGTTCAGGCACTTTCAGGCCCTAGGAGGTTGGCGAGAGCTGCAGAATACGGTAAACAGCTTTAAAGTTACAATACGTGCTTCCCACAAATCAAATTTGTCTAGTCAGCTTCCCTAATGCTTTCTTATTAGAGGATGAACAAATTTGATTCCAAGGTGTTTGATTGCTACCCAAAGTAATATCTTAATATACCCAGATTAGATAAAGCTTTTTGAATTGTTTTAAGCTTTTCTGTATGGATGAACATCTTTACAGCTTCTTTTGGTTTTCTGGGTATGGCTAAATTGCAGTATTATCTGTTAGCATACTGGTAAGCAGCTGAAAGCTTATCAAACTTATCTGCAACCATGACCATCAGAATTTCCAGTGCCTCATGCAAGCAACTGATTTCTTACTGTCTAAGAGGGTTGTTTAGTTTTGTGTTTTGGTAGCATAGTCAAACTTCAGTTTTCAGATTTCTAGTCTCTGATATCTTCCTAGTTCCCTGAGCAGCCTGAAGTCTGTTCTCTTCATATCCAGAGCTGAAGTTTTGCTGGTACTTCTCCCTCTCTCAACAGAGGTTTTAAATTTGAAGGCTTAATGATGTAGTTCAAATAGTTTGTTAATAAAGGGCTAAATATAGCTAGACTAATAGGTGCTCATGGTTATGACAGGCATGATAATAATTATTTGCTTTGAGACAGTTGGAGCACAGCGTGATTGGTTCTGAATTTTAGTAAACTAAGGTTTGTGCAGATTCAGAACTTCAGGAAAAAGGAGGAGAATGCTTTGAAAAGAAGCTGTCTCAGTTTTGGATGGTTTATACCTTTATAAATAGAATTGGTACAGATCTGCAAGAGTGCTAGTTTTCCTAGATTAGTATGTGTTCTTGTGTTTTTGACACAGATAAATACTCTTGGAGATAAAAATCCTGTAACTAACCTCGTCATTAATCTGGATGAAGTAGATCCTGATGTTGCCTATTCATCTGTGCCATATGAGAAAGGCTTTGCTTTGCTTTTTTACCTTGAACAACTCCTTGGAGGACCAGGTAAGCGTTAGTCAGATTTTATATGTTTTTGTTTTCCACCGGAATTTCAAACACTAAACATTTTCTTTTTTAACTGTTAGATGTCTTCATTGGCTTCTTGAAGGCTTATGTTCAGCAGTTTGCTTATAAGAGCATTGTAACAGAGGACTGGAAGAATTTCTTGTACTCCTACTTCAAGGATAAGGTTGGGTAGTATTTAAAACTGATTGCTTGAAACCTTTCAATTATGTTAAATTATTACTTAGGTCAGAACTTATTAAAAGACCAGTTCTTTATATTTCTTTTTCTTTATTTCAAGAACTTAATAAGATGTAATCTGGCATCTTATGAAAATGGGTTTTCATTATGATGACTTTTTTTTTTCTTTCCTTAGAGGTGAATGCTTTGTTTTGAAGTAATTTGTGTAGGATTCTCCAGGGTAATTAGAGGAATGATATCAAAACAAATAAAAAGATTGAAACTAGATTTCATTTTCTCAAAAAAAAAAAAAAAATCCTAAAATCGCATTTAAAATTTAATAAGGTTTTATGTTGCTTTGTAGGTAGATGTTCTTGACAAAGTTGACTGGAACTCATGGTTTCATGCTCCAGGAATGCCACCGGTGAAGCCTACGTAAGCTGCATTCTTCTGTAGTTCATCTTTTCCTTCTCCAGATTGCATGTGATTTTCCAGTCATGAAGCAGTCTGTAAACAGGGTGAAAGTCTTCTTATAAATGTTTATTTGAAAACACCCTAGTACTATGTAATTGTATATAGGAGTAAAAATAGTCACTCTTAACATTTTCAGTCTTTTATTCTGTGATTATTTCATTGTATGAACCTTCGTTTTTAATATTTGACAGGTATGATATGACACTATCAAATGCTTGTGTTGCCTTGAGCCAAAGATGGATCCAAGTGAGTGGTTAAAGAAAGCTGAGGTGTCTCTATCTTGAAAAGCTAATTCTCTGTTACACAAAGTGAGCCATTCTTTCCTGAAATCTCTCATTTGCTGAGAGTGTGTGTATTTATAGTCATAGTATGGCTGCCAGGGATTTTGCATTTCGTAGACTAGACCTTCATCATAGCCTGGGGATTAGCTGTGACTTCTGTCTGTGAAGTGCAGTCCATATTTTAACAAGGTACAGAGCCAGCTTCTTGTTACACATGTGTAGTAAACAAGTAGAAAATACTCTTTTTGAAACCCTGATATTATGGCTTGATTTAAAAACAAGTGCCCAGGTACCTCTACATTACTTACTTTATTGTATTAGCAGTAGTTCCCCTATGGTATACTGGAGTTAGTATGCATTTCCCATCAAAAACTTGTACATAAATTATATTAATTAATACCACATAATTTTCTCCTCATTTTAAGCATAAAAGTCATACAGCTAATAGAGGATTCAGCATAGCTTCCTTTTGTTGCCTCTTTGGCTTTGCGCTGTACTTGCATGCTATCTTTTAACTTTCTTCTTCTTAATGTTACTTTTTATAAAAGAAGTACTTTATTTTTCACTTAACTAACAGAAAGACAGTGGAGATAAAAAGATCAGTGGAGAGAAAATAAGTGAAGAATGCAAACATCAGACAACACCTTAAGTCCCTCCCTCCCCCTTATTGTAATATCCTGCCCAGATACAAATCAGTATCTTCTTTATGTGAAATGACTCAACAGTAAGTGTGGATGTCAAAACAGAAAATTACATCTGATGGTACTTTGAAATACCGATTAAAAATTAAGTAACTGTTTCCTTTTAGGCAAAAGAAAGTGATTTGGGCTCATTCGGCTCAGCAGACCTGAAGGGAATGTCATCTCATCAGTTAATTGAGTTCCTGGCACTGTTGCTTCTGGAGGTAAATGCACACCTGGGATGACTTGATTCTGGTATCACAAAGCAGACACAGAAGCTCTACTGTGCTTTGAAATTAAGTCACTCTTTTTCTTTTCAGTTTTGCTAAATTAATCTGCTCTCATACATAGTTACTGAAACCTTCAACCTTTGCCTCCCTTACTATGTCTGGCTCTTCAGCTAATAAGCAACATACAGAGTATTTTGTATTGAAAGCTACAAACAAAACCATGAGGTGTTTGAATCCATCTGTATTGGATGTTATAGCAAATAAGCTATAAATAAAATTGAACAAAAATACTTTGTTTTGAATGTTTCAGTAGTACTGAATGTAGGAATTATTTATTCCTCCCCCCTTCCCATACACTATGAAAAGAAGAAAGGAACAAATGAAATATTTATCATGGTAAGACTTCAATTTCTTTGTAGCATCCATCTTCTTGAATTACTCTGTTTATTTTTGAAGTGTCTGGCTTGAAGTCTTCCTGTGGCTTATTCTGGCAATTTCTTTTTCAGGCACCTCTTCCATTGTCACATGTCCAACGCATGCAGGAAGTATATGATTTCAATGCTATAAACAACTCTGAAATAAGATTCAGGTTTGTTCTAATATGGGCACTTTTCAAATCTTAAATGCTTTCTTAAAACAAGGTGTCCTGCTTCATCTGAGACATCCTGTTTTACAGAACTGGTGCTGGATTTGGGTTTGGGGTTTTTGTTGTGGCTTTGTAAATGCATGTGCAAGCATCATGCTTACCAGAGTGGTATCCTGCTATTTATGAATTGGGCAAATGTAGCCTAGTAGAACAACTCAGTGGACAGTGGATTAGCTGTTCTTTATTTTCATCTGGCATGCTAGTAAAGGAACCTGATGACCTGATAACAAAGTATTTTGAACATATTGTATACTTTGTATTTCTTGTAACAAGATCAATTTATTTTTGAAACAAAACAAGCACATGCCAGTATGGTGACATTTTATTTGGGTGTGTGTTTGTTTGTTTGTTTTACATTTTATTGGGTGTGTGTTTGTTTGTTTGTTTTACCTATTGGTCAAATGGGACAAGTGTTGTATAATTCAGTTCTGAGTGATGCAACTGGACACTATTGTAATATAAAAAAATACATAGCTGCAGAAAATAATCCTCCATTCCAGAGGAACTGCATTCTTTTCCTGTTTTACAAAAAAGTTGATGTTTGTAATGTGCTAGTCAAACACTGAATATTTTAGGTTGAACTTAGCTAGAATCTCATTCCCATGATGACACAGCAGTGGCCAAAGCATTTATGGGAACAGAATCGTTAGATAACCAACCACCGCACTACCACAAATGAAATTAAAAGTGCACATTTTTTCGTCTGCTTCCAGATGGCTGCGACTGTGTATCAGGTCCAAGTGGGAAGAAGCTATTCCTCTGGCTCTAAAAATGGCAACAGATCAGGGCAGGATGAAGTTTACTCGACCACTGTTCAGGTAAAAGTAATCTCCGAATTGCAGGAGCTCATGCTGTTGGCATTTCTAGTATAATGGAATGTATAATACTTGAAATGCATTTATGGTACATGTTGAAGTGGTACAGTGCAGTCTCTGTATACTCTGAACAAGCTTATCTTCAGAGGTGCTTTCCACCTGCTGACATTTTTTTGCATAGAAGAAAGCTTAGTCCCAGTATGCACCTTAAGGCGAGGCTTTCAAGGGAAAAGTAAAAGCTTGGGGAAATCCCTGTTGTATTATTTTTCTGGATTTTTGTAATGGTGCCTCCCCCTATTCCTTCTTTTACAGGGACCTTTACAGTTTTGACAAGAGTCAGGATCTGGCTGTCAAGACATTTTTGGAGCATAGAGCCTCTATGCACCCTGTCACTTCAATGCTTGTGGGCAAAGACTTGAAGCAGGACCAGTGACAAATGTACTGATTTCTTTGAGATTTTCATGTTGCTGAAAGAAGAGACTGGTTGTCCAAGCTGTTGATATGTGTGCCTGATTATGCCATAAAATGCTTTGCTGCTTTGGTACTAATGTAACTTAAAATTAATTTTCCAAATCAAGTCCAGTACTTTCTATTTTGCAATTCCAACTAAAGCAGAAAAATTGCTACATCCCTGGAATTGAGAGAATGTTTTTGTTACAAGCAATTTTTAGAATACACAAAAACTGTTCTGAGATGTGATCATTTGTCAGTGATAGAATTGAAAAACGTGGAAAATTAATTGGTGGATGGTATGGCTCCTTGTGCACAACATTCTTTTCCATAGCAGTGGTTGAAACTTTAAGTATTTAAAAAATAAATCTTTTCATTCCCTACTTGTCTGTGTATTGATCTGTACAAAAAGTTTTGATTTAATAGTTTTATTTATTCTTCGTTGTTATGGGAGAAATTTTTATTATGAGTCCAAGAGGACAATGAAGACCGAAATGATTTTTCAACCCACTATATATTTTCAAAACTTATTATTGCAGGGGGGGCTAAAGCCCAAGTCTTTCCTTATCCAGTTTGATTTTTTTTAATATTTCCATTTCTTAACCAGTTGTGGGCACTACCCCTTATGCTAATATAACAACTTAGAGGTAAGTTTAAAAACAATGGGAGAGCTGTTTTTCCTGTATTTGTCAAGCAGTTCAAGCCAATGGTTTAGATGATGCTGTGGAGAATGCTGCCATCTCTAGGTTGGGTTTTGCAGCGAGTTTGACAAGAACTGCTTTTCCTGGAGATGATCAGTTGCATAAATTAAATCTGTTGACATAGGGATAACCCTGTCAAGGAGTGACAAAACCAAAAAGTGCTGGTTTAGGGGAAGAGGGTGGCAATATAAGTCGTGGCAAAAGGCTTGGTTTAATACTAGCACTTAGGATGAGAGGGGAGAGCTGATTTATTTCTGAGTTTTGATCCGTATAAACTTTCAACTTGTGGTTTAAACCCAGGCAGTAACTAATCCCCACGCAGGTGCTCACTCACTCCCCCTATGGGATGAGGGAGAGAATTGGAAGAGTAAACGTGAGAAAACTCAGGGGTTGAGATAAAGAGGGACAGTTTAACAGATAAAGCAAAAGCTGCGCACACAAGCAAAGCCAAACAAGGAATTCATTCACTGCTTCCCATGGGCAGGCACGTATTCAATCTTCTCCAGGAGAGCAGGGTTACTCAGGGACACAAATGCCATCACTCCAAAAGTCCTCCTG
This sequence comes from Corvus moneduloides, assembly GCF_009650955.1. Classification (NCBI taxonomy): domain Eukaryota; kingdom Metazoa; phylum Chordata; class Aves; order Passeriformes; family Corvidae; genus Corvus; species Corvus moneduloides. Next base: position 29,231,892 of record NC_045479.1, read on the forward strand.
CTTCTTCCTTCTTCCCCCAACTGTGTATGTGAGCATGAGCTCTGGTCAGAGGAAGCGATATCTGATGTTAACAGGCTCTGGCTTGAGCTATCAGCTTGCAATGAAACTTGTTTATAACGACATTAGGTCACTAGTGTTGGGGTAAATTGCGTTTTGTTGTAAAAGCCCAGGTATCGTATATATAGTGATTTGGTAGTTAGAGTTCATGCTGCCAGATAATCCTGGTTTCTTGGTGTCAGAGTCAGAAAAAAGAAAATTGTGTCAGGCATGGCTTTCTCTAGCATGATTCTAGGTAGCTCTGCTGGGACAGTGTCTCCCACCAGTGGGACCCAAGTTAACATTTCCTACAATAATTAAACCCTACGTAGTCCCTTTGTTTGGGAGCACTAGTGTGGGTAGCATGGACTGTGAGTGGTGCAGCTGTTTTGCCTTTAAAAAACAGAGGTATTTTCAGATGTTGTGTGTACATGGTTATTGCTAAACTTTTTATTTTGGCACTGTCTTAACAGGTATCTCCACGTCTTTTCCTCTGCACCTTCTGCCTGCAAAAAAGTATCACATAGCAGCGCTGGGCTTGATAGTGTGCAGCTGCGGCCTAGTATTTGTTGATACCTGTTCTAGTAACATCTTCCAGAGCATAAGGGAAAAGGCTATAGAACTTAATTAATCTTTTCCTTACCTACAATAAAAAAATTCAGTTTTTAAACTTGACCATGGGACTGATGAAAGCAGGCTTGCTGCCTCTGCTGCCTGCTTTTATCCTGCTCTGGATAGTAATGTAAAACTATAATACAATCTTCTTTCAGTCCTAAGAGCCATGAGCAGCCCATATTCCCAAGGTGCCTCTCTTGCAGCCCTGTCCCTTGTGGAGGTTTTTGTTAGGCAATAGCTGTTAACTCTTGTTAAACCCTTACATTTTTAGAACAGTTGCACTGCATCTTAGTCCAATTTATCTATTCCTGCTACATAAGCTCAGCTCCTGGATTTTCATGTCTATATTCCCTATGTGATCTTCAGAATAAAATTCCTGTAGCAATACCTGGGGCGTGTGTGCCTTTCTGTGAAAAGGGTGTGTTCCCTGGGTTTGTTTTGATTGGATGAAGTCAGCCAAACACATTGATCTCATGTATTTACAAAGGTGAGGATTTTGAGGGTGGATTTTTGCCTCTATCTGATTGCAACACTGGGCTCCAGACAGACACAGCTCTTCAGGCCATTGCATAGCTCTTCAGGCCATTGTGTGGTAAATGTGAGGCTGCTGCACATTGCAGCCCTTCTTGGTCAAGGAACAATTTTTGGAGAGAAAACATGCCGAGGTACACGGTGCATGTCCGAGGAGAATGGCTGGCAGTGCCATGCCTAAACTCCACAAACACCATTGAGTGGCTGGGAAAGGAAGCTGTGAGACGGTACATGAAAAACAAGCCTGACAATGGGGGATTTGCCTCGGTGGAAGAAGTAAAGTTTTACATTCGAAGGTGCAAGGGACTTGGCTTGCTGGATCTTGATGATACTGTGGGGGATGCTCTAGAGGACAATGAATTTGTTGAAGTTGGTAAGCAAAACCTTAAGCATTGCAGAGTGACTGTGTTGTCATCTGAGTCAGCAAACTGTGGTTTTATCTAGATTCATCTAAAATTACACTGGAGAGATTGTCTAGAGTTTTTATGGGAAAATGCCCAATAATTTAAGAATATTTAGGAACAGAACTACACAAAAGTTAGAAGGTATAGGATTCTATATACATCTTCTCTATCTGCTGTCATGTATAGTGTAAGCTGTTATGCCTTTGCTTTTGGAATACCTTAAATAAATACATACCTCCTTGTTATTTTCCCAGAAGTGAACAAATATGTTCAGGGATGATAACTGGAAATCAGAATTCTTACTGCTGTGAATTGTAATAAATAACAAATTAATTTATCTGAAGAATGCAATTTAATCATGTATGTGCTTATTCTGCATATTTCTTCTAGTTATAGAAGGAGATATAATGTCTCCAGATTTCATACCATCTCAACCAGAAGGAGTTCATTTGTATCCTTTTTGACTGCTTTGTGAAAGTTTACAATTACAGATGTGTAATTTTCCAGATTGCCTGGTTTTTTTAGAGTTCCTTCATTCTTAAAACACATTGCCAGCTGTAACTGAGTGCTCACTACCTGTGAAATCCTGTCTGCCCTTTTTCCTTTACAAAACTTTCAGATACAGCAAATACCGAGAACCTGAACAGGTAGGAATAACCAATGATTTTACAACTTGGTAACAAATCCTGCTACTCACCAGAAAATGCTGAGAGTTCAGCCAGTGCAGCATTCACAAAAGCAGGGGCTATTCGATTGGCTGGGTCTAGAAAACTAAACTATAATGTGCTTATAATGTTTTTGTTACCTGGGTTCCTGTCTTATGAATAAGCATGAAGAAGCTTCCTGTCATTGCTGAGTTTTGACTGTATTTTTTATTATTATTGATTATTAAGCAACATTATATGTATCCATATCCCAAACTAAAATGTGGTTCTTTGGTGTAGTATATTTCTTTAGATGGCAACAGCTTAACAACGGAGGACTTGGTCAATTTAGGAAAGGGACTCTACAAGATAAAGGTAAAAATTCTGAACAAATGCAGCTAAAAATTATGTGTTTATTTTTCTACAACTAAATAATGAGAAGTAAGCTAATATTTAAACTACTTATGTTTTAGCTCACACCCGAAGCTGAAGCTAAAGTCAAACAATCACGAGAAGTGATTGAAAGGATTGTAAAGGAACAGACAGGTAAATAATTTTGCTTTTAACTATTAATTATTTAGAAGACTTCGTCAGGTTCCCTCCTTAACCAGCAGTGTACATTTCTTGCAGTTGTTTATGGCATCACCACGGGTTTTGGAAAGTTTGCCAGGACTGTCATCCCAAACAGTAATCTGAGGTATGTTGTGTGTGCAGCCTTCTCTGCCCTTACTTTTCAGGAAAGGAAGAAGAGGGAGCAGTTTGACCCTGTAGTTGTATAGTTTGGGGTTAAATGAGAGAGCTGCTTCAGGACTTTCTTCTCTTTTGTGCAAAATAAAACCTGATGAGACTTTTTTTGAGGTTTAACATATTTTTTTTTTTCTGTAGGGAGCTTCAAGTGAACTTGGTTCGTTCACATTCTGCAGGTAATGAGAGATTGCTTGGTGTTTCCCTTTTCTGCCCTTGTTGGTAGCAGGTGAGTAACCAAGAGGGTTCTGTTACTGTTTCAGGTGTGGGGAAACCTTTGACCCCAGAGAGATCTCGTATGCTGTTGGCACTGAGAATCAATGTCCTAGCCAAAGGATACAGTGGAATATCCCTAGAAACCCTCGAGCAAGTTATTAAAGCATTTAATGGTAAAAAGATGTTTAAAGAAAATCTTCCTTTCCCTTTTGTTTTTCCTTTTAACTGTTTTGTTAAGAGGTGTAGCTCAATGGGTCAAGCTACAGATGCTGGTCTTTCAGCTTGGTAGTTGAGAGATTAGGGCTAGAGTTTGGCTGTACAAGCTCACAACTGGAGACCATTGCTCTGTTGAAGGACATGGGGTATGAGCTTAACTGACCGGAAAGGCTGAGAGAAAGGGATGCAACAGGCAGAAATTTGGGAAATGAGCCTCTGAAAGGTCAGATAATTAGTTCAAGGCTAAGCTTGACTAAGAGCATGGCTCTGGGAAAGCTTTTTTACAAAGGCTCAAGTCTCTGTCCTCTCTCTTCTGTCTCTTCTGTCCTGTCAGGTGGTATCGTGTGTGTCACCATCTCTAGGAATACAGGGATTTAGGGAGGAGGGGGCCATTACCATACAGAACACTGCATGTGTTGGTGTTTGTGAAGCAGACCCACTTAAGCACCACCTGGTTTTGGGAGCAGACCCCCTGAGACCTACAGAGGTGTTTGTACACAAGGGCTACGAGGCAGCCACACAGAAGCCCATGGCCAGTCAGCAGCTTACATGGCCACAACTGCCACAACAGTTCCAGCTGGGTGGCCTTCCCTCCCTTGCCAGATGCTGTGGCAGAGAACCCAAAGCAGTGGCTGATGTTCATTAGCTGATGACCACTGGATGGCCCCTCTGGTGGGGCCTGCCAAGCAAAGAGCACCTTCTGTCTAATGTCAGTGTTAGGATCAACTCTCCTTCTCTTCTTTTCCTAAACTGTAGATTGGGAAGATTGTTCTGAGACCACAGACCACGTGTATGAGAGAAGAGCCATGTTCATTTATGTGAGCCCCAAAAACAGTCTTTGTGCTGCACTCTGTAACACCCTCCTCCTCCTTCTCCTGCAGCGTGTGAAGGAGCTGCAATTCAGTGTTTAGCTCTGCAAAATAAGAGGAACAGACAGGTTCCCTCCTTGCTTCTTCTGATGTTTCCCAGGCTCCATTTCTTCATTTCCACGTTTCAGTGCCCAAAGGAGTAGGACGGGGAGAAGAGGGCTCAAAGATGGTTTCTAAGAATAGCCCAGTGTTTAGTGGAGTAAGAAATTAGGAGATAGCTTTGTCCACACCAGGTGGTCACCCTGTGATGGAGAGCTGAGACAAGAAGCATTGTAGCTGCCTTGCTGTAGGTGCAATCACCCTGGGCTGTGTCCTGGCTGCAACGAGAGTAGTCCTGTTGGGGACATTGTTCATGATTGCAGGATGTTACTGTGACCACACTTACGAGCTGGCTTCTCTGTTTTCCAAGGAGTGTATCAAGGGAAGGTTCTAAAATGAGTGATTTTTGTGTTCTTTCTAGCATCCTGCCTTCCTTATATCCCAGAGAAAGGGACAGTTGGAGCCAGCGGAGACTTGGCCCCCCTCTCTCATCTTGCTCTGGGATTAATTGGAGAGGGAAAGATGTGGTCCCCGAAGAGTGGCTGGGCTGATGCTAAATATGTAAGATTCGTGCAGCTGATTGGGTTTGCTCAGATTAATAACATGTAAAAGTCTTTGGATTTTCTATACTAGTTTGAATTAGGACTAGGTTGCCTTTAGCTACTCATCCTCTAATTTGAGGAAGGTGGGTCCATGAAGAATGTAATAACTGACCCACATGTCACTGGAGGAGACATAAATAAGCAGCATGTTATTGAGCCCTAAAGACATATCATGCTATAGTATTGCAATACAAGATAGCACAGTGACATCATTTATGAACTGGAGAAAGGGACAGGATATGATACCAACTCTGAAAGAATTATTACTGTATCTCCAGCTCCATGAACATCAACGCTTTTCTAAAAAACCCGAGATCACCTCTCAAATGCAGAGAGTACCTGGAGATTTACTGGAGGCAAAATCTTCGCAGTAAAATTTCTACTGATTTTATAAGGGCTTTAAGTAAATACATAGGTTTGGATATTTTATTTTTGATAAACTAACTAGGGTTACAAGGAGCCTTTATATCATTCTCCTTCACAAGGCAGAAGTGTTAGAATGGAATTAGGTTTTAATCAATTGTTATTCTGTCACTAACACATCAGCAGATTGATCTTGTGTTAAGTATCTCCAAGCCCAGCTCCTCCGAAGTCTTTCATGGTAGTTTGTTCTGCTACACCTATCACTCCTATCCGTGAATATTTGAATACCAGACTTGTTCATGAATTGATAGGTGTACATCACTATAGACTGGAGAAGGATTGAGGACTACACAGGGAGAGGAGTAGGGAGGAAGCAGACCAGTGTGTTCTGGACCTTCGAAATCAGAAGTCATAGCTGTACACTTCTGAGATGCATTACCTCTTCTGCTGGAAAGGGTGAGAGGATTAAATGAGAAATAGGTTATGCTGTTTCTCCATTTCCTACAAGACCAATTGCCCTCTAGAATAGACATGTATAGAATAAACTGGATAGGACTCCTCTTGCCACTAGAGATTTTCTATAGAAAGGATTAGGGGATCATTTTAAAAGGAATAATTTATGCCAAGCCAAAATGCTATAAGGCAGGGTGTAGGCAGAATTGCCTTCCCAAGAGGTTTCCAGCCTTCTTCGCTGTTGCCCTCTCCCATCATCTAGAACACAGTAGATGTTAATGGGCCGTGACAGTATCTGGCTTAGTGCTCCTGCTACCTTCTTGTACTGGCACTAGGAAATAAGGTGCTAGTTTGGAAGCCCTTTATTTAGCCCAGCAGAAAAAAATATGTTATATGTTTGTGATATAAAGCTCTTTTTCTCCCATCACTTAAGAAATTTGTTAGTATTTCTATTCATGGAAACATTTAAGTTTTAGTGACTTAGTTACTGAAGAGTATTTTTCATTAATTATCTTGGCATTGAACTCCTTCACAGGTCCTGGAAGCCCATGGACTGAAACCAATTACCTTGAAACCTAAAGAGGTAATAAAGTTTAATGATGTCAGCTGATGAAAACGAGCACAGTCAATCACTATTTGCTTTATATGCACAATGAAAGCATTAAATGAATTAATGATTTTAAATCAAGCTTCAGAAGGATATTGATGAAGTGTTGTCAGGAGCGGGATTCACTCCTCCTAGTGTCACCCTGCTTGACCTGAAATGTCAGACCCAAGCTTGGTGTTCAGATTGGCTCTGTGGTCAGTGGAGGCAGACAGGCCCCTTCAGAAAGCACTTTATGCCATCCTGAAACAGCTGTCTAAGAGGCACCTTCAAGACAGTACCTATCTGCCCTTTGGCTGTAACAGGAGGTCAGATGACTGACTTGAAGCAGGTATCTGACTTACTCGGAACTACTGGTGCCCCAAGGGTGTCTGCAGTGACTTAGTGGGGTCATGAGCATTGACACTTTACATAGCAAAGAAGCTCAGTCAAGCTGTGCATTTTATGATTTCAGGATGGTCCAAGAAGCTAGGCAAAGGTCTTTAACTTCTTCATGTGGGAAGGAGAATTGTCACAGATATGGGGAATTGTCACAGTGTGTGGAATAGCTGCAATGACTTTGCTTAACACCTGCTCTCCCTTTGAAGGGTCTGGCCCTCATCAATGGGACACAGATGATCACCTCACTGGGCTGTGAGGCAGTTGAAAGAGCAGGGGCCATAGCGAGGCAAGCTGACATCATCGCTGCCCTTACACTCGAAGTCCTGAAGGGTACAACGAGGGCCTTTGACACTGGTGGGTACTGGGCCTTCCCTGTCTGTTTGCTGAACAAAAGCTTTGCAAAGCCTAACCATCTAACTTGTCTTACTAGATATCCATGCAGTGCGCCCACATCGAGGGCAGGCTGAAGTGGCCTTTCGATTCAGGTCTCTTCTAGATTCTGACCATCATCCATCAGAAATAGCAGGTGAACAATCTTAACCTTCACCCTCTCAGATTACCAGGACAAGCTGGGTCCTTCAACAGGACACAATGCTTTTGTGTAAGGAATATTTGAGTTTTGCCCCCCTTTTTTCTTCCAGAGAGCCATAGATTCTGTGACCGAGTTCAGGATGCATACACAATGCGCTGCTGCCCTCAGGTAAAAACTGACTTTTATATCCTTCTATTACAATAGATAAATGATGATGAAGTTTCCACCTCAGAAATACTGTCAGTTATGTGCTGTCTGACTCTGTCTGACTCTTATTTTGCTTCTTCTTCACTTCAAAATTGTAATAATGGAGATATGTAATTTGTTGATCGCGTGCATGCACCCATCAGCAGCATCTAACAAAGCAGTGTTCAGATCTGGAAGCGGCCAGGGGTCAGAAGCAGAGGGAAAGTGCTAGTTTCCATGCTTGCAGATTTTGTAGGGACTTTCTTCTGCAGTGGTGTTAAGAACATGAACTAGGTGTTTCCAAAAGCCAACGGAGTGTAGTATCTCAAACATGTTGGAAGAAGTCAGTCGTATGTGTTTTAACAGGAACAAAGCTATTAAACCAGTGGAATTAATGGAAGCCAATTAATTAATAAGAGGTTTTCTGTGAGTCTTTGTAAGGCTACTTCTTCCCTCATAACACTTCTGCCACTGAATGAATATCTTCCATTTAGGTAAACCAACCCAAACAAGTAAAGAATGTCATATTCAGATTACTCTTTTGGCAAAACTGCCACAATAATAGTGAATATCATCTTTCAAGTGTCTAGGATTGGCAGTGATGCTCCTCATGTTAAAACAAATCCAAGACCGTCTTCCATGTGTGAAAGTCGAGTGGGATGATGGGAAAGAGGGTCCCTGCAACTCAGTCAGCATCCTGAAGGCGAACTAAGTGCAGATACTAAGCTCAGGCACAAATGTCTTTTGTTCTAGGTCCATGGAATTGTAAATGATACAATTGCTTTTGTGAAGGACATAATAACGACCGAAATCAACAGTGCCACGGACAACCCTGTATCTTTTCGATTACTTTAATACTTTGTAAAATCCTGCTTGGCCTTTTTTATTCTTTTCTTCAGTATAATTACTCTCACAGGAGGCAAAAAAGTCATAACTGGCTTTGGTCAATAACTGCCATTGTTTGCAACAGTAACCTCTCTTCCTTTCCTATGACTGCACGGGAGGATTTCTGTCAGCACTGCAATGCAAGGCTGCATTTCTGTCACCACTGTAATGATGCTGTACATAGCATCATATCAATTGCTGATAAGCATCATGGCTTCTAATCTGTCCAAAATTGTAACTGTCATGGAGGATCTATCAAGGAACTGAAAATCTATGCTAGGATCTGAACAGATGGGTTTCTTTGCCCCCCTCCCCACCCTCCATCAAAGACCTCCCTTTATGTAGCTTATTTGAAAAAAATACATATCAAAATTGTATGTACAAGTTTGAAGAACTGAGATTGTGTCTTCATTTCCTGAAAAGTGGAAGTGTGGATGCAATATAAAGTGCTTGCACATAAAAGCCTATGAGCACAAATACTCCTTCAGTTAAGATATTCCGATTACCGCAGATATCTCTCATGTAAACTGTGTTTCACTTGTGTGTGCCTCAACTTCTCCTTAAAGATGGTGTTTGCTGAAAGAGAAGAGACCATTTCTGGAGGAAATTTTCATGGGGAATATCCTGCAAAGGTAATTCAGCATTTGAAGAAAGGGAAAAACTTTGTTTCTGTTTTGGTTTTTTTGCTTGCTTGTTTCTGTCATCTGGTTTAATGAGATCTTTTTTTTGTAGGCTCTGGACTATTTGGCAATTGGTGTGCATGAACTCGCTGCAATTAGTGAAAGAAGAATTGAGAGGTTGTGCAACCCCTCACTGAGTGAACTGCCTGCATTTTTAGTCACTGAAGGAGGTCTGAACTCGGGCTTCATGATTGCACACTGCACAGCAGCTGCCCTGGGTGAGTGCTTGAGCAATACCACAGGGAGAGCAAGCTAGAAAGACTGATTTCTTTCAAGACAGATGTAATCTAATAGTAGACACAAAGGTATCTGGCTCCTGTTTTCTGTCTCTTCTCCGCTTGTTTTTTGCTGTCTTATAAAGTGTGAGTGTTGAGTGCAGCTGCTATTATTTCAGCTCAGGCTTCCTTACTCTGCACTGACCCTTGGGCATGTTCAGTGCTCTGAGCGTGCAAACTCTTAAGTGGACTTTGGTGGGAAGGCTTGTCTCAAAGGTGGCCTGATGCCCTCAGTACTGGGTGTCTCCATTTGACAGCCTGGTCTGTACATCAGTATTGGACCCCACAGTCCTCAGCAGACCGGAGTTTGCAGGGCTGGCTATTGGGGGAGCACACTGAAATTAGACATCAGTTCAGTGTTTCCTCTAGTACCCGTGACTAAGGCAACAAGAAACCTGATGGCCGCTGGGATATCACAGTTCATAGGTTCAGGGAAGCATGAGCCGATATAAAGATAAACATGCTATGAGAAGAGAGTAAATTTTAAAAGATACAAACAAACACAGGAACAGAGGATATCAGATAAATGTGTAGATAAACATTCTGCAGAAAAACAAGTGAAATAACTAAATCAATATGCTGAAGGAACCCTGCCTAGAGGCTGGTTTGGCAAGTGGGCCTGGAAGAGAAGCTGAAATGCTCATCCCCCCTCTTTTAAGGGCTGGAAGCTTTACCTTTTGGCTGGGAAGAGTTTAGGATGGCTCCAGGCCTCAGCTGGTTACATGGCATCAGGTTTCACTGCACACTTTTGCAATCTGGTGTGACAGATTCTGGGGTGTTTGTGATTTCTGCTGTGGGAAATGAAAATTATAGCCCTGCCTCTGCTGACACTAGGAGTCCATGGGTCAAAATCATCTCATCCTGATCAAAATAGACAGGATTTTATCTGAATTGAAGTTTGAGTTCCTTTTATTTTTTTTAACCTATTTTTTAATCATTAGTATTTTTTTAATCACTCTGCCATTTTCTGGGCTGTTTGTGTACCAGCTAATGTTTTTCACTCCCAGGGTTAATAGATAAAGCTGCAAAAAATTTGCAGGCATTTTGCAGCGCTGCTGGATGTGTCTGTCTGCCCCCGTTCCAGCAGCTCTGTGCCTGCCAGACCGAGCTGTTTGCAGCGGCCACATGCAGCCTCTCTGGGACCTGCTGTCACCTGCCTGAATGTGCCAGCTGGCCTCTGGTCCTAGACTGTGTCACTCCAGCCTGTTTGCAATTGGTGTCACCACCTCTCTGTCGCTCTTGTAGCTTTTCTGAAGCCACTAATTTGGCAAGGGCATTACGCAGCATCCTGCTGGGCTTCAGAAAGAAAAGGCCCAGTGCAGCCAGAGATTCAGACCTCATTTTTTCTCTTTTAAAGAGCAATTCTCAACCTCAAATTGTCATTGAATGGTGCCTAAGGCCTTTGCTGCAGCCAAATTGCCATTGCTTTGGGGTGCAGCATGAGAATTTCCTCCAGAGCTTGCACCTGACTCTCAAAGCTGGAGTGGTGTCATGCTCATGGACATGGGCAGCCTTGTAGCAAGACGAGAGTGGGAGAAGATTTGTATCACACTCCTGCATTTTTGTACAGGAAGTTCTGAAAGTGCCTCAGCTGCAATGAGCAGACCAGATGCTGATCTCTAGCTGTGTTCTTGAAAACAGGGGAGGGGCGATATTCGTGACCAAAACCAGAGGGAGCTAATACCCTTTACAGAGAGTTGCCCTAGAGCAACAGGCAGGACCAGGCTAGTGTTTCAGTTATGCTGTCTGCTCTTCTTCTTCAGTTTCCTTCAGGCCTTTTAGCCACAGCAACTCAAGCCTGGAGATGGGGGAGTGAAGAGTGAGCAGTCGTTCCATATTTGATTAATATTTGAGTCTAAAGACTGATGTTGGTTAGTTTTCAGAGGCAATGGCAGATTTTCAAGGTAGTTATTACAAATTACTCAGTCCAGGTAAAATACTGATGCATCCTCAAAAGAGGAGCAATAGTTGGACCCAAGGTGGTAGATAGGCTCTTATCTCCATGTTGTCCATTGCTTCTGCTGTCTCATGCCCATTCTCCCAGCATTCATTGTGCCGGATTTTTGCAGTTTCTGAAAACAAAGCCTTGTGCCACCCCTCTTCTGTGGATTCTCTCTCAACCAGTGCTGCTACAGAGGATCATGTATCCATGGGAGGATGGGCTGCAAGAAAAGCTTTGAGAGTTATTGAACACGTGGAACAAGGTAAAATTAAAATCCTGATTTCCAGACAGACCTTGGCTCACGAAAATGAGAAGCTAATACCAATAATGATCAGGTGTGAGGTAGGCAGATACAATGCAAACATCTCCAGACAGAAGACTCTCTTCCAAAGCGCTGTCATTTTACCGCTGTTTTCATGTGGGCTCTTGCAAGCTTCATAGAGAGAACTTTCATTTTTAGCTCAGGCCCTTCTTTTCTCAGTGCTAAAGAAGTTTTCTGATATATGATGGATATTAATTTGAGTATTCAAGTTAACCTGGAAGAGATTCCTAGGGATTTAAGACACTGGTGACCAGGATTTCCTGGTACACTTGAAAGGTCTGTACAACAGAGCATCCAAAATCTGCTTGCTGAAATGCTTGATACTGCCCCCAGCATCATCCATGAAATGGTCCTGCCACTGGGCTGGCTCTCTGGGGCATGTGGATCCACTGGTTTTTCACATTGCCTGAAACCATATCATATTAGTGAGAACAAAGGCCAGGGATAGCTTTACACAGGAAACCTCGCCTTGAGCTGTACCTGCCAAACATCCCTTTCGCTGTTCTGTTTCAAAGTTCTGGCTATCGAGCTGCTTGCTGCCTGCCAGGGCATTGAATTCCTACGCCCTCTGAGAACAACAACCCCATTGGAGAAGGTCTACGACCTTGTGCGCTCTGTGGTGAGGTAAGATCAGATAAGCACCTTCCTCAGAGGTTGCCTGCCTGGAGAGCAGCTGCTGGCGGTGGTGGTTAATGTTTCTCCAATGTCTTGTTACAGGCCCTGGATAAAGGATCGCTTCATGGCCCCAGACATTGAAGCAGCTCACAGGCTGCTCGTGGACCAGAAGGCGAGTGCTGGCTTTTGGCTTGTGCCGTAGGATTGTCTAGAACCCTTTTTCTTTGTCCATGCCAGCTGCTGTTTTTGCTGCTCTATCTTCTTCATGGTCAAGTGGTTTTGTAGCAAGTGCAGTGATTCTCTCCCAGCTATTGCACACAGAGCATTAGCCTGGTAACAAGACAAGACAAAGTATTTTTGCCTTGAATCCTTTCACCTTGTCCCCTTGGAGCTGTATCCTTTCCCATCCCTTGTCAACTCCATCCATGTGCTCTTCCCTAAACCTCACTCTATCTGCCTCTCTGGTTCTGCTCATCCCATATAGCATATCTACATAGCTTTGCCACCTCTATCCCAATAACTTTTCTATAAGGTTTCCTGAACTCATGTGTTGATGTCTTAGCTGACCTTTTGTCTTGCCTCTGACTCTGCTGTTTCACATTCTTGTTTCACAGGTGTGGGAAGTGGCTAAACCTTACATTGAAAAGTACAGGAGGGAACACATCCCTGAATCAAGACCCATTTCACCTACAGCTTTTTCCCTAGGATCGCTGAGAATGAGTGCAGATGATAGTCACGACCACAGGCATCAGAATGAACTTTGAGGGTTGCAATCCTCTGGAAGAGAGCAGATCCTTTCCAGAACCTTACCTGAGCATGGCTGTTCTACTCAAACTCAATGTGGTTTCTCCAGGTGACCCAGAGGACCTGACTGTCTAGCTCAGGAGCAAATAGATAGTGAAGAAAAGTCTCACTGCTTTCCTCACATGTGAAAGACAACTTTGTCATGATAGTGTGGTTTTGACTGAATTTCATGAACTTCTGAACACAAATCATTCAGACTCCTGCTGAAACCAGTATTTGTTTTGTCAACTCTTCGTTTGTATTCTCTTCATCTGTTCCAATGATACCAAACAGCCTAAGTTCAATATTCTTGATACCTTTTTTTTTTCCCCCTTTGGGTAATTGCTGTGATCCCCTTCATTTTGCCACAAGCAAAATTATCTTTACACTTAATTCTTCTCTCTTTTGCAGATCTTATGTGAGGTACAGGTTCTTGTACAACAGGAGCATTTTTAGAGCAGGTGCTTCACAAATCAGAAAAGCTGTGAGCATAGGAGTGTGCTACGGAGATCATTGCTCCAAAACAAATGTATTATATTCTGGTGATGGACTACACTTAATGCAGCTTTCCAAGAGCTGTGGGCTGCAATTAATAAACTGAGGCTTCATATATGGCTGTAGCCATCTATTCTCCTGTCATGTGTGTGATAATGAAAATGTAAAGCAAAAGCTTAATTTGGAAATTAATAGGACAGGTGGCACAGGGGCCAGAAAAGGGGGAAGAGGTGTAGGAGTGGTGAATGTGAACCAGTGCTGAGGCAATAGTGCCAAGACCTACACTCACATGGCTCACCAGGGCTCTGCCTGTGTGCCAAGGGCCCTGTCCCCATAGACGGGATTATGACAGAGTGTGCTCTGTGTTACAGCACTGACCTCTGGCACAGGCTTGATTTTGCAAGGGAAGAGTCAGGACATGGATTTCACATCATGGTGCAGTGATCACATGGCAGTACTGATCTGGCTGTGGGGCATTCAGCACGAGCTTTGGCTAGGCTGCACGGGCAGCCAAAGCACCAGTGTGGGGCTGCCTTTGAGTGTTCAAGACCTGCCATGTTAAATGTGCCCTGAGGAGAGGGCTCATGCCTGCTGGCAACCTAGCAGGGAGACACATATCCTGGCCAGAAGATCTGGGAACTAGGGCACCCACGGCACATGAGTTCCCAGCTAAGCTCCTTCCTTCTGCACCTGATGTGCAACATCTCCATCCTGTCTCTCCCTCATGTGCCAAGAAAGTCTCTATTTCTTCAATGTGAGGCTCTCTGGAGCAGGCAGGTCTCAATCTCCCCCTGAAGCTGTTTCAATTTGTATAAAATCAGGTATTAAAAAGAAGTGTGAGAACAAACAGACAGGCTTTTATCTTGTGGGATCAATCATTTGCCTTCAGCCATGTGTTAAGGCTGATGAGTCCTTCAGCAGCAAGGCTGGCAGAAGTTCCTATGTCCACGTTACCTATGTCCTGCTCCCCGTGCTGTGGGAGCCAGCACTGTGCATGTCATCACTGAAGTGAGCCACGCTAAAAACAAAACAACATCCTGCATTCCGGAGGGGTGTGCCTTCCCTGGCAGCTGTGGGGATAACAGTGCCACAAACTGCAGGACCACATAGCTGCCCGTTGGGAACCACTCAAGCCAGCTGTGCCCCTGAAGTAAAATCGCATGCTCTGACTGCAAACTGCCACTAGTTACAGCCCTGGGGCACATTCCCAAATGGCTGCTGGATTCACCCGAGCTGCCCGGGCAAACTCATGGTTTCAGGCTCCCACGAGAACTTGTGCATGAGAGCAGAATCCCCTCACATCAGTAGTTTCAGGCCACAAATGCCTATTCCTGTCCAAAAGGGAATATTTGAGGCTTTCCTTTATGCAGTCTTGGGCCCCAAACACCCTAGGCATTCAGATAAGAGATTCTGGGCCTTGCTTCCCGCTCACCTCTGCTTTTGGCTGCCTGGGACCAAGGGACCCCCAGGACACACTGCAGCATGGTGGCCTCAGGTTTTGCACCGTGCCTGTGCAGAACTGAGAGACACCACTCTGCCTGCACGCTGTATGCAAGAAATGTCTGTGCTCCTTCCCTGACAGCCTTCTCAAATCCCTGTATAAACATTATTTATGAAGGCTGTCTTGGGCAGAATGGACCCTGCAATCACATATTTCTGATGTTCTTTCAAGCTTTATAAAAACAAAGTCCCACACCCACATCTGGTACAACATCTGTTTGCAGGAAAACACGTCAGGTGCCAGGAATGCTATTATATTGTTTTAAAAACTGATTTAGTTGGCTAGCCTGAATCAAATAAAGCATGAGGAAAGATACTACAGGGGATGGCTTGCATATTTTGGGTATTAACAGATATGCCCAAGGCTCAGGAAGATCAGGAGGTCATAATGCTCATACATATTTGTGATGGCTTTCAAATATCTGTTAATCAGAATGAGACCACTGTCCTTCCTCAAAGGTCTGGTTCACTAAAGCACTGTGCTCTGTATCGCAGGTTATGTCACCTGCTTATATCAACACTGATTTTTGATGTGAAGTTCTTCATGCTTGTCAGGTGTAGTTTTATGACTTCACCTTCAGAAAGTAAATCCCTTTTGCTTCTGCAGCCACCATCCATTTGAAAATTTGAAGAAAAGTCCCAGTCCACGTGTATTCAGAGACCCTCCTACCCCAGACCCTCTGCTTAAGTACTGCAAAAGCTTCAACTCTCCAGAGCTGTATCATCCTTTTTTCTATATACTGCATTCCTAAATGATGGTGCAAGCTGTGGGGAAAAAAGTAGTAGCTGAAAGAGTGCTTTAAAAAAATTAAGCTCCTAAGTTTCAACATGGCTTTGAGTAGGAGATACCATACTTAACTTACCAGAATCCCATTCAAACTCCCACAAACAATTACGTCCCATGTTATTTCAGATTCAGCCTAAAATAAATAAAATCAGGTCTTTTCTGGAACATCTGTATGACACTGCATGTGATCTCCCAGCACAGCCAAGGGCCATCCCAAATGTGCATGCCTGAGCCCCTGGCCCTCTGTCACATGTTACTTGACATCACACTCCCCAGTAAATCTTACCTGGATCCAAACTTTGTTTACTCATTGCCAGTTTGTTTGGGTTATTTTCAAATATAATAATATTATAGATTACTTGTATAGGAAAACATTTTTGGAAACTGTCTTATTTAAGATGGATACAATTAGAAATTATTTTATTGTGCTGGAGAGAAGGACAATGGACATGGAGATGCACCAAATGGGTAATGCTTCGTAAGGTTTATTTGAATAAGAGTAAGGTGAGCAGGCAAACAATTTACTGGTAAATACAAATCTGATTTGTCTGTTGCTTTGAAATACTCCATGCTAATTTGATTTTAGTAGTTTACTAAATTACTGCCTTCTCTCAGTAACTGCTCATTGTCTCACACCTCTCATTTTCATAGACAACTTTTCCTTTAATTATAACGTAGTTGATCAATGCTTCATGTCCACCAAACTGGTAAATCAAGTGCTCCCACCTAAAACCACAAGATGTTAAAGAATACAGAAACTTGCATAAGAGTCTATCAGTAGAGAATTTCTTCCACAAAATAAACACATATTCTCTTTAGATAATTTGTAATTAGGCATTGATTACTTGTAGTAACAGCCCCAAAAGTCTTAGGCTTTATTTCCCACTGGAGTAATTAAGGAAAATGAAAGTGGGTCTGAAATGCTACCAGTGTCCCTTTATTCAGTGAGGACAACTACTGTTAAAGCACATTGCAAATGCCAATGGAAGAACAAACCTTGATGAATTTATGATAAGAAGATCCCCCTGCTTGCCGACTTCCAAGGAGCCATGGGTGTCTGATTTGCCCAGAGCATAAGCTGCATTAATGGTGGCAGCTGCCAGTGCTTCATTCATTGACATCTTCATGTTTACACAAGCCAGATGCATCACCATAGGCTGTAGGCAAGGAAGGGGACAATGGGACTGACCAGGAACACAAAGCTGTTTATGCTTCAAATCCCTAAGCACTCTCCTTTTTCCTTGCACAACAGAAGGAGCTCTTCTGCACAACATAAATCTCGTCAACTCCAAAACAAGAACTCTAAAATCAGTAGCTCTGAGAGCATTTTGAATAGGCCTCTCAGTGCACATGAAGGATGGGACCCATTCTGGTTTCAAGAATTTCTGGCAAAAACTCCCAATACACACAAACAAGCACAGGCAGATGTCTGTGTGGGGCATACAGCTCTCCTTGTGCATATGAAACCAGTTTTAAGTGTGCAAGACCTACACACAAGTTGTACTAGTAAGAAATTTCATAATTCTGTGGTTTCAGTATTAGGATTATCTTACCATTGAAAAACAGTATGCATTAGGATTAAAGTCACTGCCAAGAGCAACTATAACACCTTCTTCCAACATTTTTCTTGCTTGAGGTTGCTTCAGTCTAGAGGTAAAAAGAAACTTATCAGTATGATTTGCTTAGTTATCATACAATGATTTACAAGGGCAAAAGTCATCTCTCAGTTTGGCTACATTCATGCATTCAGTTACACTGATCCTTTTGGAGATGAAAGCCCAAAATCTCCTCTTGCATCCCTACCTATCACCCTATGGACAACATAAATGGGGAGTGTGCGCCACAACTTTTGCAGTAACAGCATGTGGCAGCAGCCAGTATCAACCATCAGGCTGCAGGCCACTGAAATTCTGGTGTTTATCCAGACCTCAGACACCTCAGAATTTACAAGATGAAAATCTTCATTTCACTAAAAACCTGATTTTCTAGTTCTTACAGCTTCAAAGATAGGCTCCTAAATATGAGCATTGGCACATGCAATGTAACAGTCACTTCCCAATTATTAAGACTGTGTGTTTAATCTGCATACATTAGAGATACTTTCACTCAGCAATTATAATGCAAAAGATGTTTTCAATAACTTCAATATCTGGAATAGCCATTTTAAAATTGCTCAGCCCCTGGATTAATATGTGTAGGTGTTTGCAGGGTGGGCACTAAGAAATACACTCTCTAGGAAGTTTTAGCCATAGCTGCTCTAAAGCCATTCTAAATCTACTGCGTGACTTTTCAGTAATCTCACAGATTTTTGCGGATTTCCAGCAGAAATAAGACACAAGGAGGCTCATTCAGTTTCTCTCTACTTGTGATTATCTTCACTGACTCAGACTCATCCTTAAGGCATAGACAGATGCTTATTTTAACATCAAAAGACCCTAAAACCACACACATGGACGTGCAGTTACAGAAGTTTCCCCTTCAATCTAGTGGCCTTACCTTAACATGTAGGCTGTTGTTGGTAAAAGGACAGCAGCACACTTAGCTCTTGCCATCGCCACAATACCTTCATCACTAACTTCTTCCAGGTGGCTGATGGCCCGGGCTCCTAGTTCAGCTCCAAGCTAAGTAAATTTTCAAGCAAATTATTCACTATTCTCAATTAATTCAGTAAAAAAAGTTGTTTCCAAATAACTGGAGGAGACAATTCACTATTAATGCAAAATTTACCAGAAGAGAAATAGAAAAGAATGCTTGGAAGAACAATCAGAATACAGAGAAAAATATTTGTTAATTTATTCCAGGAAAAGTTGATCACTTTATCCACCCATGGAGCAGAAGCACACCTTCAGCGGTGTTTTTAACAGCCAAACACACAAACTGTGTGAGAGCCATGGACAAAAACATTACCAACTCCTGTTCATAAAGGATCCATCAGAAAATAGTTCACAAAACTGAATGATGCCTTCAATAGGGAAGCCAAAGAGATTTTTATAATCAATCAAGTTTTTGGTTTGGTGGCATTTTTTTAAAATACAGCAGAGAATAACCATGGGCAGACCCCACAAGGAGGAAGCAATGTTTAAATGATGGTGAAACATGGTCTCAAAGTGACTTCCTTTATCAAGACATTTGGGAACCTAGTCTTGACTAAACCACCCCTCTGAGTGTGCTCAGATATACTGATATCTGAGTAATGAGACTGCTGAGTGTGCTCACTGCAATTTGACTTGTTGCTTCTAACAGGACACTTAATGAAAAAAATATTTTTCAAGTTGCATAGAAACCATGTTTTTGTCATTCTTGGGTTCATGGATATCCACATTCCCGGTCTGTATCCCATGTGGAAGATAAGCAAAGTCAATGTTTGTTTAGTCAGTGCACGTTAGTCCCAGAGGTCAAGGCTTTCTCCCATGTCCTTAACTCCAAAGCTGCACATGGACTGCTCTTCCTATCATCTGATAGAAATGATGCCTATGAATGGTCTATTTCATAAAGTCTTTGAAAAAACAACCTCAGTTTTGGAAACTGCAATTCTTTCACAGATTGGGCTCTCACCGGAGCAAAAATGAATGTTAAGAAAGACGTACCTCAGCAGATTTCATCGGATGGAGTTCATCACCATGGAAATTAATCTGTAACCCTATATCTTTTCCAGCTTGAAGTATTCTCCTTGTAGACTCCAGATCAAAGACTCCTTTCTCACAGAACACATCTATATTGTTAACATGTATTTCACCACTTAGTTTGAGTTCTTTCAGTTTAGGAAGGTGGTTATTGATAATGTCATCTGTGGCTTCAGTAGCAGTTTTCCCTCTAATGAAAAAATGTTAGAGCCATATGAGTAACATCCTTGAAGCCTGGCACACATTGAAGCCATACATGCAATTACTAGATTACTTAGGAAATGATGTAAATGTGAATTCCTCAAAAAAACTTCTTAAAAAATTAAACCCAATTGTAATTCATGTGCCCTCCAACATGAGTTACTTTCCATTCAAAGAATATTAGATTGTATTACTGAATATTTTTAATAAGGTTGGCATGTTGGATGCTAACAAAGATATGGGATACTTTAAAACAACTTCTTCTGCTTTCCTATTCATACATTCTGACCTCCTTATACTGTATTCTAAAATGCAACTATTTAAAATATGTAAATGAGTATTTAAATATGTTAAATGGTATTCATGCAAAATTTTTATGCAAGTATCAAAACTCAAAGGGGATATGCAGCATAAGTCATTATTTTTAATTTCCCTCTCCTCCTTTTACATCATTCAGAGTGAGGGACAGATAACTGTTTCTAATCAAAGGGACTTCCCAAGGTTTGGTTTGCCAAAGTCAGAATCATTTATGAATCCTCTATTACATAAAGATAACCCAGGAGAGATCACTAAACGCCTTGGAAAGAGCAAAAAGTCCCAAAACATGCAGCTGAGTTAGCATTCTCGAATTTTAATATCTGAAGACAAGGGATGTGCAGCAGCCAAACGCCTGAGAACCGCAGTGCTCATTTCAGGCCTGCAGACACGGGCGTTATGGAGCGCCGCACATGCCTGAGCTGGGAGTCGTGCAGTGGCAATAAAGGAAAGAAGCCAAACTCTGCCTGAATTTATAAACAAGGTTATAAAGCAGAGCCCTTCTTCCATTCACTTCTCACCGAAACAGTCATTGGGGTTGCTCAGCCTCTGACCATGCCAAGGCATCTCCCTTTTCTCTTTCTACTCAGCAGCCTTTGGAGGAATTTGGGCGGAAAGAATTAGGGTCAGAGCCAAGACAAACCAGAGGGAAACACTAAGTATTAGTTTCACTTTTTGATGGATATAGTGCCCCAAAATGCAAAACAAAACTGCTGTTGTTTTAATGCAGAAGATTTCTGCTCAGGAAACCACTTTGAAAATTTCCTGCTAAAGTTTAAAAGGGCCCAATAAACACTTGCCAATAAAAAATAATAATAATTTTTAAAAATCAGACATTCCCCAAATCATGCATTGGATTCAAAATGGTGACTGGAGGGACCAAGGAAGAACTGCAGACTTCTTCCTAGTCAAAATGAAAACCCAATCCAGAGTCTAAGTTGGAGGGGTAGCATAAAATTCAAGCAAAATATGCTAGACACAAACATTTGACTGAAAAGAGAAGAGAGGATTTAAAAAGACACAAACTGGAAAATACAGATAACTCAGTATTTCCTTCAGGAAATTTCCTCAAATCCCCAATTACCTTTTCTCCTTACTTAAAATACAATATCCTTACTACTACTACATTTTGTTATGCTTGATGTGCTTCAGTGGGGACAGAAGTGTGCAGAGAATGAGAAGGCACATCTGTCTAACACAAGAGTTGCTATGTTTGTAAAAACACTGGAATTTATTTAATTGATTTGTAGAAATGCTCAAACCATTTTGGTGGGAAAGACTATTAATCAGGATTTTGATTGAGATCCCGCCAAAGCTTTTTAGGGGAGGGAAAAAGGAAGGACTAAGAAATATATGTATCATTTGGGGTGAAAGGTCAATTTTATTTTACCATAAGTCCTCTAAATTTTAGTAGAGCTTCTCGAAAGAAGTAGTTGGTGCTTTCAGCTGATTTTAGTTACTTTTTTCTTAACCATCTTCCAGTTGCTGAAGATGATACAGGATTCATTTTCCATAGTTAAATTGACAAAAGATAATTTACCATCCTGCTCCAAATACACAAGAATTAGATTGCAAAAAATATTTTCTGGGTCATGTTTTCTTGAATTTTTCAGGAGAGGTTGGGGTTTTTTTGGAGTATGCTTTTTTTTTTCTTTTAATGAACATCTCTTGAATATTGCCACATAATACGCCTGCCTCTATCTCACATGCCTTGTCTTGCAGCAGCCTACCACTTAGTATGTCAAAATATCTAGCTAAAACTCCTTGTTAATTCCTTCATACACTGAAATCTGGTAACATGAAGATGTTATTTTCATCATAGCAAAATAAAAATCAAAAGTGAGAAAGGACTTTTATGATACGCCTACTTGAGCCATCAGAATAATTGTGATTAAACACATTTAGTTTAATCTTCTACTCATCTCACAGCTATAAGATATATGCAAGTCTTCATTGAATGGAAGCATAATTAAACTTTGTTTATGGAGGTATATAAGGATTAAATAAGGTATTTTTTGTTGCTTGCTGGCCAAAATAAAATCTCATGGCAGAGACTAAGCTTGAAGGATAGCAGCAAATGCAAGCAGAAGAACTTCTGTACAGGAAACCCTCTAATTTGTGTTATGTTGAGTGTGAGCATTGGCTGGAGGCAGGGGTTCTGCACTAAGCCTGTGTTGGCATATAGGAGTCATTAAATAATGTTCCCCTGCCTTCCTTCAAATTAAAATTTAGGAGAGCCTCCTATAAATACTGGCTGTTTTTTCTCAAGTAGGCTGTATTTTAGGAGTGAGGCAGAAGAAACCTTCCTGAAAGCAGCAGCCAATTTTCAATGCCAAGCAGCAGTACTTTACAAGAGAAAGACAAGTCAAGTCCCGTTACTTGGGCACAGCGTGAGCTCCACAGTACGTTGAGGAAATGCCAATATCCATGGATTTCTTAGCACGTTCAATCACCCTGAGCATTTTGAGCTCGGTTTCCAAGTTCAAGCCATATCCACTCTTGCACTCCACCAGCGTGGATCCTGCTCTGAGCATGCGCTCAAGGCGGTGCTGGAAAGTGGTGAACAGCTCGTCCTCCGTGGCCTTCCGAGTGTGCTCCACAGTAAAATGTATCCCTCCCCCAGCCTGGTGGATCTCCATATAGGATGCACCTGCCAGCTTGGGTTAAAGAAAAGAAAACAAAAAACACCCCTCCATACAATTAGCTATGAACCGTGCATTTTCCATCCAAGAGATACTGGAAAGTGCCTTGAGGTCTCTTTGCAGTGAGAGAGACAAGGAGAAGAGAAAAAAAACCACATTAGTTCTTCCTCCCTCCCCCTTTTCTTCTCTCTCCCCTCCACTTAAGTGGAGAAATTATGTAAGAAGTGGCACAAGGAGAATTACTCTGAAGACTTGTTTTCCCCCGAGTCCAAGGGGAAAACCGATCTCTAGCTAAGAATTCATTTATGTGGAAAAGAAAAAGGGAGAAAAAAAATCAATATTTAGATGGTAATAGAAGGCAGCACTCCTATATTGCTTCAATTAATGCAAAAATATATCAAGGCTGGCTGCAAAGGATGCAGGTACACTCCCCACTCAGCCTACCAGTATTCAAAAATCATCCCTCCTCCCTCAGGCAGATTTTCTAACAGAAATTATGTATTTTTCTATAAAAGAAAGATGAGAGTCCCTAGGAAGTAGAAATCATTATACATTTAAAAGAAAAAAAAAAAGAGGAGGAAGAAAAATCCATCTGTGCAATTTTATGCTGTTACCTTCATTGCAAACTCATGAACCCTGTCACCAGCCCACACTGGATGTGTATGTGCATCTACCAGGCCTAAAGAAAACAAAGTAAATGTACACTTGGGTTACTTCACTGTGGAAGAGAAAAGACTATGAACATGCAAGCAAATTAAATAGACAGCAGAAGTTCCCCTAAAAAGTCTCTGTTGCTTAGAGAAAAATAAAAATCCAACCAGCCAAATATCTAGGATTTTCTTCAGAGGCTATTTAATTTCAATTTTTTTTTAGGTCTGACACCTTATGCAAAATGTCTCCAGCTAAATGCATCACTTGCTGAGTTTTTCATATTTTGATAATGTTTCAAACTGTGGAAGAAAGGAGAAATAATAAACTGTGAAAGAGTTCATTAGACTCTTTAAAAAGAGTCTGTACTCTTTAAAAAGCCTGTACTCTTTAAAAAAAGGCAAACTGCTTCGGCTGGGCTTAGCACACTAGACTTCCTCTAACAACACTTACAACAGTGTGAGCCTTTCTACACTTTGACACTGCTGAATGGCAAGGGCACTGTAAGAGAAACAGAGGTCTGACAGCTCATGTGCTAACACCATTTGGATAGTTTAGCATGCAATAGACTTGCCCAGCTTTGGGGGTTTTGTATCAGGCAAAGTTGCAGAGTATGTGACTTAAAATCTCTTTTGTCTCCAAACATCTGTGGCCAGGATGGACAGACTGAGCTCTGTGGCTGAATGGCTGATGGGCTGACAGAGTACAGAAAAGAGCAGTGAATCTAAAGAGTCACTCTGTGGGGCCAGCTACATCCCTCTTGTGATCTATGACAGAGGAACAGATCTAAAGACAAAACTGGAGGAGACAGAGCTCCACCAAGAAGCCCAAAAGAATCCTTGAATATCTCCAGTGAGGGAAACTCCACCACCTCTCTGGTGGAGTTCCAGTATTCAGTCACCTCCACAGTAAAAAAGTTCTTCCTCGGGTTCAGGTGCAACTTCCTGTGCATCAGTTTCTGCCCATTGCCTCTTGTCCTGTTGCTTGGCACCACTGAGAAGAGCCTGGCTCCATCCTCTTGGCACCCTCCCATCAGTACTTACAGACAACAATGAGGTCCCCTTTCAGTCGTCTTTTCTTGAGGCTGAACAGACCCAGCTCCCTCAGCCCTTCCTCATAAGTGAAGTGTTGCAGTCCCCTCATCATCTTTGTTGCCCTTTGCTGGACCCACCCCAGGAGCTCCATGTCTCTCTTGTACTGTGGAGCCCAAAACTGGGCACAGCACTCCAAATGTAGCCTCACTAGGGCTGAGTAGAGGGTCAGGATCACCTCCCTCAACCTGCTGGAAATGCTCTTCCTTTGTATCATTATGAAAAATACACCTACCTGGTAACACGCACTTCCCAGAGCAGTCAATTATCCTTTCAAATGTTGCTTCCAAAAACTGATCGCGAATAACATCTGCCTGGCCCACAGCCTTGATACAACCATCCCTGCAAACCACAGACAACGAACAAAGAACATGTGAGACTATTTAAAAGTCAAGCGCTCAGCAACAGAGCTCCTGGGACAACAGGGGCGGGACCTTCAGCAGGACTGAAGATGCACATGTGGAGGTGGTTTGCTGGTTTTACAGACGCACAGCAAACACTGGGGTAATGCCACGCGTTTCAAGCTGTTTGCCATAACGCTTGTCCTCTGCTTAGATCCCTCTGGACAACACCTTGGTACTCTTCTGTTCTAATTCCTGCTAGGTAACATTGTTTTCCTGCAGTGGATCAGCGAGCATACAGCATTGCTCCATCAGGTATTTATCTGCAGGGCACTCTTCCCCTCACAGAAATCAAACTGCCATCGACTGCCTGGACCTCAATCACGCCCCGTGCCCTGGGAAGCCACAGCCTCTTTGGGGCTGTTCTCCCAGTGGAGTTTGAGGATGCTACCGGGAATCCTGGACGGCGCTTGGGGGATGCGTTCCACCCTCGCACGGAGCTCCCCGCTTTCCCCCCGCGCCCCGCCGGCCCCGCACTCACAGCCCCACCACCAGGCTGGCGCCCCGCAGCACGGCCAGGCCGGCAGCGCCTTCCCGCCGCAGGCACGGCTCCCGCCGGCCGCACACCAGCACCAGCTGCTCGGCGTTCTCCAGCAGCAGCCGCTGCCGCTGCCGGCCCGCCATGGCCGCGGGCACCGAGTGCCGGGGCCGCTCGGCTCAAAGTCCCCCGGGGCGGTGCGGCCGAGCGCCCCTCCTGCCCCCGGCCTGCCCCGCCTCGCCCGGCACCAGCCCCAGCCCGACCCCGACCCCGATCCTGGCTCCGGACCCGGCCTGGGCCCTGCCCGGCTTGGTCTGCCCTAACTTTGCCGCAGCCCGCTCCAGGCGCGGGATGCTGTGCTTGATTCGGTCCAGGATAGCGCGACAACATTCGTGCATCGCGCTGGTTCATGATCAGCTCCGAAACACCGGGTTTTCCAGCTGGGGCTTCCCGGAGCTCTCAGTCCTCACAGCACCACCTGGAGATTTCCCTTTGCCAGGAAAATAGGAGCCTCTGATGTGGGAGCGTTTGTTTGCCCACGTGCCCTGTTCCCTGCGTCCATCACCTCTCCAGCATCCATCAATTTGCCAGCGCCCACCTCCTTGCCCGCGTCCCAGCAACAACCCCCGAGGTACCATAACACCTCCCACCCACCGCGCCAGATGTTCAGGCAGACATTCATTTGTCCAGGCAGATACTAATTAATCCCATTCCAATAACGAAAGGTTTGTGCGATTCTGCTGCCCCCCTACAGGATGAGGGATTGGAGAATCAGGGAGCAAATATTTACTCCCAACACGGATTTTTTTTGTTTTCTTCTCGCTTCACATATTCATAGCGTCTATAGGACTCCAGTATTTCCCAGCTGGAAAATGGAGTGTCTTTCTGAACAAGTGGTCCCTCAAACACTTTTCCCGGGGTGGCAATCTTCTTTAGACACTTTCTTTTCTTTTAAAAAGAGAATCGATTTTAAAATGCTGGTAACACATCTACGTGCATACATACTACTGGTCCAGCAGAAACAGTTGGCTCTTTGAACGAGCCTTTCTGGTGAAGGTCTTGTTTTGCAAATGGGGCAAGATTTGCATCTACGGGCCAGTAATTTGTATTTAATATCAAACCTGAGAAGTGAGTAAAACTACAATAGCGTTGGGTGTTATCTTTTGATGCTGCTCCACTGGCTTAATGCTGCACCACCACATAACCTTTGTCCTCCTCCTAAACTCTCACTAGGCATGCAGAAGATCGGCAGGAGAGCTGGTAGAGGGTGCTTTACCACCTCCAGGAGTTCCTGCTGCTGACTTTGGCATTTCCCAGCAGTATCACAATACGTTTGAAAGCAGAAATCAAAGAGGAACCTTGCAACAGCATCATAACAAGGGCAGAAGGACACCCCATTGGGGGGGATGCTAAAGAAGTGGTGGTGGGCTGAGAGCTGTTGCATCAGGAGTGAAACACAGCCTGCTGCGGTGGAGGGGGGAAAAAAGAAAGATCAATGCACCTGTGAGCTGTGTTGTTACACTTTTAAAGAAAAAAAATCAGTTTTGTGTTCTAGGCTTCTCCAAGAATCAAGGTCAGATCCTGACCCTGAATCACTGATTCTCAGGTGAAGACCCTGATCTTCACCTGAGAATCGGTGAAGATTTTATGCTTAGTAAGATAGAGCGTATTTCATTCTAAGACTTATATTCTGTTTGCAGAAAAACTTAACAGATGTGCTTGTGTATTTCTATATGCCCTGGTTCTTTTCTGGTGAAGAATTTTCTCTGCAATAGATCAGCATATGAAAAAAAAAAGTCAATCCACTGCAGTTCTGACATGACGTGCCTGATCTATTTTTAAGAACACTGCCTAGAAAGGTAAGTACAGGAATAGTTTCTAGGTTGCATCCTCAGGAAATTCTAGAGTTTGATTCAAAAAGTACAGATTCTAAATACTCTTCTGTGTTTTTGAAATGCTGGCAGAATTCACTGGATGTAAACAGAGGACCGTAGGGTGCTAGAGAAACCCTGCCTAACTCAGAGCTTTTAAATCACCTTAATGTTCCAGTGAAAGTTCTCTTTGAAAATAATTTTTAAATGTGGCATTTTCAGTAATAATGAAGAGAAATAATCCAGGAAAAGTAGAGGTTAAAAAGTTGAGTATCAGGTTATTGATTTAAGGGATTTCATCTCTTCTTGCTGGTGCTTTACATGATAATATGATACACTTATTCCTCAAGGACCACTTTTCAAATCCACTGTAAGAGCTACATTAGAATGTCTGTTCTTGTAAACAACTTGTAATTAAATAAAAAGGGCCCAAAGCTGGAGACAAGTCTCAGATCAAATATTGGCTAAATTTTCCTTAAATTTATATATTAGTTTTTTCATCCACTAAATAGGCCTTTCCAATAATACACTTAGCATGATGAAATGTCCTGAAAGCAGACACTATGCATGCCTTAACACAAGTTAATTACTAGTGAAATTTGCTGAATGCTGTTTCCCTGTTTACAAAAGCAGCAGAGGTCACTAGACCGTCAGGATCAAACATAGAAATTGCATCACATGGATGAAAGTGACTTGCAAATGTGGAATAGATCCAAACTAAATTGCAAATCTGTTATGTACCTTTGGCTTCCTTCATGTCGGATTCAGCTTAACATCACATTTACAAATACTTTTTGCATAGTTTTGCAAAAGTGAAAGTGAATTCTGCAATTTTTTTTTTTTTTCTGTGTAAAACAACTTGGCACCTCTCAAACCATGGAAACACTGCATTTGCTCAGATGAGCTTTCTGAATATTCTGTTCCCAGATCTGTCTTTGGCAAACTCCGTAACGGCCCAGGGAGGGGGTTACCTTTTGGGGAAACACCACAATTTGCTCCAGGGGACACAATTTTGTTCTCCCTGAGCATAGTGCAACTGTGCCAACCTGTGTGCCTTGGTTTCCTTTCCACAAAACCTGCAGCTAAGGAAAAGGAGAGCTTGTGTGCACCTGTGTTCTGTCAGGAGCGGGATGTGGGCACCTCCAGCATAGAAACTGGTACAATTCCAGCATCTGGGCTTCTGGCCAAAGGCTTGTCATTCTTTGCAGTCTGTGATCTGCACAATACAGAACTGGAGTTTGCAGCATTTTGTCTCTTAGCAATAAGGATTTAGGGTCTTCTTTTTTGCATACTCCTAGGAATGGGAAGGTTTCCAAGTAAAAAATAAACAGCAAGCAACCTATACTCAAATGAGAAACACATAAAAAGAAGCTCAAAACTACATGTGGTATGTGTTATGCCTTACTATTTCTAGGCTCTTTTTGACCACCTAACTTTTTACCATATTTAATACATGGTTTTCAGGGCATAATCTTCCTGGTGGAATGTTCTGCTACTTTGTCTCCAATTTCTTTTATCCTATAAACGATTTGAACAACTTAATCACATGAAAGCACTTTTTAGTTACTTAATGTACCTTATATTTAACATGTAAAATCACAAGCCCTTTTATTTGTGTCTTTAATACACACGTAAGTGAATATTTGCAGTTCTTCTGCCTTTTGGACTTGCTTCAAAGAGATGAAAAATCTGTATTTATGGGGCTTACTCCATACCAGCTAAGGACCAGCTCCAACTATTTTGATATATTCAGAGGACTTTATCTTCACCTGCACTGCAACTCTTACCACACCATTTAGGACCAAGATCCAAGTTAAGCACATGTTTAAGTTGTTGTCTAACTTTATCTGCATGGGTTCTTCCACTGAAATGAATGGAACATTTGATGGTAGCAAAGAGAAACACATGCCTGCATTTTTGCAGCATAACTAAACTAAGATTAGTTCTCAAGTTACGCACCAAGGTATTAGTTAGTCAAAGTGATGCCTGGTGCTATGTAAAAGTAAAATGGTCTGAGTTTGAAGTCTAAGGAATGTAACTTTCAAAAAAACATGTATAACAAAAAATCTCATAAGAATGCAAACCTGTGTGAGGGATCACACTTTTGTTGAGGATGAAAACTCAAGACTATAAAGCAGCTTATCTGTCTGAAAGAGGGAGATAGATTACATGAGAAAAGTATGTTTGTTTTCTTAGTTCTGAGTTCTTGCTTTTCCAAAATGTAAGTCCACTTGTCTTTCCTATTATTCACCTTACTGTACATTTTCAGGGGTTTTTTTTTGTTTTTTTACTTTTTTCTAGATAGTGGTTTCATCTAGATAAGAGTATTCATCAGCTGTGTCTTCTGAAAGGTCATAATAAATATCTCAGTATTTTGATTCATTTCTCAACAGCCCCCTGCAAAACCAGACATGGCATCATGAAGTCATTAACAGGATGTGCTGCATTGCAAACCAGAGATGCTTTTTTTGCCTCTCATTCCTGCCGAAAGTGTTCTAAGAACACATCTACTTGTTCTGAGGTTTCCTAAGCTCATTGCCAATTTTAAAGTACTCATTTATCCTGGTGATGGTACTGATTTTAGTTTAAATAGTTCTTTTCTTTTCCCTTTCCCAATGGGACTGCAGAGTACTTCAGCAGAGCTGCGAAGCCTCAACGCTGCCAAAGAGAAGGGTCTGGCTTAAGCAATGAAAGACCTTTGCAAGTACATCCAAAATGATTTTTCACTCTTTATGGACTTATATATGCAAATATTAAAGGAACATGTGGATAGTTACACGGATGACTTCCAACATGAGAGAGAAACAGGTTGGTGTTTCTCTGCAGGATCTATCCTGACAAGCTGGTGTCCTTCCCCCAGTTCACATAACCAGTGTTCTATCCTAAAGCAGCCCCAAGCAACCACCACTCCAGTTGTCTCCGAAAGGATGTGTGATCCCAGCCAACAGGCCTGGAGATCTGCACTCCACACACACCTACTGCAGCCACAACCAGTGCAGCTTTTATCCAGAACATCTTCTCTTACTTCACAACACACCAAGGAGGAGCACAGGATCCTTTCCGTTCTTCAGCAGAGACTCACAAAGCACACTCCCATTCTGCAGTCTCTTGTCTCAACTCTATTAATGCCACTGAAGTCTGTGGATCTCTACAGCTGCCAGGAGGCTTTTGTTTGTCTGTGTGGCTACTAAGTCAATACAAATTTGTCCTTCCTTAATGTCTGTACTGCCACACTTCAAGCTTCATGCCTCAAAGCAGCAGAATATTCCTGAGAGATACTGGGGTATAACAGATCTCCACACCCCACCTGCAGTGAAGTCTTCCTGGCTAATTCCATATGGTTTATAAACAGGTTTAAAGATTAAATGTGTTTAAATAGTCGTTTTCATTTTAATATTTTCAGCTTTAAATTGAAACAATTACCTGGTTTTTCCTCCAGCATTAGTTTTTGGGACACCAATAAAGATTAAAGACCTTTTAAAGGGTTAACTTCCCCATACTAAAACACAATGGGAAAAAAAGTAAACACCTTACTACAAAAATACAAAAAACAACAAAAAGAAAAAAAAGTTTATTTCCAGAAATACAAAACACTATTCTCTCATTTCTCCATCTTCTTCCTCTTCTTCCACACCTCTGATGTACAAAACATTATTGCACCTGTAAATAGAACCAAAAGTTCCCTTAGCTATAAATGTTATAATTTTCCCCACATAAAACATGCTTTAAGCATTTTTATTGAATGTAGCCTGGCAACAGCCAAGTTCTACCAAACAAAATGCCGCTGTTGACTTTGTACACCTTTTCCACATAGTACATTAAATTGTTCAACTTTATATATATATACACGTTGCCAATGCTGTACAAAAAATTTTTTACTTTTGGGTGGACAGTTACGGTCAAGTGTGACTTCCAAGCATGTGAAACGTTTTCAGTTGCAATGCACTAGTATAGACTGCCAAAGGATTCACGGATATACAATAATGTGGAAAACTAAAGTACTTAGTCACCACAAAAGAGATAGTAAATACTTCTTTAAATATATTCAAAAATTCATTTTTCCTCCTCTCAGAAGGGACTTCAATATAAAAGACAAACTCATAGCCTTCCTGTAAGAGCTACACTTGGCATCTTAATTAGATAAGAAACACAGCACCCACCCGTATAAGTTTTAATTCTGCAAGTGCTGAGACGATTTAGAAAGAGCCTTCCCCTACCATAAATAAATACCTCAATTACCTTATCAAAACTTCACCCAGGTGTCCAGACAATGCACCGTCTATGTACTCCTCTGTGTTTGCAAGCTTGAAAGGAAAATGAGGAAAAAATCAAACGACATTAATAAAAGCAGCTTCACAAAGCACACACGGTTCTGCCCCCAGCCCAGGGCTCGGCTACAGTGACCGGGGAGGGCCGAGCGGCCCCGCTCCCAGCCGGTACCGCATCCCCACCAAGGAACCGGCCATCATCCCAGCTCACAGCGGCCATGGGCGGGAAAGGTCCTTAAGCACCACCTCACTCCAACCCCCTGTCATGGACAGGGACACCTTCCACAGGACCAGGTTGCTCAGAGACCCATCAAACCTGGCCTCGGACACTTCCAGGGATGAGGCATCCGTAATTTCTCCATCCACAGTGCCGGGGGCCGGCACCGCCCCGCCCCAGGCACCCCCCCGGCCCCTCACCTGCATGTTCATGTAGCCGTCCACGGAGACGAGGTAGCCCTTGTACTCCATCCCCCACTTCAGCTTCACCATCACCGGCTTCCCCGTCAGCCCGTTCAGGAACGGCTTGGGATTGAGGGGCAGGCTCTGGCGGGGGAAGCACAGGGTCAGCGCCGCCCGCCTCCCGCTCCGCCTCAGGCCCGTAAGGGCGCGGCTCCCGCCCCTCCCGGCTACCGGGCCTCTCAGCTCTCGGCTCCCGCCCCTCTCGGCTCCCGCCGCCCTCCAGCGCGCTCCCGCCCGTGCTCACCATGGCGGGAGAAGCGCAGGCCCACGCGGGAACCCCTCGTGCGCGCCGCGGGACAACGTGAGGCAACGGGAAGCAGCTCCGCTCCGGCTTTCAGTTCCGGGGGCGCCGCCCCCCCGCTCTGACCTCTCACGCGCACCGCGCTCCCCATAGGCTGGCGGGTCCCGACGCGCCGAGCCGCAGCCGCAGCTGCCCATTCGCTCACGGGCGCCGCGGGCCTCTCTCATTGGCCGGGCCGCTCGGCCGCTCCCCCGTCCCAGCCAATCGCTGTTGCCGCGAGGCGCGCCGCGCTCGCGCGACGGGGGGCAGTCCGGAGGTGTGAGCGCGTGCCCCCTGCGCGTGCCCGTGCCCCGTCCGTGCGCGCGCGCGCTGTGCCCGTGCCCTGTGCGCGGCCCCGTGTCCGTGCCTGCGGGGCAGCGCCGCGCGCCCCCTCGGGCTGTGCCCGCCCCGCTGAGCGCGGCCCGCTCTCTGCTGCTCCGCACGGACACGTCCCCACGAGGTGGCAGCCCCTGACCGGTGCAGTGGCCGTGGCACCGGACGGGAGGGCTCTGACGGCCTCTCCTGCTGGTGCCTGCGAGCCCCGCGGGCGGTGAAAGCCTGGCGGTGTCCATCCGTCTGTGAAAATAAATCCGCGGACCAGCACCTTTTCGTGACTCCACACGCAAGGATCGGAAATCTCAGAGTTTATAAGACACATAAGTGCGAATTCCCTGTCAGTGTCGTTTGACTCCCAGGCAACGATGTTCCGGAGGTTTTCTTGGGTGTAGAGAGAGTCGTGAAACGTCAGTCCTGCACTGACTATAATATGTGACTCTTAACCTTTGACAGGCAAATATGTTGAACCGATGTCTGTATCGTTTACCAATTTGACGCACCCTCACTAATGTCTTCTACTACTCTAGGTATAAATCCATCAAATGCCACAATGTGTGTTTCTGTGCCTGCATACAGCATATTCCCTTGATCTTCAGTGTATTGGGTGCTGAATGTGGAAAACACACATTCAGGAAACTTAACATGTCAGTGACAGAACTATTACGGACTTCACTTCCAAAATGCACTTCACTTTCTAAAGGTGAGTCTAGTGCCCTAGTGTTGAAAGCAAAACCATTATCACCTCCTCAAATCTGCGCATTTAAAGCTGTTGACGCAACAAGCCATCTTCTCCAGACCCAGACTGTCCTTACGCACAGGGGCACCATGAGTGTGTAGGAGTGAAGCAGATGGAATTGTAATTCCTGTTAACTAGCATATATGAAAAGTGCAGTTACAGAATCACAGAATTGTTAGGGTTGGAAGGGACCTCTGAAGATCATCCAGCCAACCCTCCTGCCAAGGCAAGGTCACCTGCAGCAGGTGACACAGGAACGTGTCCAGGTGGGTTTGGAATGTCTCCAGAGAGAGAGACTCCACAACCTCCCTGTTCCAGTGCTCTGCCACCTTCAACATGGAGTTCTTCCTCATGTTGAGGTGAAACTTCTTGTGAAGATATTTAGTGCACGTTTCCATGGACATCAGAAATAAGTGTGATTGTCTTTTAGGGTGAGCAACAGAAACAATGTCAAAATCATGCTAATTATCCTTCTGATAGCAGGACTCACTATGGGCCAGCTGAAAGAGTAACTAAGTTATAAGATTTTTTTGTAAGGAAGTCTGTGTTTATGTAGGTAAAATATGAGTACAATGGGAAATGGTATATATAGCAAAATGTTTCATGCCATTTGCAGTATAAAATAGCTGATTTCACATGATAACTTGTATAATGTGGCAGAATGCAATGAGCTTAGAGCAAGTGTCTTGAATAAAATCATACTGTGAGAGCAATTTTTGCACTGTTCTGACAAGGATAAACATGTATGTTTGTGAATGGCAATATAACAGGCTTGATATGTTATCTATAAATAGCACTACCTATTTTTACATATGGAACCTATTTTGACCACAATGTCTCCTGCTCATGTTGGGAAAACTTTTTGTGTACCAAGAAACAGGAGCATTTATATTCAGCTTTTAATACACTCTGTTCCTCAGGTGAGTAAGTATTCCAGCCCTGTTGTTAGAAGAAACAAGCATTTCCCAGAGTCATCGATCTCAGTGTAGAAGTCAGAGAGTGAAAGTGCTTGACTTCTGGTTTCGTAGTTGGTCCATGAATTCACATGTCAGTAATCTCATCAGCTGCAGACTGGGTCTGCAGCAATTTTGTGTGGTGGTAGGGTAGGAAGGAGTACTGAAAGCACAGAATGCATGACTACATCTGATGTAGTTAACTGAATAACTCAGTTAATCAGGAAATGAAATAGCTGCTGGTTTTCTTTCCCCCTTAAGAGGAATTTGCTGTTTACCTTGTTGACTGAATCATTCTGACTCAGAGACAGTCTTCTTACACTGATCTTCGGACCTTCAGCACAGGGGTGAAGTTCACCTTTCATCCTCTTTGTATTTCCCATGTAATAGGGGAAGTAATAATTTGCATTCTTTTCTGCCTTTGGGTCAGGGTATTTAGGTTGCTGCTCAACAGGAAGTGAACAGGAAAAAGTTGTTGTAATAGATT
This sequence comes from Corvus moneduloides, assembly GCF_009650955.1. Classification (NCBI taxonomy): domain Eukaryota; kingdom Metazoa; phylum Chordata; class Aves; order Passeriformes; family Corvidae; genus Corvus; species Corvus moneduloides. The sequence goes on from NC_045479.1 coordinate 29,266,400, forward strand.
AATCCAAACCTTAGCTCCTGGGTGGATGGATAGTATATTCTCTTACAGCTCAGGGGTGGGAATTTAACACAAATGCCTACACTCTGTTCCTAAGGAAACACATTAAGCAGCTGGACATTTAAGGGCGGCAGCATTTCTGGTGAGGTACGGGTTAGATGGTGTTGTCTGTGTAAGTGCAAATGCTCACTGACATCACCAACACACTGTGTTGCCATAAACCAGGCTGAGAAGTCCCCTGTACCATCACATTGCTGAGAGAAACCTCAGCGGCCCAGAACTCCTTCCTGATTCAGCTGAGTTTGCTGAGATAGAAACTCCCTGCAGTAACCTGTTTCTGCCTGCCATAAACACATTATTATGGAAACTTTCAGAGCTGCCCCATGTTCCAGCTTCTGGGCTGTACATTTAGTGAGCATCCCGTGCCTTTTCCTAGTGATATGCCAGTGTCAGTCGGGATTTCCTCCACTGCACTCTTATTCCACATCAGGCAAGCTACTTCTGATACCGCACAGTCATGTCCACCAGAGCAGTAAGAGCATCAACTTTGCCATCACACCAGAGACACCATGTCACGGGCACCAGTTGCAGTCAGAGAACTCAAAGCAGCCATGAGAGCACAGCCCAGAATTACAGGTGGGCAGAGATGAGTTAGCAAAAAGGAAGCTCCATCAGGAGACAGCAGCTTCAAAGGACAGGTTTGTATCAAAAAGGATCCAGTGTAGCAGCACGGAGTTAGCCCTGCTATGCAGCAGATGAACTTGGCTTCTGCTTCTCTTGGGCTCATAATTGACAAGACATGTAAGAACCTGTTGCTCTCCCCATACGAAACTGTCCCAGGTGAAGATGTGCCACCCTCCTTCATCCCCCTTGCCAGACTCCCAGAGCAAGTCTGGTCCTTGAAAATATTGGGGGATACGATACCTCAGTCTAAGGTTGACTGTTGTTAAGTTCCTTGTGCAAAGCAGTAGCTGATTCCTGACAAGCTCTCTGTTCTATCTTCTTGGGGATGCAGTGGTTATGACTGTCATGGACCTAGGTGGATTTTGAGGCTCTGTGCTCCCCTGGGGAGTTTTGCTGCTGTAGCAATGCTGTTAAAATGTGAACAGGACCTAGGACTCAGGCCAAGTATTGACATGAAGTAAATATATTTTTCCTTCAGGAATAGGCATAATAGAAGATTTGCCATTAGATATCATACTGGAATGGAAAATTTGATCTTGTCCATAATTTGTCTGTAGAAAGTATCTTGTCTAAAAATCTTTTTTAATAAGTAACACAGAATTTTTTGTACCTGCAGAAAGTCTGTGTCATTTATCAGCTCTTGGTGACTTGGGAACTGCTGTAGCAGTATTGTGTGGACTGTCAGCAGCCCTCACATGGGGTATAGTCCTGACTTTACGGGACTTTGCCTGAGTAAAACAGTTTTGCTTCAAGCAGTATTTTTTCAGAAATCTCTACCAGTGAAACACCTTTCCTCTCTGCTGATTGTCATTTTAATAACACCATCTTTGATCAAATCTCCATGTGAGGCAATAACCATCCACCACAGACCTTCACCATGGATTGTGACTGGGAATCAGGAAGCAGTGACGTCAGACTTCAGAAGAACAGGGGGCTGTAATTTCTCTCTGAGATCCTCATATACCTAAGCAAAGCCACGGTGTGCTACAGGATCCAAATACTAGGAAGCACAAAACTGGTAAGCCACTTTCAGGCTCGATCCAAGTAACATACTTTTTTCCACATGCTGACAGACTTTCATCACAGTGTAAGACTGTAGCCCAGAATAGATGCTCGGTCTTGCTGAACAGCACTTGGAAGCAGCCGAAGGGAAGGACACAAGGGAACCACAAAAACTAGGAGACTTGCCATTGGCCCTGCATGCCTGGCAGTGGCTAGCAACAGTAATGTGAGGGAACACAAACAAAATACAAAAGTCTGTTTGGGATGGACTTGCCCAGTAAGCAGGAGACCATGCTATGAACGATTCCAAGGGCAGGAGGCAGAGGTGCACCTGGGAAGACAGAAATGAAGGGTTTCTTCTTGGGTAGAGAATTTATGTGCAGTTTAAGGTCAGTACAGTGTCTTTTTTCTGCAGTGATAACAGTATAAAATGAGACTGAGGGTGTAGCTGGGGGGCAGGTATTTGCTAACAAAGGCCCAGATCTTTTGTCCACACCATCAAAGATCTGCCAGAGTGGCTCTTCTGTGAACCTGTCACAAGGCTGGGCTGTGCCGGCAAGAAGGGGCATGGGATGGGTATTGTACAGAAATTATGGGAACATTAAAGCCTCCTTTTATCCATATTGAAAACCTTTATTTTTCTGTGCAAATAGTGTTCATGCAAATTATGCAACTACACTAAAGAGAGGCCCTTTAAGAATGTGTCTCTGAGAACACAGGCTCCTTTGCCAAGAAATAATGGGACTTCCTTAATTATCAGCTGTTATCTTCTGGGTTTGGCGAACTTTTGTTGCTTTATGTGCAGTTACTTCTTTTATGCTTTGACATTAATGAATTGGAATTGAAATTATGTATTGAGGAAAACAAAATGATCTGTACAAATAGTAAAATGGTGTACTTGTGTGCGTCAAAAGGAAGGAGATCAAGTATTGTACAGAAGGAATTTGGAAACTGCTTTCACACAAACATCTTAATAGGTACTAATAACTGGCTCCAAATCACAGAAGTGGTTTAAGGGTTGGTGTTTTGAGAAATCTGATCAGAGCTCAGAAAGTCTGGCTGGTGTTGGAGGCTCTCTGTGTTAGGTGGCAAGCTCTGCTGTAACAAAGGAGCTCATCCGCTGCCATTTTTAACAGTGAGTCTTGTGGAGGGAGAGGAAAGAAAGGAGTTATTAGGCAATGGCTACATAGGTCAACAGAGTGTTGCTGGTCAAGAGAGACTAGATATTGTATGGATTCCCTCACCCTTTCAGAGAAAGAGAAGAAGGAAACTAGCTGAATAGGAGAAAGTCAGAGAGATAAATGATGCTGGGTTAAAAGAAGGAGCTAAACCTAGGATTCCTGAATTTCTTAGAAAACTCTGTCTGAGCCCAAGCAATATTCCAGACAGATGAGGAAAACAGGAGGCCAGGTCCCAAAGAAACCTGAGTCATCAAGGTTGACTGGCAGCCGCAGGGGCAAATGTGTCCTGAACTCCCTCTATTACGCAGTGAGGCTTTAATGTGCTGTCATTCTATTAATTTGGCCAGATACATCTACTCTTCTGATAGCCAAAGGGAAGAGTAATTTGAGGTTGGAGCCTCTGTGAAGTCTACTAGGTTATTTGCACCACTCCCAGGAAAGCCGGTACTCGTCCTGAGGCAGGTGGGCCAGAAAGTCTCATTTCCAGGAAGGATCTGCAGACAGAAAAAATCTCCAGTGCTCTGGAAATATTCCGGAGGTAACAACTGCAATTCATGTTTGGCTTGAACCTGAGCCCAAGGCCCACATCTCATCTTGGAGGCAGCAGTCACTGCCCTGCCTCTGAGACCAGTGGCTTCCAGTGGCTTCGGCCTCTCTGCTAAACTGGTGTTCCTTTGTGAGAGCCTCTCTAGGTGAGGGACTGCCAAGGATTCACTGTAAAGGCAGGCGTATGTGTACAACCTTCCCTGTGGAGCAGAGTGGAGGAGAAGCTTTCATGCAGCCAGTTTGTGGTCAGCTACCAGAACCTTGGAGTTTCTCATTGCCTGCCTGAAACAAGCAGGAGTCCAAGCTTGTGTAGGTGGACAGGCTTTTCTCTAACCCTGCAAATCCCACAGGTTTAGCCTGCCTGAGACAGGAAGGACTATAGGAACCAGGAATTAACTGTGGGGATGGTCAGTTAATTAGGACCAAATGGCTGAGGCAGACAGCGCAAAAGACTGCAGTATGCTCCTAACTCAAGATCCCATGGTTCAACACACATCATCTGTTACAAATCCAGGAGAGAGAGCATGGCTATAGGTGTTTACACTGGTCACATGCCAACCATCCCCAAATTACCAGTGCCCTCACTTTCATACTTCTTGGGGCAGTGCCCAGCTCTATGTGCACAGAAGTGCCTTTTTTGAGAATTCTCTAAGAGCTCAGTACGTTGGAGTTTTGGCTGGTGAAGTTTCCACTGCGTTATGTCATTGACAACTCACAGAGACCAGCTCTACCTGGGTCGTTTCTAGCCAGGACTCCACTGATGTGCTGGTGTTCCCTTGTCACAGCTGCTTCCTGTAAAGCTGTAAGTTGCCATTTGGTTGGGCACTTCTGCTTTTGTTTTGCTGAGTACTCTGTAAGATAATTACACAACTGATCTAACAACTGATCTTTGGAAAGGTTTTTTCCAAAGAGCACAGAGGATGAGAGCTGGCTTCTCTTTGCCTAGTACGTGTTTCTGAGGAGGCAGCTGATGTATGTGCCCTGGGCTTCCCTGCTTGGGCCAAGAGCCTGGAGAAATACTATGAGCAATTTCAGTGCTTCTGATGGTGCACTGACAGCTCCTGATGCTCCTTGCATGCCCCAGATGACCTGGCCCTAATGTCACACTGTTCCCTTTGGGTCCTTTTCTGTTCTTCGAATCTTTGACAGCAGCCACTGATGCTGTCTGCACTTGGCATGAGTGGCCTCAGCAGCACAGCATTGTCTTAGAGGCGTTCACATCCACTCGGTGCCTTCCTTCTCCAGAGCAGTGTCTTCTCTGTGGCAATGTGCACTGAAGGTGATGGGAAGGCCCAGGTAGGTAAGTGGTGAGTGTTCTTGTAGTAGGACCCAGAGGTGCTCAATAGGGATCCACTCATCTGCCCAGGAATGCAGTGACAAACACAGTTGCACGGATAGGTACTGACCAGGCGAGCAAAGGGAAGATCGTGCCCTGATTGTATTGTTTACTGCAATGCAGGATAGAGACACTCAGCTAGTTTGGGTAATAAAAACAATGGGAAAAAGCTTGCTTCTGTGCCAACAGACATATTGTGGTGTCTGAGCTGCCTCTCTCCAACCACTGCATGCAAACTGCAATGATTTGGAGGATTAGGATATCTTCAAGGGTTAGACCATGGCCGCATCTCGCAAGCATAGCAAAAGGTGTACACATAACAAAGACCATTTGCTGCAGCACTCAAGTCTTTGCTCCAAAACTCTTTTCTTTTTCCAGAAGAACCTTTTTTTTTTTTTTTTTAAAGTAGGGGGGAAGGAACCTATTTTTTTCCCAAGCACCATTCTTGGAAATGACCTTCTGAAATTTTCTTGAAATATATCAGCTTGGAGCAGATATTTCCTGCTTCCAGGAAAGCTTTTCTAGAGGTCTGCCTCCTCTAAATATTTATACAAACAATTAAAGACTGCCAGAGTTACAAGTGGCAAAGATAGAGGAGCTTAGGATGGAAAACAGTGAAACCTTAATAATAGCATTGCCAACTCCACTTAATAAACAGATGCATTTGATATGGCTTTTGTATAATAAACCCTAGCTTAGACATTACACTTTTGTGCCTTTTGTTTTGCTGCACAGCGAGCAAAAATGTAGCATAGCCATACACAATGTTGAGTATTTTTTGGAAAATGTTGTATTTCTTAAGTGATTCTTAAGGTTGTTTGATCAGCTGTAGGTTGCAATGGACTGATATTGATGTTGCTTTCATATGATGCTTCACGTGAGGCAAGTGACTGCTTGTTTTGACAGATTGTAAAAGATACGTAATTATACTGGGAGGAGGGCTACTTCATTCCTGGGACACTTTATGGATTTACATACTTCCGTGCATTGGGCATAAAACACATCAGCTCATCTGTGGTTTTGTGGGGTTTTACTTTAAATGCTCAGGAAGAAGCTCTTATCATGTTTTATCTCATGGAAGGGAGATCTAGAGGATTAAATTATACTGTTAAAGTCTTATTTAAAAACAGGTAAAAAGTTCAGTGCTAAACAGTCTTGTTTAAGCTTAACTCACAATACTACCATGTTGAGACACCAGCTATGACTTTGCATTAAGTATTTGGTAAGATAATTCTCAGTAGAGTGAAGTGGATGGCAATTCCCATGCCCCCCTGAACTGGTCTGTCCGAGGCAAAGTGCGATTGTGGCGGTGGGTGACAGTGCTTCTGTCCCAGCATTGGGACTCTAGCTCCCACTGGAAGACCCTGGCAGACACTTTACCCATCCGGAAGATAAGAGTGGCTGGAAACCTGAATGCCATGACACTTTGTCACCATTTAATAATTAGCTGAATTTAGGGCTGTGGAGGGACTTTCCCACAGGCCATGTTGGCAAATATCTTTATTATAAAGCTCTACTTTTTGTGGTGTTTGGAGGGCAACATTTACCAGACTTAAGAACCTGTGTTTTTTGAGGTACCTTTAAGGTTATACATAAAGGAACCCCATTCATTTAATACACTGTTCATACAATATGTTTTCTTTATGGGTCTCATGAGAATTTCAGGGAGTTTATTCTGAAAATTTGCATGAAATTGGATTTTTTTCCTCTGAATAGTCAACATCAGGAAGCTAAATATAGATGGAAAATACTGCAGACCTGTGTTTCTGGTGCTGAGCAAACATATGAATATATAATCGCTTATACAAATGAAAATACAACTTTTTTGATGTTGCCAAGTTGACTCCAGACTTAGATAATGGACTAAAAGGTGCAAGCTCAGCACATTGGTTGGAGCTGTAATGTCTTTAGCAAATGAGGGAAATTGAATACCCTTTGCCTCCATAACCTTTGCCTTTACTTGTTTTGCTTTATTCACGTTTGGAAGTACACATCATCTTCAAGTGTGCTTAAATAGCAGCAGGATGGAAGTAATGACTGTGCTTTCAAGGGCAGAAGGCTCCTGAGTTCCATGGGAACTGGATGCTAAATTATACCAAACAGTCATAGAGCACGCATGACTCAGACCCGAGCTGCACATCTGAAATGTTGCTGAAATGAAAAGCATCACTTAATTTTTTTTGTTGTTGTTTATAGCACAGGCAAGCCTATTTTATATAAGTTTTAAAATATGTTTTTCTTTCCATATTTTTTCTGGTTAATACTCATATGTATATATATATATGTGATACCACAGAACATGTGCAGACAGTACCATGCGTATTAATATTTATTTATGTGTTGGACATTATAGGTACATATACTCTATATTATTTACTAACAACCACTTTATTTCAGACATCAGAAAAATGTGAGATTTCACTGTCTGAGAGCACTGATTACATTCACAATGGTGAACAGATTAACCGTTTAGTTGCAGGTATCAAGGTTGTCACTCAAACTGGCAGCACCTCAGAATAGCTAAAGCTTATCAAAAATTGTCTGGATTGGAAATGACAGCCATACATGCATGAATGCGTCTGTATGGCTGGAAGATTGTTGAAGTGTGAAGTGAAGAAGTTCACTTCGGTTTATTTTTTATCATAATTACTGTATTTCATGAAGGAACATTGACTTGCCACATGATAAATACAAGGGGAAACAGAAAGAAACTTCATTCTCTTATCGTTTTATTTCCCAAAGGTCACCACATTTGAACAAAGCATATTTATTTCATTCCTTATGCATTTATGTAGCCATTTACTGTACTCTGTATAAGTGAAGCAGAATAATTTTTTGCGAGACTAATTAAAAGTTGCATGGTAGAAAATGTTTTTGTGATCACAGCACCGTAATGAAATTGAGCTGTCTTTACTGACATGTGCTCCATTTACTGGGTTTTTTAAAACATATTTCCCACACTTCCAGCAGATCATTATTTTTTAAAAGCAAAAACATAGCAAAGCTTTTCCTCCTAAGTAAATTAATATCCTTAATGAACATATTTAGAAAAATAAAGCGACAATTTATCTCATCTTTTTTCTATATATTGTGTGGCTTTATTCTGCTTCTGGCTCTACAGTATCTTACAAAACTTCCATGTCAAATCAAGAACAACTAAATGACCTCTGAGTCAACAGGATTGATGTGTAAAGTTTATTTGTCTCCAGCCTGGTGGTGTTACGGACTCCTTCAGTCCCAGCATGAAGTACCAACCGGGCAATTTTACCGTGTTCTACATTTTGGATTGCATGTGGAATAAGCCTTTAGTAAATGGAAAAGGCCAGTAATTTAGTTATATGATTTCATCATATACTGTTAACAGAGTTGAGGATTGCACTGAGAAAGTCTGGAGGTTTTACCGTGACAAGTGGACAAACACAAGCTTTTATTAAAAAAAAAAAAAAAAAAATATATATATATATATACATATATATATATATATATATATATATATGTATATATAGTTTAAATCCACCAAGTTAGCTCAAACCACTGTTAATTCTTCCCAAACACTTCCATAGGTGGGGTTGGGACTTAGTTCTGTGGCTGATGTTTTTGAGGAGAAAATGGCCTACTGAAGAAAGGGGAAGATCCAATTTTAACTGGCACATCGCTCCAAAGTGCCTCTTTGGCTTCCTCACAGAATGTGGGATGTTTTCTTCTTCAGGTGTTATGTGCCAGATTAAATTGGAAGCATTAATACTCTCTGCGTACACTCAAAGACAACTGCTGTGTCTGAACGAGGCAGTGGATAAAGAGTTGATAATAGAAGTTCACGTCATACCCAAAAAGACTAAAATATGTGACACCTTTGATGCACTTTATCATTATAGGCGTGGGCTCAGGCATCACTTTTACCCCTACTACTGGTCCAGCAAGTGGCCTTCAGCAAGATGTGAAACTCCTGTTTGCAAAGCAGGGACGTTTTGTATTATTCTGACCCTTGATGTTATGATGGCACCCAGAAGACTTGTGCATGATGGAGTCTCTGTACTGCAGGGCAACTGACAGTCATGAAAAGGGTGCCTTGCAGAGACATTCAACCATGGGTGGGGGAAAGGAAGCATTCTTTAAAAGCTGGAGAATGAAGGTAAGAAACATAACCCTTACTGCTTTACCTGCCATTAAGTAAGTGAAAAAGTCATTGCTAGGTTGTATTAGTTTTTGGTGCAAATCTGTGACTGCCTAAAGCAGAAACCCATACATACATTATTTTCCCTTCCCGGTGGCTGACCACATGAGCCAAGATGAAATGCCTCCCTTTCCAACTGTGTGCAAATGGCTCTGAGATATGGATAGATATGGGATTGTCAACTCCAATTAGTTGAAGAAATGACCTACTGTACTTCTCTTCTATAGGTATTACAAAAGCCGTTCCGCCCATGAATTAGACATCGGTGAGAAGCTGAATTTAAGCCCACTATTGTATGGGAATGTCCACTCCGCTTTGCCACACTAAAGACATTCAGGCAGGCAGAACACCCTCCGCTGACTCATTAGGGCATACATTAGAGGCAAACTCGCTGCGCTCGCCATGAACCCACAGCGCTCTCTTGAATGGTAGCCCTTGGTGGACGCTTGCAGGGCAGGCCGGTTCCCACAGCACCCCGCTGATCCCCTGTGAACAGATTCGCAGCTCCCCGCTGGCTGCAGAAATGGATTGCTTGCCCCATCCTCACCCGCCACTGACAGCCCTCATAATAATAACCTGCCTGGGAGGCGAGGCACAGGGACGGGTTTCTGACAACTCATTAGCCTGAGATACGGTCAGTTCCATCCAGGGACCGTCACCACCGCTGCAGAGGGAGCAGGACAATGCTGGGCAACACCGGACGTAAGGCCATCCTTTCCCAGAAATCTTACTTTCATCGTCAGAAAGGAGTGCCCGCAGGAGGTGACACCTTGGAGATCCCAGAGGAGGGAAAAAACAGAAAAATTGGAATGCCAGAAGTGCTGAGGAGAAAAATGAGGCCAGCAGGGGGTCGTATGATACTACAGTGAAACCACAGCTGCTCAGAGGGATGGGAGGCAGCTCTGGGCTCAGGCATGCACACATTGGCTGATTTCAAGGCAGCAGTTCAGCTCTGAGGTCCTGGGTCTGATTTCTGAAGTGCTGTCTCTCTTCCTCCTTTGGCTTCACCATGACATCTTGATCAAGGTATCAGCCTAGGAAAAGAAATCAAGAGCTGGGAAGACTATTAAATATTGCTTTTCACTGTTCTCTGCAGTTTGTCTTTTAAAATCCAGGTGCACTGAATTGTCCTGTGACTTTTGTTCCTGTCAGGAGCTACACGTGAGATCCTGTCCACTCCCCATGTCACTGGAGTGGTAGACAGGGAACTTCTGAGTCTGGCAGAAATGCTCTGGATATAACTCATCTGTGTGTGAAAATCAGCAGCTGGAAGTGCCTCAGCCTGGTTCGGCTGGAGGGGTGTGGAGGGCTGTCCATGATGAGCTGTTTTTTTCTGGCAGTCATCGAATGCTATTACCTTACCTCCAGCTTGGAGAGTGATGCTTACAAAGAAGAGACCTTCACTCAAAGCACCCAGCAAGATCAATGTTAAGTAGGTTGGTCACTACAGGTGACAGATGCCCTTGCTTATAATGAGACAGGAGTGAGACTTGGGGAATCTTATTTCACCTTTGCTGCATATATCTTTTGTAATATCTGAGAGCATTTTCTATGCAAACTGAAGCCCTGAACTGTATGTCCTCTAGCTGATGTTTTCAGGTTTAATAATTTGACTCAAAAAGAGCAAAAGCATTTATTTATAAGGTCTTTGTCTGGCTGCATACTGGTAGACAATAAAAATTTAATGCGGTTTTTTGCAAATTTTAATGCAGTAACATGAAATGCCTTCATTAAGAGAAGCAATTTTCAGCACTACTGCAGGGAAATGCCATCTATCAAGACTGGAAACAGTCACTCTAAAGCAAATGCCAACAAGACCTAATTTGACAGCAAAGAAAGAAAAAACAATTCAGGCCACAAGTAAGTACATAAATAAGAAGAATCATCACAGTGTGTTGTTCCCATAGCTCAGCTGCTTTAGAAATAAGAAAGAAGACTTTCTGAAGCACAGCTCTCTACGTACTTAAGTGTTGTGGTCAGGAAAGGCTCAGTGCTATTGCTAAAGTATTGAGGAGTCTGTAAAATCACAAAGAAGCAAGTTCTGTTTCAGAAGGGAGGAAGTGGCCATGGTCTAAAACTGTGTTATTTTATTGTTTCTGTCTTCTAAGCAGCTTGTCTTGAGTGCAGCACTTGAACTATGGAGACACGGAAAATTTCCAGGCACACTGGCGATGTTCCAGACCCACTAATAGCCCCCCTTAGTCATAAGAAGCAGCAACACATAGTAAATCATACTGAGGACCAACAAAGGGTTTCTAACAGCTTTGTTAATGAACTGGAGGTAGGAGCATGTCATTGACATTATCTGAAAATGTTAAATCTGGATCTGTTGCAGGCAGAAAAATTGCTCAAAGACAAATGTGGAGGTTAAAATTATCTGGGCAGAATTCATACCAAATCATTCGATTTCAGGAACCACGACTGTTGAAAAGAAAGTCAAATATATTGCTCTAGGTTTCAGATGCAGTCTAAACCATGCAGTCTGTCCAGAACCTCTTGTGAAAATAGAGGCCCAGCAGATGTATGTGATGGTGACATCATCTGCTGGCAAGGGACAACTGGTACTGTCCCGGTGGCCTGAAACAGAGCTATTGATGGGAAAAGGTGCAAAGAGAGAGAAAGAAACTAAATTAATCCACATTAAAAGGCTGTCCAACATGGTCTAAAGCTGCAGTAAGATACTGCTAAATAAACAAGGCACATGTTTGTTCCCAAGCTGTCTTGAGAAATATGTGAAAAAACGCCTAGATGCAGAATTTCATGGGAGACTTAAACAGCAGAGGAATGAAATGGGTATGGGTGTAGATGTGTGCTTTGTCACAGCCAAGGAAAATCAGAGTGTGCTGTGGGGGTAAACCACAGAAGAGTCTTGTCCTTCCCACAAGGAAAGTTGTGTTGCCAGAGGGAGAAACTCTGACTTCATGAAGAAGGAATTGTGATTGGTGGTGTAGGCAGGAGTGCAGCTGGGGTTTTGTATACAGTAAAACAATCCTGGGAGGGAGGCAGCCACATACGGCTCCTCCCCTGGGAGATTCACCGGTGACACCAGTGCCCAGTTTTCTGGACCAGGTTCATATTCCTGAATTGCTTTAAGCATGCAGTACAAAGCAGAGAATAAGATTTATTATCTATTTTTTAGGAACTCTGCCCTACCAAACTAGTATTGAAGAAGCTTTCCTCAACTACAAAAAAATTCACTTATGCAGAAAAAAAAATTTGCATGATTGTGAAAATGCACATTCTTTTATTCTTTTATTTTCTTCCAAGTTTATTTTCAGCACTGAATTTGAATTGGACTCTACAAGACTAAGGAAAAAGGAAGACAAATCTCAACTGGGCCAAAAGAGACATAGTCCAAAGGAGCAAAGATTTCAGTGTTGCATCTCAGAGCCACTAACAGAGCTGTGTTGGTCATAGCCCCCAGTGACACACATCTTAAAATCTCAAATAAAGTATCTGCACCAATATTCTCCTAAGTGTGGTCTAGACCACAGGTTTGCGAGTGAGGTGAAGTCCAATGTTTGAAGACAAAAATGACTGGTGAAATGCAGGAGTCTGGAAGGAAGTGAGTGAGGAGGAATTCAGAGAGGAGTGGAGGAACCTTCGGAGGAGACTGATGCTTAAGGGCCACCACCTCTGCAAACAGAACAAACAGCTGCTCATCTAATATTCCTTGGGGCAAAGGAAGGAGCTGATGTTACTTTTCCTAGTGTGTGAAGGGCTCCAGTTTCTGGGTGCGTGTTCATTTGGAAATATTTAAGACTAGGAAAAAAGGGTTTCAGAAGACGAGTCTTTTCACTCTATGATATGGAGACTATATATAAAGTATTTCATAATGTTTGGAATACCTTCACAGCAAGCCATTTTGATATGTTCCACTGAAACTACTTTTCAATGGGAAAACAAATACATAAAGAAGAATAGAGGATGTTTTTCAAACTCTCCAAAAGATGTTTTTGGCTTTTGTACACTTCCTTCCAAGCCCACTAAACACACTTTCCAAAAGTCAAAGCACTTCTTTCACTACAGCAGGCTAAATGAGTCCACAAAAGCGGCTGGTCCTGAGTTCTCAGTGCCATTTCTGACCCCTCTTGTAATATTTTAGATACCTCAGATATTTCTTCATCAAGCTCTCTGAAGGCAAGAACTGTTAAATCACATCTGTAAACTGAAGCATGGAGAATTCTTTACATGTGTAAAATTCCTTCTCATTATATAGAAACAGTTTACAGACTGCTTTAAGTACAAGGCAAATAATTCAGCAGAACAATAGGAGTAGTATATACAAGCCTCTTAGCTTTGATGATCTTGTTAGGCTACAAATGTGTGAATGGCTTGCCTGGTTTACTTGAAAGTGACTAAATTAAATGCTGTCTTTTGTTCATTAGCTGGAAGATTTTTTTCTAAGCACTCTACTCCAATTCTAAAACATCTGCAGATAAATGAGAAAAAGAAAAGAAGGCAAAATAGCACATAAAGGGGATTTAATTCCCTCTTAAACAGAAATGCAAGTTAAGGAATTCTAGCTAGCCTGGAAGATTCCTGCTCAGAGATGCTGGGTATTGGATGGGAAAAACATGAACATACATTTCTTAGAGCATTCATGTTACCCAGAGCTCCAAAACTGGAGGTCATCCATGATCATTTTCACAAGACATGATAAATTGTTGTTTAATAATTATATTGGGAAATGTCAAGGGAGAGATCAGACCAGAATCTGGATTTCAGTGTTCTAGGCTGAATTTACACATATGAAGATGTTCTTCTGGAAAATTACTCTCTAAAGCTCGAATTCCCCTCAGGAAGCTAAACTTCAGATATATGAAACATGCTGAGTTGCATACATCCATCAGCACATGGGTTTCAGTGCCATCTGACATATTTTCAAACATATCAAGCTCCATGTATTCTTTGTGCACTCCTGCTGAGACTGCAAATCCCCAGACAAATGCCTGCACCACAACACTGAGTGAAAGGCCTTCATAGTTTATTTCCTTCAGTGCTCACTGTGTTGGCTCTGTACCCTGGTTGGAGGCAGTGGTTGCCTGGGCTGTGATCGCCGAAGTTCAGAAATACAAGATATGGGTCCAGGGAACAACCTAAGTGCTGTGCTGCAACCATGAGGCTAACCTTACAAGGTTCTTTCCCTGGACAGTTTCTTTGTTTTCCACCTGGAAGCTTTGCTCAGCTGGCTTTTGCCAGCTCCCCATAAGGGCCATGAATTTCCTGATCTCCCTCTCAGCAGGAAGGGTGGATCATGATGCACCTTCACAGTCTGCTCCATAGCACTGCCTGCTCCAGTCAGTGCAGATGTGCAGCGCCATCCCATGGGATGTATTTCCTGAATGGGATGGCCAGGCCCGTGCTCAGCAGGGGCTGTGGGCAGACTCCCCTCCCTGCTGCTGCTGAGTGCCACTGCTTTCCCAGGCACATCGTCCCACCTGCGAGTGATGACACCCGTCACAGGACCCCAGGCATACCATGTTCTTGCTTGCTCAGAGACAGATGTTGAAAGGTGTGTTTTCAGAGTTGCTAGCCATTTTTGTCTGAAGCATCTGCTCTACTGTGTGCTTTCTTGCTGTCTCTTATTCCCTCAAACAAGGAAGAAGCCAAGGTTTTGGGAGCCAAGTCTAATCCTGTTTACATGATGCTTTTAACTCCTGTATTACTAGTTCAAAGCATGTGTCCAAATTTAGAAGCAAGACTAATACAACCTCAGGCTTAGCACTCATCAGATCTCACTAATTAAGCGTGTTCAGGCCTGGTCAGTACCAGATGGAAAGTTGTCAAAAAATGATATGCCTTACCTAGGAGTGGTGTCAGAGGCTGCAGGTGATGCACTTGTCTCAGTAATCAGCTACTGTCCCAGCCACACTTTGCTTGGCAGTCCAGAACATCTGGAGCAGAGTTTGCTCTCATTACATGGATAGCACTTCACACCCATTTTTCCATGCGTAGAGGGAAAACCAGCCTGATTTTGAAGACCAGCACAGGACTACTTGGCATTTAAATTCTGAAGTTCATGTTCAGAGAACAAAAAAGTACTTTGATGTTGCAGAACACATGTGCTGGCCATCAGCTCGGCACTATCTGCTAGTGCCATCCCTTGTATATGTAATGAAAATGAGGATGGTTTGGTCTGGAGTCCTGCAGGTGCTCATTTATCATCAGTAAAATACCAAAATATTTTTTTGCAGGAGATAGGACATTCATTGAGTATCAAGCTCCGAAGAGGAGAACAATTCTCTTCTTTCCTTCATTCTTTGTCCTGCTTATCCATCTGATTCCTATTTTCATCTGGTCATGCTGTTGTTACACACTTCTCATGTTTGAGTGAAACTTGCCCTCAGTTTAAATGTCTAGCATGAGACCCACGAATGACCTTTGTAAGACTTCCCTATGAACCAGATTTATCATTGTATACCTGGGAGCTGAGTTTAGCCCTAAAGAAGGCTTTGCAAAAGCCTAGGAATGGTCATTATGACACAAGTGGTTGTAATAAACCACTTTACATAGAAGACACGATTTTGCCAGTGGCAAATGCTCTGCAACTGGAGAAGGGTTAGTAGATATACCTGCAAGACTTTGCAGCAGACTTTCTGCTACAAACTCTATAACTCCGTAGCTATATTGCAAAAACAAAGCTTAGCCCATAAGGTGACAGAAGTGCCCACAATGCTCATCATGTTTGCCATAAAACTGATGTGTGATCCAAAGCAAGCTGGGGTCAACACTTTGAAGCAATGGTGTCTTTCTGATTTCACCTGAATTGTCAAGAAGAGAGAGAAGGTAAAGGGGCAATTTACAGATTTAAACCTAAGGCAGGTTCCTGCCTACAACCTGGTACTATGTTTTAACTCTTTGTTAAGAAACATTCTCACATTCATTTTGCACATCATGCATTTTGAAAGTGTAAACCAGCTTGGCTGGTTTCAATAGCCAGTAAACAGCAAAAAATGCAAAGTGAAAATCAAGGGGTTTTGCAAACAGTGTCTAATTCTGTTTATATAATGCTGTCAGATTTAGAAATATCTCTGCTTCCCTTGCAGCCCATCTCTGTGGGATGCCACCAGCACCGTGGGATTCCCCCAGCTCCATGGAATGCCCCTGGCACCCTTTTGACCCACAGGAGGTGCACGCATGGAAAGGTCCCTGCGCCCCAGTCCTTGCCCAATCCCCTCACCCCTCAGGTGGACTCCCCTGGCCTCTCAGCCAGCCACACATGCTGTCTCCTTTTGTAGACCCGTCAGTCAGGATAACGTCCTTGACCAGGCAAATCACAGTCACTTTTCAGCTGGAAACAATGCTCGAGCCACAACACGGCATTGTGCTCAAAGCGGATTACACAAGCAGGGCTGTCTGCCTGGCATGATATTATTATATCAATAGGACTTTTCTTTCTCCCGGAAAACGTAAGCTCTGTTATCTTTTAACAAAGAAACCCAATGCCAACCTGCTGCCAGTCGGCACTTTTAGCACAACACTGCTGCTTTTCTTGGAAAGCACTAACAGCTATGGCTTTTTGTGACAAAAGAGTCAGGGGCTCCAGTGGGGAGAGAGGGGAGAACTTCATCAATGGTCCAGATTCCTCTTTTCAAATCTGGCAATGAGCAAACCGTAAAATTGAGGTCACATGAGTAAAACCCTGCCCTGGTACAAAGTCCTGTTCCAATGCAAAGCCCCTCTGTGTTGGTGGAAAGCCCCCATCAAGTGAGTGCATGCAATGGAGACAGCCCATGGATGGTGGGATTCGTGTCCCTGTGGTATCAGAGGGGTCTGCATCTGGAGCTGATGGTGAGGCAGGAGGAGGAGCAGGTACCAGTGGAGGTAGCAGTGGAAAAGTGGCACTTGCCAAGAAAACTCTTTTTCTGTGTTTTTCACTGCTCCTGAATGATGTAGAGACCTCCACTTCTGGCCTACGAGGAGTCAGTGACAGCCAAAACATTCCCTCAGGTCAGCTGATTCTTCTCAGTCCTTGGGTTTGCTACATTCAACAGTTTCTGGATGCATTTTTCCCCTGAAGCAATTTTGCACCACCATTGCCTTACACTCTCTGTTATCTCTGGCTCCAGCTGGGCTATTTATTTCTCATTACATAATTCCAGTCAAGTTTCAGAGCACTTGATTCCTGTAAAGCAGCATTAAAAGGCTGTCGCTGCTGTGCCCACTGACTGTGGATAAAAACAAACATTATTCCATCTGGCTACATCGATCTGTCATGTTTGCCCATCTGTGGTTTTTCCTGACAGTTAAATTAATTTATCATTAGAAAAAATCCCTTTCAAAAAAAGGGAAAGGAAAAGTGAGGCCATTTGCTGGGTTGAGTTTAGTTTAATTTGAGATACCTGCTTGAAAATACCAAAGGAAATTTGTGAATAGCATTCCCAGTCCATGCTGGGAACTATGCCTGTCTTCACGTATACTGAATGTGTCTGCTTGCAAGGAAGGGCTGGAAGACAAGCCAGATATGTACTCAGCTATCAGAGGAACCTTGTCTAAGGTGTGGTCTGGTCATATTTGTCTCTGTGCATGTCAAAAGGAATCTTACTGACATCAGTGCAGGGCTTTGGCATAAATCTAGCATTAAAAGGTGACCCAGTAAAAGAGACTGGTTTACTGGTGCCTGTCAGCATCTGTAAATACATATGTTTGCAGCATAGAATCCATGCTCTTTAGCATAGATTTTTCCCATCTTTCTCTATTGTTCATCTGTGGGTTGTATTTCCAGAGAATAATTTTCTTTCCAATTTGAAATTATCTAATCCTAAATTGTTCAGTCCCTGCTGGCCTGGCAGTCATTCCATCTCCTTCATCAACTTCAGTCTTCACTGTGCTGCTCCTTGTACAAGATGAAACATTTCCTAACTTGATGCTCAATTTCCTTCTTCCCAGAAGTATCTACTCTGCCTGGGCCAGTATTTGTAGAGCCGCTTATGCACCTTGCCTTGCAGATAGGAAGGGGCTTGGAGCCCTCACACAAGCCAGAAGTCCTGGTTGCCTTGAGATGGAGTGTGTGTGCAATGCAAATGAGCACCAGTACTCCAGTGGGTCCCCGTTCCTCTGCAGTGCTTGTAGCATCCTGAGGCATGCACCACCTTCCAGACAGGAAAAGGTGACCCACAACTGGGTCAGAGATGTTGGATGTACACTGGAATAAATCGCTGAGCCTCTGAACATGAATGAGCCAGTCAGCTGTAGTTCATTACCACCTTAGTCATTACTTTGCAAATATTTGGACTTGGGCCAGACTTCATCAACATATTTCTGGATTCCAGGAGTGTCAGGAATTCATACCAGCTGTTCATTAGTCACTGCTCACCACTCAACTTACTCATGCTCGGGAGTGTCGGTGTTTGCTTAGAGAATTAGAAACCATACTGGTTCATCCACAAGGCACCCCAGTCACAAAGGTTCATTAGTGGAGCATGTTAGTCAACTTTTATAGGACACCCATAAGCGGAAAATTATTTGCCCAGACAGTCAGCTAATGTTTAAAAAAATACCCCAAATTCTTCAGACTCATTTCCCAAAAAGTCGTACTCCCTGCTGCGTGACTGCCCTGAGTGGCTCTGAGCAGGGGATCTACCAGGGGCTGGTGCTAGGCTTCTGCCTGTCACTTAATTGCTGCTCAAAGCTTTTTTGAGTGTCTACTTGTCATTTCAGGGGTACTTCAGGCCTAAAGTCCACATTGCACAAGGCCCTGGAGCAGAGCCCAGAATCAGCTCCTGCCTCATTGCACTGCTGCATCCAGCTATGTCTCATGAGGTGATCTGACAGCCTAACTCAGGTTCACTTGCCCCTCCTGAAGGTGAGGCTCATACACTGAGGTGGCTCTGAGCAGGATCCAACTGCTTCTCCATGAGGACATGCTCCCCAGGAAAGTGGTCACAGCACAAGTCTGACAGAGTTCAAGAAGCTTTTGGACAATACTCTTAGGCACATGGTGTGACTCTTGGGGATGGTACTGCTCAGGGCTAGGGGTTGGAGTTGATGGTCCCTGTGGGTCCCTTCCAGCTGAGCATATTCTACGATTCTGTGGCTCCCACTGTATGATAGAGGCCTCAAAGCTTACCATCACTCAGTGATGGGGCCAGTCCCCTTTGAAAGGAGAAGGGAGAGGAGGTGAGGCAACATGATCAAAACAGGGTCCTCAATTCACCGCAGAAATACATCTAGGTTCCCAGTGTGGGACTTGACATGCAAGCCTTGCACAGACATAGTCTTCAAAGACTTACACTCCTGCAAGGCTTTTTTTTGAACTGAAGAGGTTGCAGCAGTTGTTCCTTTCATGATTTGGTCTGAAACAAGTAAATGGCTATCTCTCAGTGACTCTGCTCTATGCAGCTTAGCCAAAGCTGCTGCCTGCCTTGAGTGACTGAAGGGTGGAAATGTCAGCTGGGACACAGCCTCTCCCATCAGCTGGTCCTGGATGGGTTCCCACATCAAAGGCAGCCCTTTGCTGGCTTTGTTTAGTGCCAGTATCTTCTTTCTTCTATTTGTTCCTTCAGCTTTATGGATGAAAGTGAAGAGCCCTGGCTTACCAATGAGCACTGCCCAGGGGAATAAACCTTTAAAAATGGGCATGTGGCCCAACTCGGCTTCCCTACCTTTTGCTCTGGACGTCCTGGTGCCAATGGAAGGGCATCTTCTGCCCTGAGCCTCCTAAGGATATGCAAGGAGGGTGACATCCAGGAGATCTCTTTATGTAGGGGTATCTTCTCCAACAGGCAGCATTACCTGGTTATGGTATTTGGGGCTGGATGTTTGTAGGTGTTGCTCATTTGCAAGAGATGTGTTTGGCTCTAAACCAAATGTTCGCAGCTGATAGAAGGCTTTCATATAAGCTCACTCATGTCCATCTTTGCTAAAAGATCTCAAGTGGAAAATTACTGAGGAGAAACTAAATGGTGAATGTGGAGTTCGGTGTACCAAATATTTGTGCAGATGAAAGGAAATTGCCTCTATTATGGGGAGATAAAGAAGGTACAAACACAGAATTTTACTAAATGGTTGATTTTCTCCAGTTAGTCCAAAGGAAAGCTCTAATTTCCCTAGAAAGGACAAAAGAAAGAAAAAAGCACAGCCCAAGGGAAGGGAGGAAAGAAAGACATTAAAAAGTGTAAGACAGTATTTCCCATTATGAAAGGGGCTTTTTGGAGACACAATGCTCAGACCTACATTATTACAAGATTTTTTGTGATTTATGACAAATCTTACAGCTGACAGAAAATACTTGACATAATTCAGTTAATATTACAAAAGGTCTTTGGAACAAGCTAGCACAAGCTTTAAACTTTCAACTTTGGATAAATTAAAATTCTTACATGAAGAGCCCATAAAGGCAGCACGTGTCCCAGCAACACCATGAATGTGGACATACGCAGAACAGTTGCTGGGTTTGGGGGATTGTTCTTTAGTCTACTGTTTTAGAATAATCTTGAAAATTAACTGGGGGAAAGAAACCCAAAATTCATATTCATTCTTACTTTCAAAAATACAAGCAATCATGGCTGCTCACTGAACACTAAAATCTGCTGTCAGACAGTTCAGTGTCAATCCCACTGGACATTGCTTTTCTCAAAATACAGAGCTTCTGTGCGTAGGAGGCCACAAACAAACCCACACAATTACTCACCAAAAAAAAGCATTATCCCAAGATAGAAAATATAGATCACTGACTATGATCTGAGTAACTGCTGGGTTTTTTTCCAAGCTCTGTTTTGAACCTGTGCTTTTGGTTCGGTCTCTGTCTTCCTTGGCAGGCTGGGATAGTTTGATTGCTTTCATTATGTCTCGATTCCTGTTCAATAAATGTCTAAAAAATAATGTGTTCCACATCTCCTTGCCTTTCAAAGAAGTTTGCTCAGATTTAGTGATGTGTTGCTGCAGCAATGAGGAACAAACTGTATGTTAAATAAAGCAGGAGATCAAAATGAGTGTTGCTTTGTGTTGGAACACGTTAGAACAGAATTTTTAGTGAAATGGCTTTTAAAAAGTGGTTTCACACTAATATAAAAATTCTTTTATTTAAGCCCTGAAAGAAAAAGCCAAAGCCACTTACATTTTTGCTTTTTTCTTTTCTCTGACCTTTCTATACTAGAAAGGAGAAATAAAGACTACAGGGTAAGGGAGAAACCTTACCTACAGGTTTAGATCAGCAAACATGAATGCAATATTGCTTTATACATTGGAGGATGAGTAGAGAAAGAAAAAGGACCCCTTTAATTCATTTTAAACCATATAATATCCCAGAACTTGTTCTGTATCCGTCTAGTCTGGAAAGAGAATTCATGTCTTGAGATGTGCTTAGAAATCAGAAATTATTTTCTTAGTTAAATAAGAGGCATTTCAAACACATCATCAGGTTTTTATGGAATGAATCTGACCTCACTAGACACTAGTGCTTACATGGCAGACCTCTGTAAGGTACATGTATTGAGCTGGTGGCTTCATGCTTTTTTCCATTCCCCCTGTCCTCTCCTATTTCTCTCCTTTGTTCTTTGGTGACTTTCTGAATGCCAGCTTGTTTTTCTTGGCTGCCTCTCAGGAACGTCAGTCGGCCTTGGATCAATGTATCTCATCTTCTTTGATTTCAAACCAATTTTAAACCCATTAAAAATCTGGGCCATTTGTCCTGTGGTGTTCCTGCTCCTGCCTGGTCTCCAGAAGCTCCGATGTGTTTAGGCAAGGGCAGTGAGGTGCCAAAATACCTCCCAGTTTGTGGTCTGAGCTTTGTCCTGGCTGTCCCCTCTGTTGCAGGGCACAGTGCTTCAGGTGCTCTGGTTACACAAGGCTGCTACAGCCCATGGCCTGACCCTGGCATGAAAAAGGGACCTGGGGCACCCCATGTCCCTGCCAGCATTGTTATAAACCCCCTCCCTAAAGCAGCATTTTTCTAGGGTGCATTGTGAGTGGATGGGATTCTGACCACACATTTCAGATTTCCATCTGTAACCTCCTGTAGATGTTTCTGAGCCAGGGATCTTTAGTAGGGATTAGGATACCACTGGCCTACAGCAGCAGTAGAAGTTCATTATAAACACCCAGATCACCAGTGGTCTGTTCAGGGCATCAGGAAAATTTTGTGACCTCCTTGTATCCCCTTGCACTTGGAAAATCCTCCCCTTGCCAATGATGAAGTGAAGCCCTGGTCTCCAGCCTGGCTGTCAGACCATTTCCTTGCTGAACTTCTAGCAGCTTATATCCATGGCCCTGCCAAAGTCTCCCAGTCACTCCAGCTGTTAGAAATGTCTAAATTTATCCTGTATGAAATGCAAGTGGCTTTGTATCAGCTCATGTCTCTCCACGTACTTAATTATCTCATCTGTCAGGAATGTATTTAAAATTTTGTCCAATGCCAAAATCACAAAGCCATAAAAATATTTCCATCCTTAATAACTCCTGAATCTTTCTGAAATTTCCTCTTAATCATTGCTTATCTCTCTTCATCCTTTCCCGGTGCTTTCTGCTTCCAAACCAAGGAGAGCATTATCTCAGTCATAATTCAGTCATTCAATGTCCCATCTCTGAGAATGGCCAAGACCTGGGGAAGAGCCAAGTAAGCTCAGAATGGAAAACTTTGGAATTAAATGATTTGACCATAATTAGAGATATTCCCCAGAGTTTAGTGTCTGCTCTGTGTCTTAAAAATGTTTTTGATCCTGTCTATTTCTACAGAGTCCTCATTCATATGCAGCTATGTATGGGTTTATTTGCTTCTCTTAAAAGTCTTAGGTCTGCAGGGCAGCACATTCTGTTTTATGGTCTGTTAAGATATAGAAACTGGAAATGGGAAAAGGAGTCTATCATATGTCTCACTCTAACAGTGCTGTGATATCCTTGTATTATCCATTATTATGTTTCTAATGGAGTTGGAAATCCCCTAAACTTCTTTAATTTGTTCTTTCATTCCATCTTTCATTTAATTTTTCATGGCATTCTGTTATGGTTTTCTTTTGTGCGCACAGCTGCACACTGTACTGCCTTGAACAACCATACCATGACTCATTTATTATCAGTATTTCTCTCCAGTCCTTGTTCAGCCAGATCAGGCTTCACTGTCTGTGCTTCTAGCAGAGGTCTGTCCTCCCTCTTTGTTTCTTCCTGTTCTTGTAGGAATCCCACCAGCACGTCAGCATCTTTCCAACAGTGGGGTTCCCAAGTTGGTGAACAGACCTCTAGGTCCTTTGTAAGTAGTTTTTCTGTTACTGAAGAGGTCTTAGGGCAAAGGGAACATTAATTCATTGCCTGGGTTATTGGAGGGCAGTCAGCCTAATCCCCCTTGCATCATAAAACTCAAGCTAGGGTTTAGTGGTGCTTAAATAAGTAGGAATGCAGTTTCCACTGGTACTGGGGCCACAAGAAGACAAGTTTCACAAATCAAACTGTCCTGTCATCTTCTTTTTGGGCATCCTGCCACTTTCCTGAGTGGCATATCCTGTCCATATTTTCCTGAGTGAGCTGTCTGTGCTCACTGTAAGGAGATGGAGAAAGCTGGGTGCCCAGGGATGGGACTACAGAGGTCATGACATTGAAGATCCAGGACATGAGCAGGTAATTCATCATGCTAGATGGATCTGTATGCCAAATCAGCATCTACCATATCTGTCCAAGGGGTTTTCTTTGGACTGTAATGTCCCAATCATGCATGTGGCTTATAGGACCAGCCTGAAGGACAGGTCACTCATGTGATCCTGTATATGCCCCTGGGTGCTGGAGTGCTGCTGATGCTCACCTGGAGCAGAACTCCTGTTTAGTAGTCTTTGAAAGAAATCTCATTCTTGTGTGCCAGAACCACTCTGCAAATCCAACCAGTAAGCAGTAAGTGGAGATTATCAGGGAATGTGTTTACAAACTGCACTACTACTCCTACAAAGCCAAGACCACTCCCATGTATGCCTGTCAAAGATTTTATGGTCATAATGGTGGAAACATGCCACTGCATTGCTGGACTTTGATGTTTTCAGATGCTAAGCACAACAGTCACTTTGTCACCGCAGTCACTGTGCTTGCCCTGTGAAGGAGGGGTTTCAAGGCTCTCAATGGACACTTTCTAAGAAGTCTAGAGTCATTTCATAAAAACAGGAAGCACAGAGAGTGATTGTCTCATATTTTTTTCATTCTGCAGATCACTTGGCTTTCGGACTCATGTTTTATAGCACAAAAGGATACTATAATGTCCCAGAAGAGTGCAGTCTGTCATGCTTGAGCATTTCCTTTATTGTCTAGTATTCTTTAGGGCTAATTTCTTACATACAATGTTATACTAATTTTGCTTAAAAATACACCAGCAGAAGAGGAATGAGAGAAGTGGGTGGGTATGGATGACAGATCAGGGAAGGGAAGACAGATATCAGGTGTAGGCTACACGGGTAGGATTGGTTTTTTTAACAGGAAGGAATTAAGGGTCATGATGGCAGGAAGTAAAGGATGGATTTAGGTTGCAACATGGAAAAGCGGAGCAAGTTTGAGACTGAAGAAGGACTTAGAGTAAGGAAAAAAACAACAAGAGAAGATCAAGAAAGAAACAATAGAAATGAAATATCATTCAATTTTATTTTCCAGCCCAAATAGACCATTTTTTTTTCCTTAAAGTGTACAGTATATGTTTCAGCTGATAAGTTCATGACAAGGAGAAAAAACATTGCTGTCAAAGCTTTCATTGGCTGAGAGGTGCAGTTTGGAGTAGCAGAAAATATTTTTGGGTTAAGGACATAGGTTTAGCTATAACAAGGAATAATGATGGGGAAGTGCTAAGTTAAACCTTTTCATAATGTCCACAGAAATTTTTAGGACTCATTTGTGTTAGCAGCATAAGTTTAAATTCAAGCAGCAGTAGTATCAACACTGACTGCTGCTGGTGTCATCCCAGTTGAAATAGCAGTGCATGCAGGATGCATCACTTCAAGCCTTTTCACTACCTGCAGATGTTTAGACCACTGTCTCCTGCCACACTGCTTTGGTTTGTGGTGGGTGTTTTGGGATGTGCTGCTTTTCATTGCTTCTGCTGACACTGTACCTCTTTGCATCTACATTTATTTTGCACTTGGATGTATATCACTGCAAAGGTGGGCCATTCCTCCTAATGTTGTGCCCAAAGCATCAGGTGATAAAGCTATCCTCTCATGCACAATCTCTGTGCATCAGCACACTGTGAAACTTGCTAAAGAAACCTAAACAAGCAAGAAAAAACACTGAGAATAATTCAGCCTACAACAGCTTTTTCATTAGAATGTTTTCCCAAGAAGGAGGTTTAATTCTGCCCAGGACTCAAACCAACACTGTGCTGTTCATTGGTGAGCCATTCTTTCCCTCCTTTAGCTCCTTTGGGAGCTTAGCATTTCAGCATGCTGAAAATGGCAAATAGGAAAATTTTCAGGCATCGTAGTCAGTAACAACATCTAAGGATATGAAGAAAAGCTGCTTGAAAAATCAATGATGTTCAGATTTTAGTTTCAGGAGTAAGAATGGTATGGTTAGTCTTGGTTTAATGAGTGGTCATCCAAAAAGAGAACAATCGCATTTCTTATCAGATGATGAACTGAAAAAATATCTACTAATTCAGTCCTTTTGTTTTTCTTTAAAGCTGTGCTTCCATGGCCTAGAAGTGCTGCAGAAGCACCCCAACTCTCAGTGGTTTCAGGGGCCCACCATTGAGATAACTTGGAAATCCAGGAGGACTGACAAGTAATGTGTGCCAGGGAACTTCAGCAGTCTCCATCTCTACTGAGCAAGCTGAATCTTCCCAATGTAAGCACCAAAAGCAATCAAACCTTAAGGAGCAGCTGTGCCAGCTGACCCCAAGCAGAGATCATCTAAGGCTTAGCAGCAAACCTGGGCAGGGAACCAAGTCAAGAGCAACAGCAAAAAGAGAGCAAACCCCCTTGTTTTTGCATGTCCTAGTCTAAGCATGCAAACACCTCCAAAAATGCTGTAAAAATGTCCCAATTCCCCACTGAATTAGCATACACTTATGAGCAAGATGGTCAGGGCTGTTGATAGAATGGTCTTACTCACACAAACTAAGCATCTGGCTGGTATCTGTCCCTTTTTTCCCTCCCCTTCTAAGCACAGTCACAGCACTGAGTCATGGCACTTGAAGGAGTTGCCAGTTGCCCAGCAAAAGTGATTTTAAGCCACCATGTATCAAAGTTACCCTTCAGGAGTTTAAAGCAATCACCTGAAGAAGTCTTGCCTGTTGAAATGTCTTTATAGGAGTCCACAGGCCTTTGCTAGAAGACATAGATGAACTAATGCATCTAGCTGCATGTAGGTATGGCAGCTCCTTCCACTCCCACGTAGGACCCAGTGCCCAAAGCCCACTTGCAGAAATGATTTGGGCATTTCAGGCCTCATGGCCCTATAGCAGCTGTATTTTCTGTTCTTCCTGTGAATTTACCAGATCTGCCTGGTGTAGCTGGTGAGAACAGGCTGTGCAGAGTGAAGCTGGCTCAACTCCTCTTTCTTCTCTGAGAGCTCCTCCTAAACCTCTTGGGTAAAGGTACACAGCCAGCATGTCCTGGGGTAAAAATCTGTCACTTTACTACTGTGTACTGCAAAATGTCTTCAGATCCCCATGTTCCTGCTGCGTGTCGTGGGATCAGAGGCATACACACCAGGGCCTGGAAATCTGAGCTGCTTGAGGAGGATGGAGAATCCCCAGAGGACTCTCTCTGAGATGATCAGGCTTTGTTCTAGCCATGCTGATATTTCATGCCTTCGCTGCTGCCTGCAATGTGGCTTAGAGGTACCAAAGCTAGCTGTAAGGAAGAGCTTAATACAGGCTAATTTAGCTTAATTGCTCTATTTTCAACCAGAGCAAAAGTCATGAGGCCCCTGGCATCTTTAATATATGCTGGAATAAGGTAGCTGAGAACAGTGTTACTTAGGCTGGTTCCCTGGCTGTCTTCCCACTCCGTACATGTTCTACATCCAGACACACTGAACAACCAGGACTGTCATATTTGACTGCCTATAAAAAATGATGTTTAAAAGCTCCCTAGTGATCCAAGCTCGAAAGCAGCCAAAGGGTGACTAGAGTAAATGCAGACTCACATGCATGAGTTACATGAATCCATAGCTCTGCTACGTTATGGTGCCACTACAGTACAGACACAGCACATTCCACATTTATGGAGCTCTTTCTGTTTAAAGAGAGAAGTGCTCTTCCATTTCCACTTCCACTGAAGCTAATTCCTTTGACTACATGATATATTCCAGATAATCTACTAGATGTGTTAGCCGTACAGAAGTAATTCTCTTTTGAAGGTGCATTTTCCGCCATCCAGCACTCTGTGATGCTCACACTCAGTAACCTGCATCATGAACTCTGACTGCAATGGAAGTACCTCAACCAGCATGAGCTCTTTCTAGTATTAGGTCTTTCCACAGCACCCCATGGTGCACGGCCAGTATCCTCCTCTGAGTCAGGACTCTGGCTCCCTTGGATTACTCCTGATGTCCTAGATGCAGATACTTTGTTTTCCAAAGAAAGGAGGGAAAATAGACCTTCTGCAACATACCTCTTTGTCAAGAGAGCTTTTCCATCAGTACAGGACAGACATTATTTGTGTCATATTTTTGTGGAGTCTCTGCTACACAGAGGGGAAGGAGGAGGACAGCCAGTCATGGCCCTGCCCTCCCCAGCCATGCTGTCACACTCAGGACCGTGGCTCCTTCCATCTTTGCTGCTGGTTCATTGGTACAAACTCCCATCACTTCTGTATGGGGCTCTGCCTGCCTTTGGAGGCTGCACTGCATGTCCTGCAGCAAGCAGGATGGGAGCCCTTGCACTGCTGCCCAAAGGGACTCAGGCTCAAGTGGGGACCAATGCTCACAATACCTCTTAGACCCCAGAAGGAACTTTCTATTCCAACAGCCCATTCAATCAAGTGCAATCATTTAATCAATGTTTTTTTCACATGTTGTCTGACAGTCATTTCTGTTTCTTTTTCAGTGGAGTCCAATGGGATCATGAAACAGTAATGTGTTTTCTCAAGATGCTGCCTTTATTGCTATGTTTGATAAATTGTCATTATTTAAATTGATCTGGAATGCCTGAAGGGGGTGATTTACAACTGCCTAACCCTCTCTAAGTTTGCCATGAAACCACTGCCAAATGCTTGTTTGAGCATTTCTAAACTGAGTTTGTCAGATTTTCATTGCTCATCCTGTTGATCAGGCAGACAGAGGCATGTTTTTCCCATCTTGCTTTCTACTAAATCCATCTTTCCTCCGCATGAGTAGTGATTGTAACTGAAGGCTATTAAACCTCATTTAATTCAAATGTAGTGTGGTTCTTGAACAGTCCCACTGGGGAAGCAGGTTCAGCAACAAGTCACTGTCCTGGAGGAAACCCTGATCATCCAGTGCCTACTCCTGGCTTGCTTAGTTAGATTTTAAGCTGGATTTCTAAATTCATTCTGTGTTTGCATCTGAGAGTCCCTGCGGCTGTCTCTGCTGAATTACCTTTCTGTAAGGTGCACTGCAATAGGCTTGTTCCTGCACTTTGATACCAAATTCCCATTGATCAGGCCACCAGGGAAGAGCTGGATGCTTTGAGAGTCCCCAGGTTGCCTGGACAGCTCAGCACCATAGAGTTGAAGAGGATCACAGCTGAGGTGACGCTCATAGATTGAACCAAAAAGTAAAGAGCAGATGCCAAAGAGGGTGGCATGGCCTCACCAATATCTATATCCCATACGTCCAAGGTCTCACAAAAGGGGCCTGCTGACAGATGTCCTGGTTGAGAGGTGGGAGCAAACACAGCTGTGTTGCCCTCCTTTCCCACTGGAAAAGGCACAGAGGGAAGCACAGCCTGATGGTTTCTATGTCCACACACATAGTAACATCCACTGGCAGAGGACCCCTCCCTCAGTCACTCTGAACCCCAGCTTTGGCTCACCTTACGTCAGTGGTGAGGCAGAACAACGCAAAGAGTCATTCCCCCATCAGGAGTTGAGGAACAGGCTGTGCTATTCCATGGCAGGCCAGGTGTTTCTTGGAGGTGAAAGATGTGCAGACTCTTACCCTTGATGGTTTTCCAGTACAAGGCAAAGATCCAGACCAGCTTGTGGCCTGGAGGGTAGTGGCAGCAGGTTTCCTCAGCTAATCCTTTTCCCTCTGTATCCCCAGCCCACTCCTCCATCCCCACATCCCATTGCTGTGGCTACTGCTGGCTGCTGGGCTTTCCTCTGGCACTCTGCTCCCGGCTTTGGGATCAGGTGCCAGGGCTGAAACAAAAGCCAGTGTGAGGGCCTGGGAGGGCTGTGCCCAGCCTCGTCCCACTGCCAGCCCCATCGCTGCTGGCCATGGCCAGCTGTCTCACCATCCCAGCCACCTCTCGCCACCTCAGCTGCTCTCTCTGGCTGCCAGGAGTGTTTCTGCTGAGTAGATGCTGAAGTTGGCAGAGGTGGCGCTCAGGAAGCAGCCAGCAGGTTAATCCTCCTAATAATTTGTAGCCTGAAGAACAGAGCAGAGAACTGACATAGAAAGCGTCAATGCTGTGGGTTTCTATGGCATTTAAATTTCATCCTGGTCTTGACATTTGCATATCAATTACCCAGGAAAGGAGGGGAGGAGGAAGGGCAGAGGTTATGCAGGAGCTAAGAAAACAGTGACAGCAACAGTCCAGCAAGCACAGGTCTTATTGCAAAAAATTATGCTGACTGCCTACCAACACTTTTCCTTAGCAAGTCCTCCCCATCTCTTTCTGTCTTTTACTTTGCTTTTTTTCCTCCTGAATCCCGTATAAATGAAGCATGGGCAGATTAGCTGGTTTCACTTCATTCCTGCTTGTCCAAAATGGACAGTAAAAAGAGAGGAAGAGAGAAAGGGGGAAAAAACCCCTCAAAATGCCTGGAGCCATGGCTTGTGGATAAAAAGCAGCTGCACATGAAAAACAATTGATGTGGGGTTTGAGCTATTATGGCTTGGAGAATGAAACACCAACTCACCATTCCAGAAAGATGGCAAAACCTTTAAAAAGTGTTATTGAAAATAGGGTTAGACATTGGCTTTTTATAGCAGTGGATGCAGAGACTTTAATGCACTTGGATCCAGCCTTGTGCACTGCCAGGCAATCCCCTGCAGCACTGGACTTGGGACTGACCTTTCTTCCTAAAACAAACCCCTGTCAGAAGGCATTTTGGTCCTGCTAGTCAGAGAAGTGTAGCAGCTATTGGACCTCCTGGATACGTGAAACAGCCTTAACCCTCTCATCTCTCCCATGCATCCCAAGAGAGGACTGTAAGTGGAAGCAATACCTGCTTTCACGACCAGGTGATGCACACTTACTGGAGCACAGGTGTGGGGAGACCCATTCCCACACTAAAAGGACCAATGCTATACACCGAGGGACAAGGATTCAAATCTTTACCAGACTACATAGTAAATAGGTTTTTCTGTGATTAATGAAGAGATTTAGCATTATGTGCCAGGTGCAGAAGTCTACCCAAGAGACTGTCATGGTCTCAGTTTTGCCCTCACATAAAATGTGAAGTGTAGTGAGTAACTCCAGGGTTTCTTCTTCCTCACTTTTTCAGGTTCCTGACTGACCCTTTGCAATTTTCCCTGTGGTGAGCAGAAATAGGATGTTTTCCATCCACAATACAGACTCCTGAAGAATAGCACTATCATTGCATAATCCTTCTGCGACTTGACTTCCAATTACAGTGAATTCCATAAATCCCATGAAAGTGCTCCCATTCTTACATGCACACTGGTCCAGCATGCAAAATACTTGGTTCCAAAAAGTTAAGTCAGTCAGTCACTGGGTAGAGGGCAAAGTAAGGGCACTTCGGCTCTCTCATTTTCTCCAGTTGTTTGTAGGGTGGTGTCATGCATCATAATTCAGCTTCAACAGGAATTTGCATATCACAGAGCACTTGAACAGATTGCCCAGAGAGCCTTTGGAGTTGCCCTCATTGGAGATATTCAAGAACTGTCTGGACTCAATCCTGGACTCAATCTGCTCTAGGATGACCCTGCCTGAGAGGGCGTGGACCAGATGGCCCAGTGTGGTCCCTTCCAATCTTACCCAATCTGTGATTCTGTGACACTGTGAATATGGAGCTTTAATCAGTAATGGCTGCTCTGGGATTTCCTTTGGTTTATTTTCATACAGAAAACTTAGGAATCAAGTTGTTTCAAAATCTCCTGAGTCAGTGAAAAGTTTTTGTTGCTCATTGGATGATAGTTGGAAGATTCTCAGTGATTTGCAAATAATGGAGAAGTACAAGAGTTAACAAGGTGTTTTAATAAAAAGGATTAAAGATGTGGTACCAAAACAGAGAAGATGGAGGTGACTTCAGACCCCACACAAAATCCACTTATCAGATTTCAACTTCCATTGACTTCAGTGGGCTTTGAATCAAAACCATATTTTTTAGTGAAACAAATTTCTATTCCTTTCTACAAAGCTCTTTTAACATGTTTAAATGTGTGCATGGTACATCAACCTCCATTCATGGCTAGAGGAGCAGATCACCTCCTGAAAATTGCTACAGCCACAAGATCTGGATCAGCCGAATTTTCTCTGAAATCAAAAGGACTGCTAATGCAGTCTATCCTTCATAGAAACAGTAACATCACCATTTCCTACACAGTAAAGGACCAGTACTACTGCTGAGCAGAGTGAGATACATCCAGTCCTGCCCAGAGGATACCTGAAAGGGTCCCTCAATGAAAAATAATTAACAAACTAAAAATAAGCATCTCTAGATCTAAAGCCTGTAGGTAATTGTCCAGCTGGAATTGCTGCCCTGCAGTGATGCTGCTTGGCAGAGACTGCTCTGATCCAGCCTCTCATCTTCCCACCACATTGTGATGCTCTGTTTGGGGAGCACCTCCATTCCTCACACAGCACTGAGCAGGCCATGCCCAGTTCGTGGAGGAGCAGTGAATGAACTGGCAGGCTCAAGACAGCACACGTCACACCACTTAAAATAGCCAGGCATGTCTGAAGGACTGCACTGACCCCAAGGGCCTCCTGTTAAATAGTAACAGGAGTTCTGCGTACTTACACAGATGCCAAGAGAGAAAATGCTGATCTTTGAACGAGCCTCTAGTTAAAAATAAGTTTGATCTTTTGAATTTTTGAAATGTTTTTAATGACAAAAGTCTAAACCAGTTGGCTCTAACTGGGTGGTAGGTGAGGTATTTCCCCCCATGGACTGCTTATAGAATTAGCTTCATATACTGACTTGAAAGTGTTACTCCCAGCTCATCCTTACCCTTGGCAGGGAGCTTGGGGAGGAGATTCACTGAGAATCGTCTCTCCTCAGGGGCTGGGATTTTGCACTGACAGGTAAGGCCAAAGGCTTCTGCTTCCTCTCCCCAGGGATAGCATCATGCCATTGGAGACCTCTACCAAAACAGCAGGCTCCTTCCTTCAGGTTACCTCCTCAGCATCTCTGAGAAGGCAGAGGCCATCCCTGATTATTTCCTTCAAACTTACTGTGACATGTCTGTCGAGGGAACATCATCACTCTTTAAAAACTTCTTAAGTATAATTGAGAAATGCATACACCAGACAGGTGATCTTCATATTCTGGGCCTTTCCATCTACCTGTCTACCTAAAACCACATTGCAGGAATCATAGAATCACAGAATGGTCTGGGTTGGAAGGGACCAAATATCATCTAGCATCAACCTTCTGCCATGGGGAGGGACACCTTTCACAAGACTGGGTTGTTCAAAGCCCTATCTAACCTGGCCTTGAACACTTCCAGAGATGGAGCATCCACAACTTCTCTGAGCCACTCTGTTCCAGTGCCTCACTGCCCTCACAGTGAAAGGTGATGATGAACTATCAAATGACAGCTGTAAACAACTCTTGCTCTTCTTTAACTAGTAGTACAGTATGAACCCAAAAGCTTATGATCCTGAAGAAAGTTTGGGGAGAGGTGAACATTCACCTTCTCACAACTATAGGATTTTTCTTCCTCTGGCAGCTCAAGAGGGAAAACTGAGACAAAGAAAATGAAACTGTGCTGAAACACCTCTGTGCCCTTTTAACCCTCTGCTGAACTTCCAGCAGCCCTGTGAAACAGCAGACAGCAGCACCTGCCCTGGGAAGATGCCCACAGATTGTGATGATACACAGCTCCACGGGATGTATTCACCAAGCCACTAGCTTGGGTGCGCTCATGGCTGCAGGTGCGTGCATGTCCCATGGAGCCTCCAAGAGCCAGGAAAGGGGTGTCAGGAGGATACGAGCTCCCCGTGGCCCGAGTTGCAGACTGTGAGGCCTCCAACAAGTAAAACAAATTCATCTAGGAAGAGCAGAGGTGCTAGGAAAGAAAGTGCAACTCAGTCATTTGGCTCAAGAGGACTGAGGCACATGAGCCAGGCAGCATCTCAAAGGAGTGGACTTATGTTATCAAGCTCTCAAATGTGTGGATACCTAAGCTGACTTTTGGATGTCATCTCTGAGCTTATCTGGAAATTGTCCTTTATTCTCTCCAGTTTTTTATTCCATTAATCTCTTTCAGCAATATCTGACCTCCTGCCTCTAACAGTGCTGTGAGTTTGTCCTGAGCACATGCTCTTTCTCTCTCCTGTCCCCACAATTACACACCCACTGTGTAGCCTCTCTCCTCTAATTTCAATTCACTGGGCACTGCTCTTCCATCTTCCAATTTAAGCCTGAGCCTGGTTGCACTCTCTCTCTCCAGCTAGTGATAGCACCATTCATCTCCTTCAAAATTTTTGTTCTGCAATTTTTCAGTCCAGATCATCTCCTTCCCTCCTGCCTCAGGGATTTCTCCAGAGCCATCCTCTGCTCCCATCAGTCTTGTCTTCTGTCCTACCAAGAAAATTACTCCTGCTGCTTATGCACCTCAACCTGCTCTATGCTCCTGGTGCCAAACAGGTTGACATAGTAGTGTAAGCTCTTGCTCAGGTCCGCCCAGACTTATCATCCTACAGCATACTTAATCACCTGGCTCTGTTGACATAGAAGGAACTATGAGTTATGAGTTGCAATGGAGATAAATTCCCCACCTGTGGCTTGCACTTTTCATTTCCCAGACCTGCATAATGTGACTGCTGCAACCTGTCTGTAACAACACAAACCCCTGCATGATTCCTTGGCAATACATCACTGTTTTGAAAGATGAAAGGTAGAAAGCCTCTGGAACATCCTTTTCTTCCATGGCCACCGCCACTTCTGAGGAGGCTCAGAAGTGTGGGAGCAGCCCACACCATGCAGGAAAAAGCCCTGAGTAGCTCAGAAGTAGCCATGGGGACTCAACAGGTGCCTGGGGACTAGAAGTCCCTGCCTAGACGCTCCCACTTGGAGGAGAGAAAATGACAGTGGCAAGGTGAGCAAAATGCTTCCCTGTGGCATGTAACTCAGCACTGAAAAATTAGAAAGATGACAAAGATCAACTTCCTGCACCTTTTAACATAAAGACATAGATATAACACTGCCTAGACAGATGTTTGACTGCTAAGAGTAGATTATGCACTAAATACCTTTCAGTGAGCATTTTGGTGGTGGTATAATCCTAGCAGCTCAAAATGTGTGTCACTTTTGAAATGCATTACAGAAGGCAGTGTGGTAGTCTTAAGACACTGTCATGCTGCTTTCTAAAACAGAATTGTTCTTAAGTTGTCCAAGTTCAAAGTGCAGAAAATGACACATGCAATATTTTGTAGTTCTTGCAACATGCTTGCCTCCCAGATTAGATTCAGGTAAGTAAAAAAATGACTGCTCAGAAGTGCTCCACCCTTGCTCTCCTAATGGTCCTTTGCTGACACCTAAAAAAGTAATGGTCTGGAGGCGAACAGTAGATGTGACTGTGTCTTTTCCTATTTTCAGAGCCCAAAACTGCTGTTGAGGTATGGGGACCGGCGCTATTGAACCCATCAGACCATATGGGAGCTAAGCCAGTTGCCAGGAAAGAAGGAAAAACCTCTTAAGTTTGCGTGGCTCCATCGCTCAGTTACCAGAACAGCCGATAAAACAAGAAACGTCTTCAGAGCTGAGTGACCCGGGGTTACTTGCGGTAACTTAAGTCTCTTGTTTGAAACCGAGCTGGGCCGGAGGAGGGCTGCATTTTGCAGCTTCTCTTCCACCCTCTCCGTCTCGACAGCGCCCCCGGGCTCGGAAGCCGAAGCCTCCGGGGGTTGACGAGGGGTAGCCCCCTGTCCCGGAGCGCGGATCTCTCTCTGTCTCCGGGCTCCAGCCCGCCCGCCTTGGGCTGCCGCGGCGGAGCCGCCGGGGCTGCGGGGACGGCTTGGGTGTGTGCGTGTTTGGGTGTGTGCGTGTGCGTTTGTGTATGTATGTGTGTGTGTATGTGTGTGTATGTGTGTGTATGTGTGTTTATGTGTATGTATGTGTGTGTGTGTATGTGTGTATGTGTGTATGTGTGTGTGTATGTGTGTGTATGTGTGTGTGTGTATGTGTGTGTGTGTATGTGTGTGTATGTGTGTTTATGTGTATGTATGTGTGTGTGTGTATGTGTGTGTATGTGTGTGTATGTGTGTTTATGTGTATGTATGTGTGTGTGTGTATGTGTGTGTGTATGTGTGTGTGTGTGTATGTGTGTGTGTGTGTGTGTGTGTGTGTGTGTATGTGTGTGTGTGTGTATGTGTGTGTATGTGTGTGTGTGTGTATGTGTGTGTGTGTGTGTGTATGTGTGTGTGTGTGTGTGTATGTGTGTGTGTGTATGTGTGTGTGTGTATGTATGTGTGTTTATGTGTATGTATGTGTGTGTGTGTATGTGTGTTTGTGTATGTATGTGTGTGTGTGTGTGTGTATGTGTGTGTGTGTATGTGTGTGTGTGTATGTATGTGTGTTTATGTGTATGTATGTGTGTGTGTGTATGTGTGTATGTGTGTGTACGTGTGTGTGTGTGCTTGTGTGTGTATGTGTGTGTGTGTGTGTGTGTATGTGGACGGGTGCCCTCCGCTGCAGTACCGCGCCCGGCCGCGCACCGGCAACAGCCCCCCGCGGCGCCGCGGCCCCGGCGGGAGGGCGGGGGCCGGGAGGGCAGGGCGGCGGCGGGCGGGGCGGGGCGCGGGGCGGTGCGTGGGCGCTGCGCGGCGGGCGGCGGGCGGTGCGGGGCGGCGCGGTGCGCGGCGGGCGGCGGTGCCGCGCGGGGCGCTGATGCCGCGCGGGGCCGGTCGCGCCGCGGGGCGGCGGGGCGCGCAGGGCGGGCGGCCACGGGGCGCTCGGCCATGGGGCGCGGGATGCGGCTGGCGCTGCTGCTGCTGGGCGCCGCCGCCGCCGCTGCAGGTGGGTCGTGACCGGCCGCGGTCGGCGTTCTCCGTCCTCCGCGGGCGTGCGAGGTAGATACGCGCCGTGTGTGCGTGTGCGGGTACGCGCGTGTGCCGGAGTGCCCGCGCCCGTGTCCGCGGGGTGCACGGGCGTGCGCACGCACGGAGCGCCGCACGGGCGTGTGCGCACTGTGCACACACGCGTCTGTCTCTGCACGCACGTGTCCGCACACACGCACACACGCGCGTACATACGCGTATATGTGCGCACAGGCTGTGTGCGCGTGTGTCCGCACATGAGGTGCGTGTCGGTACGCGGTGTGCGCCGATGGGTGTGGAAAGGCAGGGGCCGGGATGCGCGTTCCCCCCGCGCCCCGCGCCGCAGACAAAGAGGGGTTCGGCCGCGCCGCAGCGCGCTTCGCGGGGCCGCCCCTGCCCGCGGAGCCTCGGGCGGGGCGGCGAGGCCGGGTGGGCTCGGGCCGGGGCTTCGGGGGATGCCGCGGGAGTGGGGCCCGGCTGCGGAGCGCTGCGGGTGGCAGCGGCGGGGCTGTGGGCTCCGCTGGCGCTCTGGGCGGCGGTGCCCCGGGTCGTCGGGGTGCGGAGGAGGGCGGGCAGGGTTCTCAAAGCCCCTTCCCGCAGCGTAAACACTTCGCGCTCAGAGCTGCCCGCAGCGGGGTCCCGCAGCGGAGACACCCGGGCATAAACAGTTTGCGTAACGCTTCCTCGGCCGGGTGCAAGCCGAGTGCCAAATGTCTTTTCTAAAAAGAAGGGAAAAAAAACCTGATGGGAAACAAACATTTAATCAGGCACAAGATATAAACGAAACATCACAAGTTGGCATGTGTTGCTAAAATGCTTAAGCAGGAAGCATATGATTTTCCATGGATGTTTTTCCAGGTGAGTCATGGTATTCTCTGCATGCTCTTACTCATTACTGAAGATCCCAGTCCGGTGGCATGTACAGTGTATAGAATGGGAAGATTTAGTTGGGCAGATGCATTAAGTCCAAGCAAGGAAAAGCACCTCTTGCAGTGGTGTGGCAGAGTAGTCGTGAACCTGTGACTGCCAGCATAGAAATCTCTATGCTCTCAATTTGTCCTTTTACTGAATTCCTGTGGCAGCCAGCGTTACACTAGAAAGATGTCACTTTTCATAACATGAAGTGCTCTGCATCGGTCATGCAACTCTTTTCCAATTCAAGTGAAAACAAACACCCTTTCAAAGGGGGTTTCCTCTCCCCCCTTTCTGGCCCTGGGACCCACATCTATGTGCCAGCAGCATTTCCCAAATCCTACTGGAGCCAAGGTCCCTTGCCCCAGATCTGACCCCAGGTGAGGTCAATGCCTGGCCCAAAGACAACTGCGGTAGTGACAGTGCATGATCAGGGCTGGAGTATACCCTGAACTGGGAGCAATCAAATACTCTGGGCTCCCAGGGTCTCACATGAGATTTGGTAGCCAACCCCTCCCAGCTGGGGTTAGCTTGTCCCTGTCCTGGGGCCAGCCATGCCAGCCCTACCACCAACTGCAGTCACGGGGAAACCTCCCATTGACCAGGTCCTCCTCCACTGCATTCCTGGAGGCAGCAGTCTGGTGTGCAAAAAACAAAAGAACTTGATTACACAAACAGTAATCTCAACCTGTCTGATGGTGCTGACTGAGCCCTGCTCTTCCTACCACTTCCCAAACCTGCTTTGCAATCCCACAACTGAGGGAACCGCAGTAAATGTTCATCTATTTGTGTAGCGGCCAACTGCACTGTATAACACGTAGCCAAAGAATCCAGGAAAGCAGCCAAAGACATAAATTAGGCCAACTACTGGCTAGCCTAACTGATAATATGATAATAGCACTTAACTTACCTACCCCTCAGGAGAGCTACGTAGGTTAATGTTTATAGAATGCTTTGAAAAGGATGTTCAGGAGTTGTAAGTGATATCATATTAACCTTACAGTTCTATTTGTTTACTTTTCTAGAGCAAACGTCTTCTGCACAGTTACTATAGGTCATCTCCAACACAGCTTTACCAGCACACTGTAGGAAGCTAACTTGACTGAGCATTTCTTGTTCACCAAAATTTTCCCGAGACTGCTTACCCAGTGAAAACCAGAGACTAGATTCAGAAGTGCCTTGTACTGGGTGCATAGCAAGCAGTGGTCTACAGCTGTTCTGAGGGAATGCTATAGAAAACCTATAGAGAGCTTTGGTGGTAGAAATGTTTTTATGGAGTGTTTCTTGAGGAGCAGGAGAAGTGGGGAATACTGTCAGGCTTGGAAGGCTTAGCACTGCTAGTGCATAATATAGCTTAATTGCAACTATGACACTGTAGGCAAAAGCTGAATAAGCCCCAAATAAAGGACTTACTGGATACTAAACTGAAATGACCTTCAGACATAACAAAAATGCCAAGAAGACATTAATTGGTGCACAAAGCTGACTGTGTATGACTGGCCTGGTGATAAAGAAGACATTATGCTCCTCAGGATGCTTTGACCTGCACACATCCAAGTCAATAGAGATTTTTTTTTTTTATGTTAAACAATTCACCAAATACCACCTTGACCTACTCTTACAGTTATTAATAAAAAGTTGGAGAGCTTCTAATCAAGCATTCCTGCACCAAGAGTTACATTGATTACATGTGGAAGTTACATGGTTTCACAGTAAAGCCCATGGTGATTTTATTTTTCTTTGACACTTTAACTGTGGATTTTAAAATTGACAGGACTTCCAGAAAAGCTTGAACAAAAACCACAGAGCCTCAGCTGTGTGGCAGCTTGCCAGCATAATTTCAACCAAAACTTCTTTTTTCTTCCCTTTACATACACCAGTAACAGGCTTTCCAAACTTAAGCAGTGCTACAATTAAACACTGATGTTGGCAGAAGTTTCTGACTGTGGGAAGATTTGGGGTACAGCTGGAGTGGTGGGAAAGGGGTGAGGACTTGAGGTCATTGCTGGCAGGTGATATTCCTGTGGGCTCTCACATCCCGGACACCTGATGTGCTGCACGGTGGGCTGGGTTGCAGCAATGCTGTTCCCCATGGCAGCCTCCTGGCCTTGTGGCAGCAGGCTGCCTTTCTTCTGCTTTTCTCCACTTCTCCAGGGCCACCTGGATCCCCTTGGAGGCCTCGAGGCATGGGTGGCATGGCCCTGAAGCCTCAGCCCTGCTCTAGTCCCTCAAGGCGGGAGGGCAGGGTGTACTCATCTCTCCTCCTGCCTGCTCTCCATCTCTTGGTAGGGATTTTCCCAAGTGCAGGGAAACCCTGAAGAGTTTTGGGGTGGGGTTTTTTTGCTTTTAAAGACAACACTGAGCTCCACAGAGGGGAGAGCTGAGTAGCGGTGCCACACTCCCACAGCCCTTCCAGGGCTCGGTGGGTACCAGCGGCACACGGTTTCGGCGGTGGCAGCATCCCGCGTCTGCTCCGACGGGATGGGGTGCTCCCACCTCAGGAGCCGCCTTCAGCGCCCCGCTCTCTGCCCCGCAGGTCTGGGCGGCGTGGCGGCAGCGAGCAGTCCCTGCGAGAAGGCCTGCAACCCTCGGATGGGTAACCTGGCGCACGGGCGGGCGCTGCGCACCGACACGTCCTGCGGCCGCGGCGCCGCCGAGCCCTTCTGCGCCTACAGCGAGGACGCGCAGCGCCGCTGCCGGCGCCCCTCGTGCGGCCGCTGCAGCGAGGCCCAGGCCGGGCTGGCGCACCCCCCCGCCGCCATGGCCGACTCCCCGTTCCGCCTGCCCCGCACCTGGTGGCAGGCGGCCCAGGACGCCCCCCGCGAGACCATCCGCCTGGACCTGGAAGCCACCTTCTACTTCACTCACTTGATTATGGTCTTCAAGTCGCCCAGGCCGGCTGCCATGGTGCTGGAGCGCTCCCAGGACTTCGGCGAGACGTGGAAGCCTTACAAGTACTTTGCTGCTAACTGCTCGGCCACCTTCGGGCTGGAGGATGATGTGACGCAGAGAGGAGCCATTTGCACTTCCAGATATTCGAGCCCCTTCCCCTGCACTGGAGGAGAGGTAAGTCTGCCTAGGTTGGGACGAGAAAACCCCTGCTCCAGCCCCCTTTCTCTCTGCAATCTCTGCACCGGTGTTTACGCTTCATATTTCACTACACCAGCATCTCTTGTCATCGCACAAGGTGAATTAACGTAATTCATTCCTAGGTGATGTAAGCACCGCCCTGCCTCTTGCTTTGCGGAGTTCGTAGTCCCTCTCTTTTCCAAAAACTTCCTTTTCTTTCACCTGGTGAACTCCCCTGCACAACTGCAACCTAGGCAGGTGCTGCTAATTCCTCAGGAATGCATAAGGGAACGTCACTCTGGACAGCTTTCTCCAGATCTTGCAGGCGTGTGGTTTTGAGGTGATGCAAATCAGTCTGACCAAAATGCAACTATATTAAAATTAATAATCACCAGATCGACTTCTAATAGTAACTGCCTTCTTTGAGAAGTAGGCGTGTAACCAGCCAAAGCTACTCACCACACACTGAAGTATGGTTCCCATAAACCGGGTTAGCCAGGTAATTTTAAAACTTGTATCTTGTCTTCTTTTTTCCTGTGCACACTTATGTGAAAAGAACTTTGGAGAAAAAAAAAAAAGGAAGAAAGACATCATATTTGCTAAGGAAAAAAAAAATATGTGAAAGATGATTTTCAGTATCAGAAACAGCAGATAACAAATGATGCATTTGGAGGCGCTACCAATAATACTCTTCCCTCAGTGCAATTCTGTCCCCCAGTGCTGGAGAGCTTCCCCTCGGAGCCGCGGC
This sequence comes from Corvus moneduloides, assembly GCF_009650955.1. Classification (NCBI taxonomy): domain Eukaryota; kingdom Metazoa; phylum Chordata; class Aves; order Passeriformes; family Corvidae; genus Corvus; species Corvus moneduloides. The sequence continues at coordinate 29,307,311 of NC_045479.1, forward strand.
CATGGGGCCGCCCTCCTGGGTCCCCGTCTCGTGGGGACGCATCCCCGGCGGCCAGCTCTGGACTTTAAAGGCTGCTCCCTCTAGTGGCCTAATTTAATAAACTTGCCTAAAAGCTTAATCAAAATTCCCCTCCGGTCTAACACGGAGAAAGGGTAAAATCTGGTTAGTGAATCAGGAGATCACTTACATCATTGTAGTTTCTGCTGAGAACTGGTTTTGAGGTGAAAGCCCGATCCTTGGAGACCAGCATTCATGTTGAGAAAAATCATGTATTCAGACCCCTTTGCAATCATTTGTGGTCACCTCTAGCCATGCTCTGGCTAGGAAGCCACTCTCTGCAGAAATACTGAGAGCTGTTTTTTCACCAAAGTGCATCTCTTAGCTGTGTCACAGGAGGCAGCCAGTGTCTTGCCCTAGGAGAAGTTGTTCCATGCTCTCGTCAGCTCAGAAACATCCAGACCTGTCAGACAGATCCAGAATGACTATTCCATTACATTTTAAATCAAATGGTTGGTTAGAAAAAGTGCTATCTTTCTTTCTTTTCCTGACATCCTTTGCTTGTGCCCCCCAAAAGCTGCCTAAACTTCCTTTCAGAGTGCAATATATAAAGGGGCTTACAGGAGAGGTGGAGAAAGACTTTTCAACATGGCTTTTTAATGACAGGACAAGGGGCAACCATTTTATACTGAAATTGATTTAGATTGGACATAAGACATTTTTTGATTATGAGGATCATGAGGCACTGGAACAGGTTACCCGGAGAAGCTGTGGATGCCTCATCCCTGGAAGTGTTCAAGGCCAGGTTGGATGGATGGGACTTCGAGCAACCTGATCTACTCAAATATGTCCCTACCCATGGAAGGGATGCTGGACTAGATTATCTTTGGAGGGCTCTTCCCATCCAAACAATTTTGTGGTTCTGAATCAGGGCTAACTACAAAGTGAGACCCACAAAAGAAAGGATGTATGTACCCCACTGGGAATTTCTCAGGCCCTCAGTATTTGTGCCAGCCTCTGTATCCCACCACCTGAATCCTAAACCTATGCCAGCCTGTGATGGAGTGTAGGGACTGAGATCCACAGCTCTTAGGCCAGCCAATGGGACTTCTCTGGGACATAGGACTTTTTCAGCTTTCCAGTGATTTTTACTCAGGGGTGAGAAACCCAGGACATCCCACAAGGCAGCATTTGCCTCATTGGTGTTGGGTCCCATGTTGCTAGCACCCTGGTGCAGTTTTCATTGTGGTCACTGCACACCAGGATGGGGGTTGTGCCTGGAGAGAACCTGTGCAAATCCTGGCCTCGGGCCAGCTCCTCCCTGGGTTGGTGCAATGTGTGGGGACAGTAGAACCAAGGTCTTGTGTGCAGAAACCAATGCCTGTCTCAAGATGAAAAGTAATTTGGTAGTGTTTGATGCATCTGCAGTAGCATGCTGCAAAAAGAGGCTATGTACCAAGCTTGCTTCTGTGGGATCTCTTCTTTTGGCATGGCTTTAGTCTGTGTTATTGCAAAGAAGCATATAAATCAAGAGCATTTAATTGTTCCAGGTTTTAAACAAGTATTGCATCCAAGGGGCTGGAGGTTAGAAGATTTTGCTCGTATGGTACACTTCAGTTTCCTGCAATTAAATACCACTTTTTACCTGCAAAGTAATAGCAGCAGCTCTCCAGATGGCAAGCCTGCATGCTTAGCAAATATCCCATTTAATTTATTACAGTGTGCTGCATTCCAGCAATTACTAGTAGCTGCCAATAGCAACATGTATCTGACCTAAAGAAACATCAGAGTTTTGTGTTCTGTTTGGAGTTATGTTGTGCTTTACTCCCACTTTGGAAGCACTGAATTTCAGACATACGGAAACAGTAATTTCTCTTGAAACAGTGGTTTCAAATATGCAGTCATCCAAAATGTTCATGTCTGAAGGGTATTACTCATTACTCTGAAGGGTATTACTCATTTTCTTTAAAGCACAACTACAAATTCTGTGACTGCCATGGGATTTCTTTTTTAACTTTTGAGATTTTTTTTTTTTTAACTGTGATGTAACAACTGTAACCCATGATCCAAACTGTGTGTCCCACTGTCTGTATACTGCTTTCTCACACTTCAGACATTTCAATGCCACATGTGCATTTCCGGGCATGGTGTTAAGGGCTCGCAGGATTTTGCAGGATGCTGGGGTCTCTGTATGCTGCTAGCAGCTCACTCACTGCTATCCCCTTGGATGAGCAGTTTGTCTCAGGTGAGGCCTCAGGTGGTGGTGACTCACCCCAAATGTCACTGGAGGTAGGCACAGACCTATGGCTTGTAGGGCTGGTGGTTTCTGGTTTTACCCTCTGCAAAGAGCAGGCGGTGCTGATCCACCTGCATTTCTGCCGATTGTTAAAGAGCCTACAAGCCCCAGTTCAAGGCATCGGAGTGCAGAACCCCGCAGAACTCAGAGGCTTAGGGCCTCTTTTCAATATATCACCTGTCTTAATTTGGGTCAAAGGTGTATCTGCTTCACTTTTGATTGAAAAGAAAGATTAGAGTTTTTGCATTCTGCCCTCATCATCATGAGTCATTCCTTAGATGCTGACTTCAACTCTTACGACAAAAATCCTCCCTCATCAGAATTTACCATGATGTTGATCTTGAGGAGATTTATGGTAGTGAAGAAAACAAGCTGCCAAGCCTCTAGGTTCATTTCAAAGATTCAGACCTCAGAAATGCTGAAATAGCTCTGGGAGATGCCTTTCATCCTTCTGTAGCAGTGTGGCTCTGGGCTTCCCTTTGCAGTGGTGGGACTGGGATGGTGGAGAGCACTGGGAGAGAGATACTTCTGGAAAGTGGCACCATGCTGCAGTCACCTAAGCTGGGTGCCACCTCAGCAGCAGGAACCAGACGAGAAGTGTCACACGCCATGTGCAGCACTTGGAAGGTCTATTGATAGGTAGAATCACCTCATCAGGGACTTGGCAGGTCCCTGCTCTTCTTTACTTCCTGTCCCTAATGCTGCAAGTCCACTGAACATGGTTATCTCTGATGTGGATGTGGCTCCAGCCTGAGGCAGGCAAGAGATGGAGGATCAACCACCCAGTGGTGGGATTAGGAAGGAAAGGACAAATCTGGGCAGAACTGCCAAGCAAAGAGGTTGAAGGCTGTACCGATGTTTGGAACACTGCACTAAAATGCCATGGGTTCGGTCTAAATGGTTTTCTTGGTGGAAGTAAGCATGAGTTCACAGGTCAGCATGTGCCCAGAGAGCTCAGGGGCTCTGCTGAGCCGAGCTCCATACCAGGGCAGCCTGGCTGTAGTCTGACCTTATGCAAAGAAGAAACACTGTTTCAACAACCAGCAAAGTAGTCAGAGATTTCTCTGCAAGGATACAGAAGCTAAACAAACCAACTGAGCCTCTCCTCCGTAGAGAGCAGGAAAGGGGGGCAGATGGTGGGTGCCCATCTCCTGCCCTGGCATCCCAACCTTGGTATAGCCAAGCTGGGTTTCCAGCAAGGTTCAAGCATCTGCCTATTTGAGGTGAATTAATTAATACAGTGAATTAATTGTTTCACAGCAGCAGTTTGTTTAGCATAGGCAGAAACCTCTAAATGTTAGCTTTGTATCACCAATGTTTTAAAAGAAAGGCTACGGCCAAGTTTTAGCCTGAATCATAAAAAAATGCTACAAATGCTGAGTATCTTCGCTGTTTTTCAGGGTGTAACCCTTCAGCCACATTATTGCAAGGGAAATCAGAACTGGATTCACCAGCCAAACATAATCTGATCCCAGTAAACAAGATGCAGAAATAAACTCTTTCAGCTTCATGCTTAGACAAGAATACTAATTTTACCAGTATGCATAAAAGGCTGTCTTCCCTCCCATAGTTCAGATCATATTAGTATTTCCTTTTTGACACTCTAATCTTAAAATTATCCTTGGCTAGGGATCACTGTTGAGGGCTCATCCACAAGGGGCCCTTAGCAGATGTTAATTCTTTAACTGTGAGTGAGAGTGACTGTCCACTCTGCAATGCAATTATCTCATTCACTTTACATTCCCATCTGTGGTCAATTCAGATTAGCTCGCCTGAGTGTCCCCATTTAGACAAGTTCCAGGATAAAAGGGCTTACTGAAGCAGAGTCTCCTTGACAAGATTTTAGTAAATTAGTAACTTATTTTAGTGTTCATCTATTTAGAATACTGCTAATAAATCACTTGGAGACCTCAGCTATTGTTGCTGTGTGCTATTTATAGAAGAGGCATATTTGCAGCTTGACTATATTCCAGCAACAAATTCTAACATGCTTTTAACTTTTGAAACATCACATTACCACTGTCTTGCTGTGGGATGCGTGTCTTACTGAGCATTTTATTGATCTCATGCCTTCCGTAACGGAAAAACCTTCACGTTTTGCCTTTCACTGTTGCTGCATGCAGCCTGCCTCTCTTCCTTGAGGATGTGGACACCAGCCCTACTGGTTTTGCCTGAAATTAGCTGCATAGAGCAGAAGTAAATTGTGTCTTTCTACTCACAAGTCTCACCATGACAGACTGTGAGTGGTTGTAACACTCGCTGCTGACACAAATAGGAGTTAAAGACAGTCAGTAACTTTTATTTTTGAGTCCTCATTTTGAGTTGTAGAAACTTCTGTCTGGTTGGGGTTTTTTTACCTTTTAGGCCCGAATAAGCTTGGTTTTCAAGCTTATCATCATTGTCCTGAACTGAAGATGTATTTTCATTGTGCTGAGATCCTTTAAGGATCTTGTGGGTAACAGGAGATTTGAGTTCAGTCACTTGTAGTGCTCCACAGAAAACCTGGGCAAATATGCAAGAATAACCTCAAAACAGCCTGGGATGTCAACCTATTAGAGGGCTGCAAACATCTTTTTTAATTGTCCTGTGCCACCAATGTCTGCACAGAGAGAAAACAAAGGCCCAAACTGATGAGAAGGAAAGAGGTATCCTGACAGGCGTTCAGCAGTGCTCAGGACATGCAAGAACATACCCAGGGAAGTATGTTTTCATCTCTACATTTTGTAGAAGTGCCCTTTGTAGGAAAAAGACCTCTTTAACAGCATCTTCCTGATCATCCTATCATTGGAAAAACACAAATTGTTGGGCTCTGTTCAGAAATGCTATGTGCAAAGGAGAGTCTGTTCAGCTAGGGGTGGTTGGGGTGATGGCCAAACCCTGTCCAGCTCTTTGCATTATATCACTGAACCCAGCAAGACACAGGGACCATTGTTGCAGTGCTAGGTTTGGCTTAGCAAGCTGCAGCTTTCCCAGAGAGCTCAGCGGAGCTGCTTAGGGCAGAGTGACCATTTCACCCTCCTGCAGTCCACTTCGGACAGCTCGCACTCTTGTTCCTGCAGCTATCAGCCTTACAGCACAGTGATGGTGAAGGAGGTGAGAAGGGTTCCGCCACGAGGGCTTCAGAGGGCCTTTAATGGTTATATCTTTTCCTGGTGGTCCCCAGAGGCAGAAAGACCCTGTGAGCCAGTCGCAGGGCGGTTTTGTCAGATCGCAGGGGCGGTCCATGGGCGGAGTTGGGGTACAGGAACCAATAGGGAGAGCCTGAGGGAGTGGCCAGGGCTAGGGGCAGGGGAAAGTGGGGAGGGAACAATGTGAAAGACATTTAATAAATGAATCAGTGGGAAATACAAACCCACAGACCATTGTTCCATAAGCATAAGAATAATGATTTCTAGGGAAATCGTTAATGAGGTGAAGTACATGAAACTAGAGTCAATAAAATTATATAGGAGCCTAGAAATCCTAGGCTGTGGCATCTGGCAGTAGCAGCACACCAGCAGGACACCATCTCACCACCAGCCACCTTGCTGATGGCTGTGGTGAGGTGCATCCCTTGGTTTGGTCCTCAAGCTTTCCTTCCTGGCAGGGAAGCCCATCTTCCCAAGCACTGTGGAGGGTTTACAAGCCAGTTCAGATTTCCAGCAGTGGAGGAGATTCTCCCTTTAAATAATGGGGCAGCAAAAAGCGAATCAGGGGAAAATGGGAAACTTTAGCTCCGTTTTCACTTGTGCCTGGGAGGACAGGAGAAAAGGGCCATTCTGGGCACATATGGAGACGAACCTTTGGTCTCTGACGAATTTTACCATAAAAGATACTTTAGAGTTCAGTCACCAACAGGGCTGAGCAACACAACAGTTGTTTTCAGGGCACCAGCACCTGCCTTTAAAGTGTTCTGTATGTGGAGTACCAGGCATGATACTGCCAGATCTGTGGGCCAGGTTGTGATAAATCCCTCCCCCTCTCCCATGGGCCATCCTAGAGGAGTGACATGGCCGCTAATGAGGCCTCCTAGATGCTCAGCATCTCTGAAGGACAAGGGCATGTGAAGAGCAAGATGCTTCTCCAACCTGCCCCATGATCCTCTGCATGATTTCTCCCATTACAACTAGCCCATAGGATCGTCTCCTTTTCTTCCTGGATTTCCCAGTGCTTTTGGCACTTGGGGGTTGGCCCTCTGCTTGGCCAGCTCTCAAAATGCAGCTGCCTTTGGGATGGAGCATAGCCAGTGTTTAACAGTGCATATCAGCAGTCCCGTTTGGAACAGCAAGTTTCTAACAACTGCTTCTGGATCCACCTCCAACTATGGGTAAAACGAATTATTCTTTGGAGGGAGCTTGACCAGTCTATGAAAGGGGATATATTGTAGGCTGCCAACAGCAGGAGGGAATGGGTCCCAGGGCTCCAAGAGACCCTTTCCAAACGTCTTATGTAGGATGTGAAGAGCGCTGTACCCACATGAAACAAGAGCAGTTTGGGTAGGCAGAATTTAATTCTGTAAATTGGCATCTGGCCTTGTTAGTGGGACTATTGCTTCCCTTGAGAAAAGTGCCACAGGATTTTAACGGTGCCTCCAGAGCCTCTCTTCAGGCACTGCACCCCACTGCTTCATTTCACAGTTCATTTTTGGATGAAGAGAAGGCTAGCTCACTTATTCAGCTTCCAGTTCTCTGGCTGGAAAGTAGGACTGCCACATTTCTCTTTGAGATTCCTGGATACAACTGGTTACATGGGAAGCGTGTAACCTAAAGCAATGTATTGACATGTCTCAGAAGTTTTGGATCAAAAGCTCCTTTGAGATTAATCGCCATGCAACAGTGGGTGTCGGTGTGAGACACCCAGTCTAACAACGTTCAAAATCCTACACAAATGGTGAAGTTCTCAAATTCTCCCTGGGTAACATTTTACAGGAAGAAGTTAATACCCAGAACCAAATTTACTAGATGCATATGCTATGAGTATTTTACCACCAGTCTCTCTGCAGCATCCCTCATTCCAGTAATCAAAATCTATAGCTATGGGTTGAAGGAGGGGTGCTGTTCCTTGTGACCTTTTGGACAGTGTGTAGTTACGTAGAATTCAGACAGGTGTTCTTTTTCCTAGAATTAAGTCTAGCTCGTGGTAGCTGGGTAGTTTAAGCAACCTACAGACACAAAGCCTTTTCATTATAAACAAGAGCAACTGAAAAATATTCATGGAACTGTGTTACTCTTGGGCTGAAAGAAATCCCCTTGATCCTTAGTACCACTACAGTTACTGAAACACTAACCTGCTGCCTTTCAGGCTTTTGCAGTGGTGTGTTGTGCTCAGAAGCTGTTAACGAGGTTATTCTGCAGCTCTGGGGAGTGAGCCAGCTTTTCTTACAGCCCTGCCAATGAAGAAGCAAGTCCAGTCCTTTGTCTGGCTCTTTGGAGGTAGCTCCAGGTTTTTTTGGTCTTCCGCATGCACAACAGGTACTGCCGACAGGCCAAGGCTGAGAACATAAATCTTTTATGGGGATGGGGAAAGGAGGGGAATTGCTGGAGGGAAGAGTATTTAAATACCATCTTTCTTGCTGATGGGTCAAAGGACTTCATATCATCAGCTGAGCTGTGCTGGTTCATTTTCCTGACTAAGCTAGTGCAGCCTTGGAAATGGTGATTCTAAAGATGAGAAAAAGGCAATAATTGTTTTTCTTGGTAGTTCATAGCCAATGATATAATGCATCTGGAGGGTTTTGTGAGCCTAGAAACTGAGTGTTTCTATCTGTTTGATGAGTGAAAGTAATGGTTAGGCAAAATAGAGCCATTGTGGAATAAATTGTCAATTATTGGAGAAGCACTATTAATCGGAGATGAAGAAATCCAAGAGTTTTGAGCTGTAGAGAGATTTTTCTGATAAGAACATTACTTTTGTGATCATTGTCTGCATGAAGACAGGAATGACCTAGCAGTGTTTCATTTTCATCTAATGAAATTGTGTAGTTGGATGTTAAAGAGAAGCTGAGAAGATGGCTCTCATCAGATTGATTATTGCCAGAGATTTCAAGGATCCTGGAGAAATCCCAAAGGTCTTGCCTAGCTCTCCTTGTGCCTTTTCCAGCCCCTCACTGGCCAGCTGCTGCATGTGAGTAGGAGCTCTGCCTGTACAGCTTCTCGCTTTTGAGAATGGCAGAAGAATGCTTTGAGTTTCCCAAAAGATAAAAGTTACCTTGGTATAAATTAATTTGCGAGGGCTGATTATTTGAAATAGCTGGATTTTCCTCCTGAAATCTTTGTAAGATTGCATAACTTTCGGATGGTGAGGCAAGGGATTATTTGCCTTGATTTATGTGCTGTAAAAACTGCAGAAGGGCTGGAGGCATGGGCCAAATGCTGTCTTACATCAAATTATATGAAGCAGTCTTGTTAAGGTTGCTGCAGGAGTGACATTTCTCCAGAATCTCAAGGAGCTCAGGGACTGCTGCTGGTGGTATGCAGTGAGTTTCTGTCATGGTTGCTTGGGGATGTTGATCAAGTGCTAAACACTGTGACCTGCAAGATTCCAATGCTCACAGTGATCTTAGTGTCTCTGATGGTCTCCTCTCTGCAGTGGCAGAGGAAGGGCAGGTTTTCCAATTTCTATTGCTGTTTCACCTCATCCAGGAGATGCTGAAGTATGCACCTCTCCACAAGAAAAAGAGACTGTTCTTCCCTGCAGTCCACTTTGTCTGACAGGCAGAAAAATGAAGAAGGGTTTTAGAGGAGCTGGTGGGTAATACCTGCCCAGCTTAGGCTGATGAACTTTCCACACCATATGATTTATTTGCAGCATCTGCCAAAAAGACCAGTCTTTTTTTAGCCTAGGGTCATTGCAATGAATATAGCACAGAAATGCACAAAGGTTTCTCTCCTAAAATCTTGTTGCTTGGTGTGGTGATATATGAAATAAGTCTGTTTTGTCAGTAGAAGGTACCTGCATTGTGGCTCTAGCAGCCTTCTTCACAGGGGGTAGTAGTCCAACAGGCTTGATTTTGTGAAGCAACGAGATTGTTTTCTTAAAACTTTCAGGAGCTTAACACCTTTAAGGTGTATCTCCAAAAAGTGGTTGAAATTAGACAGTGGTTTCAGAGGTTTTTAGAGTGGACTGATGGGCCGGGACTTGGATACACACGCAGTGCAATGGCACAGGGCCCTTTTCTGTAGGGAACTAATTTTGCAAGCAAAATATTCCTCTGCAGACACAGCTGTCCCCTCCAGGAAGAGCCAAGGAGAGCCTGGCAGATTTTGACCACACTGATGCAGAAAATCACAGAAACTAATATACTGGCCAGGAGGGTAAACGCTAGCATAGAGTTGCATCCTCAATACTGAAAGCGGGAGACAGAAGAAGCTGTCTGCAGAGTATCTGTCACTCTCAGAAGGCATACGAGGGCAGGGAATCTGCTGGTTGTTGCCAGCACTTGGTCTGGTGTTTAGACCATGCATCTCACAGTCGGCGTGCCTGAGCTGATCCTGCACTGGCAGGGCTGAGGGACTGTGTTAAACCAGGCAGCTCCTGTGCCTGAGGCTTCCCACTGTAAAAAAAAAGGTCCCCAAAGGTGTCAGGGCAGGTAGGACTGTTCCTGTTCCCCAAGGGTACCAAATTAGATTCATTGCTGCAGCTTGAGTCTTGCTGCATGACACAGCAAACCTTGAAAGTCAAGCCATCCTCATATGAACAGTAAGACAGTCTCATCTCAGTCTACCCTGCACAGGTTCTGGTGTGAGAAGCTTAATTACTCTTTCCTGGGAAGGCACAGGGGGACAAGCACAGAATGGTCTTAGCTCCAAGATTCCTCTGCAGCACTGAAGGTGACTAAGCAGGAGTGTGTGAAAGAGGTGTGAGAACGCTCTCTTTGAAGGGGGAGCACCTGACTGGCGTATTTCTGCAGCTAAATTTACATCCAGCTCCATCAATCAGGCTTTTGTGGTGATGATGAGCTTATTGCTCTTAATACATTTCTTGGGTGGAAGTTGAAAGCAGACACTGTGCCAGGTTGACAGCTGGCATGCATATTGCATCATTACTAATATTTTCAGTTACACTTTTCTGGAAACCAGTCTTATTGCTGCCTGGGAGCTTTCCATAATGTTTACCAAGAGAATTTACTGCTTATAACTTTTACATCTATTGAGTAGGAAAGCTCAATTGCCATAAAAAAATTTCCCTACTAAGCTTCTCTGAACAAGACCAGCCAAGGCTGAAAGCAGTTGCCACTTTCGGGTAGTGCCTACAGGAGAGTTCCTGGGCTGTTGGATGGGCTGCTCTGGCTGTGGAGGGAGGCGCAGGGGGACAGGGTGCAAGCAGGCAGTGGCTGGGGGATGGCAGAAGCGTACCAGGCAGTGATATAGCATGGCCCATCTCAGCTTGTGCCATGGTTTGAAGTGACAGCCAAGGCCTGTGAACACAAGCAGATGTGAGGCAATGCTGGGCACACAGCTGGGAATCCCAGAGCCAGGATGTCAGAGACAAGGGCTTACTTTCACCTCAGCCCCAGCCCCAGGCAAGCAGTGTCTAGCCTCAGCTGCTTGTTGTGCTGGAGGGAAATTTTTCAGGAGGCAAAGGGTTGAGGTCCTGGATGTGCTGGCAGAGCTCCACCACTGCATTTACTGCCTACATTTTCAGAGCCTTGTCCAGGCACTAAATAAATCAGATCACTTTCAGTGACGTGGAGATTCCACAGGGCCCCAGAATACAGGCCAATTAAGCACATTTATTTAGTGCCTACATACCAAGAGTCACTGCAGACTCCTAATGCAAACCTTAACTTTTCTGTTAAACACTTACTTAGACATCATATGCCTTTTTGTAAAGTGATGCACATCCCTCACTGCTTTTGCTGTCTATCTGGATAAGACAACAAACTTTTCATTCTCTTTATTCATACTATTTTTTCTTTTGCTCCTGTAAAATACATTGAAAGGAATAAATCCACCAGCAAATATCAAGTAAACCAGTACTGAATTTATCAAATGCCCCTGAGCTAATGAATCACTAGTACGGGTAGGTCATTATTGTAGAGTACTTACAGATACATTTTCATGCATCCAGGTCAGACAATACAGGGTAGAGTGCATCAGTCTCTTTTGGAAAGAAATCACACATCACTTCATGCAATGTTACCACCCTGGTTTTCATTTACAACCAAGTAAAAATGTGGTTAATGTTTTTAATATTTGTTTATTGCTTTTATTTCTGCTGTATTCCTGTTTGTTGGCTTGTTCCCATGTGTATATGCTTCTTGAGTCCCCTATCCAGTTGTTCTCTCTGTAATTTATCAATGTTGCCATTTCATGAACCATCTCCTGCTGCCTTCCTGGCTGAGGCCAGGCTCCCAGTTGGAGGTTGGAGCGTGGCACCTCTGGCCAGGTGCCGGGACCCAGGGAATGAGCACGTGCATGGCAGCTGCAGGACCCTGTCCAAAGCCTCTGTAACTGTGCCTGTTTCTGAAGATCTGTGAGGAAGAAGCTTTTTGTGGATCGCCCATGTTTCTTCAATGTCAAAGGCATTTGTATCCTGAAGGATATATCCTGATCCACTTTATTGCTCTGGACATTTGCATCTTGACAAAGATCCGGGCCCTTGCAGCTTCGTTCGGTGGAGGTGAGCCCGTGACTCATCAAGAAACTTTTACTCCTGGAAAATCTTTTGTTGGTTCTGTTGACTTCCTCAGGCAACTTCGACTTAATGGCCTGTTTTGTTGCTGTTGAAATCATTCATTAGCATTTTCCTTCCCACTGTGGAAGTTTATATATAAAGATGTCCTTTTGTTGCCTCTCACATGTAAACATATTAGTGTACTTCTTGCAAAGGGACTTTAGGTATTTATATATCAAGGTCATTGTGGTGCAAGTGGTTACTTGAGTGCACCATGTCCATGGCTGCTGCTTTATTTATATACAGGGCTACATTTCTGCATCTGCGGAATGATGAGGAGCTCAGGCTTCTTCTCCCACTAGAACCTGTGAAATAATCAACAGAGCAAGAGTCGCTCATGACAGCCCATAAGGAAATGGAAACCCTGTGGAAATTTATTAGAGGCTGTCTATGTAATGATGTGACCAAACTGCAGACAGCTGCAGTGGTCTGACTGAAGAGCAGAGCAGAGTATTTTTACTCCATGGTACTTGCAAGGCACTGTGAAACAGCTTATCCACTCCTGCTCCCCTGGGAATGGAATGGCCTTCCCCTGGGAGTGGAGTGGGCTCCCTCCTGCAATCAACAGGCATCGAACTAAGAGGGTCAGGTGAGCCCAACCCTCTTGAGGCACAGCAGTGGCATTCCTCACTCAGAGACTGCAGACTACAGCTCCTATTTGGCTGTGTAGAAAGACCACCACCATGACAAAAAAAGTCTCTGTACAACTTTTAAATCGCTCCTCAATTGATGTTCCTTCATGCAGAGGTTGCTGTTACAGCACATGGGATCCAACAGCATCATTCCACATGTCACAGAATGAACATTACCCCAAGGACTAGGTATTTTGTTTCTTAGTGGTTCTATTTGCCTCCTGGTTGGTGGCATGAGTTATTGCTATATACTTCATTTTCAATGGAAGCTGAGATAAAGGTTCAGTTCCTGGGACTGTATTTAAGAAGAATCCCAAATATCATAAGATTTATAGTGAGCTAGCAACACTGGGAATGAAAACATCTTTCTGATAGGATATAATGTGGATGCAAAGCACAAAAATGCTGGGGGCTTCAATGTATGACTTCCAACTTGTTTTACAAAATATTAAATTTTAATTAGTGCATACATTTCAGAGCTGCTGGTGTAATGATCAGGGCCTTCCACACTTTGCTATCATATGTGGGGCTGACTACTGCACAAGTCACATCATCTGCCTAACATTGTGATGCTGGGGTTTGATATTTTGTTAGTAGGCCTCATACACAGAGACAGACTTGAGTGGGAAAGACGGAGGTCTGGTCACCATGAGGTGCTTACTGGTGAGGCTTGCTGCCAGCAGAGCAGAATCCTGGCTGGACAGTGGCACCAAAGGCCTACCCGGTGGCACCAGGGAGACAATGGGCTTGCAAAACCTCATCAGATGCACAAACATGTTGACAAAATGTTCTTTTCCAATTGTTCCTACACCCTTCCCCTACACTGTTAAAACTAAGCAATATTTTGGTTGAAGAGACCACTGACTACAGTAGCTGGGAGTTGCCAGCAGAACCAGAGGCGTGAAAACCTGGGCAGGTCTGCTGTGCAAGTCATGGTTCATTAGTAGCCCTGTGCCCATCCTACTGGTGGGACAATTGCATGGAACAGCCCAAGAAGAGGTAAAAGCAGTAAATCTGGCACTGCCCATGTGTGTATGTGTGGCTGGGCTGCTGGAAATCACCCATGGCAGCTGTATGAGACCAGTGTGGCTCCAGTCATGTGCAGACTCCTGAGACCAGCTGGGATAAATCAGTGATGTTAACAACTGAAAAGGGAAATCTTGCTGGGAAACGCATCCTTAACCTTATTATGCATTGTCTGAGGGCCTGTAGAATCCCAGCTGAATCTGCTGTGTCAGAGCAGAGAATGGCTATTTGTATGATGCCCTACATGTTATAATGACCAGTTAGTATTTTATTAAAGCAGAGCTGCCAGGGTCTGGGACGGAGGGATGGGGATGTTTACTGTCCTGGCAGCGCTGAGACCAGGCTCACTCTGTTACACAGCTGCAGGGCACAGTGTAGCTCCCCAGGCCAGCGCTGCTGGGCACAGCCAGAGCAATACAGGACAGCCGGGGGGAGCAGCTGAGAGCCCGCAGCCCCTGGGAATTACAGATAGAGCTCATGTTTAGCATCACTGTTTTCATGTAGCCATAAAAAGAAATGTTTGTGGCATTTTAGGGTCTGAGCAGGAATACTGGCTCCGTTGAAATCAGCAGCACAACTCCCCCTGAATTCCACACAGACAAGACTTAACTCTGTCAGTGCAGAGGCACTCAGGGTTATTGATTTCCTTGCTGCGATTGTCTTTACTAGAACCACAAACATCAGCCACATGCATTAAACAGGGATAGATAAATAAGGAAAACTGAAAACATGAGAAGAAAGTCTACAGCTCCATCTAGCATAAATTGTTCCCATTTATATATTTTCTTCCCTGCTCTCATCTGAATTAGGACAAAGAATTCTCTGAGATGCAATTTATGTAATATCAAGACACCCAAAATGCTAGTTTTTACTGAAAATTCTTGACCCGGCATTTTCTACCAACTCCACTAAAAGGAAATCAATGTCTCCAGTTTGGATTTTTCCCAAGGAATTTTCTTTCCATATCTGAAAGCATCTTGTGTTCACAAAACCACTTACAAGTAAATGTGATCAGAATGACATTGATTTAAATTTGGGTAAATAACAAGCCTTGGGTAGAAGTGCAGGACTTGGTAGTTGGAGTTCACTTGGGTTCCTATTGATATCTGGTTTATATTTTTATTTTAAGAAAGAAGACAAACTCTCTATATCCCTAAAAGAGAGGGGGGAAAAAGACCTCTTTTGAAGTGTGTTACTGTTTATTAATACCCCTCACTGGACTCAACACTTCTGCACAAGGAGCGCGCTCAGCAGCCTTGTCCCTTGACCACCTGTCCCAGTTAACCTTCTCCTTTACCTGTGTCTTTCTGGCAGAAGATGCCCAGATACCTTTGGGAGGGAGTGTTTGCAGCATGGCAGTGCAGAACTGCAGCCACGATGGGTTTGCCAGCATGCAACACCCAGCTCCAGCACAGCTGAGCCCCGCTGCCACCAGCATGCTGCAGCAACTGTGCTTGGCAGGCTAGCGGGGCACGCAAAAGCATGCTGCCGCCATTCAGCTCCAAAACAAGGGCTAAATCTCCTTCCAGGCTGAGACAAAGCTTCTTCTGGCTGGATTCTGGCAGCTCTGGAGAAAAGCCAGGTCCCAGCCAGGAGCAGTGCCAGCAGTGGTGGGGCTGATGGAAGCAGCAGCTGGTAGGCAAAGCTTGTGGGCAGGCCAGCTGGCAGCACTGTGGTCATTATTTCCAGGATCTGTGGATCCTGATCAAATAAAAGGGAAGCCTTCATCAGCTGAAGCATATCAGCTGCTTTCTCTGGAAGGAGTGGATTTAGGGGTAGGAAGCTGTGATCCCTGATAGCAACAGCAGAAATTTTGTGCCCTGCCTCTCACCAGGTGGGAAATAATAGCTACCTTCTTGCTGCCTGCAAGAGGCTGGCCAGCATTTTGGGTGGCGTGGGTGGTTTCAGCAGGGCAGCAGGGTAGTTTGAGGAGGTTTTAAATCACTGCTGGGTGTAGTGCATTGAGTCATTAGGCTGCATCACACCCTCAAACACCCAAGCAATTTGCTCAAATGTTGTTTTTAATTATTGTAGTTCATCAAGCCATCAGTGACTGTTCAGTGAAAAACTACTGAACTATTCAGAAAGTGTCACTGTAAGTTGAATGTACCAGTAGCTAATACAGGTGTCATAAATGTGTTATTTTATGTCAATGGTAGTCATATGAAGTATATACTTCTGTTTTCTCATTGTAGGCAGCTAGACCAAAAACTTTAAAATAAACCTTTTCAAGAAAATTGGTAATTTTTATCTAATGCTCTCAATATTCAGCTTGAGCCAATATTTACCTATTCAATCAGACTGAAGTTAAAATAAAGAATGAGTGATAAGTATTTATTTAAACTTTGGAAGCCCCCCTCTTTCCTTTCTTTCTTATCTCGGTTTTCTTGATTATCAGCTTGCTGTCACTAATTGCCACACCTAATCACTTTTCTACTAGGAAGCATCCTGGAACTGATAGGAACCAAATATTTGGAAATATGAGCTATATTTGTTTAAAAACATACCCATTCTGGGAGAGGGAATGTTAATGAAGAGTACCCCACATGAACATCACTTGGCAGGGTGCTGGTCCCTGTGCTGGGCCACATCACAAAGCAGGGGCACCCACCCCTGATTTAAATTAATGGCAAAGTGTCACTTGACATCCATAAGGTCCATACTTCTTGTGGAGAGGAACATAAGGGTTCATGGGGAATCACCCTGTGCACACTGAGTTGGAGGTGGATTTGCTGCGCCCACCCCTTGTAGAGGGGAAAGAGCATCATGAGAGCCTGGCGCATGCTCCCAGAGGATGCTGTCGCTGCCATTCCACCCCATGGCCCACCCTGGAGCTGGCTGACATCCTTCTTTCTGCTTCACCTGCTGTGTTTCTCTGCCCAGGTGATCTTCCGAGCCCTGTCACCGCCTTATGCCGCGGAGGACCCATACAGCGCGGAAGCCCAGGCGCAGCTGAAGATCACCAACCTGCGCGTGCGGCTGCTGGAGCGGCAGGGCTGCCCCTGCCTCCCGGCCAGCCCAGCCCCACAGCCCCCGCCATCCCTGCACTATGCCATCTATGACTTCATCGTGAAGGGCAGCTGCTTCTGCAATGGCCACGCTGACCACTGCATCCCTGTCGCTGGATTCAAGCCCATCAAGGCGTCTGGGGTTCTCCATGTGGTACGTACATGCACCCAATGATGTCTGCACTGCAGAAAGTGGAGTTTTAAAAACAGTCAGGGATGGTATAGAGTATGGTACAGGTCTAAGCATGCCATATTTGACATGTGATGCCCTAGATTCCAAGCACAGTGAGCAGAAATGGTCTTTACAAAGGAGGTGGGTCTCCATGTGGGACTGAAGTGCTGAGCTTCCTTTGTGTCTTGGTGTGGGACTCTCACCCTTCAAAGGTGCTCCACGTAATTTATTAATTTCAGATAGATCTTTAAAAATATTTAAACTGCTGACACCCTTCTCTGCCCAAATGCTAACTTACAGTAACAGAATATCTAAAAGATAAAAAATGTAGGGCATTCTGATAACAAAGAAGGAGGAGAGCTTCTCTGAAGGTACCAGGTATCATGTGACTACCATTGTTTCTGGAGGATCCAAGGATATTGGGTTGGGTCTTGAACCAAGGGGATAGAGATGGATTTTGACTCTCACTCACGGGCTTTCCATTGCACTTTGCAATACCTCTCTCTGGAAAAAAACCCCTGTGCTCTGCTTTCCCATCACAGAAGCTCTGAGCTCAAATCCCTAAGGACTCGCCAAGACCTAAACTCCAGGGAAGCAAGAGCAAATAACCCATAGGGCAGGTGATGGGCACAGCAGTGGCCAACACATTGGATGCCTGTGGCATGGCATGCCTGCACCCAGCCAGTCCAGGGACACTTGCTGCCCCCAGCACATCTTATCCTTTCTGCCCATCTAGGCTGGCTCTGACAGCCCTGGCTTTGCTGGCAGAGGAGCAGTAGGGAAAGTCGGAGCAGCCAGACATACTGCACTGAATAATGTTAGAAAGAGAAAAATCATTAAAAAAAAGAAGGCAGTTAGTCAAGGTAAGGGGTCCAGCTCTTCAGAGAGCTCTCATTTCACTTAAATTACAGTCTCAGACATGAAGCAGACAGCATGTTTCCCTTCTAATAGAGCTAGCCTTGCAATATCTTGAAGGAATACCAGCTTGAAAGTGTGCAGCACTGTGATTGATAAGACTGTTTCAAGTAGCAGTACTCTGCTTTCCACAGATGTCCCCTGAGCGAAAGTCTTTGAAAGGAGCTGTTTGCTCAGGATTATTTTGGTGGGATACAATTGCACAGGAGCGTGCCCTGGAGCACCACTGAGAGTTGTAACAGAGCCTGCAGCCAAATAGGCTTCCAGTATGGCTACAGCCTACGGCAACTATAGTGTGCAGGTAACAGGCAGTGCTGTGGGAACGAAGCAAGTGCCAAAATCGCACTGAAAACAGAGCAAGAAATAGCAACAAACCCCTGCACTGGCCCCGAGGGGGAAATTCAACTCTGGTTATAAATGTTTATGTGGCAGGAGTCCCAAAGGTGACGTTTCTACAGTGAGGCTGACTCATTTTACTGTATCATACACCTCATCCTGCATGTCCTGTGGGAGATGTGCCAGTGTAGGGGTGACACAGCCCCATGGTTTGCAGGGAGGATCAAAGCACGGTAAGAGCTTTCCTCTCCCAATACCACATTTTCCATCATAGAACTGGGGCAGTTTTGGCTGAGCCTAGACCGTGCCAGGCTCCTGTGGGCATGAGGCTACTGCTATTCAGGGACTGCAGTGACAGCCGCCTCGTGCAACCCAGCCTGGGGTTTGCCAGTGCAATGTCTGTGGCTGTTTAAGTGGTAGAAGTCAAAAAACTTCTGAAAAGACAGTAGGATTTCAGAGAGGGAGCATTTTTATATATTTCACCTGAAAAACTCACAGAAAATATAATTCTGAAGAATTATGACCAATCATTCAAGAGGGAGATGGAGGCTTCAGTATAGTCTTTATGTAACTCTATCCACCAAGGGTTTTATCAGAACCATCACTGCAAAACTGAGGACAACAAAAGCAGGGAAGCACAGTAGCATTTCACAATATGATTATAAAATCTGGCTCTGTTTTTATGCTTGTTTAGACAAGAGCACTGCTGAAGAATATGCCCTAAGTTAGAGAGTCAACATCAAAATTTAAGTATGTTTAAGATTGTTTAAAAAAAAACAAACAACTTTTCAAAAAAAATCTATGTGCAAGTTTTCTTAACCCCCCCCACTTGTTCTCAGCCTACAGGCAAAATCCTAACTTGCAGCCTTAGTTTCAGTCCCTGCTTGGCCAGCAGAAGACCCAGGTGTGATACATTTATTTTTCTCTTGGGCTGCTTTGGGCAGTAAGTCGGGGTATCCCAGCAGCACTAAGCCAGGTGCCAGGTCTCAGCCAGATCTCACAAAGTGACCAGGAGCATTTCAGCCACCTCACCCAGAGATGATCTGACAAAACAGCGTGGGTATGTGAGAATGCTGGGGGCTGCTGCTCTGGCAGGTTTGGTGCAGGGTTGTGACCCAAGGGGCCAGGACGGTCAGCTTGGGACATGGGCCCACCTGCTGCCTCAGGATTCCTCCTGTTGGATGTATTTTTTCTTGAAATCTTGACAATTGTGTGCTGAGAAGGTGGCAGCTTTGAAGGTAAATATTGTGAATGGCTGAAGTGAGACTGCAAGTCCACTTGGCCATGAGATAATACTGGCTTCGGACACCTTCAGGGATGCAAACAGGGTGGCTTCATGAGCAAAGAGGGGCTCCTTCCACCCTGGCAGAAGCAGCTGTAGCTCCATTCACTGGAGTGGGGAAACCTCAGTCTGCAATTTGTCTGAGTCAAGTCAAAGCAAAGTTCAACTTTACAGAGTCTGATAAGAGATTTGTTTCTGTGCCCTCATCACCATCTAGCTGCAAAACTCTCCATGATGCTCCTCTCTTGCTGGCAATTCCCCCACCTACCATTTCTCCTAAAATATAATGGAATTTGTGTAGGAAAACTCTGGTTTTGTTTGAGTATCAGGAATGCCATGTCAGCCTTTAGGTGAATTCTGAATATACATGTGGAACTTCTGCTCTAGAGGAAGATATACTTCCATAAGCTCCTCAGGAAGACTACAGAGAAGACCTGGCTGCCTTCCTAGGATGGCAAGGGCTGCTCCTTGTGGGTAGTACGATCCTGATTGTCCCTTGTTGTACACTTGTGTGCAACAGACAACTGTCAGGTTGATACAGATACACTTTCTCTCTTTCCTACTTCTCCCAATTTTATTCAAAGGGTCACTACCCAAATCTCATCAGCAACAGCCCAATGCATACCCAGGAAAAGATATGCATGGACAAACAGACGTCTTACCATACCATGCTAAGCAGTTGATCACTTTGTGAGCTGCATTACATGGCAAACCATAAATATGAGCAGACAAAAGAATTCACATATATAGGAGATCCCTCCTGATCTTCAGTGGCCATGAGAAAACTGTTTCTTCCTCTGATCTGTGGCACAGGAGCTTCTCACCCTTTGCCAGTACCTCCGCACATGGGGCCGTTGTAGTGCATGCTTGGCCTCTTACCAGCTAAAGCATCCCTGCTTGCAGCTATGGCAAGTGTCATGCAAGAGGAGAGGCAAGTGTTGTGCAAGCCTGGAGATAAGTAGGATCTTGCAATTTAGGGCTCCAAAGTGGGGAAAGCAAACCCAGAGGTACCTCACCTGGGTTGTGCAGTTCTGTCTCAAGGTGAGAGCTGGAGTTCATCCATCTCAGAGACTCCTTGGCCCTCCCTGGATCTGGATTCGTGCAAGTTAGCCAGCTGATCTCGCCAGGCTCCTTCCATAGTTATGAAGGTCAGGATCCTGGGTGGACTAAGATACTCCGCTGAAGCACTTCTGTGTAGTTAGGCAGGGTGAATATTCCCCCCCCCCCGCTTCCCATGTGGCCAACCCAGTGGCTGTTATAAATTGTTATCATGCTACTGACATCAAAAGATGTTCAAGGTCTTCCAGAGCAACGCTGACAGAAGCCTATTGTACAAGGAATTAAAAAAAACCCACCACACAGCCCCCACACCCTGGACAACAAGCTTTGTATTCTCTCCCAAGAACGAGATAGGATATGAGAATTTTCTCATGCATAAATTTGGTTGTCTGGTGCTTTGGGAAAAGAATACCTCCCCGTGTGCTGACAGCCACCAGTAGGCATTGGTTCTAAAACCGGCACAGCAGTTTGAGCACAACAGAGTTTAAAAGCTATGGCTAGAGACTCAGTGTGAATGCTGCCATTTTCCCTTAGGCTGGTACCATGCCCACTTTCCATGAAAGTAAAAAAAAAAAAAAAAAAAAAGGAGAGAGAGAAAAAAAAAATACAGTTTTAGCAGTTCTAAAAGGAAATTCTATTAAAAGCAGTTGCCCCTCCCAGCTATTTAGACTGTTTATGCTATCAGGTCTTTGGGACATTGATTTTCTTTTAGTGTGCATTTGTGTTGGACTCCACATAGTGGCTGAGTTCTTACAATATAAATCAATTCATAACAGGTGACTGAAAGCATTTTTCCCCCAGCGCAGCATTCTTTGTCACTGCCCAACATTTTGGAACATGATAAATATGGGGGAAAGTATTTTATAGGATTTGACTAAAGAAAAAGCCCTATGTATTTGCAATCCGAAAGGAAGCGCTGGAAAATTATAATTTGGCAACAAAAGGCTCTGGAAGGAAGCATGCCCTAGCAACTGTCTTTGTATGGAGAAATCAGTCGCTCGTTTATCTTACAGAAGGCAACTTTTGTAACACTGTTTGCATTGTGCCCTCTAATGACTGACGTTGCGACGGGGCTGTCAAGCTAAGAAGGGGAACAGTGTGAAAGTGAACTGGGATATAAAGACCCCATGACAAAATGAAAAATGTTATAAGAAGGCCTTGCTGCTTAAATGAGTCAGGAGCCGTGTGAATGCTTAAAGGAGTGAGACATGCTGGGAATTGTGTCTGTGTATTTAGTGATGCTCCATAATGACCCTAGTGGGTACGCCTTACAGTTAACTATAAGTTGAAGTGAATGAAAAGGGAGGAAAATATGTCCTCTTTCCCCTGTCAATGCACAGGGATCACATTCTGCCTTCACAAAGGTGCTGAGATGCTGGAGAAATCCTGAAGGCCAGGTATGTCATTTCCCCCGTCTACCTTGGGTCCCAGCAGAGCTGCTGGGCTGGTTTCTCAGCCTCGTCTCCCAGCTGCTCCATGGCATGACAGGGCATTTGCATGGCAGACCAGTCTTGCAAGTGGCCCTCCTACAGCTCTTACAGACATTAATTTGCCCAGTGTAGGCAGTCTGTTGGCTGTTTTTCACCTGCTGCCACTTCCCTTCTCTTTCTATTACCCCTTCTTGTCCTATCTTTCTCGTATTTCTAGCTCTCATAGTATTTCTTTATAACTAAAAAAAATACACATCTACCTATGGGCTGCAAGAAAGGGCTTGCTAGTATCCACCTTTTTTTTGTTTCCAATGCATAAAAATGTTTTCTGTCATGCTGGAATTATGTAAAAGAAAGAAGATATTTTCTTCAATGGGATAAAGCTAGGTTGGAGAGACTTTAAAGCAGAGCTATTTTGGGGGTAATCATTATAATGCTATTCTGAGAGAATAAATACATCAGCTTGAGGCAAGATTTTTGAATCACTTAGGTCTGACTTTTCATTAAACTTCTGTGAAAAAGGAATATGGAAAAGAAGGTACTAACTGAATGGTTGCACTGAGAAGCAAGCTGTTAAAGACTCTGTTTCCCTCTGCTCACTGGGTTCAGCTGCCCATTTAGCTGTTTTGCTTATTCATTAGTGGGTCTGCACCCCACGCTCTACCTGGCCTAGAGGGGTTGGGGCCACTATGAGATCTGAGGGGACCTTGGAGAGGCAAAGTTTTCTCAACCTGTTTAAGTAGCAGGGCTGTAAAGGCACGGCACCATCAGAATTGGGAAACCTGCTGACTTTTCCAAAGCTTACTCCCAAAGATTGGAGTCTGGGTAGTGCTTCTGATACAGAAGCGGGGTCAGCCAGGCCGTTGCATCCCATAACTCTGCAGGTGTTCACCCAAACTTGAATCCCACTGAGATTATGAGTCCCCAGCCCTGCAGCGAGCAGGGGCACACAGGTTTGCACTGAAGTGTGCATCACAGGCTGGGCTACTGAAAAGCCATGCCAGGCCCTGCCCAGGTGAGCAGAGGGCATGTGGGATCCACAGTGGGATCTGCACTTGGGAAGGAGCAGCTGATGGCGGCTGGTTGTGATAAACCCTGAGGAAAGGTAACTGCAAAGCAGCATCGTTATGATAAGGATGGGGAACACGTTCCTCCCGGCAACAGTTTTTAAATTACATACAACCTCTTTTTTTGGAGTTCACATACAGATTAATATTAATATGTTGGTGCACAGCTATTCAGTGGTTTACTTATTAGCTCTGCATGCCAAATTAATGGTGGAACAGTAGGTTCTTGGGATTCTGTTCTGTTGTATTTTCACCCTCCTTCCTTTATTCCAGCAATGCAGCATGCTCTATTATACTGTACTTGGGTTTTCAGAAAATCTGAGCTCTTACTCTTTGGAACCATGAATGCTCCTTGGCGGGGCATTTTGCCTTGCTCTCTGCTGGTGTCTTGGGATGCTTAATTCTTTGAGGGTTTCTGAGGTGCTGCTGAGTTTCAGATGAGTTTTTGGATTATTAATGCTGAGCAGCCGTTGGATGATTGATTGGGTCCCCACTGATTCTTTGTATGGCTTTGGCAAGGAGTAAGCTGAATTTGGAGGGTAAGGCTACAGGCTGTGGGCACAGGAAGGGGAAGCACACATCCCTAAAGTAATCTCAAGGGTCCCCATGTCTGAGACAATTTCTGTTTGCAATTCTTCTCCCACGTCCTTCTCACTTTGGCATCATGATTGCAAAAGCACCAAAGGACCCCCGGGTTTTGACCATGGCACCCTCTGACTCCTTCAGGTCACCTTCTCTTCCTGATCATGTATGTCCTGGGTCTGGTGGGTCCCTCTACCCTTAAAGCTGGGACAGTCCTGTGAGGAAGGATTTCTGAAGGATTTCTGTGGTCACAGATGTGGTTCAGGCTAGTACAACCTGTCTAGCCATAACCACTCAATGGCCAAAGGGCTTGCAAGAAACTCCTACCAAAAGTGGCATCAAAGAGTTAGGACACCATCAAAACTACCACAAGATGACCAGTACAGGTTTAGTCATTTTCTATTTCCAAGCAGGTGTGTATGCTTTCAAATGTGTGTGAAGTGAATCTGTAACGTTGGTTTCTGTGTGGATCTTGTCTAAAAAATATGAGAGAGAGAAATTCAGTGAAGAGCAGTAATTTAGGAAAGTGAGGCATCTGAGAGTTTGAAGAATATTTTGTTGGTGGTAGCAATAATGAAAATGTGAAAACACAAGACACACTTTGAGAACTAAGTATACCCTCCAAATCTGTTGTTTCTTTTCTATATTTACTTCTCATTCTTCTCAAACATGAGCACACGTTTAAGCTTATATCAATACGGTAAGCCAGACACACCAAGTAGCATCTGCAGTGAGATCAACTAATACCTGTGATGAGGCCAGATAGCACAGAAAACAATGTTAGCTTAGTATCTTCACTTTGGCTTAGATGCTTGTGCGTTCTGACTCCATCTGTACCTATCCATTGCTTACACAGCCCAGTTGCTGTTCTGTATTGTTTGATGATCTGACATTTTAACAAGGCAGGAATGAATTTTAAATGTTTTTGAAAGATTGCTATTTTCATTTCTGCTGAAAAGTCTTTGAAGGACTTTCCAGGTCAGTTTTGACATTTTTTCTGTGCTGGTTACATTTGACTCCTGTGAGATAGCAGCTGAAATCTATTCATTATGAATGAATAAATCAGAAAGTCATCATTCACCAGTAGTGTGTGTGGTGTGTGCATGCACATATGTAACAAGCAGGAACTGTTTACAACATGTTCAAGGTCCTCTTCTGTTTTGTTTACTGTTGAGGCTTTTCAAAGGAACCTTTTGTGGCGGTCTCGGCAGCAATTCATGCAGTTAGGAACAGCGCACTTGTAAAACCACAAGTTAAACAGCGTGGAAGGGAGCACTTTCCAGCAGCAGTTAAAGCCATGCCCCAGCTCCGGGCTGGAGCACCAGGCATCCCAACTATCCTGTGTTCCTCTTGATGCCAAAAGCAGCCAGCAGCTGGTGCAGCTCCATTGGCTTTATGGCCAACTTGTGTCATGAGCACAGGGCTACTGAGGCCCCCAGCTCGTTACTGAGCAGCAGGAGAAGCTGAACCATGTACTTAAAAGCAAAATGTGGAGCAGAGTAAAGCTACAAGCACAGGCACATATCAAAATGGCTACAGTAGGTAGCTACCTGCCATGCTCCATGGGAAAAGGCAGGGCCTTCAGCCTTGCCAGCAGAGCCATGCTGCTGCAGAGCTTGGTTTTGTTGCAGCCAGGCACTGCCAGGCTGCTCATGCCCTCTGGCTACATCCTGTTTTCGTTGCATTTGCCAATAGGGTGAGTAATGCCAGCGACTGACAGAGCAGCTGGCACTAAGTGTGCTGTGCTGGCTTTTCATCTCTAATTACCCCCTTACACTGGGCTGTCTAGCTGTTAAATTATCTGTCATGAACATGTCCGAGTATAGTCAGTCATGGGCCTTCTGCTATCCTTGATTCTTCCTTTGTGGGGCAAAAATTCTGCCTAGGATGAGTAGATATTTATGTTTCAGGGGGTTGGTTTTATTTTTTCTCATACTTATTTGTGTTGGAGATGGCTGGGGATACAGAGCTAGGTGCTGAGATTGTAGGTGCTATTCCTGCAGTACTGCAAAGGTGTATTCATGTTTACGAGAGAGAAAAAGAGAAAGGTTTTACAGTGTTTCCCAAGGATGCTTTGAATCTTGGCTTCTTTTAATCTCTCCTGGAAATTCATGCTGCATCTGGAAACTGCTAAAGACCCTTTTAGATCTCAAAAAGGAAGAAAAAAAGGTACAATTCTACAATACCATGACATGCAGATCTACACGTACTGACCTAATTGAAAGTGTAACTACAGAATATTTGCCCTTGGCTGAACTAGACATCATGTTATATCCCTCTTTCTAGTCAATGCAATAGCATGTAGCTGGCCTGCTATTTCCTGTGTGTGGGCATTGCTTGTGCCCCAGAGACTCTGGCCTTTGCTGTGGGTGATCCTTGCTCTCTTTCCCCTATTAGGTCCATGGGAAATGCATGTGCAAGCACAACACCGCAGGGTCCCACTGCCAGCACTGCGCCCCGCTCTACAATGACCAGCCTTGGCAGGCTGCCGACGGCAAAACCGGAGCCCCCAAAGAGTGTCAGTGTAAGTAGCCAGTCAGGAACGGCGTCTCCAGAGCCTCTGCCAGAGTGAAATCCTTCCTCCATGCGTGCCTCTCTCCCATCTGTCCAAGAGGCAGCACATCCTGGGGTGGGTGGGTGGTAGTCTCCAAGCAGCTCAGTGAGTGAAGAGCCACTGCCACGCCCCTGCCCAGCACCCACCACATGTTTGTGTGGCAAGGACAGCCCTGTTTGCACAGCCTCTCATGTGGAAATCCTCACGAGACCATGATGTCTGTTGGTTTGGCCTTTCTCTGGGACCCAAGTGCATCTCCTGGAGATATGGTCTGCTGCTGTGGGCAGACTGCAGGCTGCCCAGGGTACCTAGGAGGTGACAAGGGGCCAGATTTTTCCCCTCCATAGACACCACTGACAAACACGTTTGCAGGAGGTATGGCTTTCTGCTGCTGGATGTGGGCTCTGCTTACCCCTAGGCACTGAGGGTGGGAGGAGCCTTGGGCTCTGGAGGTTTGAGGATTAGTTGTGCAGTGCCAAGGAGGATACTTAGGGTGAATGCTGGAAGCAGGGGAATGCAGACGTCATGGGGCCGTCTGCTTCAGTAACAGCAGCAGTCTAGTCAGAAGGGCGCTGAGGACTAACCACACCATCCCTCACACACCTCTCCTCCACCTGCCTTTTTTCTCCATCAGCTGCAGGGAACATCCTGACAGCATGCTCATGGCACACGTTGTATAGGGCAGTGCTGATTTCTAAAGCTGAGATGGAAAGATCCTTCCTCAGCACGACCCATGAATGTAGGAGTCTCTCTGTCCTGGCCTGACCACCTGTGGCTGCCCTTGTACTGGAAAAGCTGTATTGGGAATAAAAGAGTTAAAGAAAATACTTAAATGTTATCTCCAGATGTTGGGAAGTGTGGATGAAAATGTAGTGATACTTCATGCATCTGAATGAATAACAGGTTCATAGGTCAAGTCCCCATTCCAAAATGTGGTTTGAGTTTTTGTGTCTCTTTTCTCTAAATCACTATGTGTCACTGCCTTAATGAGTCTTTCTGTTCTCTTTGGCTTTGCCTCAGCGTGCAAGTGTAATGGGCATGCCGACACTTGTCATTTTGACATGGATGCGTGGCTGGCATCGGGCAATCGCAGTGGCGGTGTCTGCGACAACTGTCAGCACAACACAGAAGGGCAGCACTGCCAGCGCTGCAAGCTGGGCTTCTACCGCGACCTCAGGAAGCCCTTCTCTGCCCCAGATGCCTGCAAACGTAAGTCAGCCACCTTGTACTAGTGAAGGGCTTCTCAAGTGGGAAGGTATCAAATGAAAGGTGAGATCTTCCTGCCCCTCCTTGGAGGAATCTTCTTGCTTCAGTGAAGGACAGGGAGCTCTTGGAATTCTCTTTGTGATACTACTTGCAAAAAGCAGTGGTGATATTTGCAGGGTGAAAGTCTGCAGATGCTGTTGATAAATCCATCCCAAGGATCCCTGTAGCCTGAGGACAGGGGAAGAGAGATGATTCATTTACTTTCTCCTATTGCTATTTTTGGAGAGGAAAACTGCATCTTGTTTTCGTGCTTTCCTTGTTTGGTGATTGTTGCAACCTCAGAATCAGGTTCCTCAGCCAGCAGGGGTGCAGCCGATAAACAGCATTGCCCACCAGTTCATGTTCACAGCAGCAGCAGGTGGGTATGGAAGGACAGACAGGAAAACAAGTTAAGTGATATTCCAGGAGGTGGGACACTGAGGAGGCAAGACTAAAGGCACTGATTCAGGCACATGTGAAATTAAATCTTTCCCATGCAAAGAAGCAATCCAAAAGTCACACTCCCCAGGGACCACTGTGAGGATGGTGACTCACCATGGGGGACTCCAGATCCCCAGATCATGCTGAGAACATTACACTGGTCAGCTAAATATGAGGTGCAGGCATGCCCTCCTCTCTGAGCCTACAGCTGCCCACTGGCTTCACCACATTTCTCCTCGCTGACTCACTTACTGTGAGGGGGACCTTCATAAGTGACAGAAAGAAATCCAGCTGACACCCTGCCTGTGTCTTTTGAGGAGACACTGAGCACATCTCTCTCCTCTCAGGGAGAAGTACCTGCATGTAAAGGAAGAGGAAACCCTCCTGCAGCGGGGAGCTGCACCCCAGGCTGGGAGGGTGGTGAGGTTTCACTTTTTTCATTGAGGTCTCGTGGGGAACAACTAGTTTTGTCCCTCTCCCTTGCTGCATATCATCCTCATGAGATTCCCAGCAGCCCTACCAGTTTGTTGCAGGGGTCCTCCTCCTCTCCACCTTTAA
Organism: Corvus moneduloides; assembly: GCF_009650955.1. Taxonomy (NCBI): domain Eukaryota; kingdom Metazoa; phylum Chordata; class Aves; order Passeriformes; family Corvidae; genus Corvus; species Corvus moneduloides. The sequence goes on from NC_045479.1 coordinate 29,335,565, forward strand.
CTCATTGCAAGGAGGGGCAGCAACAGCTGAACTGCCTGTCTTACGAGCCTAGTTCTCTGTGGAAATAGAATTGATCACAGTTCCCCATTGCTTGTGTAAATAATTACTTCGCTGCTGTACACAATTATTTTTTTTAAAAAGTGAATTTAATGACTTTAAAAGGTTCATTACCTACTTGTATACATCAAAGTTCTAAGTCTCCTCTGAAACATCAGATGCTTTTTCTCCTTAATTATTGCCAGAACTTAGTCAATGAACTTTTGGGTTGGAGTCTCATTAGTAAAAAGACAGGTTTAAGTATTGCATTTAGACCCAAAGCAGAGGCTATATGGTTTTTTCTAACTCATTGATTCATCCTTGCTGAATAAAAAAAGAACTAATAGGATTAATTGACTGCTGGTAGATAATGCAGAACAGAAGATTGAAATAAATTCTGCATGGGACCCTCAAGCTCTGAAACATCATTGTACTGTGGTTCTGCTACCTTTGCTAGGGTTATAATTCCTGCTATTCTTTATGGTCCAGCTCCCATCAGGGAAGCTGAGGCCATTGAAGACAAGTGAAGTTTTGGCACTGAGTTGAGTGCAATTTTCTGGACACCTAAAAACACCGCCCTTCACCTTGAAAGCAGTAAAAGCGGCCTCCATCTCCTCTGTCACCTCATTCAGTCCATTGAGGGGATGGAGTTTCATGAAGGACTCACTGTAGGCTCGTCCTTGTGCCAGAATGCCCAGTCCATAATCTGTGGCTGTTTGCAGGGTTCAAGAGAAAGTCAAATGGCACCTCCTGGGCTGGCCAGCACAGAGCCTCCTTCCTTGCAAAGCCAGACGGAAACAAGAGGTCACAGGACATACTGCTGCAAAAACAGCCCCAGCTCGAAGGGAAGGCTGCCAACCCTGTGCATGTGCCTGTGTGCAAGTCAGGCCACTGCTAAAGAAGTCAGGGAGTACATCACGTCATTAGCTATACATTAGCCAAATTCCAGGGTTCTTGATTAAAAAGTTTCTCCCTGCCTTTATGAGCCAGAGGAAGCTGTGGATATTAGATGATTAATGAGTATTTTTGTTGACATATGCCAGTTCTTGGTTCTCTTGGCTTTCTGCATTAATCTCTGAATCACTGGCCCATGGCATTCCACTTTCCACATTAAAAAAAAAAAAAAAAGTGCGCCCCCATTACTCTTTCATGCAACAATCCAGCTGTATGGACCACTAGGTATTCATGAACTCTGGTATTTAAAAGCCAAAGATAACATATATTTAACAAGAACTGTAAGATACTCTTGAGTATAGTCAGAAAAAGTTTACATTTATTTACCTTCTGTATCAAATACATCTACTTCATTGCTTTTTTTTTTGTCCACATTTATGAATTGCAGAGCATGATACTCCCTCAAGTATCTGAGGAAGACAACTTCTCCTAGTACAAACTGAATTCCACAAATATAGGGATTATCTGAATGCTTTCTTTTCAGAGACCCTGTTACTACAAACTCCCAGATGATTTCTCTCTGGGCTTTTCAAACCCTCACCAATGCACTCCTCCCTAAGACCCCTTCACCTTTTCACTTCTGGTCTCCTGCTGCCAGGAATGCTCCCTGCACCCAGGGACCCAGCATCCCATGGGGGAGATGGCAGCTGCAGGACCATAGAAAATGACTAATGACTGTTAAATTAAATTATATAAGATCAATTGCAGCCTATGCCTGGAACATTTCCAAGGACCATGCCATGGTCTGCAATAACAAGGGACGTGCGTGGAGCCCTATTATTTTTTCTTGGGAAGGCCATGGCATTGCCTGTTTGCTTCTGGCTCAAGACACCATTATTGTTCAACCGCTGAAAATTTAAAAATACCTAGGTCAAAGTAAATAAAGGAGTTGTTAAGCGATAATCTTTAAGGATACTTAAAAGATTCTTGTAGGCAAAGACTGTATACAGTATTTGCTCAGGCGTAGGTGTGTACCTGAAAAATGAGACATTCTGATGTTTAAAACACCAACCTGATGACTCTTTCCCTCTGCCATACCTATGAGTCCTTTTCTTTCCAACCTCATGAGTTTTTAAGCCTCAGCTACAGTACAGTTGCAGACAATAAAATCTAGTGTTATAATTGCCAAGTTTATTTTGCTTTGCAACTGTAGGGTTTTGAGGGTAAATATTTGTCATTTCCAACGATTAGCTGGCAGCCGGAGAAACCACAACAGTATCACCAATCCAGGGCAAGGAAATCCAGTTCTGCTGGAATCCCACTCACTGATTTTCCATCCCAGTCAGCACATGCAATGCCAGGACAGGCAGCTGTTAATTCATATGTGCATGGAAGTCATGTGCAGAATACTGCTATGTAGTACAGGCTGGTAAATTGGCATTTTTAGCAATGCTGCTTACAAATCAAAAAGAAAGCAAAAAGGTCAAGCTTGTGGAAGGTTTCTCTTGATCCAATGCTGGGGCCCAGCCATTCTCTCTCAAGAGCTCCCTTGGCCGTGGAAACACCCAGCCTCTCTGGTGAGGTGGCCGTGGCACAGGAGACAGGTGCTGTGCAGAAGCCTCGCACTGAGAGTCTCACACTCTGCATCTGTGCATCCACAAAGAAATGCCATCCAACACCATCTGTAGCTGCTTTATCTGCTGCTCAGCTGCTCCTCTCACCTTCCTGGACGTGGGTCTCCTACTACCTGTGCTACAGTGAGGTGCAGATTGTGTGGAAGGAGGAAAATGGGGTCTAAAACCAACACAGCACAGCTGCCCATGAGGGACCAGTAGCTCCGACTTTCAAACATTGTATAATCAGTCCTGCAATCTTTTTCTTCCTACCCTTGCCATAGTATGGAAGCACTCCATCCTGCTTCCATTCATTTCTTTCAAATGTGTTACGACACCCTCACATTTGAGCTCTAGAGCTTCATTTCTGTGCTTGGTGCATAGTGATGGGCTTCACTTTATGTCTGCATTGCTCAGCAAGTTCCCACTGCAGCCCATCACAAACATTTTCCGTGCTGAAAATTTGCCACCCAAACCATTCAGATTAATGCAACTTAGTGTCATCCTGGGCCTTCACCCAAGGTCCAAGAGCAAAAACCTTCAATTTGCCAGCCACAGTTAGAAAGCAGATTGACACCTTGGTGGCTCACTGAGGAGTTGCCAGGAAGGATGGGATCCATGGAAGTGTTTATGCAGGCCTGTTAGAAATTACCAGCCTTTACAACACATCTCTTTGTGGCTTTTATTAAAACGTATAGCCAACTACATTCTCATTTTTAGTTGTCTTTTTAATTGCCTATGAGTTTGCTGCTCTTTTTCATAACAACTTTTGTAACATTAATATTCTTGCTTCACCATAGTGTTGCCACTGATGTTAAATTTTCCATTTAAAAAAAAAGTGTAAAAGAATTGTCTAAAACATAAAAGCTCCAAGCCCAGTGGGGTTGTGTGTAAAATTCAGCTGAAACCTGACCAAAACAGGACCAAATCTCTTGCCGAGCAGTGGGTTTATCTCATTAACTGGAGGAGAACTGAAGAGCCCTAAGTGCATGATATTTCCCCTGAAGGGCCTGAGGAATGCCAGAAATACCCACCTCATCTAGTAGGAAAAAAGAGCATTTGGCTGTATGTATCAGGTGTAAAACACTTCACAGGCTTCAGGAGAAAGGTATGCAAGTCTCAGTGTGCGCTCTTGAAAACTATGCTATTAAAGGTACCAGAGTTCACTGCCTGCAGCTACTTACGCAGGTTGTGGAGAGGCTTTCTAATCTTTTAATTTTATATAATTATATTTGTTTGGGAATGGAAAGGGTGGGGAAAATTTGGGGATTACCTTGGCAAAGATGTTGGAATCATAGTCGCCTCTAAGTTAACTGCCAATATTAATCTATCCTTTAATATTTCGTAACTATACTCCAGGTATGTCAGATTCCTGAAACCACAAAAATGTTGTTAGAGCAAAATCAAATGTATGTGTGCAGCAATAAGTATTTTAAGAGAAAAATATATTGTGTTGCCTGTAGTGGCTTTCCTGCTCTATTGCCTTCACAGCTGCAAAATAGAAAGATTGGTATGGAAAGAGGGCTTCGGTGGATCGATGCCGTGTTTCTCCCACAGGGTCCCTCGTGGACACGCTCAGGCGGTGCTCTGCCAGCACCCTCGCGTGCACACGAGCTCACCTTCGCAGGCAGCCGCGAGCAGCCACTCACACACACAGTCTGTGCACGACCCGCAGAGCCGAGAGGGGTTCTCTGCACGCAGTTCCAAGGGGTTTAAGGAAACCAACACACCCGGAGCAAGCAGGGACAAAGAACCAAGAACGACACGCGCACATGGTTTTATCCCAAAGGGCTCCGGGGTGGGCAAAGCATCAGAAGCCAATGGTCTGAGGGCCAGGGGGCAGAGGCAAGGGTGAGTGACATAACAGGAGCCAATGGGAGAAGGGATGGGAGGGGGAGAGAGTTAGGGATCAGTGGAATCTTGGTAAAGAGAGAGCTTTCTAGCACAGAGGTTTACAGAGAGACCACTTTCAAAGCAATGTGGGGGTGTAAAGTGGACTTTGCCACCGCAACAGATTGGTATTAGAATTTGGTGAAAATATTCCCTACAGATAACATGTTCTCAGGAAACCAAATTTTTATGTAAATGAGGCTTTGGGCTAAAGTCTTTCAGCAGGGGACTTTTTGCCATAGTGTGTAAGGCTGACCGTACCATGTGCTGGTCAGAGAACCAAAGCCTGAGGGGAGAAGAGCACAAGTCACCCAGCTACTGGTCCTGTGGGTCACCACATTGCCTGCTGACCTGGTCAGAGGTTTGGCTCATGCTTTTGATAACTGTATTTCTGTTCTTTGAAAATATTAACCTCTTTGGGGGAAAGTAGTCTTGTAAAAAACATAAATTACATTTATGCAAAAAAAACCTAATGAGTAGGTAAGGAATACTTCATACCACCTATTTTAGGGCATCCTTTCTGAGAACCCAGTGTGTACCAGTACACTTCTAGTGCATTGTTCTGATGCAAGGGTCTGTGAGGGAGGAAAGAGAGCAGCTGGCATTTCTGACATGCACTCTGAAAACCTGTGTCCTGGAGAATATGCAAAAGCCTATCTCTGAGCTGTCCGTTTCCTCATTCTTTTTTCCTAAGGTTTTTAAATGATGGCTTTAAAAATCAGACAGAGACAGAGGAATACTTTTTGCTCAGCCTCCACTTTAATTAAAATGATGTTCTGAGGGGTTTTTTAACCTCCTGGGTGCAAGACAGTTGTTATTACTTTAAAAAGCAATTATGCTCTGATTCATTTTTGCAGTGAAGCACCCGCAGCTGCTTAAACATCACAGTGAAGCAGGCACATCCCTGGGTACTTGGCCGGATTAGAATCCAGATGCTGCAAGGAAAGTAATAAAGGCCTGTTTGGCAAAACATAACACGACACCAGGGTAGCTTGACTAATTAAAATAGCTCATGAAAGTTAAAATTCTACAGATTCCAAAGGGAGACTGCTCAGATTTATATGGGTGAGAGAAAAAAAAGCCCAGAAACCCAGAGGTGTCCCTAGGCTTAGAGGTGGTTTTGCAGGCATCTCCTGCGATTTTGTCATGCTGAGCTTGTGCATTCATAGATGCTCCGTCCCTCACGGTGTCCCTCCCCTGCAGCTTGCTCCTGCCACCCCATGGGATCGGCCGTGCTCCCCCTGGGCCCCCGCACCTTCTGTGACCCCAGCACTGGCGACTGCCCCTGCAAGCCCGGCGTGGCAGGGCCCCGCTGTGACCACTGCCTCCCTGGCTACTGGGGCTTCGGTGCCTACGGCTGCCGCCCCTGCGACTGTGCCCGCAGCTGCGACCCCCACACCGGTGACTGCCACAGTAGCAGGTGAGTTGGGGGGTCTTGGCCACCCCCTCCCAGCCTCACCGTACCTCTGTGATCTCTGTTCCAGGGAAAGCGCTATTTACACATGGCAAGCAGGCTGAAAAGTATCCGTTATGTAAAATACTTGGGGTTTGGTATGGCCAAGAAGTGGGGATAGAGTGGAAGCTGAGGCTGTGGTTCCCCTGGGTACCTGGCACACTGTGGCAGGGCACCTGCAATGTTGGAATTTTTGCTCTCAGTGCTGGTGTTAATGTAGCAGGTGTTTTCCATAACCTTCACAGTTGTTTCCTCTCCACAAGCAAAATATGGGCCTCAGGGACATCTGAGTGAGAGGAGACCAAAGGCTTAATATTGCTGTTGTAACTCAGCTTGTGTTGACTGTGCTGGGCTTGGAGTCAAGCTCTGACTTTTAGAAGACTGCACATTTTAATAATACCCCACTCTCCAAATCTGACATGTTGCTTTTTTTACCAGACTGAAGATATTTGTGGTATATAAATCCCTATAACATATTTTAAACCCAAAATGGATTCATGATCCTCTCTGACAACAATCCACCTGTTCACCTTTCAAAACTGCCTCTTGCATTTACCATCATTAAGACACACAGTCACATTGTACCTGGAGGATGGGTTGATAGTAGGATGGCCCTGCTTTCTGCTGGCTCCTAGAGGAAGGTTGACCATCTCCCTTTCCCCTCAACAGCTCAGACGTGACCTGGCACAATGAAGCACCTCCTTTCCAGGCAGTGCTCAACGAGAGCGAGCCCACCTGGGGCTGGGAGGATGAGCAGGGCTTCTCGGCACTCCGGCACTCTGGTAGGACTGTGGCTTTGCACGTGTTTCACCTGCCCTATCCCTCCCGCCAGCAGCCAGTGCAGATTTAGTCTTCTGCACTGGCTTGTAGTTAGCACCCTGGCAGTTGCAGGGGGGAATGGACATTCCCCCACTACCATGTGGAGGAATGTCTTTGTGACCACCTCCTTCCCCTCCAAGAGCCAGAGGAACCTTATGGCTCATCCAATCAATGCAAGGGTGTGCAAACCCCTTAGGTGGATGCTCCGTGCTGAATGCCTGCACCCAGCATTTAGCTGTTGTAAGGCAAGAATTTGCAGTCCCAGCTCTGAATTTCAAGGCTGAATACCCTCATGAATTTCAAGGCTGAATAGCCTCACATTTTACTTGACCATCATGTTTTAAAGGAATCCTTATATTCCCTAAAACTCAACAAACCAGCAACTCTTTTTAAAGGGTGGGGTTTGGCCCTTCACTAGCAGGTAGTTAGGGGATTTCTAGCTCACAATTTATTTCCCCAATACCCACAACAATTTTGGCATCACTTGCAGCTTATGATGCAATTTGAGACGGCCTAGCATGCAGCGGGGGAAGTTATCTCCCTCCTGTGTTCCCAGCCCAGGGAGGTGCATGAAGGTTGGTGCGAGGCAGGCTGGCCCCGTGGGGCAGCACCAAGCTGTCCTCCCTTGCAGCCGCTGCATGCAAGCAGGCAAGCGTCATTTCCTCCATTTTCAGAGAGCGGCTTGATAATATCTCGAAGATACAATAATTGAGTTAATTGAGGGGAAAGCTCCATCATTTGTCTGGGCGACTTCATTTTAAACGTAAATAAGTATATCATGTTATTCTTTGTTCTAAGATCACGGAAGTCATTAATCTGCCTTAACCTCTGCAACATTTCCTTTTGAAATTTTGTCTGGTACATTGCGGTGTGGAAAATACCAGAGAGAAAGATACGCATGTTATTTGCATCCCAAGGCAAAATAATAAGGCCTTTGTTTTCCTTCTCTTCTAATTGTAAACAAGGAGTAATTGCCCTTGGACTAGGATTCTATATTCACTCTCAGTCTGAAAAGAGTTGCAAATTTGGCTTTTTTGCATGAGGCTTGTGGACCACTTGAAAAACCTCTGGCAGTTCCTGGGCTCTGCCTGCAAATGCTCCTGTCTTTTAACCACAATCCACACGCCATTTGCTTCCTTCTTTTTCCCCAGGTAAATGCGAATGTAAAGAGCAAGTTTTAGGGAATCCCAAGGTCTTCTGTGGGATGAAGTACACCTATGGTGAGTTGTGGGTGAGGTGGCTGTAAAGGGAGGTGCTGCAAGGCAGTGCAAAAGTGTATATAAAGCATGAGAGGTGCTGTGTGTGCACCGCTGCATCCTGGCAAGCCCGTGGGATACTTAGTCTAAAGGCAGATCTTCCACCAAAATGTATAGGTATCATGGTTCCAAGTCAAGGTGGGTGAAGCATCTTGTTCTGTTACCCATCTCTCTTGCTATCAAAACACCCTTGTATAAATTCATGGGAGGACAAGAGCTGGAAGTGTCCCTGGGAAACTATAAACCACTGTTACCAAAAATGGGTCACTGAAACTATGTCCGTAGATGAGGTGCCCCAATCAGAGCCTAGAAATTACTGTGCCTGAATGATACCGAACGTAAGGAGGGACTGTGATCACCATCCATGGATAAAACAATTCCAGCAGCTACTGGGAACCTCCCCCTGTCAAAAAAGTTCAGTTGTTGCAATGGGGTGATATATATTGTCTATGTGTCTCTTGGATTTACATGAATGAGAAGAGGCACTTTGTTTCCCAAGACCTCCCCGGTGTGTGCCAGTGAATTGCCTCTTCATACTGTGGCAGAGCAAGGAATGCTCTGTGCTGCACTCCCTTGCTTCATAAGGAATCTCTTGCAGGGGTCTCTTGCACCTGTTTCGTCTCACACTGAAGTTGAAAATGCAGAGAAGATAGCCCATACCTCTGCAGGCTGAGAAGCAACCCACGAAGGGGAGTTCAAGGGGCTGCCAGTTGTTGAAATGTAGCCCTGGCTTAGTGATATTAGGAAAAAATTTGATTCTGTTCTGCTTTGCTTCCCAACCACGATAGTAACTGTGTTTAATCTTGCAAAAGATAAGAAACTGAAAAAAAAAGTCACAAAACCTCAAAGTTCATAAATCTTATTTAAAGTGCACTCAGGCTTCTCCCCCTTTCATCAGTCAACATGTGAAGGTGTCAGCTAAACTAGAGAGACAGATGAATTATGAGGCTCATCATGATCTCCAGGAGGCCACGGTGAGAGGCTGCCCCGAGCTTCCCAACATGAGTGCTGAATAAAGCACCACCATATGGCAATACCTACCAGTATAGGTTGGGTGGAGGAACTCAGCCCTGAGCCTCCACCACTCAGGGGCTCAGCAGTGGAATGCCAGGTGGTGGGAATGTGCCTGTGGGTATGGGTGAGCTCAAAATACTCCATAATTTGCCCCAGTCCCCACCAATGTCTCACTCTCCTCCACTGAATTTGGATTTGGCAGTTCTGCAAAGCAGCAGGATGGGATGAGGCACCAGGGTGGGATGAGGGCAGGTCCTCACACCCCTGCCTACTGCCTGGGCTGTCTGGCTGAGCCAGCAAAGCCTCCAGGTCCATCCCTAAATCCAGTTGATTTCCAAAAGAGCTAAGGAACCCAAAGGGTTTGCTGAGCTCTGGGGGAAAATGGGACCTCATGCCCTAATGGCAGTTCCAGGGGCCATGGCCAAAACAACTGGCAGCATTTCTGCCCATGGGTGTGGGGATGTATGTGCTCTCCAGCAGCTGCTCTGATCCTGGGCTCCCCAGCAAGGGGCCCTGGGCTAACTCCACTATAACAAAGCAATTGTCCTGACTGCTTCTCTCAGACACCAGTATTAGACCAGGGAAAAAAAGAGACCACTGTAAATAGTTTGTATAGTCCTCGTTTTGAATTCCTGTCTTCCCAGTGATCAAGACAAAGATCTTGTCAGCTCATGACAAAGGCTCCCATGCAGAAGTCAGTGTGAAGATCAAGAAAGTTTTGAAATCTACAAAGCTGAAGATTCTCCGGGGCAAGAGGACACTCTACCCTGAATCCTGGACTAACAGAGGCTGCACTTGTCCCATCCTCAATCCTGGTAGGTTTGACTCCCTGAACTGTACATTTCCACCACATATACACAGATTTCATTCCCAGCCCACTATCGCCTCATACCAATGAGCTGAGATTGCAGCCCAGTGTTGATTAAAAGTTACTGGCTTACATCACTTGGATTGCAACTTCAATCTCCACCAAATTGGAATTTCATAGAGAAAAACTTTGAATAGACTTTGAAACATACAATTCTCTTTATGTAGCATAGTAACAGACTTTCAGTTTGACCAGTCTCCGTTCCCAGAGGGAGGGAGGTGCACATCACACCACAATTGCATGTATATCTTTCAAAGCTAAAGCTAATTTGAATCCATGAAAACACATTTAAATCTAATTTGAGTCATGATACTGTACTGAAGTTCTAATCTAGACTCAAGGGAACATTTCTCTTTGAAACTAATACAAATTTACTTCTACAAGATTTGGAAGAAATTCTCTTATGCAGTGAGACGAGAGTTCCACAGTTTTTTCCCATCTTCTTTCACTGAAATGGAGTATAACCAGTGGTGGCTAAACAGTGCATGCAGTCTCCAGTATGGACAAGGACATGCAGATTCAGCAGTGTCTTCCACAGAGCAAAATTAAGCTCCAGCTGACACACCTCTCTTTACAACTCCAAGATAAATGAGCAGTTACCAACTAATTCAGATAAAAGGCTTTCTTTCCATAAGGCACATACACCACTGGGAAATTGGCAATGGAAGCATTGACTTAGGTGCTGAGACGTCCCTTTCATGTGCAGCACTAGGAACTAGGGGGGACAGGGCTGTCTGTGAGGCTGGGTCATACAGTAAGGTTATTCACTGATGAGGTGTTTGCAGTCTTCTTTCATGCCTGCAGGAGTGACTGTGTCTGGTTTTGAAGGCAAGCTGTTCTGATAGCACAGCTGTAGCTAGAAAGTCTTGTCAGGTGCAAAGGTCAGATGAATCAGCAGCATTAGGTAGGGCTCTACTGTTTAAGTGCAGTAAGACTTTGGATATTGCTGGAACACCATAAATCTATAATCAAGTAGATACAGCTATTTTTTTTTTCCATATGCAATGGAAACACAAGCAAGAAAGAACAGATGCATCTGCCTTAATATGAACCTGAAGGAATGCAATGGAAGCTGTTCAAAACTGAGCCTGCAGGGCAGCCCACACCTGACACCCAGCTTTGCTAGTCCACTAACTTCAGAGGAGCTTCACTGATTTTCCCCCAACAGATGAAAAGACAGCATTAATCACAGAATCAATGAAGGTCTCTTAGACAACAGCAGAAAGGTGGAGATGCAACTGTCTTTAGTGATAGTCCAGGTTTCTGACACAACAAGGTGTTACTCCCTTGTTGCTTCCTTGCCAGCTCTCATGATTTACACTGCAAAGCTTGATATTGTTTTGAAATGCAGCTGCTGGTCCCATGAGTATAAATTAGTCTCAGCCTTCATGTTGAAAAGTCATGACGTTTGGTGCTAATAGGAAACTGACAAACATCCGTTGAGTGAATCTTTAAGATTCAATAATGTCAAAGAGGGAAAAAAGGATCCCAGATGTTTTTTTAATTCATTATTTTCTTTAGCTACCACATTCATTTCTGAGTGGTTGGCAATATTAGCAGATTCAACTCTCTATCACAGTAAGAGCTTATGACCTACAGGTGAATAAACCAAAAACAGCTGGATGAAAAGTCAAGCTGACATAAAACAATTTTCTGACATACAGCTATAATGGAAATCACATCTTCCAAAAATATAGAGGAGATCAAAGATAAATATAAAAGTAAGACAAATGTGGTTTTATTCTGTTTTACAGAAGTAAAGGGATACCAAAAGGAGAGTAGGCTCTTAAAGGCTCTGACAAGAAAAGAAAACTCTAAGCATTTATTAAATCTCCATGGGCTATTTTCATATGAAAAACGTGCTTAAGTTCTTACAGGGGGAACCCTTTCACCACCCTTGCATACCCCCTGCTCCCCACACACCCAGAGAGGCAGATTCTTCTTTTGGGGGACACTGAGCTGAAAGATTTAAAGGTCTTGCCTATTTGCAAGGGAACAGGAGCCCATTCCTTCCATGGCTCTGCCAAGCACAGACACAGAGAGGCAGAGAGCAGCCTGCCAGGGCAAACTGCCCAGCCTCAAGTCCTGGCTTGTGGCATCTCAGTCATTTGACTCATTTTAATTTTACAGTTCTGTAGCATCAGGTTGAAAATCTAGAAAGCCCTACACGATCAGCAACCACAGCAATATTTGCTTGCTCTCTGAGTGTGTGTACCACATTTCTATCTCAAGGGAAATAAATTCAGGAACCCTTGAAAAGTGATATTTGTAACAGCAAGATTGACTTGGCCAAAATCAATGTCTTGTGAAGGGCAATGGTGCCACACACGTATCCTGTGTTTACTTGGCAGAAGAGAGGATGTGTGTGCCCAAAAACTCAGATAAAGTAGAAAGCAAATTGTATTGAAATAAAGAAAAGCATACTTGACCTTTAACTTGGGAAGCACCCTTCCTTTATTCTGGACTGCAAAATGAAAACCTAAGACAACACAAGCGGACTCCCTGCTGCAGCCAGGATGGAGCGGGATGACTGAGAGCACCGGGGGATGCCCATCTCCTGTGCCTGGTTTGCAGCAGCACATCGTGCTCCCCAGACTGGTGCAAGTGGGAAGGGGGTACAAGAGGGATCTAATGCTGGCTATACCCTAAATGTGCTGGCAGGAAGCTCCTCCTGCCATGGAAGGGATTATCCTCCTTGTTATCCCCATTTATGGCAATTTGTGGCCCATTTAGGCTGTTTGGATCTGTGGCAGTGTTTCTTTAGCTAATTCAAGCCAAAGGCTTTGCTCTATCCCCCTGTTTAGCAGTTGTTACCTGGTTCCAAGCACTCTTTTGAGTTGTGTCCTGAAAGTCAAGAGCAGACCTGGATGCCTGAGGCAAGCCCTGCAGCAGGGCACCACAGGGACACAATCCAGCCCTTTCTGGCTGTTTCTGGACAACCAGATGAGGCTTTGTCAGATGCTGCTGTCATATCTCTAAAACATCTGGCAGCAGCAGAAATTAGCAGTTCTTTTCAGTGTGGCAGCTGCTCTTTCAGGCTCCTCTAGGGTACTTGTGCCAGCACATTTAGTGTTGCCTCTCATTGGGGTCTGGCATGCCTGTGCCTCCAAGCGGCCACTGGCCACTCCGAGCATGACACCAAGCACTGGACCATCCTGCACTGTTCCATTCCTGGAATTTGCTGAACTGATTCCCAGATTTATTCAGAGAGAAGTGAGGCAGACGACTGCCAAATGAAGGTAATAGCAGTTTCCAAAAGAGGTATAAAAACTTGCAGTGCTGCCCCCAGAGTTCAGCTTTCATTTATATTTAGAAGCTAACAAAATCATGTTTTGTGTACTGCATCTCACTGACAGGTAGCCACAGGGGTCATTTTTCCATAGGTACAGCTAGAGCTGTAGATATACAGATATATGTGAGTCAATATGTATAAACATTTCTTTGTGTAAGTGCTTTTTTACATGGGACTCAATATCCAGGCTGACTTTGCAGCTCAATGGGCCTCTTGAGCATGGTACTGTGCAGTCCCTGACCGCTTTGCTGGTTTGCAGGCTTGGAGTACCTTGTGGCAGGACACGAGGACGTCCGAACGGGCAGGCTCATTGTCAACATGAAAAGTTTTGTCCACCAGTGGAAGTCGGCTCTCGGAAGAAAGGTCTTGGAGATTTTGAAAAGAGACTGCAACTAGAGGTATACAGCTGCCTAGGGCATTTCTTTATGCACAAAATGCAACAGCCTCCACAGAGAGAAGACCTCTAGCATGAAAACTGGAATGTAAGAAAATAGTGCCAAAACATGTAGTGAGGCATTCAGAGTTGTAGGCGCTGTCTAATTTAACCCTTTCTGGCCAATGTTCTTTCACTTGCCTATAGCTTCCTTGTCAGGGCCTCACCTGAGCCCTGCACATCGTTATCTTGAGGGAAACAAAAGGAAGGGTGGTGGATGCTTGTCTCACTCCCGTGCAGTGTTGGAGCAGCTCCCATGAAGCCACTGATCACCCAAGACTAAATTGCCACCCTGGAAGAGCTACTGCTGAGAAGCAAAACACTGCCAGTACCACTAGCGTGGATCCTGAGTGGCTTCCAGAGGCTCCCAGAGGATGCTGTGGGGAAGGCAGTGGCCATAGCAGTGAGTAGGTGCTGGCACCAGTGTGGCAATGACAACCACTCTTTAGAAACACCCTCTTACAGGTTAGGACATGGCACCCATAAAAGAGAATTGGGTGCCACTTGCTTTTAACCTGTTTGCCCTGCTGAAGGTTTCAGGGGCTAGATTCTCTGCTGTTTCAGGGGCTAGATTCTCTGCTGTTGAGGAGGGAGCTGCTGGAGTGAATTGAATCCCTCTGCCTTGGCACAGGCGTGATGCAGGGCAGAGGCCAGCTCTCCACCCACTGCACGGCTGCAGAGAAGAGCCAGCTGCAGAGGGTGCAGCACCTCTGAGCTTTTGTCCCTGAAGTGTTAAAAAATGAACCTAGCCCTAGTGTAAATATTTCATTGTATAAAGCACTTTACTGCCTGCCACTTCACAGTGCAGGAAGTCTGATTGTGTTGGGGAAAGAAGAATTTGAAGGTGGCACGTGAAAAAAACTCCCTGAAACAGAAGCACTCCTGAAGACCCCCCGCAGTTGGACAGCATTAACAGTATAAAGGGAATGGCCAGCCTGGCACTGGCCACTCAGAATATCTGAGGATGCAATCTGAAAGATAAAGTATTTGCACTGAAGTCCCAGCTTCAGACCAGCACTTGGACCCCGTGGGCAGGACTCCAGCAAGACTTTGCAAACAGAGTGAGGAGAAGAAGAGACTTTGAGATAAAAATGCAATTGCCGGAGGAGAAAAACTCCGACTGCAGGAAAAGGAGTAGATGCGGAGAATGGAAAGGACTTGCATTCACATATCACAACGCAGCGATTCGTGGTGGGCCTGGAGTTTATTTTATTTTTATGTAAGTATTTAAAACTGAACATTTTATTTGTTTTCTTCTGTGTTATTGTTTGCAATATATGCAGCCATTATACTTCCTCATTAACACCAATATGAAATATAGCACAGTTTACTGCAGTTTTCAGCACTAAATATATCTTTTCTATAAAGCATCTTTAAACCACATTGTATAGAGTGTAATTTCGTTCATGAGTGTGAGGGAAAGAAGACATACAACACCAGAAAAGTTAGGAGTCTACCAATCCACTTTACGTATGTGTTTTTTCTTTCAAGGTCCTGTGGACTTGCAAAAAAAAGATACTATTTTGGTAAATTTTTTTTGTATCTCATGTATGTAATAAATATAATATTTCAACATCTTCTTCTCCTGTTACTGCTTATGCCAATGGCAGCAGGGTCTTCATGCATGCCCTAGAGAGCACAAGCAAAGATTGCACTGGGTGAGAAGAAGCTGCCATGGGGGATATTTTCCTTTCTGGTTGGGGGGGTAAAATTCAACACATGGAAAGAAGCGAAGTAGCATGGATGGCTCACAAAAATCCCATTTCACCCCTTGTTTTGGGAGGTTTATAAGCTCTTCACATAAGAAGGGGAATCGTACCTATATATTTTCAAAGGTGGCTAAATCCTTGCCTCCACACAGGCTTGAAGGCTGAGCTGCTGAGCAGGTACTTATAAGAAGCAAGTCAGGGATGGCAAAAGTAAGATTTGTTCCCTACATTTGAAACTACTAAGGGGAAAGAAAAGGCTATGGGAAACAAATGCTGTGGCAAAAGCTCTGTAAAAACACTGCAGAGTGAAGTCAAGCATCAGAAATTAGTGGCTAGGGGGTCAAGACTTAATCTGCAGTGTGGGCAGCAGCTCCCCAGGCGGGCGGTTAATCAGTGACTGTGGCAGCACCCATCTCCCTGGCAGAGCAGAGCACAGGGACAGGCTCTCCTATGGAGGCTCTCAGACACTAAGAGCCTCCAATAGCTCTGATTTAAAACTGTGGGTTTACCTGCTTGACATATTTTTAGCTTTGTTTTATTTTAATGCCACTAAAAATACATTTGCAATGGCTAGCTGATTAATGTGACCTTGTGAAAGCTGGAGGGTGTGAGCCCACCATCCCAGCCAGCTCAACATCTGTAGGAAACCAGGATGGCTTTGTTGGCAGTGCTGCTGATGGCATCTTGTCTGACTCCTGTCCTAGCCTTGGAGCTGGGCACTGATGGTTTTATGGAGGAAGGGGGTTAACTTCTGTGGGGCAAATCTGCCCATAAGAAATTTCTGTCAGGGGGTTTTGGCTGGAAGAAGTGTCCCATTACCCGGAGTGGGTGAGCTGGCTATCAAAGAATCACAGAACCAGTTGGGTTGGAAAAGACCTCTGATATCATTGAATCCAAGCTTTGACCAATCGCCATCTGATCAGATAGAAAATGGCACTAAGTGCCATGCCCAGATGTTTCGTGAACTCCTCCAGGGATGGTGACTCCACCAGCTCCCTGGGCAGCTCATTGCAATGTTTAACATCCTTCCTGTGAAAGAATTTTTCCTGAGGTCCAACCTGAACCTCTCCTGGCACAGCTTGGGACTATGTCCTGTTGTCTTGTCTTGTCTCCTTTCAGGTGATTGTAGAGAGAGATAAGGTCTCTCCTGAGCCTCCTTTTCTCCAGGCCGAAGAACCCCAGCTCCCTCAGCTACTCGTCACAGGACTTACCCTCTAGACCTTTTAT
Source organism: Corvus moneduloides (assembly GCF_009650955.1). Taxonomy (NCBI): domain Eukaryota; kingdom Metazoa; phylum Chordata; class Aves; order Passeriformes; family Corvidae; genus Corvus; species Corvus moneduloides. Next base: position 29,352,069 of record NC_045479.1, read on the forward strand.
ATCCCTCTATTCATATGAGATCACAAGATGGCCAGCCAGGCCCTCCTTAGCAGGAAAAGCTTCTTTGGGCAGTAAGTCTTTGCAACTCAGTGAGTTAATGGAAGCAGCCTGCCTGGTTTATCTGTTTACTCCCCTCTGTTATGTGTATGAGAAGAGGATACCTGTCTCTGCCCCCCTGAAGAGTAGATGTATTGCTTGATGATTCCAGGATTACCAATACCTTGTCCAGTCCTTCTGTGTGACAAGTATCAGTGGCAGGAAAACCATCCCAGTCATGATCAGAGTTGGCAACAGCACTCACAGAAGGGTCTTTTCTTCCAGAATTGCCCCGCTGATGCAGGCAAAGCTGGCAGCTGAGGCCAGGCTGCCCTTTCTGGATTGTGCTGCCAAGAGGGGAGCAGAGGTGAGTGCTGGATTTTCAGGAACCAAAGATGGGAACTGCCACAGTTCTCCCTAGAGCATCCTCATGCTGTCCTCATGCCTCACCTGCACCTAAAGAGCAAGTACCTCCCTGCTGCTGAAGGAAGCATGGTGGAGTCTTCAGCCATCCTGTTTCCAAGGCTGGAGGCCAGATGTAAGCAGTGGCGGGGGTCAGAGATAGGGGCTGGGGCTGCCTGCCAGAGCCCCCGTGCTCCTGGCTGTCTGTCAGCACTGCAGGAGGGAGTGATGTTGGACACATGTGCTTGGCTGGAGGAGGTGAAGCCAGGTGTGTTGGAACCAGCTGCCACCACAACACTGACCCTGGCTACACACGTCAGTACAGCCCCTCCAGCACAGCAACATATGATCCAAAGCTGTATTCCTCCAAGGCACTCACAGGACACCTCTTTCACGCTTGCTGGTGGACATGAGCACTCCGCTCTCTGGCACATGAGCTCTCAGCGAATGCTTTGGCACAGAGAAGGGAACACCTGGCTCCAACTGGTTTTTAATGCCTCCTTGCACCCTCCAAGGCAAATCCTGTGCCGTAAGTATTGTCAGAACCAGGCACTAAGCCAAATACACACTGCTGAGTGAGTGAAGCTTTCACCACTGTCCTTTGCCACCGCTGCCACCTGTGGAAGAAAGCAGAATAAGCCATGCAGATCTGCCCATTAGTTTTCAATAACCTGAAGCTGGGGTCTTGGAGGAGGCTATACTCAGAGTCATCCCGCATCCTCCCTCAGAGAGGTGGCCTTACACACCCTGCTCACCAGTACCTGCAAGCAAGGTGAGTCTCCCCAGCTGTGCAGGATCTTTGCAATGGATACCTCTGCCCAGCCCATTCATCAAGAAGCAAGAGGTGATTAGGTGAAACATCTGCTTTTATTCTGTTAAAGACCATTTTTCTCTTTGGATCACCTCAGCAGACACCAACCATGCCTACAGGTTCTGAGTACAAGGAGGGCCAGCGGAGAAGCCACCTGCAGGCCCAGCCACATCCACCCCTGCAGCAGCAGCTGACCATGGATCCCCAGCAGCATGGCCACTCTCTCCTAAGGAGTGCTACTGATGGGAGCCTCCTCATCCCAGACCAAGCCCTGTTGGGTTGCAGAAGTGCTGTGCCCTCCTGCCATGGTGAGAGGCTAGAGAGGACTCAGGGCATGTGCACAGGGCCTGTCCAGTCAGTGATTGCCCACCCCCAAGGAATGGAATCTTCCCGTTACAGTGGAAAACTACAGGCATGTTTAATATAGTTGCTCCAGCAGGCTAAATCTTCTGGGATATGACCATGTTGCTGAAAATGACTGAACATCTGGGACCACAGGCCTGCCTAAATGGAAATCTGGGCTGGTATGGGTAAACATAACAATTCAGGAACAAATAGCTGCAGTGTATTTTTTTAAATCTTTATTTTTAGTTATCGTATTGACTTCAATATCAACACATGATAGAATAAACATCTCAAAAATGTCCAGTGGCTGCTGCCTCAGCATCCACAGGAGCTCTCTCTCTGATAAGGCTGGAGGGGATCAGCTGTCTGTGGGCCTTCTGGGCTGATGTGTTGATTTTTTGATGACGGTGTTTCCAAAGCATGCTCTTACCCAGGGGTCACAGCTTCTTGCCACACTTTTCCCACAGTTCAGCACAGAAACTTCATGAATGCCTTGTATTGCTTCAAGGGAATGCAATGATGCCTCGGCAAGGCTCAAAAGCTGGGAAATGCACTATATATGGGAACTTGCTGGCATATTGAAAATGTTAGCATGGCCAAGACACCAGTGTGCTGCAGCAGGCCTTGGGAGAGCCACTCTCTGTGTCTAGCCCATCTCCTCACTTCTCCATCACTCTTAGGGGTCCTTGGGAGCAAATATAATGCTGGGTTGCTTGAACATGTGATGTATCACTGGTGTGATGCACTCATGGGTACACTTAAGCCTGAGTCCTGTAGCCCAGAAAAATACCATCATGCCCAAGCTTTGTTGCACCGCAATATGCAGTTCGAGGTATCTGGACACTTTCACAGCTGTAGAAGACAGATACGAGAAGTTTGCCAGGCTGCTGGAAGGTCTAGGGGGGTTGCAGGCATGGATGAAGGTGTGTGTATGTGCATCTCCATGCTCACTTTTACATTTCCCAGATGGTGCTTTCTCTGCTCATGTCTCTGAGCTCCCCCTGACCAGGCAGGTTGCTCACACTGACAGCATTTCTTTCTTTGATATCTTGTTTCAGACTTATACATAGAAATGAAATACAAGACATGGCTTTTAAGTCATCTGGAAATTAGGGCTGGCAAAAGGCCATCAGATCTGTATGAAAATTGCTGAGAAGAGTAAAGTTGCTTCCTAAAGCAAACATTAGTGAAATTTCCCTGAACTGACTTGCTGTGGACATGGATATGCACCCCTTCTAGCAGATGCAAAATGCAGCCCAGCTCCAGGCTCAGGACACATGCTGAGGTACACAAACAAGGCAAAAAGATTAAAACCAAACAACCATCCATTAGGCTGGCATTAACCTGGAGGAAAGGGCATTCCTCACTGCAGTTCCTGTGGCAGATTCACACACATGATCTCTACCTGGATCAGTAGGAGATATTTCTCGTATTATAACTTCAAGATGTATATGTGTAAAAAATATGTTCTCTCTCTGTCTCTGCCCTTCATCAGAGCTTTCCTTGATTTGCATCAGATGCAACTTGCCTCTGTACCTCAAGCATTTGTGAAGCCTCCGTGTGGTCAAATCTGCTGCATAATTTCTGCTTGGGCTTTATCTGAGTAACACCTGAAGGAGATAAGAAAACATTATTGCAGGTACACAGACAAGGATTAGAGATTCACCTCACCTAATGTGAGGTGCTGGTGGCAGATGGTGGTTGGGACAGGATCCTCCAATCCCCCCAGGATTGCAGAAGAAACCCAAGAGCACCCTGAGGGGTCATTACTGCCCAACTGCCCCACAGGGGCAGGTGAGGGGGCAGGAAGATGCACAGGTACTTGTGTAGCTTGAGGAGCATCAGCAAGATGCTCTTGGCACAGAAGCAGAGGATTAAACTAATGCTGCATAGGGGCAGGGAAGTTAAACACAAGTCCAAGCAGGGACACTGTCACCTCTGCAGCTGTAGGCACATACAGGGACAAGGGACCCCAGCCACGGGAGACGAGGAAGCCTCAGCATTCACCTTTTCCTGGACATGGCTGCCTGGACCTGATCAGCCTCTCTTTCTCTAGAGAGCTACAACAAGAGGCCATTTCTTGACCTGCACAGCAGGTCCTTGAAAAGGCCCCCAGAGCTGCTGGTGTGACCAGAACAGGGAGGCCGATTCAAGGGAGCCTGAACCTGGTCATGGCAGCACATGCAGCCTGCAGTCGCCTAAGGGGGTTGAAAATGCTCGCGCGGAGCTGTGTGTGCAAAGTAAACGTGCCCAGAGCCACTCTGCAGTGCAAGCAACCCCCGTCTGTGCCATCAAACACCTCTGACAAAGGCATTTTGGGAGGGATGCTGCCCTTGGGCAGCCCCCAGGCCAGGGGGTCAGGAGGGGATGAAGTGGTGCAGGGCTGTGCCACCAGCCAAGCTGACAACTCTGCGGTACAGATTCTCACCTACCAGTGCCCGGAGAAGTTCCTGAAAGCTATGTCATTTATTCGCATGTCTGTACCTCCGCAGAAGCAGCACATCCTGCCCCGTGACTTGGCCCTGGCCGCAGCCAACATCTACAAAGGCAGGAGGAAAAAAACAACAACAAGAAAACAGAAGCCAAGTTATGCAGCAGAGGGGGAATAAAAATATTTCCCTTGTGGCGGCGGGTGACCGGCAGAAACCCCGAAAGGCACTGTAAATACCATGTACCGCAGCTCGGACAAAGAGCCCGGCCTCGGCGCTCCGAGGAGCAGCCCCGGCGGCAGCGCTCCAGGGACCAGGGACAGTGGCGGTGCCGGTGGGACGGGCCAGCACTCCCAGTCCTGCTCGGGGACATAAACAGGACGCCCCACCTCTGGCTGATACCGATCAGCTGGACGAGGCAGAAGAGGGAAGAGGCCGGGCCCCCGCTGCTCCCCGGTCGCCTCTGAAATGACAAAGCATTATTGCAAATGACAAAATACAACTCACATTGCAAAGAGCTCCCACACCCACGGGCAAGAGGAGGAGACGATCCGTGGAACTCCTGCCGCAGACTGCAGTGGGGTCTGCTCCCTTGCCTGTGCTCCATGCTGCTGACTCTTTAACACATTAAAAGCAATAACGACTGCGTTCTTCTGGGCAAAAAGCACTTGTAATTGGATAATGACCACTGAGCATCAGTAGGTGGGTTGCCTGAAGCCTGAAGGAAACCACGAGAATTTTTTTTCCACCCACAGCACTATTATGAAGCTGACAAGGTCCTGCTCTCTGCAACTCCCATTAATTTTACTGCCTGACCTTCGGGATTTATGACAGCTTTGTCTGACATTCATGGGGCAGACAGGTATTGTTACACGCCAACATAACCCAGGTAGCAGGCGCGGGTTGTTCTCCACAAATGACTGCACTCCAGTCAACTTTGGAAAACTCCTTGCTTTTGTACGGGGAAATACTAAATAAATGAGATTCACTTTAAATTCCAGTCTCCCTTTCCACCCTCAGGGAAACACAACACATGCCAGAGAACAGAAATCACTGTTCATCCTGTATTCAAACAACAGGCAAGCTTAAATCCTTAGAAATCCTTGAATACCCAGCAGATGATGACATACACTGAGGCCATACCATACCTGTCATTTAAACCCTCTGTGACTTGAAAAAAGTCAAATACACTGCAGTTACACTAGCCAGGGGCAAAGGAGGAGTGACCAGCTGGCATTCTCATTCTTTTCCTTCCAGGACTCTGGCAGAGCCTTTTTTTATCCTCTATGTAGCATCAAAAATAGAGAGAAATCAAAAAGAACTAAAATAGCAACACTACAAGAAAAAACACCATCAGGAGTTCCTGTTCACAAGGCTATCCTGGCATTCATCTGGGGCTGTTGACATATTTAATAGTCACCCAGTCTCTGCCAGCTGGATGCCAGCTCCAAACTCAAATCCACAACTGTGATAACTTCTTGCTTCATGTTACAATTCCTGCACTGTTATTTTTCCTGCAGCATGAGTTAGCAGCGCAGCTTATTCTGAGGAACAGCTTATCTGAAGGCATCCTGAAAAATAGACCTGCATGGGTCATCTCCACATTTTCCCTCACCTGGGGAAGCAAGGATTTGCTTTCTTGTTATGTTAAGGAAGGTTTTTTTTATGAGTTAATTGTAGTAAAGAAAGCCTATTGCTTTGCTGGCAAAGGAGTATGAGCATTACCGTAATTTTAGTATAATTTCTGTAATGTTATGAATGTTTTTTCATTAAACTGAAAAAACATTTTAATTTTAATTGTCTGTAACCCCTGGAGATCTATGTCTTCCCAATTCCCCCTCTCAAGCTGGTGCAGAATTGCACTCTTGGTGGATGCTGGTGCTGGGTTATACTAAGTGCTGTCCAAAGACGTTTTCTCCCAAAACACTGCAGTGTCTGAGGGCTCTGGGGAAACCAAAGTTTGGGGGAGAAGTGTTGTCCCCTTTGTCTTCTTTGGAGGATTTTGTTTTCCTTCCCTGGCATTACTTGGGAGCGGCATGGGGCTGGGCTTTCACAACTGGCAGTGCTTGCATGGTAAGACCACCGCACCTCCCACTTGCCACAGTCCAGACAGACACTTTGTAGCCCATCCCCTCCACCAGCAGGCCACCGTCAAGCAGCAGATGCCACAAGGGTGGAGGCAGAACCCTGTCCGCCTGCAGGAACCCCAGTCCCAGGGAACACATGCTGGCTCACAGCCTGCTGGTGAAAGCTTATCTGCTGTGGAACAAGCCTGCTGAGAACCAGTAATGTGGTTTTGAATCCACCCACCTTCCCATCCCTGGAAGTGCTCAAGGCCAAGTTGGATGGCACTTTGAGCAACCTGGTCTAGTGGGAGGTGTCCCTGCCCATGGCAGCGGGGTTAGAAACAGATGATCTTTAAGGTCCCTTTTAATCCCGAACCATTGTGTGATTCTGTTTTCGGCACACATGAAAGCTGTCACAAAACATAAAGTGTGGCTTTGGAGCCCACCAAAGGCCTCTTCTTGTAGGTTTGGGGCGGGGGGGATCCCTCACTGAGCATGCAGACATCTGAGAGCCAGTAAAGTTCACCTATTGCAAACCAGAGGTGCTACAGACCTCACTCACTGCAACCAAATAACTCACAAGCTGCTAAGCACTGACTTCCACTGCAATTGTCTCCCTGCCACTCACTGATTAAACACTCTTTTAATAATAATAAGCCATAAAGATTACTGACTCATCCTTGCTCTTACAGTTAAGGAAATGGTCAATTGGTCAATTGTATTAAGCATCACAAAACTCAGATGAGATTCCTGTTAAGGGATCCACTGTTTTGCCCTTTATAAACTGAGAAACAACCTTCAGATATCAGTTCCCAGCCAACACAACATTTGGCTGTGTTATAATTAGATATTGGTTTAGTTGCTGCTCAAGCTTGCAGTTACAGTGCTTTCCACTGCAAACCCACTTGAGCTGTGGGACTTGGCCAATGGTTCTGACCTTTTCTCATCAATGAAATACAAGTTATTTTTGAGAGAGCTGGTGCCTCCACATGCTTTTTTTCCCTTGATGCTGTCATGCACCCATGATAACTTTATTAAGCAGAGAGGGAAACAATAACAGTGACCTATTGTAGCACATACTGGGAAGGATTGTTTTTTAAATGCAAATGGTAAACAATAAAATCCATTTTGACTCTGTATCACATTATGTGACAAGAGAGTGAACAAACAGAGATAGCTACTGTTCTGAGCGAACAGACACAAAATAACACAGTTAATAAAATTTTTCCTTGACTTTGCCTCCCTCACATTCACAGCCTTGGAGCCCTCCAGTATCTTTAGCTGCTGATATGTTGGCCACTGTACTGGGTGTGACAGTGAGTTGCAGATCCCTATGCCGTGCCACCCTCACTCTTCTGGGAAGGTCCTTCCCGGCACTGGCTTCTGTCACATCCTTCATGCAGGAGCAGCACAGGGGGCCCTTAGGGCTGGTTTTCTCCCACATTCACAGAGGTTCAGCACACATTTCAGGGCACCCTTGCACTGTGCTGGGGGAACATCCCTGCAGGCAGCAGGGGCTGCTGGCTGCCATGGTTCTCGGGTGCAAGGGCAGTGCTGGTGCTGAGGGTGAGCACAGAGAGCTTCTCCAAAGAAGTGGCTGCACAAAACAGAGACAGGAAAGGGGGTGAAGTGACAATAATGTCCAAACGGGACAGAGCTGGTTGCTGCAGCCAGCAGTGTCCCCACTATGCATGAGTACCATGCATGGGCATTGTGAGTTTCTCAGAAGAGAGCATCTAAAAATATCCTTTTAAAAAGAGAAATGGTGGCAAGTTGGTGGTAAGGAAGAATCTGTAGGAAGACATCAAGTATGGCAAAAAACATGGAAGCGGGCAAAAGAAGACAACCACTCAAAATAATAATAACCACCTCTAATAACCTAGCAGGCTGGTACTCAAAGGCTTGAAAGAGCTAAATATAGTTAAGTCCTGTTTTGTTTTCCAATGCAAATCATCCAGGCACATTACAAAACACTGAAAGCTTGCAGTTCATGTTTAGTAAGCACTTTCACTGGCAGGTATGGGGACACATGTAGGGGAATCTCTGAGCAGCACTCTCAGCATAGGTGCTCAAAGAGTTGCCTTTTTTTCAGCTATACCTCTTGGTTTAGTAAAAAGTGGCATTCCTTGATGAGTACCTTCTTACACCTCTTCCCTTAGACCATCACGGACACAAGGCTGACTTGATGGCACTCCAAACCTCAGCTCCCTAAAGGCAGAGATGTTTTTGCCCTCACCAACGCCTGACCCCACTTGGGCCAGGGGCTGGCTCCTGCCCACAGCCAGCCAGGCGCCAGCCGGGAGCAACATCCGCATTGGGAACGGCTCCTGGCTGGCACCTCGCCGGCCTTGCTCCCAGGCAGCTGAGGGCAGAGCTCAGTTTCTTGGGTTGATTGCTGCACCGAAGGTCTGCAGGGCAAATTGCACCACACTACCTGGCACTCTGCAGGAGGCATGGATGTGCAGCCATAGGTCTACAATTTACATTTAAAGAATTAATAAAAATTCCAGGCCAGAGAGCCTCTGTGAAGTTTATAACCTTGACATTTTTTTATCACCCCCTGGCTTGTTCCTTTCCCCTTTTTAACCAAACCAACCCATACAAATTAGTATTTGAAAGTATGCAATTAGCAAGCTGCTCCTGCAGCTATGCAGTTCTCCTGCCACCCATTTTCCCAATGGGGGAAATCAACAATAAAGAACAAAGAAAAGAATTTGCTGCCTCATATTAATGACTGCTGTTTGAGGACAGCATTTGTATTTTAAATGAATAGCTTGCTGAGGACAAAAAGGTCAGAACTGCATTTTATGGTAGCGGTAGAATAGCAGGAGGACAGAAGAAAGGCGAAAGCTGCGAGCAGACAGGCGGAACAACACGCTCTGCTTGCTGGAGAGGCTGGGATCAGCGCCCGGCCACACTGGGGCCACGCGTTCAGGAGTCAAAACACGGGCACGGTCCTGCAAGGTGGTGAGGACAGCAGTGGGAGAGGAGAACACACATCCCAGCCAGCTCACTGAGGTCTGAGGCATACAGCATGGTTCAGGCATACAGCTCAGCCCAGTGATCCCCCCCAAAATCCTTCCCTTCTCCAAAGCCATATGGATCCATCTCCTTGCAAATGGAATTTTTTCATGAACTCCGAGGCCCTGATTGTGCGTTGTCCCTCAAGACGCTGCCTATGGATACACAATAAAACCCTGCCAACATCCAGCAAGAAAGCCTGTGCCTGTGTGTTGAGTGCAGAAAATGTGCCCTTTGCTACCTTAAAATCTCCAAATTGCCTGAAGTTAAATCTAAGTTGTTAAACCCAAAAGAAACCTGATGTTGATTCAAGTATACGGCAGAACTCCAGCCCTTATCCATAGGTATTGATCAGCACCTTCCTGAGAACGGAATCTGCTGGCTCTTTGAGGCTTCAGGATAAAAATGAGCCAGTATGGGACTATTTTAACTAATAATATGCAATCAGAATGAAATAGCCACACCACAACGGATGACAAAGCTAGCCAGAAAGGAAATCCAAAGTCACCCAGGGAACCCTGAGATGGACACTCCACTGGGGTATTACCTGAACAGCCAACTTACAGCCAACCTCTGCAAAGCTGTTGAGAGCAGCAAGAAGCTTCTCCAAGCACAAGGGCTTGTGCCACTAACCTTTGCTGGCGTAAAGCAGCCCACGGTCCCACTGGGCCACAGGGACTGGCTGGATCCCCGCAGGCTGTGTCTGGGATGTATGGCTCCCTGCCAGACCTCTGGGTGAGAGGTGCCACACTTGGCACCCACAGGACATCTGCCCTTCCTTTGCCCAGGAACATCCCTGGCCTCCTGGGGAACCTCCTCACTGCTTTGAACTCTGGCACTATGACTGTGCAGCTCTAGCAAGGACCTAACAGCGAAATCAGATTGGTACCCAGTCAGAGAGAGGGCAAAATCCTCCCACACCATCCCCCACTATTTCCAGAGGTTTTATTCCTGGTGCTCTGCAGTGCCCTCTCCTCCTCCTTCTTGGGGTCCTTTCTGTTGCTGCCATCACCTCCAGCTCATTGCACATCTCCTGGCTGCTTTACCAGGAGCCCACAGCGGCCAGTCTGGGCCTGGAGTGTTTGCACCCATGTAGGGCCTTCCTCAAAGGAAAGATGAACCTCTTGCCTGAGCCCTCACAGCAGCTCTGATTCCAGAGCAAGGCTTTTGAGAAAAAAGTAGGGTATGTTAAAGCTGAGTGACTGCTGAGCTCTCTTATTGACCATAATAGGACAGTGAATAACTTTTCATTAAGTGCATGTTTCTGGCAGTGTAACAAGCCCTTACTTGCAATCGTGTGTGAAGCACAAATGGCCTAAAGGCATCACACCTGAAGGAAAAATTCCAGGCCCTTCAATAATGTATTAACATTTTTAGCATACATTCAAAATGTTTAGTGCAGTAGAAAAAACATGTGTTCTGGTCTCTGGAGCCTTGGTAGTCCCTGAGAGACAAGAAGGAAGGCTGCAGCTTTCCAGCAGTGACTTCCCGGCATGCATCCTTCTTTGAAATATTCAAGCCAAGAGAGAAATCAGAAAATGAGCTGGAAAGCAATGATGGCTGAGCAAATAAATGCACTTTTTGAACCAGAGTAGTTAAGAATGTGTTCCTGGAAAGAGTGACTGTAAATCTGTGAGCCAGATAAAACTGATCTGCTGCCACCCTGATTCCCCTACCCATGATTCTCCTACAGCAGCTCAGAGATGCCTGAGAATCACTTTGGCCTTTCTCCACGCACTTCAGCTATGAAAAGAAACAGCCAAAAAAGTATCTCTTTAAATAGGTGTTCCCATGGTGCAGGTTAGCCCTTGTGTTGAGTAGAGCTGGCAAATAATCCTGCTCCAGGCAAGGAGGGGTGGGAAAAGGTGTTATTTCAGGAATCATCACCCAGTAGGATTTACAGGCTGTTAATAGGGTATTTTTGTCTGTGATGGAGCTGAAGAGAAAGGGGTGCTGGTGTTAAACAGGATGCAGAAGCCAGGAAGTCTTTACTGATTTGTCCTCCATCAATGGCACCCAAGGTGCTGCATGGAAGCCTGGCTCAAGAATCCATAGAGACAGTGGCCGACCATGACTGGGGCACATTGCTCTGGGCTTCTGCATGGCACCAAATGCACCTGCAAGAGCAGCTGAGAGGTTGTCACAGCTTCATCAGCATTCACTGAATGTCCCCAGGTGCTGGGAGGGGCTGGTGAGAGCTGGCCATGACCCCAGGGCAGGGTTTCCACAGCACTTCCAGCTGCTGGAGCACCCCCAAGAATAGGTGGCACCCTGACATGCAACACTCCTCCTCCAGCTCTGCCACAGGCTTCTGGAGGCAGAGCAGCTATTATGGCCATGATTTTTCAATTCCTCTTTTCTTAAAAACCCAGTTTGTTTCTGGCTTACAGGTATCAATAGGGGAAAGGTGCATGGATACAGGAAAACAACTTCAGACATGCACCTTGCAAAGATGATTTATATTTTTGCCTTTTTTCAGTGCTTGTACCAAGGTTTCACCAACCTACGGCCCGAAAGTCTTCCTGTAACACCTGGAAATTTTCTGCATAAACTGTGCCAAAGTTCAGGAAAACAAATTTGCCTGGCACAAGCAAGAGACTGGGAGCAGGAATTCTTGAAAAATGCTAATAATGTCTCAAACTATTTTTCCTTTAGCTGGGAAATCATTCTGCTTGAAATAGAACGGGCAGGAAGATGACAGAGAATTTTTATAGCAGTCCCTGAGCCACAGAATATGAGCAAATTTTGTTTTGTTTGGGATAGCTTAGAAAACACTTCTGGCCCTTTTGTGTAGGTGAGTTTTCCATTTGGTGGAAGGGAAAATAGCAGTATTACTAGCCTCTGTTTGCACTGTCAGCCTCTGTACCTCCATAGAGATGGAGACACAGAATTTGCATCCATTTTCCTTCACTTTGCATTAATGTGAATGAAACACATTCGCAGTATGTAAATAGAGGACTTAGCACAGCAGCCCTGCTTGCATGAATAAGTCTTTTAAGCTCCTCTGCTCTTTCTGCCCCACAGCTGCATAGATAAATTAAAAAAAGTCCTTATTATATTTGTGGTGGCTAAAATTAAAGGTCTATGCTAAACAAAGTAAACAAAGCCTTCACACTTGTCCCCTATCACTTGCTTGCTGCTCCTTAAATCCCTTTGCTTAGGTTCTATTAACTTGGTGGGAGAACACTGTTCTGGGAGAGTGTTAGAGCTGGAGATACAGTTGTGTACTGACAATGGTGGGGTCTTTGCCAGATATGAAGCACAAAGGCAAACAACTGATGTGCTGCATCCCCCATGTTCATATAAATAGAGAGTGCTTTATCCACATCCTTTTTATAGTTACTGAGATGTTGTTAAAAGGGAGAGAGAATCCGTGACAAATTTTCAGACTTGAAAGCCCATCTGGTTTGAACATGGTCAGTTGGGATATAATTGTCTGGGGGGTAATCTGGAAGAGGATGAACCAATCACCCCTTGTCAATTATGCATCCATCCATTCATACAAGCATGCACACATCCAGCTGACAGCTGACTTTTTTTTGGAAACAAAAAAAGAAAGGAGAGGGTGAGGAAAGACTACCCCAACACCACATCCCACATGCTGCAAAGCACAATTTTGCCCCTCACATGTGCCTCTGTTCCCCTCGAGGTATCATCCCAGTCTTGTCCAGAGCCAACTGGACCACTGTATCGCGCACCGCACTTTTCCCAGAACCCTCCCAGCTCCTGCAGCCACATCAGAACTTTCCTTCTCTCCAGATATCCCCAGTTCTCTTCCCTCTGGTCCTGGCCATCACTCACCCTTCTCCTCCAAGCCTCTTTAGTTCTCCTGACCTCTCTCCCAGTCCTGCTCCCTAGGTGTTTGGGGAACAGGGCTGTTGTCCCCTCACTCCCTTGTTGTTCCCTAACATGCCTGCCACGGCTGGTGGAGTCACCTGGCCCATGCCTTGGTGGGTTCACAGATCCTGTACAAGCGGGTGAAATCACAAGGTATGGCACCACGCATCTTCCAGGCAGCTCCACAAGACCACGGGTCTCACCTAAGTGGAGTTGAAGTTTTTAGGGGATGCAGAACCAGAGCTGGGATGCTAAAAGTCCCAAACCGCTAACGTATGAAAGTCCCAAATTGCTAACATCTACGGACATGAGAGACCTTTCCTATCACTTACCCTGACCTCCCCACCACAGCCTGGACTCCTTTGTGCTATGACAGTCCTCTCCTCAGGAAAGCATGTCGCTTTCCTTTAAGGAGTGGGAGAAATTGCAGGGTCTGTACCTCTGGCCCTGTGCCTTCAGTCACCTGTGAAATGTTTAGGAGTAAAAATTAGGGGCTGAAGGTCATGGCAAAAAAGGTGCTGGGAATGAGTGGATGAACATCTTCAGCATCTCTCAGAAAACCTGAGAAACATGCAGCTTCCCTGGGTTGCTTCAAATGTTACTTTTCAAAGAGAGAAACCTAATGACTAAAACAAGCTCTTGGTGTTTTCTGCAGAAGGTAGGTGCCACCTCTGGGTAGCAATCAGCATCCTCCTCTCCATACTCTTGGCGCCTTCCAGCTTACTGCCTGCTCCCAGAATATCCTCCCACGTGGCAAACCTTTGGGTTTGCAGACTCAGAGCAACTACCATTTACTGCTCACACCTGGCTCATATCACACTCCTCCTTGCGGAAATAGCCCTGTAGCCACAAGCTTTGCTGTGTCTTCAAGGTGCTCACCCCATCAGACCAGGGTGTGCAGCACAAAAGAAAATTCAGTCCATTTTTTATCATTCCAGTAATTCTTCAGGGAAAGAGAGCCATCTCAGTGTCTGGGCAGTCGAAGAGCCAGCACTAGGACTGGCTGAAAGGACTTCATCCCTTCCACACTTGCTGTCCCTGCAGCAGAAATATTCCTGCTGTGCTAATGGGGTTAAAAAGATGGGTACCCAGGCACTAAGAATTAAGAGAATTTGAGTTCATAACATGGTTGAGTTTTCTTTTGAAATGGCTGTGTAAGCTCACAAATGACTAGCATGTAGACATCAAAACTTCCACATTAGTAAACACAAAAATGGACTTGGCACTTTTTCTTAAACTAAAATGTTATGAATGTAGTGGAATTTATTTGTAGGCCAAGGCATTATGGTAACAGAACATAAACTTTTAGGGCAGACAGTTATCTGGCATAATAATTCTGTCTTTACTCATTAACAAACATCAGTAAATGCGTGCTGTAGACACCAATATTGGGAAGTGTCGGGTACAGTGGCTTCTTTGTGAATAAATGGTCTTTCTCTGAGAACTAGACCGCCGGTAATTAATTATCTCAATGTCTTTGATCTATTTACTTTGCACATATTTCATCTGTTTTGGTTTGTTACTTGCATTTCAATGACCTCTCACATTATGGAGCAATTCCTTCTGTTGGGAAAATTGCCTTTCCCTTTCCCATGGGAGCACAGCAGTGGACTAACTGCTTCTCAGAGATGACAGGTCCATTTTTTACTTCTGTGAGCATGACTGCACTGATTTAAGGAATCTGCCTATATACAGCTGAGGACCTCACTTTGCTCCTATGAAGCCTACGTGTGCATTTATAGCAAACTGCAAATTCCCTTTGGAGTGTGAAGCTATTTGCCTGTTCTCTCAATTTTAAAGTTTAAATGTAGACAGAAATGGCAAAGGAGCACTTTCATTAAAGATGTCTTCTACTCATAAAAAGCAAGATCATCCCTATTTCTAACTACTAGTTACTCACTTAATTGTATTTAACACAGTAATTACAGTGAGATGGGGTGTGTATTGATTTACCTTAGAATTTCCCAGGGGCAGTTTTATGAAGTATTACATGTTGTGAACTTGAGTTAAAAAAACAGGCTGCTTCTTCTTTTTCTCTTTTTTCCTTCTTCTTTTTCATTTTCTTTTTGCCATGGCAGACAAAAAAACCCCATGCCAATAGCACATCCATGAAATCCATGTGGGGGGTTTTTTCAGATTATTGGGATTGGAGTATGTTGGGTAGTTTCCAAGTCCTTCCTCCCACAGGCTTTTATTTCTGAGTATCTAGACCTGAGGAGGGTCTAGGAAATATTTTATATACTTTTGGTTTTCACTCTTGAAACATTCCACTCATCTCAACATTGAAAAAAGCACAGCAAACAACCTTTAACTGGAACTACTGAAATAAAATCAAAGTTAATTTTGCATCCAAAAGCTATGGCTGAGTTCAATTGTAGTTTGCTATAACCTTGCCCATTCCCATACAAACCAGCACTTCATTTTAGACAAAATTAGTTCTAGGTTGATATATACTGGAGAGATTGAGCTCAAGATGAGAAGCTAAGGTTATATTACCAGAAGATAGGTTATGTCACCTCATCACTGCAGGAGAGGAACAGAAGGGCTCTGCAAGGACACTGGAGTGCAATTCACACCCTGTGTCTGGAAGCCAGGGATTCAGTCTCCCACCTTTGAGCACTGCTGTGATTTGAATGTAGTCTGCTTCTGTGCTCCAGCATCACACTGTCACCAGCCCTCTCTGGTGTTTGCCTCCCTTCATGGTTCTTCTTACAGGAAGGGCCAAGATTGATTGGTTTTGCCTTCCAGGGTGATATTAGGGCATAAACAACATTTGCTCTCTTTCAGGTTTTTTTATTGACTGAACAGCTGCCCTTGAGCTGCACCATGAAGCAAATGAATTTGTCTGAGTTAATAAAGTGTAAAATGTATTGGACAGAGAGCACAGCAAAAGGATGTTTTAACAAAAGATGTTTTGTGCTTACTTTGAGTCACCACGATGCCCAGGCAGAAGAGGGAAGAAGAGGTGGCATCCCACCAGTTCTCCCAGCTCTGGACCTGAAGTGCTTGCCGCCAGCTTTGGAGTTGTCCTATCTGCCACTGCCCCACCAGTCCCTCAGCAGTACCATGAGAGGCAGTAGCCACTGCAGTTCTAATCCTCTTTTCCTCTACTTTTTGTGCCAGGGAGTGGCCAACAACAGCAACCAAGGGCTGGAATGCCAGTGCATTTTATATCTGACATGGAAGAGCAGTACTGGCATCATTTTAAGGCACTCTGCAAGAGGCAGTCATTGAACAACGCTGTGGGAAGCATCCTGCATCCATTCATCAGTGGCTGATGCTTAGGGAACACAAGTGCCTTGCCCAGAACCACAGAAAGATAAGTTGGGGATTAAAGAGGATGAGATTTTGTCTTCCAGATCCCAGCAATCAGACTAGCAGCAGGCAACCTTTCAAAGTCCAGTACCATGCTGGTGTTTTCAACATTAGAGATTATGTGCACTGGGAGAAACTCAGCAGGAACTAGGAGGGTCATGGCTGCCAGTCCCCTTTTGGCAGGACCTGAGCAAGACTTCAGAGCCCCTTATAAACACTTCTCCAAAGATGCCATGGTGCCCTGTGGATACTAAAAAGCGAGCAGAGAAATTTTCTAGCTTTCTACAGCCACTTGTGAAAGTCTCATTTCTCACGCAGAATAGCTGGGAAACAGTTTGAGATTTTGTAAACTATTTCACAGGTGCAGGGTGTTGTGAAGATTGTTTTTGGTACACTGGAAAAATATTTTGGAAATGGGTGTTATACGATTCAGCCAATCACTCTGGTAGGTGGTTGATCAATGGACCAATCATATAATTCCTCTATTACAAACCAAGTTATATAAACGAGTTTGTAATTAATTAAATAATCCCATTTTATCCTGGACTTGAATTCTGTGTCGTTCTTCTCACCGTCCCCAGTACCACAGCGACAGTGCCCCATCCCTGTCTTGCAGTTACTCTGCTCTTTCACCATGAGCATGTGCTGCCATGATTCACTCCCAACATTAGACCACATAGTTTTTCCACGGAAAGAAAAATTCAAAACCTGCATTCCTAGTAGGAGAATACAGCTGTGCAAAGAGGAAATCTCATCCCTCTGACTCCTGAGTTCAGGACTCAGACAATATTTTACATCTCTTCCAGGAAAACAGAAATTTGTGTTTACTGCAAATGCTTCCCTTTTACACTCATTTTATGTCACCAGTTGCAAAAATCCCTTCTAAAGTTTAGTATAATTCTTCAGCTTGAGACAAGTCATTAACACCTATCAGTCTTCTTTTTTTTTTTTTAAGAAGAAAAAACTCAGGGCCCAGCAAGATAACTTGCTTACAAGGTTATCTCAGACTGCCCTCTTATGGCAAAATTTTAAACTGTAAGTTTTCTTAGGCTTTTCAAAGGTTTTCCAAGTTCAGTTACTGAAAATTCTAGCCTTAAAAATTACCGAACAATGAGAGGGTAGAAGCCATGGTTGCCTGATTCATTTCTGTCCCATCCAGGTCCTGTCACCAAGTCATCCTGCCAGCCCCAAGCACTGCCAATTCCCTGGTCAGCAGCTTGGCCAGCACCTGGTACCCTTGTGTTTGCCCATCCTTCCTCCTCTGGCTGCCCAGCTATATCCAGCTGGTGCCCTCGTTCAGGAACACATGTGTGCTTTACACACACATACACACTGCTCTTCACATACATTAGAGAAGGCCTGACTTCTTGGAAGTGTGACTTTCATGCAGGATGAAGGCTCTCAGTGGTCTCCAAATCCCTACAAATTGGAGGATTTTCTCAAACCCAGGGCCAACTGTGATGAGGTTTTGCTGAAGCCATAGGTGAGTTCTGCCGTGCTGCAGAAAGCTCAAAAAAACCTGGACAGCAGGATTACTGGCCACCAAAGTGATCCTAAAGGCCACCTCAGCTGGCTGTGGACAAACGTGTGGATGTTGCAGAGGTCTGCATGGGTGGAAATGAGCAAGCAGGCAGGGTAATCTGGAGCCTCCAGCCCAGCTCTTCGATGCTGCTCCGACCATTGGTTGGTCCTGGCTGCTCCCCCACCGGGAACTCATCTTGCCCCACACACGGTGGCCTCTTCCGTGGGTGAAGAAGACACACACAAAGGAGCTTCTCACCATTTTAGAGCAAGGGTGGGGAGGAATCGACCTAATTCGTGCACTCATGTCATCTATTCAATGTGCAAACGCCTTAAAAAAACCAGCAGTCACTTACTTCAGACCCGCAGTTTACACAAGTGGTAGAGAGAGGACTGGAGAGCGCGCTTTCAGTGCCCCCTAAGCCTCCGCCGTCCTCACTGCAGTCGCTGCCGGGACCCCTGGAGCCTTGCCGTGCTGGCATTGACCACGTCCAGCTGTGACTCTCGCCCGAAATTCCCAGCAGGGCTGGGGCGCTGCCGTGCCCGAGCTCTTCCACAGCCACCCACTAGAGAGCAGCAGGAGCGTGTCCATAGCCAGCGGCTTGTCACGGCCCGCAGGCACGGCGAATGCATCCCCCATTGGGGCATAAACACACCCAAGTCAGCAGAAAGTAGTCTGTACACATGACAGCAAGGAACTGATAGCTCAGGTGACATTTTGGTAGCAAGGTCTGGCCCAGGGAGGAAGCCAAAAAAACCAAGTCTGCTTCAAAGTATCATCAGCTTAAGCCACTACTACTTTCTTCTGGGACAGTGCCCTGGATCTTCCATAGCTGTGTGACAAGGAAAAATGCCAAGGATGTCATCTGCAGTGTACAGATCCTTGCCAACTGCATAAATTCCCAGGCAGAGAAAGGAAACTATAGCGGCAGCACTGCTTGTTCTAACAGTGGCCTAGAGAAAAACTGTCTTTCATTTCCAGCCATGCAGAGCCAGAGATTATTTAATCCACAGATCTATTTACATTCTCCCTCCAGCACCAGTGTGTCTGAGGTACAGCCCTCTCCTGACTGCAACAGCTTACAGGCTGGAGAAGGGACATACATCACCTGCATGACCATACAGTCCTCTGGAAGAAGTTATTTCCTCTTACAGATGATTTATAGATAGCGAGGTAGGTGGAGTACATGTACAGATACTTGACTCACCAACATTTTTTCAGTCCCATTTGGCTCCCAGCTCTCAGTATATGTTACCTTGCCTGAGTTACGAAGGCTCGATGTGACCTCTTTTATTTACATATTCAGTCTGGAAAATCAATACCCTGTGCTTTTGATTGCAAAACCAGGAGTCACACCTGGTTTATTCATTACAGTCATGCACGGACTGAGAAGGGAGCCCATTTATAAGCACAAAACAGCAACTTCAAAACTTTTCTATGGATTTGACATGAGAAACAGTTATATTGTATGAATGTCAGCAAAACACCCTCCCTCAAAATTAGAAGAGTATAGAAGAAAGCACTGCGTTGCCAGAAGACCAAAATTCACTGCATGAAACCAGTGAGGAAGCAAAATAAATAAAGGTCTGGATCCTTTCTAATGAGCAGGTGCCCCTGCTGTGAAAACTCTTTTCTTCCAGGAGACACTCACTTACCTGCTAATTCAGCTTGGGAAATGGGGCTGCACTCCCTGCAGTGACTTAGAATAAGTCATTTCTCTCCCTCAGCCATCTGCTTTCCTGTGTATTAAGTGGAGATGATCACCATTACTTTTACTGCCTTATCCATCTTGGATGATGGATTGCATGAGGCTGAGGACTTTTACAGGCTCCATTCCACTACAGGCAATGTACATTCCTATATAAGGAATGTAACATTTGAGCCTCTACCTTCCAGGCTGCCAGCTCGGTCCATGAAGCCCAGACTCCAGTCCCCCAAACAACAGTAGGTTTGGACATGACACAGTAAAGGACAGCTGTGTTGGTGCAAAGGACACTCTGCATAGTTCGGTGTGGTTCCCTTTCCAGCTGTTTCCTCCAGAGCCACTGCGAGTGGAGTTTGTTTCCTGGTTCTTGTCCTTAGGTACCCTGATATCCAGCAAACCCTGATGTGTGCACACAGGACCCAAACACAGTTTTTCCCCAGTCCATGAGCCAGGCACTCTTTGCAGGCCATGACTGCCTCAGTGAACCTTTAAAAAGCTCCCTACTGCCCTTGGGATCTTGCAGGCTGAGGCATGGATTGTGTGTTTTAGTTTTTCCCAGCTGTTTTCCCTCACATGTGGCTGCAGACAGGCAGCATGTTGAGTATCTTCCCTCATCCTTGACAGAGCAGCTTGGAGCCTCTGACAGCCCTCTGTGGAGGGCATGCAACATCCCACACCTCCTGCTTCTTCAGAGAGGGAGAGGAAGCTGTGCACGAGGTGTCCTGGGTAAAGAAAGATCTTAAAAGGGTCTTTAAATCATCAAAACTATTAAATATGTACATTATTCCTTTGCCTATGTAATTCCTTTATCTCCATTAACTCCCAATAATGAAGTAGGTATGGGACAAGCAAGAAAACCCCATGCAAAATCCTTTAATTGAGGACAGGCCAATTCTGTGCAGTGCAATTGCCACTCCTAGTGAGGTTGAGGAGCTGCCCTTACTCCAGATTAACCTCTTGTCTGGACCAGCTAGGTCCAAACCTGTCTTTGCCCAGCCTCACCCAGCAATGCTTGGGTTTATTCAACTTTCTCACACATGCTGACATCCAAGACATCCGAATCATGAGATATTATGAGAGCTCCAAATGAAAACACACCAGAAAGAGAGCATCCTTTCCCTAAGAGGTGAGAGTAAAACCTCAGCTTAAGCTGTCCCAGAGGAGCCTATACAGATCTGGCCCTGGGGCTTATGTACCAGGGAGTAGCAGAGTTAGCTGCAGACCCTTAGAGGTTAGTTTATGACCAAATGAAAGCAAAGTCTGGATTTCATGAAAAATGTTGGTCAGTGTTTAACAAAACTGCAAGGAAAAAAAATCACAAGGGTTTTTTAGTTTTAAAAATAGCTCTGTCAACTGAGGACATTGGTAAAGAATGGGCAATTTCTGCAGCCTCAGTGACTGCCTTGTCTTCCCTACAACAGTCTGGATGTCTTTGCAAATGCCCACAGACTCCTGCTGGTTTTACCTTTTGTTTTAAATAACAATATGAAAGCTCTTCACTGTGGTTGCCATCCTTCTGACCACAAACTACCTACAGTGGTCACCACTGGAAAGCCCCGGTGCTTATCACCAGTGACCACACCATTTAAGGCCTGGACACTGCAATTTGCTGCACAGCAGCAGTCTGGCAAGTCCATGTGATGTCCCTCGTGTCATGCCCAAGACACCACAACATCTATAATTAGAGCAGGACATGCCTGTGGCATTGTGGTGAACATTATCAACAACTTCCTTTCCGCTGCTACTTGCAAGAGCTTGTTGCTGACATACCCAAGGAATTACGAGCCTAGCTGAGTTGCAAGAGCAGTGTTATTTTCTCCATCTTTCTTCCTACTTCCCTGTCTGTACTGATGTTTACTTCCCTTGCTTCTGATTTGCCCTAAGCGCCTCAGTGGAGGGACCATCTTTTCATCCTGCTGTTGCAGGAGACCCCAGTCCCTGTTGGACATAGTGGCAAGGTAAGAGTTCTGTGTTAATGATGAGCATTCTCCCCGTGAGTCTAGAGAACAAGCACTCTCCATCCAACACAAAAAGATGTTTGAAATAGGGTTCATGAAGTGTATAGGAGGACCTAGTTTAGCGCTGTATTCCCAGGTCAGAGAGTATGCTCCAAGGAGAGGCCTTCCAAAAAGATTAATTGTGGTGAAAAGCCTGGGAAGTCAGAAAGATGGCTTTGAAATCTAGTTAGTTTTAAAAATCAAAGTTTCTAAGGTCATGCCTGCCAAATGCTCTTTGCAACCAGCAGTGATTTCACAATCTTGTCCTCCCATTTTATCGCATTATTTTTTCACCTCTATTTCATAAAAGACTCACTTGCGTGGTGGGGCACAAAAAATCCCCAAGAAGTCAGAGAAAGGATACAGACAATAAGTCCACAAGGTTGTTGAGGGTTTGAAGTAAACAAACAGGAAAGACATTTCCTTTAATTGCTTCAGGTTCTAGTACACTAAGGAGGTAGTTTTGCCTATATTAGGTGAAATTTTTTTCAGAACTGGGATTTCTACTGTTGTTTCTTAAAGAGACAGCTTGAACTTCTCACTGCCCACAAAGAGCACAAGTAAGCTTGCACCTAGTCCTGGTTCCTGATTATCTTGGCACTAGAACCACAAAAATTACATCATCTCCTCCTCTACGTAAACTAGTGTCACATCTGTTTTGTAATTGAAGCTTTTATGAAACTTTGCCACAAGAGCACTGGGTGACTGTGCAGTAAACTTGGCTAAATGTCAGCATTGGATAACTAGAAGTTGCCACAATCCTAGGTTAGGCTCAAAAGTCAATGCTTTCTTTTTACATTTTCCCCTGTAAGCAGCAAACAGTGGAGGAAAGAGAAGCCTCCAAAAAGTTTACAAAAAGTGAAACACAAATGTAAATTATTCTACTGTCATTATTATTAAAATAGCATCAGGCATGTTTTTAAAAAAAAAAAAAAAAGTTGTTACAGAAAGGAAGAAGTGTGCCTTCAAGTACAGAACAGTGGGAGCAAGCTTTAGAGCCAGGGGCTACCTTAGGGGCTGAGGGAGCACCTCTGCTCCTGGATCTGGCCACCCTTCTCCCCTCTTTTTCACAGCCAAGGCTTGGGTGAGCAAAGACGCTGACTTCGGAGCTCCTTCCATGGGGAAGTCCAGCCTCAGTCTTTCTGGCCCCTCCCTGTCATCTGGGGAGGGAACTTCCACCCTCTGGAGAAAACACCATTAATTTTCCACCATGTTTCCAGATGTTCATTATTTTTCTTTCTTCTTTGTGTAAGGGCTTTCTGATAAACACCTCAAGTTTTGGCAAGCCAGCTGTCACCCAAAAGAACTTACTGGTACTTAACCCCGTGCAGATGAAGCAGCCCAAGAAGCGTGACAATTACAATAAATTAATATCACACACTTCCTCTCCTATCCCCTGTGTCTTTATCATCCATTTAAATGCAGTCTCTTCACTGTAGGAACTTCCTCTTGCTATGCATTTGTACCATGCCTAAAGGAGCAGGATGCTGCCGTCAGTCTGTCATCGTGGGGGAGACAAACATGTACATGTACATGGGCATGCACTGATCTTCCATTCAAACCTGTGAATGTTTCCCAATACACAAATACCACGGGAAAATAAATATACGAAGCATAAATCATCCTTCAAGACCAGGTTTGTAGTTCTTGCAGATCCTCAAGCTCCCACTGGAGTCAAGGGAAATATTGTATGCACAAAGTGCATGCTGCCTTCTTTGCTGCATGATGGGCTTGTGTGAGGCAGCTCTTGGCTCTCTGCCCCCAGTGTTTAGGCAGCAACAGAAGGGAAACAAAAAATGTGGCCTAAGCCCCTGGAAATACACAAGTACCTCTAAAGAGCTGGGGTGGAATAAACAATTTTTGTTCCTGTGCCTCTGTAAGGTTTTATGGTCTTTGTTTCTCCCACAGAGGGGTTTCTAGGTAAGAGTTATCTCAGCCATGACATATTTGAATTACTTGGAAGTCTGGTGACGTTTCTATACAAAACCATTTAATTGTTGCAACTAGGAAGCTGAAACTTCCCAGGGCTTTCTTTTTTTTCTTTTTTCTTTCTTTTTTTTTTTTTCTTCTACTGCACTGCTTTTACCTGCCCCAAAGCCCTCGTTTAAACGTGCATGAGGAGCAATGTCTGGCAGAGAATAGACTGATTGCACTGCAGACATGTCACCAGGTTTCCACTGGGTTATTTGGGGAGACTGTAGCTGTGTCAATGGCAGATCTCTTGCTGTCTCATATGGGCAGGGTTTTTGTCTGACCCTACTGTGAGAAGAGACCAGGGGAACCAGTGGGCCCCCATTTACACCCTAATCCACCCCGATGGCAAATTCGTTATTTCCTGGCCTCTCCTTATCTCCATCATCCTCTTCATATGCTTATCTCACCATCTCTGAATTGTGGATAAGTAACAGCAACCCTTTAAATTGCTGTTCTACAGGCAGGAAAATGACAAAAAATTTTGGGTTTACAAGTAGTTATCAAAAAGCAACTGCTTTTACAGCAAAACTGCCCTTATTTTATGTGCCACTTTCACATTCTGGTTTTGTTTGCTCTCTGTAATTTAGTCAGCAGGGGAGAGGCATATAAATTTCCTGTGCATGCTGCCAGCAGTTTTTGCCCTTGAAAGCTCAGATCAGCAGGTAGCAAGCTGGGGCTACTCGGGATCCACACGAGAGCGGCAAAATCAGCGCCGAGATCTGTAGGAAGCAATGAAATCGTATTAACTTGGTAGAGGTGTGATTTAGGAAATCTCACTTTGTCACATACCTTAGAAGATAACAACCGTAAGACCCACAATAATTAAACGTGATAGCAGCAATAGTTAGTGTTATCTTTAAATTTCAAATTTAAAAAAAAAAAAAAAAAGAGAGAGAGAAAGCCCAAAACAATCTTTCATTGTTTCGCAGGACTGGTCTCTCGCAAGTTGAAATAAAGTACTGGAGCAATATACTGTTCTCTAGGGGTTAATGTTACATTAATCAGAACTGACAAGCATGAAAATCATTCTTTGTTGTCTTTAAATTGCTAATTTAAGATTGAAATCTAAAACGCTTGAGCACTGATCGTTAACACTAACGCTCAAACAAAACCCAAGTAAAATCTTCTCT
This sequence comes from Corvus moneduloides, assembly GCF_009650955.1. Taxonomy (NCBI): domain Eukaryota; kingdom Metazoa; phylum Chordata; class Aves; order Passeriformes; family Corvidae; genus Corvus; species Corvus moneduloides. The sequence goes on from NC_045479.1 coordinate 29,376,659, forward strand.
CCTATGGGCACCTATACAATTGTTTTACATTTGGTTGAGAAAACAAATGCAAAGTCTGTAACTAAATCCTAATGTATCGTTTAAGTGTTTCCATTCACAGGCTTTCTTTGGCTAAACTTCAACGAATTGTACTACAGTTTAATTGAAAAGCAGCATTTGCACAGGCATTTACATCTGAAGGCAGAAATAGTGGCATTGTACCATGTGGTGCAGTGGCAGCAAGAATTCCCCCAAATCCAATTTTTTTACAGGTTTTTTTTTTTTTCGAGTTGCAGAGGTATTGCGAAGAGGTGATTCTCAACTGAGATACTAAGCAAAGTCTGAGATATTCAGTAACAAGAAGCTTATTTAATAAGCTCATTAAAATTTAAAAAATGCATTAAAGGGTACAGTCAGTGCAATGGAGACGGACACGAGACAAAATCAAGGGGAATGACACACCATCAACTGTGCAGCTACAAAAGTAACCAAAAAGAAGTATGCAGCAGCAAAACAAATAGACAGGCATGTCCTTCTTCTGCTTCTTTAATGGAATTACAGGCTATGTTAGGGGCCATATCCAGTCCAGTTTCTTCTGCCAGTTTGAATATTTGCAGGTTCAGATCTATTTGCAGACACAGCTCCCACCGAAGTCCTTGGAGATACACATTTGCCGCTGAAATAAGCTGAAGCTGAATCTCCAGGTTGGTTGAAGCAAACTCTCTGGCCCAAAACCATTTAAATCCAAACCCATCAATGCATCTGTTTTGACCTGTTCCCCTGTGATGAGGAGGGCGGAATAAAGGCATCTGTGCTAGAGTCATTCTCTGTGTGACTGTACGGGTGCTCCAATGGGAGGATGAGAGTAGGAGAAGGACTGGGAGGAAAAGCTGTGCTCTCAGTCTGTCTGAGGAGCCAGTGAGCTACAGTAGCTGTGATAGCCAGCATCCAGAGTGAAGAATGTCACATTTATCACATCTGAGCACTTCGCTTTTCTTTGAAATTACAGTAAAGCAGGGTTGAGCTATGCAGACATACTTCCCACATCCATTGACCTCGATGGGAGATCCATAGCAAATCTTAGGGCAGAGCCTGCTACACAAAAGACGTGTTAAAGACAGAAGCACTGTCATGCAGAACAAGCTCTTAGAGTAGAAGAAAAGGACTCAGCATTTGGCCAAGGAGTGGGGTCATGCACTGAGGGTGCTTTGTATTCTGGGAAGGATGTGGGAGGATGACTCTCCAGGCTCATGTGGAGCAAAGGCAAAGGAATATAGGATTTAGGGAAAGCGAAAATGCAAGAGATTCTGAGCACTCTCTCATCTGGCAGCCAAATCCAGGATATGAAGGTTTCTGCAGAGAAAAGCACTTATCTTTCCTTCTGGTTGATAGGAGTGTAACATTGTCCTTGAATTAAGAATTAATTTTGTTAATCCTTTGTTTGTTAAACCCCAACATCACTAAGAAATCTCCTTCTGCTGTCTAGACTCAAAGTCAGTTCGAATCTAGGTATAACCAAATCAGATATCCATCATGTAGTATGCTCCTGGAGCAGGACCCAGTGGAGCAGGTAAAGAAAATATTGATGAAGGTGCTTTCACCAAGATATTTTGGATTCATAGTCATAAGGGATAACTCCGGAGTCTGAAAATTAAAAATATTTTTCTCTGTACACTTGTTTTTACAAGAAGCAGTGATTTTATTTATATATTTTTGTTGCATTAAATTTTACCTCTTCACACTTCCAATGCATGTTTGGCTGTTTTCTATGAAAGATTGGCAGAAACAGGAGCTGTCTGATTACTTCTAGTAACAACATTTGTGCTAGTGTTGGAACTCAGAAGCTCACTAGCAGCACAAGGAGAACAAGCCAAATGGTTAATAATGAAAAGGAATCTCAGAGTCTCAGATCTTTCAATTAAAATCAACAGCACATGCCTAAACAACTGTTTGTTAAATTTTCACTTCTATTTCAAGCTATTTAAAAATGAGAAGTAATAAGCAAAAAACCCTACCCTAAAATGTCATTAAGTATTTAACATGGTCAATAGGCCTTCAGAGCCCTCAGTCCAAATCCTTCTATACTGTTTAACCATTTTACCCGTGGAAATAGGTTTGACTGCATTTGTCTGGCAAAGACAATGTGAAGAAGTAAAGGGAAATCAAATGGGAGGAAGAAGGATGGAATAAGCATGGCATTAACCTTGACAATGACAGTTTTCACTCAAATCAGTATTAAAGTCAGCATTTTCTGTTTTCTTTATTCTTATGAAAGAAAATAGGGAAAGTCTTGGAAAAAATTCTGGTGATTCCTAATGTTGTATGTACACTTTACAATTTTTGTTTTGCTTTTAAATCTGCAGATCATTTGAAAACCCAGGAATCATCACAAACTTTCACCTCATTTTTGAAAAATGCATATTTGCAAGATACATCTTCTGTGTTTGGACCCAGCTGAAGTTTGATGAAATAAGTAGGGGTGGGATTCAGTAGACCAGCAGACACCCAAACACAAGTATCCCTACACAGGCTACAAGTGCAGGATTCCATTGCCTAAGGATAAGTAAGGCATCTGTCACCCCTGAGGCATCTGGGTTGGGGAGAGGTGCCCAGGCCCATGGGCAGCTCCAGGAAGATTTGGTCCTTCTCAGACCCTCCCTCATGCCAGTCAGCCTCCAAGGATGCTTTTGGTGCCCAGGGATGTCTCTAGAGCTTATATTTAAGCAACTAAGCATGTCTGCATTCCTGTTACAGGCAGTGGAGATCCAAGGCTTTATTCAGTTGCCTACGTGTCAGAATCTAAAGCAGCGTGAGAACCCTTAAGGTTCTGAGACACCTGCCCAGAGCCAGCAGATAGGGCACAGGACAGATGGGAAGTGATGCATTTCCAGAAGGAAACCTGGAGGCCAGGAAGGACATCCCACAGCCTCTCAAGTGGCACTTGATGTTCACAGAATTAAATGGGCTCTTGGTGAGTGGGTTCAAAGGAGATTGAATTCTAGAGATTCACTGAACCAGCCATCGGCTCTCTGCTTAGAGTCAGCCTAGGGAGAGCAGCAGTGTTCATTTAAGCACCCAGTACCATTTGATAAGTCACAGGTTAGCCCGTCTTGTCTCCAGCTGCTGCTCCAGAAGAGCATTACAGTCCTGCAGGTTATACGCCAGGTTGGCCAACCCTGTTTGAACATCTCACACCACAGAAGTACCTCAGGTATATCTTACACAAGTTCCTCCCTCCCCCCTGGCTCTGCTGGGAATTAAAACACTTAGTTCATAGGTAGACACCAATATGTACAAGTCTTCATCTTGAACTGAACTGCAACCCAAAAACTTCACAGGCATTGGAGAAAATCCTTTTATTTTCAGGGTTACACACAGAATTTCCCTTTGAGCCCTGAATCTGTTTATAGATAAATTTTGTTTGTAGTCTTTTGTTTGTATCAACAAACATGGCAACACAACAAACTCCCACTGCACATCTTGCATGAAGGTAAGCATGCAAACCTTCCCCAAACAGGTAATACTAGTGTATATGTGTATTGAGCTTTTAGATATGCTTTCTGAGATTCACCTTCTTCTGCGTGATTTTAAAATGCTCCCACTGTTTTGGAAAAAAAAAATCTATTTATCATCTAGGGCTGAACTAGAAAGCATCAAGCTGCTCATATTAACATATGCAAATTTGTGATTTATTATCACTCTCCTCATGTCATCTATTTTCTGTGCCTCAGATGTGCAATTAACTTCATGTAGTCAGGCCCATCTGCCAACGTCTACACAAGACATGACTGTACTGTTGTAAAAGCAAAAGAACAAATTTCCTCATCACCAGTATTGCCTTGCACTTCAGGGAAGCTGGCTGGCTCTAGAGGAGGAGAAATTTCATCCAGGAGCTGCTTGAACTCAAGAGAGTTACTGGTGCAAGGAGTGCGGGTGCAGGCAGAGTGAAACCAGAGCAGTGACCTCACATCGGAGCAGTGCGGCTGCCAGGATGACATCATACCCTGCAAGCACCAGGGACACACAGGAGCACCACTCCTAACTGGGGAGCTGCAAACAAGTAAAAGTGTTCACATCAGCAAGAGCAAAAGATGACTCCACGTTTGTTTAAAGCTTGCTTTCCTTTATTTATCTTACGTAAGACTTTCTCTCTTTCCCTTTTTATCAGTTTTGAGCATTCAAACCATAATACCAGACCCAAACCTCGTGGAGACAAAGACACCTGGTATCACATCAACTCTCTTTTCAGATAGACTCAGAAGGCTTGGTTAGCCTACCACTTTGTTGTTCTGGAATATCAAAAACTATTACTATTTTATAATTATGTTTATATTTGACAGAAATTTGAAATTTCGTACATTTGCAAAAGTTTAGATGCCTCACTTGGAATAATAGCTTATGATGTTTCCTTCTGCCAAATGCACTAAATAATTTTTTTTTCCAGTTGTATTAATGCAGTAGTTGTATATAATTCTGGCAACCATTTAAAAATACATCGAAACTATTTGCCATATTGGAACACTTTAACATTAAGTCAGAGGTGGTGTTTCAGTTAGAGGTGGTTTTCCCCTCCAGAGTATGTTTTCACACATATAGGAGGTTACATTGCTTATAGGGATTTATTACATTTTCTTGCTTCTTGACAATATATTCTGTATCTGTCATCCATTTTCATAAACGCTGAATGAATTTTTGAATTAAACTACATTTGGGAAATAAATTTCTGTCTGTCTCAATAAATCACAACATTCTAGCTATAATGTCTGGATGGTGGAAAGGAGTTGGGTCTCATTATGTGTCCCCTAAGGCTCAGGAATTCTCTTATCAACCTTGAATGTTTTTAAGGTGGATGCTATTTAGAAGAATAAATACATGACTCAGAGAAAGGTTAAAGGAAGGTGAAAAATTTTAAGAAGGCTGTCACTAAAGGCACACATGAAGCAGGGCGCATATGGTAAGAGCAGCGCACAGCAATTCAGTGACTTACTTGTTATGCTGAAGCCAAATCCCAGCTCCAAATCAATATTTTGCAATGGATTACCCAATGTGGCAGGAACAGAGACTGAAGTCTGCCTTAACCCAATAAGGGTATGAAATGTGCTTAGTCAGTATCAGCTGAAATGTTGTCCATTAACACAGGGAAATCACACACAAACAAGAAAATAAAAAAAATATTAACTTTATTCTGCGTTAAATCAGATACTGCAGAGATAGCAGAGACATGGCAAATCTCTGTTATCACTTGAACAGGGTTTCAAAATATAGGTGCTATTTGATGAAAGAGAGAGGGGTGTTAGAGAGATGATAGACTACCAACATTTAAAATTGGCATAAATAAAAACGAATTATTCAGGATCATAATCACTTTGTGAATAGCTAATTAAAGTGGCCATTTAGGATGTAAAGGGAGCTGGTGACAAGGCCTCAGGCTGTGTCTGAGTGAGCCAACAGCTTCGACTAGAGTTAAGTATGTGCATGGCTGAGAGCCACCATTTCCCATTTGCATTGCTGGCCTTAGCCTTCCTGTGAGCAGCCCAAGATCAAAGTCTCCTCTGGATGCTTAGGAAAAACAGGGTTTGGGATTATTTCTCAGTGCCCTGGATGGTAATAGAATGAGTCTCACCTGTACTTCATTCACCCAGACAACGTGGACAAGACCTCCAATGTGTGCGGAGGCATCCGAAGCTTGGACTCCCCTTCTAGAGGCTCCCGGGGCTGCGGAGCCCTGGTGAGAGCAGCCTGCAAAGGCAGGTGAAGAGGTCTCAGAAGGGATGGTGAGTCAGTCTGATCTTGAGAGCAGATCCAACATCCACTTAGCCAACGCACAGACACGCACACAGAACTGGACTGAGATGGTGAGTGTGAGAATAGTGTAATAGGATTCTAGCAAGAAAACGCATGGAAGGATTAGTTTGCCAACTATGAATCAAGAAGAAACTGCTACTGTTAAAGACGGAGATAGGAACTTGACAAAACAGTTATGTGAAAATTGTTAAAGTTGTTTTAAAACATCTAATGGGGAAATGCAAACATGTGGAATCACTAAGCATGAACAATTTCCATAAATATTTTGATTAAGCAACAGTATTTCACTTTAAAGTTAGAAATCTGAAATACATCTGAAGCCTTGTGACTTCATCTGTATACATTTTTTATGACCTTCTGAAAGCACCGTGACAAAGCGACCCTACAGACAAATGGAATTGTGCCTCTTGGCCACATCCTGCTAACACCGTCTCAGCAGTCTCATTAGAAACAGAAAGAATGGGAATGCACTACTGGAGCAGAATTGAGGCAACCAGGGCCTATAGATTTCAGCTTTTAAACTGAAACACATTTTCTATGATGACACAACTAGAAACACAGAAACAGATGTGAGAGATTTTGATGCTGTCATGAAAATATCCTAAGGCATAATGGATCCAAAACAAGAGCGGGGGATCTGAAATGCTCACACTCTGCATCAAACCACTACTCGTTTATGGTGGCTAAGCAGCATCACACGCATCACAACCACATTCTGCAATGGCCAGCAGCACCCCACACTGACTTTATGAGCAGGTTCACATAAACCACAAGCCAACCTTCTCCAGCAAAAAGTGATGCTGCCCAGTCAGGAGGGGGTTTTCACAAGATTCTTCTTGTCCCAAACACAGCCTGCCCTACACAGGGCAGAGCAGAAGCCACGCACAAGTGTAAATTAATTCAGCTTTGGCGGAACTGGAAAGCAGCTAGAAACAGCTGGCTGCACTTCAGAAACTTTAGTTCTAGAAGTATCAGTGTAAAGACGCATCAAATTTACCAAACAGGACATCTGCAGGATGTTAGTTTACAAGTCTTTTGCCTATTTAAGTTTCTGTAATGAAACCTGAGAGTGAAAAAGTACTCAATAGATGGGTAACAGGGACCTGATAAGAGATTGGGGTTTTTTATCACGTGAGCTGCCTTGCAGAAGTTTCCACAAACAACATGCACGGAGATATGATATGAAGGAGTTTCATGGGCTGAGATCCCCGGTACGGTGTGTGACTGTCACATCCGGGCAGCGGCCAGGCCAGAGATGGCTCCTGGCGGCACCGGCGAGCCGGGGGAGCCACCGGGCGGGTCTCGCAGAGCAGCGCTCAGCTCACACAGCCCACAGAGCTCCCGCTGTGCTGGGATGAGGACGACGCCACCGATGACAAATCACGGGTGAAAATGTAGGAAAGAAATCTGGACACCCACTCCTGGGGGGTCCAAGACCCCGCTTCTTCCCGACTGGGTACAGACCCACCCCAGGGCAAGCAGGTGCCCCGCGGGCACGGGCCGGGGCAGTGGCAGCTCCTCAGCTCCTCGGGAACCGGCTCCTGACACCCGCCCGCCGCTCCCCGCCAGCCTTTCCGCGTCCGGCCCCGCGGGACCGGCCCGCTCGGCCCGGCGGGCGGGGGAGGCCGGGGGAGGTGGGAGGAGACGTGGGAAGGACTTCGGTTGCCACTACAAATCTGGTGACAGAGCCGCCGCCGGCACATGGCGATGGGCAGGTGGGCGCGGGGCGGCGGCAGGGCCCGGAGCGGCCGCGGGGGCGCGGGTGGTGGGCGAGTGCGGGGATGTTCGCGGCGCTCCCCCGCCGCGCGTCTCCCCGCGGCCCCCCCCGCCGCCCGCTGCGCTCCCCGCCCGGGCGGGGGTGTGGGGCGGGTGGGGGCGGCCCCGCGCGGCACTGACGTCGTGGAGGGGCCGCTCTGAGGCGGCGGCGGCTCGGGGCGCCCAAGATGGCGGCGGGTGAAGGGTGCGTGCGGGACCGGCGGGCGGGGGCGGGAGCGGCAGTGGCGCGGCGGCGCTGCCAGCCCGCCCGGGGCCGGCCTGCGGGGAGCAGGTGCCCTGCGGAGGGGAGCGCGGGGCGGGAGACAGCGGCGCCTTTTCCCCGGGGAGGGACGGTAGCGGCGGCGCGGTGCCTGCGGAGGGGCACCTGAGGAGGAGGCGCTCGTTGTCGCGGGGGCGAGCCGGGCAAGGCATGGGGTCGGGGGAGCGAGACCCTGGGACCGGCAGGGGTTCTGCCGCCTTCCTGCCGCGCTCGGTGTGTGGCGGGCAACCCCTGCTTGGGGCCCGCTCCCTTCCACGTCCCTGAGGGGCCGGGAGGACGTCGAGGTGAGGGAGAGCTTGGGGAGGAGCGGAGGATGGCGGTGAGCGGGGCCCGCCGCTCTCGGCTCCTGGCTGTGGTGGCCAGAGGCGAAGTCGCGCCATGTCGCGGTGCGCCGGGAAGCGCCGGACCTTCTGCGGGAAAGGCACCGAGCCCCGGGCCAGCGTAGCCGGGGTGTCTGCTTGCAGGGGCTGTCAGAACAGGAGCTGTCAGGGCAGTCAGAGGTGCTCGTTTTTCTAAACAGAGAGAACTGTCAAGTGTAACTTCAGACCAGTAAGAAATGCAGTGTTTTTCGTGCTTGTGTGAAAGTACTTCGGTCTGTATTGTTTATCGTGAAGTCTCCACTGCAGGAAACGCGCGGTTCTTTGCAGTAGTAGACATCGAATGTAAAGCTGTACCGCTGTCTGTGGTGTCCTGGGGTAAACGACCACTTCTAGGCAGCACATTGGATATACATTCTTTAGCTGGTAAAAAAAAAAAAAAAAAAAAGAGAAAAAAAAGTTAAATGGCGATCTGCACGGCTCCAGGGGAGGGAGACTGGGGGATTTCTTGTCAAAGGCTCTTCTGTTAGAAATCGGAAATAATTCATAAAATTTCTTTTTGAAGTGCTGCTTTGATTTCAAGTCTAAACTGTTACTCCTGCAGGACTGTACTGCAGCTGGAAGTTACGCACATCAGTGTTTCGTTGAGTTGTTTTGTTAAAGAAAACTCGTTTGAAAAAGCATTAAAGCAGTACTTTCTAGTACTGCCTTCTAGTTAGTGTACTTGTTATGTAAAACTTTGAGTTGTTTAAGTACCCATGATTCCTGTGTTTTCAGATATTCAACAGGTACTCTGAACCTGATGAAAATCAGTTGGTAAGCGGTTGGTCATCTGATTTAAAAGCCAGAATATAAATGGGGCACAAGAGCATACACACGTGTATATCTAATTGTAAAACTATGTAGTGCATTTCTAGTCTAATGCTTGAGACTTCTCATTTATGTGCCAGGCAATTAATTACACAGGTAGTGACTAAGGGAAAAATACATCCTTTTGTTTATATTTATAGTTACATTTTATAAATTAATCAGCTGTGAAAATGAACCTTAAAGTCTTAAAATCTTGAATTCTTGTTTGCATGGAACAGAAATGGAAGAAAATAATCAATTTTAGTGACTTCTAAGTTGATTTTGGCATCAACTACTTTTTCAGCTCATGAATTATCCAAAAATGTACATTTTGCCAGCCATTCTTGAGTGGAACAAAAGGAACGAGCATGTCAGTAAGGCTGAGATCTGGTACAACAAAAAAGTCCATTTCTATATATCTTTGTTTTTAGCTTGTGAAACTTTGGTGCAAGAAAAAACTTCTGTGTATCTGTTTCCAGACAACTTAATGCTTTCAACAGTACTATTCTAGATGCTAGTAGTTGTTATTTTGCTTAGTACTTCAGCTCAGGTCTGTGGTAAGAACACGGGGCGGGGGGGGGGCAGGGAGGCTTGATCTCTGAAGTGCTGGTCAACTAATTCAAAGTTTCTTTGTGTGTGTGCACAGAACTGAACCTCAGGAGAGAAGAATGCAGAAACTAGTGCTGAATAACTTCCTTTAGGGAATTTTAACATTGGAGCATTAGCTTGTACTATTTTATTCTAGCTGCAGTGTTCTAGTAAGTGTGGGAATGAGTATGCAGTATTTTTCCTATTTCTTCCACCATTATCTGTCACTTCACTCCTGTTTTCACCCTGAGATTTTTTGCCAAGTTTTGGTTCTAAGGTACAGTTTTTAAATGTGAGTTGATGCAGTCTCAGTACTTCAAACATTCATGATGTCAGTGTGCTGCTTGACATTCATCTGAAGTTTTCTTGGTTTCAGTTTTGTACTCTAAGCTTTTTTGCAGTCTTTTCAGATATTTCTGTCTTTTTGACCAAACTGCATTTTGATTTCTTCACGTTTTTTGTCAAAGAAAGACTTCTCTCTCCCGTGCTAAGATGTTTCCTCCCCCTCCCCCTTCCACCCTGTCTCTTTTCTCCATACATCGACGTAGGTGGGAAAATGTCATGCTGGCTTGGTTGCTGGTGGGGGAGCTGGGGCTTTTAGGCTTTTCCCTTCAAGGTGCTGATCTTGCGCTTTCGTAGAATTGTGCTGCTTTTGCATGAAGAGCTTGAATGTGCAGTCCTGATTTACACAGTGGTCGTCCTGAGATCAGTGGATTACTTTTGTTCTCAGTCCAGTATCTGCTCACACTGAGGCATGTAAGCAGTTTTAGTCTTGAGAATGTTTTTAAAAGTGCAAAAAAAAAATAATCTGACCATATAATATTAAAAGGAAGGAAAAATAAGCCACAGGTTTTACACGGTGACTTTAACAAATCCAGAAAGAGTTGACCTGTCAGATTCCTCTGACTGACAGCATTGCTGTGTGTGACAGCCCTGTGGGAAGGCAGGGTTTAGTGTTCTTTTCTGGTCTGCTGGAAAGGACCGTTACTAATATGTTATGCAGTAGAATCTATTTATGTTAGCCCAAAACCACAAAGATGAGTCTTGACACTTAAAATTCTCTTAAAATACCATATTGAATTATTGCAGCACACTTTACATACATACTACTATCCTGAATTTTATCAGTGTTATAAAAGTTCCACTTCTTTGGGGAAAAGAGGTTATCAGACTAGAAGACACGAGATAATGCTGATGGTCTTATTTATGAAGACAATATGAAAAGCGAACTTACTCTGCACAGCTATTTGTAAAAGAATCTAATTGGCAGCCTACAGATAGATTGCCTTTTAGAAGGAATGAACGTTATGAGTGCAAGCAAGATGGAAAAGTTAAGCAAGCCATTACTTTTGTGACCACAGCACACAAGGGATCTCAACCTCCCCTAATACACTGTGGCTGGTACTTGATCTGGGAGTTGCTGAATTGCTCCCCAGAGTTCATGCTGCCTGAAATTCTTCAGTGCAGTGGGTATGGACTGGAGACAACTCTTAGCCAGAATGAATGAGAGATTAATGTGGGCATGTAAAACTGTGTACACTTCTTTAGTTTCTCTACAACTGGTTCAAGCTTTTCTTCATTACAGAATAAATTCTATACAACACATGCAATACTGGATGCAGATTATGTGCTTAGAGACTTATTACAGCTCTTATGTTGATATCTGTATTGTAACATTTTAAAAGGCACTAGCCATGGGCCAGTTAACCAAACAAAGCCATTTTTTGTTGAGTCTTTTAAGGACAGCTTTTCTCAAAGTACCAGATGAAGATTAGAGTTTCTGTTCTAGCTGGCTAGAACCAACCTGTTTCCCTTCCTTAGCGGTGTCATGTCATTGTACGTTAGGATTCCCTCTATCTAAAGCTTAGCTTACACTAAACCTCTGCTCTATATTGAGTAACCTGTTCTTGTGTGTTTCAGGACTGTAGAAATTGATAAATATTAGTATGTTTAAGGCTAATAGCTGGAATATAGTTTTTTTGGCTCTGTCCAGAGTTGTGTAAAGCACTCAGTACTTTTGTAGTATAGTTTATTTACCTGGAAAGAATCCAGGACCTTGCTATTGGACAGCCTAGGCCAGGTCCAGAGCATGCATTTGTAATGGCAAACTCATCTCACTTGGCATAGGCTGAATATTTGACAAAGCCTTGAACTCCTCAGGTGAATTAATTGTTTCATCTGGCAAGCACTGTGCATAATGGTACTGGTGCTGTGTGCTCTTTGGCCCTTCTGTTCAGTGATGTGGTAGGCACAAATGCCCCAGATCACATGTAATTACTTCCTGATGCATTATAGCACCATTATCATTTTTCTCTAGATGTTATAGCTAAACGAGATAGTCAAAGAAAATGGTAAAAACAAGAAAGATAAAAACACTGTCTCTTCAATTTTTTTGCAAATCAGACACTCTCTGGGTAAATGCACCTTATAGGAGGAAGCAAAACCAGCAGCTTTGAATAAATAAACGCAACCATACAAACTTAATAAAGGATATGAGCCAGTGCCAGCCAGATTTTTAAATGATCTTCTGAAGACCTGGATTAGAAAGTTCTTATAAAGTTTGTAGTAACTGATGTAGACACCTCCTGGTGTTTCTGTCTCAAGAAATCAAGTTCTGCTTTGCCAAGTTACTCTTTCAGAGGTGTTAGGATGACGTGTTAAAATGTAGATACTTAAGATACATTATTGTAGAAATGGTATAATGAGGTTTACTGAGCACAGAGGGGCAGTGAGTTAATTAAAGGAATGGGTTAATTAAGGGCTTGAGTTGTATAAAGCCTCGTTTGTCTGAACTGTTGGCACTGTGTAAACATAATAAATTTAAGTGAACTTTGCACTTCTGCACCTGTATTCTTAGGGATAGAATTAATAGGAGAATTTTGGCATCACAGAATAGTTTGAGTTGGAAGGGACCATAAAGATCCTGTCCCCCAATCCCCTGCTGTGTGCAGGGACACCTCCAATTAGACCGAGTTGCTTAAAGTCCAATCCCACCTGGCCCTGAACACTTCTAGGCTTGGGGGCTTCCTCAGCTGCTCTGAGCAACCTTTCTCACTTTAAATTGTGTTTGTGTCTGAACTCTGTAACAGTATCTTTTAACAAAATCAGTGCCCCTTAATAAAAAAGAACAAACTGGGTCTAAAGTGTAGCATTTAGTATGCTTCAGTCCTGGGCCACAAAGCGCTGGGAATATAAACAGTGGTATGGAGGCAATTTAGTGTGAATGTCCTACTGCTGTTGAAGGTGTTGAGTGTGTGAGTGTGGCTCCACATGACTGATTGCTTTCATGTGTTTGGTGGGACTCAGTTGGATGATGATTGTGATCTTAACCTCAACATGAATTTGGTACACTGGCTCCTGTAAAAGAGATACAGTTGGGTATTTATGAACTGTAACTTTCTTTTTTTTAGTTGCAGATTGAAATATCATGGACAGAAAATAGTTTGGATGATGTGTTTTGCCAGCATATCTCTGCAATTTCAGTTCTAACAATGGATAAGTGTAAGCACGTAGGACGTCTGCGACTGGCTCAAGATCACTCCATTCTCAATCCTCAGAAATGGCATTGCATGGACTGCAATACTACAGAATCTGTGTGGGCGTGCCTCAGCTGCTCGCATGTGGCGTGTGGAAGATACATCGAGGAACATGCACTAAAGCACTTTCAGGAGAGCAGCCACCCAGTGGCATTGGAAGTAAATGAGCTGTATGTTTTCTGTTATCTCTGCGACGATTACGTTCTCAATGATAACGCAACCGGTGATCTAAAACTCTTGCGGAGTACATTAAGTGCAATCAAGAGTCAGAACTATGAGTGCACTACTCGAAGTGGGAGGACTTTGCGTTCTATGGGTACAAGTGATGATTCCTACCTTTCACATGGTGGTGCCCAAGCCATGCTTCGGAATGAAGATCGAATGTTCACAGCTCTCTGGCACCGACGGCGTGCAGTCCTTGGCAAAGTATTCAGATCGTGGCTTGAGTTGACACCTACTGGAAAAAGGATTTTGGAAGAAGAAAGACATCGAGAAGAAGCAGAGCTGAAAAAGGACAAAGCTAGGAAGAGAAGACAAGAACGAAAACGTGAGTTGAAAGCAGAGATGGAAAAGATGCCTCCAAGAAAGAGCAGTCGTTTACAAAATCAGATTAGAATGTCCTTAAAAACAGAACTCTGCCCTCAGAAAACACCACAGAACATGGAATCTGTGGCAGAGTTGAAAGAAACATATACCTCCGATGAACTGAGACTGAGAAAAATAAGTGACTCTCCAATTAAACGAAGGCCCACAGTGACTCCTGGAGTAACAGGACTGAGAAACCTGGGAAACACATGCTATATGAATTCTGTCCTGCAGGTATTAAGTCACTTACTTATTTTTCGAGAATGCTTTTTAAAGCTTGATCTCAACCAAACTCAGGAACTGCTGGCAACAGCAACCAATGGTAAAACAAGATCTTCGTCCAAACACCTGTCAATAGCTGCCTCAACATTACACGTGAATGAGACCCAAGAGAAAGTAAAGGGATCTTATGCTGTGAGGCGGCCTAGTTTATCCTCTGGATTAAGTGGAGGAGCATCAAAAAGTATGGAACTCATTCAGCCCAGGGAGCCCAGTTCAAAGCATATTTCTCTCTGTCATGAGTTGCATACTCTATTCCAGGTTATGTGGTCTGGCAAATGGGCACTGGTGTCTCCTTTTGCCATGCTTCATTCTGTGTGGAGACTAATTCCAGCCTTCAGAGGGTATGCCCAACAAGATGCTCAGGAATTTCTCTGTGAACTTTTGGATAAAGTACAGCAGGAACTGGAGACTACAGGGACCAGATACCCAGCTCTCATCCCTGCTTCTCAAAGAAAACTTATAAAGCAGGTTTTGAATGTGGTTAACAACATTTTTCATGGACAGCTATTAAGTCAGGTATGCTTTATGATTACTTTTTAAAAGGTGTTTAATGATTTGTGGTTCTGGATTTACACTAGTCAGTCAGGGATGGACATACTTCAAAGGTTTGTACACTTATAACTATTGAGGGGGGATGGTGAGGATATATTACACAGTTTCAGAAGAAATATTACACATTTTCAACAGAAGCCACCCTGTAGCCCCTACCGCTATGAAAAAACAGGCCGTGCAAACCCAATACCCAAAGACTCATAAAAGTCTTAAATTTGTCATTTTAAAATGCACCTTTCCACCTACTGAGAAATATTTGTTTTTGCTGTTAAGCACCAACTCATTTGGAGGAATAAAGAATTTACAGTTTTAAGTATGTGGCTTATCACTATAGTGATACTAGACAAGAGGTGTTAAGGAATGTGTTAATCTCGTGTAAGTGGAAACTGATTAGGTAATGGATGTCAGACAGGATATTATTTCACTAAATAGCTTGAATTTGAGATTGATTACCAGTGAGTAATTGCATGTCATGATTCTATGTACAGAAATACTAATACTTCTTTTCTGTTACAACACAAAGATACAGAAGGCTCTGTCAACACAGGAACCAAATTTGTGTGGGGAGGCAATGGTGGTTTTCCTTCTTTCTGCATGACTACTCTCTTTTTTTTATTTTCTACTTCTCAGCTCCCCATTAAGTATTTCAGTGTGTTCACTTACTGTTATGCATATCCCAACAATGTGTGTGTACAAATGTCTGAGTAGTGACTGAACAAACAAATGCTTGTTTCTGTTGAATTAATCTAAAAACTTAATCACATTGCAGGAGGAACAGAAGTTGGGAAATTCCTGGTTCCTGGAATGGATCTGTAGTATACATGAATATGTTACTGAGGGAGTGCAGAAGCATTTGATGAATACTGTGTGTAAAGAAAAGGTTTAACACAAAAATGCCTGTTCTGACTATTTGATTGATGGTTTAATGTTTTAATATGTAAAGCTAGAAATCCAAGTGGTGTTTGACTAAGGATCGTTTACTGCTACGATACCTGTAAACTTCATAGTAAGGTAACAGGGTTGTTAGCAGCATATAGCCTTCAGTCATCCTAGGTTTTGTGAAACTACTGGAAACTGTTAGATCTAGCAATAAAACCAGATCACCAGCTACCTTCCATCTGGCCCAGTGTACGAGCACTTCTGTTGGCATGCTTCCTTTCCTTCGGTAGTACATATCGTGTATCAGTGTTGCACAACTGGAAGTGTTTAGTATTTTATGTCATTAAAGTGCTTTTTTGTTTGAAAATCCCATTCCTCTCCAAAAATAACAATTTTGTTAGCAAATAAGGTAATTTTTTAGGAATACTGACAAGGTTTGCTTGTGTTCCAAACCTCCTTACAGGATTCATTGCTTTGGTAAGGATTTTCAAGGCTATAAAGACACAGCATCATTTCAGTAATAACTACTTCTTTCACATATTTTTAGCTTTCCGTGAAGAGGTTTGTGACTAGAAACCCTCCCACCTTCCTGAGACCAGGAGGGGAGTAGTGAGAATTCACTATTGAGTAAACTAAACAAACAAACCCCAAAGCAATACAAAACAAAACAAACACCCCTCACTTCCACACTATTGAGTAAAACGGAAAGGGAATTAAACAGTTTTGAGGTATCCTGTGACTTCTGTGGCTGTACAGCTCTAACTGCAGCTTCTCGATGTCTATGTGCAAAATACAGCCTTGATGATCTCAAGAATGCCTGAAGTGAGAGGAACAAGGAAAAGAGTATTGAGGCTGTTATCTGTAGTAATTTCTCCCCGGCTCATTAGGCAGTTCCCACAGACTGTCTAACACTTTACACTCCCAGTGTTCCCTTTGTCTTCTGCCACTCCTTTGTTTTAGTTTAGTCTTCACTTGTGGTTTTGAACATAATAAATATTATAAGGAAAAAGTAAGCCCTGAAGATTTACATTTCTTCTTTGTAAAATGTATTCAGGTCATCTTAATGATTTAGTCCCCGGTGTTTGCACATGGAAACATGAACTTTATAAACTCTGTTAGGCAATTATTTTCCTTTCCTCAGTAAGATTCCTATGTCATGATTTCACTAGGCATTTGTCAGAACTGCTTTAATGAAATTAACAAAAAAAGCAAGAGAACACCTATTCAGGGCTGAAAAAAACCCCCAAACTTTTTGCTGTGTCATCACATCTTTGACAGTGTTAGCTCTTAAAAACAAGGAGTGTATGTTTAGTCCTTCTAGGCTTAACTTTATCTACCTATTAAATAAAGTAATACTGTGATAAATATAGTAATAAAAATAAAGTAATATGTAATACTGTGACAGTATTACATTTCTCTCTAGAAGATAGTTGGAGCCGTTCCAGCTGCACTTTTACATCCTACTTCATTGAAGAAGGAGACTTGAGAAGCGTATTTCTGTGTGCAGTTGCCTTCCATTTTAGAACCCCTAAAATGTTGCTATGTTTACTGGCCTTTTGTATAGAAAATATAAGTTCAAGTTACGAGATTCTGTGAGATATCACGTACCATGAAGTCAGTCTTCCTGACCTCAAAACTTCAGGAGTACCATGAACTACTCCTTGATAAAGTACGCAGAGGATCCCTTACAGTGCTGATAAGCTGTGTGTTTGCTTAGGTATCGCATTACTTTCACATGTGCAGCTAAACATTTTCCCCCTTCTAGTTTCTAATTTAACTTGAAGGGAAAGTAATAATCCTGAGTTTGCCATCAGTCTGTTGCTATTGAAGTGGCTGCCTGCTTCAGCACTAACTGAATTTAGGATATAAAAATAAAGAAAGCAGAAAACTGAGTGTTTGAGAATCTTATCAGGCTACTTTTTGATAACTAGAAAAAGTTTTGGGTGATGTCAAAACAACTGCACGATTTTATATGAGGTAGTTGTTTTTGTTTTGCTATGTTCTCAGCTAATTTAAAGTAAGTTTTCTTCATCTACTGCTTGAAATATTTTACTATTTTATGGAGTACTAGACTAGGTAGTGGGTAACTCCAGAAACAGCATGAGCAAATTGCCTCTGGTTTTATTTTACTTTTATTCTAATACCTCTTTTAGGATTTCAGCTTTTTACTTTGCAGTACTGACTGTGAAACTTCAATACCTGGTACATCTAAGAGAAGTAAAGGTCTGCATTATAGTTGCAAAACCCTTCCCCTCTGTTGTCTGCTCACATGCTAGTCTTCCTGCAGCCATTGTCTGGAGAGAGTGGCTCATACCTCTCAAACCCATTGGGACTCTGAGTAGATGCCAATATGTCTATTAAAATACTAGTTGTTTTCAATCTCTCAGTGCTTGTACTCTTGTGGGAGGTCCTTACTCTCTCCTGTCCTCAGTCCTTCAATGGGAAAGGAGAAACTACTGTGCTGTGAACTCATGTGGCAGTGGTAAACTGACTGACACTGGCTCACAGATCTTTAAAGTACACTTCAAGAGCTCAAGTATGTTAGCTGTTGTCTCTCTCAAGAGTTTTTTGGCTTGTGTTTTTTTAAATGGTACCAACTAAATAGCACAGTACGTGCCAGTTTTTAAAGTATGTTTATTTCAAACTCTGTCTATATTAAGCAAGGAAGGGGACAGGTGTATTTCTAAAAATCCGGAAATTGAAATAGCAGATGTTATTTTGCACTCAGAAATCATGCAAGCAGAAATTCTCGTACAAGGATGAAATCCATCTTGAGCTCCCTTCTCCAGGCTGCACAGTCCCAGCTCTCTCAGCCTTTCCTCATAGGTCAGGTATGTCCAAGGCCTTTCATCATCTTCCTGGCCCTTTGGTGGACTCAGGCCAGCATATCCACATCTCCCTTTTTTCTGAGCACTGGGCCCAGCACTTCAGCTGTGTGGGGGCTGAGGAGAGGGGAGGGATCACCTGCCTGGACCTGCTGGTGATGCTCTGCCAACTGCAGCTGCAGAGGCTCTTGGCCTTTTTTGCCATAAGGGCATGTTACTGGCTCATGGACAGCTTGTCCCCCAGGTCATTCTCTTCCCACCCAGCCTGTACTGGTGCCTGGGTGATTCCTGCCCAGGAGCAGAACGATGTTTCCTTTTGTAGAGCTGCATGAGGTTCCCGTTGTCCCATTTCCCGGCCCTGTCCCACTCCCCCTTGTGTAGCAGTGCCCCCAGCCGGCCTACCAGCCACTCCTCCTGCTTTGTGTCATCTGCAAACTTCTCAGAGTTCAGAAAAATTGGCTCCAATATTTTTTTACAGCAGTGCCTAGTAAGAACTAGCTTTTGATACTCTAGGCATGCTTAAAACATCCTAAGCAGTTTGATTACTTCCTGATCATGCTCAGCATGGCAGAATAACAGCATGCAGTGGTCAGAGAAATGACTATGCCAAATCCCAGAGAGTGAAGTAGGTTCTAACCAGTGTAGTATGTAAACTATTCTTGAAGTGTATTTCAGGACAGATTGTCTGAGAAAATGGGAAGTGTGCAGTTTTTGAGTTGTTTGAAAGCCTTCAGTTTTGGGTAGTATTCTGTGGGTTAGAGTTTGGGCGAGAATGCTGAGGGTGATCCATGTAGTCCTGGGTATTAAGTCTCCCACTGAATAGACTGTTAAAAAGATGAGAACTTCAGGTAGGTAATGGGAGGATTTGCACTTAAACCAGTTGATGTCATGTATACTGATTTCTTTATTTTGGTGTTAGTCTTTGTGCTTTTATGTTTAGCCTGAGTCACAAAATGATTGTCAAGTTGTTTTCCAAATAGGTGAAAGTAACATTTTAAATTAATCTATAAGAGGCCATTGAATCACAGACCACAGTTAGCTATGGTTATGCTTTATGTTATTCTGCTAAATAAAGATCATTTTGATGATGCTGTATGCTTATCACTGCAAGTTCAGTTGGGTTTTTTTATGCTGACTGTCATATGAATTCTGCTTAGGGTTCCAGAGAACCCCTTCAAATTCAGTTACTTTCCTGTGCAAAAATTGAGTTACTAGTCATTATATATATGTCTCATCTAGTGAAAGTACAAAAATGGGACTGGCTGCTTTACTCTTCTTAAGACCAACAAAGAAAAAGTTGGGGCAGAGGTGGTTAAGAGTTTTCTTTCTTCCATGCAAGTGCAGGGAACATAGGCAAAACAGTTGATGATGAAGTTGGCTTTTTCTGCAGCAATATGTTAACTATTTTCTTTGGCTGCATTTACACTGAATGCCATCCAGGGCAGTGGCTGTCCATCAAGTTATTGTGGCCACAATGATGCTTGTCTGAGTAGTCTCCGTGCTTAGCTTGAATCAAGCAATTTGATCCAGCTCTTTTCAGTCTGGCCTTTGGCCCATGATTGAATACTAAGCTTTAACCAAACAATTGTATTTAGTACCCATGTTTCAAGGCATGAGAGGGTGATCAGGGCAGAACATAAGGTAGAGATTTCAGACTAGCTAAAATCTGTAATTTACTTTGCTCTAATGTAAACTTCTCATTTGCTTTGCTATAAATGACAGCACTAAAGCTTCCTATAGTAGCAATTCTGAATTATAATGGGAAGGTGGAATCAAACCCTGAGTTTGTGAAGTTTAGTCATAAAGATAGACATCACTAACCAGATTGCTAGAGTAGACTCAATTCCCTATCACTGTGGTACATACTTATGCTATACAAAGTTACACTGGACAAGTGCATAAAGTTTTTGCCCTTTGAGTTCACGTTTGGGGTTCTTTTTGTTTTGGGCTTTATAAAATCTCATCTCATTCAACCAACTTTTGAACAGTTTTTACAATTTCTGTCCCTCTTGTGAAAAAAGAAAATCTGCGTTGTGCTGTGTGAATGATAATGGGGTGTGAGATAAAGGAGTCCCAGAAAGAAGAGTGATGGCAATGTTGTGAAGCCAGTGCCAATGGACAGGGCAGTGCCAATGGATTGCACAGAAGGCTAGGAATCCTCCTGCTTTTTGGGTAATTCAGTTGGTAAGCGCAGGCCTGGCTGAGAAAAACACTTCTACCCTTGTTGCAGCCGTGCTTGGCTGTCCTTTCCCTCTGTGTCCAGGAGCAGTGAGGGCACAGGGGCTGATGGGATTGGCCGCACTTGCCCGGGTGTGTCGGGTTAATGGGTTGTGGGCAACTACATAAATCCCAGAGTTTAACTCTGCTGCAGTGAGGACTGGCTTGGATTTGAGGAAATAAGTGCAGCTGTATATCAGTACAGGGTTTTGTCCCCACAAATCGGCTTTGCTCACAGTTGCATGATGAGATGAGAAGCAGCTTTTTTGCATCTGCTTATCTTCTTCAGTTTTTTGACTGGCAAAAATTGGAAGCTGGGTCTATTAGTTTCTTTTCTCTGGGATAGTAGTTATTAGCTAGTTGGGAAAGAAGATCTTAACCTAGATTATTAATATAATACACTAAAACTTCAGAACATGTTAAAATTATCTGTGTTGAGGTCATGTGTGTTCTTCATTCTGAGCTCCTTAATCTTAAGTGTGCATTCCTGTGCAACAAATTCTTAAGTAACTCATCAATTAAATAAACTTTTGGCCCAACAAAGTTACCCATTTGTACAGCAGAAATTCATTAGTCATTCTGGGTTTAAGCTAGAGTGTGGTTGAACTATGGCCAAACATACCTTTTTGTCTTCCATGTCTAGATTTCTGCTCTGAATTACTAATAATTTGTGGCTTAGAAACGTTGCCAGATGTTAGCACTTACAAAAGATGTTCCTGACAGGGTGAATTAAAACAGGAGAATCTCCTCTTCTCTGCCATGTAAGTTTGAAGTTTTGTTTTCTAAGAACAAGGCAGTGGCATTTTCATCTTAGAACTTAAAGCAGTTAACAGCTTTCTAACTGTACTGCTAAAAGTTCGTGCTGGGACACAAATCCACATCTGCCCTAGGTGGCTGATGCAGAGATCGAGTACAAGCTGTTGCAGCTAATGAGTGCACTTACAAGAACACCTAGGAGGAAGATACCATGAGGTGATGGATTGGTCCTTATATAAATGATCATGAAATACCAAAGCAGGCTGAATAATGACCTAACAGCAAACCCTCAGAGGAAAACAAAGGAGCTTCTGAACACAACTGAGTGTATTTTCACACTTGTGTAGGCTTACTAACCAAATTGAAGGGAACTACACTGAATTTATGTAGAACAGCAGCAGCATAAAGGAAATAACAATCTTTGGATGTCACATGAATTTTCATCCCTTTATTGCTGTGTCTTTGTGTTAGTTGTTTCAAACAACTTGTGCTGTTTTCCTAAATAGGAAGCGTGCAACACCTAATGTGTTGTCTTTCCAGCTTAGAAGAGCTACTGCTTTTAACTTATTTTCCTAAGTATTGAATGTTATAATAAATTAATTGTCCCCTGCTGTAGTATCTGCATTTTCCAGGTTGACTCACTTCACTTCTTTACATTTTATTTATGTTGTCTTACTGCTTGTCCTTTCCCTAGTGTGACGATGGATCCACTTACTGAAAGAAGAAATAAATTATTTTTACCTGTTAATTTTTCTTTGAAGAAGTGTGCTTCCTAATCCAGGCTTCCCTGGAAGACTTACAAAGTAAGAAGGATATGACTTTAAAATCCCCAGCTGTTCCTTTTTTTTTTTATTTTCGTTTTTCTTTTTTGTGTGTATGTGTTTTTGATTTATTTGTATTTATTTTTAAATTACCCTATATTATAATTTCTCATGTAAATTTTCCTTTTGGAGAAAAGACTCCTGAGACTTCACCAGCTGCTTTCTTTTGGACAGTCCCAGACAGAACATTTTGACACTGTTTTTGTTTCTCAGTAAAACATAAGAACACTTACTTGTTTGTGATAACAGTTTTGGACATGCTGCTTCAGAGAAAAGAAATTAGGTGTATCATTTCTGTTGTTAAATGACTTTGTCTTGTCTTTGGTTATCCTTGGTTATCTCTAGGAAAAAGAATCTTTTTTTAGAGCTATGTTATGGTACACTTTTAGCAAAGTAAATTTTTGAGTGTAAGAAGCCGGTTAAATATCTTTTTTACAGGTTACATGTCTTACCTGTGACAATAAATCAAATACCATAGAACCTTTCTGGGACCTGTCCCTGGAGTTTCCCGAGAGGTATCACTGCAATGGCAAGGAGATGTCGTCTCAGTATCCATGTCTGCTGACAGAAATGCTGGCCAAGTTTACAGAAACTGAAGCTTTGGAAGGAAAGATATATGCGTGTGATCAGTGCAACAGTGAGTAAAGGCAGTATGTACTCATGCATACGTTCTCTGTGTAAAATATAAACTGACAGTACAAGAATAGAAGTCTTAAAAGTGTGTTGCAAACAAAGACCTTGTTATGTCCTGGTGTGGTCACTTGACAGCTGTTACTTGCCCCCTAGAAGATTAAATTGTTCAAAAGATGTTTTGAAGTGTGGTGCTTCTTTTAGATACAGCCTCATGACACACTAATGGGGTTTCTAATACTCCCAGCTGAAGAAGCCATCACCTTTTTAAATTAAGGTGACTAACGTAAGTGACCACAAGTATTTTTTACTTGCATCATAGAATAATCCTTGCAAAATGGCTCTCAGAGTGTATCCTTTTTAAGGGGGCACATACCACAGATATTTAGGTCCACACAAATTCTGTGGATAAATCTTAGACTGAAATACAAGGCTGTTACCAAGATTTGTATTGTGTAACTGTGTGTTTGACCTCAGCAAAACGAAGGAAGTTTTCTTCTAAACCAGTTATACTCACAGAAGCTCAGAAGCAGCTTATGGTGTGTCGACTACCTCAGGTTCTCAGATTACACCTTAAACGGTTTAGGTAAGTAGTACCACAAAAAAAAGTGTTGCAAACAGACAGATTCAGTCTTGCTCTACCACTGCTTAGGATCAATGTTTTTCAGCATCAGTTTCATTTCCCTTTACTGGTGTGGTGAGAAATAGTTACTGGAAACTTATTTTTCTTGTTCAATTGAAACATCAGTAAGATATGTTGTAAGTAGGGAATTAACTTTTTGAATTTCAGATACTTGCTACTTTAGTACCAAAATTACTTCATTCTTGTTTTCGGTCAAAACTTACTAACCTTGCTCTGAATTTTATTGATAAAAATTAATCTTGGGATATCTTGAGGTAGAGTAGGATGCTCATAATCACTAATACACAAACCTGGACTGTATTCGGTGGAAGTCTCAGATAACCTTCCAAATACATAAATGCATTTAGCCTCAGAAGTGGACATGGCATCTCTGTGAACTCTTAGCCCGCCTATCAGTACTGTCTGTCCCTTGTACAAAGGAAACTGAAAATGAGATAGAATAAATGAGAAATACCAAAGAGGTATAACAGGTGGGAAATACTTCCCACTCACCATTGCACAGATCCTAAGATGGATGTTTCAGAAGATGAAAACAGTAGGTACCATAGACACATTTAAAAGGCCTTGAAATAAAGAAGTGAAAGAAGAAGCCTAGAAAAAAATGCCTAGCATTTATTTTGTGCATAGGATAATAGTGAAAATACTATGTTGTGTTAAAACATAATTCAGAATGCTGTGCTCTTTCTTTAAAAAAAACCTTAAGTTTTCATTTGATTTACCTTTCCAGGTGGTCAGGACGCAATCATCGTGAGAAGATTGGTGTACATGTTAGTTTTGATCAAATGCTAAACATGGAGCCTTATTGCTGCAGGGAATCCCTCAAGTCTCTCCTGCCTGACTGCTTCATCTACGACCTGTCTGCTGTGGTAATGCATCATGGGAAAGGATTTGGCTCAGGGCACTACACTGCCTACTGCTACAATTCCGAAGGAGGTAGGAACCTGCTGGGAAATGAGCAGTGAGGGAGAAAAGGGGGGGTCGTAATTCTAAACTCCTACAATGACTGTCTTTTCTCAAAAGCAAAAGGGAATCACTTGTAGCTGAACTGCCTGGAATGAGAAGTGCAGCTCTGTAGACCAATAGTTCAGTTTTTGTATTGCCTTGTTAAATGTGTTCAAGCTATAAACTCTCTTGTAAATCTGAGGAAGCTAAGCTGGGCTTTTAAAACAGTGAGGCAAATAAACCAGCCCAACTGGAACAGTTTACTATTTGTACACAACTCATTAAATGGGACCAAACACTAATTAATTATTAAATATGATGCAGTTACTTAAAATCGGTGTCCTGATAACTTTCTTTTCTGGTATATTTCCCTTTTGTAGGATTTTGGGTACACTGCAATGATTCGAAACTCAACATGTGCACTATGGAAGAAGTATGCAAGGCTCAAGCCTACATTTTGTTTTACAGCCAACGACTTACTCAGGCAAATGGACATGGTAGAGTCCCCTGTCCCAGCACAGCTGAAAGTCAGCAGCATACAGAATTAGCTGGCTGTTCTATGGACAACAGTAGCAGCTAATCCAAAGCCAGTTAACTGTGTGTATGGTAAAGATTTAAATTGTCATAACTATGTATTTTTAAAAGGAAGTACAGTATTGTACCTTTTCAATGTTTATATAGTTTTGTATTAGTTGAAGTACTCTTTACAATGGTTAGTAAAAGTTTTTATTGACAATAAGTAACTAAGTACCTAGAATTTCAATACAGCTATTTTTTTAAGGAAGAGATTGCTATGTGCATTTAACTTTTACCTCAGGCTATTTTTTTAAGCTGGTTTTGTATTTTGATAATATTTTTGAATTGGTCTAGAAAACTTACTTCAAAGGGCAACTGATATTTTTCTGGTTAATTTTCTGTATATGCTTGTGTACATTTTATAGTATAGTTCTAATGATACCGTGATTCTTACTGTCTTGCAGGAATTGCTACTAGGTCTTAGAATATTGACATTCACCAGCAAGGAATGTTAAAACATATCAGATAGAAAATGAATTTTTCCAAGGCAACTTTCTGTGAAATTATTTTGCAAGCTTGAATGGCTATACTAAAGATACATGGATAGAATTTCTTAAAATCTGGACTTGAGGAAATAGAGCATGAAGTTATTTTCATGTAAGTATGGTAAGGGGAGTGTTTAATAACACAAGAATGTATCTTTACCAAGACTTGCATGTTTTAGCCTTAACAAACCTGACAACTTAAAACTCAAGTGCCAAATTCAAAGTAATTTAACAACCAAGGGCTTTTTTATTCCAAAAATTTAAAAGCTTTCTTAAAGCAAAAAACTCAGTAACACCCCAACAACAAAACCACACTCACTCCTCCCACTATCATTGCTACAAGAACATTAGCATCCGTTCTCTTGAATTGGACCAGCTTACTTTAAGCTGTGGCAAGCATTGTCTGTCTCAGTCATCCATTAACAAACAGCTGATGAAAAGCAGCTGCAATGTTTGCATGAAAGCATTCTCAGTCTGGTTTCATCACCCGCAACTGCTGTACCTTGTACTACATGGTCCTACCACTAGCATTAACAGAACTGTGCAGTGAGGAGAATTAACAAGCTGGAATCATCAATCCTCCACATACAGTAGTTAATGCCAATTAAATTTTAATTGTGAAGTTATTTTGCGTAAGTCCTATGCAAATTGTTACCTCATCTTCTGCAAAGTTTTACCTCAATAAAATGCCTTGATGTGGACAGAAGAGCATGTGTGGACTGGAATTAATTCCTACACTATCATTACATTTTTAAAAATAATTTTTAGATTTTTTCTAACATTAACTATACAACTGCTTTGGCCATCTGTCAGTGATTTAACAGCTGGTTTTATAAATGACTTTTGTTATCATTTCTGTTTCTGAAAGATGCCATATAGCATATAGCACATAGCTTGCATATAGCAAGCACATAGCAGCCTCAGATCTCAAACTTCTTGGTCTTGTGCTCATCCTAATTAAGTATGCAAAACAGTTCAGGTGTTGGTTTGGGGTTTTTATTTTTGGTTGCTTGGTTTTTTTGTGTTTGTGGGTTTGGTTGGTTTTTTTTTTGCCAAAAGCCACCTGCTCAAGTGAGTGATCTGACAAATGTACTTGTTATGGCTATTGAGTCTTTCAAATACTTTCCTCTGCTCTTCTTGCTGGTGAGGAAATGAATGTAATTTAAACCCTTTTCTCTGCTTACAGATAGCTCAGAAAATTTGCCTTTCAGGCTTCTGATACTTTTTTTACTTCCAAGCATATCTCTTAGGAGATCATAGGGGTCTCCAGAGACTCAAGCATTAATGGAAGGGTCTGTCTTTGGATGTGTAGAGAACAACTTGGGTGTAAGAGTTCATTAGTCTCAATCACTGCTATTAAGCACATACTCAAGTCCCTTAGAAGGAATCTTACCCTGCCATCTTTACTAGAAGATTGCCTAGGCTGTACTTACAGCTATTCCCCTGCATTGCAGCAAAGATTGCTGAGTCTCAAGACTTTCTCTGAAAGACATCGTTATCTCAGCAAAAGCAAATCCAGTTTTCTTCCCATTGCTGCTCTTGGGTAGAACAAGAGAAGGGAAGGACAAAGAGAGAGTTCTAGTCCTCCGAATTGAGGGAGGGGGGAGGGTAGAGATGATTAGTGCAGTCCACCACACAGATGAGCTAATTCAGGTGCTCTTCTCCACAGCTTCTGCTTCAGTTCTTAACTAGTTCATGTAGTAGCTCTGCACCCTTTAACCAGATTAAGGCATAAGGCTGTTGGCCTCCTTTGCCATAAGGGCACATTACTGGCGCATGGACAGCTTGTCCCTCAGGTCCTTCTCTGGGCAGCTGCTTCCCACCCAGCCTGTACTGGTGCCTGGGGTGATTCCTGCCCAGGAGCAGGAGTGGTGATTCCCTTTGCAGAGCTGCATGAGGTTCCTCTTGTCTCATTTCCTGGGCCTGTCCTGCTCCCCTTGTGTGGCAGTGCCCCCAGCTGGCCTACCAGCCACTCCTCCTGCTTTGTGTCATCTGCAAACTTGCTGAGAGATCACAGGGATGCAGCATACAGGCTAAAGTAGCATCGCCTTAAACTGAAAAATTGTAACTGTTTCCAGTCCCAGGTGGTAATTGATTAATGCATCCTGAGACCCCATGCCTTCACTTTTCTCTAGTAGTAATAAAGGCTTCCATAGAGCCCTCTGCCATTTAAGGGATTCAGAGATTTAGCCTTACTGAAAGAAAAAAAAAAAAATTGTAGTTTCAAAAACTAGGGACACAGACACTTCAAAAACAGCTAGGCAAAAAATTTACTGTTCATCTGAACTGCTGACTAGCCTACACAGCTTTTGGGTTTTTTCCTAAAGCCCTTCCTATAGAAGGGAGGTGTTAACTATCAGTAGAAATGCAAAGCAAAGCTCAAATGAGTATGACTTTGAATTAAAAGAGTTGGGCACCTGTCACAGCAAAAACACAAATCAAAGATGATAAAAGAGTCACAGCAGAGCTGTTTGTTTTTTCTTTTACTTTAAAAATATTGAAATGTTCAAACCTATAAAAACAGAAAAGTGTCTTGAATCCTGGTAAAAAAAAATTACTATGCATATGTCTTAAAAAATGATAACCTGCTTCAAAGCATGCCATGCTCTTCTCAAGTTACATGGTCTTTATCTCTAAACACACCTTCGTGAAAGTGTTTGGCAAAAGCATTATTCTGTCAATGACTGGGGGAAATATACTGCCCACCTCCCATTCTGGACAGTTGACTGATGTTCCACAGAAGGCCGAGTACCAACAGTGCATAATCCTGGAAAATTAATAGCAGTGAAAAGACTTACTTTTTTTTGGAAGAAAGTAGGATTTGGTAAAATTCCTCCATCTCTACAAACACCAGCTGTAAAGCAAATTAACCAATTCCAGTTACGTTTACACATGCCATCATTAAGTTTCCATACCATCCTACTACGGTTTTGTACTGGTCTGAAATACAAGTAGTATTTTGATACACTGAAGTGAACGTGATGCAATCACGCCGAAAGACGCAGCAGTTGTTTTCTTGCTAGAACAGGAACTTCACTTTCCTCCCCACATGCCGTATTTCAGCCTCCTCTCTGAAATGTTATGGTTACACTCACCCTTAAAATACCATCTCCCTTGCAAGCCAGGTGGCTACACAGCAGCTTCCACAAAGATAACAAACTGGTTTGTTATTTCACAAGCTAGACTCTGGAGTAGGAGAGTACATTCATGGGGATAGTCCTTAGAAACACTACTTAGCACCAAGTTTATTTCCATTTTTTAATGAAATCTGCCACTAAAAAGGAAAACCCTGGTCTCTCTTGTACGGTGGCAAGTCTTAGCCAAAATGTGAAGTGCTATAAACTCCAAGACAATCTACCACCAATGCAAAAGCAGAAAAGAGTTTAAAAAGGAAACCTGTGACTCTGAACACTACTGCCTCTTCAGTAAAAGCAGCAGAATCTGGCTTTTAGGTGAAAAGCCCCTGTATTTTAAGTTTTTATTTTCCAGAAAGTACCCAAGCTACAGCAGCTTTCAGAAACGTAAGATGACCAAACCCATCCCTCCATGCAAAACTTGTACTTCTTGGCCGGCCACGTTTGTTGCACCCGCCAGCCCCGTCTTAGCCACATCTAAGAGGAGAAGCATGTTAGTTGAGTCTAGAATTAGGAAAATCTTAGTCCATACCTTCATCAAAAGGACACGTCACTCAACGTCAAGCTGTAGATGCTCTAATGATGTGTCTCACAAGGTCTGTGTGAAAGAAAAACCCTGCCACGTAGCTTCTGGTACCTAATAATCTCCACAAAATTATCACCATTCTGGTGCACGTACAAGAAACAAGATGACCCCAGCTTCTGGGTATTTGAAAACAGACTTCAACATCTGGCTCAAAAGTCTTTGGTAAACTTTTAATTTTGTCAAGTGACAAGAGAGCATGGTTCACTTACCAGACAGCATGGCCAGGACTTTTAACACAACAACAGGAACAGGCAGCCTGAAGAGCATGAAAGCAGTAGGAAATTAATTTAAGGAGATAGAAATAGGGCTTGCCTTTTATATTGCTGGGTAGGAGGGTGAGAGGCTGCAGGAGGGCCAGCAGCACAGGACCTTTGTATCCAGATACACTAAATTTATAGGCAATAATCATCACGCTCTGCAAGTGTTTTTCTGAGTCATTTCCACTACAACTTGTTACACATGATTATCAGCCTCCACATGTGAACTAACAAACAGGCAGCAAGTTAAAAAGTTAAGAGGCCATAGTTCAAACTAGCTGTGCTAGTCTGGGTCTGTTATATTCCAGTAAAGAAAAAAAGACACAGGGAAGAAAACACATAATTCATCTGTAAAACCAAATGTTTTTAAAGTAACCATCAGTGAAGTTAAGAAAGCCTTAAGCTATAGAAACAATCCCAAGTCCTACTGAGCTTTCTAGAGAGAAAAGTCTGGAAATTGCAGATAAAGCAGGCAAAAACTGAAACACATTTGTCTTGTTTCTAGCAGACTCTGTACAAAAATAGGTGAGCTGGAAGCCAGCCAGGCTCCAGGAACCTGCTTGGATCACGTCAAGAAGTGCAGAAGAGTATGGTCTTGTTAGCATAAATAAAAATAGCAGCAGCAATGTACCCAGCAACCCCACTCACCAGAGATTCTTTCAAGTGCCAGCTTTTACTTCGCAATGCACAAGCACCTACACTAGCTACTGTTTCTTGGGAAGCTGAGACACACATAACCACACATAACAGCTGCATAAATTAAAATTCATTGCTGGGATGCCAAAATTCCCGAACAGCAACAGCAGAAATACACATTTCAATATTCCATTCCATCCATTTCTGCAAGTTTAAACAGCATTGAGTTTAAACAATACTTGTAATAGAGGAAAAAACCCCACCCATGCCTATTATTTTTAAACTGCAGGCAGTACATGACACTGCTCCCCTCTAAATTGCAGCTCACATGCTCAGGTTTTAAAGGACAAAAATACAGCTTTTACCCAAAGACAGAGGAGAAAGGAACTGATACTTTTAATAAGAATTCTATAGAAAGACAGGCTGTGACTATAAAGGAGTAGGTGAAGTGTCTCTGTTTCCTAAGCACTTACATTTAAGGCACTGTTATCAACCTATTAACAGAGATGTCACTTTTATCACCAGTAACTACTGAAAATTTTAATATGCAACTAATAAGGTAAAGGTACAGCACTGGAAGACATTGCATATAGGCCTGAAGAGCCACATGATTTAGTTTACCTTTACAAATGAGATTCAACAGTCAGATTTCACTGCAGCAGGGAGACAAATAATGACTTTTTATGTCAAGAAAACATCAAATACTCCAGATTATTGTGCCTGCACTAAGTAACTTTTAACACCCTAAAATAAATTGTTTTCCTTGTTCCCCACATCTTGTGCAATCAAATGTGAACGTTAGAGACAGGAAATCACATGAAATTTGACTGTGCCAAAGAGGTCATGCCAATGGTAAAGATTATGTACGGACATATGCTAAAATTGAGTTGACTTCAGCCCAAAGCTGCACATTGATGCCACCAGTAGCAGAGACTACCAACTGCATTTGACATGTTCTAATACAGCTGAAGTCTAAACTGAAGACTGGCACTCTCAAAACCTTTACCACACACCTTCACTGTAGTTGTCACATTTTGTCCTGTAAAGTGTTGATGACTTCTTGCCCTGTATCCCAGCACTGACAAGACTACTTAAACAAGCATGAAAGGCCAAGTTTCACATGAAGGGTAAGACAAGGTCCAGTTTCAAGACAAGAAATGGCAAATCAAGTTTGTAAAATATTTAATAGAGCAGTTTCCCAGTGGACTCCTGACCAGAATCATAACCAGACTTCTAAAAAGTATATATATTTTCAGATTTGAAAATTTGTCTTTATTTTTTACAAAATGGATTCCAGGAAGTTTAAAAGGCAATATCAGAGGACTGGGGCGCAGAAATCAGGTGTAGTCATTCAAAGCATTCAAGTAGGAATATGGTCATATAAATATTTGAAAAGCATCTTTTATCATAAATGTTCAGAACAAAATGTATAACTCATTCCAAACTAAAAATTGAGCTTTATAGCACATATTTCCCTGAACAGAAAAAATAAGTAACTTTTGAAATATTTCTAAAGGCCTGAAAGCTTTTTCCATGGTTAGTTACAATTAGAAGACTTGCCTTAGATTAAATTCCTTCCTTTCCAAATATGGAAAGTATTAACATCAGTCCACTGTTAAAACAGACAATGTGTTGCAAATTAATTCTGGTATAGTATGTTCCAAGAAAGCCTAGAGTATAAAGGTGCTGAGGTGGCTCTGAGTTAGTAGTCGTCTCCCCTGCTGACGACCTCCTTGCAGGTGGGGCGCAGCAGGATGGTGTGCTCGAACTGCGCCGTGTACGAGCCCTTGATGTCGCACAGGGGCGGGTACGGATCCACGATGCCCAGGTCGCACAGGTTCTTCAGCGCCATCAGGTATTTGCTCTCCCCCAGGCGATCCAGCCACCGGCGGCAGAAGGCAAGAGTACCAAAGTTTTCATTGATAACATTTAGTAAGTGTTTCGCTCTTGGAAGCCTTGAAGAAAAAAACCAAACAAGAACGTGTTTGAGAAGAAAGAGGTATCATCAGCAAGCATTCACTACAGAAATAAAACACACCAGTTAAGAGTAAGGTTAGATTGCAAGGTCTTTTCAGACTGCCTAGACTTGGGATGTCTTTCTATATCAATCAGATCTCTCTTCAGAAAATAAAGTGCATTCTCCTCCTGCAAACAGATAGCCTTCAAAACAGACTGTGAACCTATCTGCAAGCTAAACTAAACATAGGAACAGGAATCGTTCTCTTAAAAAATAAAAGGACATTGCATTTTATAAAGAAAAACAGAATTCTTCCTGCTCCAGAGCGATCAGTAATTGAACTAATTTTGGCAGAAGCTTGGTGGTTTAAAATGCTGAGTTTTCACTTCTGAAGTCAAATACTCGGTCAGCTTTTTATTCATGCATCTTACAATATATAGGCATAAAAAATATATATTCATAGATCTACTAAGAACTAAGCTTATTTGCAGTCAAGAAGTTCTTCTGCGATCCTTAGGATGGGAAGAATTAGCCTATCTCAAATTCCTAGTATATGCTATGGAAAAGCATGTCTGCCTGCTCTGTTTACAACCAGAGTAGCCTTTGCTTCAGAAAATATGCTGCACTCCTAGAAATGCCAAAATGCAAACCCAGTGAAACTAAAAATGAGTGATTTCTTCATTTTACAGCAATGCACTAAAACAAAGACTCGAAACTCTCAAAATATCCATAAAATAAAACAGATGGCACAAATACCTTGAATACATTCTGGGAACAGCAGTTAAGACAAAGATTGTGGCACACAACCAAAGTACAGACATTGACTAAAGAAAACCCACTATATACTTACTATACAGATGAAGACACAAATATAATCTATATATTACTAATCATAAAAAAATAATGGTAGGGAGATTATTAAAAAAACAATATAAAATTCTGAAAACATATTTTCTCCATTTTCAGTTTCTTTGAAATAATTCTGTATTGTTACAGATTTACAATCAGAGTGTACTTTTTAACAAGAATATTGCTAGTACTGCTCTTTGAATCCTGACAGCCTTATTAATTGGTGAAGAACATACACTGTAGCAAATCTAAGGGGGTGGTAGCTCTACAAAATACACCAACAAAATCCAACCTTATTGGCACATGCCCAACATCAAAGTTCTTCATATAATGAGAACACTCCATATCATCATGAACAACGCCTTTTCCTGTGCTACCAAAGGTTTCGATAGCATACACTTCACCTTCCTAAGGAGAGAAAAAAGGAACATGTTGCAATATGAAAATGTGACACTGTGTCATTGTGGTACAACATCTCAGTATTGAATAACTTCTGAATACAAGTAATTAAGATTCAATTGCCAAATCAATGTAGAAAAAAATTCAGCATGGAGATTTCACATGTTAGAGTTACAGATATCTCCAAATCATCAACTATTTACATTACTACCGTTTTATTTCAAGCCAGAAGTATCAGCGTGTTTGTAGTCACAATTTCTCAAAGTCATTGCTGTTAAAACATTGTCAAGGCATACATCTAACACAGCTAAGAAACTACATTTGCTAACTGGAAGTGCTTCTCCTGTGCTATTCAGACAAAAGTCCTAGGAAATGTATAGTTTAGACACAGCAAATAGATGTTGGTTACAGACACTTACTGCACTGATGAACTTTCTGCCCAATTTCTGCAAGAATTTTCTGGCAACAGGTGTTAGTATATACCCTTAACCTGCTCATTTCCATTCCACAAGATGAATTTCTTCAAGAAATGAAGGTGATACATATCTGCAAGGGCATTATCAAAATTCTAGCCAAGAACATACTGAAATGCCATTATACAAACTCATTTCTGCTGAGTGCATTCACATATCCTTAACAGCAGGACTGTGACAGGGACTTAACAAGCCAGGGCATCAAACGCTGATGGACACCATGAGTTGCACTGTTCATTTTATTAAGCTACTTTAAAAGTCACAAGCCCAAAATAAGAAGCCATATGAAGAGCAGTAACACAGGCTTCATATCCAAGATAAACTCTTGAAGAAGTCCCTGAATATTCAACTGACTCATTAAAAAACCCACAAACCCTCAAAAACCCCCACACAATGCTGCCACAAGATTCACTTAACACACACTTTTTCTGAATAAGGATCATCAGAGGCTCTATTAGTCACAAAAAACTCACTAGATTGCAGTTTGATACTATAATTAGCGCAGTACAGTAGGACCTTGGCTATGCTTCACGTTCTTCACTGGCAAAACTCACTGTGTTTAATGATGTAGGGTTGTGTCCTAAGTAACCTATAGAAACTGAAGAAATTAAAAAATGTCTTCTCCCCAAAACCAAGCCATTAACTAAGTCAAACTAAGAACCAGCCAAGTTTTCTATCTTCCTTTTCCAATACTCTTAATCCCTTTGCACAGTCCTATAGGTAAGATGATAGTTAAAACTTTGTCTTTTTGTGTGCATCATAGGTCAACAACTATGATACAAGTTTTGGGTGATGAAAGTGAGCCTACCTCAGAAAACCATCCTGTCCCAACCACACCTGTGCCTATTCAGCTCTTACAAGTCTTATTTACCCTCTCAGACTTACAGGTGGATCATTAGTGATGAGGCTTAGAATGAAATTAAAAGCATCTTATCTCATCACCCATCTTATAAATAAGCCTTCTTATCTCATTAGAACACAAGCTTCTGTGAAATTGGTGGCTAAATCTCAGGTTCCATGTTTGAATACTGCCTCCCCAGTTGGTAGTTCGTCACATCATGTACAGCCATTGCCCTTCCCCTGCTCCTGAACGCTATCCAAACATCTTTCAACTGCCCTCTCATATTAACTCCAAATACACTTAATTATTTTGTATCTGCAGAAAAAACTGCACTGGAAGCTTTTCAAGATACTATATCTAACAGTACTCACAAAAAGTTAGCCAAAACTACACTACAGATATATTTATCAAGAATTACCTGAGCAAGAGAAGATTTCATTACAGAATAAACAAACAAGGAATATGAATGACCTACAAGTCCAAACACCTTTCACAAAAACTGATTTCCTGAATTCCAGTTCACCCCTAAATATGAATTTCTGTCCTTTTCCATGCTCCTAAATACAACATTCCAACGCTCCATTTAAATAGTGTATGCACACTGAGAAATAATTAAGCAAGAGTTTCAGTATGCATCATTAAAGCCATTCAGATTTCAACAGTTGTGGGTTTCTTTTGGGATTTTTGTTTGGTCGTTTGTTGTTTTAATAGCAGGGTTCCAAGGCTTCAATTTCAGAAAGTGTTAGATACCTGAACACTCCAGGTGTAAAATGAAGAAGCCACTGAGATAAAACTACTCCTTTACAGGAGCACTAGACAGTACAGCAGTTATTCTCCTGCAATTATTCACCAGGATCACAAAAACTACAAATTGAAAGTGCACAGGAAATACTATTCCTGCAGTCACCCTGGGGAAATTCAAGAGAAAGATTAAGGAACTCAACTTACCTCCATTCTTGTGGCTTCTCCTCCTTTCACAATGGGTACTGTCTTTCCAGCATGTATCCTATACGGCCCAATGGAGTGTCCATTCAAATTGCGAATTGGCTTCACTTTGGAAGAAAACATTCATATTACAGGCAGTTTCCTAACAAATGGTAAATCCTTTAAGGCAATTTGGTTTGTTAGCCCATATTAAAAGTACAGTAGAGACTCATCATATTGCAGAGGAACTAAACACAGAACTATCCATGCATCTTGTACAAACACCAGCCAAGACACAAGTCAGTTTTGTATGCTTTAGCAAAGCTTCATTATTAAAGAGCAGCAACTCCAACAGTAACAAAAACTTAGTAATAAAGCCAACAGCAAGTATAAAATTATCTGTACAGTTCAAAACTGCTGTTTAGCATTCATCTTATCTGTTAAACATACAATACTTGGAAGGATAAGCCAAGAACATTTCTCCAGAGGAAAGGCAAGCCAGCCATAAGCATGCATTTATGCAAGACTTACACCATACTTCTAGCAGAAAAGTCTTTTCAATATCATATGTCAAAATCAATATTTGAACAAATCTATATACATCTACACACTTCTAAAACAACTACCCATATATAAAGAAAAGAACTTGCCTTGGTATGTTTTGCCATCAATTTCAACTTCGTAAGACTCCATAACTTCCTGTATGGCCTCTCCCACATCACAGAGACGAACATCTATCCCAGCACACTGAAAATAAAGTGCAAATATAAATGGAAGATAATCACAACACTTACTAAAAAAGACT
Organism: Corvus moneduloides; assembly: GCF_009650955.1. Lineage (NCBI taxonomy): Eukaryota > Metazoa > Chordata > Aves > Passeriformes > Corvidae > Corvus > Corvus moneduloides. The sequence continues at coordinate 29,412,822 of NC_045479.1, forward strand.
TTGTAAATTACTCACATAATGATCATACCTTTATTCCAGTATTTGTGGCATCCTTTACAGCTTGTAATAATCTGTCATATTTTGGATTGAATGTGACTGTAAAAGCACAGTCAATAATACGACCTGAAATCAGCAGAAGTTAGTTAGCTTCACACTCTTTGCACTGAAGAATGTTCTCAACGTTTTAATTGATAAATGAAAACTAACCACTAATATGTGTTCCAAAATCTATTTTGCAAATATCATTGTATTGCAGGACTGTTGGATCGCCAGCATTGGGAGTGTAGTGGGCAGCACAATTATTCAGAGAACACCCCGTAGGAAATGCAAGACCTGCATTTAAACCATTTTCCTTTATCAGCTTACGTGAGCAGTCTTCTAGTTTTTCACTAAAGGCAGAAGGGAGGGAGAAGAAAACAAAAAAAAAAAGAATAGAACAGTTGTCATTAGTATTTCTTATGATGACTTCAAATAAATCAATGCAAGAACAAAAACTCAGAAAAATATTAAAGCAAATGTTTTCATGGCAAATCGAACTATTCGTATGCTAAGTAGACAGACAAGCCTAGGCTGAAAAACATAAGCACAACACAACCTTCAGTTCTTTGTGTTGTTTCCTCTATCCTTTCTTGGGCAAAAATGAGTACTTCTCTAGTGTTTTTAATCTAAGTTTAAAATATTTATCCTTTACAAGCTACATTTAACCCATTCTTCCGGAGCAGCATAGGTTATACAAGCAAAGGTTAGGCAAATTAAATGCATTCTTTACAATAACTGTGATTTAAAAGGAGGTGAGAAAAAGGAGATAAAGCCTCTTATTTATTAAAAAAAGTTTGATTATAAAAGGACCTTTCTTAAAAACTTTGAGTGATAACTGTGATAAAATAAAACCTTGTGAGACTAGCATTTGTTTTGGGGTTTTGTCTAATCTCAAGATGTTAGCTACTGCAAATCCACAAATAGACGTGTCCACCAGTGCATTCTCCTTTAGCGTCAGTGAATGAGGTAAACTGCAGCTCTCTGCAGTGCACCATACTGTGATTTTAAGAAAGCCAGAGAAACACGAAAAAAGAGAGCGTATTTTAATCAGCAAGACCCCATAGCCTGAGGTACTTTAAGAAAAATAGTCATGTTTAGAGAAAATGACTGCTTAGAACAGTCAAACTGCATAATTTGCTATGACAGATTTGTTTCACCCAGACTAGTGAGCTGCCTTTCTTTTACTTTCCCTCATGGTATATTATGTCTGTTATCCTTGCACAGTTACCTTGGGGATCAGTTCTCATTAGCTTTCTTACTATCCTACTCTTGTCAGCACAGTCCTCAGTCACACCAGGCTGAAAGCACCTGATTTTGGAAGCTAAACTGTTCTGGATCAGTGCAGTACTTGGACAGTAGACATTCACTCTAGATAAACTGAAGGACAGAAAAAGTAATAGTTGGAAGAGTCACAAAAATCAGTCCAGGCTAATTATTTCTTTAAACTTAACCAAATTCACATTCATCTTAATCCATTTGCTCAGTTATTTCTTACTAGCTGAGAATAATAAAAAACCCCACTGTGTTTCCACCAGAAACATCAGCCAGTCCATGAAGACTTAACATAGTCCAAAACCTTCCTGCCCTGGACTGAATACACAGCCATGCTGCTTTTATGCCTCTTTGCCCAGTCCCAGCCACAGATTGCACCTGCACTGTCCACATGGCATTTCATGACAATTCTGGCAAGCAGCAGCAGTGCTACTGCTATTGCTGCCTCTCCCAGCACCACTGCAGAGCAGCAAAGGCACTGAAATCTAAATGAAGCATAAAATCAAAGTAAGTGAACATAATGGAATGCTTAGTTTAAAATTCAGTATAATCCTAGGCCCTGTAAAGCTGCATAAGCTAAAAATACAAGAGGAAACTTAAAGGAAATAATTGGCAACACTGGTTGTGTACTTCAAACACAAATCTCCCCAACACTCATTACACAGTGAATTAAGCACACGAAACTGAGACTAAATCTCTCCCACTCTGGAAAATGAAGAAAAATCTACAGCAGAGGTTTTCCAGAAGATGTGTGTCCTCACCAGATTTCTATCATTGTCATTCCAGGTTTTATCCAGCTCATAACGTATTTCCTCACTTGTCTGTGTGCCTCTGCAGCCTCCCGAAAATCATTCCAGATTTCCTCGCTGGCTTGGTCTAGTGCTTTCTTTTCTTCACTAGTTATTCTCCAAGCAGCAGTTCGCCTTGAAAATAAAGGAAATGTTTCAAGCAAGTTACTATAACCACAGCAGTGATTACAACTTCTGTCTAAAGCCTGCAAAGTGTTTATTAACCAGTCAGGCATACACTCCCCTGTGTGTAACAGAAAAGATCTTGACAATTTTCAGAAAAAAGGAAGTTAAAAAAAAAAAAAAAAAATCTATCAGCACCACAGACTAGCAGCTGTGAAAGGCAGTAATATCCTACCAAAGGCCCAGATAAGCAAGGTGCTTGAAGGCTGCCTAAGTTTTCAGAGACAGAACAGGCATATAAAATTCCTATTAATGCCTGCAATTCCACCGTAAATTCAGCAGGGAAAAAAACTGCAACAGGCTCTACTCATGCAAAACGTTTGTTTTTTTCACAATCTTACACTCATTCAGACAGCGTTGTTACTGTATAGAGATGAACCTCAGCACTGCAGCGTGGCTGCTTGGCCCAGAAACTGTTGCTGACACAGGCAATAAGCATCTTCAAAATTTAAGAGCTTGCAGTTCCAGTATTATTTTCATTCACACTCAGAATATTTAGGTAATAACACCCAACACAGTGCATGGTAACTATGACACATGCCAGAATGTTACTTTCTAAATGGGCTGGATGGTGAATTAACATTTGTTACAGGAGAACACCACTCATTCTGGCTCTTTGGTATGTTAACAGAACAAATACACTAATATTTTTTAATACAGGACTAAGTATAAGATTAGCTTTGAATATATTTTGCAGTATGAAAAAATCCAATGCAACTAAGGTTCCATGAAAGCAAACAAACAAACGTAATTTGAGTACTCCAACAACTGTCAGAACTTAACTAGAAGACTACTCTGACTACAAAGTAGAGATAACCCTTCAAATGGTGAAGCTGCAGCCATGTAACACTGCAAAAAACCCCAGTGATGACTCAAAGAACTCCATACATGCTATGCAAGACAAAAACTACTAAGGACAATACGCAGCTACATGTGTTGGCAGGTGAGTCTTAAAAAGAAAATGGGTGGTGGACAAGATGGACCAAAGATGCTGAAATATGCCGAAGTTTTCAAATTTAGAAATTAATGTAAATGAGTTGATTCTAAGCAAACAACTGAGTACACAGAGTGTAAAGGATTAGTTTTTGAAATCCAAAGGTGTAGGTTTTTACCCGTTTCATAGACATGTAACTTAGCTCCATTTTGATAGTCTTCTTTCCAGCCAAAAAACAGGTACAAGTGAACCAAGAGAGTATGCCCTGCAATTTTGCTGCATTGTGAACTAAGAATATACACTTATATCTAAATTATAAGTATATATATATACTAAGAATTTAAGAGGAGTTGAAAAGGTAAAGGAAGGTAACAGGCCAGTCCATAAACCTTTCTCAGGATGATGCGAGGATCCAAAATATCTTGAGACCCCTGTGCTTGTTTCCATTGACCTTTCTGCTCCTTTTCAGATAAAAGTAACAACAGTGCAAAGGAGAAATACCATATTTACCTTTCTGAGCAGTTTTCTTGTTCCAATAGCAAGCACCACACATATTTCTCTTACAATTTGGCTAAATCTGGCAAATTCTACCAAAAAAAGAAAGCAACGGGCTGCAACACCTGGGCCCCTGCACTACCACTAGAAAACTGGACTTCCGCCAGCACAGTAGTCATTGAAGACGGAAAAGGTGCACTGCAGAAGAACACTGGGGACAGAGACTCAAGGATCCTTTCAGACTGTTCTGGATTCCAGCAGTGAACAACCCTTGGTAGCAAGAACTGCTGACAGAGTCTGGGCAGCTGCTCTGCCACCTGCCACAGACCTGAGTGCAAACTCCAGCAAACTGGCAGGAAGCCATCCTCACTCTGTCTTACTGTATTTCAGCAGATAGTCACTTCATTCAAGTGACAGGGGACAGAACAGCCTCTGCATGTAAAAACACTGTATCAGACCCAAAGCATTTTACTGACAAAGCTGCGCTACTGCCACCTGGGAGCTCAGGAAGGGAGGCAACAAGAATTTATGCTTGGGCCTAAGCACATCAGAACATGTGAAAGGTCAATTGATCAGATGAGGGCCTCACACCAAACATCAAGTCCTCCAAGAGGTACATGAGCTAACAAGCTTTTGACAGCTTCTTAATGTGCTGCCCGCCACATGTCAGATGATGTTCAAATCTTGCTCCAAGCCATTTGGTCCAGCTTTTCACTCCAGTTCACGGCCCATAGTTTTCACTACTACAGATCTTTACAGGATCACACACTGTAAACTAGATTTTAATGATCAAAGAATTCCAGAAAATAATTTCCCCAGATTATCTTCACACAGATAATCCAGACATGCTGGAGGGAAGGGATGCCACCCAGAGGGACCATTACAGGCTTGAGAGGTGGGCCCATGTGAACCTCATGAAGTTCAACAAGGCCAAGTGCAAGGTTCTGCACCCTGGCTCAGGACAACCCCATCACAAATAAGGGCTGGGTGAAGAATGGATTGAGAGCAGCTCGGAGAAGGATTTGGGTGCATTAGTGGACAAGAAGCTCCACAGGACCTAGCAATGTGCATTCACAACCCAGAAAGCCAAATCATACACTGGGCTGCATCAAAAGCAGTGTGGCCAGCAGGTCAAGGAAAGTGATTCTGCCCCTCTACTCCATTCTTGTGAGACTCCACCTGAAGTACTACATTCAGCTCTGGAGCCCAGCGTAAGACAGACGTGGACCTGTTGAAGTGAGTCCAGAGGAGGGGCCATGAAGATGATCGTGGCTGTAACACCACTCCTATGAACACAGGCTGAGGAGAGTTGGAGCTGGTCAGCCTGGAGAAGAGAACCCTTATAGCACCTTCCAGAATTTGAAAGGCAGAGCTGGACAGGGACTTATTTCCAAGGTCATGTAGTGACAGGATGAGGGGTAATAGCTATTACCATTATGGTAATGATGGTAGATTTAGATTGGAAACTGGGAGAAATCCTTTACTGTGAGGGTGTTGAGGCATTGGAACAGGTTGTCTGGAGAAGTTATGGAAGGTGCCTCGATCCATAGTAGGTGGGTTGGAACTAGATGATCTTCAAGGTACCTTCCAGAGCAAACTTGGACTCTCTAACAGCACAGGGGCAGAAACAAGTAGGCAGGGTCAAGAATTCCTTAACTCTACTTTAACGGAATTGGTGTATCATAAAATATTACTTATTTCTTTTCTGCCCTCCTGGTTGCATCATTTCAAATTCAGGTGTCTTCAAGAAAAAACACAAGCTTAAAAAACCCCCAAAAACTGGAGATATAAAAATGTTAAACCTGTTAGTCTTGTTGTCTATGTAAGTCTTAATTATCTGCTGGGTTTTTTGTTGAAATTTGAATGACAACCACTTCTAGTTGAACTTCTCACACAAAATACACAATTGTAGGCTGATGAGAGGTAACTTTAAAAAGCACATGACATCAAGAATTAAGAATAGAAGTGCAACTCTTAAAAAAAATCAAAGACAAAAACCCTACTGACCTCAGCATGAATAAGAGTTGTGGTACAAAAATGCCCCACCGATATATAAAACGAAACTATTACTCAGAATATGAAATATCCTGGCATTAATGACAGCTACTAATTAAGTAGTTGCTTATATTAGGAAATACTAAAGTATTGTAAGATTTAAATGTTTAAATTAGGAACAAAACTAAGCACATATTTGCTTAAGCACGTTATATGAGGAAAACTATTTCGGGTTCCTTAGAAGCGTATATTCTTCCTCCATAGCAGAACACTCATGGTACAGAAAAGACACCCTGATTAAATCCTGTTATGAAAGCAGGTTTGTTTTTATTGCTTTTATCCTTTTTCTTTCCAATAAATAATAGTTAAACCTGAGCAAATAATTTACTCTTCAATAGCTATATATGCATCAGAGGTGTAAAAACAGTGTGTTATTTGTTAATAAACTATGTACATGCTTAAGATGTTTATAATCTAATTTTCTGGTTTACTTAAATCATATTCTTATGAAAGTAGCACATATGCAAATGCAGAAAAATACTTAACTCTTGAACATTAAAGAATCACTCCTGGATCAGCCTGTCAGAACTATCCTGTGAAAGCTCTTCATTAGCATGCTAATCTTGTGCATGCAAACAAAGCAATAATTTATAAATAAACAGGAGTACACCTTGTGTTCAAATTGAAGTCATAATAAGAAGAAAAAGCTTCCTCAAAAGCAAATTTTCATCTCATAAAAATGAAACCATATTATCTGACCACAATTTATAGGGTGTACTAGACCCTTACTTACGTTACTTATGTAACTAGTACTTACTATTACTCTACGAGAAACAGGTATTGACTTTAAATAACCAATAAAAATCCATTTCATAGTAATTTCATTCTGAAGAAAACGTCATTGAAAACTAGACAATGCTTTCAGACACATAAATACTTACCCTACTCTCTTCCCTTTGGTTTAAACTACTTTTTCAGACCTTTGATTTGGTATTTCCTGGGAAGTTTCAAAGTTTTCAGTAATACTTGGTCTTTTCATTCAGGTTTTCATGCAATTCAAACTAATTCTATGCCATGCATCCCCTGTCTCTCCCAGGTAAAATATGACCTTCCACAACACTTCACATAGGAAAAAAAAAAAAAACCAGGAAAACTCATTCAAGTTGGTATGCCCTCGTTCCTAACAAAGCATAAAGAAATAGCTGTCTCCTGTAAAAACGTAAGGATGCAGATTTCTGTTCTAGTGAATCACTAGAAGCTGTAGCTTGTTTAGTGCAGCTGCACATTATTCCCACATCACTATGAGTTACAAAATACAGGTGAGGTTACAATAACTATCTATTCATTCCAAGAGAGAGAAGCAAAGTAGAGTATACCACGTAGGCTTTTAAATTCAATGGAGAGATTGACATGTCCCTACCAAAAAATAAGTAACAAAAACTTGGCATCTCAGTGGTCACAAAACTGCTGCATAACGGCGTCTCATCTCCCGGAATTTTAAACCTTCACTCACTTCTAATTCAAACGTTTTTCTCACAAGCTGCCTACTGACAGCCTGTTGGTATCCTGGGTCTCAAGGGCCCCCTGCCTCATGGCAATTCTGCTCATACTGACTACACCTCAATTAAAAGGGTAGGGAAGGACAAACACTTCTGGCCTGAAGACTTGTATTCATTGAGTTCCTGGATAATCCAGTTGAAGAAAAAAAAAAAAAGGGCAAAATTCAAAGTACATCACTCATTTTGTCCAATTACTTGTACATTAACATTTTTTTCAGCACATCAAAATGAACACATTTATTTCTTAAGCTTAAAACACTCACCCATCTTGTGTTGGTGGATATTCACATTCTTCTCCCTTCGGGAATACATTGCTGGGAAATAGATCACATATTGGAATAGAAGGTGGATCTGTCTGGACCTTAGCTGTTGAGTATAATTTAAGAAAGTGTTATACATGGGACTCTGGAAATACTAACCATCTTATTTCAACCATAAAAGTTAAACAGCAAAACTTATTTATGATCCCCTTAACTAGAATCTGGGTTTCTACCAAGACAACATCCTATCACAGTGCCCTCATATGACTTTATCTGGCCAATGCTCAAGGCCAATGCATGCCCTCAATGGCATTCAGGGATACCAGAAAGAAGATAACTTGGCCAGACTTAGCCTACAAACACAAACTGCAGCCCAAAATTTGTTTCCGCTGCCAAGAAGAGCACTTGTACACACTTAATACCAAATATTCACATAGTCTGTATTTTTATGCTTGATACCTACGTCCTTTCTTCTTTTTCTTCTTCTTTTTCTTTTTCCCAGTAGCTCCATCTCCTTCACCCTCTCCATCTATAGGAAAGAAAGTGCTCAGGTGAACATAAAATAATCTTAAAGAACCAAAGAAGTTTGAACAAAACACAAAAACATCTGGATTATCTGGAAACACTTCTCTCACAGCATAATTTAATGAATTAAAAGACAACATCCAGAAGCTGCCACCAAACCATCAGCATTTCCAGTCCCTACACCAAACACAAACGTCAGAAAATAGTTTTTTAAGTTGACAACAAACATATCACTGAACAGAGGAAAAAACAGAGCTCAGGTAAAGCTTCAGTTTTCAGGAAGTCCTACATATTCCTCTGTTTTCAATGCAAGCAACTAGATGCCTGGAATTGTTGAAGGACACAGGAGAGAACTGTATTAGACACAACAGCTAACAAAAAGCTAGAAACTACTGCTTTCAATCCATCTTCTGATGCTTCAGCTAAAAGAACTTACTGCATCTGAAAAGATAAAAGACCCCAAAGAAGTAAAGGTGACAGCACTCCTGGCCAGGGTAAGTTTAATCTTGAGATAACAGGGAAGGTCACAAACAACACTCAGCAAAACCACTGCACATGGGAGATACAAAGGTGGTCAAACACTGGAACAGGTTTCCCAGAGAGGTGGAAGATGCCCCAACCCTAGGAATAGTCAGGCTCAGGCTGAATAGGGCTTTGAGCAACCTGATCTAGACGGAGATGTCCCAGCTCACTGCAGGGGCTGGACCAGATGACCTTTAAAGGTACCTTCCAACCCAAAACATTCTACGAATACATACCAGTGGGAGGTTTCCAGGGAGCACAACATGTAAGCACCAAGAATCAGCCACACCATTTACAGTCACATTTCGGAGGTAACAATAAGCCTGCAGACTTTGCATTTGGCTACATCTAATGCCTACTTACTTCACACTCAATATCTCAGGTGCTGTCAGCTACCTAAACCTTCTGATCCTAAACACAAATTCTTTTCAAAGTTGACAAGTACTAGTCATCTACATTTAGAACATTTTCAACTACAGCAAAAAGTAAAATTGAAAGAGCTTCTAGAATCAAGTGAAAGCATTCAATTTTGAGTATATTTATACAGAGGCTTGCATGTAGAAACAAAAACAAAGTACAACACTGATCAGCTGTTCCAGTCAGTAGATTTCAAGCCTCCCATGATGGTGACTAGCATCTGCGTTTTTATGCCATGATGAGTGCTGTAATCCTGCAGCTGGGGCAAATTTCAGAAATATCACTCCTGCCCCTCCCCAGCTCATTTTGGCATTAAGTATCTTAATTTAAGTTTCTGTAAAAAACTGCAAATATAAATACTTTGTATCTGTAACATAGTCTCCACTTAGCAGATTCTTCATCAATCTATATTTCATAGGCAACCAAAAATCCTTAGCAGTGCATGTAAGTTTCTTTAAAATGTGATAACTTCGCCACATTTTCTCCTGACCTTGAGCAGTGCTCAAACCATTCATAAAGAAATTACTTAGATATACTCCAGTTCATTCACCAAAGTGATTTTTGGATTTTTTTTTAAAGGCTAGGCCTAAACTGAAGGGAAAAAAGCCCAGCATTTCTTACATATTGGTGTTGTTGCTATCTGCATATTGTGGCTTTTTCATACATCACTGCACGTGAAACTGCCAACTGTGAGCCAAACTAACCCTGTCTAGGCTTTCATGTCCTTGAAGACTGCTGCAGACTAACTGAGCTGCCAGAAACATAACTACTGCATCTGACCAATATCCTGTTTGTCTTCAGGTTATTTAGCTGCTAATGAAGAAAACTGTCACCATAAAAGCAATTCCAGATCTTCACAAAACAGAAGTCCAACCTTATATCATTTTGGTATAGCCATGTAATAACTTAGCATGCAAAAATGCTAAGTATCATGCGAAAATGTTACATATCAGCATATTTTAACATGGCAAGGGAAATCCAAAGAGCACTTCCTAATCTCTCCCTAGAGTTCAAAAGTTATAGAATCTCCTTTTTGAGGCCACTCAGTTATGGGCTTATCAAGGGAAATAAAAAAAAGAAAAAAGGGAGTAGGTACTTTACTGATTTTAATCTAATGCAGCACGTCTTAAAGAAACAATTCTGAAACTACACAATTAAGATGGCAAATACTGAGAACCAGTACAGGCAAGAAAACAGCTGTCTTCAAAAAACTTAAATTAGTTTTAATTTTTCTGCAAAAGTATCAGTTTTACTAAAAACACATCCAAGTCTAATAAGTGGAAAAAAAAGATTATTAATTCAGTCATAACATCACTTCATTATGCTAATACTGTAATACTAATTGCTAATACTGCAAAAAAGGATAGGAGAGCACAGCATTTGATCTGCAACTACAAACGTTACTTCTCCTGAGACAGACCTCTTAACTATTCTAATGATTTCAAAGATTTCATTGTATACAGTTTTCACTATCCTCCTCAATAGTTCTTCCTCAAGTTGCAATGATGGCAAAGCACATACTGCATCAATTCCAACTCCATAACCTTAAAGATACCACAAAACAAACCATCAGAATACATTTCTATGGAAAGTACCTGCATTAATCTCAATGCTGCAGATTGATAATGGTCAAAGACAAATTTGTTATTTAATATGCCTCAGCACACTGATTTAATTTTTTAAAACTTCCATACCCAATTCATTAAAATTAAATTCCAGAAGGACAAATTCCAGCAAGTGAACTAAGAAGATTTCTAGGCAGACTGCTCTAAGTGCTGAGCCAACTTTATATGCTAATTCAGAAAAAGGAAACTAAATTACTAATTTAAGAAATGTGCTTTCTTAAACATCTATTTCTGTTGAAATAGAACCAAAAGGTTGGTTTTCCTAACCAAAGGAAATATAGCACCTTTATCAGATATTCCTATAGAAAAGATGGACCTAGTCTGGATTTCAATACAGACACTTTCAAAGTTCTTGCTTGGAAAATCAGCTGCATAGCACAAGCAACACACAAAGTGTGTGTCCTGCTTACATATTTATCGCCCCCCAACTCAATTTTAGTGAAAAATTGTAATTACAGATGAGCAGGTTTCAAGTCACTGGTAGAGACTCTAAAACCTATTAATTAAAATGCACCCTTAAAATTTGCTCAGTTTTGTTTTAAGCCAAGAATAAGACACATAACTCAGAACACAAATGTCTGCTAACCACAGTAATGCAAGTGAGAATGATTTACAGCTTACCTTATCTCAAACTAAACATTCCCCTCCAGTAGCTAGATCCTTGAAAACACAAACCTTTAACAAGGCCTGTATTCCTGTTATTTTTTATATTTATGCCTGTGTGACAGCAAAATTGTTGACGAAAAGTAGAAAGTATAGATAGTTGCATCTCACCTCTCCAAAAAGAAACCCAATGAAAATCAAACCAAGAAAGACACCTGTAAACAGTCTGTTAAAACAGAGGCTTGGAAGAAGTTGAAACTGTAAACGTTAGGAGAGAACATAAGTTATACTTGCCTTCATCATCATCATCTTTTTCCTTCTCCTCTAGTGCTTGCTTGTCCAATTGTTTTGCTACATCATCAAGAGCACCTTCCATTTCTTTATCAGTTTCTTGTCCTGTTTGTAAAGTTAAAGTATGACTTACAGTAAAACATTAGCTCCACATTAGTAACCAACAGCCCCCAAAACTTTATAGAAACATTATGTTGTACTCATCCTACAGACACCTGAGCACCTAATGGTTTTTTTCTGTCTTAAAGCAGCCCCAACGTGTAAGGTGGTAGAACACTTACGGTGACAGGTGCTGTTACTGAAACCTGCATGTAAAGGTAGATTACCCTGACACTTCTGATTACTTTTTTCTGCCAGGGTAACTAATTCTTCTTGCCATAGCAGCAGCCTGCTCTTGTGAGATAATACGGGCGTGAAGTAGATAATTATAAACGCACAGCACGATCATCACTACGTGACGGCCTGCTAAAACAAACCCAAACCATCGCGCCTTTACGCTATTTGCCCAGACTTGCTCCAGCTCTCTCCAAGAACTTGGGAGGGGTGCAGAGCCTCCACCACGCGCCATGACTTTTACAGCAGCGGTCTTACACCTTTCTCCCCTCAGGGCATAGGAGAGGGTGAAGGAAGCGGTGGCTTCTCTTGCGCGTACCAGAGCGGGGACGACATCTCCAGCACCCACCGACCGGCAGCAGCATCCTCCGGGCACCGCCAGCCCCCTCCGAGCCGCGGGGATTCCCTTAGCCCGCACCACTGCCACGGGCCGGGACAGCGGCCTCGGCGGCGCCCCGCACTCGCACGCCGGGACCCCTGAGCCACCCACGCCCGCCCGCCGCCGCGTCCGCTCCCCGGTGTGCCGGCCCGCGGCCCCTCACGCCGCCCAGCCCGTCAGCGCAGGGTCAAGGCGCGGCCCGGCCCCTACCCGCGGGGCCCGCTCTGCCCTTCTTCTTCTTCTTGCGCTTCTTCTTGGCGCCATCCTCGGCGCCGAGCCCGGCCGCGCCGTCCCTGTCCTCGGGCTCGGGGGGCAGCTCGCCGTTCAGGTGCTGCTCCCGGTCCTCCGCCCGCCCCACGCCCGCCATGTCGCCGCGGCCGCGCCGCCTCGCACGCACGGAGGTGCCAGGGACCGCGGCGGGGCCAGCGCCACGCTCCGTGGTACGCGCGGGGCACGCCGGGACGGCGGAGGACTCCGCCGGGGGGGCGGGAGGGGCGGCCCGTCAGCCGCGCACGCGCGCCGCGGCCGGTGCGCGCGCGGGCCCGTGAGGGGGGAGCGGGGGCGGTGTCGGGGCCTTTCCCGGCTGCGCGGCGCGATAAAAGACGGAAAAAAGACATCTCACAAAAGCAGTCCTTTCCCTCGGTAGGAGCAGCTGGTGTGAAATGTTTTACAGCATGTAAGATTGTTAGGGTTTTACCATTTGAGGGCACTGAAGAAATTTAACTCACACGAGAGATAACTCGTGCAGAAGGAAAACAATGCAAGGGGAAAAAAAATCACTTGATCCAAGTAACATAGAGCAAAGAAAGGAAGTTTCTAATACGTGGTAAAGGACACTGCCTTCTCCCATTTCTACCACTATGTAGAAAACCAAGACAAAATGCCAATATTACCAGCATCCACTAATGGATTATTAAATCAGCCCAGTCCTTAAAATTCATTTACTGAGTTTATACTTTTCACAGTTTTTCTACTAGTATAACCATGCTGGCTGAAAAATAATTTTCCTCCTTGGTATACTTGAACATGCACTTATTGTATAATATAGTGCCATTATAATTTATAACATATAAAGGTTAAAAACGGGCCTTGTGTTGCAAAGATATGTTTTAAAACACTCCTGCAGGCCGGTCTTCGTTTGGGAAAACTGGTAATGCCTTCTTCCTCCCTGAGGTACAAATGCTGTCCCCTTGGCCCCACTGACGGCTGGTTCTGTCTAGGCCTTCCCTGGCTCACACCCATGGGCATCTCCTCACTCCTGGCCTGATACGATTCCCAGCAAGAACAGGACTCAAAAGGACTAAGGTACTGCTCTAGTATTGGTCAAACAAAATCCATCCTGCTCCAGGCAGGTGTCACAGCAGCATGTTCACCACTTTTGCTTGAACATAGAAACATTCCGCTGAGGTTTCCATAGGCCTGGGATGGATGCAGGGATGCTGATTCCCCCAGGCTCAAAGCGTGTTCTGGGCAGTGAGACATGGCTCACCAGTTAGGAACTGCTGTATTACCACTTGCTCCCCCTTTAAATCAAATTATTATATGCTACTGTCAATCCAACTGGACCACCTCCAGGACAGCCCTATTACTATGGCTAAAGCAGGATAAACCTTGCATGATACAGCAGGTGTGCCATTTAACTCTCACTGCCATTTTCCTGCTGTTCTGTTCTCAGTCCTGCCCCCACTCCAGTCAGAATTGGTTGTCTGAGGCTGGTGAAGAGAGCCATGGAGGAATACCTCTTTATCAAACTGAGAATGGATGACACAAAAGCATGTGCACTAATGCACTCTAGATTTATTGCTTTCTATTCTAGTTTTCTAATTAGGTAGAAGCAGAATCTACAGAGCTGGTTTGGTTTGGGTTTTTTTGTGGTTTGTGGCAGGAAAGGGGGAACATCAATGGTCAAATTCCCTGAATTCTCCATTTTGAGTCATCTTACATCTTCCTGTTGTACGTTTACTGTAGTTGGGCACTGTAATGGTCCCAAGATATCTGATGGCAGCGATTCTGTGGTTTGTTTCAATCCATTAGTCTCTCATACATCAGACTGTCCTTACCCCTCACTCTAACCCCTGTAGTGCCTTTGACAGCTTGAAAAAGAGAGTGCTTGTGCTCCTGTTCCATTCGATCTGGTGTGTGCCAAAACAGACAGGTTGCTAGACCAGAGATTTTGTTGACTCTAGAGGCAAAGTGATGGATAAAGGAGTCCATAGAGTCTAAAGAAGCCCAGGGAAGACAGAAGGAGAGATATTGCCCAGAGATATATAAAATAAAAATATATCTCATGCAGAAGCTGCAAACATGAGATGTGGAAGTGCATCAGAGGAAAAAAATTACAAGCAGAAGAAATGTTTCTGTGATCAGCTGACCTAACAAAGGCAGTTTTCTTAGGGCATTGTTTCTTTCCTCCCAGAATGACTCTGGCACCATTCATAGTCACTGTGATACCCCAACAGAGAGGGAGAGATGGCTTGTGCCACATGGTTCAACAGTTTGGCCTGTCTCTTTTTAGGTGGGGACAGTTCTTTGAGCCACTATTGTCTACTCAGCTGATGATTTTTAGAAAGTGTGTCCAAGTGTCATCATGTTTGGGTGTGTTATTCCACCAATTTTGCCTGAAAATGAACCTTTGCATAAACCTCCTTTCTTTAAAAGAGTAGCTGAAAATAAATTGTCGAGTGGTGTCACGCTTAACTTAACATAGAATATAATAAAACCCAGCAGAGGGAAAGCACACTGAGTGAGCTAGAAGAGACAGGATTAACAGTGTCTCTACAGTTTGAGATGGTGTTATTGGACCCAGGCTGTGTTCATCAGGTTCACAGGGAAGAGGGCACATTGGACAAAGAAAAGTTAAGCATTTTCCAGGTTATGCTACTTCCAGACCCAGAATCAGCACCATATATAAGAGAATATGCATGACTAAGAGGGGAATAGTGTGATAACCAATGTGCAAAAATAGGAATGCTCTATAAAAGAAATTGCAAAGTGTGAGTAAGAAGCTGGCCTGACTGCATTGACAAAGTGAACATTAATGTGAACAGGCCAGCAACTGGTTCCACGTTCCCCATCTGGCTGCACTTAAGAGGATCCAGGCTCGTGGATGCAGAGAGAGTGAGAGACATCTTGTAGAATGCCCTTACCAGCTAAGAGTTTTTGTCCTTCTTCTATTATTGCCAATCATCTGTTCCTAGCATTTAATACACTTTATACTAATGGATGCTATTTTTCCCAATTGCATGCTGTACTAGACAGCATGATGAGGTAAGAGTATCGGACAGGCCATAGGCCAGGAGAGACTTGTGAATACCATTTTTAGGTGGAAGTATATAGCTGGAGTTTTTTGTTTTCTCACAGTGGGTATTTGTTTTTCTTAACCAACCCCTGGACAAAGGCAGGCAGTGGCTGGGGAATTAAGGGAAGGGCTGAATGTAGTCCAAAACATTCAGCAGAATTTGAAACACTTTCCTGAAACACAACACAGAGAGTCACCTCCTCTAATTTTTCTTCTAAGGAGACTGCTCCAATTGCACTATTTTCCTAGCAAAAGAATTTATGATCTTCAGAAGAAGACTTTTTTTAGGGTATGTTATGTTTTCTTTCGTGCTTTCTTTTCAAATCGTATGTGAGTGTCAAGAAATGGCATGGAATGGAGTAGGGGAGCTGTCTCTGACAGCTGTGCTTTAATCCTGGAAAGAGGGTGAGGAAGGACAACTAGGGAGTAAGCGGCCTATATCAGCCCCCAGAGGAGTTGAACCGCGGGATGTTACATTTGTTTCTATTTCTGGGACTGATGCCATTATTTATGTGTTTATGACACTTTAATACTCTTTTTCCTAGCTTAGGGCCAAAACTCATAGTCCTTACTCAGCTCTAAAAATTCACTGAAGTCAATGAGAAAATTTTTATGACTAGAAGTTTAATATTAGGCCTAAATGCTGGAAGTAGACAAGGAAAATGTTTCCTGCATGACAGCAAATATGTCTTATGGACTCTAGAAGGAAGGATACTCCCTGTCACCCATTGCTGAGGACAAAGGACTCTTGTACTTCCTCAGCCATCTTTAAAATTTTCTTATAACCTAGATGAAGTAGCGAGGTTGATGTGGCAAAACCAGACAAAGAATTTGCATTTAACTCTGTTCACTGTGGACTTCCACATTCCTTAGTGACTGCTTTTTTTTTCTTTTTGCCAAACACCAGTTAGATTACAGCCTGTCAGCCGCAATGCAAACATACTGCCTTGCCTCAGCTAGCGTCCCAACATCTGTGTCCCTTGGAGGACAGGCTTCAAGGGATGTATGAGTGCTTCTGAAAAGAAGCAAATTTCATCTCTCTGAGTGGTGAAAGTCACTGCGAGAAGCACAGACTGCTGTGTGTGTACTCAGACTGGGACAAAGCAAATGCTTCTCAGTTTGCATCAATAGATGCATGCTGTGAAATATAAAAGTAAGTCAGCTTATGGCCTTCTTTAGAGCTTACTATTAAAATAGCTTTTAAACTACAAGAGTCGCATGAACAAAACAAGCTAGTGCCTCAGGAAGACTCCTTATATTTCAGTGACAATTATATTTCAGTGACAAGGAGCTATTGCATTAGGCAGGTATGCAGAAACATACATTAGGACATGCTGCAGTGAGCAGTTCCCTGACAGCACATCTCTGTGCCTGTGCATAGTCTTGGTAAGGGATGAAAGGCTAAGAGCCAAGGGTCCCTAGGCTGCTGTTTTAAAATTTTTTTTTTGTATTTATGATAGAGTCATAAACATTCTCTTTTTTTTTAATAAAAGCATCTTTCTTGATGTACTCCCTGAGCCATTACTGCAGGTGGAAGCAGTCTTCTTTTTCAGATAACAAACTGAGACATTGTATATCCTCAGAAATAATTGTAGGTCATATCTCTTGAAAACCCTAGTTTAGAGTGGTATGAACCTAAATTATCAAAAAGTGGTATTTTGAACTAGAGATTTCTAATCAATTTTATATAATTTAATACACTGATGTGTGAATGTATTCGCATTCACGCAGTGCTGGTTCTTTTCTTATCTGAAGAAAATTTTCAAGACCTCACACAGAAAGTAATTTCTCAGCTTCACTCTTAGTGTAAAAAGCATTAACAGTTTCCTTTTTACAGCCTGCTGATGTAGCTACTTTCCTCTGGGTTGCTCCACCTTTTCTTCATTCTGGTTAGTAATGGAAGTAATGTTTACAGCTGCAGTGCTGGAGGCAGCAGCTGTATATTTCTTTCACCAGGTGTTTTATATCCAGGATAGTCTTCTATTTCACCTCCACACCTCCTCCAGTCTTAAACTGGAAACAGTCATGCATATTGCTGTAGATGAAAACTAGAATGAAAGAGAAAGGCAAGAAGATACCAGAAGAACTGCTCTTGTATTTCAGTATAGATCTTCCCCTGGCTTTACTGCCAGGTAATGGTGTGACAACATTAGTGGTAGGAGCAAGGAAGTTTCTGTCAACTACTTTTTCAAGGAAGGCACAAAAATTATCCCCAATGTAGACGTGGCCAGGACAGAGCAGGAGAGATGGGGGAAGCACAGGACCAGAACTGGCACTCTGCCCAAGCAGTGTGAGCAGAGAGAGAAAAGTGGTAAGGTGACAGTGTCCTCTATCTAACCCTACCTCCTTGAGCTGGAATACCTAATGTTCATTTCTGCTGTCAGCATTTCATGAGTTTAATATATTTAACTTAAGAACCTTGAACAGTTAGTTATATAATGCCACATAATAGCCTTGTTCTGCTGTCTTGGCTTGGACTGAACAACAGCACATTGCTGGGTGCAGAGCTCTGTGGATTTCATGAAGTTCATGTCTGCTGACTAATGCACTGGGAGCCAGCGTTCACAGCATTCCTCCAGGGTGTGGCTCCCCAGGATAACTGGGTTTTAAATTTGTATTTCATCACATTTTCTTTGAACTGATATTTTTGTTCCAAGGACAAACCTTGTTTTGCCTAACTTGCTTTGGGATTTCAGAAATTTACTCCAGATTGTTTCAGTTTATGAACTTATTTGTGTGCATTCAGAGAGTGAAAGAAGCTACCATTGAAACTGGAAAGGGTAACCATGTGGTTACAGATAAGCTTGTTTGTGTTTAGAGGCTTGAAGACTAAGACTTTTCTTGGTAACTTTCTTTGTATTTTAGATTTTAAAACACAAAAAAATTGTTAAGAAATTTTCCACACTGGCAGGCCTCTAATTGTAATAAAGATGGCTCTCTCAAAACCATGGAAAATCACATTTTCCAAACTGAAAAAAAACCAAAGCGCAACACAAAATAGGATAGATAGAATCACTAGCTACTGGAGAAGACTTTTTTAGACATTCAAAGTTTTATTGCATCGAAAAGTTCTTGGCATGTAACATCTAAGAAAGGAAAATTTTGGATTTATTTGATTACCATTCTCTGGCACGAGAGAAAATAATTTTACATAGGAGAGAAAAAATCAATAAGCATGTTAAATTACATTGTACTGCACTTCAGCATACACTGTCAGTGCAAGGATCCTGGTTTGGCACTGGCTGCACCAAACGTCCTCACGCTGCTCTGCATGGGTGTTTCTGAGCTTGATCTAGGAGTGTCTTCCTTGGGAGGAAATGTGGCTTGTTGGGGTCTCTCCCCTGCCGTGTAGCCCTGGGAGAGGGGCCCTGAGGGCACAGACACGGGGTTTCCCTGCCCCTGCTCAGCCTCGTTCCCATTGGTTGGTTTGTGTTCCCTGCGCGGGCAGAAGGACCCTTGGTCCCGTGACTGGGACAGTTCCTCGGCAGAGCCCCGGCCATGTGGCTGGAGAAATAAACATCTCTGAAACATCTAGCAAGAATCTGTCTGTCCATATATATTTCCTTTCCACGGGACTCCTGGTTTGATATATGCGTGTTGCAGTATCCCCACTGCAACAAATGGTGGAGAATTGAGAGCAGAACGATCCCCGATCCCTAAGCGACTGATTTGTGTGAGTAAACCCTGGAAACTTTGGATTCCTCTTCTTGGTTTTGCTTTGCTATTCCGTATCTAAACTATGGAGGAACAGTGGGAAGACTCTTGGCTCTCAGAGCCGCATATGGACATTTATCTTAAACTTAAAATGATTCTTGAACAACGATTTGTAAATTTTAGCTTGATTCAAGCTCAAAAAGAACTGAAACACTTCCTGGCATGGTTGTTTAAGAACTTTTTCTATGTTTCTTGGGATTTAATTCTTACCAAGGGCTTTTGGAAAACCGTTTGGACACAGTTAATATTTGAGTCAAAATATATGCCGATGGAAGAATATTTTCGTGAATATTATTTAGTTACCGAGACTGCTGAGCAATGTCAGCTGTGTCCTGGCGAAGGGAAGCCTGGCGCAGGGACCGTGCGGCCCAGGCCACGTGCACCGAGCGCTCTGCGAGCAGCAGCGAGGCAGTTCCCGCGCGCGGGCGGAGCCAAGCGAGCCGCAGTGTCGGTGGCGGAGCGAGGAGCGGCGGGACCCGGCGGTGCCCGCCCGGTCCTGTGCAGCGCGTGGTGGAGCGAGCCCCGTGAACGCCCGACCGAGAGGGGAGGCGCGCGGGCGGCGGCGGGCGGCGATGGCGGTGGAACGGAGCCGCGCCGAACCGAAACACGCGCTGGAGCAGGGCGCGGGGGGATCGTCGCTCGGGGGCCTGGCCGAGACGTGGGTGCAGCGCCCGGCATTGGCAGCGAAGCTGCGACCAGAGGAGGCGACGCACGGAGAACTGAGCGGCGCGGCCCGGCCCGGCCCGCGCAGCCCCGAACGCGACCCCGGGAAGAGCGCGCAGGCACCAGCAGCCCCGACAATTCCAACACGGGAGCGACCGAAGGAGAGAGCAAAGACGCAGCGAGACAAAAAACAGCAGCCACTCGGAAAAAGATCATAGTAACTAAGACCTTAGGGATAGTAAAATGGTATAATGTTAAGCAAAATTATGGTTTTATAACAAGGTGTGACAACCAGCAAGACATATTCGTGCATAGAACTGCTATTAAAAAGAATAACCCTGAAAAATGCATCCCAAGCTTGGGAGATGGAGAGGTGGTGGAATTTAATATTGTACTAGGGAGAAAAGGGTTACAAGCATCGCAGGTCACTGGGCCTGATGGTGTTCCTGTAAAAGGCAGTATATATGCAAAAAATCGTAGTCATGTTAGACAATATCTCCATTGTAAGCCCCCCCTACAGTTTCCCTTTCCTAATCCCACCTTTCCCTTTTACCCTATGTCCTATTACCCCCAGTGTATTCCCAATCCGTTTTTTCATCCATGGTTTCCCTCACAAAACCATGCTTTTGCCAACTGTTTCCCCAAAAATCCCTTTCCAATGCCGAGTGGGGGATGAAAAGGGGAAGGGAAGAAGTTAAACCCTCTCCTGCCTCAGTTTCCCCACAAAGCATGCTCAGAGAATTCTGTCTCCCTTCTGTCAGCCCTAAGATGTTCCAGAGAATCTGTTTGGACATTTAAAGACTCAGGAGGGTGGCTTGTTTTGTTCTGAAACTGTTCTTGTTATGTTTATCCAGTTGTTTTCATTCTCCTTTTATTAAAATAAAACGGGTGAGGTGTTGGGGTCCCTCCCCTGCCGTGTAGCCCTGGGAGAGGGGCCCTGAGGGGACAGACACGGGGCTTCCCTGCCCCTGCTCAGCCTCGTTCCCATTGGTTGGTTTGTGTTCCCTGCGCGGGCAGAAGGACCCTTGGTCCCGTGACTGGAACAGTTCCTCGGCAGAGCCCCGGCCATGCGGCTGGAGAAATAAACATCTCTGAAACATCTAGCAAGAATCTGTCTGTCCGTATATATTTCCTTTCCACGGGACTCCTGGTTTGATATATGCGTGTTGCAGTATCCCCACTGCAACAGTGGCTCAGTCTCAGCTGTGTAAGGGCACACTGCCTGCCTGTTCACATACATTTATAGCAGCAAAGATAACCAGTCTGTTTTCTGGGGTTTTTAACTGGTACTGCTCTCACTCAATGATACAGCTTTTTTTTTTCTCCGTAGCCCAATTGAAAGCAGGAGTGCCATCTGTACAGAGGAGCATACAGAAAGGCATGAAGATGGTTTCTTAAAGAGTAAGATACAACAAGAAAAGAAAAATATCCAGTTTTATGATGTGTCCCTGTGTAAAACCACTATGGAGGACTCAAATCCAAGGATCTTCCCAACATCTTTGATCCCACAGGTAGATGAGAGCTCACCACTGAATAAGTCCTTGGCTGCCAACATATTGCAGGAACTTGGAGAGAAGTTGCAGCTCCTTGCTAGGTATGAGATTGGTTTCCCTCAGGAAATTGTGAACATGCTAACCTGTAGCTGGAGAGAACTCAGTGAGGGGATTGATTACCGTAATTGGCCCCGGAAGTCACTAGTGTACAGAAGTGTGGGAACCAGGTGAAACCAAGTCTCAGAGGAGGTTGAAAGTGGTGCTCTTGAACCCAAATGTACAGAGTATGAAATCACTGCCATCAGAATAGAACAATTCAAGAAAAGCTTTGCTTTACCAGCCTGCACTACAAAAGAAAAAAGAAAACCTGAGACAGCACCAAACACGTCTCTCGGAAGTAAAGGTAAGGTAATGCTGTGTAAATGTGCTGTGTTGTAATATTTGGCATCAAAAGGGTAAAAAGCACTTTCTGTTAAGTCTACCACCCTCAGTTGGCTGATTAGGCCAACATGCTCCAGTTTATAGCTTGTTATACTGCAGTTCTCTGCATAGCAGTGTTTTAGGACATGATGAAATAACTTTGCAGCTGAAGCAAGAGGTACAAACACTTAGAAGAACAAAGCCAGTGAAACTGGGCAATGTTTCAAACCATTTATCAAAGCATTTTTAGTCTCCTCTTTCAAGGTGAGTGATAGAGTCATAACATATTGCGCCAGCAAAAATATTTACATCCAGAGCATTTCATTCAGCAATTGTAAGTAATCCTCCATGCAGAACCACAGCTTGGTGTCAAGCCCATTCTAGCTCTCTAGGTGTTACTGCAGTCTTCCTCTTTAAAAAATAAAAGCCAACAAAAAACCAAAAGCCTTTGGGTTTATGTTTTTGAAAGCAGACTCACCCTCCAATGTATGATCCTAAGCACTGCAATCTGCTTTCTTCCTGTCTAGCTCCTGCTGTGCAAATTGATGTCGGTCAGGCACCCATCACAATCAGCTTCTCACTCTCATCCAACATCTGTGAAAAAAGAAGAAAGAGTTATATGGCTCTTAGCAGAGGTGGTTAGAATTATGGAATACCTGAACAGCTATTCTGAATGTCTGATTTAACTGAAGTATGGATTAGCATAAGGGAGAAATTGTCAAACAATAACTCTCCTTGGTTTTTGGATGTAATCTTTTTTTAAATATCCAGTCTTTCTCTGATTATCTCTGATCATCTGCCAACAAGGTTTTCTACAGAGCCACTGCAGATCCACTACTCTTTGCGAGTAGAATACAGGGTGACTAACTGCTTTCAGATATTATATTAAGCCTTTTCCTACTGGAAACCATCTGATCACATATATTTGACATGATTTCACTTTTGCTCTGAATGGGAGAACTAATGTACTAACTGAAAAGTTCTTCACAAGGCATTATATCAGTTTTGCCTAAAACATGGACAGATTTGATCATCTGAAGGGAAGAACTGCTTACTCTGCACTGATCTTTTGATTTCTTTAAGGACATTGCCATGTTAAAAAAAAAAACATTTGTTCATTTTCTTCCTAATGCTGGCCATGAAGTTGGTCTGGTGCCACTGGGGCTGCAGAACTGTAATTCCTTGGCTGGTGAAGGTTAAAAGTGCTGCAGAGACATCCAGCATCCTAGCATGGAGGAAGAGCTCCATAACCAAATAAATGGGCACTGAACAAAATGATACCATCTCTTCTGTTGTTTTCTGAAAATGTGGCATCCACTTCCTTCTGGCTGTAACAAGTAATTTCTGAAATGCTTTACTGTAGGGTTGCATGCTCGTGGTGTCCCTGAGCTATTAAGTTTGCAAGAGTATTGATTCCACCTTTAGCTCTTGTGCTCACAGGGAGCCTCTTATTTTTCTGTGTCAGTGAGCTCAATACTGTGCGCACTTCCTTTCAGCACTCTGCCAGTGCATCTGCCAGTGCACTGTATAGTCTGGCAGCTGTTGGAGTTTTCTTAATCACAGATGAACACATAAAGGGTCAAGACAATCAGCTTCCACTAACCTGTCCATACCCTTTCCTATCCCTTGGGAACTCCTATTTGCTTGGTCTGTCATCACAGGTTTATTTTCTTAATTTGGTAAAGGGAATGCCCAGCAGCAGGTCATGGATTTCTGTGTCTACAATTCTAACCCATTAAGTTCTTGTTTCTGAATAATTTACTAGGTAAAATATACCTGCCATAGTGCAGCTGCAACCACAGTTGTCTTACAGGAATGCACACTGAAAGAACTTCGTGGCCTCTGCTGATCAAAGTGATGCATGGCTTAATTTTTCAACTACTTCTTCAGATTGTTGCTGAGAATAATTAAAGAATCTGCATTACCTGCATCCTTTTTCAGCAGCAATCCTGGGCTGTACACAAATGAAGCAGTGACTGCTACTGATGTGGGAAGCTAAGATAGTTCATACGAATGTCTAATTTGGAATTTATCTGAATAGTCCCTTTTTCTGAACACCCATTTTTTCTCTAGACATAGTTTTCTGTATTTAAGTTGAAGGTGCATACAAAACACCTTCCCTCTTCCTCCTGTTGTATCCTTCAAGGCAAAGAATCTGTTTTTATCTGTTTAAGAAGGCAGTTCTCAGAACTTCATCACTTTGTATTTGTATGAATTAACTTCACTTTCTATTGACAGGTGCCATAGAACAGGATTGACATTAACATCAGTCTGTACTTACTCATCTAATTCTAATCTTTCATTCTGTTTCTTGAGATTGGATTTTCCAAATTTCTGACTCCAATTCTGAAGATACTCACCAGAAGGTGCCTTATCTTTGGTCTAGAACAAGTTCAAAACCAAATGTAACCAAGCGAAGTTTTTACTTCCATAAGCAAAACTAGAATAAAGGGCAATGTTTTCATGATGTAGAATACAGATTATGGGATATCACTTAACAAAACCAATACACTAATCTGGAGAGTGTTACTGCTTTGAAAACTCCTAGAGTTCTGATTAACATTTCACTATTCATGAAAGAGAAATATAAACTATTATTTTAGCTACTGTAACGGAAGGTAAGAATTGTA
Organism: Corvus moneduloides; assembly: GCF_009650955.1. NCBI lineage: Eukaryota > Metazoa > Chordata > Aves > Passeriformes > Corvidae > Corvus > Corvus moneduloides. The sequence goes on from NC_045479.1 coordinate 29,437,260, forward strand.
ACAACAGAGACATTTTCAGGAGTTAGTGGTGACACAGTATTTTCTGATTATGATTAATCTACAGATAAACTTTCCAATAGTTGTTATACACTGTTTTAATATCTTTTTAATATCTTTTGCAATATCTTTTTAATATCTTTTGCACTGTTTAATATCTTTTGCAAGGTCCATGAAAACCATTTTGCATTTTGATAATTTGCTGTGATCTTCAGCCTGCTGCCTTGCCAGGGCCTGAAAGCAGTTTGCCATAAGATGTTTTGACCAGAATCAGGCTTTAGACTTCTTCATGCTGCTTATAGTTAAGCCTTCTATTTTTACATAGTACAAGATAGCCTTAACACAGTGGAGGGTCCCCATACAGAACTGGCCAAGTGTTTAAAATGTATGGTAGCTTCCAAATATATCAGTTATTCTCTAGTTACCAATTGTAGTGCTTAAATAGTATCAAGGAATGGAGAAGGTGTCAGGATAGTTAAGATTTACACTGCCTGATCAATTCTCCAAGGAAGAAACATTGAAATTATAATGCAGGCTAAGTTTAAATGAAAAAAAATCTTTGCTGATAAGTAAGTATAAGTATCAATTACTTACAATTTATTAAAGTTAACTTGTATAATTTTGTATCTGCAGCACAGTTTCTGAATTTCAAGTGTTACATCTTGCTGTTTAACTGACTGTTCCTGTACACTGGTAAAATTATAAACATATTCAGATTTAATAAAATCAGAGTGGTACCTTATGTGGAAAGTCATCATTCATAATAATAGGTTTCGTAGTAAGTGGCTGTATAAAATCAAGTAGTTTTCTGTGTGTAAAGTGTATATGCTACTGATGCCTTTTCCTGGTGTTAAAATCAAGAGTCATACACGGTTAGAAGGGGAAAAGGGATTTTACCTTGGTATTTATTTTAAGGATCCTTAGGTGCACACATCCAGGTCATATGCATCGAGATGCACCCCACCAAGTGTGTGTGTCCCCCCAACATCGGGTATAACCTTATAGGTTTTACTAATTAGCATATCTATCCAAGATTCCCCAATGAGAGGCTCAAGTGAGCCCCCCTCCCCAAGGAGCCTTCCCCTGGATGGTTCTATCTTGGTTTACAGAATATGTTCTGGAGAGGACCTTGGGGTCTGGGGCACACTGATCCCTAGCCACGAAGCTTCTAAAATGTTTAGTCTCTTAGCTTGACAAACAAGTCCAAGAATGTAGGCAAAAAGCACTAGGAATACAGAAGTTGTAAAAAGGTATAACAGGGGTATAAAAGAAAAGGCAAAAATCTTCATGGCATCACTACAATGTATTGTATCATGTAGTACACTGGCATGTTATTCCTCATGGAATGGGTTCTTCCCACTGTTTTACTCCTTGGGGAACTGAGTAGCCCAAAGTGTAAAAGAATTGATGCTGCAGCAAAAAATGGAATTTGCATTTTTTGGCCAGCCTCTGTATGTCACCTTCCAATTGCTATGTAATGTGTTTGCAAAGCCAAGAAAAAGAACAGCAACAAAAAAAAGCTTATTGTTTAGGGCTTACACAGGAAATAGCATCTTTTCTGATTATTTAAATGAGCACTGTTGTCTTCCCACCTATGAGACATATCATGTCTTAGAATTACCTGTTTTAGAGAACTCTCTGAAATGTATCTGTCATTTACTCTCATGGATTCTAGATCCCGGCCTGCAGTTGTTAAGAACAGCACAGAGCTCACCCAAACACTGAGAATAGCTGTGACTGTCTGTGGTGCAACTGCTGTGGGGTCTTCCATATTACCATGTTCCCCAAAGCTTTGCAATCAGCTCATTTAATCATCTAGTTGAAGACAACATTTATGGCACAAATAGATCATAAGGTCTCCCTATGTTCCCTTTCATAGGACCTGAGCATGTTTGCAAGGATTTGCAGACCCTGTTGGCCCATCAGGTTGGAAGTAAAATGCTGCTTCTGATACTGCTCTATGCTGATGCTGTCACCAGATTCCTGTGTTAGTGCCATGAGAGTTGGCTTAGTATTCTTAAATATTTATGCTTAGCCTGGTCAGCAAAAAGTTTATAATGAGCAATATTTTATGGCAAAATTGGAGCAGCAAGAAAGATTGGCTTGAAGAAATAATATCACTTTGATTTTTATCAGCTGATGTTTTACCTAATTAGCTTACCTCAAAACTGACCAGCTTCTGTGCTCTTTTTTTCCTTTAATGGTTTTTTTCCCCTAATACTACTGTGATGACCTGCACATTTTTATAACTGCTTCAGGACTAACAGATAAAAGTACTGGAGGCATGTGCTCACATATACATGTAGAACAGTGCACATGGAGTGTCTGATTGAAAAGGATGTCAGTCAAAGATAGGACTAAATACATGCTTCCTAGGTTTGGGTTAATTTAGCCAGCCTCAAACTCCCTCTGCTTCCTTCTCAAGGTCAGTCATGGTACTGAAATAGATATAAATTTGGCTGTTAGATAAAGAAATTTAAAAACATTTAAATTATTGTTCTTTCTCAGAAGGATGAAATAAGCAATAGTGATGAAGAGCAGCCCAACAGGTACACAGAATACAAGAATTTGAAGGTGAAGTAAAAAAATCAGACAGACTTTCAAAGTTGACTCCTCCTCACAGTCAAAGGATCTCTTTGTACGTGTGTAGAGGTCAGTGTGGTCGTTTCTGGTGCCAGCTTAACCACAGGCAACTTACATGATCTTGGACATCTTACTAGACCTCTTCCTGTCTGAGACTAATGTGTTTAATAGTGTTTATCATCAACGTTTACAAAGCTCCTCAGGATTCTCATGTGAAACACAATTTAAAAGATTGCAAAATCATAGAGAGGTCTTAAGGAAAGGCTATTGATGAAACAAAACAGAAATCTGCAACTTAAGGCTGCTATGGCTGATACTGGACTGGGAAATCAGCAGGTTGTGCTTAGTTAAGTGGGTGGATTTTGTACTGAGAGCTCTGCTCATCTTCCATTCCTCCCAACCTGCTTGTTCAAGGAAGGACATGACTGGGTTAGTGGCTTCACTTATCCATTTGCACCTGGATCCAATACCCAGGATACAGAGGTGATAGAGAGTGTTAGTCCCTGTGTTCTCTGCAGAGGCATGTAACAGAAGTCATAAAACTAGAGAGTAATAACTCCTTGACTCTCATTTTAGCTGTCCTCTGAGCACCTTGCTGTTTGCCAAAGCTCTGCCAGCTCCCATGGGGGTTTTCTATACCAACATATTTAGCCCTTATCCAGGTCACACTGTAGCTGGAACTTGCACCCCTTTTGGTCATGGCAGCATCTGCCTTCCTAGCCGGCAGGGAGATGCACTATGAGCACTTCCTTGATGCTGCACATTAGTGCAGAGAGCTTGAAGCTATACAAGGACTTGAACAATGTGAACAATAATGGACACGAGAGAGGTGATATGTTGTGCAACCTGACTTTTTTTCTGCAGCCTAGAGTCATATCTTAGTTGGGTATCTAACAATGGCCTGGGTTTACTTTGGTTGATTGTTTTTCATCTACTCTCTTCACTCAAAAATGTAAAACTGGGCAGTCTTTGATAGCCAAAATTTTGCTCAGACAGATGAATAGTCCATGGAGAGTTTGGCATTGGAGGATATTGACTTGGAAAGAGGAAAAACACCACTTCTATCTTGTGCGCAAGTCACCTGGAGGTGAAGAAACATGGAGGTGAAGGAACTTGTCCCCTCTACAAGTTCCTTCTAGGAGTTAAATGCCACCATTTTCTCAAGCAGCCCCAAAGCACTATGTTATCTAAATTGCTAAGCTAGATGGAAATTGCTTTGGAAATTGAACTTCCCATTTTTTGTGAGGACAGGATGCACTTTGGCTTACTAGAAAATTTAAACGTACAAAGGAGACCAGCAAGCAATTGGGAGCCATCCTTCTGGGTGCCTGGAATACGTGACATGAGCTGCAGATGGATATTTCACAGAGACAAATTGCAGGCACATTCTTGTCTCCTTCACCCCCCTGCCACTTAGTGCCTCACAGTGCAGCGAGGCACAATGCATCACACAGGTCATTAAAAAGAGCTGATGAAATACCATTTGTCCTATGTATTGTTCAATCATCATTATGATTTTTCATATTAAAAGTAATTGGCATAAATTTATGGAGAAAGTGGGGCTACTGACCTGACCCAGAACAGTTTACATACAACAAGGAACTGAGATATTTGTGGCTGACCACCACCAAAGACTTGTGGTTGTTTGGCTCCTCTAATTAAATGCATATGTCTTCTGTAAGTCTCTCTCAGCTCCTTTTTCTACAGTCTGTTTTTAATAAGGATAGAAATTAAGACTATAATTTTCTTCTTGAGATCTTAGTAAATGCCTGTTTTAAGAAAAGTAATTTAAAAAGTGTTGCTCATAGTTTTACATTTTCATCTTGGTTCTGTTTCTTTTACTGGGTTTCATTTATTCTCCCTGGTTTGTGTTACACCATCTTGTTAAAACAATTGCAAGGATTTGTTTGGATGCTTATCCTTTTATACAGCCTTCTTCATTTTGAGGGTGGGTCTCGTATCTAAAGGGGCCTATTGTTAAACTGCAGGATGAACACTGATATTTTCTATATCCTCTGTGTCAATTTCAAATGCAGTTGTAAAAAGCAGATCCCTTCTTGTGGGAAAGCAAGTACACAGGTGATTTCCTCTGAAGATTCAGGCACACCAGACCATGTAAATTGAACAGCAGCATTTTTCTTCTGGATGTTATCAGCATCCATGTTATTCTTAATAAATATTAAATATAGAGACATAAAAATGTTCCCAAAACTGCCAACTGAGGGCTCATACATGAATGACATCTACATGTCATTTGACCTTATTTTTTCTTCCTTTAAATTTTACAATAGATTTTGAAGTGTTTTAGAATTCCCAGGAATGTACTAGTAATCAGAAATGGCATTAATATCACACCATTTGACACCAGTTCCTTTTTAATTTGAGTTACCAAACCAAGAATTTAACCCAACTCTAGTCTGTATCACAGGGATAAAAATTTATACCTGCCTCACAGGCCTGTACCATGAGAAGAGTCAGATGAAGGAGCAGATATGCAAAGTGGCTCTTTAATTAAGGACTCATAGATCAAAGAGAGCTTCTCGGATTGCTTAGGCTTTACTGAGATACACCAGGAAAAACAGGTTTCGTATTTCTGTTTACAGCAACAGCGTAACAGTGATGTTTAATCAGAAAGGAGGTCTGGTGACTAATAAAAATGAATGGTCAGAGAATGGAAATGGCCTTGGGATGGCAGGCATGCCTAGTGAGGTATAGCACAGGTAATATTTATTGCTTTACTTTTCTTGCTGTTGTTCTTAACTTTTGTTTTTGTTTTTTTTTTTTAATTTCACATCTGCTCTCTCTGAAGTGTCTTAATTGCAAGAAACATGATGCTTGTATTTCTTTAGCATATCATAGAATTGTTTGGGTTGGAAAGGACCTTAAAAATCATCGAGTTCCAACCCCCCTGCCATGGGCAGGGACACCTTCCACTATTCAGGGGCCCATCCAGCCCGGTCTTGAACACTTCCAGGAATAGGACATCCACAACTTCTCTTGTCAACCTGCTCTTTACAAAGAACATCTCTCCCAACAGCACCTACCTGAGTGGGTATCTTTACCTCTGTTTTACTCAAGTAGCATCTTGGCAAGAAGAAGGAAAAGCAAATTGCCTGAAACTGTTTTAATTCAGGATTTCAACATAGGCCCATCCTCCCAGCTGAAAGCATCTTGTGTCTTTTCTGTTCTTGGGAATATGAATGAGCCATTCCTCATTTTGCTTTTGGACATATTCACTAGCGGGCAGTTGTTTGCCTTACTTCAGGCCTCATCCAATTTCCACTGAAGTCCGTGAAAAGGCTCTCACTGCTTTTTTAGTTACCAGAGCTGGTCCTAACATGCTGCAAAAATTCCAGAAACAAAGGTAGAACGTTTGTGACCCCAGTCAGTAAGTGTGCCTTCAGGCATGGATTTTGTAAACAAACCCATTATTTCCAGGGGTTGGATCAGTGATTTTTTGAACTCCTGCTACCTACTATAGAGCTGCTGGCACCATGCCTAGTATTTTATACCAGGCCTACATAAGGCCCTGACAGAATAACAGGTACCCAAACCCATACTCAGTTCTTTACTTGGCTCACACTACCTGGCTGGCAGCTGATATAAAGGAATAACTTCAAAGAAATGGCAATAAAATTCTGAACAGCTGCCATGAGTGTTTCATACAGGCAAATATTCTTATTTGGATTTGGGATTTTTTTCTGTAAACTGACTTTTCTTTATTCTGTAAAATCTGCGGGCATATTCAAATCTTCACGATATTCGAAAATATCATGCTGCATCTACAGTTTTTGTAAGTCTGCAAAATTGAAGGCATATAATTATTGAAAGAGTTTGTGTTATCAAATACAAATTACAGGATGTTACAGATCATAGAATGTAACACATCAAATTAATTTGATGTTTTCAGGAGCCTTATGAAAATGTTAATGAGTCTAATAAAGGTGTGAGGTTTTGAACATAATATTTGAATGAGTAGGAATGCCAGAAACTGGAAAAGGCTGGTGCAAACTGACTTTTGGATTAAATAGCAACAGTTCCAAGACCCCTGCTTGGTGTCACCAGGGCATTCTTCATGGTCCATGGGCACAGATAATGCTAAAGGCTTTAGTGACCAGTTTTAAGAAAAAACTTTGTATGCACTAAAATGTTACTTCTTTACTGGGGTCTAAACATTGACCAAATCCTGCCTACTGTAGTTAAAGAGAAAGCAAGGACTAGAGCTTCCCATGTCTGTCCATGTCTGACTCCACAGCCTCTGCCTCAGAAGTATACTCAGAAGTATACCTGGCTTGAGAGGTAGGAGAGGTCAGGTCTTCCTCCTATACAGCATCACCTTCCAAAACATGCACGGTCTCAGTACGATTACTTTAGGCAGAAGTCATCAGACAAAGGTCTGGAAGCTGTCTCTGTCCACAGTTCTTAAGCTAGGAGCTAACTTTGCAGGATTTAAATGAGAGTGGCAGCACTAAAACTTGTTGGTAGGCTTAACCCTTGAGTAACTGATATTTCCTCACCTATGACCAACTGTCTTGGATCACCCTTTGAGACTTCAGTCTGCTTCTTCCATCCAAACATAAGTATGAAACCTTGTTGGAGTTAGTAAGTCTTTCTTTGCCCTTTCAAGTTAATAAATTCATCACAGTGAGGATTGCAGGGTGCTTTGCAGTTAGCTTCTTCTACAAGTAGCAACATGAAGGTGTGTGCTTGTCTTTGGCACTGCTGCAGGGTGTGGCTCTACCACAGTTTGAAGGGTTGGGGTGTTGTAACAGCTACAGGATTGCATTTTGTGAAGGCCATATAAAAATACTATTTGCTCTGAGGACTCTGGAGTTGATGAGATTGCCCAAGTTTATTTCCTTTTAAATGTGCTAACTGCATTGCCACTGAGTGATGAAGTTAAGAGCTTCTAGAGATTAAATATGAACTCCTGTGGATTTTTGCCAATGTCCACCTACTATAGGTCTGGCCCAAATGGACAGTTATTTTTATGTAGGTAGGGTCCTATTCCTGCCTTTTTTCTAATTTCCTTAATTATTTCCTATTCACAATTTTTGGTGATTAAGTGTCTACCACCCTACATCCAGTGTATATAGGTGCAACCAGAACACAACTGAATACTCTTTTTTCCTCTGAAAATAAATTAAATATTACCTGTAGTTAAATATTACCTGTAGTTTATCTAGAATTCTCTGATCTGCCAGAGAAAATACTAAGTGTACTGACTGCCCATTCTGAGGTAGCTATAATTTGTTGTGACGTAGGAACTGGGTACTGAATGAAGCCCCAAAAAATTCTAATCTATGTCTTTCATGCTGTGGTCTTTCATGCTGTGAGCTGTCTGTCCATCTGGGTTAACTATCCAGCCAAAACTCTACATCTTTATGACAAATGTTGTCTTATAGTTAGGTTGAAACGTGCTTTGGTGAAGTAGGTTTTTTGAGTGATTTGCCAGTCAGGAAAAATATATTTTTGAAACAGTTGAAAAAGCAGAAGAAATCTATGAACCAAGTAAAACTAAATAGGATTCTGTTTGTTTAGATTTTATTTCCATCTTCCTTTTATATATGTAACCATTGAGCCTAGAAAATGTAAAAGCATGCATTGCACATAGGAAACATGTATATATCTTATTAATTTGAAGAGAAATTTTGATTTATTGCTGAACCTCTGAGAAATTCAATTTGTCAGTTATTAAATGACATCTTGTAAGACGTCCACAATGTGTAGCTCACAGGCTTAGATATTAGAACACAATCCATGAAGCTACTACTCCAAACACCACTATATTCAGCAAAAAACCTCCCAGCTTCTCATTTGCACAGCTTTCTGCTTACATGGGCAAGGAAACATTCTAAATGAGGGAAGATAAACCAGTAAATGAACATATTCAAAATCGAACCCATATTTTATTCGTTTGGAAAGAAAAATTCAAACTATATTTCCTCAGCTAAACTTTATTTTTTTTGAAAATGGATATAGAAGGTGATATTTGTTTACATCATAATATCATCTGTAGTTAGTGGCATTTCAAATACTTGTAACTGTTATTTCATGATAGATTAGCTGGCAGCACCAAAAATGGTCTAAACTTTGTGATAAATCAAAATTTGTCTTTGTTCTCTGAGCTTTGTTTCTTATCAATGATTCTTCCTCTGAATTTTAAACAGTGCTTCTTTCTTATAGTCAGAAAGAATCTCTCAAGTAGTATTTTTCTCTTCGAAAATCAAATAATCTTTTTTTAATAGTAATTAAAATAGCTTTAGTTTTTTTCCAGTTGTCAGCAATCCAAATAGTTAAAGACAGTACACAGCAAAACCTCAAAAACCAGGAAGTATTTAATTACCTTACAATGAAATCTGTGAGTAATCATAACAGGATTGATAAATACTCTCTTTAAAGTTAAGCATAGCTGGTGATTGTCTTTCTTCAAGAGGTGGATTCTAAGATTAGTACCCTTCTTTTTGGGGCCCTGTTAGTGTCTGCTTTCACATCTGTCTACGAAGGTTCTGCACCCCAAGAAATCTCTGCCACTAGACATGGTCATCATTATGAGGAGCTGGGCAGTGGGAACATAATCCATATCCTGCTCCTGGCTACACCTTTAGAAACCAGTTAATCCTTTCAGTTCCCTCTGCCCTAGGTAAGCATAGCATAATCAGAGATCATTAAAACCAGATATATTGCCACTACCTGTCACTTAGTAGTTCTCTTGCATCCATATTTTCTACTAGCAGAAAATTCTTTCCTTCAGAATTGCTATTATTTGGACAAACTATTGGAAAAACTTGAAATTTAGAGGAGATTAGAGGTCATTATGAGAAAATTCTTCTGATTCTTGTCTATGTAGCCCTTAAATATGTTTAGTCACAGACTTTTTGTATTAATTTTGTCTGAAAGGACTTAGATAAGATGTAATTCACAGATACAAATCTGAAAAAGGTTAGTATTTTCAGGCTTTAAATTACTAGTCACACTGTGCCATGGTAGAATGTCTAACATTTTTAGAGAATACAGAATGTTGACATGCAAACCAAGATTTTGTTAAAAAGAAGTAAAAAATAGTTATAATTTCTGTGATTGTGGGATTAACTTTCACTATTAGCTTTCCATTTTGTACCACACAGTAGATGAATTACATTTACAAGTGCAAAAACACTATCAGTTCCCAAATCAAGGCCTACTTTGTCGCTGATTTGGCAGTGGTGGTGTATTTTGGGAATTGACTGCATACACCTTCAGAAAATGTGTGACCTTCCTCTGCAGCCCTTAAGGAAGGGCATAATTCAGTCTGCAGATGCTCTCTCAATTACCTCAGGTATGCGGAGATCACAAGGGAAGAGGAAAGAGAACAGCCAAGCTCCCAAGTAAGAAACTCCTCTCCTTATAGATCACATGCTCCCCCTCACAGCATGCAGCAGGAACCATACTCTTACCCTTTCAGGTGAATGAGGGGGACAAGGAGAAGAGATAAAAGAACTACTTTTCCCCCTGGTCACTAACTGGTTCTTTTCTGATTGCTTACTTATGCCACACAGTAAGAATCTACACTCTTTTTTCGTGAGATGTTTTTATCAGTACCTCAGACCATTCATATGACAGTCTAAAAGCAACAACAACAATGAACCTGCAGTTGTGAAGGTTTGGAAAAATGCCTATATTAGATTTTTAAAAATAGCTAAAATACTATTTAGCAAATAAGTTTGGGGGTTTTTTTGTATTATCAGCCACATTTGTGATAGTAGCCTCCAAAAAACTCTGTTTGGGAGCAATGTTTCTCTAAACCAGCATTTATGAAGACACAAGCCCTATGTGTAAGACACAAGCCTTATGTGTCTTGTGCTTGATTGATGCTCTGCCCTTTCAAGTGCCACCACCTGACAAGTGTAATATATAGAAAATCTGAGCTTCAGACTTGCTTTCCCAAAGTTTGTTTAGAGTCATAGTCATACTACTTTGTGTGCCTTCTTAAAAATGTGTAAGGGCAACCAGAAAAACAGAGGGAATGTTGTTTACAGCATCTTTCCTGAGTCCTTCACTTTTCAAGTACAAGATGGTCCGTATTTGATTTTAAATAATCTGCTACTCTCAGATGAATGTCTTTTTGTTCAATCCATTAAAGCAAAGAGGTTTGTAAGATCCTTGGCAATCCTCTGAAACCTGACTTCACCCAGCCATGGCACATCTTGCTAATGCAAGTTGCTCATCTGTTTCATTTTGCCATTAAACCTTCTGTTACTTACTGTTATTTTTTCATATGCAGTGTTTCTGAATAGTTATCAGTAATCAAATCACAGAAGCTGCCTGTGGCTGGGCTCTGTGTAAGTAAAAGAAGGAATGTATATCATTAATTCACAGTAAGGAATCTAAGCTAAGGTTGGACAATGATAGCTCCAATGCAAGCACTCATGGTAATAGTTTACTAGCAGTTCATTTCTGCATATAGTTAAGTAGTTCACCTGTGCCTCCAAGCTATTACACCATTGCATGGGATGCACTGTGTATAGGTAGAGAACAGTAGTAGCTTTTCAAACTTAAATAATCCACAACTGTCCTTCATATTGTGTTTTCAATTTCTCATAACAGGACAACAAGGTGACATGACTTCTCACTGCAGCTTTGGTGGCTCAAGGTTCCCTGGTGTCTTTGAGGCAAGTTTGCTTTTCTTGATACCTTTCCTATGGGTGAATAGCAATAGTGGTTTATTTACAAACTCCACAATGTCTAAAAATGAGCAAAATTAAAGGGGAAAATTTAATTTTGTACAAGTAGTCTGTAGCTCAAATAATAAAGTAAAAATATAATAAATCTTAGATGTTTTATTATTGCTTCAGTTATGTTGAAATTGTAATCGTGTTTTACATACCTGTGGAGCTGAAACCCAGTATTTCACACATTCCCCTGTGGTCTGTGAGATCACTTATGGTCTATTTTCCCCGATACAGTTATTTTAGATTGATTTCCTTTTTTCTTTTACTCCCCCCAGCATAATATACCCCCAGCAAATGTCATATCCAGGCCTGGGCTCTTCATAGCTCTCTCAGTTTTAATGCTTTTCTCTTGGTTATTTAGGGATTCATCCAACATTCCCAAACAGCAACAGTCCTTTCATTAGTATTAGAAGACTATAGGGGAAGTGCATGGGCTTTAGAGAATTTTTCTTTTCCTGGCCCAAACCTTTCACAAGATTTGCTGTGACTATGAGGAAGTTGTGTTCAAAAGATACCATCATTAGAGCAGAGTGGCAGGTGCTTGTTGATGACATGATGTCTTCATTAGAGGTGTAAAGATAAAGCTCTGGATTTTGGCATTCCTGCTGCCTGTTTTACAGGACCAAACAACAGAATCCCCCCAACTTACAAAGGACTTCTCAAACAAATTAGTCTTCACCACTCTTGTAAAAGCCAAATAATGCCAACACACAGAGCACATTCACATAAATGTAAAATGAGTATACTACAATCAACTGCCTGAGATAAGAGGTGTCTATGAGACCTTCAAATAATTAGGGAGTAACCTTTGAAGTCTGCTCTTGGCTGCTACCAAAGCCTGCCTGGTTAGCTCATCTAGTTAAAGCACATCCTTCTTTCTCCTGTTGGCTGGATTTCAGAGGCTGTGTTTTGGCAGAAGCCAGGAGATCTGCAGCACTCCTGGTTGCATCAGGCCTTAAGAAACACCTGAAATGCTGGGATGACTGCATGCCTTAGATAATAGGGGATGACTGGGCCTAGGTCTCTCATTTACAGAGAGAGTTTTATGTTATTCTTCAATCTGTACTTGATTTATTTGATAATCTAACTTGGTAACACTTTCCCTGATATTTTGTCTTTCTCATGGCAGGGACAAGCTGTGGGTGACATCCCAGGCTGCTTTACCTGCTGTGCTTCACAGAATTATGGGAGAGGAAGGAAAGATGTGCAGCTGAAGTAATCATCAAATTCCCTATCTGCCACACCTGGAGTGTGATCACCTCACTGACAATCAAATGCCCATTAAGGAGCAGATCACAGTAGTCTGTCTCATCTTCAAAAACAGACAAGGACACTAGTGAAGACAAAACAAAGCAGCTGTATGAAGGAAAAATAAGAACAGAAGTATGCCTTGTGCTCAGGTGGGTTTTACAAGATGGTAGATAGTTTTCCAACGCATGTTTAAAGAAGTTTTTGTAAGATAATTTTATGTTTATCTGGTTGCTAAACCAGATAAACATAAAATTGTTGTCTCACCAGAAATGTCTTACCGGCACCAATTCCAAATATGTGTTCTACAGGAAATTAAGAAATTAATATTAAAAAAAAATACTTCCAGAGGAGAACAAAAGTTTTGTTCTAGAATTTCCTAAAAAAAAAAAAAATCCTATTTCTGAAAACTAAATATTACTTGAATCCCTATCTTTGAAGATAGAGTAAATTGCCATTCCTAGCTTAGATGAATTCCTCACATCATTCTTTTTTCTGAAACAGCTGAGGGAGTAACCCTGAACAATCCCGTAATGTAAAGCAGGGCCCTAAAACCTGAGAACTCTGTGGCAGAGTACTAGGAAACTCTGTGGTAGGTGTGTGGCTTCTGTCGCATTGTGGGACCCAAAGATTAGTTACCACAAGAAGCTTTTGCTTCAGTTGAGCAGAAACCTGTCATTTGGTAGCAGTGTGACAAAGTATCTTCTTGTTGTTGTTGTACCATTTTGGCTTCCAGGAATCAGGACTTTCTAATAAAAAGGACTGAAAAAAACATTCCACACAGAAGCATGCTGCTAGAAAATTTCAAACCAGATAATTTTCCCTACAGTATAAACTTAGTGAGTAGTGATTTAATAAAAGACACCGTCCACCCTTCACCTGACCGAGTACTAAGGAAATACGCAGCACAAAGTATATTTGTATAAGTCTGTATGTAGAAGGACTGGAAATATGAGTAAGTTAAAGTTTGCAAAGGCAAAAAAGCAAAAGATAAGTAATATGATGAACACTTTAAAACAAGGAATGGCTTTTTTGTGCCAGTGTTCCCTGAACATTGTTTGTTACCTGAAAATTCCTCAGTAGAGTTAACAGTGTAAGCGGTAGTAGAGACTGAACAGGCATTTTTATCATCTTGGCATAGAGGGAACAACACTAAACATCAGTGACTTCCGTATTCAAAATATTCCACTTGTCATTAGATATGAGTGGAGCTACACTGAAATTTAAATGTTAAGAGGATTTGAGTCTGCATACATGCAGCTTCAATACCACTTAAGGTATTCAAATTACTTCTTTCACTATGTCTTATTTTTCCAGTCCTTGAGAAACTGGTCACATCAACAATAATTTCTGGTTTGTATTAAAAAAGTTAGCATAGAAGAAGTGATGTTCTGGCCTTCATGAATTCTTTGAGAGAATTCCCACACATTTCAGCACTAACAGGATTTCTAGTCCAATTAATCAAGGGCTAAATCTGAATTAACTATCTACCTTTAAGAGGAAGAAAGCCAGGATGTTTTCAGACCTAAATTTTCATATTTTTCCTTTCCCCTGAAAGCCTGACCCAAAAACCTATTTGTTGCAGCTCAACGTGGCCTATTTGGGAAATAAGTAGAAAAAAAGGATTGTGTATTGCCTCCTCAACACACAGTGTTGGTCCTGTTGGCCCCTGTCCACCAATGGTAGAAGCACAAGATTTTGAAAGCCAGGATTCCATAGGGTTATGACAAATCCATAAGAAAGTTGCACAGGGGCTAGCTACCTCCTCTGTGCTCGCTACTATGAAGTCTGGCTTTATAAATAATTCTAGGAAGAGTTAAATAGACTCATAAAGAAGTTGAGATGCTTAGAAGCCCGTCACCAAACTTACAGTGTAAATAACCATTGCTATCTGATCTGAAAGAGAAATCTGAGTTCTTAATAAGGGTTTATTTAGAAGGAATGTTACTAGCTTAATTGGTCAAGCAAAATTTACCACCTACTTAATTATATAATTGTATGTCCCTTATTGCTTCTGGGTTGTCTGGATTCCCTTCACCCCCTCAAATATGGTATCAATTCTGCTGAAGCATTTACAGATGACAAGGGTTCCTTATCAGAAAAGAGACCTAATGTAGCTCCTGACAGGTTTTGGGGATGTTAAAACCATTACAGTCAATTGTTTAACTTTCAGTGCTACTTCTGTAATCTGGTTACAAACGAGTGACTTCGTTTTAAGAGTATCTGAGCCATCAGGAGAGCAGAATGCTAATCTTTCCTCTTCTGGAGTACTGACTGTTGTCCCAGCAGCCTCAACTCTTCTTTATCTACTAGCAGTTCAGGAATTTCAATGCATCAGGTCATTCTCATTCCACCTGCAAGGGGCAAGAAGCGCATGCCAGTTGCCACAGCATTAGAAAAGGAATACAATTTATATGTTCTAGCCTTCTATGTGCAGTTAACCCCATTTCTGCTTCATCTCTGGCAAAAAGTCTTGAAGCACATCACTAAACAGCATGTTTTAGACTTTAAAAAAAGGAAGAAACCTTCCATTTTCCAACACTGAGAAGTACTCTTCGCTAATCAGGAAAAAGTGTAAGATGGAACATGCATTGGTGTTAGGTGTAAGTACCTGCATAGTTTTCATATGTGATCTGGAAACACTAGAATTTTTTTGGTAAGAGATTAATTTATAGATTATTTATTCCACTGAAGTTTTGCATGCAAGGCATACATTGCATGTTTTGAAACATTACTGTTGTAGCACTGCAAAGAGATGATTCTCCAGATCTTGTTCACCCCTGTTGACAAACTGTTTACATCTGTTGCAAGCTGCTATTAGGTGACAGAAATGCAATCATGTTTTGCATTGCACAGAATTGCATTAAATTGGATTTTAATAATGCCTACGCCTTTCCATAAGCACCAGCACAAACACTTTTGCTTGGTTATTTTAGTTACTTTCTCCCGGTAGGAGAGAGCACCCACTAATTGTTGTTTGGTTATTCTTTGCTTGATTTTTACTAACAGTGAGGAACGTGTACTGCTTCCTGTCTTTGTTCTGTACATTTTAGTACCAGCCATGGCAATAGAACAGAGATACTTTTAAGCATCCCATCATCTTTGCTACAGCAAAATTAAGGCTGTTTTTGTCAGTTAGGAATGAGCTATTCCTGCAGAAAGAAAAATTTCTCTGCATGATACCTATCTGTGATCAACCTTTCTGTCCACTGGGTGACACCAGCAGCCTATCCGACATCTCTTAGCTGTGCATAGCGCCACGGAACATATATCTGGAGAAGATTTAACCACACAGCTTCTTTTTTTTCCTGGTAACACTAGGAACATTCTCTTTCCCCTCTGGTGGAAAAGTGAGATAAATTAATAGGAAAACCAAAATGCAGAAAAAACCTAAAACATCTTCCAAACCTACTCCATGTAGTTTGCAAGGCTGAAGGAGACAAAGTGAGAAAATACTCCATAAAATACACCGTGAACTGAGGGCCTGCTGTACAAACAGATTAAGATGACATGTTTTAATATGAATGACCCACAGTTGATGAAAATTATTGTGAACAGCTCTGAGTATCTCAGGTAACCAATTACTGAGGTGCAGTTTAATTCTGTCCCATGTTACCTTCTTTGCATTCCCCTATGGAAATAATTTATTCGTTTTGAAAGGAAAATCATGATAACATGCAATTTTTCTGGCTGATAAACTGATTAATCCTTACAACAGCTTATAAACTACTTTTTAAAATAATTTAAAGACATTCTCATATATAGGCAACATTTTAGTTTGGGTTTGCTATTGATTTTTTCATTTTTATTTTACTTTACCTGTAATTCACTGCTGCAAAGATTACCCACCAATACACACTCGATTATAGTCCTCATCTGATACAGACAGAAACAAAAGATGCATGAGGAGTAAACCCTAAAACCTAATTAGCCTGTCAGCATTGTCTCAATTACTTGTTTCAAACTGAATGGTAAAGGCAAAGGGGCTGGTTCTTTTGCTTGAAGAAGGAACTAACCATTGTTTAAGGAAGAACAGAGTTTGTTTTTAGAAGGAATGTGTTAATAGTCCTTCCTATCAACACTCCTAATGTCTCTCAGATGGTAAATAATCAGTCCATGAGCCTATTTCACCTGGTTACAACTCCTATGGCCTTTCAACTGATAAGAGTGAACATCCCATTACAGATGGAGCCCTCTTTGCTGTTTCCAGGAGGGTATCCAACCCATCTTCAAGCAATTCCCAATCAGAATCACCCAGCTGTTGCCATGCTCAGCTGGAACAGCTGTAACCTGCCAAGAGCAGTAGCAGTTCAGGACAGTTTCACAGGACTGGCTTGTTACACTTGACTAAAGCCGTACTGCAGGATGCTGACATTCTCTGTGGATAAGGGCACTAAGGAAACCTGCCTGAAGTAGCAGCTCCAGCCCTCCTTGTGTTATTGTTTACAGTAGTGACTTACATAGACCAGAAGAAAGATGAGAAACTGTCAGATGCAACTCTGCCAGAAGTCACAAATTGGAAAGGGTCACAGTCCTTTCCAGAGCAGCTCAAAATCAAAATAATAAATATTCAGAAGTTCTGGATTGTAAAATAGGCTATGGTACTTTTCTGTTGGACAACAGCACAGCCTCCGCTGAAGATCTGGGACTGGCCCAATTGCAGTTTAAAAGTAATAATCATAAAGAATGAAGTCACTACATTTAGGATGGACTACAATTCCCTTTTTCTGTATTTCTGAAAAATTTGTCGTGTGCCAGAGATGACAAAATTTCAGGTCACACTTGATTGTCTGGAACGTTCAAAGCTTGTTACAGACAGCTCCAGAAACATTGTGCAATACTCACTAATTAATAATCAGTTGGTGTATGAAATTAGTGAAGTGTAGTCTCTTAGTCATTAAGTAATTTGCATGGGGAGTTTAAAGCAGAGTAATTTACATGGGGAAAAAGAATTATTTATAAGGATGCAAAATTGATACAACAGCTTTTGAAGTAAGAGATCTAAGACTCATTCATTGACAAATCCCTGAAAACATTTGATCATTCTTTGCAATGGTCATAATGCAAGTACAACGTTAGTCAGAGGGTAAATAAAACATTCTTGAGATTCTGGTACACAGCACGTGACTGTCTTCACCACATCTCAATAAGGGATATAAATATAGAATGGCTCTTCATATAAGGAAGGACTAAATAAGGTAGCTTACAAAAGAGGCTGAGACAAGAGAGAGCTTTATAAAGCAAAAATGGTGTGGCAAAGGAATAAGAAATAATTATTGATCGTTTCTGAACACACAGGTTGATGAGACACACCAAGGAAGAGATAAACAGCAGATTTCAAATGAAAGGATGTTCTTTTTCTTACATCACGTCATTAAATTGTGGAACTCTTTGCCACAGGATGTTGCAGAGGCCAAAAGTGTAAGTGTGTTCAAAATGGAATTAGATACATTCCTGAAGGCTGCCTCTGTTGGCAACTCTGAAAAGTGATGGCCCAGATGCAGCTTTTGGTTGAGGAAATCCCTCAGTTGTTAATCCCATGTTAATTGAAATCCCCTGAATTCTTAATTGCTTATGGATGATACGGAACACAAAAAGAAGGATTTTCTTTTAAATGTTGTTCCATTCCTCCCCCACTAACCAGCCACTCACAGGGACAGAATACTGGACAAGTTAAATGAGCCTTTGGTATAATCCTGCACATCTGTTTTTATACCAGTATGTGCAAGGTTATTGCTTTAATTGGGGTAGAATTTTAGGATTAGGGAGGAAAATGCACAGAGTTCATGAGAAGAAGGTTCTTTGCCTCTGAAGTCATCCTTGGCAACATACGTCAAACAATTTTGTATATATTTTAATTTGTAAAGCTTCAATGAAGCAAAACTAATGTTCCCAGGAGGGGAAGGTCTCTCTTAAACTGTGTAAAAGATTAAAAACCTACTTAATTTTACATATTTTCTTCTAGAGGCAGATAACTAATTTCCTCTGGTCCTTGGAATTTCCTCAGATGATCAGGAAAAAAAACCCCTTCAAAATGAAACACAATTGTCCCTGTGTCTAATGAATCAAAAGGCTACCCTTAGTACGCTTAGGACAGAGTCCATCCTTAATTTCCTACTAAAATTATTGTTTAGCTAAATAAATACAAGTGAGTTTAAGAGAAGGAACTCATGGCCTCAAAAAAAAAAAAGAAAAAAAAAGAATTAAGTTCAAGCTTTAATGAACATGTTAAGCAAGAAGGAAATGTTGTATGATAGTAAGCATTTGCTTTTAGATAGCTTTCTGTATAGTCTCTTAGATGCCTCAAGGAAATGGTTTTACAGAAGCATTACAATAATGTAGTTGCTCCCAGGGGCAGTTGTTTCTCCTGATCATGGCATGTATTTCCTGCCATATGGACAATCCTACTCTCTCCCCCTGCCCCCCATGTAAAGATTTTCAGCCAGGACTTAATTCCTGTGCTTTCAAAATGTTGGGGAGCTGTGTGTTTGAGGGGCAGGAGGCAGAAGGGAACCAACATTTTATTTGCAAGAAGCATCTTTTCAAAAGCATTGTTTGTGCTGATTTAAAATAAACCACCAAACACTCCAGCACTTTTCTTTCTCATAGGATTTTCATTCCTCTTTTTTCCAAAGTAGATGCCTTTTCTGTGTAGTTTACAAATTGATAATTATGCATTATTTGTGAAGAAATTATGAGGATAACATATGAACCTACAATAACAAGGCATGGTGTGCTTACATGCATACACACATGCAAAAACACAGTGCTGTTCCAGCTTAAGAATGAACTTAAGCCAAGACACCTTCTTTCCCCCATCAGTGCCAATACTGCATGGAACGATGGTTAAATATCATGAGAACTGGCTGAGGGGCACTGGCATCAAATTATTACATTTCAAGATGTGTAATCACCTCTGGATGTGACTGACTTGCCTCTAGCAGCACAATTCTCAGCAAGTGCACTTTCCAATTTCTGGAGGGTGTCAAACTGACACTGGGATGTGATGGAGAGGGGAAAGAAAACTTGAGGTCAGACTCAAATCCATGGATCAGGAAAAATGTTCCTGTGCTTGAAGAAGGCAACAAGGGCTGTGAAAGTTACTGACATTTACTTAGTGTTTATTTAGCATAGGCACAGATGGATTTGGTCCATTAGTCCAGACTCTCCGTTTATCTCAAACAATGACAGAGGCCTCTCCAGCAAGCAGCAGAGTGCCTGGTTTGTGCCACTGGCAACCTGCTAAGTGTGAAAACCAGCCACAAGCCCACCAAATGTGTGAGGAAGCTAGAAGAAGAAAAATGAAAAGGAAACAAAGCAGGAAGAGGAGAAACTTGCCCTCGGTAACACCTGCTGCATTTGCCATTAGTGGTGAAATCCATACACTCCTATAAACAGACATCAGTGGGGAAATCAGTCATCCAAGCATAGCTGCAAGGCCTGGGATGAAGAGCAGGAGAATCCATGGGTTTTCTCCCCCAAGATGTCAATATGGACAACACTCCCAGAAAAGGTCAGGTGAAATCAGTTGGACCTTAACCAATCCCAGACTTCCCCATCCCCAGCCAGTGGTCTAGCATGCAGGTTTGAGATGGGAAACATAACAAAGATTTCAATAAATCCACTAGTAACTTTTCATTGCTGTTCCTACATGAGTCCAGGTTGAAAATATGGAGACAGCATAGTGATAAGGCACAGTACACATTTGTAACTGGTTGTACCAGCCAAGCTAATTTATCAGCATGAGGAACTTTACAGGTGAGGTTTTCATGACACTTTTCCATTGAAAAATAGAGTACTGTTCCTGAAAAAGGTGAGGGAAATTACACCAATTCATTTCATTTCAGCTGATCTCAAGGTCCACAACTTTTTAAAGGAAGACTGGGTTCCATAATTTCATTTGTCTTCCAGCCTTGCCAGCTCCTTAAGTGCACTTATTGGGACACAGGCTAAATGCTTTGAGCTGATTCTGCAGCTTATCAATAGCATGGAAGGAATTTGTGCCAGTAAATTTGGACTTTTCTGGATTGAATAGTTGAATGGGAGTCTACTGAGAATATAATTCAAAATAGTTTCTGCCATTTTTTGCTGGAGATAATCAGGATGACAGTGTTTTTAGTAGTTTTTCTCCAGTAGAAATAATGCTTAAGAAATAAGCCCAGGATGTGGAATCCTCTGTTTATATAGAGAACCTAACAATACACACAGCAACTGTTTGTACAGATTTATGGTTCACAAAAGATATTTTGAAAAGGCCAGTTACAAACTTAGAGGGAAATCTATGCTTCTACTCTTGGCTTCTTTGATTAAGAATACCATTTTGTTTATTGTGTTGTGATAGTGTACTTATTTGCTTATTAACCATTACACTGTTCATTTTCTCATTCCAAATAATTCAGCCAAGCAGCCATTAATCAGTAACAAATTTTTGTTACTGTCATCCTACTGAACAGGCAATTTGGTTTTCAGTTAGGCCTTTAGTTTAGGGAAATCTGTAATGACAGTTCTTGACTTTCTCCGTAGTCTAGAAATAACCTGAGGAGGTCATCAAGCCTTGCCATTTTCACCAGTATAAAATCAACTATGTCAGTGGCATTACAGAGACAAGAGGTGGTACAGCCCTGACAGAGCTGTAGACATCTACAAAACAGACCTTCAGACTTGAGTTGATTTTCTAGAGTCTTCCACAGCCCCTGAAGAAAAACAGGCACTTCCACAGTGGAATTAATCTCCTTCCAGTATACAATGGGAGCGGGTCACATGCTGGAAATGCCTGTCTCTCTCCTGTGGGATTCAACCTCAGGTCAGTTGACATTCACTCTTGCTGGTTAAGCAGTTTGTAAAGACTCAGTGATAGAAAAGCAACAATATATTTACAAAAATACATCTGAATGCTTTATTCTCTTATTGCTTGACAGTTTTTCCTATCTAGTTTTAGTTCCTGTAATTAAAATCTCTTATTTCTTGCTCTGTTTATCACAGACATGGAAAACAGACTGTTCTCTTTCTTTCTGTAGCAGGTCATAATTTCATGTCCTTTCTGTCTCCCATAACTGTACTCCTGCACTCAGTCTTCATGTCCATATGCTAAACAAGCACAGCTTATGCAACCCTTCTCTACTGGTCATATTTTCTGGAGCTCTGGCAGTTCCCCTTGCTATCCTGCAGATTCACACTGGTTGATATGCATTTGGCCACTCCAGCATTGCTGAACTTACAAGTTACACTTTGTATTTCACAGGTTAGATTGCTATTTGCACACCCTGTGATGATTAAAAGTTGTATGTCATCTTTACCAGCACAGATAATCTATAACATGAAAAGGACAGCACAACCATCTTGTTTGTCCATTACCAGCCCAAAAAGGGTGGTACTACAAAACCCAAAGAGATAACAAAGCTTTCATTAAGTGTATTTCAGCTATGGTGATTAAATTTAAATTCCGCATGAGCAAATCTTTTTTAATTGAACATCTGAATGTGCATGCACATACACACACATGAATTTGTCCAGTTGCCTCTCTAAGGGGCAGTTTAGATCAACAGAATCGTTTCTATAATAAGAACATGTGAAGTTTGCTAATCCACATGAAATATTCCTCGACAGAAGGAAGAAGGAAATTAACCTCAAGATTGACTGTCTCGGTCAAAAAATGCTAGGGAAAGAAAACTTGTGATCACTTGAAGACAGCCCTAATGGACTCCTTTAGTCAGCTGGAATGATGCAGAAGGGCACAGAAGAGGAAAATATGGGCTGGGCTGAACTCACAAAACCCCTACTGTGCATTGCTTAATGTCTGCATTTAATATCTCAAAGTTCCCATTCTCCCAAAGGTTAAAAGAAATCAGGATGGAGATATATATGCTTATAAAACCAACCTACTGTTGCCAACAATAAAACACTTTTTATTTTGACTTTTTTTTTTTATGTTCAGACATATTACTGTACAGAAGTTCAGAATTTCATTAGTATTGAAGTTTATCTTTGACCTTTCACCTTTTAATGTGGAAGAATTAGGGAGAAAAAATAACATTCCTCTTTGCCCTGGCTTGCTTATTATGACTCTCTCAAGAATTTCAGTCTGGGACTATTTGCCAGAACTATGTTTAGCTCTGAGAGGAGAAAAAAAATCTCCCCCCACTGCAAAATGCTACCATCCAAATTTATCTCTCAGCTTTTGCTAAAGACATGGGGTTTAAAACACTCTGGGTTAAATTTATCCCAGTAGGAGAAAAAGCTTTGCTATGCCAGTTTATACTTACTGAGAAAAGTTGACCTTGAGAGCTGCTTGCTAATGAACCTTCTTATTTTATAAATTCCTGGTGTTTTAGAGGTGAAGTAAGCCAGAAAGGTGTCCTGTAGAAGGTAAAATTTTTACTTATGCCATAAAATGCCATAAAAATGCCATAAAATGCCATAAAAAGTCATGTGTTACAGAAGGCCGTAATAAGAGTGACAGGAATTTGAAAAACATTTACATACTATGCAAGCAAAGCAAAGCTTCAAGCATACTTGGATTTTATGCTTGAAGGCACAAATTGATTGCTTGTGGTGGAAAGAATAATGAAATTCCTCCATGTCATAACAACACAGAATCAACCAGGTGAATTTTGATGGAAAAGGCTATGTTCCTTTGACAGAGATGGTGATTGCCAGAGGCAGCCTTCTCATTTATATTCACTTAGAAAAGTTTCAATGCAGTGGGCATTCATGCATCTGATCACCTTTGGAACAGAGGTACCTACCCCTTCTATCAGCCTCTTCATTTTGTACACTTACGGACCACACGTATCAGAGAACAGTGGTGCTATTTGCAAAGCACTCTGTAGGCAATCCCACGATGGCAGAAGGTTCCTTCCCTATCTGCTTGTTATCATTTCCATCATTAGCCACACTGAAACGCTATCAGAGCTCCAAATGAAACAACACAACTGGTGTGCACCCCACCACGTTTTGGCAGTAGGATAATGCCTGTGGTTAAACAATGCCAACATGGGAGCAGTGTTGTGTGGGGCTTCCTCATCCCTCTGGCAGTGAAGGGCTCAGCTGGACAACACTGCACATAAGGACCAAGCCAAAGTGCAAATCCCTGGTGTATGGAGCAGAGGCAGTAAGCTGGGCTGGAAGTGGCTGGGGTTTGTTCTCATGTTCTCTGTGCTCCCACCATAGGCAAAGAAAGAACACGCAGAACTGAGGGAAAATGATAAGAAAGATCGAGAACTAAGAGACTGGATGATCTGTGTAATGAAAAACATGATAGGGGAGGGAAGGGGAAGTTACAGGAAGCAGAATGAGGCATTATCAAAAAAAAAAAAAAGCAGGGAGAGAAACATTACAAGATACGAGGAAGAAAATTAAATAATAGGAAAATCGAGAGAGTCAGGAAAGTTAGAACAAATAAGTAAGAATTTGTCTCAAGGGAAAGCACACAGACCTAAAGGGGTCCATGGAGCCAGAGAATCAGTAGCTGAAGCCAAGTGCTACTGTCATTTCCACCTGCTGACGTACACTCAAAATTGTACCCCAAGGAGAGCTTATAGAATTCCCTTTGTTATAATGCTGACACAGCTCCCAACAGTGAATTTAAGCAAGAGCACAGAGAAACGAGGACCTTTTCCATAATGTGACATGTATTATGTTGATGTAACTGTTCATCACCTCCAAATCTGCACTGCTCTGAGTGCTCCTCTCACACAGGTAAATACAGCTCTTCATAGTAATGAGACTGATGCTACTCAGCTGAAACAAAAAAGGTTTCAGAGTTGAGTAAAACAATGCTATCGTAATAATTTTTGCCTATAAAACTGAGAAATGCTTTATATGGTTTTTTTCCCCCCCTCTCAATTACCCATAAGTAAAAGCAGTGTTCTGTGTTACATTCATTAGTGGTTATATTACAGATTAATGCATATTGGTGTGAGTGTATGATGAAGGCAATTCAGTGGTCCTCTGGATTTCCTTCTAGTGAATGCATCTATTGTTGCTTGAATATGCATTACCCTGAAGTATGCATGGAGTCCTGCATGCTGAGAGCTTCCCTGAAGTAAGACAGATGTTTCCAATTGTTTAACACCGGGAACATCCCACAACACAAGCAGCTTTGGATAGTACATCAGCTTAAATGATCCTTACAGTTTTAAATTCAATTCAGCTAATTTTCTCTGAGACAAAGGCTCCTTTACACTGCCAGAACAATGACATGGGCCTTCATGTCAGCATGAATCTGGCCCAACTACATCACTAACTGAGAAAAGGCTATTGCTCTCACCTTTCTTCTTCTTATAGATAGTATTTCAGCAGGCTTTTCCTCAAGCCCTAAGTCTGACATTGTATGTTACATCTGTGTGGAACAGTCTTTGTAATGTGTTGGAAAAGTATTTCTCTTATTTGACTTTATCTGGTAATTTTGAATCTGGGGACATCGACTAGTCTGTTGATACTGTGACTAAAACCCAGAGCGAATAGAAACACTCTGAAAATCCAGAAGGCTGCCTCCTTTCATTTGTTGACATCTTACTACAATGTGCATTGTTAACCTGACTTGTTTAGGAATTCTAGCACAAAACAGAATGTGGCTTTTAACTCATCTGCTTTGTTGAGAATGTCATGATGTCATAGTGATCTATAAATACCAGACTCAGGAAACATTCAAATGATTGAGACATCATGAAATTCACTTCAGAATCAAAATCAAGTTCAAAACTGTGGAAATAAGAGTTGGGAAATGTTTCTGGATCTTTCTGAACAGCTCTGAATTAGCTTTAGTTTTGTGGTTTACTTTTCCAGGGAGACAAAATTGCTAAAGTTTCAGATTTTGCCCACACTTTGAAAACTTCTGGCTTTGAATATCAAGCCTAGTTAATTCCTATAGGTTTATAATCACTTGTCAAAATAGCCTTGGTCACCTTTCTTCTCTAGAAAAGTTTCCTAAGAGATACGGTATTTAAACAGGAAAGTTCATTGCTACTTACAAAAGTTTAGAAGCAGGATATGCTACTTTACTCCTTAGTAAAAACACAAAACAACAACAACAAATCAAAGAAAAATTTCATTAACATATGAAGAGAAAACCCAAACAAACAGTTGTTTTTTCCTATGTCTAAGGGACTTTCCTGTGTTCATCTTGAAATATGTCATATTATGACACACCTAAACTGAAATGTTACCAGGATGGATGGTGGGTTTTGATAGTCCATGAAGCAGCATGCAAAATGTTGTTTTGTACGCTCCCATATGCTCTTTGGAAATCTTGGAAGGACTGGAAGAATCTGAGTTTTATTTCTTAATTCTTAAATGAAATAATTTATACAAAAAAGTCATGAAAGGTGAAAGCTCAAAGCCATAATAAAGTGTAAGTCAGGCTACCTAACAACCTTCTTTGTTTTTCAATCTATCATCTTCATTTAGAATAAGAGGTTGCTCTTGCCAATTCAGCATTTTTTTGTTCTCTGTGGCAGATGTACATCCAAGGAAAGCTGCTCTTTGCCAACTCTGGTATCAATGGGTACAGCAAGTCTACTAAAGACCTTAAAATAGCTAAGACAAAGAACGATTATCACATGGGTTATTTCCAATTGATTTCATGTTCAGGTATTTTACTTTCCATCAGTATTGGTTTTAATAATTTCGTTCTGAGACCTTTGGCTTCTTTGTTTAGTTTCTTAAATATAAAGCAGTGTGACTCAGAGCAGCAAGTACAGCAGTCTCAATATCAAGTACTTGGACATTTTTGGTGTGTTTACAAATTCTCCATCTTCTATATTCCTTCCTGCCCCATTTAACAGTTTGGGTTGTCTAAACCCAACTGCTGAGTCACAGAATTTTTACTGGTAGTTACTGGCAAAGAGGAAACAACAAAACAGAGAGAAAGGTCCTGAGCTCATCCCCTGTTTCTTTGTGCATGTCTGACCAAGACTTACTTGTTTTATGGGCTATTATATTTACATTTTGGCACTAGTCATAAAAATTTAATTGCAATTAAAGAACCAAATACTTTAGCCAGCTGTCTTCTAGCAGGAGATGGTCAAATATGTCACATCCTCATTCTGAGCACACAGCTCCTGGAGGGAGCATTCCCAGGAGCTAAAGCACATGCTTCAACAGTTGGCTCTCTCATAGAAGTTTTCAAAGCAGAAATAAACACAGGCAAGAAATTGAAATAATTGCAACTTCTGCAATTTATTTACTGCATGGCTTTTGGGAACCATGTAATTATTTTCAATTTAAGGGTGATGCAAGCCAGTAATCAAACTGAATTTCAGAGTGCCTGGCATGAATGCAGAGGTCACTGCTTTCCACTATTGATTTAACCAATATATCATGCAGGCAATGATAATGATGATCATGATGATGATGATCTATTAAGCTACTGTTAGTAGCTATAAAGCAGTTGATAGCAGTGGCAACAAAGAAGAACACAGAATATAGGCAAAATGAATTGTGCAGTCTCTTACTGAGCTGCTCTCAGCTAGCTTAGACAGGTCATGGAAAGTCTCTTCCTTTCTTTCACTTCTTTTTAACTTAACAAAACAATGTATTTCATTTCTATCGAACAATGACGTGTTATAGTTGCAGCCCATTCGTCTCTGAAGGAAGCTTGTCACGTCACATGCACACAAAGCAATTGGTGGAGTGGTAGAGAAGTCAGGGTTTAAATATAACAGCTAATTAACAGTAGCATTTTCCAACATGTTAATTACTGGCCTGCCATGCTTTCTCTCCAAGTCAAGTGTTCCTCACTGAAGTCTGGACAGATCAGCTTTAGGCTGAGTGTTTTTGTGAACGCTTCTGTGAGCGATTGAAAAGGCTACACTGGCCTGTGGAATTCCCTGTGCTAGTTCTTCTCTACACTAGAATTTTCCTTAAGATTTCCCACTGTGGTATCATCCCTAAATGCAACTTTAGAAGCAAGTAGCTAATGTATGCATTTGCACAGACTGGCATTTGCCTACATATAACCCATGTCAGGTGTGGTCAGGGCCAGGGTGGTTATTCTGCATGTGTGTTTCTGCTTCTTGCTATCACACCACCATGACAAGAAATCCTTAAATGGACTGGGACATTCCATGGGGTTCTTTCATGCACAGGTGCAAATGTGGGCACAGGAATAGTTTTAATGAAGGAGAGGGTGATGAAGAGTCTGTGTGAAAACCAAGGCTAGGTGACACAGCTATTTCCACATGCACTACCATAATTATGAAGATGTTGCTGAAGATGGGATTAACTTCATCCTTAAGTTTCCAAGAGCAGAAGTTTCTGGTATTTTCCCATCTTGCTAGATGATGTCCTAGCCTCAAAAATTGCCATATACTCAACACACAGGTGCACATGCATGTTCTGTTCACTTCCTTTCTTTCAATACCTTGGGCCCAGTGTACAGGACCTTTGAACTCTTTCCTCCTGCATACCATTCTGTGGGGAACAGATACTATTGAGAGCTTCAGGTTAGGGAAGATACTGAACTGCTAAAAAGGGATTAGCATCATTTCAGTGAAACACTGAAAATCTTGATTTTCCCTGGGAGGTTAAAAAAAGCACTATCATTTCTCTATCTGTTCATGGAGTGATTTCTTGGGAGGTAGCATTTTCTTGTTTGTAAATGAGCTGTTTCTTTAATGGAAGTAAGCAAACAGGTCCTAAGCTGCATTCAATTTTTTCCTCTTCATTTATCTGTAAGATGAATTAAGCATGGAGATGGCACAGATAACTGACTGACTTAAGTTGACAGCCACATTTCTAGGAAAAAAATTGCCCTTGGAATCTTCTTCCAAATCTCTCCTCAACATTTGCTTCCCTCAGGAAGCCCACCAATTTCTTAGTGAATGTCAGCAGAAACAAGCATCCATAAGACTTATGGACTTCATCTCTCAGTACATTTTCTGTGTCTTGTCCCATTCCAGGTTTCTTCTTTACTATATTATACAAGTACGGACTATGCTGCAAAATAAAGCTTATACAATAAAGCTGATTACATGCTGGGATCAGTGGAACAATACAACAGAAGTCTGAATGACTGGCTTTTTAGGACTGGTTTAGCTCCACCTCAGGCTGACCCACTACACTAGATCAGATTACTCGATATGGTGTGAGTTATTCCAATATGAAGCAGCACAGTAGAAGGATGAGAAGAACAGGTTTTAATGAGAGAAAGAAGAAATACAGCAGTACAACTGATACAAAAAGTACACAATATAACACAAGGGTCTAATAAATCAGCAGAGAACTTGAGAAGCAGGAAGACAGTTTCAGATGGTTGAAGAAAGAGGCTTGCTCAAAAAGATACAATCTTAAGTCTTCATAGATATATATACATTCTTGGCAGTATAGGAAACGTACAGTTCTAACATAGAAAATATTGACTGAAATGGTAGTATCAATTCCTGAAGAATATTTGTATATGGTACATTATGAAATATACACACAGGCAATTTAGAATTCAAAAAGTCTCCAAGTAAAAGAAAACATTACTGATCCCTTTTGGTAGACAGGCATCTCCTAACAGCAGCAATTGAATCTATTCAGTATTCAATATGAAAACAAACACACAAACCTGAAAACAGCAAACAGTAAGCAAGACCTTTTGCACAATGAATTATGAACCAATTTGGCAGCAAGATTCAAAAGCTAAGAAAAAATTCTCCTGCCTCACCAAGTTTCCTCTTGCCTTTCATGATGAAATTATTTCCCTTCTTCCCAGTAACCTTTTAAGCCTGCCTTCCTGGGGATGTGAATTAGGTGAGACTGAGTCATGCCTAAGTGAAATGAGTGGTCAACAGCTGTTAACTGTAAAACCTAATCAGGGAATGTTTACAGGAAGAGGTGTGCATCAGCCACAGCTCCTAACAGCAGCAGAACACAGCCTTGGATAAGTTCTGATAAAAATGTCTAAGCATTATGAGGGAGTCACAAAGCTCCAGATAAAAGGAGCCAGTCTGTCCTGTTGCCGCTCTTTTGGCACTTTTGAAGAGTACAAAGGAAGTCTGTCTCTTAGGAGTCACACACAAGTAGAACACATCTCCTGCAGAGCACCTAAGCCCCTTCCTGGATTAAAGATCTACCTGCTACCAGTGTCCTCAACTGACACACTATTCTCTTCCTAAAGCCCCACCTACACAGGCATTTAGGTGATGCTAAAAGGGGTTTTGCTAACAGTTGCCGCAGCACACAGGTCTCTGAAGGATGATGGGAAGGTGCAACAGGAAGCATATGACACACAGAAAAACATTCTTTCTTCAGTCATCACTTATTCAGACAAGAGTAACCAGTGCTCATTACTAAAGTGCTTGTACTAAGGAGTCAGCAAAAAATACTGCAGAAACTATTGCCAGGATTGCTTAAAATTAATTTCATCTTCAGGATGAAAGTAGAATTATAAATAAAATTCTGCATAAAAAAATCAAGCAAAGTGCTCATACAGCATTTATGCATCCCGGTACAAGTATTCTCTATTCCATCCAATCATTACTAATTGGAGGATGGATAAGCCACATTCACTCCACCTAGGCAACTGTCAGGGATACAGGATAAAGAGAAAAAAGAATACAGGCAGTAGTGAGGCAGAATTTTATTACACATGCTGAAGGAATAATAGCAACCAAAAAGACCATAAAAGTGGTTAGCATTACAGTAGATTTACATGATTAAACATGTTAAAAAGACTTTAGGTCCTGATTCATATCCATGGGAAAAAGGATGGAGGTAAACGAAAGGACAAAAAAGAGAAACAGAAGAGTTTGGGAAACTATCATAGGCAGGAAACCCTCTTACAACAAAAGGTCAGCATCCAGGAATGTCTTCCCGCTATTGCCTACGTCCAACCCAGAACTTGAGTTCTTGGAGACCTAACACAGCCAGCCCCCAGGCTTCATACCTGCTTTAAGGACCTGCTTGATCTAAACCTCCTTGAGGCCGATCGAATGAACTGTGTTTAAAGCAGCATCAGCAACTGGCAGGGCGGGTGCAGGAGAGGCTCCTACAGAGCCAAAGCACCCGGGTTTTCAGTGCCGTGGAAGGAAGGAGACTGACTTCACACAGAACTTAAAGAGATACAGAGATTGATTACACACAGCTAGAGATCGCAGCACCGAGTCTTTCTGTGGAAATGAAACGTAGATAAAATAGAGGCTTTTTTAAAAAGCTGCAGAAGAGACTACCAGTCTGGTGAGCGTTTCCTGTCTCCACATGGACAAGAAATTGTGGATCCTTCCCAGTGTCTGCAAACTTCAGAATGTATCATGTGATTTCCCTCTGTAGCCCTGCCAGAAGTCTCTTGCTGCAGTTTGTTCTTTTGAACATTTCCTCTTGTATTTCAGCTCTCATTTATTAGCCAATTAAGCAGCAGCTTATCAAGATTGTTTTCTTTCCCTTCCCTGTGGTTCCTTGGCAATCTATGCTGCCTTTAGGTCCTGTTTTGGGAAGTGCTAAGACTTAGAAAGCAGGAGATGTTGGGGAACATGTATTTGTTTACATGTTTAAGACAGGGCAGATGGGCATACAGGCACTCACAGCAGCTCAGGTGCAAAGCCTTGATAAGTGAAAACAAAGTGAAGCAGCTTTTCTAATAAGAGGTGTAAAATCAGGTTTGAAATACCTCCACACAGTCTGCTTGGTAGAACACAATTCTTCTTCCTTTAGATAGCACGAATCAAGTTTTTGTTTACCTTTCAAGTAAGCAACTGGATAGTTTGATATGAGAAAAATACAGCCTCTTTGCTAGACAAGCCTTGCAGTGGGATACCTGGCAATACACATTTACATTATGAAGTGGGGTGTGTGTGTGTGTATATATGTATATATATATTTATAAAGCTCATTCAAACCCCTTAAATCAAGAAATTATTAGTTTCTGCTCCTAAATAAAAATGCAAAATGGTTCAATTCAGGGAGATTTAGTAATACTTGTATTCTGAAAACACATGCTCTTTATCAGTGGGAAAGGTTTTAAGCACAACTGCTAGATCCCAGCACTTCCTGAGCTCAAGACCAGACAGCTGTGGAGACAGAGCACATTGGCATAGCGGATGGAGAGTGTGTGTTCAGCCCCTACTGCTGAAAGCAGCAACCTTGTGTAGGGGAAGGCAGGCTCAGCCATGACTGTGCCACCCTCCTGTGGGAAAGAACAAGTAAGGCTCATGTAATGAGGAACATGTGTTAGAGGGCAGTCTTGCTGACAAGGCATTACCATCTAATAATCATTAACCTGGGAAGAAAATTCCCGGAAGTGAATGTTCTGAAGTCCAGGAAGAAATAGGAGGCTGAAAAGTAGGTCAAAGCTCCCTGGAAGGAATGTCAGGACAGACATTGCACCAGCCCTAAGAACCCTTCTGTTTATGAGTTTATGACTGAGAATGCACAGCAGCACCTTGGTGTGGATTCCCTCTAGCCTATCATTTCATAAAGTTTAGACAAAGGCCTCAGAAATGAAGGAAAAAAGTGGCCAAATTCCTCAGCAGCTGACAACACAATGCTGGAAGAGAGCTGAAGGTTGCTACAAGGGAAAAGAGAGACCACTGGAGAAAAGGACAGACCTAGTAAAAACTGGAGCTTCGAAAGACACCTGCAGAGTCATCGCAGCTAGCTCAGCACTCCTGTGGTCACCCACCTCAGGAGAACCCTTCCCAGAAGTGGTCAAACCCAAAGAGCTTCTCCAGCCCAGGCCCCATCTTTTGCAGTTTGGCCACTAATGTTTAAGTTTTTGTTGGGGATAATTTACCTGGTGCATTACAGATAGCCCCATAGGTGAAAAACAAACTATAAAATCCTCCCCAATTGGTTTGTGTGGCTTATGAAAAGGAAAGGTGGGAAAGAAAAAGTTCACAAGTGGGATTGCATATGGCAAGGATGCTGCACTAGAGAAAGACAGACAATAAATGCAAAATGCTTGTGAAGCATCCTGTTCCCATTTAGGTTTCACTCAGCACTGTTCCGTGATCACTGCAAGCTTTGCAGACCTCAAGCACACAGGTGCCTGCAGACCACCCATGAACACCCACGCTGGGACATGAAAAACTTGGAGTACAATGTCATACTGAGCAGTGCAGGAACAGCCAACAGGAACTTGTTTAAATTTCACCAGCTGTGCCTTTGGATGAAAGATCTACAGGACAGTTTGTAGATTTCTGGCTTTTATCCCATAACACAGTTAAAGCCTATTATTATTATTATTATTATTATTATTATTATTATTATTGAAACACAGATATCAAGCATTATAAATAGCCTGCATTTATGGTGCTTCTCTTGAGACCAAATGAATGATTCTCTGTCAGTAATGGCTACTGAAGATATTAAGCACTGATGTTTCTCTTTTCGTTTGTTTAGGAATGGACCTTTCTTTAATAGCACAAAGTAACGGAAAGGATTGCTCACCCTCTCTTTTGGAAATCTGAGATTATTTTCAGTTCTCATCCATGCAGCTGGTGAAGGTCAGGAAGCAATCTTTAAATATTAAGATTTGAGCACAAATCAAGCCAACTAATGACACTTATTTTGGCACCTTGTACTAAAATTGCAGTTATTTTTAAAACGCAACTTTAAAATGCTTTTCAGTAAGCCAGAATTACTTATAAGAGCCAATGTACACCAAGAGTGTGGTATAAATTTGAGCTGCTATACATTATTATTTCTCTTCTGACTCTCTGCTGCCCATTATGGTGTCCACCTTCTGTTTCAGTTCTCAAGTCAAGTGAGAAAGTCAGTACACAACTCTAGATCTAGACATTCCTGCTACAAATACATGTAAAAAGAATTTGTGTGTTATTTTAAAATCTGAACCTCTTAAAGAGTGGTGGTAAAGGGAGAGGACCATGGGTGCCAGAGGGTCCAGAAGGGTGAAATCAGTAAGTAGAAAAAATCATGCACAATAATTTCAGTTTTACTGGCAGTATCAAAAACAGTTCCTAGAAACTTTTGGGAATAAGACACAAATGGTCTTGGGCAGCCTAGGCCTCAACAACAACAACAACAACAACAACAAAAGGAATCAAAATGAATGAGGAAAATAATTACTGGCATCATCCTCATTATGATTGAGGAAGCCAGCTGCAAGTTAAAGCACTGATGCACTTTCAGTCCTATCCATATCCTAAATCACTAAGTGGTTACAAAAGCCAGCCTAGACAAAGGACTGGGATTTCATGGCCATGAAGTGATTTAAGCTGTCATAGAACTGCATCCCCTAATGCACAGTCCATGAGGCCTTTAAGATTTAAAGCTGAGAAGGTACAAGGATCAAAATATGCTGATCACGTGAAAGTATTCAAGTTTTGGTGCCATGCAACCCTTTTAAAATAAGCCACTTTTAACAGAGAAACTTTTTCCTTGTCTACTAAATTGCAGTCACTTCTTCGGAATCCTGTGTTCAATTCAGAAAGTGTAACGTGGGCTAACAGTGCGCTCACCACCCTGTTGAGCCAAATTGTGTTCTGATAACCTGCCAATAACCTGAGCCATGGCAGTGTGAGGGGAGGCAGCACATTGAGAACAGTTTCATATCCAGCTGTAGCTCAAGCCAGATTGCTTTATCCATCTACAAAGCAAAATTCATGTGAGGTAGATTTCACCCCTAGCTATGACCCTGTCTTATCACACTTACACTACCACTACCACTTATCTGATTTCTGCACAAATTTCCAAGTCGAATAATCAAATGTATTTTTTAGCATTTAAAATCCAAGGTGGCAAAATAAAAACATATACAGGAAGGAATTAAATATAATGAGAAAATGAATAAAGCACACCACCAAGCATTTTAAAAATTAGCCACAGAGGCCTTCAGTTTGGTCTCTGATATCCCTATATCCACTGCCATGTTTCTTGTGTGATAATAAATTTTGCAATACATGCTTATTCATCAGAGACCAAAAAAAGCTCTGAAAAGTCAAGCTGAAATTTTAACAAGTGTTGTTTGGCATCTTTAGTTTGTGTTAGACCAGGTGGCAGCTGTTGGGAGATCATTTTGATTTAACAACTTTTTGTTTTGTTAGCAAAGAAAAACATTGTCCAGCCAAACCCCGCTGACAGTGAATAAATATTTCTCCTACATCAGACCAAATATTTTCATTTGCCATCCTAATAGCTAGGGGTAAAAGATCTGAAAAGATTTTTCTTTCTATATGGACTAAAATATATTTGAAGGCTTCAGTGTTTTATGGGAGGTGATTATTACTCTGTACTCCATACTGCTGAGGTTAGTCTGGAGTACTGCACCACACTTTGGTCACTGTACTTCAAAAACTGGAGAGATTTCTAAGGAAAGCAAACAAAAGGCAGAAAACATGACCTCTGCAGAAGGACTGAAGAAAGTGGAAAATCAAGAAAGTTTATTGACAAATCTTCTTGTGTGTACAAGATGGTAATGATGATGCAAAGATGACCACATACTGGCATTGGAACCAGGAATAATTGACCAAACATGAGGCTGAGGAATTTTATGGGAAAAGGATTCCATCAGAACCTGTTAAGCCGACAGCCATCACCACTGGGTGAAGAAGTCCCTGAGCCACAAATTGCTGAGGAATAGCCTGGAGAAGTATCACTGCACAATACTCTTCCCTCAGCATCTGCTATTAGTCCCTGTCACAGACAAGATCCCAGAGCCCTTTACACTGACCAAGTGCCATTCTCACATTCTGCTTGCTTTTTCAGACGAGACAGTATGAAACCCTGGTAATTCTAAAAAGCAATTAGCCCTGGTAACAAGCCACTTGCAGGACAACAGCTGCCCTCCATGAAACAGTTTAAAGGACAAGGGCAGTTCAGTGTACTTGTCCTCTTGTTCCTGTTAAAAAAGAAAAGGAAAAAAAGAAGAAAGGGATAACCTACAAGATTACAAAATTCAGTGTGGGCAAACAACCCCATACAGTCCACCATATAACTGGTTTTTTATTACCAAACAAATTAATGAGAAAGTTGCAAATTTTACACTTCTGAGAAACATAAAATTTCCAATATTGTAACAAACAGTCACACAGAGACAGGTGTGCTTGGGACGAAGTCTGAAATCTGAATAAAACTGGCTACTCTACACGTTTCCATATTGCATTTAAAAAACTATGTGCAAGATTCAGTGATGTCCAGCAATCCTCTGCTGGGAGTAAAACTGTCTCATTGCTATGACTGATGGCAGAAGCCCTCACATTTGCAAATCTTGCCTGTAGTTGACAGAGGCACATTTAATTGCATTTGAAAGATGCTCTATTATCTGTAAGTCTCTACATTTGCTTCCATTACACAACTGTTTAATTTCTGTCATAAATACATACACTTAACAACAGGGACAAGTTACCTTCTTATCACAGATCTTTGCCTAGATTTAAGCCTTTACCTAGATCTTTAGCTGTAAAGTGAAGCGATATAAAAGATGTAGTGTTACATTGCAATCCAATCCAAGAAGCAAATACTGTCTTTGGAGTGCTTTCCAGGTAGGACAGAAGGAGAAGAAATTACTTAACCCTATATAATTACTTGTTTCTTTACTTCGCAGAACTGCTAATTGGAAATGGGATAGGGAAAATGCATTTATTGTTATTTCTGCTCTTCACAAAGGATTTTGGCTGCTGATATTCCTCATCATAACCCATAATTTAGTATGGACTTCCTGCTAAATGTTTCCAAAAGTTACAAAGCTCTAAGAAGCAAATGTTCTGTTTTCACAAAAATCCCTATCTCGGGTAACGAGCCAAACAACACAGAACAGCACTCAGACCTTGACATGCTCAATATATTAAGACAACTCATTAGAGCTAATGCACACTTCGGTGTGTTCATAAACATTATTTTAAATGCAGCAATAAATTATGCCAAGAGATCTGTCAGGTTCTTGAAGGAACCTACAGCATGTATATATAGTCATTTCAAATGACATAATTATGAGGAAATTGGGATCATAACAGAGTGTATGACATACATAGATGGAACCTGGTTATCAAATCAAGAGAAGTCAGGCTTTGAGCTGTGTACTCTGTTAGCAATATTTTTTCTTCAAGGAGAATATTAAATAGATCAAAATAAATGACCTGATGGCTGTTTTATACAGAAGTGATGAGAGGCAGAGAAAACAAGTGAGTCCAGGTGCTCATACGTGGCAACTTCTAATACTGCATTAAGTAAGACCATGAAAATCAGTTAAATTGCTTGTAGAAAATCTGTTTGTTCAAAGTAGGATCAGGACTTCCTCCAAAAAGTCATTGTTTGATCATAGCCACGTCTAATGTCAAGCTGTAATATCACACTAGACCATCTTTGGCAATAATGTAGACATGGGCAATCCTGAGTCTCAGGCCAGCAACATGGTACATGCTGATACAGATGTTTGGAGATAGCTGCTGTTACTGCATCGCTGCAGTAAGAATAGTGAAAAGCAAAAAGGCCTAAAAAGGGTGAATTTTTGACCCAGGCGGACTCATGAACTGGTTTATAACATGGCCACAAAAACCCGTGCTGACACAGCTGATGGATGAAAATGAACAACGCATGGTGGATGAGGTTTTTTTAGGCCAGTTTCATTACCAAGACCAGCCGATGATAAAATTAGGTCCCAAGTGAGCCACCACAGAAGATTCTCCAGGATTTTTACTAAGGCCTGCAGCAAAGGAATAAAGTGATAGCAGCTTTTATAAATGTGAGATCTGTCACCAATTTCAGTACCAATGCAACTCAGGCTACTACTTGACTTCATCTAAAACTGAGCACAGTGATAATTCATATCCTCAATGTGATCATCTTTCCAAGTTGGTATCATAGCCATACACGCTGTAAACTATTATTTGGATCCCATAGAAAAAGTTCAGGAGTACACTTTCTGGGATACACAATATCAGACCGTGAGATGATGGTGGATGAATTCATGGAAAAATACTAATGGAAGATACATTTAGGCTGTCAGAACATTTATCTAGGAACAAAAAATATCTGGGCACTTTGTGAACTCAAGGATCTCAAGTTAAGAATGAGGAAGACTACTTTTTCAGAAGCATGGCCAATGCTTCAAACACAATCTATCCAAAGCAGCTGTTCTAGACTTGGTAAAAAAAATTGCTTACCACAGAGAAAATAAAAGTGTTTCATCATCTTAGCCTAATCTTTACAGGTTACAGAAGAATATACTCTACCACTAAGAGGAAGCTTATCTTCTGAATACACTATGAAAAGCATCTGATTTTTTTTCTACAACCTCCTCAAGACATCAGCCACTCAGCTTCCAGTCACATACACAAAATAAAGGGCACAGAACACAGTGTTACTGGTCAATGAAAAATGGCAAAACATTCTCTTCCCAAAACTGGTGTGTGAGGGAGAAGACAGGCATCATACAGTGAAAGAACACTGTAAGTCATACTCCCTTCCCTATCAATTGATATTTCCCTCTTTGCCATCTGTGAAAAAGTCCACATATTTCACAGTGTTCATGCAAAATCACTAATAGAGGACAGGGAGGCTGAAAGAAAGCACTTGTTTTCTGACATACCGTCAAGAGTTCCACCCTAATCTGCTGACCTGCAGTACCTTCCCCACTTCCCATGACAGCATCCTAGGAAAGATATTGCTCTGCACCACCAGCATCTAAAAAACCCTTTACTCTATAGAATCTGCAAAACCCAATAAATACTCTAAGTAACTGATGTAGTGTTTTGTCCTGGAAGTGTATCCAGGTCCAAGTAGAGTATTCCACACAAAGAAGTGGTGCTCTTGCCATTAGAGACATGGGAACTTTACTTCATTTTGTGTCAGAGAGCAAAAGGAAGAGAGTGAAATGAAACCATTATCCAGCTCCTCTGTGAGGTGAGCATCAGTTTCCTGCTCCTTGTAACACCACCACAGAGAAAAAAAGCAACTCGCATAACCTCATACCAAACATCCAGACTTCATCATCAGTTAACTAAGTTACAAGAAACAAAATACACAACTGTAGTTCTCTCATGGATTCTTAATCCTGCAGGTTAAAGTTGTCATCTAAGGAAAAGTGAAAGAGCATTAGAGAAAAGCAAGTACAGTGTTCAAACAAAATACTGTATGTTGTTAAGCTCTCAGATAATTTCCGTTAAGAAAATTACTTCGGGACATAAGCAAAAATGTACAATCAATCATTGTATCAAATCAAACGATTACATTAAGGTTCAATTTACAAAAGGTTAACAAATAATTAATAGCTGGCTTAATAAATAGGTGTTTACTTCTCATCTCTGTCAATCCAACAGACAGCTTCTAGCTGTCTATAGTACTTTCTACTGGTGTGCTTATAACCTTCCCTAAAATTTACTTACAACACATTTCTCTAACATGAATTACAACTTAAAGAAATCATTTATTAACCTTTCATAAAATTCTAAATAAACCTTAATATGAAGCATGACTAACTTTATACTATCTCAGTCCCATACCCCAGGACACATCAAATACTAGCTCTTTCAAGTTTTTATTTAAAATCCTACGTTTTAGCTGGGTGCCACATCACTAGTTCCAGAATCACAAATGCCTATCGTGGCTTAGCCAACACGCTGCAGACACAAGAAGTGAAATGAAAGTGGTGAGGGAAGATCACAGGGAACAGTTCAGGTTCTTCCAA
Source organism: Corvus moneduloides (assembly GCF_009650955.1). Classification (NCBI taxonomy): domain Eukaryota; kingdom Metazoa; phylum Chordata; class Aves; order Passeriformes; family Corvidae; genus Corvus; species Corvus moneduloides. Next base: position 29,476,362 of record NC_045479.1, read on the forward strand.
AAGAAATGTTCTGGCTTTTTTGTTGGAACGAACATTGATACCATGACAAAAAAATCAAAGAGCAAAAAAATGGAGTCTGTTGTAAATCAAAACATTGTTTTTCCTTCTTTTTAGAAACAAAAAACCACAATATGTTAAAATATAAATAAATAAAACAGAAAACACAAAGGTAAATTCCAACCCCCATCACTAGGATCTTAAAAGGGGAACAGCCATCTATTTCTTGGATGTAGCCTAAACTTCTCTTACCTGCAAATTTTCAATATATTTAGAAGTCCTATTTAGTGTATCAGTCTTAGGGAACATGATGTATTATATTTAGGTCTCCTTTTTTTCCATCCAGTATTTTCAACTTCAACCCCCCCACCTTAGTTTTTTTCCCATCAAATTGCCTGCTGTTGGTTTAATAAAGTTCAGCTCAGGCTTATACTTTTGCTTCACTTTCAGAGCCTCTCTCTTCATTCTCACAGTTCTCCACAAGGTCTTCATTCTCCTGTGTCTTTTCTTCCTCCTCCTCCTCCTCTTCCCCATCATCTCCAAAAGTCTCTTCCTGCATTGTAGTAAAAGTGAAAGACCTGGCAGCAACTTGTGCAGCCAGACCAGATGTGAAGTTAAAATCTGTTGATATGTGGAGCTGGGCCAGCCTATCCTTGATTTTTGAATGTAATGCATCCTTAGAGGGAGGCTGTGAAGCCTCTACTCCATCCACACTGCTTGGCTTGAGTTCTTCAGCTTCCCCTTCACACTGATAATACATTCTTTTTTCAGCCCCCATAGAAACATCTTCATCTGCTGTACTGTCTTTGTTTTTCTCCATCTCAGGATCTTCATACAAATATTCTGTCCTGCTTTTATCAGCAGCATTCACTTCTGGATTAGAGTCTTTTTCTTCAGATTTATCACAACTTTGGATGCAGTCCTGCTTTTCTGTATCTGAATTCATATGTGATTCCACATTATTTAGTAGCTTCAGTGGTTCTACAGGAGACAAGGGTTTCACTGCAGCTTAAAAAGGGGGAAAAAATTAAATGATAACTAAAAGCAAGCTGCTATATATAAGTAATTTATTTGCCTGAAAAGATGCAAGATTATAAGGGTCAAAATTACTTTAAAAAATCCCAAAACAACAGAAACACAACCCACTCCAGAACTTAAAATAAAAGTGTTTTCTAATCACAAAGCTGAGTGAAATGTGACAACTACTTGTAACTATTCCTTAAAATCTGTGATGTGAAGAGACAGCACAAAATTGATGGTTTAAAGCCACCATCAAACACAGAAGATGTATTCAGTGTTAAAGCAAAACCCAAGTAAAACTACTGTACTGCATACAGATTTAACTGTCTTCTTGTGAATAAGTTTACCTAGTCCATTAAAGACAGCTGGTACATGAGAAAGTCCTTATAGGCAATATCTGATCTCATACACCACAACATACAGATACAACATGTATTCACACAGTCAGGTCAGGTGTCCTCACAAATAAAGTGTGGTTTAATTTAGCCTCTCTTGAAGTTAGTAGCAGTAGCGAGTCCCATTGCCAGCAACGGGATGCTTGCCAGGAAGTCTCTCCTCCCAGTGTTAAGGGTTAGTGTAACTCGGTACAATCACTCCTTGAAGAACAGACGTCTTTCGTTTTAAGAAAACGATATAATGTCCACTTCCAAGTAACAGATTCCCTAAACTGCAGCAGCTCCATTATAGCAGCAGCACGAACATAAATGAGAGCGGCAACAGCAGATTCCCAAGTTGCATTGCCCTTTCTAATTCCATTCTGACTTTACCCCTGTAAGCAGAGATGAAAATAACTCTGGGAAATACACAAACTTTTAACGGGAAACAAAATTTACGGTATTAGGATTTTTCAACCGCATCCTATTTCAGAAATATTCATTTTAGCTAGCTGAATGCAGGCACATCATTATGGTTGTCACATTGATAGTTATTGTTATTAGCATACTGAAAGACTGTGGAGTTGAATGTGTATTGTACTGTTTGCTTTAAAGGCTTACATACCAAAGGAGCACTGCACCAGACTCGTCTCAGTTGTTTGTGGGGTAGTTCTTTACCTGTCCCGTAAAAAATATGCTGCTACTTATTTCTGCCCATTTCTTTGAAGAGACAGGAATATGCACAGTAATCTTATTTGGGAGCAAACTTCTTGCCTCCTTCCTCCAAAGAATACTTTGAAAGGCAAAAATCCTCCAAAAATAGATACTTGAGATTGGTAGCTGGCCAATTTGTGGAGTTGACAAGTTAATAAACAGGGTGAAATTCATCAGTTTTGAGAGCATGGCTTTCCAAGTCTGATAAATAGCTATATATCAACTGCTTATGGACAAGGTGGGAGAAGGGGAAACAGCTGGATACAACACAACCACTGACAGAAAGAACTTTTTTGCAGGGGAGAGGTTAGGGAAAGGCTAGAAGTGATTTTGCACCAGAAGAAAGTTGTTTTACACTGTCTGACAAATGGAAACAAAGCCACTAACAACTTAGCAGACCTTTTCAAAAGCACTTCCATTTAGTGGCCCAACAGGAGGCCAAAGGACCAGGAACACAAGCTTACCTGCACTCCCATGAACTACCTACTACCCAGACTGTAAGAACTATTAACACGGTACTGGGCCTTGAAAACTTGCTTAAGTCTAGTGCTCTGCTAAGATGGTATTTTTTTCTTCCAGAATCCAACCTATCATCACCAATTGACTTCATGCTGTGTTCTTGAGATATATCAACTTGTTTGGAGCTGACCTCTTATGTGGAAACCCTCACCAGCCCCTGCTTAAACAAACCAAAAATGCGGATGTCCTCATTAGGACAAGTCGTAATGGCTAGCTGGGTGCCTTGACTAACAGATTAAAGTCTTTGAATATTTCAGGATCTTTTTCCACAATAATTGCAAGTAAGGAAAATACAGGACTTCTGGAATTTAGTTGTCCTGTAAAAGCAAGCTTCAAAGAGGACTATGGAAAAGTGGTATCATGGCCATCCATTGGCTTGGGCCAATGGAGACAAGAATATGAAGCTTTCTGGGTTTAAACCTTCGAGATAAGGCAAGTCAGAAATGTGCAAAGATCATAAAAATGTCTCTTTAAGAACTGACTTGTGTATGGATAAATTAAACCATATTATGCCAGGGTGCATTACATCATATTTACTGACTTGTGTTTCTTTTGAAGAAATATTGAAGGATTTCCTTAAAAAAGAGTAGAAGATGTTATATCTAGTGTCCGTATCAGTCTGTCAGATTAGACACACACAATCTGAGCCAAAAGGAGACAATATTAATTACTTTCATGAACTGCCCTCATATTTAGTCCCATGCAGCTGGAGAAAATCATACTTTCTTCCCTCCTCACCATCTTATTTCTAATCCTAAACCAATGTAATAACTATACATGGAAAGGAAAAGGAACCAACATGAGCCACAAAGGCTTTCTGGTGAACAGTTACTACAAACTACAGGAGTCAGCTGACTCTTTCCAGCTATGGCCACAGATGGCCTGAGGATATGATGATCTGGCCAAGGATCAGCTGCTAACTTAAGGAAATATCCTAGGCAAATTCTCCTGACAAGAACTCTTCCTGCAGGAGTCACCAAGTCAGTCAAGGCTTGAACTGGAGGTAGGATCCTTTCTTCCTCCAACAGTTAGGAAGACTTTAAGAGATTTATGTGAAGAGTTGTGTGATGTTGTATCTAACACCAGAGGGATAATACAGAAATCCTACTCCAGAGCAGACCCTGGTGCAATCTGATGTCTCAGGGGCTTTTAACTCAACAAGAAGAAAAACAGTACCAATGGTCAAGCGATCTCCTTTACCACAGTTGTAGCTTAATGGAGTTAAAGAACGAAGTTATAAAGAACAGATATTTTTAATGGTTTTATGTCAAAAGAGACAGTCTCATAAATAGGTATGGTCTGTTACTTTGTGTTCCCAGTAAATTACTGAAATTGCAATCCATGGTCTTTTTTCTGGTAGACACTGGCAGAGGCAGAATCCTTGGATATGATGCCAGCCTTGAGGGTTGTTTTTCATAAAATAGAACTTTTTAGGAGCTTTTCCTAACCTGTCTTTAAGAGGAAGAAATAAAAATTAAAAAATTTTAAAAACTACTGCCAATTTAAAAGACAGCAAATCAAATAGCTCAAGCAGTGGGAGGAATCAAGTTGTATCCAGTCTTATTGCTGTAACAGACAAACTGTCTTGTTGAGGCAAGAGAAATTTTCATATTCCTCTTTTCAAGTGCAAGTGGATGGAGGTACCCAGCAGCCCTCAGAGTTAGTAAAGGCTAGTTTGAAAGAACTTTTCTTCTTAGATGGTTTTGGAGGGAGGGGGTTGTGAAGATGTTCTGCATTCACTCTCCCATGGAAACAAAAGCCAGTTTTATTCTTTTATGAGCCTCTAATATTTCAAAGTCTAGCTCTTCACTTTAACCTGTATACTTCTGTATGTCTGGGATAATTTCTGGTGGTTTCTTTAAATTCTGAAAAGTAATTTATTTATGCACCCTGGTAAAAATTCATATTTACTGGAAAGCCATGAAAGAAAGTCAGTTCAATCTGCATGGTTTATAGCCTGACAACTCTTTTTATGCTGTCTTAATATTCTTGTGTGTTTAGTATTTTAGCTCAAGTGTTTTGCTTAAAGCCAAATTCCCATTTATCCAAGTTCTTTTCAATATATAGTAAAATGATTGCTAAAATATAGAGATGGAATGACAAACTAAGACCACACAGCTCTATCAAAGACACTACTACAGCTAAGCACTGTCTGAATTCTAACATAATCCGAAATTCATGACAAACAGACACCTATATTTTCTAAGGAAGGAATTAATTTTCTAAAGAAATGCTTACCATGTTCACTGAATAGTAGCTGTTTCCACTTCTGTCTTTCAATTTCTGAAGCTTTAAATCCCAGTACAGATTTCAATTCTTGTAACACCCTCTTAGATTCCTGTCTCTCTCGCTCTTGTCTCTCTATTTCTTCTTGGGAAAAGCAGTAAAAATCTTCCCTTTTATATTCATTATCTGTATCTGAATAATCAACATATGCTTCCAGTTCCTAAAGAAAGAAAGAAAGAAAGAAGGAAACTCTTGATCATCCTTGTCGGGGTGAACTCAATCCTACAGTCTGATTCATGATCAAGTGGTGTCAACACAAGCCAACCACAGTAATAGGATGAAGCCCTGTTTGAGCAGAGCCAATGGATCTGACACTGCTCTGGGTGATAATCTGTATGATTTTGGAGCAAGCCCACTCATTGAAGGTTAATGAGATTTACCTTCATACACAAGTAGGATCAAGGGATATACCTTGAAAATGGGAGTCCATTTCTCCATAATTACAGGTGGAAATAAGCAATGCTGATGTGGGTTTATTTTTTTAAAATTTACACCATAACCAATTCTTGGTAGTCAGGCATCTTGCTAACCTAACGTATGTAAATCCTTGTTAAGAGGATATAGAGAATAGCAAACTTTTCCTCCAATTTTAAATATATTGGATCACAAGCATAAAAAAACTAAAGCAGCATTTATGTTACAACAAATAACCGGTAAAGCAATTAGTCCCATCTTTTTGATATGGAAAAACATCTAGAGGGAATATATGTGGGGGAGAAGCAAGGGAGGGACAGAGCAGAACACAGGTGTTCAGTGTGCTTTCAGAATGCATCTGCTCTCAGTTCTGGGATGGAGGAGGCCTGCCTCTCTTCAAGACAGCCCAACCATCACCCAGGAGTTCCTCAAACAATACAAAATTGTTTACTGTTACAGTAAAAAGGTATCCAAAAATGCAGAGACTAAGCAAACTGAAGGCAGGATGGTTTGTGCTCGAGCTTGTCATTTTGCAGCTGTGTCAGTTTATCCAGCAATATGCAAATAGGACTCTATTTCATATACTGCCTTTTAGCAATTCTCAGTTTTTTATTTATTACTCTGACTTGTGCTGCTGCTCTCCTTTAGTCACTCACTTTCTAATGATATTTACAAGAAATGAATACTAGTGCTCTTTTTTCCAGGATGGGGAATACCTCCCCATGGAACAGCAAAAGGAATATACACAATTTGTTTCTACAAGTCCAATTTTGAAGTGGCACTGACCACTTACTTGTCTGTCTCGGCAAGACAACAAGGTCACTGCACAAGCAACTGAAAAAAAGAATGGATACAGCAAATGATCCCCAGTTACTATTTTAAATTATCCTTTTCTTTTTTTTTTTTACCTGCTCTTCAGGGATTGGATCTTTGTTTTCTATGTATATGGCAGGCTGTGTTAAAGGTACTGTAGTATGCTGCAGGTTGTCACAGGAAACTTCAATTTTGCCTTTAGGGGAAAGAAGAAAAGGGATTTAAAAAAAATTAATTTGAGAATTGGAAGATGTTTCTGACTCCCTCAGGCAGGGTCCAGGTATTTTCATAAGAAGGATTTGCATACATAAAAAAACAGCGAGAAGGCTGGTTAGGTTACACTGCAACACTGTTAGAGAGCACTTAAGTAACTTGGCTGTTTCGACAGAAGCTGGGTCCAATGGAACTTGTGCCGAAACACTTCCACTAACGGTGGAACTAACAGTGAAACCTCAGAAATTTTATAGGCTTTGAAAACCTGCAGATTGCAAGCAAAATCAGTAAAACCAGAGAAGAGACTTTCTTCACAAGTTTAAAAAAAAAAAAAATTATAGCTAAAACATGTTCAAATAACTGAAAAATACTGGAAGAAATAATTAAGGAAAGTTTACAGGAAGATATTTGTGAGGTAGCAGGGAGACAAGTAACAGCCAGTGTGGATTTGTTGAAAATAGAAGATGTTAATTTTTCAATGCAGTAACAGGTCTTATGTTTAGAAAGAACCAAAAATGTTCTGCATTTTGTTTTCAGTAGGACTTTTGACATGGTGTCCTGACATTCTCATAAGCAAAATGCATAGGCCAGGAAAAGTTGCTATTAGGTGCACAGAACAGCCTCTTGGATCACCACAGCATGGTTACCATTTTCAGACTAGAATACATTGAGTGAGGATTTGTCTCAGGTCCAATACTCTCTATTATTTCCAATGGGGGAAATAAAAGTGTTACATCTCATTAAATCTGCTGATATGGGGATAATCTGCAAGAATACTGAAGGGCACCATTAGAATAAAAAATAACACTGGAAAATCAGAGAGACAAGCCAGGCTGAAGTGGATTTCAGATCCAGCAGTTTGGTGACAGTGGCTGCAAATTTTTGTGCTTTGGAATAGCCAAGTGCACAAATACATCACAACTGACTGGGAAGCACCACTGAGAAAGAGGTGAGGAGCCTCACCATCAACTCTATTCTGCTGCAAGCAAAAAGCTACACTACAAAGCAGGACATACAAGCAACAGCACTGACTGTTAGGCACATGAAATAGCATTTCTGCTCTGGCACTGATCAGGCTGTGGATGGAACACAGTGCCCAGTCTGGGGCCCCTTCATTCAATAATACAGTGGGCCAACTACAGGGAGTATAGAGGAAAACACTGAAAATGATCAGAGGACTAAATAAAGTATAGTCATCAGGGAAGAGCTGAGAGTAATGTAGAGAAGACAGAAAGAAACATAATAATTGTCTTCAAGAATGTAAGAGCCATCAAGAGGAAATGAATTTCCATTGTGGGTGGATCAGAAGCAGTGCTTTTAAATTGCAGCAAGAGGTACTTCTAATTCAGCAATAACATTCTACTGGTAATGGAGTTAAGTGCTGGAATAGATGCCTGGAAATACTGGAAAATGTCTCTAAAGAGAGTTTTTTAGGAACAGGTAAACAACATTTACTCAAAAATACTAATTTACCCCTGAGAAGGGAAATGGGTTAAATGACCTGGCCAAGCCCCACCTAACCCTATTTTCCATTTCTAATCTATACACTGAACACTTAGGGATGGTGAGATTGCAGCAGAGTACCACGGCCTTGCTCTTATAAAGATCTAAAAAAAGATATGTACATTTGCAAAGATAGAGACAGTTCAAAAGGAAAAAGGATGGAATCTAAACAGTTTGATGGTCATTGTTTCAAAGATCATTAATACAATGCTGTAACTAACCATACAGGACATTCCCTTGTGTAATATTAGCAGTAGATTACTGCATGCTTAAATTGTTGAGGGTCTAAGTGGTATATTAGTTTTATCAGTGATGAAAAAATGTGAAAGAATAAAGAGAAGAAGCTGAAAGTTTTAGGAAATGAGCAAAGATGTACATGTAGATGAATGATAGATAGGTCCATCATTGCCCGAGGAATTTAAATAGAGGTGAATTCCCTTCAATGAGCTAAAGCCCCACTTGCTCTGAGGCTCTGCTGTGTACCTGACAGGATCAGTGAGTACAGGCACTGATTCTAGAAATACACCAACTCCTGTAAAGGAAGAAGCCAAATTGCATTCCCTGAAGGAACCATATGCTAAAATACATGATACATGCTGGTGTCACCATCAACAACAGCCTGACAGGAGGGTGTGAATGTTCAATCTGTTACCCTGAAAGGCTTTGCTTTGGCTGTTTAAGGTACCTGTAACAAGCCAGCTCTGACACATCATGATTCAGGGCAAGAAGCATGTAGTGCTTGCTGAAGGAGACTCACCTCTTTATAGAGATGCTCTACTGGCTGAACTAGTTAGTTGAACTAAAGATGTACTGGAGCAAAAGTGCTTGGCATCCACTTAAGACACAATGTTCTAAGCCCATGGGGTTCTTGAAACAGGTCTTGTCAAAAGACTGATTTAGTTTTGGATAATAATGCATAAACATAAAAGATGCGCTGAGCTGCTATATTATTTCAACAGGAAGGTATCTTCTCCCAAAGATCTTTCAGAAAGTTTTGAAAAAAAGAGACAATTTATTGAAGTAATTTACATAACATGACTGACAGACCAGCTGTTAAAATCTGTAGAAAGACAGCAAAAGAATTGAACTTGATTTCATGTACAGCTTGAAAAGGTCAACTCACAGAAGCTGGATGGCTTAGAAATATATCAAGAAAGTCAAATGTTGTCAGATAAAAATAGTTTTCAATGACCATCATAATTTAAAGCAGCTCCTGTGGAGTAGTTCAGTAAACTTGTTGCAAAATAGAGGTTCAATCCCAGCACATTTCCAGGAAAACCAGTGGGCAAAAGTGAAGCATTATTTTATTTTTTATTTCCCACGCAATCCCTTCCTTCTAGATCACACACAAGGTTATTTTTGTACTGAACTTTAAAAGGAAGCAAGTTATAATAAAAATGCCTGCTGTGAAATTTATACACAAAGTAAAAATAAAACTAAAATAACTAAAAATACTTGGTGTGTAGTCTAGAAAGAACTTTTAAGGAAAGGGGAAAAAAGATCAGTGGAACTGCAGGTTGTGGAGGGCATCAACAAAACACAACAGGTCAGCACATGCAAATGTATCAGGCTACATCTAACATCTTCACAGGCTGTTTTACGCAGCACTGGGGGGGAAGCTGTAAGACTGCACTATCAGGCTAAGTACAGAAGTTTGTTTATACCATGTCTGGACCTGCACAGAGCCTGCAAGAAGCCTCCCAGTGCTCCCAGTTCTGACATAAGCATGAACAAGGTCGGCCTGCCTGCCTCTAGGCCCACGGCAATATTTATCCATCTACTGGATATTCCACCCATACATCATTAAGAGCATAGTGCACTTCAGATTTGGATTTCTGTAGGTAACTTGCTGATACCCCAAGTTCCCTCCAATTTTCCTAGTGCAGTCTCCATTACCAGCATTTTTCAGATGCTGGGCTGTGCCTTCCTAGGACAGTAAAAATGCTCCTGGAAAAAAGAAAGATTAGAAATTACAGGTTCAATTCCATGTCAGGAGAGCCTAAGTTCACTTCAATTATTTAAGCTGGTTATGCTTCACAAGAACAGCATGGGCAGTACAGATCCCTAAGGAGAGAGACAACAAACAAGATGTTGGGATATGCTGTTCACTAGGACTTTTAAGAACACCAAAGATTAGCTCACTCTCTCTGAGAGAGGCAGTAAATGGGTATTATATGCTCAACATGTCTTCCACAATTTAAAATGTTCCAGGAAATGTGACTGTCAAAAAAGTTTCATGACAATGCCATTATCATTTCAATTAATGGCATAATGTTAATGCAGTAAATAAATGAAGATCTTGGGGGCAAGTCATTCAAATCCTACCCCTTCACAGGTGACTCACCAATCAAAGGCAAAAAGCCACGATCATAACCTGAAAACATAACCATCTGAATCCACAGGTCTAACAGACTGAGTTAACATGTTTGCATTTTTTGCTGAAACAAAAGCTTCAAAGCCATCACAGTGAAAAATTGTGACATAAGGACATAGTTTTTCAAAGTGTATGGTCGTAAGACCTTCTTCAGCTAAAATTCTGATATACAGGCTGAACACTTTGATCCATTCGCCAATTTCATCTCTGAAGTGTATCCCATTAGTTGCTAAATTAATCTCTCACATTTACCTTTTTTCTTTGGATTTCTTCCACTCATTTTTTCCACCTGAGAAATGGCTTCTTCCCAGCAGCTGTTGCTTGCCTGGATATGAGGCTGAATGAACTTTAGTTTTTGTTCCAGAACCTGATGGGCTTCTGTTGTCAACTCGGGTGTCTCCTTAGTGCTAACAAGCTTTTCAAGTTCATCCTCAAGAATTATGACCCTAAGTGATGAGGAGATGAACAGCAGTAAGTAATAATAAATATGTGACTTCACTGTTCTTTCAAGTATTTAACATAATATACTGTTATTTTCTTCAAGTTTTAAGAATCTAACTCAGTCAATTCCTCAAAGATGCCCCAAAATTTAAAAATTAAAATAATTTTTTCTACATCAAGATACATTGCTCACCTGCATTTGTTATAGTAATTCCTTTATGTAAGACTGAAGGAGTAGGAGAGTCTCAACTGTTTCACCAAGTGACAAATCTTTAAGGATATTTACTAGGTAGTTTATAAGGAGCTGAATGTCCTTATAAAGCATTTGGTATATTGCAAAACCAATGGAAGATAATGATGTTTTCAGATTTTTTATAAGGGAGTGACAAATGCAAGGCACAGTCTTAGTGCACTGCTTATCTTCAAATTTTCACCAGATACTCAGAGAATACCCAGGAAAAATATCAGATTCCATAGTAAACCAAGGACCTTTGAGCCCATACTGTGTAAAGATATGGCTATGATCACAAAGACTGTATGTATCTGCCTTTTTTGCTTTTAACTGGGGATACAAGCTGACAACCCAAAGAACTTCGAGTCCAAAGCCTTCTGCATATTCTGTTAATTCATGTGTAAACTTACTCATTGAGCAGTGCCTTGAGATGAAGCTGCAAGCTGCGTACTGCTGTCTGGAGACTGTTCAGCTCTCTGGACTTCGGCTTTGTCCTGGCTGGCCATTCCAAGCCCGACTGATGCTGAGTTTCAAAGTAGCGATAGAACTCGTAGCTCCTCTTGAGCTCCTCCAAGCAGGCGGCGTGGGTGTGAGGTAGGCCCTGGGTCACATCGCACAGGATGTGGTGGGGCAGCCGCTCCGGGGACACCAAGGGCTTGGGGGACGCGTTGGCTGGGGAGAGCAGCAGCACCAGCCTCCTGAAGAATTCTGAACTCTGCCCTACCCAGAGCTGAAAGAGGACCTGCAAAACAGGGTAGGGTTAGCTCTGTGCACCTGGGAAGGCAGTCAGCCTCCAAAGTAAATGTACAGATACACCATGGGAAAACATTCCTTGGCCAGCAGCAGGAACTTTGAAACACTGCAAAAATCCGCTGACTGTTTTTGAAGGGTATTCCAGAGCACAGGAGGTTCAGATCTTGTGAACCTTAGGTGACTGTTAATTCCTTGATGAAGGATATTAAATGCAATTATGCTCAGAAAGTTGTCGGAGTCCAAAACCTCATATTCTCATCAGCCAGTTTCATTATTTGCTATAATCTCTACATACCCTACAGCTCATAAAGGGCTGCCAAAATTCCAGTGGCAGCAAAGACATTTTTCCCTTTCTAAGGCCAAGCTGTCATTTCTGCAGTCTAATAACTACTGCACTGCCCCACACCCAACCTTGAAACATAAGCCTAATTGCACTGTACTTCAACAAAAAAATGTTCTGCATCTGAAGAAACTTGAGCTGCTAACTTATTTCTTTTTTCAGCCAAAGTAAGAAATTCCACCAATACCACCAAGGAAGGAAAGGCTTTTAAGAAATGAATTGATTCACAATGTTACATATGGTACTAAAGAGGCCAGTCCATCTGGGAGCAAGGCAGCCCACAATTTCAATTTCTTGAGAACTTCCACTTCCAATGAAATGAAATGTTTTCTTATTTTAGAGAAGTTTGCTCAGTAGACCATGACAGAACAGCAGTACCTTTTATGTCTAAAATGAAAAGGAAAGGTTATGATACTTTTCTCTGCAATAATGGCCCTTATAAAAAGGGATCAGCTGTAGGTGATTATGAGGTGCAGACTGAAACTTGTTCGCAAGCATTCCAGACCAAGGAAGACAAAATATTTACTCACCATGTCAAAAATACTTGGATGCAAACTGATAAAATATTCCAAAAGAAATTTACAAAAGATGCTCATGAGAAAAAAGAATACATGAATAACATGAAATTAATTTGGGGCACACATGCAAGACTGATTTGGCTGGGTGCAAGAATACAAAGCAAACAAATGGGCAGCAATCTCTCAAGTGTCCCTGAATGTGTAGTGCTTTGGATAAAAAGTCAAGAGCTCATGCTGTAATAAGCACAAAAGAAGACCAACCCCTTCCACCAGACATAAATCACAGGCAATGAAAAAGCAGCACAAATAGTGGACTTCAGGAAGTGATAACAATAATCAAAAACCTACCTGAAAAAAGGCACGACGACAAGAGAAAAGGAAATTTCAGATGTATTTATGGTTGCAAGTAGCTTGCTCTGCCAATGACTACTGATGATTTTTGCTGACACACTCACACAAAATATCCAACTGGCTCTCCTCAGCTTAAACTGGTATATTTTTCTCAAGTGAAAAATTTTCACTCTTAAAATTGCTTTACTTCAAGGACAAACTAGCCAAAAGACACATGCTACATTTGTCATATGGCTTAGCATGACCTGCATTTTAGTATAAAGACAAGTTCTCTCAAAGTAAAAAACCTGAAGAGGACTGCACATACATCCAAGGCTCACCACACAAGTATGTCCCAAGGTTATCAAAGTATTTTATTACCTACACAGGAATCTGCTTAGGACTGATTTATGTTAATTTAGCTTAGTTCAGCTATACCACACCCAGCCTACATTGCTGTCTGTTATGAGTTACCATAAATTGAGATTTACTAGTTGTGAGCTTAACTGTATCCAGAAAGCATCTTAACCAGCTTAACTAAAAGAGATTTCAGTTAAATTACTGCAAATTGCAGGTAAACAAAGACTTAATCTTACAAGCTTGGGCACCTCTGATTGGCTGCTTCTGCTTAAAAAGAAGTAGGTAAATTAGCAGGCTTACATGGTTGCAATTAGAACTTCAGCTAATGAAATGCAAGAAAAAAAATCCCAAAAGCTCCTGTTTATTGTAGCTCTTATCTTACAGCTAATTAAACAAAGCCTCAAATCTTAGTAATCATTATTACTGATAGCATTTACTGTCAGAACAAAAGAAGTCAAGGTCTGTAAATTAGGAGAAAAAAATGCAACAAAAGGCAACCCCACAGAAACATAGAAGTCATACAATAATGGAATTTTCGATTAAAAAAACAATGTTAAAAGGGATCTGCCTTGGCAGAGGACCATTAGAGTACAGAAGACTTGCATTCAAATGAGATCTTCCTTCCAATTGACTCATGCAAATAAAAAATACCTAATATCTCAAAACAAAATAGATAAAAGGCCATTATATGGTTGTCACTCTGTTCAGTTAAATGTTTTTCAAAGATCAAAGAACCACACTGGCTGATGGCAGCAGGGGTCCAAGCTTATGATTTCTACTCCTCAGTGTGACTAAATGCAGCTACTCCCTTTGGCAATTACAACTAATTTGTGTCTTCTGATGTCTCTCTTTTTATTCACGTCACGAGACTAGATAAAAAAAGAAGAAAGTACAAATCTGGAAATTATTTTATTCAGCTGGGATCAGGTGAAATAAGAGAGCAAAAAAACATGTTTAAGGGGATTGATCAAGCTGATTATAGAGCACTGACTTGAACTTCCATGATTTGCAGAAAAAATCCTAATGTTGTATTGAGTAACTTCTCTTTCTCTACATGCACAAAGAAATCACCTGAATGCTGATAAATGTAGAAACACATGATGAGAGGCTAATTGATTACACCTTACCCTCAGTTCAGTGTGTTGCTACAGGCTAGGATGTACAAGCCACAGGACTTCATGACAACAGAAAGATTTTCACCAAGAGCCTGCATGGATGCATTAAGTCCTTCTAGGAGAGCTTACCTTGAGTGCAGGCAAGCTGAAGCCATCAGTCAGATTGTGTGCCTCCTCTTCGGAGACCTGCTCTTCACTCAGTCCCAAACCGAGCTCCTTAAAGGGGACCACACAGATGTAGCTGGTCACGTTGTCACTCTCTGAGTTCAGAGGGTAGGTTTAGCTGGAGTTAAGGTGGTAAACAAAGCCACTTTTGCATTAAACACACAGAAAAGGAAAGAAATGCTTAATAAGGTTTCTTATTCCAGGCAATTTTTATGAAAGCACATACATTCATCCCAAATCCACCTGAATCCTGTCTAATTGAAAGTTTCACAATCCTTATTTGAAGCACAAGTTTTAAAGGCTCTTTTAAGGATGAGAGATAAGACACTGACAAAACACTGATGTCTAAATACAAACACATAAAAAGAAACAAAGTAGATTGATGAAAAATCCCTGCATCCCTTATGAGTGAAGCAGCTTACTTTTAAATACTGAGTTTCCAAGAGATAGTTCATGTCAATCTTAAACCAGAAATCACATATTTAACAGAGGAAAGAGAACAACTGTGCAATTTTAAGTTTTAAAGGTAGCCTGTGTTATAGACTAAACTCAGGATGTGAATTCGCTGAGAGTTCTGTCTGTGGATGGACTGCTCAGAGATCTTTACAGTAAAAGGTCTTTGACATTGCAGAAAGCTCTGTGAAGAACAGGAGCTCCCTGACTGTCATACCATTAACTTTATTGATTATATCACTGTAAAGACATTATGATCTTGACAGGATGAACGGCAAACTGGTATCTATCAACACCATTCAGCACATTTAAAATCTCAGTAGGAAAATGTATATTTCTAGTCCTCAAAAATGCTTAAAAAGTAGGAAGCAAGCACAACATAACTGATACCAGAAGACAGATAAAATAATTCATAGACTAGGCAGCATTTATTTTAAAATAGCACTAATTTTAGGCTAACCTCAGGCTGGGGAGGAACAGTTCAAGATTTTTCCACATTTTCTGATAGTACCCCAGTCACAGAATAGTAAAATTCATTTTAAAACAAAACCTAAACTTATGGCCATAAGTACAAAATGACATTTGTTCCACAGAAATATATATATTTGTAAAGCATTAATGAAAATATGGTCTCTTAATTTAAAGTATGAGTTTTTTCATTTACAGTTTGATCTAGAAACTGAATGCTCTCATCTCTTGCACATAAAGCCAACTAGAAGCACTTGTCTCTTGTCGAACTAATGTCTTCTGGGGAAGCTACAAGTTCCATCCACTTTCACACCCAAATTTTCCAAGTGCTAAATTCTCAAAGGATTGAACTCGCAAAAGTGATTTGCTCAAGAGATGTTTACCAATTGAGTAGAAGAACATTGCATGAAAAAGTAATATTCTGTGTCCCAGGAAACAGTAAAGCGAAGCGTCCAGGATCTAAGCAAACACATTTCTCCCTCCTTTATCCCTAATGTCCAGAGGGGAAGAAGCCTATTAAGTGTTCACACAAAACCCTACAATGTAAATCAATTAGGATCAGAATATTACTGCTGTCACCAGCAGCTGGCTCAGATAAATGGTGTCTATTCTAAATTAACCTGACAGCACGCCCAGCAGAGGGAGCACATAGGACGAGGATGGGAACTCCATCAGAAACTGAAAAGTCAGGTCAAAACCCTTCAGGACCACTTATCTTAGAAACTACTTGTACTCCTTGTTAGCCTTTTCCTGCAACATGGCATTTCCAACAGCATGAATGCCACAAAAAGCAGTTTGGACACGTGTGGATTTTTAAGTCATGCTAAAACTAAATTCCAGGCAACATCTCAAATGAGAGGTTTGACCAAGGAGCCACTTACCAATGCTGTGTCCTAGCCAGGGATTCCCAGTGGCCTCCTGCACCTCCTGCCTTGCCCTCCTCTACTGCAGCCCTTCCACTCCCATTTCTATCTGACAGATGAAAGCAGAGAACTGATCCCATGCCCCCATTAGCTTCCTAAAGACCAAACATTTAGAAAGTTTAGACATATACACACCATTATATACAGGAATGCACTTCCTTCGAGCACTTTGATCTAGTAGTAAATATTTTTAGCCCTAATGTCTTCCATTAAAGCCAAAATACAGTAATTATCTTAGATTAGTTAAAATTTTTCTACGTCTCTGTGAAAATATTTCAATCGTTTAACTTGCATGCCTTATGAGCTTGAAAGAAGAGAAGGCAAAGCTACTTAATAATGAACTGTCAAATCCAGAATAAAATATCTGTACAGTGAATGTCTAACCTCTATCAGGTTAGACACTCTTATTTACCTATAGAAAAGCAAGAATGCTGATGTATCCCTGTATGTAACAATTAAACTTTTATACTTTAGTCTTCACAAGCACATTCCCATCTAAAAACCTAACACGAGGGCCTCACAGGATCCCTGGGAAATCCAAGCTGCTCTTCTACAAAATTCACACCTGCTCACCAGGGGTGAGCTAAGCATGTGATGAACTGGCTGGTCAAGGAAGAAATACAGCACTGAAAAATGCCCAAGTGTCTCTACTCAGACCTTTCAGCATGGGATATCTGATTTAGGCTTTTATAATTCCAAGAGGGTACTACTTTTTGTTTAACTTACTTCTTTTCTTGTGTGAACTTTCTCTCTCCCTAGTTAAAAGTTACATGTTTTTCTAACAGTTCATGATGCAATAACTAAAACTTTACAGAGGAGAAGGAACAAGTTTTTACTAGATTTACTACAGGAAATTTGCAAATTTCCCTGTGCTCAGTGCATCTCAAAGACCTAGAATGCATTTTATATGCATTCCATCCTAATGGGGTAAGGTATCACTCAGTTTAAAACACTGCTATCCAATGTCTGGTTTTATCACTAATAAAAAAATACCGCTATTTATGCCTTGACAGCAAAGAACATCACCTTACAACAAAATCCAGGCTTTTTAAGTTTACACAGTCCAGTGCCCAGGTCCTACCTATCAAAATAGTTCAATGGAAATGGAGTATCAAACCATTCTGCATCAGATGAGGATGAGATTATTAACATCAGCCAGTAATATAAACTACAGAATTTCCTCCATCCAGCTTGTATATAATTACATCAGGTTCCCATGATGCAGAACCCACAAGGCTCTTAAGACCAGCATGCCGAGTGAAGCACTGCCTGAGTTACCACACAATTCAACGGAGGACAGTGCACATTGAACAGCTGTTGAACTGGTCTGCACGACATCCTGTAAATACTTAACCCAAAGTGCCTAATTTCTAGTTTAGACTTTCAGCCACTGCATCCTACTGTGACCTTAGATTCTGAATTAAAAAGAGAAATACTCTTTTCTAATTTTGTTCTGTGACTTTGAGCAATGCTGACATGAACAAATCAGAGTAAGAATGATGTAGGAAAATGCTAAGTTGTTTCTGCTAGTACCCAACTGTCCCTCCACACAAAATGTAAGCAATATGACTTTCCATCTCATTAAATTACTGGTCCACCAAGTTTGACACAAAATGCCTGGTATAAGGCTAAAATGTGACTGCATATTTTCTCTTCTGCATGGGAACAAAATTTAATTAGGGCAAAATTATTTAACTGTACTCACTGAAGGAGCTATCTAATTAAAAGAGGGTACACTAGCCACAGGCAAATATTGCTGAACTTCTAGTTCTACTGAAGTGAGAATGATAACATATCAAGCTTATGTAATTTGTTTCACCATGAATAAAGCTGTGACCTAAAATTTTTAATTCTCTGTTCATCAGACAGATCTCTTTCTAATACATTTGAGATATACATTAACATAAAAGCTTAATTTGCTGCAAATAATTTTGGTAGAAGAAAAGCAACTTACCTTTGAACACAGGAATATTGACTGAAAGGCCGTATTGTTCAGAGGAGAGGATATTTTGGTGCAAGGGAAAAAGATGGCTAAGAGGAATTTTAACCAAATTCTGAAGGCCTCTTAAACACATCATCAACACTTAGACCAAAAGCATAGGTGTCAATAATGAGACAATGTTTTCAGTACATTGAATCTTATCTCACACGGCACAGTACACAAAAAGACAAAAATTTTAAGGATGTTCCAAACCAAAAACGAGTCCCAATCTTGTTTAGACATGTAATTAGATACTGTATGTTTCTAGACATCCTGACACTAAACATTGGCACAACTGCAGGTAGGCAACGTGGACTACCTGAACTGGTGGGTTTTTACAGAAAGGATATTTTTTCAGCATGTACAGAGTAGCCAGTCTTGCAGCTCGGAAGTTGGCTCTGACGGATCGATACACGGCTTTCCGGAGGCCAATCAGGTGCTGACTAGGATGCTGTCCAGCTTTATTAAATGGGCAAGCGGCACTGACCCTGTCAAGCAAACTTGAAAAGTAAAATGTGATACAACTGTACAGATGTCCTAAAGTATTTTTAAAAAACAGTACATCAGTTTTCCTATTTCATTCTTTAGAAAGCTTTTTCAAATCACTAACTATGAAATTTTTAAAAAAATTGATCATATCAATGATGTATTTAATCAAAATTTCAGACAGCAGCCAGGATTCCTCAGTAGATAGCATGATTCTGTTCTCATCTGAGCCGTGGCAAAACTCCTGCGGACATTTATTTTCTCTAAAATTTTCCAAAATGGTACAGTAATGGTAGATAATGACAGACATACCATAACATTATCTCAATCAGAATACAAAACTATTCCAACCCCACTGTTAGCTTTGGAAATTTTAATAAACAGGTACTTAACATATATCTCCTTATATCCAAATTT
The DNA here is from genome assembly GCF_009650955.1 of Corvus moneduloides. NCBI lineage: Eukaryota > Metazoa > Chordata > Aves > Passeriformes > Corvidae > Corvus > Corvus moneduloides. Next base: position 29,495,571 of record NC_045479.1, read on the forward strand.
ATTTTTTCAATAATTTTTGCAGAAAAATATGTGCCAATACATAGCTTTTCATGCAAAATTTAGCCTTCCTGATGCAGAAAGTTTTCTAGGTGAAGAGAAGTATTGTTTGAGTGGTGACATAGATTTTATCATCATGCAATGAATGACAGCTGTGTTTGTGAGAGTCTTGACAGGTAAACACATGAAATGTATACATCACACAAGCATATTTGAAAGTATATTTGGTGTCCAGCTATTCAGGTGAATATACCATTTAAAAGAAACAATGCCATTTGCCTATTAGAATACACCTCAGAATGGCTTTAGCACTGTAAGAAATCACCTCATCTGGAAATACAATGAAATGTGAACTGGGTGAACATTAAACAGGTGTGTGGAACTTCAAGCTCCAGTTATATCTATTCATATGCACACTGAGGTCAAAGCTGTGACTGAGACTCCAGAAACAACCTAGGTGCACTCTACTTGCTGGGACTGTTTTTACTAGAATCAACTCAGGAATGAACGTAGTCTGACAACAGGACAATCCCTTGTGATTAATTAATTTGGGACTGGAAGCCTGCTTCTGCTCTCACCTTTCCCAGGGCACAGTGGTGATTTCATGTCCAGTCACTTAAAAGGGAAAAGCATACAGGGTTCCTGGTAAGTCTGAGGTGGGTTGCTGCGTTGGTAACTATTTCTGTAGTCCATCTGACTAAAAAGCTGACCACTGAGAAAATGACAGTCCTACTCCATGTGCTTAGCTGGACTGTGCTGCACATTGACTGGGAAGGGAAATAGCCTGTGGCCTTCGCTATCAAATATGAAAACCAGAGCAGCCCACCCAGTGAGTAAGGCTGGAACCATATATCAATATGTTTAACACCATTAACACAAGCAGAATCATGCCAAATATTGCTATATATTGAATATGCTAGCTGAAATACAATATAAAATATCTGCATGCCATTTAAAATTATGTGTTATTAAAATGGTTTATATGACATCTCATAACTACTTTAAAATCTAGAAAAAATAAAAACAAACTGTGTTCATTTCCATTTCTAAATGTAAATTTAAAATGCTAGCCTTGCTGTATCTTTCACTAGGGAACACAGCATGTAATGCAGTACATGCCAATCTCTAACCTTTCCCTAGCTTTTGAAAGTAACAAATGTAAGTATTTATGTATAAATGCTCACATCAGTTTGTAGGCTTAAGCCCCATGTGAATTGTCAGAAGCAAGCTCAAAGAAAAGGAGCAAAATTCTTCTACCGTAAAAGAGAGACACAGATTTATGTTCTACTACAGTGATGCAGACTTTTCCAACTCCTATAGAGAACACATATAGCGTAACTCATGCACAGCACGTACTGCCAGTATTCAGCAAAACAATCTGCTTTCCTTCTGGAATGGATTGATTCAGTGCTTTTTATAAAAGAATTTTTCTTTATTCTACTAATTTAAATTAGTAGAATCTATTAGATATGTCTATCTGTCAGGCATGTCATATCCCTAAATTCCTAGTGTTTCATTTATCTTCACAGAATCACAGAATGGTTTGGGTTGGAAGGGACCATGAAGATCCTCTAATTCCAAACCCCCTGCCATGGGCAGGGACACCTTCCACCAGGCTCCTCAAAGCCCCATCCAGCCTGGCCCTGAACACTTCCAGGGATGGGTCATGCACCACTTCTCTGAACAACTTGTTCCTGTGTCCCACCACCCTCACAGTCAAGAATTTTCATCTTAATATCTAATCTAAACCTGCCCTATTTCAATTTAAAGCCATTCCCCCTTGTCTATCACCACACACCCTTGTAAAAAGTCTCTCTCTTATTCTCTATGTATTTTAATTGGACTTACAAAATGTTACCAGCTTCGCATATCAGCCACAAGTAGCAAGAAGAAAAAAAAGGTTAAGGGTGAATTTCCCCTTTACTACAGCTCCAAACCCATTTTACTGTATAGAACAACAAAATATTCATTAATTTTACAAGCCAAATCTTAAATTGGCTTTCAACTTTTAACAAGTTTATATAAAATTAATAAAAATTAATTAACATTATTAAAAACCTATTACTGCACTCTGGCATGAAAGCAGTTCTATAAAGAGCTAATGCACCTCCATATGTATTAAGCTCCTAGAGCTTAATTCTAGTTTAAAATACAGTAGAAAGGGAGCATTTTGGAAAAGAAGTTAATTTTTTTGGTGACAGGCAAAGGAAAAACACTTGCTGCTTATTGTTGCAGCCTTTCATTATGTATTCCTTCAGTCTGGTTTTATGATGTGCAAGACAATGGGCATACTTTCATTACCCTGCAGAACAGGCTTCATTTGGCTAATTGCAAATGAGCAATTAGACAGAAATACTGCCCTTCTGCCTGAGTAGAGCACTGCCCTACCTTTGCTACACAATTCCTGTAATCCAAGCTACCCAGCTGAGGTCTTGGCCATCTCTGCATCACAGAGCTGGTACCATGCAGACACATCTGAAATTCCAACAGAGTGCTAAACACTTCCAAAGGCCATGCTGGAATCAGAATATCCAGCTGTCTTTGAGAGCAACTAATGTAAGAGAAGCCTGACAGGATTACAGAATCACAGAATAGTTAAGATTGGAAAGGACCACTGGAGGCCATTTAGTCCAAGCTCCCTGCTCAAGTTCTTAGTTCCTGATCTGTGTGGCTGCAGTCAGTTTTACTGGGTGGGAGGGGAATGAAGGCAAAAGGATGTTTGAATATTTGAGTATAGCACTCACTGTCACACAGTAGTAAACCACTTAACCTACAGACAACTGACCAAAACCTCATCTACCTTTTACAGAGACAGTCCAGTATCAACTAATAAGGGGCAAATAGAGTAGAATAAAGCAAAGCCATAGATGTTTCAATGGATATGTAAATTAGCCTATGGGAATAGCAATGGATGATGTAATGGGGAGGAAAACCAGCAGAGGAGCACCAGGAACTTCAGGCCAAAGCTGCACACCTGGACTTGCCCTGTCAGAGTTTAGCTAAGTACAACCAGTCGAAGTCTGAACTTGGTACTATTTAAATGACAGCTTCAATATATTTCCAGTCACAATATGGTCAATGCACAGGCCAAACTATGCTGAGTTAGCAGTACCTTAAAACAGCTGCATATGTAGCACTCACCAGGATGATGTACCTGACTGAAATCTCATTCCTTCAAGGATGTAAAATAACACAAGAGGAGACTCAGTAACTTTTCAAATGCAACCACTTCTATTGACATGAGACTCTTTCTAAACAGGCACTAAGATTTTGACAATGTTATGACAGGAAAACATTCTAAACTTTGTTCTGCTGAGGTTTACTGTAGAAAATTCTAGAAAAAAAAGGGAAAACTAGTGTTTTGGATCATACACAAAAAGCTACCCAAATCAAAGAATTTCACATTGCCCTGTGCAGCAGCATCTCTTGCATATGTGGAGGAAGAAAAGGACACTCTCGAGTCAGAACTCCCTCTAGGCTGAACCAACCCAAAACTTGTACAGCACCGACTTCTTTATACTGTCCAGTTGTTCCAACGAGGATGCTGGCACACTCAGACTTCTCCCACTCCATCCATATGTCAAAGTCTTTTGAAAAGCTTGCCAAAGTTTCAAGTAAAGAAGCTATTAGATCAAGCATCAGCTTAAAGACCAGTCTGTTTTTTATTAATCTGTTATCTAAGATATGTAGTAAAAGAACAAGGCAGCAGCAATTTAGACATTGACCACAAGTTCGTTTGCTTAAACTTAGGCAAAAATCCAAATGTTTTTCTCATCTGTAATTTGGACAAGCCTGAACAATAATTTCTTTTAAGAACCCGTTTGCAAAGATAAGACTGCCTATTGCTCAAGTATATGCTTCTTCAGCAAAAAAACAGACCAAAACAAAAATCACATAGCTAGGCAGACTGAAGACATGCTTATGCATTCCAAAGGGAGAATGAAACATTTCTTCAATGAAGTACACTGAAGGTATCTCAAGCTAGAAAATTAATCCAAAATTTTAAGTCTGAAGTTGCAAACTTGCATGTAAGAACATGTGTCTGAATGTAGAATAGTTGGTCTAGCACAACTACTGGATAAACATCTTCTTGGTGCCCGCAAGGGAATTTTTGATTTTTTTTTTTAGAAGTTGACTGTATTTTAGGTGTTGGTGTTTCCCACCTCCTTTAGCCTTAAGCAGAACTAGCACAGATCTGGATTCACCATAGGTGGTTACAATGCAAAAGCATCCACGGCAATGAGAGTGCACAGAAACAGGCCTGTTGGCTTTGGAGTCACTGCATACACTGAACAATTTCTGATGTCCTTTCACATGGCAAATAAGCAAAACTTACCAAATAACTACAAGAGCTAAATAATCAGAAGCACTTTTGCATCTCTTAAGTGAAAGAGAGCAAATAATTTAAGAATCTAAATGTTTCAACAATTGTATGCAAGAAAAAAATGTTAACTAATGTTAACTTTACTTGAGGTGGGAAATGATGTTTGATGGTCTTTGCTGATTGCTGTGTCCTCACTACTTCAGACTGTTCTTTGTTAAATAAAAATAGAATGGTTTTCATGTCATCCTGTTTCCTAAAATATGAGTGATTACTTGCAGATCAGTTTATTTACATAGAATTGGTAATGTAAGAGAAAACTCTCTAAATGACTCCCCAAAATAGTTAACTAACTTAGTTCAAAGTCCATTTGCTCATATATTTCATTGCTAGCAACACAGGACATTTCGAAGGCATATGAGTTTTGTGAGACTTAATTCACCTTCAGGATGCAGGGTTTTAACACTGAGTTGTTAGAATTCATACTTCTAGTATGAATGGTAATTACACTGTTTTATGTAAATGAAAACCTTTAAGTATTATGTTTTTCAGTAATTCCACTTGTTATGGGAGACAGTGTAATGAGACAATTTTAGACAACACCTGGTTTGAATGGATCTGTGTATTAAATAAAGTGAAATACAGACTCACAGGGTAAATCCTCTGGAAATTACTTCGGTCTCTTGAATGAGTCGCAGAGCTTTCCTCACGAGATTAGTGAAAGCTCGGCTATTCGCCACTGTTTCTTCCAGCTGGATACAGTATTTTCGCAGGGACATTTGCAGCTTGGCTGTCCTCCATGTGCCCCACACTCTAAAAACTGCATAGACAAGCAGCACTGGTCCGCACAGCAGCCATGATGATTCCTTCCACCACGAAGGAAACATAAGCAGTGCACTTACAAAGGCAAGGAACAGCGAGACATCCCTGCAAACAGAGACAGGATCACCAACCACACATTACTGAGGGCAAACAAGTGGGAAAATCACAAAGTTTTCAGCTACAGTTGAGATTACAACATCTTATTATGGGGCTTTTATGTAGGTCTGAAGGGAGCTGTAAACACTGAAAACTACTCCTAGGTGGCAGGTTTAGATGAATACATACATGATATTACTTGGCTGGTATACTCTAAGGAAACCTTTCTTCAGCTTTTTTACAGCCTGAGTAGGAGAGTAATGTACCACTTTGAAAGGTCAGTTTCTCTTACACATATGACTTAAAAAAAAATAGAAAAGAAAATAAAAAAAGAAAAAAACCTGACTACTCAGCATTATAAGCCAGGGCGTGTAGGAACTGTAATATCTGTACTTCCAGGTTCAAGAGTACAGTAGGGAAGGGCATGTTTCTTTTGGTAGCAAATCCCTCAAGTAGTGCCAGCTGTATTTTTTCTAGAGTCTGACTCATTTAACTTGGACACCAATGCACCGCTAGTTTCTAACACAATTTTATAAAGATAGCTTGAATAATCATTTAAAATAATTTGGCACCTTTTGAAAATCCTTAAAGAATAGAGTTCCTAGTATTTCAGTTATTTCTCAAAGACATTTAAAAAGCTTATAAAGTTGTTACTTTCCTCTATAAAAATTCAACATAAATAAGTAACTGCTAGAAAACACACTGTGTTTCATATATATTATTACCCACTTTTGTAAAATAATCACAATCTTCAGAGAGATGGATGAGATACCAGCTTCAAGGTGCATTACAACTATAATTTTCCAGAATGTTTTCAATGAAAAACATTTTTTTCCATTATCCCTTAAAGCTGTGAATCCTGCATTTAGGTTCAGAAGTATTCACAAGGAATATTTTTCCATTTCTAAAATAAGACACAATCTCTGAGTTTCTATTTCCTGGACAGTTTTGTGGTCAAATTTCAACCAGCTTTACAAGTGTTAACTCTTTAGGGTTACTGACAGGTTTCAGTAAAGGTCCAGGGTTAAAATATTCCAAATATGTAACTACCTATAAAAGGGACAGACACAGTCTCTAACTTCCTTGGTACATTAAAAAAATAAAGTCTCACAAATAAAATAAATCACAGCAATGAAAGACTAGAAGGGATTCAAGAGCTCACTTTGTTCATTTTCAGCTTCTGGTTGGTTGACCCAGATCATCACGGACAGACCAAAGATGAAAATGGAGACTCCACAACCCATGCCATAGCTATTCCAACTCCTAAGTATCCTTAAAATTCAAAAGATTTCCCCCAAGTCCCAGTTTGAATCAGTGGCAGATTAATTGCATTATTCTTCCTCCTATCCTTCCCTTTTCTGAACAGAACAAACGATGACTGATCACCACCTTGTACACATTCTAACACTATTCACCGCAGCAATATGCAGATCCTTTTCTGGAGTACTACTGCGTACCCAGCTATTCATCACTTGGTGTTTATTAACTTTACTTTTCCTTCCCAAGTGTAAACGTTTGTCTTTATTGAATTTTCTATCGTTTTCAAGGTATTTCTCCAAGCTAATGTTGACCTCTAGTCTATGAAAACACAAACTTGGTGTCATCTGGAAGGTGAACAACATTCACAAATTTTGTAAGTGTACTTTATCAGCTGAAAGTTAAAGAAACTGAATAATGCTAGGACCAGAAAAATCTGTTTCAAAAGTTCTCTTGTTTGGCAGAGAGCATCAATAATAACATAACTTAAACAGTTGAGGTGTGACTCCATAATAATTTCATCTACTTTTTAGTTTATGTATGAGAAAATAGCACTGACCCATATTATGCAATATTTTTTTCTACTGATTCCCGCATTTCCAAGCAAGATACTCTGTCAGAACAACCACTGGTGGTATTTTTTAAATACAGGTGGTAGCTGTTCAGATACTGCTGCAGTCAGCTCCTTCAGTATTCTTGAGTGAATTCCACAACTCTGCTGACTTCAATGCATCTTACTAAAATATTCTGTAGTTTATTCTTCTGATATTCTATGTTTGAAAATTAATTGCACATCCCACCTCACCTCCCCCCACCCACAACATATTTTATGAAGACCACACCAAAATAAACACTTTTCAATTCAGTCTTCACAATCATGTCTCATTTATCAAAATCACCTCTATATAGTTTCAGAAATTAATGAACTAATCAGCTATGTTAGTTCTTCCTTATGGAATATATCAGTTTGGGAGTATTCACTCATGCTCATGTAGTTATCTCAGATTAAAATTCACTCTTTCAACAAAATGCCCAATGAAAAAAAACATGCTTATACAAAAATCCGGGGACTATTAGAATAAAGACCCAAGGACGTGAGAAAAAATAGTTACTTTAATGTTGCATTTTATCTCAAGAATGCACAATATATTTTTTTCTTTTTTCTCAGTGAATATAACAGTAAATATCCTCAATACAATACCAAATATTAGGAGTTGCTAGGGAGCGTAGCGTTGGAAGCTGCCTGTTTTCCTGTTGCTTACACTGCCCTGCAGACAGGATACTGGGGTCAAGGAATTCAATCAGTTCCACATCCTCCTGCAGCAGAACTTCCTGTTGCAGGATGGTACGGAGAGTGTCAAATCGAAATCCGACATCCTTACCACATCGAAATGGGCAGGAGAAAAAACAGGCATTAGTAAAGAATATGCAAATTCTTAAAATTAAGTTAGCAAAACAAGGAAAACACCCACACACACTACACTTTACTGACAACAATCTGTTCCCAGAGTACAGGAATGTTTTCAGATATATCACAAGTAGCTACTTTTTTATTAAACTTGTTTAGCTTTAAAAGCTCACACACTACCTAGCAGTTCAGGCTTGCAGGATGCATCACACTGACTTTGTAATCTGACCTAGATAGTAACAATAACTGGAAACAGGCCACAGAGTATGCCAATATATTTGCATAAGAATCAGAGAGGTATTGTATCTATCAGATCATTAAAAAAAACAGAAAATACTTTTTTTTAAAATGTCGTGACATCATTTCTGTCATTAACAAACAACCAAAACTTAGAGAAAGAAAGAGAGATATTGCAAATTAGTCAACAAAAAGTCACTTGTGGACACTTAGTAACAGTAGGGTCAATGCACTGGACTGAAGCCCGAAGCCACGGCAGTGGAGTACTCTCCTGCAGGATTCTGTACCTTTCCCAAGGGAACTCAATCCAAGCATGAAACAGCATGGGGCTCCAAAGACCTCACACTTGCTAAACTCCAGATAAATTTCAGGGAGTTCCTTATTTGTGAACTTGATGCCATAAGCATTTGCTACTTTCTTCCCCAACTATAGCTCTTGAAGACAAATAGACAACTCTTGAAGACAAATACAACCATCAGAGAAGCCCCCTGAAATTGTCATTTGAATACTGCACCAAACCACAATTACTTCAAGTTAAGAATGCCATAACAAAACCCAGCGAACACTGAACATGTGCATCCCTGCATCTAGCTAATTACAGGAGAGAAAAGAGAATATTTCTGAAAAGTCTCTAATAGAAACTTTTAACACAAGTGTGACATTTCACAGTACAAAATCTGTTTCATTCTGTCACTGACAGAATGAGATTCTTTATGAAACCATAAGATAGCTAGTTTAGAAATTTAATTCCATGCACAGATGTCACCTCAGATAACTTTCATTCTACTTTTAATGGAAAACATTTGTTTCAGGACTGCGTGCAAGAGGAAACTCTGCCCTCCTCCGACGCATCCTGTGTCATTTCAGAACTCTACTGTAGCATGCAGCAGGACAAACATGTTTTCCATGTTCTTGGGTTACGTCTTCATCTCAAGAAAGTAAGGCTAAAAATTGCTGTTAAGATAATACCCTCGATTCATAGGGAAGAGGGAGGAAGAAAAAAGTCAATCAAAGATCACTGATGAGAGATTTTCAGAGGAAATTTTGTCCTCCTGAGATAAAGGAGAACTGAGATACAGCAGAACTCTGTGAGAAGTGGAAAATTCTAATTTCTCATGCTGCTTAACATTTTCTTTTGAAACTCCATTTGAGGACATCATCCCTACATTGTAGTAGAAAAACACAAATCAAAATTCTAGATTCTGGAACAGTCTGACTAAAGTGACATTTGCAAGCCATACTAGGAGTGTGAAGGAGCTGGGTACAAGTTAAAGCAGATCTGAGACAAGCCCAGACTGGAAAGCAGTGCTGCAGAGAAAGAGCAAACAAAGTTTGATTTGCCTTTCCCAAATGCAGAAGCCCTGTAGAGAGCAGTGCAGAAGCAAAGAGGCCAGAATTGGTCCAGGCCCAGTACAGCTGCACTGTGGTGGTGCTGGGCCTGAACTAACAAGCTGAAACAGAGGGTGAAGCAATACTCAGCTGAAGCTCTAGAACCTTCTGTCTTAGGTGGTCTCTACAAGGCACTAGGCTGCAACACATGGACTTTCTCAGCCAGCGTCTCCCCACTGCTTTCCACCAAAGGGGTACCCATACTGCAATTAAACTCATTTCAGCTTTCAAGAATTTCTTTAATTTCTCACGTATTTTTTTTTTTTATTATCTTCCACAGTTTGAACATCTTCAACCTGGCTACTGATACTGTTCCTGTCCTTTTGTGCCCAATTCGGCACAGTAACTGAAAACCAGAATAAGGATTATCTAAAGAATAAGTAAAACTCTTAGAGCCAAACCCAACAATACAGACCAAAGATGTTGTTCAGAGGATGAGATACAGAGCAGAGGAAGACCTGTGGATTAGGAAAGGAAATGGAAAAATAAAAAAAAGTGATCACTTACCAGTCGGTGAAGTATGTCATCATTTTTCTTATACTGTGGAAAAGGAAACCAGCTTCTAAAAAACTCAACTAGTTTTGACAGGATGCTTTGCTGAAAGGAACAGAAATTACTCCAATTAAAAATAAAAACAAACAAAAAACCAAAGCCAAAATTAAATAAATAACAACAGACAATGCCTTTATTTCTGCATTTGATTTTCTTGTTAACTCAGACCCAAGTACCTGTAAGGAAGTTTCACTTACTGCGTCTGGCCTAACTTCAGAGTACACTAAGAGAACATCTGCTTCCCGTCAGTTTGCTTGTGAACAAGAGAATAAAATATAACCTTCAGTAACTCCACTTATTTGGAGCATAAAAGATTGTTATGTTGTTCTGCTAAAAATAACTACAGCTAAGATTAGATTGATCTCAAGTTGGCAGCTACTGCATTGATATGAAAAACTTTCTCTCTCCTGGGGGATAAAAAACCTGAAGGTTAAATGACTGACAGGCTGAAGAAAAGTGAAAAGACAGGGACAGGGACAACCTCTCCTCAGCAGCCCACTGCAGCTTGAGCACAAGATTCCAGAGGAGCTGTGAATAGAGGCAGGAAGAGTGATGGTAAGAAGAAAAAATGCCCCAGAAATTCCCTGTCCACACCAGTGTGTGCCACCAGGTATTTTGTCTCTATGCTGCTTCCCATGCAACCTATAAATCCATGCTTTTGTCTGAGCTGTAAACATAACTTCAAATGCCACTAATAGAGGGACTCCCTCTCAGTCATCACACATTCTACTCATGTATCTTCCTAAAACAAGATGCATGACAGATTATAACTGAATAGATGCATGGTTTTGCTTCAGTCTGCAGCCATTCAATGAACAAAAAAACCAGCAGCTTTTGACACATCGTTGTATCTACTTACCTCAGACTAAACTGACAGGAAGTATTTTTCAAAATATTTACTTATATATATTTCATGAATTCTGAGGCCCTGTCTCAATCTTCAGACTGCTGACATGTAATACAACCAAATAAAATGTATGCCAAAAAAAATTAATTGTGAAGAGCTTACATTTTGTGGCATACTGTTTTAAAATAATAAAACAAAACCCCATACAGATTCTAATAGCTCAATGTATAAAAGGTGACAGCTTCTGTTTCTCCTTCTTGTTGGTTTTGTTGTTGTTTTGTTTTGTTTTGTTTTTTATTCCCTTCTTGTTTGTTTAACCCAAGCAACAGGAGCTGAGAGTTTTGTAGTTAACCTGTGACCAGCCTGACAGCCTTCTGAAAGGCAGTGTGACCAGTGTGGTGCAGCAGCCAGGGCAGAACAGCCTTAACATCAGGAACTGTCACCCTAAAGCCCTTATGCTACACAGTTTTTGAAACAACTTATTTTGGTGCCCATTTAAGTAATCTAACTCAAGCTTTTCTTTACAAATGTCTCATCTTTCTGTGTACAGTTAGATTTTGAGATCCATGCCACAAGGAAGTGTTTTTAGGTCAGTGGAGCAGTAAACCAGTAACAGGGATCTCATAATGATAGCTCTTCCTGAAACACTGACATCATTGTGGCTTATTAGGAGCTACCCCAGCAATTCACACTTGAGACTATGGAATAAATCCAAGTGATTGTATTTTGATGTTGCTCAAGGGCAATGACATAAGTCAGAAGACTGTCACTAATTGCAGCACTAGATTATCTTTCAAGTTTCTTACAGAGTGGTGCAAAAGGAAATAAAATTTTCTGATCACAATTTTTAGAAAATTGAAATCAAATAAACAGAGGTCTTGCTCTGCATTTGAATTTCAGACATATTTCACTGCGAAGTACTCTTCCCTGTACACTGAAAGCAGGGTACAGAAAGAATCATCCATTTAATTTAAGACTATGCCTCTTGAAGCCTATCATTTTCAACTGCTTAGCCTTTGTAAGTATTTGGATTTTCATAATGAACATTTAAAGCTACACTAAGGATAGTTTTAAACTTCTACCAGCTTACTAAACTAGACTGTGGAGTTACTGAAAAAAAACCCCCTAGAGTGCTACTTAAGCAATCTTTTAGTTTATTCTCCATGGTTGAGTTTAAAAATAAAAATCTGAGCTTGCATAAACACTCAACAGGCAAGTCAGTGCTTGAAAATACAAAGCAAGACAACCCACTGTCTTGGGCTGTGACCCAACAGAGTACAGCAACACAATGAATTATTCGGATCCTTGGAATATTGTCTCACAGTTTGCATTCCCACTGGGAGTGTTACTGACAAGTAAAACTACTTTCACCAACACACAAGTCAGGTCATGTTGCCAATGCTTCTGGAGTATTCTTCTTACAGCTTTAGAACAACACTCAGTCAAACTCTCTGTAAACAAATAAAAAAGATGCATAACTCCTAACATTTAAAAAAATACTAGCATAGTACATACACATTTTAGATAAATTAATTTGAATCTAAAAAAGAATTCTAGGGACTATTTTTCTTTTGTAGAGAAATTCTGTGCACTTCAGAAGAAGATAATGCTACACATTGAATACCTTGCCTTAAGTGGGTGGGAGCCCCAGCAAAGGCAAAGGATGGTCCCTCTGCCATCCCACATCAGGTCACCTGCACAGCTACTGAGGGCTAGCCCCAACACGACCCTCAGTAGCTGCACCAAGACCAGCTCTGCTCTAATGATAAAATATCATCATATCTAAGGTGTGACAGTATAAACAATTTAAACATTCGGGTACGCACAGCAGTCTAGGAAAATGACTGAGAAAGGAAAGATGTAAATGGGAAGTGATAAATTCTGTAAAGATCAGGCAGAATTACCAAAATGGGATTTAATTCCAGAAAACAAGTGTAGGAGCTCTTGCTAACAGTACTTTTGAGTATCAAGTGATCACAAGACCAGGACCTGAGCTGGAACTTTCTCCAGAGATTGGCACAGCCAGGAACACTGCACTTACAATTACTATGCTGAATCACATCTCCATAATCCCTCAGATGGGAGCTTGGCATTTCATCAGCCTCTAGAACACAACCTTTAAACACCTTCACAGCTTTTTAACTCAGTGTTCATTAAGACCATATTCTGATTAAAACAAGGCCAAAAAACCACCACCAAAACCACACACCCTGAGAAATATTTAAGAAGTGCTTCAAATTCAACCGGTGCCTCTGCCTTTCCTTAAGCCTGAACCACACACTCTGCTTGGCAGCACAGCAAGATGCAACAGAAACATTTGTATCAGTCACTAGGAACCTCGTTTTCTTCCCAGATCTGTTTTTTTCAGTCCCTGAAGATCCCAAAGTAGACCTTTGCCGTGCCAAATTCTTGCTGCATGTCACCAGCTTTCAGATGCTCAGGCTTCCCACTTGACAGAACACAAGAGGAGGAGACAATCTCAACTCAAAGACAAAGCAATACTCCGGCTTTTGCATTTTTATTTTAATAAAGTGTTTAAGGCATTTGGAAACTTGCTTTTCAGAACAGAAGGAAAGTGATATACACATACTGAGAATTATTCAGCATGGAACACCATTACTCCCTGTAATCATAGTTACATCAAGCCTCAAGGAAGATCATTTTATATTAGGACTGTGGGTAGGTACATATTCGAAGTCAGAAACCAATTATTTTCCAGATGTTTTAATATTTCTGTAGACTAGGCCAGTGAAGGCCAACAGAAGGGAAATGGTAACAGTCTCATGGAAAACTGAGGAAATGACTGGATAGGAATGCAAATTATTTGTCTGTATGTCATAAAAAAGTTGCAACAAAAAGCCTCAGATTCTCCTAAATCCAGTCTACTTTCCTAAATGTGTGGCCAGCTGCCTCTCCCTCATTTTCTTTCCTATTGAGACACCCTCCCAAAACAGGACACAGAAATCAAATGACAAAAACAGACTTTCTGACATCAAATTACAAAAGAAAAATGTTAACTTTTCCCAACCAGTACTGGAATTGCAGCAGGAAGAACCTATGACAATTTACCACTAGAAACTACACACAGGTTTCTTCCTCATTTCCACTATGTATCCTTGTCTAGACAGAGATGAGACGATGTGAACATCACCTACTATTTGCAAGAAATGGGCAGCCTGTTTTCACACACCCACTCACTCCCTTCAAGTTGCAAGGCAACCATGAAGAATTACTTCTACATCTGACACAATACCGGAGGAATTGCTCCCAACATAATAAAATTAAGTGTAAAATGCTTGAGGGGAAGGGAGGGGAAAAAACCAGAATACCTGAGGTTTTTAAAAGCAGTGTATCCTAATACTTTTGAGGTTCTTAACCCCACAACACTTTCATATAAAATTCAGTGGAAATTATATACACAAACACAATGTTATACTGATTTTCTGAGTGCCACAAAATTAACTATTCAAAATAATATAGCTAAGTGACAGTCCATGCATTACTTCATAGTAACCAACAGAACATCAGTAAGTTAAATATGTTGTCCTAATTTTTAATTAACAGTGAACAAATGTTAACATTTAATAAATACATAAATAAACATTTAATCAAAGTCTTCCTACACTAAGTCAGAATAGGTATCTTTAGTGTAAACACACCACACAACAGCCATTAGCTTTAAAGAGAAAATATATTTTCAGGTGGTTTCTTGTGGGTTACGGTGAGTGCCAGCTGACAACTTTGAAAAGCAAGCATAGTAAACCTAATATTTCCATGAATACTTTTAAAAGTAGCTCAAAATAAAGAAAATTGTGAGCTAAATCCTGATTTAAATTCAGCCTTGCTTTGTGACCAGTGATAGAAGCAATCATTATTACAAATGCAATAGCTATCCACATCAACTACCTCATTCAGACTGGTTATTGCATTTCTACTTCCCAGAAATCCTCTTTCTTAATATGTTTTGTCACAGACAAAGCTATACTTAGCAACTGAATGCCTGGGAAGGGCTAGAAACTATAAATATTCTGTTCTTGAAAATGACAGGTTCTATTCCCAGAATGTCATGCTAAGCTAACATAGTAAGATCCACTACATAAGATAATTTTCAACACTCAAAAAATTATTTATCAAAGCCTCTTGTTTTCCTAGCTTACATAAGTGCAAAGAAACACTCCAAACTATACTGATTAACCATGATTTTCCAAACACATCTGCAGACAAGAGATAACTGGTTGAGGTTTATTGTCTGGGGTTGTTTTCCTTTGTTTTTTTAAATACAGGAAGCGATTTCTCTCTGTTCTGATTTCTCCTATTTGTGAAGCACTGCAGTTCTCTTGTGAGAAGATCAATGCTCAGCAACAGGAGAGTGCTCACCTTCTGAGCAGCACGCACAGTCTGCTCTCTTTGGCTTTCCGCTGCTGCACATTGCTCTGCCTTCTGCGACACTGAGGAACATACTTCAAAATCTGTGTGTCCCAAATCCTGCAGATATTGGTAGAGTGGGGAATTCTGAAAAGAGAGTTAGAAAAAGAAAAACGAGAAAAAAACAATGTTAAAAATCATTCCATGTTTCCCACAAAACACCACTGTGAATTCAGCAACCACACAACCAGCAATGAATGGACTGAGAAATGGAAAAAAAAATTAGAAAAAGGCTTCTGCTCTCTCCAAGCATGGTACTAGTATTCTGGCTTTAAAAAAAAAAAGAAATCCCCTAGCACACAAAACCCAAAAAAACTCCACCCAACTTTTTTAAACTCCTAAAATGTAAATGATTAAAACTAATCATTTACAAACAGTCCTTAATAAAATAGAAAAAGTATGGAATTCTGATCACCAGAGAATGGTGATATTTAGAATGATTGGATATTTATCTATATAGACCTCTGAAATTTCTTCTTGTCATCTGTACCACATACCTAGATTTACTCAACTCTTATTTTCTGTTTACAACTATATATATGGCAGTATCTAGGACAGATTTGATGAAAACAATACCTAAGATAACTCCAGTTCTACTGAGGACATGTAAAGAGACTTCATTTTTAAGAGAAACTCTCAGCAATCTGATATAGCCTAGTTAGACAGGGATTAATTCTGACCCCTGAAAAATTTTATTAATGAGAGTATGCAAACACTAGCAAACTGCACAGGAAGAACACCAACATCTTAAGAATTTAACATACTATCAACCACAATACTGTGTTTAAAAAGTAAAAACTTTAAATAAGGCA
Source organism: Corvus moneduloides (assembly GCF_009650955.1). NCBI lineage: Eukaryota > Metazoa > Chordata > Aves > Passeriformes > Corvidae > Corvus > Corvus moneduloides. Next base: position 29,511,734 of record NC_045479.1, read on the forward strand.
CAGTTGTGGAGGTCTCCAGAAATAAGCACCAACAGAACATCTGCTACTAATTGTTACATCAACTTGCTGGTGCAAGTTGTGAAGGGCCCCCCTACTCTGACCATGTACCAACACAGCAAATCTCAAATCACTGCTTGCCACGCAATAAAACTTGGAAGCCATTATTCATATCAGATGAACAAATTAACTAGTTACCTTTAGAAATTTTGTTAACCCCATCACCAAAGCGCTATTTTAATCCCTCTTACCTATTTAAAGCATGAAAAATCATACTTCTGTTTACTCTGTTTCAGTTACTCACAAGAGATTCAGCATCCAGTCATTACCTGAAACTTAAATATTCGTACCAACTCACAGGTGCAGACAATCACACTCACCCACAATGACAATGATTGTGTGAAACACTAGGATAGGTTAATGACTCATTTCCTTGTGAGAATATTTCCAGTGTGACCACACAATCCTACGGTTTTTCCAAGTACCCCTCTTCCACGGTTGAGTGCTTTTTCAAAATGCATCCAACTCTAATTAAACCGTGCTGTTCTGGACCGGCTGTTTCTCGCTAAGTAGAACGTGCTATTTTACCGGAATTCCTTAATTGAAATGGAAGAGAAAACATAATAGACTAGAATACTTGACCTATTTAAGACACTTAAATTCACCTAATAACTTCAGGACAAAACTCAGAATATGCATGGATATGCATAACCTTGTCTTCTTAAAATGGTTTTCATACAGAGCCAGGCTGTGCACTGCCAACACATCTGGAACAACCTGAACACCTCCACACAAGAACCTTTAGGGTAGCACGGAGGTTTCAGTCAGCACCAGCCAAAATTTTCCACATTTAGATGAAGACACAGACAAAGCAGTGGGTGAACAGAGAATGTTTTCCTCAAAAATCATAGTTTTAAGGCCTGCTCCAGGCAGAACTTCAAGGAAATCCTATCTAGGCTCTTGCCAAACCTGACCATCATCTTGACCATACTTGCCACAAGCAAGTTCAGCCATCATATGACACATGACTGTTCTTGTACTTTATTGGAACTCACTGACATACAGACAGCTGGCAAAATAACCCAAAAATACCAAGGAGTTTTTCTACTAGTATCTCTGGGTGCACCTTTCTTTGGGGTCCATGATGAGATAATTTTTTTAAAGCTAATCAAGAAAAACTGTCTACTGCTGTTTAGATTAGTTTAATTTCCTCACAAAAATGGATGAAGGAAGGCAGAATGAGAGGCAGAGACAGACAGAGACTATCCACTGAAGACTGAATTATCTAAAATCCTGAAAGCTATCAGTAGTAAGTGAAATACAGCATAGATGTAAGAATGCCCAATTCTTCCCTTTTACTGGTTACCTAGCTATGTCACAATCTTCCCTCTAACTGTAATTAGTAAATTTTCTACTCTACAGAGATAGTAAAAAATACACCATCTCTCCAAATGTTAATGAAATTTCAGCCTCTAACTAGGAAGAGTAATTTTATTTGTTGTTGTCATTAAGGTAGAATATAGGCACCTTACTAGTTTTAAATAAATCCCTTTGAATAACTTTTAGAAGGCTTTTACACGGTCTCATAATGGGTAAATTTACATTTTTTATCACTGCTCAGAACTGGAAATCAGATTTCTGACTATTAGGTAAGGAAATGAAAGTTAATTAAAATCTAACGTGACAGTTTATCATCTATTCCTTTACGTAGACAATGGTCTTCCTCTTTCAGTTTCTCACAAAGTACTCAGGCTACAAAAATCTTCTCCAACAGATTTCTTTGGCTCCACATGCTTCATCTTTCCCAGTCTTTCTAAAATACTATTAGCAGAACTTACTCGCATATTGGAAAAAACCTGTATTTTTATAAACTTCAATGACCAAGAACTGTGCTGTGACTAAAATTCCTTATGTACGTAGAACCACCATTGTTCCCCTTTCTGAATCCATTAGAAGCATGCAAGATGTGGATAAAGAAAGCAACAAATAAGAAGTGGGTTGAGGCCCTTGTGAAATTAGATTATTAAGAATCTTAACAAACTAATCACAAAGTTCTTCCACTAAGAGTGAGGTCTCTTGTGTAGTACAGGCAGCTTTATTTTGCTTAGAAAATCTGAAGATTACACTCCTATTAGAAATACCACAGATGGCATACATACATTAGTCTATGCTAACACAAACCCACACTGTTTATTTACTTATTGTATTTCATTTCCCACTGCCTAATAAGCCTGTCACTTGCAAAGCTGTGTGGTCTGTATAACTCATGGTTGTCTATAACCAAAAGCAGAAAAAATGGAGCATGTCTCCACCAATCTATAGATAATATCTCCCATGACATATGTAAGTAATGGCTAGAAAACCCATTAAAGCAATTTTTAAAAGTTGAAGGGTAGATTTTATGTATGGGGACATTCCCACAAAATTTCCAATATTATCAAGGAATCAGAAAATTATTAATTATGCAACTACAAAGTTGCAATATGATACCATTAAAATATACTATTTTGTATACTGTGTGTTTCAGTACAAGAGACAGAAGTACTACACTTAATGCTTACAAAGCATGTTTCATCCTCACAAAGCTTTAAAAACAATAATTAAATCTCATAATGTGTCTGACGTACCACAAATTATACCACTGAATTTTTAGCTTAGATCCTTACCCAAACCTCTCATTCCTAAAAGCCTTCTTTCCCATAAAAAAGATCGCAGATATGCACATATTCTTGCACATGCACTTCTAACTGTGAGAAAAGTTCCTTGGTTTCAACTCATGCTGTTGTTCATCAGCACTGTCAGGCTCAGCTGTTTTCACCTGCAAATATCATGATAATATTAAAAAAAATATACTTCTTGGTTGGGGAAAATAGGAGGCCTCTGCCTTTTTTCCTCCCAATTTTCTTTGCCCGGAATTCATACATTCCTTTTTACAACAGTCCAACATTAAAAAGGAAAAAAAAAAGCATAACAGCTTTTACATTTCTGCATGTGATATAAATGCTACACTTTTATTTCAAGCAATTCATGACACACCAGAAAGTTTATCCTTGCAAGCAGTAATAGATTGTAATGAAATCAAAAAATCAAAATCAAATTAAAAAAAAAAAAAATTGACTTGAGAAAAAGCTTTTATATTAGAATGTGAGGTAAAGGCAAGTTTGTTTCAGTGGATGGCACAAAGAGGGAATTTTAAATATAAAATCTCATCTTCCTATTAATAGAGGATATTATTCTAGAGGAATCTATTCCAAGTACTTTTGAATTTTTATTTTCAACCACTCTCAGCTTAGATAATAACTATAATTATTAGTATTACTCCTGTTGACAGACAGGTTTTTTTGTTTATTTCTAGTTGTGTCTGGCAGAACGACATGGTAATGAATAATGTACAAAGTAGAGAGGGATTTTTTTTTTAATAATGCAGCTTATTATTATGTTACCATCATACTATCAGTTATTGATAGGAAATATTATCTAAAATAAGTGCTGATACCAAAACAAGTTTTTTCAGCAATATGCTGTATTTATTTCTGAAGTTTCCTCCAAGATGCTGCTTCTTCTTCTAAGTCACTTTCTGGGACAACCTAGATACAGGAGACAGAGATTACATTTACAACCAGGGCATTTTTTTTATTACATTAATTGCCCTAAATGAGTGCTGGACATGAAACAGTTCCAGAACAAACAGAAGACTAAAAGCCATTCTTCTTTGGTGTACTTCATACGGATTATATATGAAAAAACTTGTTAACAAGGGAAGCAAGATAGTCAGAAAGAGCTGATGAACTGTTGATGAATACAGTTTTTGAAAGTTTTAAGAATCAGAGTTTTCTATGGACTCAGCTGAAACCAACAAAAAATCCACTTATCTTTTTATGCCTTTTCTAATTCACAATAGTCATACTGCAAAGTCATTCAATTGTAACCATTTACAGGACAGTACAGGTTTATTTAAGCTCCTGTTAACAGAATCAAGAAAGAAAATCTTTTCCCCCTCATTCACAACTCCATAAGCATATTTATTTAAGATCCATACTACTAAAAATTATTTAACTCACATACATACGTTTAATTAAAATTCTCCTTTTTTCATTGTTGAAAGGTTGAAACTCATTCTAAACCCAAAATATATCTGGCAGGATTAAAGAACAGTCCACTAAATTACTTCGGGTTTTTAACACTTCTCCAATGCTTATTTTAATAGGGCACTGACTTGGGTTAGGAAAAACCATCATCTCAACTGAAGACTAAGCATTGTGTTTGCAATTATAAGACAGTAAAAAAAATCGAAATCAAGGCAAATACTGAAAGATAATCAAACATAACATTGCCTACTACTGTGTGATGGAAAGGCTGTTTTAGTAGAGAACTCCCCAGCCTCAGAAAAGAGTTTGCTTTGTATAGATAAATATTCAAATACTTACATCTATTAGAGCCTTGCAAGCACAGATATCGCACTTTAATACGTGAGGCATTTTTTGCATATTCTGAGAAAAACCTTTCAAGCACGTATCAGACTAAGACACTGTTAGCTTTCATAGTCTTGTTACAATAGCAGCTGAAAATCAAAACCACACCCAATTATTTTTGCTGATGCATCATGAAGTAAATGACTCAGGATTTCTCCAATAAAGACAGGGGCTTCCCTCACCCATATTCTTTACTATGATAAAATTTGCCACTTAGTAGCTAATGAAGCAGATTAACCTCAGCAGTAGTATTTAATGATATTGCACAAAAAAAAGAGGCTTAAAGATCTCCTTTTAAAATACAGATGTTTTGCAAAGCTGAGGTTTCCAATATGTCAAACACACTGTGGGAGCTTAAGCCAACTCCAAAATAACCACAAATTATGAATTATCAGTTTAAAACCCCAAAAGATTAAACATTTCTACCAGAATGACAGCAAAGGCTAAGGTATGTTGAACAGGTGGCTAAACTCAGAACAAATTACTAGTACAGAAATCTTCCCCTCTCCCAAAACAAATCTGAAAAAGTTGAGCTAACACTCACAGACAGTGCGATCTTTGTCTCCTGGAAGAGCGTATTCCATTTTTCTCTTTGGTACTGCTCCCATGCACCTGACAGAATCTCGCCCACCTCCCCGTTTCTTTCTGCTTGTCCCTCCAGGATGATCCGAGATGAGGACGAGAAGAAGCCGTCAGTGTAACTGCACCTGTGTCCCTGCACAGTGGCATTTTCCTCACAGCATCAGCGGATGCAGTTTGAAACTTCCCAGGATCATGCGATTTCTCCTGACTAATGTGGCTTTCTAACTGGGAGCAGGGAGATGAGGATGACAGATTGCTAAAGGCTTTTAAAAAGATACTGCTTGAAAGAATTATTGCACATTGATCTCATATTCAGCCATTAATAAGACTTTCCAAGCAAGAGTATTTAAAAGCCTCGGTCATATTCTCCTGGCTGGTAACCACCTCCTACTGAGCGCCGACTGACAAAGAGCCAGGCGCTGCTGACAGGGCTAATATTAGACAATGACCTCAAGGCAGCCAAAGAGTCATTTAGATTTCCTATTCTGCTTTCACCACCACAGCAGCACAGACCTTGGTCTCTCCAGCACTACTGTATCATCTGACTTACAAGTAGGCTTTGAGAACTACTTTAAAGCCACTGATCTATTACTGTTCCCAGATATTTTCTGATGCACAGTATCTTGGCCAGTGGCAGGATTTGGCATGGGGCAGCAGCATGGGCCTGGGTCAGGGGAGGTTTGGGTTGGGTATCAGGAGAGAACTTTTCACCTCGGAGGTGGTTGAGCACTGGAGCAGACTCCTCAGGAAGGTGGTAATGGCATCAGGCCTGTCTGAGTTCTGGAAGCATTTGAAAAACCCTCTCAGGCTCATGATGTGATTATTGGGGTGTCCTGCATGGGGCCTGGAGTTGGGCTTGATGACCCAGCTGGGTCCCTTCAAACTCAGTATAGTCTATGACTCTATGATATGTACCTAATTTAGCATGGACTCACATGTCCTCAAGAGTTTGGGAAGTTTTACAGCCTGTGTGTGTTTCTGTATCACTGTATCTCTGACATGGGAATGCTCTTTCCTTTGCATTGTACAGCAGGTGGTTGCACATTACTGACATCGTGGAAAAGAATCAGAAAAAAATACTACACACTAGACAAAGCACTGAAACTCACTGAGAGCTCTGCCCTGTTTACCCATTCAAAAGTGGACCTGCAAATGCAGGTGAAAGCTGAGCAGGTCCTTTCTGACAAAGACAGAGGTAAAAAATACTGGAAAAACTGCAAGTAAATGTGGTAAATGTTCCTTTCCCTGATGGACAAGGTAACAAGCCAGCTGACTCTGTACCTGGAGCTGTGGGTGGGAAGTCACTCATCATGCAGGTCCATCAGACTAGGCTGATGATACAGCAAGGGTGGTTTGTTTTATAATAGTTACTAACAACTCACAGATTTGACTCTTCATTTACATTCAAAACTCAATTAATTAATTAATGCATCTGACTGGTAAACTAGTGAAGTATCTCTGATACATTAGCTCCAAATAATCAACTTGTTTATCTATTATTGATCATGTTAACTAATGACAACACACTGTGCAAACATCTTTACTGAAGAGAAAAGCATTCAAGAAACAAAAGGCAGTCACATTAAGAAGATTAAAAGAAAAGTATACTGAGCAATTCTTTCTATTTGTGTCTCAAGGAAGTTGATTCATGACTTGAAGTTGTAAAAGCAGTACTGCAGTATTAGTCCTGCTGTAAATGACTCCAGGGCAACTAATACAGAGGAGGATTAAAAAATAGACCTCAAGATTTACTCTGGATCATCGTGTACTTTCATCTTAAAATCTTCGATTAAAAATAGTAACGGCAATATAGGTTTACACACCATATGGCTCATATAATACTTTTATCTATCTGTTCTGATATCCAAAAATGCTTGATGAGTTGACTTGGCCACTGCAACAACCAGACTGTTCTTCACATAGTTTTAAGCTTGCAGTTTATTTTATTTTCTCTCTGGTATCACCTGCTCCCAGTCATGTGAAGAAAAGAGCAAAGTCTGTCCTCCCCTTCAACTTAGCAAACCGCTGAGAAGCAAAATATCTGAAATAGTCCATCCATCACCAGTCCAAGTGCCTATACAGTACACTGCAATCTCCCCGGGCTGCATTCGTATGGTCAATTTAATCTGCCACTACCAGTGGGCACAGCCGAAAGCTGCAGTACCACTTCAGAACACTGACAGTAACAGTTATGCAGCCAAATGGTGAGATGGAACAAGGAAACAATGTGATAGAAAAAAAAAAAGATGGATTTCTCTTTTTTCCACATTCTTAGCCAGGTTATAGTCTAATCGGTCTCCTGAGCCATTGGACAGCATCACCCACAAATCCAGGTGCCAGCATAAGGAAGAGGATGGGAATAAACCGCAAAAGAGGAGTGAAGCCCAAACACCTCTTCTGCCAACAGCCCACACTTCAGGCACACAAAGCACAGTCCCAAAACCAGCTCATTAGAATGACAAATGAACTGTGGCTTTGACAGAGCTGTGTATTTGTACCTGGCTTTATTTCATGCACGTACAAAACATAAGAGTACTACATCTTTACTCCACCCAACATTCAGTGAGAAAAATCCTGTTAAAGAAGCATTACTGACAGTACCGTTGAAGGTGTATGAATACTGTTTTTCAGCTTCTTTTTCCTAATGTATGTTTGATACATTATTTTTTAGTACACAACATTATGGGCCTGATGCTTGACAAAAATCACATGATTTTGCAAGTCCTAAAGTTTTCAGGTTTTTGAATGAAAGTGACTTGAAATTCCCATCACAACAAGAAGTGTCTGAGGTTAGATTCTGTGGGGGTTTAATTTGTTTTTGTTCAATTTTTTAAACAAAATAATTTTAGGACAGTTTATTTAGGTGAAGAAAACATTTGTGAAGACACGTGACTGAGTGTTTTGATAAAAGCTCAACCTTTTAAACATATAGTTTACAAGGGTTCGGATAAGGATTTGAACATATAGTGGTGCACCAATATTCTAAGAAATACCACATTTTAGACGTTTTACTATTGTAGGCATGTAAAGTACACATCAGCTAAAGGCTGTTCAGTATTGTATTGTGCTGGGAAATGGTGGTGCCTCTTCCTAGAATCTCTCTTTAAAATCCTACAGAATCTGTGGACCAGAACATTACATGCAGGTATCCTCCATGCCCCTCAGCACCAAGCAGCATCTTGGTTTGATGCCTAAATAAGCACTGAGAGTTGTCTTTCTGAACCTGACATTGGAATGCATTAAGATGTTGCCCAATATTTTCCTTCGTGCCACATCCCGCCTAAGCAGACTCCACCATTCCTACCTCCTCCCCACGCAGGCCTGACCCAGTGCCACATAGTTACCAGCTCTGCTGGGCCCTGGTGCTTCCTTTCTCTCTTAGGATGGCATGCTCCGTGGAAACCACTTCCCCACTGTTTTCAGGATTCATTTCTCATATTAGCTTCTTCCACTACAGCAAGAAGACAAAGAGCACAGAACATGTCTCTTCAAACTCTGGAAAGGGTAACTCTATTTCTGGAGTTTCCTCCAGTGAAGGGAAGACTGACTGCTTGAGGAAGGGCTGGTTGTGAAATGAGAGCAGCTGTTACACGTTCAAAATCTTTGCTCTAGTTTGTGGGTTCAGTAGAGCTGTGTTCAATGTTTTACACAGATAGAAACTTCTGAATTTGGACATGAGGTTTTTGATGCTCTTTGTGTTCAACCCCAGTTTGTTTTCTTTTTAAATATAGATTAGCATAGATTCTGAGAATTGATGCAGACAGGTGAACCAAAGGAAGTCTCATTTTGTTACCTTGGTATTATTATCCCATTTGCACAAAAGAGAATCTGAAGTCATGAAAGAACACATACATAGTTTATATTGTATTGTTCAGTCTGGGATTTCTACTGGGCTGAACAACCCCAAATTTAAAAGTCTGGAGTCACAGTAATGATCAGATCCTCTAGATCTAGAGTAAAAGATTAGATTCCACAGTGACACAATCATCATGACACTCAGCCAGTCCTTTGATGGGGCTATTCTTTAACATGTATTACTATTAGTAACAAAATAGCTAATGAATAGCAATATTAAGTAAATAATAAGGACAGAACTGGTTGTAGGAATGGCATAAGCCTCATTAATCAATTAAAACAATGGCTCAAGGAGAAAAAATTTATTTCTTAATAAATTTTTTTTAAAATGGAGATATCATGCCAATGAAATTAATTCAGTATTACATTGCACACAATCCTACATGTAAAGCTTTGTATTTCAAACACTGCATATGCAAAAGCCCTTAAAAATCTAAGCTGGTGGCAGTTTGATATTGTGTGTGTCAAAATCATACATTTGTGCAGTCTGAGTAACTTCTTCTGAATACACAGAATAGAAATGGAAAACAACAGAAGTCACCTGCAACCCTTCTACCAGAACCACTCTGACACAGTAATTAGGGATTAGGCTTCAACAACAGTCTAGGTGAACCTGAAGGAAGGAACATCTCACACATGAGGGGAGGCTGAGAGAGCTGGCACTGATCAGCCTGGAGAAACCTCAGGGTGGGTCTCATCTCCAAAGAAAGGGTGCAAGGAGAACAGAAATGAGCACTTTTCAGTGGTGCTCAGTGACAGGACCAGAGGCAATGGGCACGAACTGAAACACATAAGGTTCCCTTTGAACATCAAGAAACATTTTGTCAGTGTGAGGGTAACTGAGTACTGGCACTGGTTGTCCAGAGAGATTGTGAGATCTCCATCCTTGAAGACACTCAAAAGCCATCTGGACATGGCCCTGTGCCACTGGTTCTAGATGACCCTGCTTGAGCTGGGTGGTAGACCAGATGACCTCCAGAGGTCCCCTTCAGTCTTCAAACATTCTGTGGTTCTGTGAGCACAGCTTGAATATCTATCCAAAGGTAAAAAAAAAAAAAACAAGCTTGCACAAACTCATTAAAATATAGGACAAATTACACAGCTGAAAGCAGAAATTGGAAGCTGAAAATGCAGTGTTTGGATCACCTTCACCCCAGAGTTCTGAAAGAATGGGCACAGGAGATGAAAGATGCAGCAGAAAGGATTTTTAATAAATCTATAAACTCAAAAGCAGAAAAAATCCAAGCATAGTGCCTATATTCAAAAGGAGAAAAAGCAATCAAGAATATGACAGGTCTATGAATTTGATCAAAAGCCAGCATGCTACTGAGAATAATTATTCTTTCTTGCAAAATTCAAAGACAAAGAAGAAAACAAATGATCATCAAAGAAGGTATCACATGGATTCACCAGAGGTAGATTGTGCCAAACTTACTTGACATCTTTCTTTGATAAAACAGCTAATTTTAGTAGATAAGGGAAATGCAGGAAGTTTATATGGACTTTCTACACTATGCTGTATGGATATGGACTTTTGATACATTGCCATATCAGTTAAGATAAAAAAGATGGGAAAGGAACCAAGTATGTTGATGGCAGAGATAATAGTGGTCTACACTGAGTGGAAAGCTATGGATCAGAAGGTTACTAATGGAGTTCATAAAAAATGAGTCTTTGGTCAAGGCTTTTGAATTTTTAAAAGCTTTAATATTTACCATAATTAAACTTATATCAAAAAGCTTGCTAATGACATTTCCTGATAACACCAAGTAGCACCGTATATGCAGAAAAGGATTGAAACATAATAGGATGACCTTAAGTGGGTATTGATAATGGCATGCAATTTAACAACAGACAACAGCAAGACCTTACACAGAGGGACTAATAAAAACAAACTCTCCAGTAATGGGGAAGCTGTTGATAATCGAGAGTCGTTACCCTATCGTATTACAGGTGAGTCAGACAGTATGAAGACATAAAAATGTTGTTTGTAGGCCCAGCATGCAAGAAACGAAGTATTCCCAGAAGCAAAAAATGAAAATACTTGTATAAGAACCCTAGCAAGAATGCCAAGTACTATGCTACAAGATGTGGTAAAGAAACATGAACTGAATAGACATGAAAACCCTAAAAAGACAAACCAAAAATGATGAACAGAAAAATCTGTTTCATGAAAGGAAGCAAAGATATATTGGTTTATCCAGCCTAACATAATCCTTAGCCAGAAGAAGTTTGCTTTCTATGAACACATTAGGAGAGGCAAATTCTCCCCCTGTACGTGGCACTGGTGAGGCCATTCCTTGGCTACTGTGTTCAGTTCTGGGCCCCTCATTACAAGAAAGAGTTTGAGGTGCTGGAGCGAGGCCAGAGAAGGGCAGTGAATCTTGGGAAGGGTCTGGAACACAAGTCACGTAAGGAGCAGCAGAGGGAGTCACTATCCCTGGAGGTGTTCAAGAAACAACAGGACCATGGTCCTAGTTGATAAGGTGGTGATCAAAGGCTGGACTTGATCTCAGAGGTCATTTCTAACCTAAATGATTCTGTGATTCTGTAAATTCTAGAGACAGATAAGAACTACGTAAGATAACAGAAAACATTGGCAGATGTGCAAGTAGGTATGAAGTGGCCATGAATAAATTTCCAGTCAGGAATCAGATGGCAGTTATAAATCAAAGTAACAAAGTTCTGACACAGTCCCTCAACTAGCATAATGATGCAGAAATTTAGCTAGTTTGAAAAAGAAGCTTCTTTAATTTATACATTAAGAAAGAAAAAGAAAACAAGAAGGAGATCTTATTGTCCACACAACAATAAAAAAACCTAACACAATTCCAGTCTCATATAAATACACAAAATGCCAAAATTTTCCAAAGGATTCTGAGGTAAACTGTAACTGCAGCAGTTTTTGTATAAAAACGCATCTTAAGCAACTTAACATCAAATTTGTTATCCCTTAAAAAATTAAGACAGACACGGATAAAAACCACCATGTATTGTTCCTCCATTGTTTAGTACAATCTGCTCTACACTGCCACAATTTTTAATTTGACGCACTGCTGGGCAGACAAGCCCAGGCCCAGCGTATCAGGGGCACCTCTGCCTGTCTTGGGCTCTGTTCCTCCCCACTGTTTTTGTAGTATTTTAATTGAAAGAGCAGATGCTTGTAACAAATGCAAGAACTGAAGTGCTGGGACTATTCAGTCAGCGAATAAAAATTGCTGGCTGCTGCAGGAATTAATTTATAAATTGGATAGAATATGGCAGCACTTAGTGGATAGACTAACTGCCCATCATACATTATTGTTCAATCATGATGATCTGCAGTGGCATTTGAACTTGATAGAAAACACTGCTTTCCCAGAGCAGAAATGCCGTGTTTCTGCTTCCTTTCCTTCAAAGATAAATTAATGTAAAAGATACTTTGACAGTGAGAAAAATGACTAGTCCTTGGAAGCTCAGAAATATTTATCAGCAGGCCATCATCTGTTTGATGCTGCAAAATTTTTAATGTGGACACCTGCCACTGATGTCTTCAGGACCAGCTGGACAGAGCTGTGACCCGAAAAAACATGCACAAAGTAACACTGGACATAACTGTGATATGGAACACGTGAAGCATATCCCATTTACTTCCTTCTCCTACCCATCCTTTTGGGTATGAGACACATGAAAGATCCCCTCTTTCCTGATTATGCATTTGTTAGCACACTACGACTCCTTACAACATCGATCGATATCTTGCTGAAGTGAGCTCCAAATGAACAGAGAAAACAACACAGCAACTGAAGTCTAAATGCTAATGGCCTTCGTGCAACAGGGATTGCTGAAGAACATGGGAAGTGACCTACTGAGGTGCAGAAAAAATGTAGTTGCTTACCAGAAACAATAAATAATTAAGGGGGGGAGTTGGGGGCCCAAGAAAACAAAAATTAAAAATGCAAATATGCTGTAGCATTAACTACCCCAATGCTTTTTGGCTCCTTGCCAATTCCTATCTCTGGCCCATGTGTGAAGTATGCTCATAATTCTCTGTGGAGCCTTCGTTTTAGAATGCTGTGAACCCTGCTGAGCACTTCAGAAGATAACTTTTGTGTGTATTTCACAGTACCCATTTTTATGAGTTAGCAGCCCATCCAGTTTTGCAGTCCAACCAATTAGCCAACCCAAACAGCCTGTATTCGTCCTACTGTTGCTTATCTGACTTTCTTATGATGTACCACAATATATGACAGATCTGTTACTGTGTCACTCAGTATACCTGTAAGTGTGTACGGATATAAACACACACACTTGGTACAGTAAATATATCCAAGAGCCTTTACTAGTGACAGAAATCTGTTCCCAAAACACAAGGATAATAGTGAAGAGCATATGCAAGGAGATCTTTTATTCTCTGTGCAGAACTTTTTCAATCAAAATGGTAGCTGCTGCATGAACTGAAGGACTGTGAAACTGTAAAACAAGTATCACTTTTACTGAAGATAGAAATGCAGAGTGCAGGCATTATGCCTGTGAAATAAATTCTCACCACAGATTTATTGTATGAAAGGAAGCAATTTAACATAGCAGCAACGTAAACAACAAATTTATTGTTAGGATTGAAGGTTGGTTGTGGATGAACACAAAACTTCGTGGTACGGACCAAAGACTAAAGAAATACTACTTACATAGCTGAGAAAAAAATAATTGCTTATGTAAGGAGTGTTTTCCATCCTGGTTAGAAGAGAAGCCTTATTGCTATTATAATAATTATTCATTATAAAGACAGCATTTCTCTACCACTTTGTACACCTGCAAAACCAGGTGCATCCTCCATTAAGATACAACTACACTTACCTGCTGCAAACGGACCCTATTTTGTTACCAAACCGCAGCAGTTGATGTATTAACTACCGTTTTAAATAAGGACAAGATGCTACTGTGGCTCTAAGAAGACGTGATATAACCAGAAAAGGTTTATGCAAATCCAGTAGTAACACAAATACTACAGAGATAAAGCAGTCTCAGTGCTCGCTGAAAGACACCTTTTACGTGAGTGACACCGATCCAGATGGCAGAATCTTTTAGCTATTTACTCCCTCTGCCCTGACCCTGCAGTTCGGCCCGGCTGACCGGGCGCCGCTTCGCAGCCCGAGCGGTGCTCACGGGCAGCTCCGAGGGAACCCCCGCCGTCGCGGGCCTCCCGACACCTCCCACCGCGGCCGCCCGACAGCGGGGCCCGGCCCCGCCGCACAAAGGATCGCCCGGCCCCGCTGAGCCGTCCCGCCCTCGGCCTGCGCGGAGGGCGCGGCGCTGGTCCCGGGCAGCTCCGGGGCGCGGGACACGCCGAGCACCGCCCCGACCCGCCGCTCCCGCCGGTCCCGCCGGTCCCGCCCGACGCTACCCGCCCGCGGCAGGCGCTGTCCTGGACCGGGCCTCGCGCCCGCCTCACGCCACGCGTCCACCCGACCCGCTCGGCGCATGCCGGCCGCGGGGGCCGCGGCGCAACGAGGGACGAAGACACCCGGGCCCAGCCCGCACCGGGTCGCCCCGCGCCCACCTCAAACACCACTTCTTCGTCGAACTCCGGTGTCATCCTTGCCCGCCATGCCACCCCCTCCCCGCGGGCACGCTGGGAAACCGAGTCCGCCGCCCCGCCGGCCGCCACGCCCCGCCCCACTGGGCGCTGCCTGGTGCCGGGGAGAACTACAGTTCCCAGAAAGCACCGCGGAGCGCCCGCTTTCGGGCGCCCTGCGAGCGGTGCTGGTTGGGGCGGGACCAGCCGGGGCGGGGCGAGCGCCCGGGCCCGGCAGGGGGCGCCGGCGAGCGGCGGCTGAGTGCGCTCCGTGTGCTGCGGACGCGGGGTGGGATGCGGCGGTGGCGGGCGGGGGGAGCTGCTCCCGCTGGTCCTCTGGCTGGGTGGCGGCGCGGGGGAACAATGGGCTCCTTCTCCTCGGCCCTCAGAGGGGCCGTGGCGTAAGGGACGAAGGGAAGCGCGGCTCCGCGCTTGGGGAGCACCATGAGCTCCGCCGGTGAGTGCCCGGGGAAACTTTGGGGAGCGGCGGTTTCCGCCCGCCCGGCCGGCGACAGGCGGGGAGTCCGCGTGCCCCCGCGGCCGGACAGCCTCGCCTCGCTCGCCCCGCGGCGGTGGGGACGCAGGGATGAGGGGCTCGCGCCGCGGGACGGGAGCCGGAGTCGCCGGCGCGCTCCCTGTCCCGGCAGCGCCGCGCGCTGCGCCCTCGGCTCGCTCCGGGGGCAGCGCTGGGAGGCGGGCCGGGAGCGGTCGGAGCGGTGAGGGGCGCACCCCGCACCCGGTCGGGTGGACAGCCCTTCCCAGAGTCTGCTACGGGCTCTCCGCACCCCTCGGTACATTTGGCCACGGGGCCGTGCGGGCACGTTCTGCCCGGGGCTGGAGCTGCTCAGGCTGAGCCGGACTCTGCGCTCACCGCCCCGCGGGTCCCGAGCGGGTCCCTGCGCCTGGGCTGAGCTGACGGCGGGGAAAACCTGCTGGGAGCCGGGTTCAGGCAGAAGAGCCAGCACCGGGGCTGAGGCTGTCGCTCCATCTGACTCCGCGGAGCTGTGAGAGTTTGTCAGCTGCGGCTTTGCTTCGGGGATGTACCTGCCTTGGCCGGGCTCTTGCAAGCAGGAGCCCCACGGGGGTGCTGGAAAGCGTTCGCTTCTGGCCTTTCCAGCTGCTGGTTGGAACTGACCTGCTTCCGTGCTTTCCTTACCTTTCCTCCTCCGTTTCTTGACCGCTGCCAATTTAACGGCTAAAAGAGCTCCAAGGCAAATTCCTGGTTCAGAACAAGAGCACCTCGTGTTTAAGGGAATTGCTCGTATTTATATTTGCCTGCACGATGGTGTGCTAACTTAGTACTTTTGTTCAGCCCTCTGTTAGTAGATTCCTTTCTTGTCTGCCTAAAGACGAGAACAGGAGTCGTTTCTGCATTGAAAACGTGTCGTGTAAATTATGATGTATTGGATGGAAACAGGGCTAATTGTAGGGTTAAACGGGAAGCAGCGAAGTGCTTCCTGTAGGGATTGGGGTGGTGGGTGTTCTGAAGAAAAAGCAATACACAGTCATCAAGCAGAAAAATCAGTGCAGTTCTCACTGTTTTCCTCTCAAATATGTCAAATTGTTATTAACTCCAGTGTTAATTAAGTTTCCGAACTCTCATTGCTAATCAGAATTTACTGGAAAATGAAAAGCGGTTTAATGCATCTTTCTGCTTCATTTAAAACAGTCCTGTTTTTAATATATGTGACAGAACGGATTTTGTTTAGATTTTGAAAAGCATGTAATAAAGCAGGATATCTCTACTTAACAGCTGCACTGTATGTTCCAGTTTTAAGTAGTGCCGCTGATAGTGCAGTTCACCCCTAATCTTTCAAGAGTTAAACAGCTGTGCAAACAAAGTAAGTGTTAGGGGGTGCTCAAGAGCTTAAAGCTGTTAAAATTTGATACGGTACTAAGTTTCAGAAAGTTGGGTAGATTTTTCAATACTAAATAGTGATTTCGGGATGTTTAGATCTTAGGTGGTATGACTAAATCAGCTTTATGTGTACCTTGTAGTGTTTATGGGAAAGGTGAGGACAAAGGGGTTCTGGGGAACAAAGTAAGCAAAAGAGAAAGGGATGCTGAGGATTATCAGAAAAGAAAGTGGGACAGTTTCATGGCAAATCTAAATTTTAGCAAGTTTTTTCAAGAGGGAGGCATGTAGAGTAATAGTGGGCAGGAAGAGGGAAGATGAGGGGTATTTAAGAGAGGATGAAGAGTATTTTGTGTGTGATGTATTATGTGACGGTAAAAAAATAAATGGGGAGCAGGTGAAACAAGATTAGAGATTCATGATCCTGCTGACAGCATCATGACAGCTTTTGACATTTCAGTTTAGGAGTTCCTATGCAAGGTATGACAAGGCTGAAGACTGCTAGAAGAAAGTTCTGAAGATTTAATATCCCTCTCTTTTTATTGCTATAGAACATAGTGCCTGTAATATATAGGCATTCTTTATAAAGCTAATGCTCACATAAAAACTTACCAATCCTGTATTTTAATTTCAGTCCTATGATCTGTAAAATCTATTTCCTACACTGAAATTATTTAATCGTGAATTCCGTCCTTGCTCCGGTTTGTGCTATGTAACCCAGCTTTCTGGTTGGTAACACAGCGTTTCAGTAAAAATGTTATTGTCAGTCAAAGCTTCAGGTGGAACTTGAAATGCTAGAAATCTTTCCTTCACTTTGACTTGAAGGGCCTGAGTGCCTCTCTTTTAATGTACCTTTAGGACAAAACAACATGGTACACCATCATCTGTATTGCTTTAATATTATTTTAAGTAGGATTTGCAGGCGTATTCTTGATATGCAGGGCTCTCTCTAAGACAGATACTGTGCTATTTGAGGGGACTGTGGTATGGGGAGAAATGCCAAACATGGCTTCTCCCCAAGGA
This sequence comes from Corvus moneduloides, assembly GCF_009650955.1. Classification (NCBI taxonomy): domain Eukaryota; kingdom Metazoa; phylum Chordata; class Aves; order Passeriformes; family Corvidae; genus Corvus; species Corvus moneduloides. The sequence continues at coordinate 29,529,072 of NC_045479.1, forward strand.
CAGAAGTTGCAAAAGGTCTGAGATTGATAACCCAGCCTTAACCTCACTCCAGTTTACCTTTTGCCTTTCTAAATAGCGCGGTGCATATTCAGTGTCTTGCTGCCTGTCTTTTCTATTTCCTCTACAAAATTCTTTCAGTTACATCTCAGTCCAGAGCTGAACATAATTCTGTGATGGAGTTCTGCCACAGCTATTGCTTACATGTTTTAAAATGTATATGTAAATCTGGAATTGTTGGAACTAAGGAACTATAGCACTTTTAAAAAATACTTTTGCATAATTTAAAGATTATCTCATTGTAGTGATCAGCCCATATGTTGGCTTCAATCTTCACTTACAGCTATACTCCTGCCATTGCTTTCTCATATACTGCACAAGATATATTTATATATTCACACTATAAATGATGCCAGTGAATGTCCATTTACTCGTTTTCTGCCTGAAAGTATTATGCTGGCTTCAAGTATGTGCTTTGCCTTTAAAAGGAAAAAACAAAAGCTCAGAGTTATGAGTTGGACATTTATTATTTCTTGCTGAAGAAACAGTCCTTATATGTGAATCTATAGAGCTTATTTAATGTGGGCAGGACGTATAGCTTAGGCTTGAAATTGGATTTGACAACAACAATGAGAAAAATGTATTTTAATGTCAGAAATGTAGTTCAAATGGAAAAAAATATAGCAGGAACAGAATAAACAAAATCAACATGACTTTTCCAATCAAACTTCATTGCTTTCAAGGATTGAAAAAAAAATGAGGCCTGCAGGGTTTAATGTCCCTTTAACCCTTGGATATGTCAAGTCTCATTAGAGTTACTCAGCTCTGTCTCTGCATGTGATCTTAAAAGGTTGTTTATTCATCTCTTGTCCTTACTCTGAAGTTATCCCTGACTTTCCTGTTTTATTTCAATAAGTCAGCGAACAACCTAAGATTTTGAAATTGATGTTTTCCTTTTGCAGTTTAATTAGGATGTTTTCTAAAACTGTAGTGGCTTGGAAACCACAGTTTTCCCTTGTACTTTAAAAACTACATGTGTTATCTTCCGGGATGTTATGACTCCTTCCTTTTTTTGTTTCTTTTGAGCATTGTGGCACCTGAGAAAATCAGAGCCTCTGCATAATGAGAAAATAAATAAACATTTGCAGGAAATAAATTAATGATCTCGCAATACTTTTTTGAGGTGTTTACGTAATGAAACTTTCTTTCTGTAACTGAAAACAAAGTAAATGACCTGAAAAGCCTTGTAATGACTCTTTAAATTTTAGGCTGCTGAAGAACAGGAGTTTTAAAATACTTTATCTGTTTCTCTCTGCACTGTATTGAGTGCCAGTGCAATAATCTCTCAGTGTATCCCAAACACAGCAGTAATTATCTTTCTCCCTACTTGTTCTTTAAAAGCCAGATTGGCTTTCTTGTTTTGAGTCTGTGAGTTGTAGTGTTTCATGCCAGAAGTAGTCTTAGGAACAGTAAATTGGCTGTTGGAGCAAGCTCTTCCTTCATGTAAGAAAAAACAGCACATTGATCTCTTGGTAGATACCTTCCAGGCATCATATTATTTTCATGTATAGCCTACAGATGAGATTTCCTATATCTGAGAATACAGTGTGCATAAGTAAACAGGGTGCCACAAGAAAGCCAATGCATGTGTTTGCTCTAGACCAGCTGCTGAGCAGTAACTGTTTGAAGCCCTTTTCCTGGTGTGTGTGAAATAGATCTTCTAGGAGTAGTATGTGAAGTATATGTTACCTTGTAGGTGAAAAGGAACAAACTGCCTTATATACTGTGTGGTAAGATAAGATTATTCATTTGACCAGCTTCTATAAAGTAGCAGCTTTGTTAAATTCACACCTTGGCTTATGCCACAGTAATTTGATTGTGTACCCATACCTTAAGCTTAGGCTCAGCTGCTGTCAAAATCTGATGCCACACTGATTCATTGTTGTACTGTCTTCCTACTGTTCTGTGGTTCAGAAAGGACATTACTTCAGGGTGAGTTGCAGGATCTTGCCCAGGGTACCTCTTGGGTGACTTGAGATAGTTTCATAGGGCATCCTGAATACCAGGAGGGGAGCCTCTGTTCATGTGAAGCATTGTAAGGAAAGGAATATCGAGTTATGTTAGCTTGGCAGTGTCTAGAACCATTTGTCCCCTTTTCATGGACAGATGCAAGTCAACATGACTTGTTCCTGTTCTTTTGTTGTTCCTAAATATAGGAGTTATTAACATCATCTCAAAGGTATTGGCATAAAAATTACCTGGGAAAAATACTCCTTTAGCAACAGTAGAGTTTATTGCAGAAGGGATAGTGCTATTTGATTTTTTGCCTCAGTTCACCTTCGTATATCATTGTTTCTCTATGTAGGGCAGGAAAGATGTCAAGAGGTAAAAATTTGAGAAGGATTTAAAGCTGTGTAATAGTAATGCTTAAGATTGCAATGTCTTACTGGCTTTTCTGCTCATTCTCATGATAGTGCATAGGAGAAGATACACAAGTGTTTTTAAGTGAGGTCCTCAGTTGTCAAATCCTATCATCTGAAGAACAGAAATGGGGGAGCACTTAGGGCCAAAGGATTGAGAGTAGAAGTTGCTTCAGGATGTTCACATCCTCCTCTAAAACAAATCAAAGGAAGAACAGGAGCACTTACCAGTCAAGCAATAACAAGTGTTGGTCACAGAGGAGATCAGCAGGATGAGAATGGGTGTTGCTTTTTCCTCAGAATGCTGAAGGACATAATTCACCAGGGAGATAAATGTCTGTTTTCTGTGCTGTGACCTGAAGTCAGACGAAGAGCATGTGCATTGATCTGCATGGGTGCTGCTAATGGCAATTTGTTGTTAGAAAAATAATGCCCTTTTAAATCCAACTTTTTTAAGGGGGTTAGGTGTTGGTATTTTTAAGCACCCTTTTTTTTTTTCCCTTCAGCACTGAGCATGGTGTTGGCTGTTCCTACGTGAGCAGCAGATTTCCTGTTGGTGATGGCAGCATTGCTAGTCACTTTATTTATGGATTTCTTCCTTTGCATAGTCAAACAAGTTGGAGGATATCTCCTTGACAGTTTCTCTGGCTCTTTAACATTTAATCTGTTTATGCAAATAAAATTTTGTATTTCTGCTCTTAGATTTGCATTTATTACTGGAATCACTGGATGCAGGGATTCTCTTTGAGAAATGAGTTAAGATTGGAGGGGGGAGGAGGGAAAGTCATAGTGATTCTCCAGTTTCCTGAGTGAGACAGGCTAGAGAATCCAATGTCCAGTGCAAAGGTTCCTCTGAAAATCTAAATGTGTCAGAAAGTCAGTTTAAGTTGTCTGTAAGCGCTTGTGGCTCCCCCACAAGGCTAGGCGAGGTGTTTCTGTAGTTAATTATCCGTTGGGTTTCATAATAATTTTAGAGCTTTGTTTCTAGTTTGAACTTGTCAAACCTCACTGGTCAGCTATGGAATTTCATCGGGGTTACTGTTTTGGGGTTGGTTGTTTGTTTGTTTTTGTTTGTTTTTGGGGTTTTTTGATTCAAGAGCCATCTGTTATCAAAAATATTTCACTTGTGCATAAGTATATATTCTATTACAATTTTACTTTTTAAATTCTTGGTTAAATTAACCAGGATGAGCCTCCTTGGGATTTGAAGCATAATTTTTAGACCTTGGATACTTCTGTAGTTATTTCAGAGATTGCCAGAAGGTGACATAACATTTCACTAACAGTCTGGCAGGTGCTATGTACAGAAATATTTTCAACTCCCTTCATCTTTTATACTTACCAGATTATTTACTGCTTAGCTTCAGACCTGCATGGAGCTCTCATAAAATAACTATGTACAATGATTTCCAAATTCTCTTCAATTTTTACTCTCCTCAGCATAACCAAGCATCTCTGTCCTTAGGTGAATAGTTAGTTCCATATGGCAGCAGGAAAACCCCACTGTCCAAACAACTAACTACTCCATGCATTTGCTCTATAATGCTTCCTTGATTATATTTATTGTTTTTCACCAAAGAGGCTTGCTTATGCTTGCCATTTAACAAAAATCATTTTCATATGACTTCCAGTCATTCCTTACACCTTTATATATAACAGTTGCCTCCTACTTAGTTTACTTTCTGTTCTGGATGGGAAATTGTCCCTTTTAGAGCACTGTTATGTAGAACTATGTTTTCCATCCAACAGTGAATTGGTTTATAACAACTGAACTTTAATTCTTGATTTCTAATATAAATCTACCATGTTTTAACCCTTGTCAGCTGCTGTAATTTTCTTGTAAGTATTTCATTGCTTGTATTCTTCAGAAACTTAAAGATATTTTGTTGAGGAAAACTACTGGTATGCATTCCCTTCCTGGAGTCTTTCCTCTCATGTCACATTTATGTTTGAAAGGGCTCTTCATCACATTCCTTTCTGATGGAGCGGTTGACTGCTGATCTGTATTGATACCGAGACTGTAAAGTGCTTGTTAAGACATTGACCCATATCTACTCTAGATGAAATGTGCAATCACTTTAAAGCAGACAGTGGTGTCTTTATTATCCCACACAATTTACTGGTCTCTTCTGTCTGTCTCAATGCTTTTTAGCATTGAAGTAATTTGAAAAATTCTAGTAGGCTTCAGAAATCATGCTGAATTGCACTTATCAGAAGTGAATTTTTCTGCTCTGTTCATTATCCAGGTTTCCACCACTGGCTTATAAATAACTGGTTTGTTTTCTTTGCATTTCTTTACATTTTCATGGTTTAGTTTTGATAAAACCATGGGGTTTTTTGATAGTTTATATTCAGGTAATGGTGTCAGGTCATAACTTCTGTTCCCTAATAAGTGCTAGTTGAAATCCCCGCAGGGTAATCTAGTTTGGTGGTATCCAAAATGTTAGGCAGTCTCACTATAGAGAGAGAAACTTCCAAGGTTTATGGACTTCAGTTTGTGAGTGGGAAAAATAATCCACAGGCTATTGCTCACCTAGCCAGTGTTTAATCTCTTGTATCTTTTTCAATCCACTTCTATTATTTGGGCATCAGGAAGGGTTCCAAAGCAGCCTGTCTCTCTCCTGTTTTCAGGGAACTTTAATAGCTTAATAAATATTACTGGACATGGCCCAGGTCTACTACTGTGTTGTGTTCTGTCACAAACTGGGTATCCCTTCCTTGTTTTTTTACTGTGGAACATGGGCTCTTTTATTGCCATCACTTCATTTTCCAACTGAATAAGCAGTTGGCTTGCCTGAAAGTGAGTGTACAGCTCTCTTCTGCTGTTTGGGATCAGTAGTTACCCACCCAAAGAGTTAATTTTATTTTTTCCTAGCAAATTTTTGACTCATCTGTGTGTAGGAAACCTGCCTTTAGATGGGATACAGAAGGTGGTATAGCCTTGGCAGTAGGTGGCAGTTGGGTCACTGTTGTCAGTTGCTATAGGGAGCTGTACCTTTGGAACGAAATTCTGGATTCCCTCTTGCAGAATTTCTTTAAAATTGTCTCTGCCATTGGGTTTACCTGTTTGCTAATGTAATGGCAGCAAGGGCAGCCATTCTAAGTGTAAGTAGTCGGTCTGGGTACCATTTAGGGATTCATGTCCTAGAAAAAGATGGTTTTACTGGTTTTGGCTCTCTGCTTAGAGTAGTGGCTTGCTGTTTAGGAAATAGTTGCAACTGAGGGCATTGGCTTTTTTTTTTCTTTTCTTTTTTTAAATTTTTTTTTAAACCCATCTAGATTTCCTTCAAACAAACAAACCCCCACAAAACAAACCTAAACTTTGAAACTTCATTCTTGCATTTCTAGGCTAGAGATTAAGGTATAGTTGCATATCTACAGTAATAATGGTGGTAAAACACAACCAAACACCAAACCCACATTTCAAAGGGAATAATAAATCAATGGCCTACCCTATCTATTTGCATGTGAAACATTAACTAGTATGTTTTCTTGAGGGTTTTATTTAACATGTATATGACTTACTGAAAGTATACCAAAATATTGATTAAAACAAAGGTAGTAAATACAGAGGTAATATATAAATAGCGTGAGACACTTGTTTACTTTACAAACCAGTTTGCACATATCAAAAATCACTCAGAGGACTTAGAAATCTGAAATTATTCCAGCATGTGGAAATGAATTGGTCATAAATATTCTCCTGCAATATTCAAATGTTTCAGGCATACCTTAAAAAAAAGCAACCACAAAATAAGCCAACAAAAAACTCCAAAACCACAACAGGATCAAAACTGCACAGTCTCAAAGTTCCTCATGAGCTCCTTTTCCTGAGTGCTGTACACTCTCCTCAGGATTTGTAACCTTGTTGTGCCAAGTCGCTCTTAATTCATAGTAGTGGTGACTGTTTCTAGGTCAGACATGTTGGGAAGAGTAATTTTATATGAGGCACAGAAATAGTATTTTACAATAGAAAGGTACTGCCTTGCTACAAATTACTGCATTAACTTCATACCACAGACCAACTGAACTGTTGGTAGTGACATGGCAATTTTCTAACTGGTACAGTAATTCATCTCACTATTGTTTGAAGAGGAGAGGAAGGGAACGAGGAATTTTAGGTTACACATTTCTCTGGGTGGTGGAGGAAGGGTCTGAACTGCCCTGGTCATTAGTCTAGCTGTCCCATTAACTTCATGGCTTATTATACGTGTGGTGCTTACCGTACTCGCCCCGTTTTACAATGGTATTACAGTTAAAACTGCAAAACCAGGCAAAGCTGCTTTGCTTTTCTTGGCATCAGACTTCAGCATCTGAGCGAGTATGTGTACTATACGTTAAACTGTTTACAAAAAGACTTTGAAAACTTTCCCTACCACTCCTTGATGTGCCTATTAAAACAAAGGCAACTAGTAAAAAAGTGGTGTTAGGGATGAGAGGCATGCTTTTAACAGAAAAATGGATCCATGCAGACATTGAGATCTTGTAGATCGCAAGTTAAATGTTACAAAACTTTTTATAATACTGCATTGCAGGTGAAGTTGTTCCGTGGGCAGTGGTGAATAAAGTCTTTGTTTTCCATCTTTTCTAGAAATTAAGAAGCCACCTGTGGCCCCCAAACCAAAATTTGTCCTAGGACACAAGGCAGCACCTCCACCTGTTGCACCAAAGCCTGATATTGTACTTTCTGGTGGGATACAAGCAGCAAGGAAAACCAAGCCAGTGATTGCACCGAAACCAAAGGTTCTCAAGAGCTCCTCCATTCCAGAAGTTAAACCTCCATCATCTACACAAAAAAGCACAAAAAGCTTTGAGGAGCACAGGGAAGATTCTTCTCAAACTCTAGACCATTTGAACTATAAAAATGAAACCTCAGAAGGGAGTACTGGAAACACAGCATATATTCTACCTGTGTCATCTTGCAAATTTGAATGCCTTCATAAACTTGGAAATGGAGAGAACACCTGTAAAACTCAGATCATTCTTGAGCACTTTGACACCTTAGAGAACATCAAACTTGGTGAAAGAAATGCACTATCTCTGGGGGATAGTCACAATGAAAAACTGGGAAATAGAAGTCAGGTGGTTTTGAAAGCCAGCATTTTGGAAGAGAAACTTAAAGATGTCCTAACTCATGGTGTGTTTCCTAACAGTGGTCCTGTGAGGCACAAGTATGCAGACAAACTTGACAGAGGGGATGGCAGTAGTTCCAAGAATGATGTTAAAATAGAGTTTATGGAATTTGTACAGTCTTCGTCATCTTCTGAGGTAGCTAAAGGGAAGCAACAAAATGCTGATGAGTTTCAGATGTCTGAAATTTGTCCTAGTTTGACTGAAAATAATCACAGTTGTTCTTCCCTATTGGACAAGGAAATCCTAGAGAATGAAAACTTAAGTAGTAATAGGATGTTTTCAGTTGAAGTAGGGATGAAAGCAGATGCTGATAAAACCTCCCCTGACACATCTTCAGTCCTGAGCTCCAAAGTGCTTCCTATCCCTAAACCAAGAAAGCCACGTGCTGCATGTCTAGTACGTCAGGATGGCATAGACACCACAGGAGAAGGAACAAAGGAACCATCTAGTTCAGAGAAAGATTCTTGCGGGGTTGCGGACCAAGGCATAAAAAAGCCAGCAAAAATTAATGTCCTTGGTCAAAGTGTTTGTTATAACAATAATGTAGAAGTGTTTCATCCAGAAAAATGTGAGGTAACTCAAAGCAATGCAGAAAAAATGCCTCAGGTAAAGGAACCTGCTGTGAAAGAGTCAGCTTCACAAAATCTTTTGCCTCAGTTTTCACAAAGAAGTCCTGATTTGATGGGAAGTGTTGAATCTTCTTTAAATGCAGACCACAACTCCATGGATGAGAGAACAGATGACACCAGTTGGCCAGGTGCTGTGGACAAAAGGACTAACTTTGTCAGGTGTGATACCTTGTCCATGAGTTTGCCAAAGCAGCTCAAACTGACAAGCAGTCAGCACTCATCTGCTTCCAACAGCCCCCATGTTTCACCGCAAAACTTGGAAGAGAAAGAAGTTAAAATAAAGGGTGGGAGTTCTCCGAAAGTTGTTCCTAAGAAACCACAGAGGCATGGCCTTCCAGCTGCTGGCCTGCTGAAAAAAGCTGCATCAGCAGAGCTTGTGGACAAAAGTTCTTACACCTCCAGTGAGGACAAATCGAACAGCCTTCTAGAAGGATCTCGCTTTGCACATCCACGAGCCAAGGAGCAGGATGCACTTTCGTCCTGTGACATACCCAAACGTTCTTCTGAAAAACCCATCTGGAAGTTACCTCATCCTATTCTTCCATTTTCAGGAAATTCTGAATCATTAAAAACTGCTACCAGCTTCAGCCACTTGACTGTTGTGACGAAGCCTAGGGCCAAGTCTCTCTCTGCTGTGGACATGGACAGGACAGACAAGCCCGGCAAAGACCATCACAAGAAAAACAGCTTCAAAAAGCTTCTGAACATGAAACTGTCAGTTTGCTTAAAGAAAAGTGACTTTCAAAAATTTCTGTCTAAAGGCAGCCAGTCAGTGGAGAGTGCTACTGCCAACCTTTCCAGTGGGGATGGGTATGGAAATAACAACAGGAATGTAGGGTCCGTAGGCAGTGAAAGAAAAGCTAAATCTGCCAAGGCACATTCTGTAGAAATAAGTAGTCCAGCATCACAGAAGAAGAGGCAGAGAAACAGAAGTCAGCCTGAGATACGAAATAATCAAAGGCTGGAGTATTTAGATAGGCATGTACTTGTGGGAGACAATTTGTCCCAAATGCATTTGAATTCTGCAACCAGCACTTGTGCTCCAGAGTATGAGAATGTGCGTCACTACGAGGAAATACCTGAGTATGAGAACTTGCCTTTTGCTATGGGTGCTAGGAGAAATCTCTGCTCTGAGTGGCAGAACTCCAGCAGCGTGGAAGAGCAGAGCACTGACTTCTATGAATTTGAGGAGCCTTGTGAAGCTACAAGCAGGTGTTGGAGACTTGACAGGTAAAATAAAGAGAAAAGGGAAGTTAAACAGCTGCATTGTAACTCTGTTGGTTGTAAATATGTTTAAATGATAGCTTGAGAGGCTGTACCCCTTTTGCTAGATGCCAGCAGGACAGTTGTTCCTGTATATCTTTCTGTATGCTTTTGTTGTTTGAAAACTGCTTGCACTTGGCGATGAGTCAAGAGGAAAAGTAAGCTAGTTATTCCTCATATAGTCCTCAAAATTTGTGAAATTTTTCCTGGTTTAATTAAAGCAAATCAAACACAGTCATGTATTTGTATCCAAGAATACTTCAATGGGGAGGAATGAACCTTACCAGTCTCACAATGAACTGGAATAGCTATCCATAGAGTGCATAGTTGCTAGGTTTGTAGGGGAGTTAATATATTTTTAGATCAGTTGATAGAGCTGGGAAAAGCAGACAAGCTTTTAGGTATGCAAATTCTTCATCAGGTCTGGAAAGCTTTTTTGGGTATAACAGAAGCTACTGCTTCTCCCTAAATACAGTGAGTTCTTCTGTATCTGCCTGTGCTCCCAGCAAAGGTGGTAGTAGTACACAATTTCTGTGTGACTCACAGAATATTAGTGTGATGGTGTTTGGTAACTCTGCAGGTTGCTGCTGTGTTTCTTTAGCTCAGGAGGTGGTGGAGACAGGTAAGGTCAGCAGATTCAAAGATATGTTGGATATGTTCATAGATATGAGGAAACGTCCTCCAGTTGTGCCAGGGAGGTTTAGATTGGATATTAGGGAAAATTTATTCACTGAAAGGGTGGGCGGTCAGGCATTGGAATAGGCTGCCTACATAAGTGGTGGAATCACTGTCCCTGGAAATGTTGAAGAAATGTCTGCCTGTGGCACTTGGGGACATGATTTAGTGGTGAACATGGCAGTGCTGGGTTAACAGTTGGGCTGAATGAACTTTGAGGTATTTTCCAGTCTTAATGATTCTGTGATTCTATGTCCACATTGGATGGTACATGGAATAGGCAGGAACAGATCTTTTAATATTTGTGACTGGATGCTGAGAAGAGAAATCAGCCACAGAGTGTAGCCAGACTCATGTGTTCTCCCTAAATAGCATCACTTAGTGTGTCTGTCAGTGTGGTGACAGGTAAAGCATTGTTTTGACCCAATATGGTATCACGTAGTTTCTTAACTTCAGCTAACCAGTTTGTCTTACAGATCCTAAAGATTTATCTCAAACCAGCAATAAGGGTTTGAATGAAATATGCAGCCTGTATATTTCAAAGTCCCCAGCAAACTTCTTCACACTATTGCGAACATATGCATAACAAGAATAAATGAATTAGCTTCTAGGTAGTCACATTTAACTTCATTTTTCACTGAGAGTTACTAAGCTTTGTTTCATTTTGGATGTGTGTGTAGGAAACATATGCTCCAAAGAATCTGTGTTCTCTGATACAGGAAGAGACAAATATTTTAAGGGGCATCTTACGTTAATTGTTTTATAGCTAATATTATCAACCTGGGTCTGTTTGCTGGAAAATATGAAACCTTATCATGGAAAGTAGGATTTCTAGTTATGGGCTAGGTACTGGTACATTTATTCAAGTGGTTTTTGAGTATATTTATAGTTTACAGCAGGGTGTTTCTTAGTTTTGTCTTTCATGTAATTTAAGTTCCTTACAGAGTGTATGCTTTTTGTTTAAGTCTAATCTTTTGAGTATCTTGCAGGGGTTTTGACCACACTCTCTTGGTATTCCCTCGATTTGTTGCACCTAAGAAGGGTGAGACCAAACTTAAATAAGGATGCATTTCATGTGTTTATGTGATTCATTTTAGTTTGTGTTGTTTTGTTCTGAATCCAGGTGAATATCTGTCTGCTTTAGGAAAAGGATAGTTTTGCTGTATGGAGCATGGTAGATGTGAGATTGCAGTTGCTCCTGAAGTGAAATTCTGTAGTTTTCTTATCTGGCTAAATGTGTGAGATTTATAGTTATTCCCTCTCCACACAAACCTTCCCCAGTGCCAGTGGTGATGTAAGGGTTTAAGTGGACTCCCTGGCACATCTGTAGCTGAAGCTGCTCCCTAAGTTGGATGTTCTTGGCACAACTGGGTTTGTGTTGTTTTTCTTTAAGAAGCACACATAGAAAACCATAACCAGAGCCATTTATGTGTTTATTTTAAATCAAATTACTCAGAAACCACCTTATGGAACAAATAATGCATATAGTTACTTCAATAGATTTCAGAGAATAAAGAAATCCCTAGGGAAAAAAAAGAGGGCACAACAATACAGTAGTCTCCTGACGTGGATCAGTGCTGCTGGGAGAGCAGGGATGAGTATTCGTTTTGGCTCTGCCGTGGGAGGTGTAAGGGTCCTCACCCAGACGGGCTGGGCAGGCAGCTTCTCCAGTTTTCCCATCCAGTGTTATCTCAAATCCTTTGAAGCTTCCTTATCAATGTTGTCTTACCCTTTCTGCATAGTTCTGTAAGAGCTTTTTATCATTTCCTGGGCCAGGCAGTATTATAAAACCAGTTAGAGAAACAGTGCTGCTGTTGTTATTGAAATAATTGCCTCTCGCGTTTTCCCCAGCCTGTCAGAACACGCACTCAGCTCTTTTTCATAGATCATGGCACACAAATTCCTGTACTGCACTGCTCATGGGGATCTCAAAGCAAATTATGTTATGATTAAAGCCAGTGTACAAATGAGATTGTTCTTCTGAGAAATTCAGAAGAAATTTCAAACCAATTGCATGGTCTTTGACTTCTAGTCAAAATAGCACATATTCAATATATTAAGTCTGAATGCCAGTCTTGACGTTACCAGAAGAGTTCAATGGTGTCTTTAGCTCATGCCTCATTTCTTTCTGGAGGAAGACATAAAATTTTGATAATGGACTCAGTGCTTTGGTGGTTACTGAGAAATTTCCTCACAATCCCATCTGGTGAAACCAGCATGCTTTAATGGAGAATGGTAATAGCTTTTGACATTTTTATCTGAGCTTCGTATGTCTCATTTAATTCAGATATGTTTTGTTTGCTTGAGCCTTCCTGCAGGGAATTAAATGCAAATGGCAGGCCTGGGTAATTAATGGTAGATACCAGTTGTCAGAACTTCATTTCTGACTTACTTGATATCAACTTCCGTTCTACTGAAAAGAGAAGGCTTGGCTTTGAAAGGAAGAGAGTCAGGGTCCTGATCTGGTATGTGAACCACTGAGGTGAAACAGGTGCTGCTGATGGGAGTCAGAATGGATTTGGTTTTTGTTACGTAGTTCAGGGGAATACTCTCAATAAAGTAAGTAGTGTCAGTACCTTGGGAGCAAATAATCTATGTTTTGTTTCCACTATACGAGAAAGAAGTCTTCTGAAATGGTGCTTCAGGATTGTTTCTTTTGTCTGGCCTACCTGTTTGACTGCCAATTTAAAATGGATAATTTAGATGAACGTGTTTTTATGAGGACTCTATAAACAAAGTGAGTGAAGACTAGCTGCTGTGAGATAGAAAATGTGCTGTTAAGTGTAAAAGAAGTTTTAAATATCATTATCCAGTCACAGATAACAACAGGAAATGCAGCTCTCTGGATTTAATGGGTTTTGTGGTTTTGGGTTTTTCAAGATGTTGCAAATGTACATGACTGCTAATTTATTTATAACTGTGTCATTTTGTTTCCAGCTAGGATTTTTCTTTGGGTAGGCCTGGGGAGGGGGGAGTACCATGTGACAACAATCCTTTATGATTTCAATGTTGGTTTAATTAAATATTACTTAGTATTTTCCCCACACCTGCTGGTTTAGATTAATGCATTGGTTTTCCAGAAAAGAGCATGTCAATGCAAAATGTAAGTTTAGTTTTCCATACTAAATTCTGCTTTGGTGACTGAGTCCCCAGAGGTGAATTAAGTGTCCATGAAAACCTTAGTGGAATATTGAATCTTATATTCAAATCTGTGTGGTTAAGCACTTTGCTTTGATACATATTCCTCTTTGATGTTGTGGTGGGGGTTTTTTCGGGGGTTTTTGTGGGTTTTTGTGGGTTTTTTGGTGGTGGTGTTTTGGTTTTTTGTTTGGTTTGTTTTGGGGGTTTTTTTGGCACTAAATTAATAAAAGTCTGCGAGATCTAAATAGCATTTAGAATACTGTAAGTTCAAGCCCTTATGCTGAGATTTGAATGCACAAAATACATTTTAGGTATTGGAGGTGTTACACATTAAAACCCATGTCTTCTTTTTGTTGAATTTTTTGAAGGATATAACTTCCTGATAAGTAGAGGCCAAGTATGTAGATTTTTTTTTTTTTTTATTTCGCCTGTTTCTCAAAGATTGTAATGGATTATTTCCTGATCTGAAGAAGGTCGGTTTCTCCTTCTGCATCAGCTCTGCAGTCTTGTCTTCCAATCTCCGCTGTGTATCTAGCTGGCTTCTGCCACCCTTAGTTGTACATAAAATCCTTTCTCTGCAATTGTCCATCAGGTTTTAATGACATAGCTTTGATAACAGGCTTGTTAGGTTTCCTATCAGGCTTCGTTATCCTTGGTCATGTGTTATCGCTGGCTTTCTTTTCGTGTTCTGCTTCCTTGAGCCTGCCTTTCTTTTCCCCTCCCTCCTTTTGTCACATACACGTTGTGGTGCAGCAGGGAGGCTTCTGCCAGCTCTGAGGGCTTGTCAGTAAGGAGTGAGTCAGAGGGCTCAGATAGCTCTGCTCCCAGTCTCCTGCAAGGCTGGCTGCAGAGCCACTCTGGCAGTCCCAGCCCCAGAGCTGGGAATGGACAAGAATGGACAAAACAATTCTTGCCTATCAGATATAAGGAATAAGCCATTTTGCTGACTTCTCACTTTTTGCTCTTACAGACCATGAAGAAACAAATTCTGTAATTGTTAGGTGTGTCTAATCAGAGTCAAATCAGGAAGGCATGGAAATGTTGCTGAGAAGTGGTAGTAGTACAGTTGCCTGGGAATATTCATGTTTGAACATAAGGACTTTGGGAAGAATGCAGGCACTGGGAACCTTGGGGCTGGAATTCCTCTATTTTGTAGTGTCAAGTTAATTGTTTTGTACTACTAGGGTAGCATGTCAAACTACATGGAAGACTCACAGTGAATTTTTTTTTACTCAGGAGAGCATATGGACTGGTTTGGGTATTCTTTTCTTTCTATCCAAGAAACTTTATGTGAGTCAGTGTCTCCATGGTCTGCTTTTCTAGTAAGAGAAGTTTTCTTCAGCATTGGAGTATTTTGCAGTTACACAGCTTTACAGGCTTTACAGTTTAGTCTGCTAAACAACCTGAAATAAAATGCATGTACTGTAAGAAGAAAATACTGGCACTCTGGAAAAATACTCAAATCTTCTAAAGCAAGCTGGTCTCGCCCCTTCCCCTCCTTTTTTAAAAAAATCAGAATAAATAGGAACTTTATTAGAACCTTAACACATTCTCATGCAAATATGTTTTTGAGATGTGCTGATTTAATCTGTTTTGAGATTAAATCAGTGGGAGAGATTCTGAGGTCTGATCCTCTTCATCTTCAATGAGGGAGAGAAACGAGTTGGAGAACTACATTTTTCCCATACTGTTATTCTGGTTTACAATCCAGTCATGAAAAGATTTGAAACATCTTATGAAATGCAAATAATTGTGAAGATCTCCAAGACAGTAATGAAAAAGAATTTTTGTCTTTGATACTTGTTGCATCCCTGTTTTCGAGAGCTCCCTCTTGATTTTGGTAAAAGAAGGAGGTGGGTGAAGAAGGCTGGCATAGCCAGGGAAATTTTTGACAGAGTTGCAGGTGCAATAATGAAAGACTTGTAGGTTATCAGGTGGTGTTACAAGCGTTACATAAAACCAGATGTGGTTTCAATTCTCAACGTTATCTTTTTATTTAGGTAGTTAGGGCTGGATGTGCTTTTGAGTATGAGAGGCAGTAAGATGGTGGCAGTGGTGATGAGGCAGGCACTGCTGTGAGCACTGCCCAGCTGCTGGGTGAATCCTCATCCGCTCTCCAAAAGGTTTGGTGGCTACTTTGGTCACAGTCTTGCGCAGTCTAGAAAATAAGCTTGATGCTCATGCACTAAAAGAGCTATTTGGAGGGTAAACTCTGCTATCCTTTGTTTCCCACTGAGAAATGCTCACCACAGATAGCAAAAACGTCTTAACTACTGTTCCCATTGCTCCCCCGGTACAATACAAGGATGTCCTTGTCCTTCCGGTGACATTGCCCTCAACTCAGTGTGCTGGCTCTTGGCTTCAGCTGGAGGGTGGCTTAGTGTGACGTGGGGGAGCCTGAAGGAAGCAAAGCAGTGCATAAAGCTGCTGTGTCCCTTAGGCTCCTTCCTAACCCCCCTGTTCATGGGTAACAGGAACTCTGGCGTCACGCACTTTCGTAAATTCATCTGCAATGCTTTATCTTTTTCTTTCCTATTTTATTCCGCTTGTGTTTTTCCTAATTTTGGCATTCTTCATAGGTATTTCCTTTTCCTAAAGGCGGAGGAAGCTAAGTAACGCTGCATATTTGTCACCGACGTTGGCCTTTCTCCCCCGCCTCCAACGTGTGTGCTCTGTCTCCTTTTGCCAACCATGATATAAATTAACAAAATGTAGCTCCAGAGAATACATCAGATGTAGAATGGAGAGTCAAATGTGATATGAGAATTGATGAAAGACCCATTTATATGCTCAACAGCAGCCTTTTCCTGTGGGTTATTTTCAGCATCAGCTCAGGAAATGTGCTTGTGGAGCTCTGTGGCACAGTGATATTCCAACTGCATTCTAATGTGTAAAACAGTAGGACTTTTGGGTGGCACAAAGTAAATGTGTAAAGAAAGCGATCAAAATACCGTTCTCAATTTAAATGCCAACAGTGATATTAATATGCCACATTTACCCAACACTTATATTTGATCTAGTTAAGTATGTTTTAATGAATAGATTTACAAAAGTACGCAGCTATGTTGTTTCAATGCACTAGATAAAACGTAGGTAAAGAAATGCTGGTTTTATTTTAGAAGCTAGAATCCAGTAAGTTTCATTTAAAAATACAAGGTTTATACAAGTTTTAATTTTTCTTCAAAGTATCTTTGTGCTTATGAAAAACTGTTCTACTCAAGCAGAAGAGGACTAAGGAAATCCTTAAGGTGCATATAAATAAATAAAGGTAGTTTTTACCAAACCTCTCATTTTGATAGCTACAACCTAAGCCTTATGGCTCAGTGATTTCAACTGCTCAGAGTTCACTTGATTTTTTGTTGTTGTTGTTGTTTTCCCAGTGGTATTTGTGGGGGTGGTTTGTTCTGTACAGATTTTTAGATGAGCTGAAAAGTTTATAAAGAGTGTCTAAATCCTATTCTTCTTCTAATTTGTGCAAAAGATTAGAGGAAGAGATAGCACAAGTCTAACCGTGCAACCAGCTCAGTTATTCTTTACTCTTAGTCTGTGTTGCTCTTGACCAAACTATTTCATACTCTTTTTTTGACATACTCTCCAGGAAGCTGCATCAGCTCCCATGCATGCAGAGAATTGTGTGTTTAGGAGCTAAGCCACTCCCATTTTGATTTCAGATCTAAGTCACTACCTTTTGAGTAATCTGTTACTCAGCTCTCTTTTGTCATCTTCTTGATATCTGATATGTAAAAAAACCCTGAGTGCAATAGGATGTGTTATTTTTAAATTGAGTGAGCAACTGTTTGAAGAGAGATATTGGAGCCCTGATTTCAGGGATAGTCATCCAAAAATTATAAAACTAATGCTGAGCCAATACAGAAGATACTGGGTAGGGCCTTGCATTTATAGTGAGCGGAAGTAGCAATGCATTGAAATGTCATGGTAGCTCTGGCAGGGTAAGGTCAATTTTATTTGAAATGGGTATTAATATGAAGATTTTTTCTCACTTGGTCTAAGTTGTCCCTTTCCTATTTGATACATTTGTTTTGACATTTTTTGTCACAATTATAGTATAGTTTTCCTGAAGTCTGTTTAGTGTGTGCTCGAGTTCTGTTGCGGTTTTTCCTTTTTTTTGTGTAACTGGAAAACAAAGTGTTGTTTTTTCTTCTGATCCTGCTGTCCTTTCCCAATCTACTTTATTCCACTAGGATCTGTTTTGTGAATTGAGAAAAGTTAGAATAAGAGGTCCTGATTATGAATGAGTGCCTTATTTTGCTGGTCCTTTTTTACATTGTTTTTGCCAGGAGTTTTTTCCAAGGTCTTGTCCATGAGCATTGCAGCTCTCCCTATGAAACAAGAATTAATGATAAGGGAAGGCAGAAAGTTCTAAATTCTGCTGTAAGTCTCTGTAAACAGATAATTTGAGAGCTGTTTGCACCTTTTCTAAACTGTGCTTTCTAAAATCGTGCTGCGAAGGATGCTCATGACTGTAAATTCTCTTCACGTATCCTGGGAGAATCCCTCACAACTTTTGGTGGTGATGGGAAGCACCAATGCAGGGACCCCTTTCCCTTTACGTGCTTCCAGGCAAGGTTTAAATCCCTAGGTTTTGCTGCAGCATTTCATTTTCCAGTACCAGTGCTCAGGACTGTCCCATTGTATCCTCCTGGATTATATTCTCCTGCATTGGCGTCATCTCTTTTTGGCACCTTTGCTGGGATGGGTAAGATAAATAAGACTCCTGGTTTAGGCTGCATTTCACTCTCATTTTTTGCTTCATGGTCCAATATGCCCAAAGGAAAAATGAAAAGCAGGGGGACATGAAGATGAGCATGAGGGAGGGGATTTTGTAGTTCTAATGGTAGACAGTCACCATTGTTCAGAGAATCTGAAGTTCAGGTGACAGTCGTGAATTAATGATGGGTCAGGCTGCAGGTGCATCTGGAGGGATATGAAATTCATCTTTATGCTTTCTTAGACTGGTTTGCGAAAGGAAACATGCTGGTCTTGGCTTCTTCAGGCTGGTTGTGGAGGGGAGGTATTGCAGCAAAAAAAAAAATGCAGTAACTGATGCCTTTACTAATCTTGATTATCAGTAATCTCATTATATATTTTCTTAAACCTTCCATAGAAACTCATTCGTGATCTTGGTTAATATTCATGATTATTTGTCAATCCAAGTGTCTGTCCTGCTTGTCACAATGTCAGCTGTGCCACACTGTTCAGGAGCTGAGCTGTCCCACTGTGGGCACCAGTCTTCTTGCAGACTTTTAAACTGAGACCTCTCTCTTATCCTTTTCTTTTTTAATGTGGGTTTGCTGTGGTGAGTCCAGAAACATTTGAAGCATGCATGTGTGTTTATGTTGAACTTTCCAAGGAATTGAGGAATTGTCAACAAACGGTCTCACTGAAGATGACTTCTGTGAGCATGGAAGGCTGCCTGTGGTGAGCCATCCTTGGGTGCCTCTGGCCTCAGGAGCTCGTGTTTGCAAATCACAGCTAAATAAGGAGATAATTTGAGACCTGTTTGCACCTTTTTTAAACTGTGCTTTTTAAAATTGTGCCGTAGAAGTGGGGGCGTGACTGTATTGATCATAGTCTGCCTGAAGTAGGGTGAGTGACAGAATGGATTACTTAATAAATTTTGTACCTTTTTTTAATGTAGAGCACATATGACAAATGCTTTTTTTTTTTCTTTCCCTTGTTTAGAATGTGAGTCAGCTGCATTTTTCTTTCTCCTCATTGAGGAAAGGAGTAAGTGCTGTCTTGACCTGAGGATAACAAATGCTAAACTGAATGCTGCTGGCTGCAATTGCTGGGATAACTTGGTTCAAGCAAGTCAGGTGTAGAAGTTTGCAACATGCTCAGCCAAGTGTAGAAGGAGCTGCCAGTGGCATGATCTAACAGGCTAAATGTGGTGGCAGCTCTCGCAGTGTTTATGGTATCCTCCTTGCCCAGAAGTCCCAGGTGTAACCAGTGAGTGCCAGAGGTAAGGTCTGGGACAAAGAGTGTAGTTCTTGGTGTTTCTCCTGGCAAGAGCAAACTCCTGGCACTCCCACATGGCCTCTCTCAGCAGCCAGCCCATTGCCCAGGAGGCAGCAGACAGCTTTCAAAGTGCAAGCGGCTCTGAATGAAAATCCATTTCAAGTAGATTGTATTGAGCTCTTCTTTTGATAGTGTATTTCTGTCATCAAGGAACCTGGCTTTCTATAAAAAATGTTAGACATTAATGAGTGCATACAGTGCATATGACTTTGTTTAAAATAATTGTTTCAATTCTTGGAAGTCTTTAAATTGCAATTTGAAAAATGAACCTGGAGTGCACCAAATATTTTCAATTGTAGTTGCTCAGCTGGATGCTGGTCGTTTCTTTTTTCTAGCTGTGATTCTTGAGTGTTTATGTTTGTAACTGAATCCTTAAAATTCCTTAACCAGCCTGGAGAGAATATAGCACAACAGTTCTAAGCAATGCAAATAATCACAGACTGATTGGTCTAGTTTGCTTGCCCCTTGTTTTGTGGTGCTTTTTATTTTAAAGACCATTGTAAAAGTTTGTTTTATTCCTTGCCATGCCGCCTATGGAAGAATTGCTTGCGAAAGGGACTAATGAATCTCACAGGCATAATCTGTTTAGGCAGTCTTAAAACATATAAATAAAAAGAAGATAAAAATTAATTGTCATGTTCCTTAGGATCACACCAATAAAACTTCATGGCTGGTTGCCTTTTTTCTTGTTGCTAGTCCTAATAATATGAAGAACTAATATCATTGACTTCTTACTGCAGAAGGACAAATGGCATAATGTTAACGCTATTGTGTAAAATCATGTTTGTGAGGGCACCTTGCTATCTTGCTCTCTTGCTGTGAAAAAGCACCATTTTTGGCAGAGGAGTTGAAGCCCAAGCAGCTTGGCTGCAGTAAGGCAACCGGTCTCCAGTGCTGGCAGCCAAGTCAGCACTGCAAGAGACGCAGCTGCATCCACCAGCCTTTCTCAGAGTCCACTACACCTAGAGAAGAGAGATGTGATCTCAACTTCAGCTTTTTTCATCTGTGAGTCTGTCAGTAAACCAGAGAGGTGACTGATGGTATGGGAATAATTCAGATAAGTAATCCCCCTGGCCTAGGTTGCATTTCATCCTCATTTGCTGCTTCATGTTCCAGTATGCCTGAAGGAGAAATGAAAAGCAGGGGGACATGTTTTTTAGCTCTAATGATAGACAGTCAATGTTGTTCAGAGAATCTGAAGTTAAAATGAGAGGGGAATATATGATGGGTTAGGCTCCAGGTGCCCCTGGAGGGATATGAGGTTCGTATTTATGCTTTCTCGACTGGTTTGCGAAAGGAAACGTGCTGGTGTTGGCTTCTTCAGGCTGGTTGCAGAGAGGAGGTATTGCAGCAAAATGTAATTCATCCAAAAAGTGCAATAACTGATGCCTTTACTAATCTTGCTGGTCAGTATATATATCAATATATACTTTATATATTTTCTTAAACCGTCTGTAGGAGCTCGCTCGTGATCTTGGTTGCCATCCCTTATTATCTTAGTGCTTTGTCAAGTATGCTTGCTTTCTAGAACTGATTTTCTTTTTTCCAAAAACCTGTAGTAATTATAAAGATACTGGACTGTCTTTAAAAAGAAGCATTAAATAAAAGTAAAACAAATTCACTAAACAAAATGCAGCGGTTATTAACCAAGCTATAATTTCACTTCTGCTTTGGCTTTCCAGAAGCACCTTCGGTTGTTTGAGCACCCAAATCAGGAAATTGCTTCCTAAATTGTTTTGGGATATTAACTCAAGTTCTATACTTACTGTTGTTCCTCGAAATAGATGCTGCATTTAGACAGGACCAAACTGAAAAGATTCCATAAAACACTTTGTTTCTCTATGTCTTTTACCATTGCATTTTTCCAGAGGTGTACGACTAGGGTTCATGGAGGGAATCAGTGAGGCATGCTTACAGCTACTGGAATTATGAGGGGCTATGAAAAAAATGTAACAGTATTATCAGCTATTGCCTACAGAGAACCAGCATGCTTTTAGGTCTTAAAAAACCAGCAGCTGAATGTGCCTTAATTAGTGCACTTGATTGCAGGGAATGGTGATTTTAAAAACTGAAAATGGATAAGAACTAATAATAGTTCTTTCCTCTCTGGGGAAAAATGAGGTGCAAGCAGCTGTGAAAAGAATGTGAAATGCTGTAATGATATGAAAAGGATTTGAGATGAAATATTATAATAGGGCATGTTTAGTTGCTCTCTGAAGTTCTGGTGTGTGTTTTTTAGTTGAGTAGGAACTTCAGTTTGTGTAATTTTGCCTGCATGTTGAAGGCTTACTTTAAAAATAAACAAACAAACATAAACACCCACAGAAACCGTGCAATTAAATACTGGAGGAATAGACAGAAGGATAAAGCAGATTATAATGGAGATTCTTTTTAAAAAAACAGCAAAAGGATGAGAAATGAAGAGTTTAGCAGAGTGTTGTGTGCAAGGTTCTGTTCATTCAGCATTCCTACATACTTTTATTACTTACTGAAAGTAGGAAACAGATCTAAAAATAATGAAGATCACAAGGAAATGTGTGTAAAGCAGTAGCGTGGATGAATCTATTTTAGCAAATACTTTGGAGCTGTGGAAACTTGCTTTTTAGCAGTTATGGTGATGCTAACACTTGAAGTCATTCCAATGTACTATAAAATACTTAATGTTGGAGCATTCCATGGCAGAGAATCTTTCTGAATGATCTTGGTCAATCTTAAAATACTGTTTGCCTTCTAGAGGAATTGGAAACTGAGACTGAAATGTTAATTGTGACTTCAGGCTATAGTACCCTATGCAAGGGTCCAAATCAAGAGTGTCTAAAAGTGAAGCCCCAGGTGTATTTGAATCTTCTATAATAAGACAAACTAGTCTGAACTAGTCTTGGTCATCTCTTGAAGACAATAAATCGTTTTTATACTGATTTGGATTTATTTTTCCAGTGGTAATAGTCTGATGGCAAGTCTTAAGTTTTGACAGTTTATCTTGCTGTATGTCTCACTAGGACCAGCATGTTTTATTTCATTAGTATTTTACTATTGCAATAGGAAAATACAGCACAGCATATATGCATCATCCTATAAGCTGCTCATTCCAAGGCAAACTAATGATTCCTTCATTTTATGTGTCAAGTAAAAAAGCCCCACATCTATATTTAGATAACTTGCTCACGAGATACAGCAAGATGTTCTTACTCAGTGCGTAGCACAGTGAGTTGGCAGGGATGGTGTTTCACATGACTGATAATGCAGAAGTTCCTGGTGGTATTGCTGTGGGTAGGACAAAGAATCGTGATGAAGAGGGAACAAGATAGAGAAGTATCCCCAAAATACCTATCAGAAGAGCCACTTAAAATAAGCCTTACTGCATGCTTGTGGTATTTTGGAAAAGGGGAATTAATATGTGTTAGAAAAGACTCTGTTTATTTAAAGATTTACTACTATTTCCAAAGACAGTTAAAGTGCAAGGGATTTCACTTTATCCAGAGGTAACTTGAAGAGAACCACGCATACACTTACGTTATAGAAGATTTCAGAGGTAAAAGTACAGAAAAGAGTAATCAGTAAATACAAAACTGCTTTCTGTTTCACCAGGAAAGCCGTAGCATTTACCATGAAAGGTTAAGGTGTAATGTATGAGGAGAATTACGTGTTCTTCAGCACGTGACAGATAAACGCAAATGAACAGTGGCTCTGTCCCCATTTTCTCTGAAGAAGAGGACACAACTGCAGATACCACCAGGAGGGCATCTTCCCATGGCTGCAAGTACTGTGCCCTATCCCTGAACTGACTGCCTGTTTGACTCTGGAAAATTGCTGAGTGTGAACTGACTCTTGATCATTGATCATCTAGTCATCCAATGTGTTTTTTCTTCAAAAAGCAAAGAAAATAAGGGAAAAAGTATTAAAAATACCACTAAAGAAACCCTCAACAAGACGTATCATGTGGAAGAACCGGCAGGCTGTGTGAACAGAGCCATTACAGGATAAAAACTTACAGGGATTACTAAGAGGTGCTTTGGTGGAGTAGATACTGTATGCAAGATTTTACACATGGTCCTCTCAGCTCTCATAGCTTCCTTTATGTGAACAGTAGGTGCATAAGCACCACAAAGGCCAGAAAAGGAGCTTACTGCCTAAACATTGTGATTTATAGGAACGAAAAAATCTTATACAATGAGTGGCTGTCATTTGTTCATTTGTGGACACTTACTACACATCCTAAATTATCACTTGTTAACTAGTAAAATTTTTAAGTAGTTTTTTTTTTTTACTGAGACTTTCTATTAGATAAGCTGATTAATCTTACATTAAGAAAATGCTTCACACAATACAAGCTAGCTAGTTTGTTCTTCATCCTTCAGTGGTAAGGGGATTGTGTTTGTGCAAGTAAAATACAGCTTCACCTGGAAGTATTCTTGTCTCTGACTTCCAAAAGGGTGGATTTTCTAAAGCTTCTAAGTTTTGGTGCAGTTGCCCTGAAAAGTTTAAATGGAAAAAGACAACGAAGTCCGGGAGTGGGCATCCAGAAGAATATGCTGACGCAAAAGAACAGTGATGTCACAGGTGTGAAAACAATGATGAGAAGGAATCTCAGTTATAGGAAATTAAGACAGCAATTAAAAACAAATATTCAGGCTAGGAAAAAGGGCGATAAAATGTCTATTGACAAAAATAGACATTAACGAATAATGAACTAAAAAGTGTATTCCAGTGTGGTCAGAGATAAAGCACTTAATATATTTTGCAGTCGGAAAAATACCCTTGATCAGAGATAGATTCAGTGACAGATGTGGATGGTAAAGCTGAGCAATTTAGTAAAGGAAGGAATAGCAGTAATTTCTGTTGCAGGTTTTGACGAAATCTGGGGCATATATCTACTTCACGTCATGCTACTGATGTAATAAATCTGTGTGTCATAATTGAAGAAAATGTGCTAAAATAGGTATTCTCAGCTGACTGTGGATTATATCAACTGGACAAAGAGTTTTTTGAATTGCTGAAGTTAATGAATAACTGCAGAAATCTTAGTTTCCTGCTAGCATGGTTCCAGGGAAAGCTCCAGTAAAAAGCTGCTTTTTTGCCTTCCTGAAACTCCTGGAGGCTCTATGGGGACTGTTCCTGGCATACACCATATGCTGTTGTCATCAGCACTCATCTCTCTGGTGGCTGCTCTATTCCTGCATGAAGGTGACAATTTCCAAACTAAAACAAAGGGGGGCGTCTCTCTGCACCCAGGGTGCTGCAGTCTTGGCTCAGGAACTTGTTTGAACTCGGTGATGACCTTACAGTCGCCTCCCTCCCCCCACCCCATTCGGTTCTGGGAGACAGTAACTGCTAGGGAGTTTCCCAAGTCCTTCCTGTGTTGTCCTAATAGAACCAAGTTATTTAAATCTTCTTAATGTCTTCATGGCTTCAAGGTTTGTCCACAGGCTAGCTAATTTTTATCTCCAAATATATTTCTATTTTGTGTTAGTTTGTTTGGTTGTTGGTGTGATTTGTTTGTTTTTAACTCTGTCTTGAGCACTGAGTAATCAACACTTCGCTGTAGCAGAATCCCCTTCCTTGACCTGCTGGGCACTCTTGCTGAGGGTGCACTCAGTCCCACTGTCCGTGTCGCTGACAAACCTGTTTAGCAGTGCCAGTCCCAAAACTGAACCCAAGCCCTGAGGAATACTTCTGCTTTTCAGATTACTGGCAGACACCTTCCGTGGGATCCATGGTGACAGGTTTCCTTTCTGGTAGCTATCACAGAGAGAAGTGGCAAGTCTGAAGAGTTACCCTCCATCCCCACTTTCCTTTGATTCAAAGCTAGGAAAAGATCAGTCGTAACTATCCCTTGCCTCAGGAAGCAGAGGGCCAGGTGTATGAAGAAGTGTTGGCTGGCAGCTGTTGGCTGTACAAAATTAGGTGTTGATCAGCCCGGTGAGATCTCTGCTGGCTGCAGCAGCTCATGGACAAGGGTTGCTGGATTTGCTTTTTGTTTTGCAGGATAGCTAATTTGGTTTGGCTCGTGTCAGAATAAATCTTTTTGCAGACCTTGAACACAGATTATGTGATTTTTAGATAGTTTTAGTGTAATTGGAAATTATTAGGTATTTTTAAGGATTAAAAGTAGGAGGCCAGGGATTTGCTGTGTTTCTATGTAACCTTTCAAAAATTTAAGGCTCTGTTTCCTCTAGTCTGTTTTCCAATCTATTTTTTCCTACCCCGTTTTTTATTTTCTTCTGGAATTGCATTTCTTAAATCTCTACTGAAGTTGCCAAGGCTAGTTAGGGGAAGAAGATCGTGTGCCTGTCTCATGCAGTTCCTGTATTGCAAATACAGCTGAAGCTCTAGAGAAAAAAAGAGACCTCTATAGTGACTGTACAGGAGCAGAACAAGGTTACGTTCTATAGCTTTGATAGCTATCCAAAAGGTTTCTGTTTCTGGGGGATGGGTGTTCTTAATCACAAAAGATTCTGCTTTGCTGTTTTTAAGAAGAATTGTTGGACAGAATGGTTATGATATTGCTGTCACTGGTGTAGTTGTTTAGCACATGCATTGAGAAACAGGCCTGTATATATACATGCATCTAGACTTTCACCCAGAAAGCTCCAGTGTGAGTACCATATCTGGAAAAAGACCTGCTGCTATGAGATAGAGGATAGCAAAATAGCTAGGATCTTTCTTCATCCTTCTGGCACACAGTACAAATGTTGCTCTATACATGCGCATAGCAATAAGGGAGTAGATTTATCAGACTTTATTGTTATGCAAACTCTGATGGACTTGAATAATATAAATACTCCAAAGGTACTGTAGCTTTTGCTTGCAGTCAGTGAGCAATGTATAAATACTAGCATAAATAAAATGTTGCAGAGTTACGAGTCCACTGTTGAAAAGCCTCCAGCTGTTGTAATTTTCAGACTACCCACTACTGTTTTCAGGGTCTCTGATACCAAGTATCATTTATTGTGGGGTGAAACAGAAAGCTCTTTACATAAATAAAGTATGGTGTGTATATTTTAATATTAGGTCCTTAGAAGAACACCATGATCATCCCAACGTGGTAATGGGAGATCTCCAATCAGATGAAGAAGATATCATGAACAGTTCTGATGAAGATGATGACACAAATTCTGATTCCAGCAAAGGGGAGACTGATCCTCAAGAAGATAATAAACAGGTATCTTTTTATCTTTATCTTCTGAAGCTATTCCTCACTCTTGCAGTATTTCAGAAGTTGTAACCTGTTGGGATATTTTCAAATGTAAACCACCTATTGCCGTTGAGGTCTGATCTTCTGCTACGTTCTGTGAGTGCCAGCTTGGAGTGATTTTCCTTATTTTAATCTTACTTCTTCAAATGAGGAGCAGGAAGACTGTTTTAACTACTCTGAATGAAATGAGTTTATGAGGGTCCTATCCCTCTCTGGGGATGTCCATGTTCTTACTTCTCAGTCCTGGATGCCCTGAAACCAGCCTGCCCATAGACCAGTGCCTCTCCTCAGCACCAGTCCTGGCAGCTGTTTCCTTTGATAGTAGTTCCATCTGCTTCCTTTTCTTAAAAATAATTTAAAACAAACAAATCAACCAAACCCAAAGCCCCAACAAGATAAGCAAAAAAAACCACTGAAACTTTTTAGTGCTGGAAAAGAAAGCTTGGGGTGTCACTCCTAAATACTGTTAAACCAAATGAGAGGAATAAATTGGGAGAGGGAAAGAGTCAAGGGAAAAGCTTGTTCCTGTGAAACTAAGCAAGACTGTACCCATATAGAAGCTAACTTACCTTGCATGCCTCTAGAAATGCCCTCAAACTTTCACAACAGCGTTTTACAGGAAAGTGTCCCCATTAGGAGGGTTCTCAGGCAGGTTTTATGGAGTAATTTAGCACTTGCTGTGAGGCATCTGCTGTTGCTGGCTTCAGCTGCCTGCGGCACGTGTGGCCGGCAGCTGGGAATTAACAACCAACTTCCTCACAGCGAGAGCAGCTGCAGAGGAGAATGAAGCAGTCTCTGCTTCGGTCATCAGCTGGGCTTGTTTTATTTTTCCTTACCACAAGCATCTGGCTGTTTTGATGCTTTATATCTGTTAGGGCTCCTTTCCAGTGTTGTGCCGGAGAGCCTTATTTGTATCCCTTTGGTTCTCCCATTAGACACTCTCAGAGCCAGAGCATCTTTGAGCAAATGCAAAGTGGTCCTTTCAGCGCTAGCTGGTATGTGAAAAGTCTTTCAAATGGGGCTGAAAACAGACTGTGGTATTGCTTTTTGTAATTGTTTAGCAGTAGCATCTTGTTCTCAAAATACTAATTTTCATCTCATTTGCAACATGACACATCTACAGTGATGGCAGATAGCTTGCTCTGCATAATTGACTTGCTTGTGAATTCAGTCTTGTAGGGAGCGTGTCAGCTGTGCTTTCTAAATAGGCACAGAGGCCTGAGAATAGGTGTTACAATCTTGCCTGAATGCGATGGACCCACACTGAATAGATCTAATTGTTCTTTGGAAATAAGTTTAATTTCATAAGTAAAATCCCAGATCTGTGTGCAGATGTCTGTCTGTATAGTATATAAAATAAATAATGGATTTTGCACATATGTGGTGTTATACCAAATTATTTAATTTAGAAATGAATTTTAATTTACTAATTAGGCACAGTGTCATTTGAACTCCAATGAAAAAATTCAATTTAGATTTATTTTTTATTTTGAATACAACAATATCTTTAAAACCTACCTATGAGTATTATCTGTTCCATGGTTTAACATCCAGCACTTGAGACTTATTTATCAGTTTGGAGAAGAACTAAATCTCCAGAGAAGTCTTGCAGCATTAGTGCTTCTGAAACAAAGATAATCTGATTTTCTAGATAAACTGTTCAGTGCCCATATTATACTACCATACTCAATAGATCCTTCCCAGGACTTCCATCTCACTTGAGTTGTATATCCTGTGATGTTTTAGGGCTTCTCATCCTCTCTTTCTTTGCAGCCCATTAAAAAGAAAACCTGAATGTGCAATAGATGTGGTGACAGCTGGCAGCAGAGAAGCATATGGCAAACCATGAGAGCTGTTTTGGAGAAAGGGATTCTGTCTGAGGGAAATCGTACATGGAAGTTACACTGTGTAGCAAGCACATTTGCATCCAGATGCCCGCCCCACTTGCTTTATTATACCTGGTCCCTCTATCTGATGTTGGACAGTGCCTTTGGTTTTTTGGAAGCCAGATGTGCACATGAAACCCAGCATCATCTCCACAGTGTTTCAGGTGGATGACAAGGCTCACATTTCTGCATCTTTGGAGTACAGTTGCTATGTATTCCAGCAGCTCCGTTAGTAGGTTGTCAGAAGCTGGCTTTTCTCTTCAATGTGATTATTTTCTTTCTTTTTTTTTTTTCTTCTGTCAGCTTGTTTTTCCGTAAAGAAAATACGTATGTCTTTTAAGATGTTCCTGAAACACATTTGAGTTCACTGCAAATATTACTGCTGCTGTATTAATCAGAAAAAAAAATCAAATAATATGGAAATATTTCCTGCACTTCAGTACTTTTGCTAAACAATAATTGTTGTTTGCTAGGACTTAATTCATTATGGGCTTCAGTGCTTCCTGTAATAATTAAAAGAAAAGCTGACAGTGTTGTAAAAACTGCTCTTAAGTAATATTGTTGTTTCCAGATAGAAGCTAAATTGATTTTCTCACAGGTCCTGAAAAACTAAGAAGTGTCAAAGCCAAGAGATTTCAAAGCAGTATGAAGTGCTTTTCTTAGAAGTAACTATAAAATAATTACATTTAATTTAAGGAACTAATAGCTGGAAATTATGACAGTTGTAGTAGGTGCATCATGTAACATATAATTTTATTTGCAGAGTAAGGCAGCTGGAAAGAAAACAAAGGTTTACCATATTGCCAAGGAGATCATGAGCTCAGAGAAAGTGTAAGTATCAGTGCTAAACTTAATAACTACTCAATTTATTTTAATTGGGCAATTAAAATGTAACTGTTTGCTTTTTCTTGCTTTTCTGATAGGTTTGTGGATGTGCTAAAGCTCTTACACATTGTAAGTACTCAAAAAAAAAAGCAGTTTCCTCTTCTATTTGTTTAATCTATTAAGGTTTTATGTTTAGGCTTTTTCGTAGTGACTGTGCCTTTTTTTCTGCTGCATCTACATATTCAAAATATAAAAATCTAATTAAGCTGAACTTTTAAGTTTCACATTTTACATAATGGATGAATATTTTGGTGGTTCCTTCTGGATCTCCTTAATAATTTATGCAGTTTCCAGTTGAGTGCGGGTGTTGCATACTGAAAATTGAATATATATCAATTTATGTTAATCAGGATCCTATTTATAAGCCATCTTGTACTGGCTTATAAATATGTACATAGCAACAAAAAGTTTTTGGTTAGAGTAACTCCTTAAATGGTGGGGGGAGGCAGGAACAATTTACTTTTAGAAATGGTACATTAAAATGCTCATTCTTGGAGTAATCCAATTAATAGCTAATAGCTCTAAAGGTGCATCCATCACCATGGCAGCATATTTTTTTGAGGCTGCAGTTTCTTGACAGCTGTTTGCTTTCTGATAACACCTGCGATTGTAGTACCTGCAGTGTGTTGTACACAACAAAGGTTAAGTATTTAATCTGTGTTTGTGCAGATCAGTCATCTGTAAAACATGCTGTGTTGAAGGTGATATCGGAAATTAATGAGGAATTTTTCGTTTTCTAGCTCAATTTTGTGTGTTTTCTGTCATGTTAGAAATTATATGTGTTTGTACCATTTAGTTAAGTGCAAGCACAGTGGTTTTTTTCCTTGGGCAGTAGAAGTGGTTATATTGCAAACAGGTGCATTGGTCTATCTCAGTCTCTTGAGAAGCTTGTTCTGTGAAACTGGGAACAAAGGCTCTTCTAGATGGTTGTATACAGTCCTGTAATACAGAGGTTTTTTTCAGGGAACAAAAAACTTACCACATCATTTGCTGATTACTCTTCTGCTTTCCTCCTAGTAATTGATTTTCTGATTCTGTTCAAGCTTGGTTTTTAAGAGCTGGCTCAGTCAGTTGCAGCCAATATATAATTTGTATTCAACATGGCTTCTAATAGAGAACTCAATTTTAAATATTGGTTAAAGAAAGAGAGTTGTCCTAGGCAAGGACAACTTTCAAGCTATATAATTTTAAATTACCATAATTTTCAGACATTTAACTTATTTTTTAAAGGTGTCTTTGCTTTTCTTTTCAGTGTACCAGTTTTTTAGGTAATGTGTGCAGTACTGGAAGAAAGGCTGTTGGTAAGGAGGATGCAGGCAAACAGAAGAACAGTGTGAAAAAGGGAAGAGTAGAAAGCTTAGGAAGTCTCTAGGATAAACTTAAAAGCTGTTCCCACAGTGTAAATGAGTGGTGGTGTAGGATGTGTTTTGCTTTTCCTTTATTGGATAACTTGCAACTCTATTCATGACAGTCTACTAGTTTCTAGCTGCCAAATAAAAACTATTAGAAATGTTTTTGTTGGCTAGCAATAACAATCAACATGTATTCAGCCTGTTCTAATAGGGAGGATTCTAGGCTAGGAGCTGAGGAAATACTTTGTCTTTAACTTGTCAGTTGCCCTGCAGCAGGAACCTTGGTGAGTGTCCTTATCAGAGAGGGCACTGGTTTTGAGCCTCTGTGTGTGTGTGCGCATTTTTCACTAAATAAAAACTGCCATAGCTGAGAAAGTTTGCAGACACCCAGTTTTTTATTGCCACAGAGTGGTATGCCTGAGGATTTGTGTGTTTGTCACACACATTATTAAATCAGTTGATTTAATAATGTATTTCTTACAGATGATATTTTAATGTTGATAAAACTATCCTTTTAATTTCATGTGCACTGACCACTTTGGCTTACTACCTTCAGTGTCAGGATTACTAATTGCCAGTCAAGAAACCTCTGAAAAATTTCTGAATTAGAACTTAGATTCTTCCCAAACTGGGTTCTTTTACCCATAGTAAAGATTTGGCTGTCTGGGGGCTGCTCTGTTGCACCTTCTGAGCCATCTATTAGTGGTTTTCCACTTGAAATTTAGTGACTAATTCCATTAGCCATGATCTGAAATGAATAATACTCTCCTCAGAATATTTTACCAATGTCAGCTAAATGCATCACATGGCGCCAAGGAAAAGGACTGTTGATGTAAGAAAAAGCTTTTTTGATTTGCTTCTTCTTAGAGCCTTTGAAGTAGAATCTAAAGCAGTTGAGAAGGTAGGAATGTGATTGCAAGCTCGTTACAAGTACCACTGAATTTTTTTAGCATTTTTTTCTTTTATGTTGACAAAGTCAAGTTAGGTGGAGCAACTCTTCCAAGATACCAGGGTACCAACATATGTGGACCCTGCTGCACACTACAGGTACATCTGACTGCTTCTGTTGAAGACACACTGCAAAATTATAAACACTTGGTGACACTTCTATAAATACTAAACAAGCTGGTCATAACAGAGGTAAGGGACTCACCTGGCTTTGCACACAGCACACAGTCTCAAACAGACACAGCAAATGGGGTTGCTTGAGGCTGTAATCAAACATTAGATGTAATCTTGAATTCTCTGTATTTCTGTTACAATGTTAGTATTCTTTTAGGGGACAAGATTCCAGTAAAATGCTTTTAGAAACTCCTGGAAAAAAAGGAGTTTAAATCAAACTAGCTCTTCTGTATGCATGTTTGTAAGATGGTTCATGCATTGACTCCTGAGAGTAAACAAGGGTTGAGAATATGGGGGAAGTACTATTTTTTTCCCTAAGGACACCTGAAGAAAAAAGAAACAGTGAACCAGGTGTAAAACACAAGTGACATACGAGAAACAAATTCATCACTTCTCTCTGAGTTGCCCTGTGCGTAAAAAGCAACCGGTGTTCCTGGAAAAGGAGTAAGGCAGGATTGGTGCCCTTTGTACTTTGTTGTGGGATTCTTTGGAGATGGTTTGCTTCACATGAGTGAGAGGACCTCCTCAGCAGCACCCTGGCGCTGAGGGTAAGGTGCCTGGCTTATTTGTTGTCATTTTTTTGGTGCATTTTCATTCTGAATTTTTTTCTTTTGCCAAAACCCTCCGCTCTTTTTGTTTTTCCACTCTTTTTGATTGTTTCCTCCCTGGCCACTGCGGGTATAAGCAGCAAGGCTTCTGGTCCAGCAGAGAAACTTGGTTTTTTGAGGTTACTCTTTCCACTGCAAGGCTTAGTGTGTAACTTCTTGCTGTGTGAAAAGAAAAGCTTAGGCCTGTGGGCTTTTGCCTGAGCCTTTAAATCTGCACTTCTGACTTAGACCCCTGTTCTGTCCATATTTGGAGTCTGAGACCAAGTAAGTAGGAGCCTGTCAGGAGGCACCTCTTAGCATTTCTGCAGCCACAAGATCAACCTCTTATTGGAGAAGGCAGATAAGAGGTCAAGCATTAATTTCTATTGTGTGTCCTTCCAGAGATACAAGACTGAAAAATTCTGGTTTAATGTTTCCATTTTTCAGAAGAAATTTGCAAAATTCTCTGTATAAAAACTATATATAGTTTCGTGTATCTATAAAGACTGATGTGTATTGTAGCCAAGAATTATGAAAAATAATAGTAGATTTGGAAAAAGAACGTAATGAAAAATAAAATAGCTATGGCCAGAGCAAAGTTCCGACGTCTGGTTCTGGCTTACAACTGACTTACTGTTTGACTGTGAAAAATTCTTTCAACCTCCAACTCCTTTTTCTCCATCTGCAAAATTTAAATATTTGACCAGTCTGAGGTGAATATGTTGATAAATTTGTTGTCTCTGAAGTACTTTAGAACTGCTGAGACATTTGACAATGAGTTGCAGCTGTTATCTTCTTAGTAAGAAGACTAATAAAAATAGTTTTAGTTTAGAAGGAAATATTGTTCTACTACCCAGCCTATTGCCTGAAATAACGTTCTGGGAATATGCCATGGTCAAATCACTGATTATTGTAAAAAAAATAACTACATGATTTCGTTAAAGACTTAAAATTTTTTTATTACCTGAGAAAAAAGGTGTGGAAGTGCCTGGCAGCTTTCCAAAAGTGATGGCATATGTTTGAAAAATGTCATGATCCACACTTAGTCATAGTCTTGATTAACTATAGTTGCTGTAGTTTAACTTAGCAGTTTATGGGTAATAGTCTGACTCTTGCTAGGAGTGCCTATTTATATTTTAAATAATCTCTTCGTGAAATCTTCTGTAGCTGTATTCCTAAGCAGTCATGTTTACAGTTTGTCACATCTAGCAGCCTGGCTGTCATGAAGCTTCCTCCCCTTCTCTACTCCTTCGCCATAGGGTGTGTGTGTGTGTGTGTGTATTCCTTGAAAAGCATCCAAGTGCAAACATACTTTTTTTCCTTAAATTAAACTGATTATTTGAGCTATCTGCAGGTGTATTTAGCTGGGAGTTGTACCTCAGTGGAAGGGGTTATGACTTATTTTTGCTTTGCTGATGGTATGTTCTGGGAGAACCGATCCAAGATGAATATTGGTTGAAGCTTTAGGACTAGAATACGAGCCTGTGTTTAGAATATGTAGTACTTTCTCTTCCTGTTAAATTTCCAGGAAGTTAATTTCACCCATTTGAAATTACCTTCATTCAACTATTAGATACCTGAAGGTGCACCTGACCCATTCAGCAGTTGAGCCAGGTTTTAGTCTGCTCAGTACCTCTTTTGGTTTACAACTAAAATTGTCCTTTGCTCCTTAGGCTGGCACAGGCAGATCACTGCTGGCTGGGAATCCTCTGATTGGAAGAACTGAGGGATTGTGAGTCAGGGCCTTTGCAGAGGGGAAGTGCATGGGCTGATCACAGATGATTCAGAACAGGGTCAGAATTATTTCAGATATCACACCCCTTTTACTTATTTAAGGAAGCTGCATTGAAGGAGTGGTGGGAGGAAACAAAAGCAGTGATGGTGGTAACCTCCTCAAATATTGTTTAAAAACTCCACAGCTATAGGGGGAGTGTATACTAACAGGATAAATAGAATTCCTACACATTTTCAAGTTGAAAGTGTTTTATCAAACAGTAATTCAGCAACAGTATGTACTCAGAAGCCTTTAATATGCCTAGACTAGATTTTTGTATGGACAAGTACCCAGTGGGAGGCTGTCTCAGCCTAGCATAAACTAAAACTGCTTCTGGTTTGAAAAGAATGTTCTTTCCAGGGATGGTGATGTGTGCTGTTCTCTTGAAGTAGCTGTGTGAAAACAATTACCTTTACCTAATCCCTAAAGATGGTATCAGAAGATTATTATTGGACCAGAATATAATGTAAAACTAGAAACTGTAAACAAGAATTTCAGAAAATGTACAATAGCCTCCCCACTTCTGAAAGGGAAAAAAAAAATATCTTGGTAAGAAGCTGAGGTGATTCAGTATAACTAGCATAATATTTTGGGTTTTGTCATGCAGCATATAAAACCTGTCTAGAGTTGCAAATATTTTTCAGTGAAATAAGCACATTACTTCCAAAGTGTAGCAAATTGGTTTTTGGGTTTGTTTTTTTGTTTTGAGGTTTTTTTAAATCAGTAAGATTGGAGTATTTGAAAGACCCATTTTTAATTAGAAAATCTGTCTTTAAAATTCAGTTGTAATGGATTGCGGCAGTGCTTCAAACAATAATTTCTAGGACAGCCTAGGTGATTGCCTTTGAGCAGGCTGATGAAAGCAGTGCTCTTCAGCAGTTTTGTATAGGACAATGTGCTAAATATGTTTGTAATATAAATCACATCATGCAGGCATGTATCGATATCAGAGCAATGTATATATTATTTGCAAGAGCAATTCTGCTTTTATTAAGCAGTGAACTGGTTTAGGTTTAGAAGGAGCTAAGTCCTGGTGCTTTAAATTACTACTTTTACTGCAGTTTCTAATTTCTAAGTCATTCACCTACTTGCATTAAAAGTTGTCATCTGAATACCTTCCACCCCTTGGGGTGAAATTTCAGGGTTTAGTTTGTAAACTAGCATATTTTACATCTAGTAATTAAACCAGACCTGGTCTATGTTTTGTCCTTTTGGATATGAAATTCCTTTTTCAGAAGGCTTGTTTACCTTCAAGTGTAAACTCTGTTAATTCCAACGTTGTTACATTTGTTTTTCTTTCCCCACCCCTGATCCCCAGGCATGTGCCCTCTGCATTCAACTCTTGAGTTTATCTCAAGATGAACTTGGCATGACAGTTACTTCACACCCACTGCCAGGTTAAAAATAAATCTTAATATGATTACAGTGACAAATGCATAGTCAGTAGTGAAGATAATTTAAAAAAAAAAGAAAAGAAAAAGCATTGAAGTTTAGCTCTAGTCGTTTTGCAGGCTTTTGAAATTTGAAAGGTTCACATTATCTTTCTTCCCTATATTTCCTCTCTGCAGTATTTACTCAGTTGTGGAGGGGGACTCAGGAGGTGATGAAGTAAAGTTTTGGTTGGCTGTTTCCATGATAGAGCCTTTCATGGCATAATCTATAAACTGTGATGAAGCTCATGGACTTTGGGTCAAGCTAGTTGAAAAACCAAATCTGTATTTGGAAAACGCCCTGCAGACTCTTTGAATGCTGTATCTAGAAGTTAAATAAATGCTCTTAACTACAGCTGACGTTCCTGTGTTATCTAGTGGTGCTTAAACCTGGCTCCCTGCTCTCCTTTTGTTGTTTGGTCAGGGGAAAGCCTGGGTTGTTGATTATGTACAGACAAAACTGCTTTGCTTTTCATCGTGCAAGTAGCCTTATGACGTTCAAACAAAATTCTTGTCTCGTCCTATGGCAAAATACATACAGTGTATTGTATTGTGGGGGCGGGGAAAGAATATTATCATAATATGATGATGCATTTTGCATGAAGCTCTCTAGAATGCCTCATTTGAGCTTTTGCCATTGTAATTCCATGTATCATTTCAGTGTTAAGCAGTGCCCCAGGGTCAGAAAAACCCCTAAGATGCAGCTGGTAGTTAACCTATGTGTCACTAGTCTGCACAGAGGATGTAAACCAGAACATTTCCATATGAATAACGCCATCTGTTTTTTAACTCCCTTTCATTTAGTTCTCAGCCTTCCCCTGTTAGAGCCAGTGCCCTGTATCTCCTTACAGTTTCTTGTCAGAACTGCCCAGTCACAGCCTTCATGACCCAGAGGGTCACAAACCAAGAAAGCATGTCTGGAGCTCACGTTGCCCAGAGCTGACGTAATGAGGAGGGAGAGCAGGGGAAAGTTGAGGCTTCAGTTTGAGAGACCCTAAATAGTGCCAGATGCTGGACTGACAGGATAGCTAGTAAGAACTGTAGTAGTAGACCTGGGGAGGGGGAAAAGGAGGGACTAAGTTTTTTTTTTTCCTCAACCTGAGGATCCTACAGGCTTTCAAAGGCAGGTGTAGACCCCATGCACATTTAAAATACAACTTATTATTGTACTTAGAACATTTTGTTGGTCACTTTTTCAGGATACCTATAGATTGTGCATGTGATATTAGGTTTCATTAACCATAAACTCCAGAAGAGCTACTTTGGATTAATTTTCTTTTTTGCCCAAATTCAAGTGAGACACAGTAATATGTAACACTACCTAATTTGTATTTTCTTTTTGTCAGTTAAGACAGTGTTGTTTTTCAAGTGAAATGCTAGATTGCTAAACTTTTTGAAGGATTTGTTTGCTTTTGAATAGGGAAAATACTTTGTATAATGGATCCTAAGTTTCAATCTTGGCCATGCTGATTTGTGTGGGATCAAGATCTTTAATTTTAAATAGTTTAATGAGGACCAGTGAGTCTCAGCTCTGTCCTGTTGGGAGCTGGTTATAGCATAAAAATGCTGTAAGATCCTTCAAGAGTAAGTAGGGTTCTCCTCCTCACTGTAAATGTTTCAAAGGTACCAGGCAGTGTTGGTTTTGATCATTGCCAACATTTGAAATCTCACTATTCCCATGTTGTTACAGTATCTTTTTGTTAGATGTTAATTTTCCTGTATATAGAAGAGCTGCTACATATAGCAATTTTTTTTGACCCTACTTTTTGTCAGAGAGGAACATCTTCCAAAATGGCATTTGTAGATGAGTTATGAACACTAGGATGATTTTTGAGTAAGATACTGTGATTGTGTTAGCTGATGTAACGGTTTTGCTTTTTGACTTAACGTGTTTGCAAGAAGACACTCAAGGCTTCCAGCAACCTTGCAGATACAAGCCTTGTTTAGCCTGCCTTAGTTTCCTCATAAGTAATACCAACACATTTCTTAAGGGCATGTTGTAAAAATAATGAACAACTTCTATATTATGCATACAGGAGCAAGAAAGTAAAGCTCCAGTGTCAAACCAGAGGGATTAAGGCAGTCCCAGGGGAGTAAATTGAAGCTGCAGAAAAACATAACCCAGATGGTACCCGCCCAGCCTTTGGTAATAGGGAGCAGTGCCTGGAATGTCTGCAGTGAGAACTCCGTTGTCCTCTCTGTGTTGGTGCTGTCACTCATGGCAAGGGGGGTTCTGTCCTCTTTGTACTCCGGCAGGATTTCCGGGATGCTGTGTCGCACGCCTCTAGGCAACTTGGAAAGCCAGTGATTGAGGACAGAATCCTGAATCAGATCCTCTACTACCTACCTCAGCTCTACGAACTCAATCGGGACCTCCTGAGGGAACTGGAAGAGCGATTATCTCACTGGTGACTATCAATAAAGGGATTTCACTCCTTTGATGTTGAAATTTATCTGGGGGGCTTGCTTATGTGACTCCATGTGATCATGGTTTGACTCGTTTGTGTTTCATGTACCTTCCGAAATGTCAGAGTTTACTTTGGAAGTACAGGAGATGATTTTTCATTTAGATGTGCTTTTTTTGTCATTTAGATGCATCCCAAAAGGTCCAAGAAGGCATGCCAATACATTTTTGTGGCAATCACACTTTTTATTTGAAATTTCGTTTTTAATTGAAACTTCTGGTCTCTGCATGAGCATGAAAAGTGCACTGATTTCATTAGGGAAAAAGGAGGCTGTTCTGAAGACTGGTTTGCATTTTAGCAGTAGTTTAGATTTATTGATCAGGCACAATGCTGATTGATAGCCACAATGCCCTTGAAGACCATTCTCAATTACCACTGGTGGGTGGAGCTATACAAAACCTACTGACAAGGCACTGCAATGGGGTAAAGACTTGCTCTTGAGTTTGAAGTTTGAAGATCAATTTCCTCAGAAATCCACCTTGAACTAAAGTGTTCAAACAGTTCAAGACCATTTTTAAAAGGCTGTGTATTAAGTGGCTGTATTAGTGTGTTGACATGTGCCTAATAAGGTTTTCAGAATAGCAACTGAGATGGGTGCCTATCTGCTGTAAGCTTTTTGTTCAGAACATAAACTAGCACATCTTACTCTGTAAAAGAGAGATGTTTTGCTGTAGGGTTAAGATGTATGCTATTTTTAGCTCTAATTGCATCTTTTTTGTTGTTGTTTCTAGGCTCGAGCATCAAAGAATTGCTGATATATTTGTTAAAAAGGGTCCCTACCTAAAGATGTATTCAACTTACATCAAAGAATTTGATAAAAATGTTGCATTATTAGATGAACAGTGTAAGAAGAATGCAGGATTTGCTTCGGTAGTCAAAGACTTCGAGGTACTGTATTTTGTAAGATATATCCTGTTTTGTGACTTTTTAGCAGTTGTGATCCTCCACTTTAGAAACTGTCCTCAATTTGTTTGTGTTTTGGCGGTGGGTTTTTTGCTGCAGTCTTGGCTTGAGACAGGAGGACAACAAGAGGCCTTTTGAAGGACTTGATATTTCAGATTCACGTTATTTTGAATGCAAACTCAAGATAATTAGCATTTTTGAAGCATGGATCTTTTAATTCTGTGTTTTCTTTAGAGGTGTGGATTAATTAAAAATTTGTAGTGAGCACTCCTGTCTTCTCTGCCTTTTTGCCTAATGGACACTGACAGCGATCAGAAAGGAGCATATTTGCCCTTGCTGTCCTGTTTCCTTTATTTCTGGGAAGTTCCACCTCTCTTCCTCCTATGTCAAAGCACCTGTTTAGAATCTACAGAGTATGAGTGCTTACCCATGTCCTTAACGCACGGGTAATTTTGCATGCTGTCTTCCACATGGAAATGCTTGCTCTGTAGTGTGGTGCTTAACGCTGTGTGGCAGTAGCACTTTTCAAAGATAAAAAGCTTATCCAGTGTAATCAGTTTGTAGGCATGTTTTCTTTTGCTGGAACCTTTGACTGCTGTGGAATTGTTACTTATTTTGGGCGTTTCTTTCAGATGAGCCCCCGCTGTGCTAGTCTGGCCCTCAAGCACTATCTGCTCAAGCCAGTTCAGAGGATTCCCCAATACAGGCTCCTGTTGACAGGTACAGTCAAGCTTTTTTGCAAGCTTAAGAAGCCAGTCTTCACAGCCCCAGGACACCTGTTTTCAGACAGTTGTATCCGTCTGTAAAGTGTATTTATCTGACTTCAGATATGTGAGGCTTTCTTAAAACATGTTACAATATGTGAAGCTCTTTTTAAAACATGGCATGGGTTTAGAAGCTTTCCTTGTTAATATTGATCGTGGTAAGATAGACAAGCAAAGTCCTAATATTTCCAGCACTGTGGTGTGTTCTGATGGTAGATTCAACAGTACATAGAAAACATGAAACCTGTGGTGGTTTTTGCTTGAATCTGTGATAATAGAAGCCTGTCATTTCGTTAGAGGCTTGGAATGCTCCTGTTCTGCTTTGGGTTTTGCTTTTTTGGTTTCTTTGGGGGGATAAGGGTTTAACAAATGAAAAAGGCAGTATGGAAAATTGGAGCAAGGAGAAAAAAGATATCTCTGCAACTGTGAACTTCTCTAAGTAGCTCCTCCATTTCTCCCCCACCCAGGTGTTTTGTCTATAAAATCCATTCCCTTTTAAAGGCAAAACACATGTTTTTAATGCACACCAGTAAGTGCTTAAACTTGCTACCAGGGCCAGTGGAGGAGCTGATTAGAAACTAGAAAATCTGGGCTCTCTACTTTGCTCTGGCACTGGCATGTTTGGGTGACCTTGAGCAAGTCATCTCCATGGGGTTTTTTGTCTGTAAAGGGAGGGCAGTGACAGAGGCCTCCTTTGTGAAGTATTTTGAGATGTGTTTTGTTGTAAGAGGGGGATGGCTCCTGTAAGGATTTGGAAATACTTAAGGCATTGTTTTTGAGAGCCATTGCTTCTTGATGAGCAATTTAAAAATAGCCTCTGTTTATGTAGTAACTGCAAAATAAAATGCTCTGTGACCTTTTTTTTTTGGCTCTGTAGCAGCTCATTGGCATTTCCCCAGCAAGTACTTAGACTAGTGATGCTGTGGTAGATACAGACTTAAGTGTTATAGAGCAGTTACCAAGTTTTACCAAGTTACTAACGTTGACTTTTTCATTTTAATCATCTCATTAAACTCAAGGTGTTGAAAAAAGGGGGAGAATTCTTACTAAATGGAATACTCTATAGGGGACAGTATTAATGATACTTAATTGATGAAATCAACCCATAAAATGGCATTTGAGGACTTGCTTTATTTTAAAAGGATACTGACTTAAGGCGTGATATAGCTTGTTACACATTTCAAAATCAGCAGAGCCTTGGGTAAGTTCAAAGGTTTTAACTGAAACAGAGTTTAGCTGAAAAGAGGATCAGGACGTAGCAAACACCGTTGTTAACATACACAGCATAGCGAGAGATGTCAGGGTTGGATGGCTCTGAAACAAATCTCAGATGCTGAGGGGGAATTCCTTGTGATGATTAGCTGCCACTGTGGCTTGGACAGACTCTTTTAGACCTGAAAAAAAGCCTCATCCTGTGCTGATGGGGTTTATTGTGGGTGTCCCCAGTCTGCAGACCTTACTGTGGCTGCCCAGCCTTAAATACACCTGCAAATGCTGTTGAAAGGAATGGGATTGCTGCTGGCAAATTCAGAAAAGTAATTTTCTCTTGTTCTGTGTGAACAATAAAAAAGATCAGGCCAAGAATTTAATTATGCTGGGGCTGGAGAGTGTTGTTTTGGATCTGTTTCATTTTCAGCCTGTTCAATCTATCATGCATGTATGCTGTCTTTGAGTTCTGACTCTTCCACGTCTCTGTGGATGACCTATCTGCTTAGTTACCCTCCAAGAGCTCTGTGTGAGATTGAGCAATGCCTCTATAAACTTGTGCTATATGAACATCTGGAGGACATGCAAAACACTCCTATCTATTGTTGCAGTGGGTGAGATGTAGCGATGGAGCAGCTGCCCAGGCTGCAGACGGGGGGATCTGTGGGGAGGAGGGCAAGAGCAGCGGAATGAAAATAATCCAGGAAACGAAGCTGTCAGGCCTGAGTCAGCAGGGATTTCTTCCTATTTAGATGTTCTGTGTCAGTGGGACAGCTTTGTACTGGTAACCTGCTGCTACTCGGTCACATCACAAGATTGTTGCTGTGCTTTGAAGTGGAGTTACTTTTGTGCTAACAAAAGCAGGAGCAGGTGGACTCAACCAAGGAGAGGCACAGCTCAGCAGTGTTTCTGTTTAATTATACAACTTCTCCAGCCCAGTAAGTGGACTTCCACTTCTTCACATACTGGCCCTGAGCTCTATACGGTAAATATTACATAGCTTATGGGGGAGGTTAATTAGAGGCCTCTGATTTCTGAGAGCAATGAAGGAGAGGTGATTCTCTTCTCCCAAAAACCTCTGATTTGAGTAGATGGCTTGAAGACTGTGCAATATGAACAGGCTCTTGATTGTCATAGGATAAGCCTCTCTCCTCTTTTTCACAACATAAGGTTGGCAGAGAGTGTCTTTTATTATCCTTAACAGGGTTATAGTGAGGGGAGGCTGAGTGGGATGAAAAATAAGCCTTCTTGCACTCTGCAGCTTTGCAGGTTGGAAATAGAGTTGTCAGACTCAAGGCCAGTTACATGTTGTGGAGCAATTGCTTTGCGTTTAATTTAATTACATTAGACAACCCAAGACAAAAAGTAGTTAATGATGCAGAAGATAATTTTAAGCAGAAGAAGTGATAGCCACTGCCCCCAGCAAGTGGGAAGAGAGAATGAGGGGCTGCTGTCAGGTAGAAGTAGGCATAAGGAAATTTTCATAACAAAAACAGTACTAGTGTGCTTTTATGTTGATTTTTGTTGTGTTTTGAGGTATCCAGCAGAATTTAGAATTTCTGAAGGTATGATTAAGGTATTTCTAGTCTGAACAATGAAAGCACATTTCAGAGGGAATTTTTTTTTTTTTTGGCAAAGGCATTAGATGCCATTTCACCTTAATATCTAACTTCTGTTTTTATTTCATCTAGGAATAGTTTTGCAAAATTTTTACTGCAACATTTTTCATGTCTGTGAAATCAGCTTGTCTGTAGAGCTTGTGCCAGTACCTCCAGAAAGCTGTTGTAAGCACAGAATTTCCAGTGTGTATTCACAGAAGAGACTAAAAATATCTGTTCTGATGCTTCTCTGAAGCTGAATTTTAGCTGTGAACTGAGGTCCACTCACTAGATAAAGAGCATACTAAGATGAAAATTACCTATTCATCACTTTCAGGATTTTACAGTTCTAAGTTTTATTGGCTGCTCCAGTTTTGTAAGATAAAGGCTGCCTTCTGTTCTAAATACAGAATTTTAAATGAATGCAGTTACGTTAAAATCTCGATTTTCCCTCTTCTTTTCACTGATTATATAATTTAAAATGCTAGAAAATACCCATCCAAAAATGTGTTTGAGTGGTGGTGTTTTGGAAAACATGTTATAAAGCAAGAGTATGCCAAGAAATAATTAGTTCCCATCTTGGGTCTCTGGTTTTATGTTTCCACTGCAATTACTTTGCATGTTAAATCTGATGTCTTCATGTACCAGGGAGAGTGTCTTAGAGTGCCAGCTGTACATTTGCAGATGAGGAAATTATACCCACCTTACCTCTTGTTCCCAGCCTGTAGAGGTGAGTGTGTGGTTTGGGAGCCTTATTTCTGTATAAGCTGTAGGGACTCGTTTTTTATACTGGGAGATTCCCATTGGAGTCTTTTGTGCTGGCCCCAATGAAGATCAAGTTGCAATTGTAAAGCTTTAATTTGTTGGCTTAATCGTGGAGTCCAAAGAATGCTCTGCCTCAGCAGCATGGCACAGCTCCAGCTTGAGAGACCATCCATCCTCAGGCAGGGCAGGCGGGGGCAACTGGTGCCATATTCGAGACAGGTTCCTCCAGGTTAAACCAAGTTAAACCCAGTACGAGCTCTCTCAGTTCTTTTCAAAATATCTCCTGTTACTTTTTTTTTCCCCCTCATACAAGCCTCTCACCAGCATAACCCAAGGTGAAGCAAGATTTAACTTTTTTTAAAATGGAATATATGTCCACCTAAATATTGCATTGGAATGTCTGGTAGCTACTACAGCACAAGATTTTGAGGGGCATGAAGGATGCGATATTGATGGAGTACAGCAAGAGTAGTGTTGGTGCCGTGTCAGGCTTGTCTTAAAAGATCACGTGTTAACCAGGGCCTGCTAATGATCAGGCAGAACTCTGAGGAGAGCAGAAAGCTGTGACTGTTCCCATGGCCCAGCCAATCTCGCTTCCCAGAACTCCCTCCCAGCCGGTTCCTCTTCCTGCACCCCAACCTGCTCTTCATGCTTCTCCGTTGGATCCTCCCTTAGGTCTCTGCCAAACAATAAAATGTCAGTGCCAAATGTTTCTCTTCCTGTAATTCTGTCTTTCTCAAAGCTTTCACTAACTGTGACAAGTTCTCTCACTCTTTGTAGCAATTCTACTGCAGAAACATGTTTCATAATTCCCTTTTAA
This sequence comes from Corvus moneduloides, assembly GCF_009650955.1. NCBI lineage: Eukaryota > Metazoa > Chordata > Aves > Passeriformes > Corvidae > Corvus > Corvus moneduloides. The sequence goes on from NC_045479.1 coordinate 29,573,121, forward strand.
TTTTGTGCATAAGGAAAAGATTACAATACACTGAATGGTCTCTGAGGGGCACGCATGAAGCAAGACATCTTATGAAGGCAGGAACAATTGGCTCCTGATCCTTTTTGAATGAAAGAATGAATTTGGGTAGGGCAAGCATATGGGAGTTGAATTATTTCACTCCTACACGAAACTTGTACAACTGAGAAGCTAAATTTGAGTGCTTGCTACATTACATGTAATTAGTTTTCATTAGATCTGCCAGAATGTTAATACTTCATTTAAAAGGTAATTACAAATCAGTATTTGTTGCTTTTATCAATCTAATGTATGTCTCTTGGAATGTTTGTGTTTTGGTTTCTTTTCATTTTATTAAGGAGTTCAAAGTCAAAGCTTATAGAGAATAGATGGTTGATGTTTTACTGAGGATATATATTAATCTTTGACAGGGTATTGCACTTTTTGATGAACGAGACTCTCAATCAGGGAATGGAAACTCGAGGGGGATGTTTTGTATAGTCATACATTTGGAGTTAATTTTAGTGAAGTAAAATCGATTTTAAAACTACTAAGACTTTTAATGGATCGAGAGTGCCATCTTGTGGTTGTACTACACGTATGATTGAAAACAGAAAATGCCTATTTGGACATTGAAGGAAGTATGCTATTTTTATTACTAAAAATATTAATCGTAATCAGGTCTTCTGTAATGGACTTCTTGTTTTATTAGCTCACACAGACTAGTTTAGGTGCTCAGACAAATATCTATGATCTTCAAAAGTTTTTGCATCAGCTTAAATGTAAATGACTGGGAGTATGTACTAATTTTTCACTTGCTTGGTTTTTTTCTGGAATAATGTATACAATATATCATTTTTCACTGGAGAAGACCAGTAACCTATCTCTTTGCTGATATACTTTCATTATGGAAATGCTAGTTTTCACTTTGTTATTACTTCAGCAGATTTAAAAGATGAAGTAGTAGATCTTTGTAGATTAAGTAGTACATCTGAACAGCAGATTTCCAGGAAAAAGGTGGGGTTTACTACTTGCTGGTGTTGTTTATTTATTTAACAAAACTATCTCTATATTATTTTTTTCTTCATACAGATTATTTAAAGAATCTTTTAGAAGAATCTGCAGACTATAGGGATACTCAAGGTAAATGGCTCTTTAAAGAAATAACAGCTTATATACCAATGTTTCCAGATTTTAAATGCATGCAAAATGCCAAGTCAGTAATAGAAATGTTTTCTATTTAGTTCTAAGTTTCTCAGCAGAGATATTAAAAGATTTCAAGCTTGTGTTTCAAAAAGGTTTGGAGCTGGCAATCATATCAGCTCACCCTTGAGTTGAAACCAAGAGATAAGAGTGAAATTCCACAGGCAGTTTGAGCAGATACTTTGGGCACTGCCATTGCAAGAGACAGTCCCTTCCATCTGTAGACCTTTTGTAATAGGCAGCCTGCTCTCTCCAGCTACGAGCCCTTCTGGCCTCCTCCTCTCTCTTTGTGCCAGGACAAGCATCCATATGGCAGAAGTGAACAAGATCAAGGAGCTGCCATGGGTAATATTTAACCTGAGGAGTTCTCCAGTTTGACTTGTCAGAAGCTGCACAAACACAAGTGACTTACACAAAGTTGCCTGCATGTGGGGAGAAAGGAGATCAGAGGAAGTAAAAATGAATGGTTGGTGATGAAGAGGACAGGACCACACATTTCATAGTAGTGCAGGATTTAGGTGGTTTAACTTGAGCCTATCAATGCAATGCGCATTCAGGCTGTTTCCTTTTTCAGAGTGTGCCTCAGCAGTACAAAAAAGCTCCCAGTCGATGTTTCCATTTCATTTGCATGAGATCCTGTCACATTTGTGCAAGCCCCTTACCTTTAGAAGGGCTGTGCAGATGTAGTTGATTGAACTTCAGTAAATGAGTGCCTTCTATGTACTGAGCCAAGTTTGCTTTGTCTGCTGGTACAATACCATGAAATATATGAGTAAATTTATTTCTTAGGATATTCAGACATGTTTGAGTATGTTGAAGGTACAAGCCAAAAATATTTTAACTGATGGCTCTTCCAAGAGATAGAGAGGTTCATCTTGCATTTCTTATGGCTGTGAACAAAATAATACTTGGACTGCATATTAAATAGTTGACCACTTGAAAAGAGAGCAACCTAAATATATACTTCACTCTTTTTTTGTGGTTTCTCCAGCTTCTCTGTTTTTTGTAGTTACATCTTTCAGTGTTTTTCTTTCCCTTCTTTTATCAAAGATAGAAGCTGAAGCTAACTTATAACAACTAAGTGTTAATTTGATATTTGACATATTTGATAGTGCATCTTAGAACCTGGGTAAGAAAAGAAGATCTAGTCTTTACTCACCAAGATCTTTCTTGTAGTAATTAAGCTTAACTTAGTTCTGACTTTGCTTAGTTGTTTAATTCCACTGCGGGGGCTGGGAGTGAAGGGAAGGAGTGGAGAGGGAGACTAGGTTTGGTTGTGATTAGTACTCTTGGAAAAAAACCCAAATAGCACAATTCTTCTTGCTGACCTTCATTTGAATACATTACTTCAGCTAAGTGGTATAAGTGGAATGCTCTTCCCTGCCAAAAAGCACTATGTTTATGGACTTTGACCCTATAGATTATTTTATGTTGTTGTTTAGATTCATTTAGTCTTGGCTGTATAAGTAGTCCTGAGATCCTGGAACTTTCCCTTCAATAGCCAGCAAGTTTTATAATTTTCTCTAAAATTCTTCGGTCTTGCTTGAAGTCAATGAATAAAAAGTTAAGGTTTTAACAGTAACTGAGAGATGAAGGAAAGTATAACAGAGAATTAGGTAGTCATTCCTATCTTTGTGAATTTAGCTGAATTTCACTTCATCTTCTTCCACATGGGTGGGAGCTGGGGAGTGTTTTGCCTGAAGCAAACATTTTCTAGTAAGAGACCACCAGCTATTTTTCAGCAGGCTCGCTTGATACCATGACATCTATATCTAAACTTAAATTTCAATCAAATGCTTGGTATGTGTTGTGTATTTTAGCTGTTTCACTCTGTGCTTGCATCACCTTGGTTTGTGACAATCTTGCACAAAAATTCACCTTCGATTGGCTTAGGAGGAGCTTTTTGTTCACGTCTGTTTACTTTCTTATATAGCTTCATGACCTTCTGAATCTTTCAGTTCAGAAAGCTGTATGTTTTAACATACTTCCTTTCTGAATATGACTCAACAATAAAGGAAGTACATGCATTCTGCAGTACTAACACTTTAATGATTATTTAGGAAAAAACCCTGAGGCTTTGGTTTTACCTGGTTTGGTAGGTTTCTCTGTGGACTTTTAACCAAATGTACTCTTTTTTTGAAGTGATTGACTGTAATTCAATTACTCAGAAGGTGCTAAATGCTTTAGAGACTACATTTTATCAGAACAGTTGTCACACCTTTCAGTTAAGTAAGTGTCTTTTTTCTGCTTAAGTAAATTGCAGGTTTTTGGATAAGATCCTTGTATGGCATGGATCCTTGGACTGAACACTCACTGTATTCACTTAATCATTTTATATAACTGCTTTTTGCACTCACACCTTAGCATATATTACAGTTGAGTTGCTGGTTATTAAATATCAGTACTTAATATAATTGCCTATATTTGGTAACTTTTTTTTCAGATATTTATTTTTCTTCTGGTATTGCAAGTTTGAAATTTAGAAATTTGAATTTTACTGTTATCTTGAGGTGCAGCAAAACTAAAGGCAGAAGAAAGAAATGGCAGAGATTTATGAAATTTTTCTAGGTAGTCTTCCATGACTGGCACTGATGGCATTTGGGGAAAATGGTAAAAACTTAGTCCATACACAGTCTCTGTTAAAATGTTGTTAGCTTTTCTGCTGTAAGTAGAGTAAGTAATTTGTTGTGTGAGAAACTGGAATTTAGTTTTGCCTGTGGACTGTTTCGAGTAGCTGTAAGAAATAATTGACACTGTTGGTTGAAGCAATGACTTGTTAGGGCATACTTACTAAAAACCATGATCCAAAGACTCTGGGATTTATGGGAAGTGCTCCTGAATGCAGTGACTGTACAATAAGGTCCTTCAATCTTGGAATGATGTGGAAATGCAGTATGGGATCTGTGCTTTGCATTACACCAATGCTAATTGGTCTGTATAACCAAAACATGATTCCTTCATCTTTCAGATGCTTTAGCTGTTGTCATAGAAGTTGCAAACCATGCCAATGACATCATGAAGCAAGGAGTAAGTATTTTGCCTTATGAAGCTGGTTGATTAAAGTTTTCTTTCTCTCTCTTTTTTTTCCTTAAAAAAAGTCATGAATGCAAGGGCAAGTACTTACCTTCTGCTTTTTTCCTCCATAGGATAACTTTCAGAAACTCATGCAGATCCAGTACAGTTTAAACGGGCACCATGAGATCGTACAGCCAGGAAGGGTAGGTGCTCCACATGGCCTTCAGCACACTGCAGTGAAAGTGCAGTGAAAGTGATGGTGATACGCGAGCAAAGACTGACGCTGGAATATACCAAGAAGAAAATTGGTCCATTGCTTCATTATTAGGCTCTAATTGTCAGATAAATACTGCCTCTCAATATGTGTGGGGTTTTTTTTTAGATGTTTATCTGATGGAAACTTAGAATTTTTAGAATATGATTCCTTGCCAGATCTTGCAGGCAGGTTTTTGTCCTCAAGCTTAACCTTGTATTTGTCATGGTTTCAAGTGCGGCATGGGAAACTGTAATGCAGTCATCCACACTCACTCTTAGAGAAACCTAAGGATAAACAGCTTTTCTCAGAGAGGAGCCTTGAATCCCAAAACTTGTGCAGCACTTCTAGTGTAGTAATAATAATCATAATCATGATAATAGTTATAAAAAAGTCACCTCATTTGCATGGCTTGTGCCCTAAAAAGCTACGTTTTGCATTTCTTGCTTTAATTTACCAGGTCTTTTTGAAAGAGGGAACACTGATGAAGCTGTCACGGAAGGTCATGCAGCCACGAATGTTTTTTCTGGTGAGATGCTGTGTATGTTGCTATGTGCCTTACACTAGTGTAATTTTAAGTTAAAACATCACACTGCAAACATAACTAATAACTGCAGATAGTAGAAAAAATTACTAATTGTTGCTGTTCTATTCAGTCAGTTCTAATTTAGAGATATTATCTGTGTCATATGCACTAATTTTAATGGAAAAGCATTTCTCACTAAAATGTATTATTTTGAACAACATTTAAAATCTGAGAGTTTTCATGAGAAGACATCTGTGGTACTGTGAAAAGTAACACAATTAGTCCATCCCTCTTAGTTGTACCAGATCTTAAAACCTAGAACTCTGGTTGCTGCTACTGCACCCTTCCATCCCTCCTTTCCTTCCTCCAATCTCCCCCCTCCTCTCTCATTCCGCCCCTCTGCCTCCTCTCTCCTTCCCCTTGTAGGAGCCCACGTGCATCCCGAGCAGAGCACTGGGTGGAAGTTAAATACTGGGTTCTCTTCCTGTCTCTGCTACTGCTTTGTTTTGAAACTTCTGTTCATCTCTGAAGTTTCTGTCTCCACTTGAACCTTTTGTTTTTCTCTTCTATTTAGACAGTAAAGCAGCTGTTACCCTGTAATTTATGGCATTATTGGTTCACAGTCCTGGCTGAATTCTGTCTTGTAGTCTTGTAGTTCTTCTTATGAAGAAATACTTCCCTATATCAGTTATGGAAATACTCTCAAAAATCTGGTGCTATCTCAAGCTTCACAAACCAGATATTACTAATTTCAGTGTCTCTATCTTGGATTTTCTTTGTTTTGCTTTATGGGGCAATGGGTTTCTTTGGTTTGGCGTTTTTTTTTAGATTTAAATGGTACAGGCTAGCATTTATACCATTAAACGCAGTGATTTTCGATTTATCATGCAGTGGATATTTAGTAAGGCTCCTGAAGCATTTGATTATTTTGCAAAGAATTGCATAGCAAAAACTTACGAGACACCTCAGGTTTTGGTATTTGTTTATGTGCAGTATATGAAGTTTGGATCCATGTGTTGAACAGCACAGAAAATAAGAAAGTCTTAGTAACTGTTCAGTAAATGCACTGAACAAATCTGAGTCTGGTAGACTAGGAAATAAACAGTAGATGCACTTTAAACTGGTAAAATTCACAAGGTATGGTTAAGTCTGTCCTTATAAATTGCTAATCCATTCTGCTATCTCCTAGTTTCTGGATTGCTCTGATTTGTTTGAATGGTTAATTCTTATATTCTTTTAAAGTAGTTTGCTATATTATGTACCTGTGTACACGAGAAACATTTTTGTCCCTTTTGACAGTCTGTTCTTTGATATCCGTGCACTGTTTACTCGTGCCAAATGTATATTTACACAAGGAGGCCATAAATAGATGCCTATTATATGTTATCTATTATGTTATCTACCTATTGTTATAAGTGAAAATGTTTCTTGGATTCTAAGTGGAGTAATAGGAAGAAGAGGATGCCCTTCTGGACAGTTATCTCAGTGCTGTAGGAGTTCTGTACTTCAGTAAAATGCATCTGAAATTATCTGTCTTTTAACAAACTTTAGTCATTAAAAAGCATCCTGTATTACAGTTCAATGATGCCCTGTTGTATACTACTCCAGTTCAGTCAGGAATGTATAAACTCAACAACATGTTGTCGTTGGCTGGAATGAAGGTGAGTCACTATTTAAAGTGAGCCTTTCTCCAAATCTACCTAAACTCAGGCCTTCAAATTTTGAAAACGCAGCGTGTTTACTGCTGGCGAGATATATTAAATATGCTTATGTTCCAGAGCAATCCTACAGGCTTAATGTTCTTTGCATAATGTGGCCTGTGGGATTGCTGTCTAGGTTTCCCTAAACATTCTGTTGCCACAGGATCATCTTGGCTGCATTTCACCCAGTGTTGTCCTACTCTGGAACAGTCTGCCTGCTTATTTTTTGTATTGTATTTTGTTGAGACTGCCTCACTTCTGCCTTTTCACTGCTTTTTATTGCTCACACCCAGAGATTAGGCATCTTTGCCTGGTAAGATCCTGGTGGATCAGTTCGCTGTGGTTTACAGAGATTTGCTAACTGTGAGGGAAGATACAGGTTTTCTGCCTGAGCCCTTGTGAAGAGCATCAAAGTTAAGCCCTGAGCCCCACTGGCTAATGATAAGGGACATACACGCCGTATAATGACTCAGTCACTGACATGACAGTTAATGGGAACAGCAAATCCTTGCCTTGGGAATCATTGTCTCCAGTCCTGTCAGAAAAAATCACCAAGTTCAGTTGCAGTGCAGATCTGGCACTTGGGTCCGAAGTTTTGCAGGCAGAGCTACAAAATCTCTTTTGCCAGCAGATGTCTTGCAGTGGCTCAGACCCACCCTTGACTTTTAAGCCCCCTTATGGTTGAAATTTGGTAGCTTGAAGGATCAACAGGGTAGTGCAGCCCTTGCCCACTCTGGGGTACACCAGTGGGCTATATCTCATCCTGCAGCAGCAGCAGTGCCTTTTCTTGCCCAATTGCAGGAGGTGCTCATGAGGCAACATGCCTGGGCATGTATGGAAGGTGTCTGACAGCTCCTGAGCTTCGTTCCCCCTGTACATCTCCAGTGTTTGTATAAGAACCAGTGAAATAAAAGGATGGGCTGCGTGTAATCTTAGTGTAGCTGGGCCCTCTGGACTGGTATATGATTTCCTATTCCTGAGTATTTTCTCTCCCGTGTACCCTTACTCTGCAATAAAAATGTAAGAGATTTTACAGGAAATAAAATCAAAGCAATGACAAAAGTACCATTTCAGTTTGAATGTGAAGTTTTCTCTCTTGGCTGAAGGTTAAGAAGCCAACCCAGGAAGCGTATCAGAATGAACTGAACATTGAAAGTGTAGAGAGATCCTTCATTCTTTCAGCGAGGTAAGTCTTTCAAATGAACAGTGATTTTAAAACTGTGTGATTTCAAACAGACCACACAAGCTTTTTAGAGCTTGTTTTGCACTTAGTGTAATGAAAAGTTACCCTTGGCTAGAGTGATTACAGAATAGAGGGGATCAGTAAATCAGAGTGAATAAAACCATTGTTTGGTTCCTCTTTTTCACCTTAGCTACACCTTCAGAAACTTTAAGTAAATTGAAATACTACCCTTGCACTGCCTTTCCTTGAGAGGGTTTCAATTCACTTTAGGCTTTGCTTTTCAGTATTTTTTTGTTCTTCTAAAATTGCTGATATGTTCTATGTTACCAAATTCTCTATGTAACAGCAAAAGGATATATGGTCACTAAGCCCAGGCCGATCTGGTCACCTTCACTGAGATGCCTTTAGGCCTGGTTTTGTGGATTGTTGTTTTTATGGTGCTTGAGTTGAAGTTTTATATGTTCTGACATTTGTGGCAGTGCTGATACCAATGAAGAAAGACATGTTTTCTCTTTTATTTAGCAAAGCCGAGCAAGAGCAGACTGCTGCTTTTTGTGTGACCTTGTAAATACTGACATGAGAATGCACAAAGATAGCAGTATCTGTAGCTGAGGGGTAGACCAAGGTTAACGTTGTCAAAGAAGCCAAAGGAAGTAGCTCAATTGTCAGAGCAGTAGTTATTTATAACAACACACTTGAAATGAGTAATTCTGTATTTCTTCAACAAATTTAAATGTTTCTTATAGTTCTTCTGCACACTAGGGAAAAAAAATGCATTTCACAGTTTAGGGGATGATTGTGCTCCAGTGTAATATGAACAGGTCTGTGCTGCTTAGGTGCCTTGGTGACTGAATGTCACACAGACACATGAAGGCATTCAAGGGATGGCAGTAGGCAATGTGGATTTATCTCTGCTTGATTTGAAACAGTGTTTCACTTTTACTCCAGTTGTTTTAAAAGAATTGAAAAAAAATAATTGGAACTTCTGAAAATGTTATCATCTTAACATACAAGCTACCTATTTTCCACAAAACAGGACAGACTAGTCTTTTTGATGAACTGATTAAGTGGTAGATTAAAAGCAACTCCTGGGGAAGATGTGCTGGTCTATAGGGGAAAACCCCTATATATAATTTTCTCATTGAATTTGGCATAGTTTGTGACATGCTTTTGTCTTAACCTTGAAATTGCTGGAATTAACCCCATATTACCAACTAAGGCTGCTACAATTTGTTTTTATTTTAGTGTTGTTGATGTTGCATCTTTGAGGAGCATTCAGCTCTGTTATTTTTATACTTGCTGGAAGCCATGTGTGTGCAAGAGCCCTAAGCTACACAACAGTGGCAGACAGAGGTTGCATTTACATAGCACCAAGGAGGTGCTGGAGGCCCCAGATGTAAATGACAGTTTTCAGATTGTTTTCTGTCTGTCACCAGAACTGGGCCTGTTGTGGGGTAGGAGGGAAGCAATTGAAAAACACTGCCAGCAACAGGTGCTTGCTTACATTTTTCCCAATTAACTATGTTGTTCCCATTGATAAATATTCTAAATGAGAAGAGAATTTGTATCTTGTCAACCCAGGCTACATCTTCCTTTGAATGATGCCTCATTCTAACAGCTTATTGGGTCCTATATGGTTAAAAAAAATAAAATCAAAACTGTTCAAGTTAGTTTTAAAGACACTGGAGACAAATTTCATTTCTGTGGGTTTTTTTCAAATAATAAGCATTATGTGGAGTGTACACCAAAGAAGAGATTCTGAAATGATCCTGGGAGCAGAGACAGGGAAGTGAAAAATTACTAGTAATAAAAAGTAGGCCAGTTAATAACAGAAATATGGATTAATGCCTAGACAAGATTCTTTGTCACTTCAGGTTCACTTTTACTGACTGCATTAGTATTCTGCTTTATCTAGTCTGGGTTGAGGTTTCAGTTTTGCTGGGATATCTGTAGGAATGTGAATTGTTTTTCACAGTACAATGCAGAATTGTACTAGAAATCTCTTCATCAGAAAAACAAGTTTGTGCATCTACAAGATGCAGCACTGTACAGGAGGAAAGCTTTGGTCCTGGAAACACCTGTCATGCCAGCCTGACGTGGTCTGGCCCCTCAGTAAGGCTGGTGAAGAGCTACCCTGGGCAGATAGATACAGCTGCATCTCTTCCTATCCTAGCTAAGGATAGTCAGGCAAGACTGGCTCAGCTGGGAGAGGTGCCCTAAGACTCTGAGCCTGGAAACAAGAGGGACATGCTTCTGAGTGTCCTCCTGGGGCCACTGAGCTATTTAGCTCCACTGAGCAGCTGGATATGTGCCCCCAGCACATGCATTTACTAGTAGTAGCCATTGCTGGGGTTCTCTGCAGTCCTTTTGAAGGACTTTTGAAGCTTTCTACTGTTATGTTAAATCTTAAATGAATAAATAAAAATAACAGTGTTTAAAAACCCAAGAAACCTCTGCAATTTTAGTAAAAATTTTTTTTTTTGGAAGGATGCAACAAATACTGGACCTGCAGCAAGGGAAGTGGTAGGGCTGGGCATGTTGGGGATGGCTGCAGTGACAGCAGAAGAAACTCCCGATTTTGCTGCAGCAAACCATTACATCAGTTACCAGTGGCACCACCTTTGCTCTTAAGTTCTGAAGGATTGTAAACAATCCTAAAGGCTTCCACTGGCAATCCTACCAAGCACGAGCTTCCTAGTGAAATATTAGGGTGTAAGCCTGTAGCTCATTGTGCAAGCTGCTCCGTACAGAGCAGTCCCCACATGATCGGGGGGGAGTGGTGGTGTGTAATCTCCAAAACCTGTGCCAACTTTAAATTTAATTAGCTAATCCAGTTAGAGGAATCTAATTAAATGTAACTGGATTTTGAAAAAGCCAAAGGACTTGATTAGAGTTACGAATATTACGTAGTTAATGCAGACCAGTTGTTCTTTCCTGTTGAGGAAGCAAAGGTAAATAGACTGAACAAAATGTTCCACTCAGAATGTGAGATATTTGGACAGACACTAATGCATTGCTTTGCCCTTGCGTGTATCTTATCTCTTCTCCTTTTGTTCTGATTTTGTTGCTGTGTGTGCTAGAATTTTTTTTTTGTTTTACTTGTGCCTGTGCATTTACCTTACCAGATTTGTCCTCTCTGATTCAGCATAGTACTCAGTTTCATCCCGTTCAAACCCCCCATTCAAAGTATTTTCCTTAAAGGTTCAAAGGTGATGAAAGCTTCTAAATTCACCTACAAAACCATTAAATAATAATTGGTGTCAGACCTCATTTGTGTAAGTCGTTGCTTTCCTCTTCCCTAACTTTCCTTTCTATATATTTGTATTCAGTTCCTTGGTTTAAACAAATTAATTTATTTGATACCAATTAAAAAGTGGGGAAGAGAAAAAAATGTTGGGAGTGAATTCTTGTTTAAATTTTAGAAGCCCTTTTTAAGCTGGCATGGCACCTTAAACAGTAGCTGTTCCTCTGCTGCAAAACTGCTTCATCCTTCCTCAGAGCCTTCTCTGTGTTGCACAAGTAGTTGTTCAGCTGTGTGATGAATTTACCTAGTCAGTAAATTGATCCAGAGGAAGGGCAGGCTGATGGCTTGCTTTAATATGGATTTGTTTCCCAATCCAGCCCACTGCATAACTCTGTATGTTCTGGCACAAGAGTGAAAATAAGACCTAGTGGCTGAGAGAAAGGATAGTAGGCTGCCCTTTACAGCAGGAACAGCGTGGATTTATGAAAATGGTGTTGTGCCCATGGCCAGAGGAGGTGCTTTGGCACTGCACATAATCCAGTATAGCTGCAAGGTCCTGCTGTGCCAGGTACTGCTTGTGCTCTCTGCTCCTCCTGCCGTGCCACTTCAGCCTAATGCTTTCCTTGCACTTGATTAGTGATCCACCAGCTGCGGGTTAAACAGATGGAGTAAGCTTATCTGTTTATCTCTTTGAGTTAGCTCATCCAATGGAGACATTTTGGAAAAAAAAAAAAATTATTTGAAAGTAGCATGACCTGGTAGGAGCAAATAGTTAGGAGCACAAGGCAGAAGAAGAGTCAGTGTGTTTTTATCTGACAGAAGCTTGGAGTTTCACAGGATTGGGTACAACAAACTGCACTCTGACACAGAAGGAAGTGGGCAGAAAAAAGGTTTGTTGAAATTTCAGGTTGCTTTCAAGAGGAAAGGCCCATGCCTTTGTTCTGGGAGCATCATTTAAACAAGTGTTATCCAGGCTATTCAAGGGTGGGGGAGGAGGGAGAAGCAATGAGAGACAAGCCTTGAAATAATCACAGAGATTTTGGAAGGAGGAAAGGGAAGGAGGGAATCCACATGACAGCAACAGACACAGAAATCTTTTTTAGTATTAGTCAACATAAATAACACCGTGCCAAAGGTTAAAAAATAACGCCAGTTTCAGTAGGAGTTGTAGACGGTCTGTAAGCTGAACTTGCAAAAGAGTTACTCCAGTGTACAATAAAGTTAATGGAATTCTAATCAACACTTGCTTCTTAGTTTTAAATGTTAATAATAATAAATTGCTTTTGTCGGTTTTTTACTCCAACAGTTCTGCTACAGAAAGAGATGAGTGGTTAGAAGCTATCTCCAAGTCGATTGAAGAATATACAAAAAAGAGAATCACATTTAATCCAAGCAAAAGCCTTGAAGAGGTATATCCCACCATTATTGTTGGTTTGTTCCCCCTTTGAATATAAAATATCCTCACAGGTGTTTAGAGAAACGAGGTATTTCATGACAAGTAATAAAGCACGATGGTAAATAATTGAACAGATGGTAGAACAGAATATTTCATAATGTTATCTACTTCATAAATTTAAAATTTTCTTCAAAAAAACCCAAATCAGCAATCACAGTTCTCTGTGTAGCCTTGTGCACAGAAAGATGAAATTAAAAGATTTTAAAATAAAGCAGCTATTGATCCCAGTAGGCTAGTAAAGCTTGAAAGTCAGTAAATGCATCTCTGTTGTCAGGCTTGCATTATAATGGTCACTGATGAAATAGCAGATAACATTTAAGACCATGACAATGCATCAAAGAAGGCTTTCCAGCACCATTAGCATTATCCTATAATCACTGATGAATCCTAGTCTTATTTCTCCTCACTGAATGTAATGGTATTGTGCCTATGTTCTCTCAGGCAGATCCAGAGAAACAGGAAGAAGATAGCCCTCTGGGATCAAAGGCTCCCATCTGGATCCCTGACACGAGAGCCACCATGTGCATGATCTGTACGAGTGAATTCACGCTGACATGGAGAAGGCACCACTGCAGGGCGTGTGGAAAGGTTGGGTATTTTGTGGTTACCTTTTCTGTCAGTCATTCATGTTCCTTGTGTGACATTCAGGTGGAGCCTCATCACCCCAACTACTCTTCTAAGCAGCTCTGTACTCTGACATAATTATGTGGGTTAGAACCAACATGTTCAGGTTGGTGGTTTGGGGGCTGGGGTTTGGATTTTTTGGACAGGTGTTATGACAGACCACTATTCAACCTTCAACATGCTACATGTCATTTATTTTGCATTCCAGAATGCTATTTAGGGTTGCTTTTGCAATTCCATAATACCCACAAATGTTAGCTGAAATGAAGAAATATCTTCCTCACTAATATTCGTAAGATAAATAATGATTTTCTATTTTAAGTTAGTACCAGTCTTGTTTTATATTTTACACTTATGAAAACTATATCTAATAAACGTTGTCTTTCTTGCTTAATCCAGTGAGAATACAAAATTAGAGTGCAATGCAGTTGAGACACCTGTGTTGTAAAGAAATCATCAAAAGAGCAATGGCTTTTTAGCTATTTCAAAAAGTTGTGGTTGAAACAGTTCAATAACACAGTAGGCTTGTTCTGGTTTTTATGCATCATTAATGTTGGTTTATTGATTCATAATTCACTGATTTTTTTTTTTTCTTAATATTTAAATTTTTATAATTTAGAGGAGGAAAGGACAGCATGTTGAACATAAAGACACAGGAAAAAAGCCAAGATCTTAAAACATTTTCACTGTGAAATAGTGCCTATTTCAGGTTTTTACGGGCTTAACAGTGATGAAGTGAATGTCTTTGAGAATCTGGTGATTTACAGGTGCACATCATGTACAATAATGCTTTTATCTGTTTCTGTCTGTTTCCAGATTGTCTGTCAAGCTTGTTCATCAAACAAACATGGCTTAGACTATATGAAAAACCAGCCAGCAAGAGTATGTGATCATTGCTTCAGGGAGCTACAAAAGCAAGGTAGAGAAAATCTTCACAAACTGTCTTACTTTTATTAACACGGTATGTCTGCATCTCATCTTTACGGCTGGGTTCAAGTGCTTAATTCTGCTTGTGCCTGAGAAATGATAGGCATCTGAGATTCTAAGATGCCAAACAAGTTTCTGTGGAGCAAGCTAGGAAATGAATTTGCAATGCATTGGCTCTTCCTTTCCAGAAACATGTATGCCTTTACCCTGTGGTAATGACATGTGGTAATTATGCTGCTTTCCTTTTTAACGAGTGTTACATTGCTTTTCATTAATCACAGGGTGCAAGTGTACATTAGACTCCTTGCAGCTTATCCTGACCTCCCCCAGTGGGTTCATGTGTATTTTTATGCTCTGTAGCTTGTATATCTGTAAACTTCATTTTTGCCAGCTAAGCTGCTGAGGTGGCTGAAGGTCCGGGGCTCTGTAAAGACATAGGCCTTAATCTTTCCAAAGCTGAGTCTCTTCAGTTCTAAAAAATGGCCTCAAGCCACTCTCAAGCCTCAGCTCATATGGAATTCAAGGATTTGGCATATCTGTACCTCAGTTCTGAAAGCAAACTCCTAACTGTTGCCTACTGAACACTGGCAACATGGATTCAACATAAAACACCACAGCTAGAGCAGTTTCATTGAAACACTTTCAGATAATGTGGTGCCTAGTGGAAAGCAATGGCTGGACAGCCTAATGGTAATAACATTTGCTTAGAGAGGAGGTCCAGGGTCAGTACCCTCATCCTGAGAAAACTCTTATGTGTCTCTTTCACGGAGCTTCATATCACTATGCAGAAGCAAATGTAAAATCAGTGGAAGCACCTCCCAGTGAGATGGGAATCCAGTCCCATCTCACAGGACTTGCTGTGAATTAAGTCGAAATACTTGAGTATAAAGTACACAAATGAGCTGTGAACAGACTGAAAGAGCTCGCTGCCCTTCCCTTGGCAGAGGCTTCAGTGGTATCTAGGCTCTAGGGTATCAGGAAATCTGTAGTGCCTGGAGAAATAATAAAGCTATGGATCCCAGCATGCCGGGGGTGACATTTCTCATGGGGATGCAGAAAGAAGCGTGGATAACCCTGGAAATGACAGCGTGAGTCTGCGGTGAGGGGGAAGGCCGTTGTCTGAACCACCTGCAGGTGTGTGCGCTGGGCACTAGAGGCTGCTGTGCTGCAGGCAATTGCAGCTGCCTTTAGCTGGGAAAAGGGCTGGGGAGCAGCTGCAGTACAGCTGGCAAACCCATTGCTCTCCTGCTCTGCTCATTATTTCAGAGGCTCACCGAGTTCAGGAACAACTCTAGAAGTAGTCTTTATGAAACCACCAGGTTTCCAGGTGCAGCTGTAAAAAAAGTGGTGGGTGTTGCTAGAAAAAGGGGTTTTGAAGAAGTGAAGTGTTGCAGAGGTCTTCCAAGAGAGATGAAGTAACTGCTGTGGCAGTGGAGAAGGCACGTTCTGGGAGATGGGAACGCTTCAGAAGTGTGTGTGTGCTGGAAGAGGAACATCCCTATTGAATAAGGTTGAGAAGTTAACAGATGTAGAGAATTGAAAGACAAAGTACAGACAGCAGAGGACAGCTGTAAAATTTGGATGTGATTTTTAAGACTTATTTTTATGAGCAAAGGCAGTTCAACAACAAGAAAACAGACTTGGAAAACAAACAAGATCAATTGTTTAGTTTTAAACTTCTTGTGTTTTTTTAGTATGATTGTGATTTGGGGAATTCTAACTGGTGGTGTTGATGATAACACTGAAAAGTTAATTCAGTGCTGAATTTAACACGATTAGGTGTTACTATTGCAGCACTGTAATCTGAATAAAAATGCCAGCTGTTTCTAAGAAGAAAAGTCCAAGAATGAATTGCCTCTGTTTAGTCATCTGTGACATGAAATCAATATATTCATTCTGTGCATTTTAGATAACCAGTGCACTCCTAAGAGCGGATCCCCAGTCAACCATAAATCTCCATCAAGTGCCTTGTCTACAGTATTACAAAGTATTCCCTCTGGAAGAAAGCAGAAAAAAATTCCTGCAGCCCTCAAAGAAGTAAGTGTTTTATTGGTCAAAAGTGGTGCTTTTTTGGTATTATATCATCAATATTAAGAGTAGAAAAAAAGTTATTTTAACCATCTTACCTAGAATCAAAAGTCAAAATGTGTCTCTAACTGTGGTTTGGGCCTTAGTTTTAAATAGGCTGGGACATGCAGTGTGTAACATGCATAAACACCCGTGAGACTGTGATTCAGAGATATAGTTGAAATTGTAATTTCTTTCTTGCACAATTCAGGGAAACACAGAAAGCTGTGTTTCTCTGAATTGTGATTTACCTCTGTACCAACAGTCAATGACAGGACTCCTACACCAACTCGGCTCTTGGTTTATGATTAGAAAAGGTAGAGTGAAACCCTGCTTACTGTAGGTCTTGGGAGTGGGAAGTGATTTTTCTCAGCATCAGGTTTGCTGATGACACCAAGCTGTGTGTTGCAGTTGACACACTGGAGGGAAGGGATGCCATCCAGAGGGACCTGGATAGGCATGTAAGGTGGGTCTATGTGAACCTCATGAAATTCAACAAGGCCAAGCACAAGGTCCTGCTTGTTTGTCAGGGAAATCCCAAGCACAAATACAGGCTGAGTGGAGAATGGATTGAGGTTAGCCCTAGGGAGAAAGACCTGGGAGTGTTTGTGGGTGAAAAGATCAACATAACTCAGCAATGCGCACTTGCAGGCCAGAAAACCAACTGCGTCCTGGGCTGCATCCAAAGCAGCATGGCCAGCAGGGCAAGGGAAGTGATTCTGCCCCTCTACTCCACTCTGGTGAGACCCCACCTGCAGTACAGCTCTGGGGTCCCCAACATAATAAGGACATGGACCTGTTGGAACAAGTCCAGAGGAGGGCTGCTAAGTTGAGGGAGGGCTGCAGCACCTCTCCTAATACAACTGTCTGAGAGACTTGGGATTGTTCAGTCTGGAAAAGAGAAGGCTCCAGGGAGATTTTGGAGCAGCCTTCCAGTACCAGAAGAGAGGCCTACAAGAAAGCTGGAGAGGGACCTATTACAAGGGCATGTAGTGATAGGACATGGGGGACCCCTCATAAGTTGAACGAGGGTAAGTTTAGATTAGATATTAGGAAGAAATTCTTTACTGTAAGGGTGGTGAGGAATTGGAACAGGTTACCCAAAAAGGTTGTGGACTCTCCATCCCTGGCAGTGTTCAAGACCAGACTAGATGGGGCATTGAGCCATCTATTGTGGATGCTAAAGAGCAGGAGCAGAGGAATTTTCCAGCTGCTGAAGCATTTAGTGAAGTTTTCCTTTCTCATGCTTTAGCTGAGAAACAGTGGAAGACGGTTCTGTAAACCAGCTCTCTATCTCACACCTGCACAGACTTGTTTTGGTTCGCTGGGAAAATATTTTGGAAATGGGTGTTATGCCATTCAGCCAGTCCCTCTGGGAGGTGGATGGTCAAGCATCCAATGGTTTTATGCCATCCTTGCAAACAAAGCTATATAAGCTTTAATTATATAATTAAATAGAGCCATTTCTGGCCTTTGAACCCCATCCTGGACTTGTGTAGTTTCTCGCCGTCCCTGGGGACAACAGCGACAATCTATGGCCTAGGGAAAGGTGTCCCTGCCCATGACAGGGGAGTTGGAATGAGATGATCTTTAAGGTCCCTTCCAACCCAAACCACCCGGTGGTTCTATGACTCTTCTTATATGAGAATGTGTGTTCTCCAGCTGTACATGCTGCTCAGTGTTGCAGCTCTCTCTTGTCCTGTTGCATCCAATTTAAGTTCCAACCTTTAGTGACTGTGGAAACCTCTCTTCCAGACCAGATAGATGGTAGCAAACAAAATAATTTTTCTTTCATCCATCTGAGTTAGTGAGCAACATTAACCTGAGATCAGGGAAGAATTTGAGTCTCTGCCAGGCAGGGCTCTGGAAATCTGTTAAAAAAAAAAGCCGTACTGTGAAAACTTGTACTCTTAACGGTTTGTTGATTCGTTTTGTTTTTCCTCTTCAGGTTTCAGCAAATACAGAAGACTCTACAATGAGTGGCTACCTACACAGATCTAAGGGCAGTAAGAAACCATGGAAACACCTATGGTTTGTTATAAAAAATAAGGTGCTATATACATATGCTGCTAGTGAGGTAAGAGACTACATATTAGAAATAAAATATCCAATGATAATACTGTCTTTGTAACAAAGTTGTTTATTCTTATGATTTAGAAACAAGCTATAAAATTAGATCACCTTACAGTGATCTGATTGTGGTGCAGTATTTTGAAAAGGCCCTTGATACCATAGTACATTGATATAGCTATGCTGTGTCTGATTCCAGACCTAGCTTTGAGTACCTCTGCACTGCACACCATAGCTCAGATGTATGTATGTTCTGAGTCAGCTGAATACATGGGGGATCTGTTTGGATGCATCACAGTGTACTTGTGGCAAAGCCAACATTATAAAAGCATCTTGAACTATCTTGTTCTGCAGTTCCATAAGGTATTTTGAATGCTTGGCAAAGGACTAAACTAAATCTCTTTACTTCTCCTCATACTGTTGTCTTCAGCCTGGAGTATTTATATGATATAAAAGAAATGCATCTTATGTAATGGCATTTGCTTTTTTATTTAGAATATGTAGCCCTATTGCAGTGTGGAGTAATCTCTAACATAGATGTATATTTTAATATGTATATAAATACATGTATATATGTTTGTGTATATATATACACACAGACATATATATATATAGTCTGCACATCCCAGCATGTGCTGAGGATGTAGTTTTATTGCATCTTGGAACGTTTTGTAACGTATATGTAAGTATTGTAGCACTGACAGATCTTGGGCTTCAGGTTTTTGTATTGTTTGTTATAGTTTACTACTAGCTTTCAAGAGCAAGATATCCAAAGCATCTGTTTTAAGGTATTGCTATCCCTCACTTTCTTTCAAAATGTAAGGCCCAACCCATCCTGGCCATGCAAGGATTTATCCTTCTTCACCCCACGACACCCCCCATTCTAGTTATTTCCTGGTTTGTGCTCAGATCTTTTTCCTGGGTTGTTCCTGCCAACCTTTATTTTAGAACTTCTGAATTATGTCCAAAACCTGTGATGTTATTTCCACTACAGCATTGGCAGTACTAAAAAAGCCCAACCCAAGTAGCTCTAAAAGTAGCTTCAATAATTATGTAGAAAACAATTACTTTTACATCAATTAGAAAATTATTTCAGAGCATTGTGTGTGTCTCTTCTGGCCGTTGCAGAGACGTTAGCAGAGGTAAAGACAGACCAGTCTGTGACAGTCACCTTAAATTTTCTTTTCCTTGGCTTCCTCTGAGGTATCAGCCTTACAGAGTAGCTTCAGTTTGCAGTTCAATCACTAAACTAACTCTTTCCTATTTTCTTAAATTGAGGAATATCTGTCCTTAGTTTTCATCTTCGTGAGCCATTGCAGGAGACATTATTTAGAGACTCTTAAGGGAAGGTGCAGTGTTGCCTTAGCCACTTAAAGCTACTTCTATTAGTTCCAAGTGATAGAAAGATCAATAGTAAAACAATCACCTGTTAGTGGTACGAAGACCTGAGACAGTAAAACAGATTGCTCAGTCTTACTTGACTCTTTTCCAGTATCAAGAAATGCTGCTGTCACGGAACACTTTTGTTTCACTGTACCAAAATCTTTACCTGATGTGTCAGTGTTTATGTACATTTTGGGGGGGTTTTAGCTACTTTTTTTTTTTTCTTCTGTTTATGAGCATTGCAGGACCTTGCCTAGTTACAAAACACTGTTTTGGAATTTGTACAGGATAAAATCCTTTTTTTTTCCTTTCCCAAAATGTTGTGTATTGTATTTATTAATAAAAAGACAAGAGTATTTAAAAAAAAGAAGTAACTGAGATAAACAAGGAAGAGTCTTTTCTAGTTGATCATTTGTGAACACTCAGCAACCTTGTTTTCCCCTATCCTGTTAATTTCCAGCAAGGAAAGTGAGGTAAGTTTAGCCATTCAAAGTATTTGGATCTTGACTTCAGTGTTTGAAGACAGAGGTTGCTTCTGTAGCTCCTCTTTAATACCATCCCCACCCGGCTCCATGGGGTCCCATGTGCCCCCACAGATGCACGGGTGGGTTCAGTGTTACAGTCGGTAGCAAAAAGCCAAGAAGGGCATTTGTGTGTGTTCCAGCAGGAGCATTTATTGCTGCTACACTGTCAGAGGGTGCAGAGGCAAACACAAACATGATCCCAAAGCTCCCAGTTTTATCCGGGGACGGGGAAAAGGCAGGACTAGGGAACAGGGACCAATGGGCAGCTCTAGGGGAGTGAGGAGGGGTAGAGGGCAACAGCCAACTGGGGAATCCAAACTGGGATAGATTAATGTAACAGAACAAGCATCCCGGGAGAAGCCTTTCTGGTCACCCTAACGTGAAGTGGTTCTTGTGGTACTAGGGACTTGTCTTACTGGGAACTCTTTGTCCCTTGTAATTTTTGTTCACCGGCCACCACACTCCTTTTAGCATACTCAGTGCAGTTAATAGCATCCCACTTGACTTCGGAGCTTGCTGGAGAGAGCACTGGGCTTGATGGGCCTCTGGTCTGCTGCCAGGTGGGAGCTAATCTGGTGATACAAGAAGTCCTTGCCAGGCAGAATGAGGAGACCATGCAGTACAAGCCAAGGTAGATGTTATCAGGGAAATGAGAAGAGCATCAGCGATGTTGAAGTCTACGAGGTTTTATTTCCTGTCCCCTGACTCATGCATGGAGAATATAAAAAGTGGAATTTTGTGTGTGTCTATTTTTAACAATTTGTTGTATTATCTGCTGCAGTGGTATGGTGTATGAAGTCTAAATACATGCCTTAGTATGTCTTACAAGCTCTAATGTTGTCGTTTTTTCCTTTTTTTTCCCTGTTACATAGGATGTGGCAGCATTAGAGAGCCAGCCTTTACTTGGATTCACAGTCAGTGAAGTAAAAGGTGAAAACTCAGAGTCTAGAGTGTTCCATTTACTGCACAAAAACACTTTATTTTACATATTCAAGGCAGATGATCCCCATTCAGCTCAAAAGTAAGAAACTATTTGAATTAATTTCTGTTACATATTTCTAGAAAATTCAGAAGTGGTGAATGTTAATATTCACACATTAACATATGTATAAAAGATCCTTATATAATAAGTAAATGAAAGTTTTAAATTACTTAAACATAAGGTTCTGGTTTTATTAGGGTTCTGAAATGAAGAAAGCAGACTCTCCTCTGCTTAAGACTGAATGTAGGAGAATGAGAAAGTCAAAGATAAAATAAAAAATCTTTTTCCTAGCCCATTCCTCTAACCCTGGTCTACTCAAGTGAAAATTGAATGTTACCTTTGGAGAAATCCAGAAAATGTTTTTAACAATTAACAGATATGTTCCTTTTTTTATTTTCACCTGTTAATATTAGTTATTTTAATCAATATATGGCAGTGAAAAATAAAGCAAACACTAAAACTTGGGGGCTGAGGTCTGAAGTGTGTGTGCAGATGCCTGTGAGCACCTAGGCATGCTTAATGCACTCAGACCAAAAGCTTGAATTCAAAGACCATTCAAAAAAGCTGTTTCAAGTCCTGCCTGAACTTGGAGCCATATTTACCAAGTTATGTATTGTGTCTGTTTCATATAAAATAACCTAGAAGCTTTATCTGTAGAAAACATTCCTTAAGCGATTCATAAAGTAAACTAGAAATGAGCATAAAGGAATACATGTAAGCTATCTTCCCTATATGCCTATCTTATCTGACTGATTTCACTGCAGTTTTCCCAAATGAATTTTACATTATTAAATAGATTTGATGCACTAACAAGTCCATTATTAGTACTTAAACATTCAAATGGATGCACGTTTAGTTTTCTGCAAATAGGAACACTCTAAAAAACAAAATATCCAGGACAACTGGAAGTTTTGACTTTGCTTAATGACACTCCTCTAACAGAAAAAAATGTGGAAGTCTTTATTTGATTTTTGGGACTATTTTGTGCAGATGTGCATAAATGCTTCTTTGTTAATTAAGATACTGTCCTGTTGTTTCCCCTGTGTCCTCATTTGTACTATACAAAACAAACTAAAAAAAACCCAAGACATTCAATATCTTTGTTTTTATGGTTCAGACAATGGCTTTTCTCATCAGATGAAAACTTGAAATTGGACACAGTGTATTTTATTGAGGTTAGGAACATCATTAAGTACTTTGAATTTCAAGCATTCTTCAAGTATTTAATATCCTTAGGAGATACATGCTGAACCTTCAGAATTAATGGTGCTTTGACAGCATTAAAAGGAAAAACAGAAATATGCTGCTGGCCTGTTTGCATCAGTGGACACTAATTTTTCCTGATAGGACCAAAGAAATATCTAATGTATTTGTCTAAGTGCAATAATAAATTTTAACAGATGCTTACTTTTCAACGTGGTTTTAAATTCCAGTGCTATGTTCAATGCTTAAGCTGTTTATGAAATTTTTTTTGTATTCCACTGTAGTTGTTTTTAATGTATACACAGCAGTGGAAAATACTAGAAGTATTACTAAAATGTAAGGTCGATGTTTGAGTAGTGCATGCAGACAGGCGTGAGCACTAGTACACGATTAATATGTTCATACCAAAAGCTTGAATTCAAAGAACATGCATGTGGTTACAACATTAAATGCTCAGGGCAAGGAAGAGCCAACATCTGTGACTAATGTTTAGATGCCCTGTGAATACCAAGACAGTTTGAATTTCCATGATAAAGATAATTGCAGTCTTTGTCTCATTCAGTTCTTCCAAGATTTTCACTCAGAAAAAAAATGCTCATTATGTGGGTCTCTTAACTTCACATACACACAGTTCAGCCCTCACTCAGAAAACAGAATTACTTGTCCTTTAGTACTGGATTGCTTCAGGAACTTTAATTTTTGTGTCCTTGAGAAGCTGAGGATGTTTCTCAATCTTCTAATCAAGTAGGAAAAGAAACCACAGCTATAGGGAGTAAAGGTATCTGAATATTAACTGCGAATTTCCAGTTTGAGATACCTTGGACCCAGCTGTTTGGGACTTGCCCCTGTGCCCTCTTCACCCTTCCCTGCCTTTCCATGTGCCATGTGACCTCCTCCTTCAGCCCCACCAGTCCTGGCTTTTACCTGCTGCAAAAGCAGAGGGCGTGGGTTATGCAAAGGGCTGTCTCAGTTGTAGCAGTGTCCTTATTCCTCCCAGATCATGTTTGCAGTGAAATAAGAGAAAGGAGTATTGGGGTTTTTTAAGGGTGTGCATAACCTTGGCATGGCCTACTTTTTGAGCATTTGATTTCCCAGCTTCACCTGTTCTTCATGCACGTAACTGCAGTATGGGAGAGGTACAGAAAAAAGTTTCTATCATATAGCCTTGTACCAACACTTAATATGTCTCCAGCCAGCTTTGTATGTTTGGATTCATGGGATAGATTTTGGTATTTGCACTCACAGACCAATTGGTAGTGGAAGTATGATGGTTCTTCTTGTGTGAATCTGTAGCTAGTGACAACAATAAGATTTATTCTTTTATCAGCAGCTTCCTAACAGTGTTTAATTTTCTAACAGGTGGATAGAAGCTTTTCAAGAAGGCACTGTATTATAGCAGTGTCAGCATCATGTCTGCAAGTTTAAAGGAAAATGTCCAAGGATGGTCATCAAACGGACTACAGCAACTGTTCACAGAAACAGAATCCTGCCATCTCAACCTACACAAAATTGTATATTTGTCAGGATTA
The DNA here is from genome assembly GCF_009650955.1 of Corvus moneduloides. Lineage (NCBI taxonomy): Eukaryota > Metazoa > Chordata > Aves > Passeriformes > Corvidae > Corvus > Corvus moneduloides. The sequence goes on from NC_045479.1 coordinate 29,597,007, forward strand.
GGAGTTGTTGCATTTTTAGTGTAAAGTAATATTTTTCTAAAGAATTGTATGTATTTCTGTGTTGATACAAAATGTGTTATTTATTAAATTCTAATGTTTACTTAAATGGGCAGAATTATTTGTGCATTGAAGTCCAAAGTGTCCTCAGAATGGCAGATTGATGGTCAACAGATTCATAAACTTTGTGCTTTATAAAAAAACACAAAACGGATCTGTTGCAATTGTACAGTTCCTCGTGATTTGTGTATAGGTTCTTGAGTTGCTGATGTTCACTTTGCAATTTAGCAAGAAGATTGGTATAGGAATTTCACAGATTTGGGATCTTTGTTGACTATGTAAGCTCCTTTATGAGAAGTTGTATGATATTGCTGCTCCTTTCCTTGAATGGCCGTTGAAATCTTGCATACCAGGACATTTAAACAGTACAACAAATTCTGTATCACAAAAAAAAAATACAATTCAATTATTAATAAAAAAGGGAGAAAAATATTTTTAAAAACACTTTGCAATTACAGGGATAAGGCACTAGAGTTGTTACAGTACTACAGATGCCAAAGAGACTAAATAGGTTATCTTCCATCAATTGCAGGATGTATTATCTTTTATGTTTCCAGTAATAATTTAAAGCAGAGTAAAAATACATTTTTGGTAATCAAAGACAAAATATCTTATTTGTTGCAAAACTTTGTGTCAAATGAGTTCTGTACACAATATAAAACACTGTATAAAGTATTGTTCAAAGAATGGTAAACAAATATGTGCACGCTCCTCTCTGATAATTTTGAACTATTGTATATTTAAATTTTATGTTTAAACTGGAATTGCCATACCAAGACAACAGCTTTTTTAGTGCAGAAGGCATTGGAAATGCATACCATTCTTTGAAATACGTTTTGTTTACAATATGATTTGTTCTGTTTGACACTTCAAAATAGAATTCAGCTTTAGGTGTTTGGGTTTTGGGGTTTTTTTTCTTTAAGAAAATCATCGGTATACCTCACTAGGAAATACTTACTGATGATTCTGGTGCATTTATTCTATTTAAATTTTTTAAAAAATTAACACTGTAATAGCATAAATGGAACTAGAACTATGAAACCCACATGAAAGGAAGCCATTTTTATGTCAAATGCGATGCATATGTAGTCAGTTAATTTCACCGTATGAAACACTTGTCATAGTCCTGTGAATCAAGCTAGTTGTGGTAACAAAATGAAGAGCAATTAACTTCTAATTAATAGTTTGAATTCCACGCTAATAACTGTTCTGTGGCCTCACAGCAGAAAGAGATGATAGAACAGTTAGTATTCATCACAAAAAGGCCAAGAATGAAAATGCAAACCAAAATGCTCTTACTCCCTCAATAGACCTCGAGGTCAGATCTAAGATACTAGCAGAGCTCTGAAGAAGCTTAATTTCCACGAGCTTCTCTAAAGTTAGTAGTGGGCTTGGAAGTTGAATGTTTAATATTAACTACACAAGAAATTTCCTTAACTTCCAGCATTTCAGTAGAGTACCTTATGAATCAGGAACTTAAATCTGTAGATCTGACTTCCCTCAGGAACGCTAGGGATTTGACCAGATAGTGTTGGAAATGCAGTAGGAGTCTGATCAAAGCCTTATTTTCTTCTATTGTAATACAAATGTGCTAAATGAATAATTTTCTCTTGTTATATACAAAGGGCTTTTACTTAATTTTCAAAAACAACTGCTGACTGAAGCTACGTAAATTATTATGTCTCTTCAGGGTGATTTCTGACATGATTTTGACTGTATCCAAAACAGAACTGATACCAATGTAACATAGATGTGATGTGGCTCTTCCAGTTTTTAGTATCAAAGGGAAGAGCTTCTTCATATTTTCATAGGGACTGCACACCAATGAAGATGGCAAGTCATGAAGCAGCAAATTAATCAGAAATTTGGCTAGGAGCAAGCTAATTTAATTTCAGTTTATGCTTTGATATTTTCCCTGCTGCAAAACAGAGCAATAAAAGTCAAAACACATACTGAATAAGGTGCCCAAGTTCTGCCTTGTGTGGCTTCAAACTACCTCTAGATGGTTTGGTGCAGAGGGAGAAAATAGTTTAAAGTGTTCTGTGAAAATAACAGGACTTCTTCCAGAAGTGGTTGATCAATCAAAAAATCTGTGACAGATTGGAACAGAGCCTTATAAACAGTAGTATACATATTGCAGTAACATTCTGTGTGAAATAAATTGTCTTTGTGAACATGTTTGAATATGTCTTTTCCTCTCTTCTGCATTAGTGCTTTGTGTCATATGAAGAACCCCAAAACACAGGCATTTTCATAACATTTTCAGATGGTTGCTTTTCAAACTTGCCCTGTTTGTCCAGTTCACCTCCCATTTTGATTCATTACTATCAAAAACTTCTTGATTTGACTAAACACTAAAACAAGACCAGAAGTTCTTAGATACCTGGCTACCTCTTCTTACAAGAATCTATAGTTCAGAATCAATTTAAGATTGGTTAGTAGAGTATGAGGCAAACATTAGCATTGAATATTAGTTCTAACGTTTTTATTAATGGATAAATTAAAGCTTTTAGGATCTTGAATTCTCTTTAACTTAAAACTGTGCCCAAAGGACTTAAACTCAGCAGCTATGGAACACATTTTACTAAATATTTTTGTGCATGGAAACTCAATTACTCAAGTACGTATATTACATCATAATGTAAAAAGATGTCTGGAAAGACACGTTCAGTGCATTTGTTTGCTGTAACTGCTGTCCCCTATTTACCATCCAAATAGGCTTTTATTTGGAGCAGTCCTAAATCATACTGTCTAAATGGAAGAATAGAATTTTTATTTTGTAACTGAAAACAGTTTAAAGTTGTAAATATTCCTGTGGATATTCATCATTTTTGTATAAATAAATGCACATTATTTGAGTCTGTGTCTTTTTTTTAATATTTTCAGGTTTTATGTATTATGTAATTTGTGTATTTAGTGACTTTCAAACAGCAGAATTTGTTGCCATTACCTGCACATTAGTCTTGCTTTAAAAATCATTCTAAAGAATTAAGGGGGTTAAGTCTATGTGAAGGTCAGATGAAGGGTGTTACATTAGTAAATCCTTTTGCAAAATATAGTTCTGCTGTATCAGTTAAAGTATGCCTAAATCATGGCTTCTGTTGGCCTTGGGTCCTGCACTTGGGTTACAATGACCCCAGCAGGCTTGGAGCAGGCAGAGTGTCTGGAAAAGGACCTGGGGGTGCTGGTCAACAGTGGCTGAACATGAGCCAGTGTGTGTGCCCAGGTGGCCAAAAAGGCCAATGGCATCCTGGCCTGTGTCAGCTATAGTGTGGCCAGCAGGACCAGGGCAGTGATTGCCCCCCTGTACTCGGCACTGGTGAGGCCATGCCTTGGGTTCTGTCTCCAGTTCGGGGCCCCTCACTGCAAGAAAGACACTGAAGTGCTGGAGTGTGTCCAGAGAAGGGCAGCAGAGCTGGTGAAGAGACTAGAGCACAAGTCAGATGAGGAGGAGCTGGGGTTGTTTAGCCTGGAGAAAAGAAGGCTCAGGGCAGACCTTACTGTTCTCTTTAAGCGCCTGAAAGGAGATTGTAGCCACGTGGTCAGCTTCTTCTCTCAAATAACAAGTAACAGGACAAGAGGAATTGGCTTCAAGTTGCCAAAGGGGAGGTTTAGATTAGATATTAGGAAGAAGAATTCATCCAAAGGGTTGCCAAGCACCGCACAGGCTGCCCGGGGAAGTGGAGGACTCACCATCGCTGGAGGTATTTAAAAGATGCGCAGATGTGGCACTTTGGGACATGATTTCGTGGTAGACTTAGCAGTTGCTGGGCTAAAAGTTGGACACAATGATCTTAGAGGTCTTTTCCAACCTAAATGATTCTTTAAATATTTTAGCAGGGCATGTAAGGGAGAGATTGTTCTGTCAGGTTAGTTATGCTGCCTCCTTACACTTCTCTGACATATGTTTGAAAGCAGTTTTTTGAAAACTTGCAGTAACAGCAGAAAGGGTTTTGCTTCTCTGCATGTTTTTGATAGAGATGTGTCTCTTCTAATCCTGGCTGACACAGCTACACAGGCATGCCTTCGTGTACAGATCAAGTTTGAACTGGGTCACTTGCTAAGATAAAACCAAAGCATGTTTTACTGGTTACAGTGACATTTCTGCTGTATTGAGGATATCAGAATACTTGGCTTAAATAAGCTTTGGTGCAAATCACTTGGCATTTGTTAAATTAAACTGCACTAAACTCCATCATTTAGAAAGTGGATGTGCAGCTCAAGCTAGTTTGCGAAGTGACATGTACTATAAATTGAGAGTGCTCCAACATTGGACTCTTAAAGGAATTGCTTAGTAAGTTAATTTTTCTGACTTAAAAATTCTTCACTGAGTTCATTTGCATTTGGTGTTTAAGAATGTCTTTGATCAAAAAGCAAAATACGACACTTGCAAGTACTGACTGAACTAGTGATTTTGAGCTAGGGTTGATAGATGCAAGTGCAGCTATGGGACTGGGAGTGGGAAGAAAAGAGTGAGGGGATTGACGAGCATGCGCAATTTTATTAGTGTTAACACATAAATTTACTTGTATTCTTTGGGGTTTTTTTCCTATCACTGCTGCTCAGATGTTGATGCTTATGTCATCTGATTCAGTAGAAATTGCATTAAATAGTCTAAATGATTTTCAGATCATGAAATTGCACATACAGCCCCAGTGACCTAAATGATCTTGAAGTTGCTGCTGATCTCTGACCGCAGCTAGACCATCTTCACTGAACAGATGAAAGAGGAAGAGAAAAAAGGGTGTATTTAAAATATAAAACTCTTACTTAAAATCAAGGTAATTTAAAATACTTAGCATTAACTAAGTAATTAGCTAACACAACTTTGGTCCAAACAGATGCTGCGACAGAGCCAGACCAGCAGCAAGTTGTTCCTGTGGCACTACCCCAGCAGGAACAGACACTCATCGGCAGCCAGCCAGGCCATTGCCTCCCCAAGGGCTGTTCAGGGCACTGTTGACATTTAAGGATGGAACTTGCAGCTGCCATGCAGGCGGAGCGCAGCTCTTTCAGACACAGCTGGCTGAACTGCAACGGTGATTGCACAAGGCACCGCGTGTGCCTCCATCACGTTGCATGTTTCAAACCCAATCTGCCAGTCTTGCCTATGGATCTGCCCCAGCTGGGAGAGCCCACCAAGCCAAAAGGCTGTGCTGTCCACTTGTGATGTTCAATGCTGGCATCTTCCCGTTTCCTAGCAGGGAACTGCAGTGGGGGTTTGGAGACTTGTGCTCTCCACTCGATGGGCAGAACATTCAAGAACTGTGTTCAGTTTTGGACCTGTCACTCTAAAAAGGACATTCAGGTGCTGGAACATCCAGAGAAGGGCAACAAGGCTCGCGAAGCATCTCAAAAACATGCCTTATGAGGAACGCCTGAGAGAGCTGGGCTTGTTTAGTCTCAAGAAGAGGAGGCTTAGGGGGGCCCTCACGCTATCTAACAACCACCTGAAAGGAGGCTGTACTGAGGTGGGGGATTGGTCTTATCTGCAGTGAAAAGAACTAGAAGAAATGGCTTTAAGCTGTAACAGGGGCGATTTCGAGATCAGTCAAAATCTTTTCTCCGCTGGGGTGGTCGGGCACTGGAACAGGCTGCCCAGGGACGCCGGAGTCACCATGCCTGGAGGCGTTTTAAAGGGCGTCTGGATCTGGCGCTGGGTGATGTGGTTTCGGTGTTACAGTGGCAGCAGTGCTGGGTGGACGGCTCGACTAGATGATCTTAAAGGTCTCTTTCAACCCTGCCGATTCTGCGGTGCTACGCCCCTGCCCGCAGGTGCGGAACCCGGCGGCGCGCACCGCCCAGGCGCGGGCCGCCCGGCCCGTATAGCGGCCGCTGCCCGCCGCCCCGCCCCCTCCGCAGCGCGCCCGGCGCGAGTCTCGAGCGCAGGCGCAGGCGCAGAGCCCGCGGCGGGGCGGGGCCGAGCGGCGGCGGAGGCGGGGTCGCGAACTCTGACCCCCGGGAGCCGGAGCCGCTGCCGCCGCCAAACAAACCCACCGGACCGGCCACCGAGCCCGCCAGGTGAGAGGGAGACCCGCGGCAGCCGAGAGACGCTCCCCGCAGCGGGCGCGGTCCGGCGGCGGGAGCACGGGGAGCGGGGGCGGCCGCGCTGTAACGGTGCGGGCCCGCGCGGCTCCCGGCCGCCACCGCTGCGGAACGTGAAGCGGAGCGCGCCCGCCCCGCCCCGGGGCCCGGCCCGGCCCCGGGCGGCCCCGCGCCCCCCGACCTTTCACCTACAGGAACCGCTTGCGTGTCCCGCCGCCCCGCATCCGGGCGGCGCCGGCCGCCGCTTCCCGCGGGCGCCGGCCCCGCCTGTCGGGCAGAGGAGCTGCGGGAAGGGGCGGCGATGGGCGATGCGGCCCTCGTGCTGGGCCTCGGCCCCGCGCAGCCATTTTGTGCGGGGCGCCGCGGCGGGGGCGGGCACGGCACTGGCTCCGCGCCCCCTCCCCGCAGCCCCGCGAACCTCCGGGCAGGGGAGATGCGAGGGCAGCGAGCCGGGGCGGCGGGGAGGGCTGGGGACGGATGGGCCCCGGCGTTGCGCTATAGCTTGGCCTCGGCGCCTCTCCCTTTTCCCCCTCCCGAGCCCTGCGACTCAGCATTCCCGGGGGCTCAGCGTGCGCTCCCCCGAACGCCCCCGCCACTCTCTGCCTGCCGACGGCATGAGCCCGCCGGTTCGCTCCTCTTGTATATCCCTGGCGGCTGTCTGCGTTTTTTGGGTTAGGGTGGTATGTCCTGCGCAACACCCGGTATTATTTTTGTGGGGTCAGATGACCCTGTCGCTGTTCCTTATTTTGTCTTGTTGGGTGCGGTATTTCTTCTAAGCTGCGGAGTTTGTGGAGTCTTTATTTTCTCTTTGTTGCCCTATATTGCTTTAAGTGTAGAAAGCACGGCCGCATGCCCCAGGATGCGCTTACCCTTAGCACATTGTGGAGGGAATAGAGGAGATGCCATATGTTGTGCAAGCGAACTTAAGCAAGAAAAGAGGGGGGAAAAAGTCTAGATACTGGTTTTACTGCAAGACGAGTGTGTGGACATGATTCTTGAAAACCAAGTTTAGGCATTCATTCTTATGTGAGGTCTCTGATCTGAAGCCACTAATGTCAGCAGAGCGGACTTGGGAAAGTAGTGTAGCAGGCATAGCCGTGCCCACACCTGTCATGGAAAAATAAGATGGGAAAAAATTAAAATAGTTTTCTGTAGGACAGCTTCCTGATTTTGGAATCAGCGTTATATAAGTAAAAATAGAAGTATCTGATCGGTGGGAAAACATCACAATTTCTGCGCCAGTTCAGGCAGTGTTCATCTGGTGACTCTTCGTAGTTTTGTATGGCTTTTTCTGAAAATAATTCCATAAATATTCTCCCCACTCCTTTTAGTCCATGGTTGGCAGTTGTGACATGCAATGTCCAACAGAGAGCATTTAGCCCATACCTTGGCCTTTGCTGTACAGTTTTACTCAGGGGCACTTGTTTGAGGGAAGCCTTAAGATCTGTGAAATGCTTGCCTGCTTCTCTCTGTATCTTTCTCGAGAGGTATTGCCGAACCTCTCTTATCACAGGACTAAGTATTTTCATGTGATGGTGGTCAGCTGTATGTGTGCACGTGTGTGATAATATAAGGAAGGTGGCTGAGGTCACCCGGAGGGGTTTGCAGTCCTCAGTTGCTTCTGCACTTCCTACGCTGCTCTGAATGGTTTGACACCACTTGCTAAGTCTGCTGCATTCTGCAAGAACAAATCAAGGTGCTTATTACAGAAAGAAGCTCACAGTAGATAAATTAACTAGCTTTAACTTTTCTCCTCGATTCTTAACAATATTTCTGGTTTTCTTACTGGTTGTGTTTTCTTGTGAAATGTACTCTTGAAGGGAACAAGTTTCATGGAAGTTCTGATCTCTTTAGGGATAGTCATATCCTAGGTTAGATTGTGGGATAGGAGGAGAGATTGTTTTTTTGTTTGGAGTTTTTATGTTTCTGGTGCTTTTTTAAAGTCTACCTTAATTTTTCTGTTTAAGGTTCTTAGCCTGTGAAGAGAAGGCCCTAAGCAACATATGTAACTCTGAAGCTGATGTTGTTTTGGGGGAAAAGGGTTGAACCAGATGACCTCCAGAAGTACCCTTCGACATGAATTATTTCATTATTATGTTCTGTTATTAAAGGTCAGGGGGAGCAGACAGGAGTACAGGAAACCAAAACCAAACAAAAGCCCAGTGATATTGTAGTGTTCAAGTTAAATAACTCACATGTGAAATACCGCTACAGAATGCTTGTAGCTAATGTGCTAGTCCAGTGAGAACTGACTTTCATCTATGATGTGAAATCTCGTATTTGCAATAGGTAGATTAGTTTGTTCCCTGTGCTTATAGTCAATTTTTGCTTTATCATATGCTTATTGCATTATGTAATTAAAGTTTGTGCAGCCAGTGAATTTGCTGGAGTTGCTGTAGAATTTGTGAAGCAAAGCAGTCTACCTAAAGAAAGTAATTTGTGTCTAATGTTTGAGTCAAAAAAACCCTGAAAAAAAGCAGTACCCCTTGCTTAAATAAGGAGCTTGACTGTGTGTAAGGACTAGAGTGGTGTCACATCTAAACTTGTCCATGTTTGTTGTGCTGGTGGACGAAGTGTGGCTCTCAGCTGGCAAGTGCTGCGGCTGGTACAGGGTCTGTGTGTCTGTCCTGCTTCAGCAGCCATCCTGGCTTAAGCACTTTTAATAGTGACCTTTGCTAACCTGAGTTGTTTTGGCTGATGCAGATCAGGGAGCTCTCAGGCCTGTGGTGGGTTTAACATCCCCTGTGAAGAAGCAGTAACCTGCTGAGGAGGGTGTGGGGCCACAGGCTCTGCTGGCACAGCTCTCTGCTTTTTGTCACACACAGGCTGCAGCGTGCAACCAACAGTGACCATCGGGGGAAACTAAACTGTACCTGGGTTACTTTCTGGTAAAGCTTTTACTTTTTTTTTTTCCCTCAGTGGTGTTCCAAGTTGCTTTTAGCTCTTTAAACTTGTGCCTGTACATTATTGGCATAAGGTAACCTGCTGCAAAACAGAATTATATCAGTAGAATTTTATGGATAAAACTGCAAAGGTACAGTTAATTAAATTCTTACTCTTGTGTATGCATACCTGTCCATATTTTTACACTTCAGTCATCAGCTTTTAATTCACAAGATTACTGCATTACTTGCCAAAATCTTAAATCAACAAAGGATTTAATTTTTGTAAAACCAAACTCTTTAAAATTCCAGTTCTCTGAGACTGGAAGATGGCTTGTGCTCTCTGAGTCCTGTATATCTTACGATGCAGTGCTGCAGATTTTGTAAGGAAATACAGTCCTTCCTGAAAATCATTGTCTAAGAACTGCCTTTCTGTATCAATATTTAGATTAATTTTGTTGACTTTGCCAGGCCTTCTCTAAAAGGCTGTTTAAATTTGTTTAATTTAATTTACTATTGTTCAACTTGGTAGTAAGCCAGGCTGGACTAAGCTCAGTATTTGAATGCCTTTGTTGGAAGTTAAAGTGGAAATTTGAAAAACGTAAACCACCAAAAAAAATAAAGCCAAACCCTCTGCTATTGTCATATTTGCTCTAATAAATGGTTGTTTCATTCCAAATAAGTTGAGGTTGCTGTTTATAATTTAGCAGTAACTTTGTGGTGTGAGAACTACCCATTTATTGTAGTAATGTTTCCTTTGAAGTATTAGCAGGACAATGTGTCAACATGGCTCTTAATTTGACTTAATATGAAGATTTTTTCAGAGTGCTTTTCACATGTTCATAAGAATTCAAAAAATCCCAAACCCAACAAAAAAAAATTCATAAACACACACCCACACCCTCTTAGCAAAATCTAATCCGGTGTAGTGGATAACAAAGGAAAAAACCAGGGAATCACAAAATGACTTGGGTTGGGAAGGGGACATAAAGGCCACCTAGTTCCAACCGCCCTGCCATGGGCAGGAATGCCATGATCTAGATTAGTTCGCTGAGAGCCCCATCAAACCTGGCCTTCAGTGCTTGCAGGGATGGGGCATCCGCAGCTTCTCTGGGCAGCCTGTTCCAGTGCCTCACCACCCTCACAGTAAAGAATTTCTTAATATCTAATCTAACCCTGCTCTTTTTCAGTTTGAAGCCATTGCCTATTGTCCTGTCACTACATACCCTTGTAAAAAGTCCCTCTCTGTCTTTCTTGTAGTCTCCCTTCAGGTACTGGAAGGCTGCAATTAGGTCACCCTAAGCCTTCTGTTTTCCACGCTGAGCAGTCCTAATTCTCTCAGCCTTTCATGGTAGGAGAGCTGCTCCATCTCTCCGGTCGTCTTGGTTGCCTCCTCTGGACTTGCTCCAACAGGTCCATGTCCTTCCTGTGGTGGATACCCCAGAGCTGGATGCAGTGTTCCAGGTGGGGTCTCACCAGAGCAGAGCAGAGGGGCAGGATCCTCTCCCTCAATCTGCTGGCCACGCTGCTTTGGATGCAGCCCCAGGACACGTTTGGTTTCTGGGCTGCCAGTGCACATTGCTGTGTGTAGCCTTCCATCCACGAGGCCCTTGGCAGGGCCGCTCTTGATCAGTTCATCCCCCAGAATATTTTATATGGGACAGTATCAACAGAAATTTAGTGGAAGGGTATGTGGGAAACTCAGTTTTGTTGTGTGGAGGTTCTGTTTGTATGTTTGTGGTTTTTGTTTTGTTGTGCTTTTTTTTTTTTTTTTAATCTGTAGGAAGCTTCCATGGATATGCAGATGTGCAAGTTTGTAAGGGTTATGTTATTAGTGGTACTGTTGAGGAGGTTTGCTGATTTCTGTAGAGTACCTTCATGTATCAACTACCTCATCTGTGGCTGTAATTCAGTGAATACTCCAAACGGTCACCTTGCATAACACCTGTATAGGTAATTTGGCAGTATAGATAAGCTGTTGTAACATTGTGGGCTTTTTTCCAAAAAGGAAGTGATCTTGGTTCTGCTTCTACTTGTTTTTCCTGTGTTATGTGTAACAATTGTTAGGTGCAAGGTGAATAAAGTCAGAAGATGAGTTTACAGCTATACAGCTGTGAAGGCAGACTGGAACAAAGCCAGCAGTGGGGCTACCGCTCATGAAATACTGTAATTATACCATAGAGGATGTACTGCCTCAACGTGTTCACAAAGAAGGCTTTGCACTTGCCGTGCTGTGTTAGTGTGATCTTTCTGTGCCGGCTAGAATGGACCCAGCTGAACCTAATCCAGTGAATGGGGAAGTTTTCAGTCAGATGAGCTTCCTGGTCGTGGTTCATGGTGCAGCTTCAGCTCTGGTGCAGGGCACCAGTGTGGGTTTTTTTTCTCATTTTTTTCCTTTTGCAGGCTTCAGGTGGAGATGCAGCTATGGCTGGCATTACACAGGGCAGGTTGACCTGATTAAATGGCTGTCTCCTTATCTAGCTCTGGCACGTAGCCAGTGCTCCTGCGAGTAGACTCTGCTTGCAGGCAGCCCCCTTGCCTTTCCTCCTCCTTCCTTTCCCAGTTGGTTGTGGGACTAATGAGCTAAGTCAGCTCACCTGTAGCTGGTGGGGCAGGTTCTAGAGATACCATGATAAAAGAAGCAGAAGACAAGGCTTAAAAGTGGGACTATGTCTTTGGTGGCCCAAACTGTAAAAATGATTTGTTGGTCATCTGAAAAATTGTCCTAGTGATTCTGTTTCCTCACACTGTAGCACATGCTTACAAGAAAAGGTAGTGAGAGCACTGATTTTAAATTAATTGCACAGGCATGCCTACAAATGCATCTTTCTGTATTGCTGTGTGACTTTTAATTACTCCGTTATGCTTTTGCAAGCATCTCATTTTCCCTCACTTGCCTGCGGGTCCAGCTGCTTCAGTTTCCTGTTGATACTTGTCTCATATATATGCACTGTCTAAACCTTGATCTCATGCGAATTTAAAAAACAGTATGTAACTCGGTGTCAAGGGTCACATAAATATTCCTCAATTCATTGATAAAGAGAATCTTACTGCTTTAAGTCTACCAGCTGGTCTACCCTCTTGAACAATATGGTTTATAGAACAATAATCCAAGAACAGCTCATTTAGCTTGCCATGTTCATTGAGCTTTTCCTGTATGAAGCACTGAGCACAGTAGCATCATTTGTTTCACAAATGTATTTGGATTCCTTGGCTTAATTTATTATCTATAAAGCATTGCAGAAAACTGCTCTAAAGTATGAAGAGATCTTTGGTGGTTCTCTAATTTATTTAAGCACTAACTCGGACACGTTTAATCATAGAGGGATTGTTAAGTGCATTCTATTTTATGTGTAGGAGTTTATTAAAGAAGTTTGGCATAGGCTATGCTGAATTCTTAATTAGTATATGATTAGTTTGATAATGGAAATTAGGACTAGTTTCCATTTTAAGGTACAGAGCGCCTGTAAGCCCAATGTGATGACCTGAGCTAAAATCCTTATCTGACTTTAAGGTGTACTGAAATCATTCATACTGAAGCAGTATGACTACAGGGAGAGATTAAGTTTCTTCTTTTCCAGTTAGCTTTCTGTTATATGAACTTTTTGAGCTTTCCTAAAAAGTCATGTTGACCTTCCCGTATTTGTCCTTACTGTGTGGCGTGGTTTAACCCCAGGCAGCCACTTCCTCGCTCCCCTACCAGTGAGACTGGGGAGGGAATCAGAAGGGTAAAAGCTGAAAAACTCGTGGGTTGAGGTAAGGACAGTTCAGTAGGGAAAGCGAAAGCCTCACACACAAGCAAAGCAAAACAAAGAGTTAATTCACTGTATCCCATTGACAGGCAAGTGTTCAGCCATCTCCAGGGCAGGTAGCTGGCTGAATATCCAAGGTGATGGCAGGATGCCATCACTCTGTCTCCTTCTTCTTCCTTCTTCCATTTTTATGTACTGGACATGGTGTCATATGGTATCGAATATACCTTTGGTCATCTGTCCTGGCTGTATCTGCCACCCACCTCCCACGCACCCCCAATTTCCTCACCAACATGGCAGCACAAAAAGTAGAAAAGGTCTTGGCTATGTGTAAACACTCCTCAGAAATAACAAAAATATCTCTGTATTATCAACCCTGTGTTTGGGACAAATTCAAAACACAGCTCCATACCAGCTACTGCAAAGAAAATTAACTCTTCCCTGGCCAAAACCAGCACACTGATAAAAGAACAAAAAGTAAAGTTCACAGTAACTTCTGCAGTCATAACTAGTTAATGTACCTGTACCTCTAAAGTATCTAGAACATACTTGTGTAACTTCATTGGTTTAACAGGTTAATTTAATCTGGAAAGACCCCTGTATTAAGACACATTCCGTACATAGTAATTGGAATGAATAATGATTCTTCTATGCATACAGAGTCAAACTGGTTTAACAGTGCCAGCAGGGTAGGGTAAACTACAAAAATTTTACAAATACTGTTTTTGTACCAGTAAAACTGGTCAGGGGTATGACACTTTTTTCCAAAGTAAACTGAAGATCTTTGGAATGAACATAATTTTCTCATGTTGTATCTTCATGCTGATGTGGTTTGTTCTTACTCATTTAAAGGGTATTACGCCAGAATCAAGGCACTTGATAGTGGGGCAGCTATACTAGCGCTGTAATATAATAAAATGAGAGATGTTTACCATTTATATCAAATTGAGCATCCAAACATAAAGAAACATACTTCTGCTACTGCTTTTAAAGTCCTTAGTCTACACTGGTGTAATATTAAAAAATGCTATTAATAGGAACCTCCTACTAGGACAATTAAAGTTGTATAACTTTTGTCCCTGAAGAAGGGTAAGTTAAACAGTGATGTCTTCTGGGTATAACTTAACTGTACTAGTGGAGAGGTTAGTGCTTCTAACTACCAACCCTCAAAACTGCTGTCTGCTCTCATGGGAATGTTTCGTGACCCATTTCAGTTGAAGTAAGCCTGAAATACTTTAAAAAGTAAGTATTTAATACGTTGTTTTGATGGAAACATTGAGAAAACTCTGGCATATAAAAGCTGAGGAAGAAGTAGAGAGGATGGGTTTAATTGGTGCAAGCTAATGAAAGTTTTCCACTGCTGTGGTGGCCTACAGAGTGCTTATCTAAAGTAGCAGTGGAACACCATTGGACTTGATGATGCCAGATTCACCACCACCCAGTTTACACTAACTGAGGATAGTGATGCATTTAAAAGTAATTCTGAGTCTTGCCAAGAAGGCTCACTAACTCATTTACCAGGAGCATAAATTAACAATATGTAATTTACAGGCAAAAATATTTTGGTAGCATTTTGAGTCTGAAGATTGAAGAGAGAAGCAATAAATGCATTTTAATGCATTTAAGAGGAAGTCTAATGCCTGCCTTCTGTCAAAATGCCTGCTTTTAGATGCTGCTTCTAGTGGATGGAGGGATTGAGCTTTTCTAAGGAAAAGAGGAGGATATATAATTCTGTTTCTGTTTTTTTTTTCAAGTGTTTTTGAAATAGCTTCATTTTTTATTTAATTATGTGGCAAGTAATGCTGTGAAACACTCAAGAAATAAATTTGAGAACAAGTGTAGTGATTATCCTTGTAAAGCAGGTCTAATCAGTGTGAGTACAGATGCTGATATTTGTGTTACTCCGTAGCTAGAGCAACAGAAACAGAATGTTTCTGTGCTGGGTATCTTCTGAGAAGGGGATTTTTCCCTGGCCTCAGAAATTTACCACTAATAAGAAAATATGCAAAGGGATCATCACAGACTAAGGGAATACAAGGGTGCCAAACTAGAATGTATTGTACATTTGCAGAGGCAGCAGTCTAATCATGTTGACAGTCTTAATGTTGTTAACTTGACATAGTTGTCAGCAACACATCCTTTTTAAGGAAAATTTTAGAAAGGTTATGTTTGTTTTGTAGTTTTAGAGTGTTTCAGATCTTAATGGAAGATCTGCAAAAAGTTGTAGAAGGAGTAAGAGCTTATGCTGTGGCGGTATCAGTAACTAAATGGCCATGGGACAAAGCACTTTTTACCACTGCGTTTTTCAGAAATTTTGTGGTAAAAGTAAAGGCAAGGATCTTAGTCTGATGTGAAAAAGGGAAACCAGTAGAGCAATTGAGCTTGTTTTAAGCAGCTATAGGCTTGCTGGTTGAAACAGCAGCAGTTGAAAATAATTTTTGCAAGAGTGTTCAAAGTGAGATATAAATGAGGTAAAAATTATTTGGGCAATGTTTGTAAATAACATAGTGCTTGATGTGTTGGCAGAAGCCTTGGCTCTCCTTTCTTGCTTGTAGTCCTAATATAACTAATATTACGGTTTTTTTAACTGTTGGACATTATAAATAAGATCCTAAAAGTATGTGCAGGTTTTTTTACATTGTGGTCTCTGGTCTTGCAGAATTCCAGGTTTCATCCTTTCAATGTTTTAGATAACTTTAGAAAGGAAATATAAATGTGATTAGCAGTCTTAAGCATCTGAATAAAGTTTGGTTTATATTGGTTTGTTTCATTCATTTTGAAAGGAGAACAGAGTATTCTAAGGAAGAATCTGCCAATTAATTGACTCAGTCTACTTCTTTCCTATACTAGCAATAAACATTTCTCATATATGGCCTCATGTGTCCTTTGAAGGTGTATAGCATGGTTTTGACAAGCATGGAAAAGAGCATTTCTGAAATCAGGAAGATTCACATTAGATGAGAACACCTTGAAGATCACTTCTGGTTATTGAAGATCAAAACTCAGGCCGATGATACTTAGAATCATAAAGGTTGAAAAAAGATCGAGTCCAGCTGTTAACCCAGCACAGCTGTGGTTGCCACTAAGCCCAGTGCCACACACACATGCATTTTGAACACTTCCAGGGATGGCAATTCCACCATGTCCTGGGCAGTTTGCGCCAATGCCCGACCAGCCTTTCAGTGAAGAAACTTTTCCTAGGATCTAATCTAAACCTCCCGTGGTGCAACTTCACTCCTTTCAGGTGCTCGTAGAGAGCAATAACTTTCCCCCATGCCTCCTTTTCTCCAGGCTGAACACCCCCACATCCCTCAGCTGCTCCTCATCAGACTTGTGCTCCAGACCTTTCACCAGCTCCGTTGCCCTTCGCTGGACATGCTCCAGCACCTCAGCGTCTTTATTGTAGTCAGGGGCCCAGAACTGAACGCGGCATTTGAGGCATGGCCTCACCGCTGCCGAGTACAGGGGGACAGTTACTGCCCTGGTCCTGCTGGATTATTGCTGATACAGGCCAGGATGCCACTGGCCGTTTTGGCCATCTGTGCACACGCTGGCTCATGTTCAGGTGCTGTTGACCAGCACCCCCAGGCCGCAGCCCATTGATCCAGCCTGTCCAGATCCCTCTGCAGAGCCTTCCTACCTTCCAGCAGTTCAGCACTCCTGCCCAGCTTAGCGTTATCTGCGAACTTACCAAGGGTGCCCAGATCAGTGATAAATATACTAGACAGGGTTGACTCCAGTACTGAGCCCTGGGGAACACCACTGTGAGTGGCCACCAACTGGATATAGCTCCATTTGCCACCACTCTGGACGCAGCCAGCCAGCCAGTTTCCTACCCAGGGAACAGCACACCTGTTCAAGCCATGGGCCGCCGGTTTGTCCAGTAGAGTGCTGTGGAAGATGGTGTCAGAGGCTTTCCTAAATTCTGGGTAGGCAACATCCATGGCCTTTTCCTCATCCCCCAAGAGCTTTTCTTTGCTGGGAAATGAAGGTTATAAGGTGTTTAGGGAACATTTCTCAATTTCAGGTAGCTTTTAGTTTAGAATATATTTATTATTTCTTGTGAAGCTATTCAGCTTCTGAGAATGTTGGCTGGAGCAACTCAGGAAAATAAGCTTTTAAAAACATTAAAAATGTGCTAAATTTTAAAATTTACATAATAGAAGAAAAACAGCTGAAGCTTTTTTTTCTGCTTAATTCCTTGCAGGGATGTCTAAAGAGTGATTAAGCATACCTGATGTGAAGTCTAACACAGATACCCTAGGTAAGCAAAACATGAACTACAAAACCTTTTACAGCTGTACCAAAGTTAGCTGAGAATTTGTAGGTAGTTCTCCTTGACCTGTCCTGCTCCCCTGTCCCCAGAGCAAGATGCACAGCTTAACACATAGCTGCTCCTCAGAGAGGTGACCTTGCTTCTTCAGTGACTCTGGGCTTGTCTGACTCTAGAATGAGCTGCATCAGGCAGCTCGCTGGGCCAAAAGCAAAGAGTATGGTTTCATGGTGCAGTTCAACTGAATTATCAGCTTCCCCGCCAGCAACAACAGAAATGGAGGTTTGCCTCCTCCTTAAATCTTCCTTCTTTTCTTCCCTCTCTTGACTTATAACAACATGTTCTCCCTTTTGTCTGCCATAGAATGAATCTGACTGCAAAAGAAATCAGTTCAGTGTGCTTACCTAGATGATTGGTGCATTTCTGCCAGCTGAGTTTTCTGTCCTTTTAGTGAGTTAAATTTTCTACTGTGTGGTCAAGACCATCCCAGCTTGGTCAGGGCAAGCAGGACCTCCTTCCTAGGGGTGAGCTGTAAATTCTGTTCAAATTGCTTTTGAAACTATTCCTTGACTCTGCAAGTAAGAAAGTGGTTTCTGCCAGTTCAGTTGCTTGAACTGACTTTTCAGAGCATGAAGAGATGAAATTATAAAAATGGAAATGGGATAGGAATGCCTGTTGCAGCTCTCCATTTCAGTAGTTGATCTGCAACATGAAATGCTGTCTAAAAGCTTATAATTGAAATACTGAAGGTGCTTTTTTTCACTGTTATGCATGCTCTTCAGAGCAAAGTTGCATGGTTTATTGGAGGTGGTTTCAATTAAGATATTTTAGTACAGCGTACTGGTGTTACAATACTGTTTTTTTTCAGTGCCCTTTGGTTTAGGGATCGCTGAGTTAAATAAAGCAACAACACACAAGAGAACATACTTCTGAATGTTTATTTAAATTGAAAGTGCAGGTGTCAAAATATAAAACACCATGTGATTAATATGTAAATTCTTGTCAATAATTGTGAGTACATTCGTTTTCCATTGTGTGCGTGCCTCATGAGCTCAAACTCAGATGATTTGTCTAGCTTTGACAGCTGGTTCTGCATCCATAGGTTGAATCTCCTTGTGCTTATTCCAGACAGCATGAAGAGGTAGGACAGGTTCAAACTTTTCTCCAGATTCCTCTTCATCATAAGAGTTCAGTCTTGTTTGTGTACTTGAGGTCCTATGCTCGTGCAAGTGTAGTTCAAATGAGTCTCTTTTAGATAAGTTTCAGAAATTCACTGCTAATGGTTTATGCCTCTCTGAGAGGTAGTTTCCCTATGACTGGTGCATCATAGTTGAATACATATGTATTCCTTCACTGCTTTACTCCGAGGTAAAACATGTCAGTTTAAATCACTTTCAGTTTTCAAGCTAAGTTGTTTTACTAATACATCTCGACTGTGAGGGCAGTTGCATCTGATGTAGGACAACTAACTAGCTGGTGCAAATTAATTCCTCAAAGCCATTTTTTGTTATTTTGTAATGAAGTAGCACTCATTTCTGGCACTGTATATATAAACAGTGCAATATTTTGTTACTAGTATTTTATTTAAAAGAAGAAAACATGGATAAGACACATTGCCTATCTTGAAAATTTCAAGTCCTCTTCGAATAGTGATTGTGCTGCAGCTCACTGGATGCAGAAGTGGGCTGATAGAATGCTCATGGAAGGTTGCTGATACTGGATCTTCCTAGGAGATAATGCTTTTCAGCATAAGCTTTAGAATCATATCTCTATATGCATGTCTGTCATCTTTTGTCCTAATTTAACTAATAATGCAGTGTGCTAGTAAGTGATTAAGAATGGTGTACAGTGCCCAAATATTTCTGTATTTCCCCTTTCGCACATTAATTAGGTTTTAGTATACCATTGGGCACACCTCCAAGGCCTGCAGTTCTTGTGCTAGTTGAGAAAGATTTCTCTTTCCAATTTTAAGAGCAGAAATAGCTTGAGTTAAATTTGAGTTAAAAATTAGTTAAATGTTTTATTTGCATGGCTCATTGGGGAGGTTTAGAGATTCACTGAGGAGGTGGTAATTCCTAGGAGTTCCAGAGAAGTTAAAGAATGAAAACCAGTATTAGTGTGAGAGTACTGTCTTTGTTCATACAAGAAGTAGGTATTGCAGTGCTTTTAATTAGCTTTTGTCAGTAAAATTGTTTATATGGTGCTTCATAATTTGTGAATGTTCCTTTAAAGTACTGTCTAGTGAATATTTGTATATCAGTAATATAATACATGCCTTGCCAAATAAACAAGGCATGCATCTGAATCCTTTATACTGCATTCATGTAGTAGGGTCTGTTAAATCCCACAAAATTCTTCTCATGAAGATTTGGGCTTATGCTGTAGCTACAGTGGTGATAACGAAACAGCATCTTTTTTTTTAAACACGTATTTTCTGTGTCCCAAGTACTGCCTCCTGTTAGTTACGAAATTGACCTTCGGGCACTCCTGTTAATACTAAAAAAATCTAAAAGAGTTCAGAAGAGGTTAGATTTGCCCCTCTTGATTTGCATTAACAAAACTGTCTGTGTTCCAGTTTTTTAAGATGTTAAATATGTCCCTACTGATGTCGTGGTCAGTAGAAGACTTCTGTTCTCACAGTGATTTTACTGCTTGTTGGAAAAGCAGAAGCGGAAAAATAGGAAGTCTTTGTGTGAGTTATTCAAATAAAACAATACAAAGTTTTCAAATAGCAAATTAATTATTTTTATAGAATTAATTTTATGTATAATCAGACTTTAAATTTTGCAGGGATGTCATCTTCATAAAACTGTGAACGCACTTATGTGAACTATATTTTCCCCAAGATATTTTTACTTTTGAAACTACAGATGTTAAGCATCTTCTTTCCTTTCTTTGACAGGAAATTCTGGTGATTAGAGATCATGGCAACCATAGAGGAACTGGCCCATCAAATTTTTGAACAGCAAATGGGAGAGGTACATAAATTTTGAGTCCTATTTAAGAGAAATTGAATAATAAAATATACAGACTGATATGTAAAAACCAAAATTAGCAGAGAAAATTTTTAGTACAGACAAGACTTCTGGACACTTCCCTCGGAAGGCAGAAAAACTTACTATGTCCATTTTAAAGTTATGCTGCAAAGTCTTTTTTGCCAAAGTCCACCCTACAGAAATTAAGAAAAATCTAGCAGTGTTTCCAGTAAGTCAGTAGCTGTTCAGCTCTGTGTTTTGGGCCTGCAGTGGTTTTCAGAGAGCCATCTGGTTGTGTAATTGTTTTACTCACTTTTAGTTACAAAAGTCAGGACACAGCTTTTACTTTACAACTATGCAATTCATTTGTCAGTTTTGTTTTCACTATTAAAGTTTTATCACGTTCTTCGCTTTCAGATATATGTGCTTGCTATGTGTCAAAAGAAAGACTGAACTGTTTCTACAGATTTCTAGTTTCAATTTTTGTGACCTGTGTGCAGAATCTGTGTACTGCAGCCAGAGAACTGCCACAGATGCACAGATAGTTTGAGAGTGTGGATATGAGTATACATAGTTATCTAGAAAGTTTCAGCATAGCATAGAATATTTAAAATTAGCACCCTTTTAAATTAGATAGAGGCAGTAATTTATTTATCTTAAATATATGTTATATTTTAGCTTGAAATATCCACTCTTGGTTTCTTGTCTAGACACAGACTTACTTCTCAAGTAATTTTATTTCCTCTCAGCCTTGATTTCAGATGGAAAAGTTGGAGTGAGGGATGGGGTGGTTAATTCTATTCTGAATAAATTCTCACAGCTTTTATTTTGTAGCATCTGAGTGTTGCTACGGCTATCTCAAAAGGACTTAAGTGATTTATGGGATGTATGAGGTTTTCTTTTTATTACTTGTCCTCTTTATTAGATGAGAACACCTGTTTAATGCAGTTTTGTTTTCGGACTGTAATTCTTTGTTGAGGTCTAAATAGGGCTGTATTTCCTGTTTAAATTTGTCTCTTTTTGACAGCACAAGGCTAGTCAAAGCTAGCTGAAGTGTACATTCCACTCAGAGGATGGTGTGATGATGGTGTTTAGCCTCTGTGGGGGTTGTTTCTCAATTTCATAATGTGATTCAAGGAGGCACTGAGCTAACTTAATATCTCAGTAACATGGGAGAGAGAGGGTCCTTTTTCTGTTTCTTTCCTTATTAATTTTCCCAACAACAGAAAGCTAATAACCCAGCCAAAACAATTGGGAGATTTTCTGCTGGATTAGCATTGATTAGGGTCTGAGAAGGCTCCAATGAGTACCAGAGCCAGCACAAAGGAGA
This sequence comes from Corvus moneduloides, assembly GCF_009650955.1. Lineage (NCBI taxonomy): Eukaryota > Metazoa > Chordata > Aves > Passeriformes > Corvidae > Corvus > Corvus moneduloides. The sequence goes on from NC_045479.1 coordinate 29,618,321, forward strand.
TGGCTGGTAGCCAAAGGAAGGCAGGGGAGAAAACAGACAGAGTGAAGGTGCAGTGCTGCAGAGAGCTATTGGCTGTTCCTGTTCATGGTGAAATCACAGCTCTACAGTTTTCAAGGCTGTTTTGTCAGCAGTGTAGATTAGGATTTGTCCTTTCACAAGGTTTTACTGTGTCTGTGATGGTCACACCGTATTTGGGAGCAGTGCAGCTTAAGCATTCCCCAATCCTCACTTAGCTACTTATTCTCATGCTATGCTAGTCTTGCTCATGTAAGCTCTCTGTGTCATCATGTGGTGGACAAAACTAGGAAAAAAGTAAATTACAGCATAGTGGAGGAAGGTCATCTCCCTCTTGGTTGTGATCAGTGTCCTTATTTTGTCCAGGTTGCAGTCCAACCAGGCACATGGTTGGAAGGACTGAAAAGCATCCCCAAGGGCAGTGCAAGCTGGGACTCCTTTAGCCAAAATTACTGTCAAAGGTGCATGCCATGCATGAGTGTGCTGCCTGAAAGGTGGAGTCAGCAAGGAAAGCAGTCTCACAGGGGCCTTCATGCAATAACTTATGTTCCTGCCTACCTGCAGGCTGTTACTGCCTGGTGGCATTCCTAATCACCGTAAGCACTGAAAAATCATAGTTTAACATCTAGAGAACTTCAGCAGTATTTTTGCTAGCATTTATAATTCTCTTGAATGTTGAAGTAGTTTTAATTGAATTTACAAGAAAAATTTACATGAGTAGAACCTGAAAGGAAAAAGACTTGAAAGGAGAAGGTGTTCCAGTATGGAGGAGAATGGAAAATGCTTCTGTGTCTCATCGAAATAATGGTCAGAAGTCTTTTGTGACATAGAGTTTGATTTCTTTTTAATATTAATTGTTGTTCATGAAGGATTTTAAATCACAAAATTATTGCAACAATTTTACAATGGTGTTCACGAATGTGTTTTTGTTGATTTAGGACTTTTTGCATAAAAGCAAAACATTAAAGCAAATATAAACCCTTTCCGTATGGGTACTGTGCAGTGATTATCGTTTCTCGGACTCTGCCGTCTCCTAGTCATCTTTTGCTCTGTGTGAGATAATTCCTATCTCTACATCAAGATCACATTTCCTGATTCCTGTGGGGAAGCTACCTGCCAAGAGCCTGTAGCATTCTTCTTTCTTTAATCTGTGGCTGGGAACACTGAGTATATGGTGGTTCATTTCCACAGTCCTGCTAGTTTACTGTAACAGAGGAAAGCTACATAGTTGTCGAAACAGTCTGTCACACACATAATATAAAATACAATTTTTAACAAATTTTGCAATTACTTGCAATAAAAAACTTGTATTCTGCATAGAAGCAAAAATGTCAAGCTGATATTTTGTGGGGTTAAAGAGCAGTTTTACCTTACACAGCGTGGATCATGACATTTTAAGGGAGCAAATGTAAAGCAATTCTGTAATACATAGCTTATTTTGTAAAGCAAAGATAAATGCACATAGAACTCTAATCACTTCTGAATCACCACGTGTACCTGTCATTTTGAAAGGCTGATGCAGAATTTTAGTGCTTGAAAGTACCTCTCTTGAACTGAAAACGCTGCTGTGTAATGAGCAGTTTTTGTTCTTTACTTAAGCAAAGAAGTGGATGAATTGTTTAAAAGTACTTGTACTCAGAAAAATCGGGTATTTTTAGAAAGCAGTGTCCAGAAATGGCTTGGGCAGTAGTTTGACAAGCATTTCTTTTGGTGGTGCTGGCAGCTTAAGCAATCTCCCCAGCAGCTTAACCTCTCTCATTTGCTCTGATGCATCTGCTTCTGAGCATTGTGGAGATCTGGACTGAGGGTTTGATCTGTGCTAATAATAGCCTTTGTTTGTCTGTTTGCTGGGCTGCTTTTCAACCTGCATCAGTGTCCTATTCCTGATCACGGAATGACTAATCAGAGAGTTTTACCTACCAAACTGAGGGGAGAGGAGCAAGTAGATTATGAGACTGCTACCAAAAGTAACACCTTTTGGGCAAAATTTCAAAATCAACGTAGGCTGATAGGAGCTTGTATTTCTGCTGTAAGACGAAGTCTTACCCACCACCCCTCTCATACTGACTCCAGCTGCATGTTCTGACCTTCTTTTGTCTGCTGGTACTAGCATTTAGATGATGGTATGGTTGCAAAATCAGGAAGCTAGTCCAGGAGGACCAAAAAACCCTCACAACCTGTTACGAAACAGTAACTTTACTGCAATATACATATATATTCTCTGTATTAATTGGGAGTGGCAGAGGGGGAATCAGGTGCAGAGGAGTATTTGTATAATGGTGTAAATACTGGGAATTATTATTAATACAGATTTGCAGGATGTTGCAGGCAGTTTGTGAACTGCAAAAATGTTCTGGAGTTACCTGGGAATTTAAGACAAAAATTTCAATTTGAAGGCATCTGTAAACTCTGTTAAGACAAATTCTCTTTGTGCTGCAAAAAATCTGACCTTTCTGATCAAGCTGCTACAAATGGCAGTTCTCCTTAATTTTTATTGACAGGTAATGTAGTGAATAATACCTTCCCCCATATGCTGTTGCCTGTAGGATGTGAAGAATTTTAAAAATATTGATAATTGTTAAAACACTTCCATGAATTGTATCTAAGAGCATTCACACAGAGATTTTAATATGATACGCTGCTTGCCAACTTCATGCAATTTATTAGTTTTCTCTACCTTTGTTAATAGTTCCTCAGTATAGAATTCTTTAAAAGAAAAACAGAATTGAAACTGCCAATTGTTGTGTTTCCATACAAGAAAACCTTCTGTCATTTCAAGCAAGCCATTAAAGTACATTTAGTGCAAACATAGCACAGCTGTGATGACAGATATTGTGTCTCATGAACATCAACAGTGGTAAATATTCAGTTGGATTGACATACATGGACTTGTCGACAATTAATCACTTTACTTAAAGTATTTGTAAATTTCACATTGGAAGGTATTTCAGAATGGGTTTAAAGGCAAATTTTCTGATTAGAAAAATTAAGGTGTTGAATTAGATTACAAGCATTTGCATTCTTTATAGAATAAGAGTGTCAGACTTTCCATGGCCTTGTTCAGAGAAACCATAAGGTTTAATCCATTAAGGTAGTGGATCCATTAAAATAGTATATCCATTGTCAGTCCATTACATTTGTTTCTTCTTTCTAGGTTACACATTCCCAGGAAGCTGTTACACAAACACTAATGGATGGGACACCACAACGAATACAGATCGTCCCTGCAGATTCAGGCCTCTCTTTATCACAGCGTATACAGGTATGCTTCACCTGATGCATTTTAGAAGCAGAGATGAGCTATTTGCTTCTGCCAGTTTTCACATGCAATTCTTTTTTGTTCGCATCATGTTACTTGCTTTCATGTAAATATTCAGCCTTGGATGGCAGAGACCCTTTCTATATGAACAGGAATAAAACATCATTCCAATCTTCCCTTTCTTTTTTCCTTTTTTTTTTTCCTCATAAGAATTTTCCCATTACAAAAATATTAAATCACTGAACAGAAAAAAACTTTTGGCAATACTGTAATGAAATGATTCCTTGAAAGCTGGATATTTTGTAGATGTGGTAGTTCAACTAAGTTGGAGGATTTCTTCATTTTGGAGCAGAAGCAGGGAGTGAAATACTGCATTGTAACTTTGAAGTCATGAAAAAGTGCAGGGAAACTTAATGTCTGAGAAGGATACTGGTTTTTGATTGTCCCAACCCATGTTGTATGTCTTGGTATTATAATCCATAGCCTTCTCAGGTAATAATCTCCAGTTGAAGTGAGGATATGAAGTTCTTGGCAATGTAGGTACTTAAATCAACATAGAAATGTGTATATGGAGACTAGGAAGAATTGGGGAATGAAATTTCATATTTTATGCCTTAAAAGTCACTGCAAGTCCTTGGAAACGTTTTATTTTTAATTTTCATCTTAGAGAAAAATATCAACTGCAGAAAAAATGTAAAAAATACTCCCAGATATATGTTGTTCATATAAAACCACACATTTAAGTGAGCCAGCTACTAGTATAATCTTGGCTGCTCTTTCCTTTTACTGGCTTCACTCTAAAACATTGTCGTCTGTTTTTTTCCTGTTTTGGTTCATTGTGTTGAAGCTTTCAACCTTCCAAGGCTCTTCACAACAGTCCCACATACATGATGGGGTTTTTAAAGATTTATTACCACCCACTTGTGCTCTAGTTGTGGTGGCTGTCTTACCTATCCAGGAGGTCTTCATTCTTTCAGCTACCTCCACTCTGTTTCTATACTTCGCGTACAGCTGTACCTTTTATTAACTAATTTGTGTTCATCAATTAACCATCATCTCTTTACCTTTGATTTTCATCATCAACACCTATGTGCTATAATATCCCTTTAGTGTGAAGCCATTAGATACAATTTCAGTATCAGAATGTGAGACACGGACATACAAGCCCATGAGCCTTTACTGTTGAACAGTACTGTTGGTTCACATCCAGTGGCAGACTTCTAACCTTTCTGTGACAACTTTTTTTGTGGGGAAGACCTGCTCTTGGTTAGGCACTGTAGCTACTGCAAATATAATGAATGTAGAATAGTTGTATTTCTGAGGACAGGGACTTTTATGTAGTTTTTCACATCTTCTGTAGATGGAAGATCACTTGTTTCTAACCCAGCTACTTTGTCTTTTTGCATCATGCTCATTAATTCTGTCTTCAAAATTGATGGTAACACTTCAGTTGTTGTCTCTTGATATGTGTGGAACAACACTTAGTCAAGTGGCATCCTTCCTACAAGAGACATCTACAAACATATCACCAGTATCAAACAGTAGTAAAAACTTTGCTCAGAGAAGAATTTATGTGAAGAGCAAAGTAGTTTGTAGGAATATGTGTAACTCAGTGAAATGTCCACCATAACTGTTAGCTTGAATAATTTTAAGTATGTATTTCCAATAAGTGTTTTTTCCTTTATTATTATTAAATGCACTTAATTATCTGGAATCTTGAAATAAAAAATCCTCAGTAAAAGGTTCTTTAAAACATGTTTCATTAGTCAATCTTCTTAGGGAATGCTAGCGTTTCTTCTGGGAGAAAAGTTGAATGCCACATTTTTTCAACAGACATTTTTGCACAAAACTGGCTGTTCTAAACAGGTGTATTAGTTGTCTGTGTTTAGACACTTTCTTTTTCCTAAAATAGGAACACACAGTTATTGAGGTGTTTAATTCATTGAAATGATGTTCAAATGGAAGTCAAAACTTGTTAACAGACCAGGCTTAAAAGCAATAAAGGAAAGTAATATCTTCCATTATCATCAGGGTGCTTAAATGAAGTACATGAGGGTAGTGTATATTTATGCAGTCAATCCTGAATTGATATATTCCTGTTTTATAACATTATCGTTTTAGCAATAGTGAGTTTCAGATTATTAAGAAAGATAGTGTGTTGTCACTGAGTCATGATGGATTCTCTTCAGAAGATAAGTGCTTTTTTTCTTCCCTCTGATTATTTTTTTCTCTTACCTTGACATTTAGGTATTGCAGGTTGTTGTACTATGGTGAACTGCTCCACTTTTCAGTGTCCCCATTGCAATGGAGGTGGAGTTTTTGCAGGTGTATGGCCATAAGAGGTCAGCTGCAGACAGAATGTGCTTAATTGTTTAAACTGCTTTCTCTTATGCCTCTGTCAAATGCTTGTCAGCTGCAGAAGCCACTTGTGCAGGTAGAACAGCTTGGTGTGGATGTTAACGTAACACTGTATCATGTAGTGAAAACTGCCTGGGCATCCTCCTAGAATTGCAGGAACCCATTGGAAGAGTTGGGACTTTTATTTGTTAAATAGAAGGTGAAGTGAATTGTGTGAAGTAGCGGTGGTTCTTTTGCCTACTGTCCTGCCATATTTATCTACAAGTACATATATTTTCTTAATTACACAGCTGGACTACCATAGGAAAAAAGATAACTTAGTATATATATCCCAAAATTTCAGCTGTAGTTCAAGTTCATGTCTTCGCTGTTTGGGGCATGCTGGTTTTTGAGTTTACTTTGTATAAACCTAACTAGATGGAGTATATACCTTTTTTGGGGTACACACAGTTGCACTTTTAAGATTTGATAGGGGGACAAATTTTAGATAAGAGTGTCTTTCGAAGAGCAGGTCTGGAAATTCAAAAAATAGCAGAGTGTTCTGTTTGGCTTTTGTACATCTATGCACCCTGTTGAGGATAATATACATTGGATTTCTCCTAATCTAAATAAAATAGATTTGTTTGGAAAGAAGGGGAATGGAATATCAGCTACTTTGAAAACAGCCAAAACTTACACAGGAGAAATAAAGATTGTAAATGAAGGAAAATGGAACAAGGAAAAGGAAATTAAGGAAAGAAGGAAACGAAAATGGCAAGGAAGTTTGCCTTCTAAAGAATACAGAACCAACATAAAGGAATTTAAAGAAGAAATAAGGGATTGCTATAGCCATTTGTGGTCCCAGACATGTGGATATATGAAAAAACTGAACAGAAAATTTATCATGTTGATAATTATTGTCATGTTTTTGCATTGTCTTCTCACCCTACACCCCAAATCCCATATTTTTTGTTCTTTAGCATTTAGAATTTTATCATTTTACTGGCACTTTTCTCTTAGAGAAGCTTTTAATCATATTTTGCAGAGAAAAAGAATTGAAATTTGATCCATTAAAATGTTAAGAGCACAAAGTCACCTGAAGGAAACACAATCATTTTGTGTATTTTGAAACTCATTATTTCTGAATATTTGAAAGTGGCAATATTGCATTATAACTGCTGAAATTGGATACTCATCACTGCTTATCTTTTTAAAATGTAAACTATACACAGGTATTGAGCATTTAGAGAAAGTAATAAGCCTGTTGTGAAGGTGCAATAGCAAAGCTGAAAAAAAACTCCTGTGAAATTATGCCTCGTTCTGTTTCTTTGTGCCATGGTTCTTCACCTAGGAAATGTAATTAATATTGACACCCCAATTACTGTGGAACTAGTTATGGTAAGTGTTAGACAATGAACTAAATGTCATCTGTAATAAAAATAAAATTCATATCTGTAATAGGAATGTTGGGTATGTGTAGGTAAACATAAATGTTTGGCTATAGTTTAAAAAACAAGTTAATAGGAGCTCTTTTATTGAGCTCTAATTCAAAATAGCTTGCAGGAAACAGTCTTTGTAGGATAATTTTCCTTAGTCTCCAGAATAAATCAGGGAGTTTTCACATAGGCATTTTGATGGAGAAATTAAGTGACTAAAAGTGAGATTTAGAATAGAGTATATATAGAGAGAGAATGTTGATTATTTTCTCCAAGAATTATAATCTTATGGAAAAGTTGGCAGAAAGTGGAGGATTATTTAATAAAATTCTGCTGTGTTTGTGCTTGAATATAGGGATAAAATGGAAAAAACCAGCCTGTAGATCTGTTCTTGATTACAGAACGAAAATCAGTTTTTCCTTAAAAGAAGAAAAGAAAAAAAGACAGGGAAAGAGATTCTGTTTCACTTATTTTATTTAGAAATGTGTATGTAGAAAAAGGTCCCCACAAAATGAAGTCTAAAATGTATATACAGGTGCAACAATATGATTGCTCTTCCTGCTGTTTGATGCTTACTTCTTTCACTTGGACATCTACATTTGTGGTTTTAAGAAGTTTTTTACTAAGTAACCAAACTTTGGAGGTGCTGTGAGCACTTCATGTAGAATGTGGTGAATTCAAGATTTAAGATTTCTCATAACCTGGTGGGTCTTAGGGCTCAGCTACAGGCATGCCTTGAGTTCTGGATGTTAGAATTGTCAAGAGTTTCAGTACTGTTGTAAAAGCATGCGCCAGTTGTAAAAATTGAGTACGAACTCAGGTTTTCACTTCAAACACCCTTGGTTGAAATGTGTTTCAAATACAGTGAAAATCCAAGTTTTCGCCTGAGTTTAATTCGCTCTTGTGTGACAGAGGGGAAGATGATCCTGCTTCTCAAATGTGAAAGGCAAAATTCCCATTTTCTTCAAGTGCCCGGATTGGGTCCAAAAAGTTAACTTAAATTACCGTAACAATTTGAGATAAATGTATTATTAGATTGTCACAGATCAGCAGACGGGCCAGAAGATTCAGATTGTTACAGCACTTGATCAGAGCTCAGCAGGCAAGCAGTTCATCTTAACAAATCATGATGGCTCTACCCCAAGCAAGGTGATCCTTGCCAGACAAGATTCCACTCCAGGAAAAGTTATCCTGGCAACTCCAGATGCTGCAGGTGTCAACCAACTGTTTTTTGCATCCCCTGATATATCTGCACAACACATCCAGGTAGATAATCCACTTTATTTTGTAATTTTCATTCAAATGGGATAAGAAAAGATGTTTTATTTCCAAATAAGTCTGTCTGGGTTCTCCTTTTTGATTTTTTTTAAAGTATAATTTTCCTTGCACTACGACTCATTGTGGATACTTGGAAATTATTAAAAACTTTTTTTACTAGATTTGTTGCTTTTAAAATTTATATGCTGGCTCATGATGTTAGAAAGAATAGAGTTATTTTTATTGTCATTTCCAGATTCTGCCATGCCAACAGTCCTTTATTTCTGCTTGTTGACTCTCCATCTGTTTTCATGTATTGTTAAAAAACATGCACTTTTCTCCGTTATCCTTATCGCTTAACATTTCCTTTTGCTTGTTTTCCTTTTTGTACACTGTTGCAACTGTTCAGCTGTGTGAATTGTAGTCTACAGTAGTGCTCAGACTATTTAGCAGGAAATACATTAGTCCGTGGGGAGGAGAAAATAACACTAATGATTTTGGGTTTACTAATGTGATACTGTAACTAGCCAGGGTTCTAACTCCCTAAGCTGGTCCCCAGTGCACCTTACTCTCATGCACGTTACATGTGCCACTTCCATAGTTGCCACCCTCCAACTTCCAATCCTCAGCCTGGCAGGGATGGGATGGCACCGATGTGAATTATGTCAAAAACATGCAAGAAGAGTTGGGAGATGTGACCTTTTTCAGCATGAAGTAGGAGGTTACTGCACTCCAGCTAAGGTACAGTTACTGCATATAGTTCACCCACGCACATTTATGCTGCTGTTAAAATACATCAGTGGTAGGCCAGACAACATTCAGGTAGCTACAGTCCATTTAGTTCCTTACCAAATACTTAAACATTATGACCATAAGCAGCTGCTTAAGGAAAAATATTAAAAACTGGCCAAGTAAATAATGATCTCTCTGAGCATATCATTTTACTTCCATTAGCTGATGATACAGAGCAACCTCCTGATTTGGAGACTGCAGTAAGACCATCATATTTGATAGCTGCTATTAAACAACCTTTTTTGTTATTTATATAGACCATATAAGCTTCAGTCTATATAATATCCTATAGTATCGTATGGTGTGCAAAGAATACTTAAGTTGATTTGGCCATCTGAGAGAAGTGTTTAATTGGGTGTCTCTTGCACTATAAGATACTAGTAAGGATTTGTGTGGGGGTTTATAAATCACTACAATATCCTCTTTCAGGTAATCTGTTTTCAGCTGCAGACCCTGCAGACTGTTTAGTTTGTGCTCTTCTGTGAACCAGTCCACTCTGATTCACTACCCACACGTTTTGTAAGCTTGAAAGAATCTCTGTATTATATAATACTTTTGTTTCTGAAACTCACAGTTCCTTGCAAATGGACATCCTAGGTCCTTGCTCCAAAGAATTGGATTACTGTGAATAGGGGACCAGTAGCAAAAGCCAATCCTATTGAGAGGTATTGAAGCATGCTTAGTGTTATCATCCACTTTGTATTTTAGGTAAGCCTCAACAAAAATACAAACCAATGGGATATGAGTAATCCACATAAAAATTATTTTCAAAGACAACTTAAGAGATGAGAAGTGTGCCACACTGGTTTAGAAGGCAAAATTCAGGAAAAGAGGAAGTGTGTACAAAAATTTGAAAGTTGTAGTTCTGATTGTATCATTTGGGCAAAATAGGTCAGTTTGAGAGGCAGCAGAGTATTCTGTCACTCTAGTTAAATTGTTCTGTTGTCTGCTGATACATATCGGTAGAAATTTCCTTTGTCCATTTAAAAGTTCATGAAATAGAGAGTTCCATTCATTTGTTGTTCACCTGCATCCCCTTTGGGATCTTTGTATTTTCTCCCTCAAATGATCTTTCTGTCTGCAATTTCACCTGTTTTCTTCTTCTTCTGTAGCCTTCACTTGAAATGCCCATTTGTTTGTTCTGCCAAAAACCTCTCTGTTACTGCATCTTATCTTTACATTGACTCATTTGGCAAGACCCTTTCTCCCATCCTCTATTTTAACTTCAGTGGCTCTTCTTCATATTAATAATTTTTATTCCTCATGTTCAAGGTCAGTTAATGAATTCTCTGAGTCTGGGATTTTTATCTCCTCATAGGCCGACTCTGTAGTCTTTCCATATGTGGAACTTCCCATTTCAGTGTAGCTTTAATTTATGGAAGGACTTAACATTTATTTATATGTATTTTATATAATATCATGAAAATACATAACATTAATACTGGAAATTTGGAAGGATCCAAAGGTTAATATTCTCTTAACTCATCGTCTTATTTTTCTTAAGAAGTTGGTGTTTTTTTTAAAGAAAAGAGATGAACCTTGGAGACAGTATTGTTTAAAAGGCTAACTAGAAGAAGTATGCTTGTTAAACTTTCCTGCATATATCATCTGTACTGTGTTCCAAACTCTAAAAAGCACAATTTCTTAATTTTCTCTGTAGAAGAGAGAGTACTTTCTGTTTCAGTTACTTCCCTTTTTATTAGAGGTCCTGTTCTGAGTAAGTGAAGCAAGAATGAGGAGCCTGGCTTCCCTTTAAGACACAGTAGAAGTTAAAAACTCTTCAATCTTCTAAACTGTATTCTCTTTTTAATGAGAAGAATTTTTTTTCTTTTCTGTGTCAGGATGGTGTTGGGTTGTTACTTGTGATTCGTGTGTTCCTTTTTTAAATGGAGTTTTTGCTGTGCTTTATTTATGTTGCAGTGGGATAGTTTTCAAAGATTAAGTGGAAGGTTCTGATGCCTACCCTGTAGTACTGGAATTCTAAAATTATGTGCTTACAAAGCTTTACAGGTACCAGAGATAAATGAATGAGACAAGACAAGAATACCTGAGTAATGTCAAACTGTTACTGAAAGCCAAACTATAATACTAACTGATAGTTAATGATAGTGTCCAGAGTACATTTTCTTTTGGTTCAAGTTTGTGTGTATTATAAAAAAAGGAGTCAATAAACCTCAGTGTAGATCTAGTAGCCTTTACAAGGGATTTTTTTTTGTTCCGTTTAATGCTTAAGTCTTCTTTTGTACTATGGATGAGTCATTAGTATATAAGTATAAAATTGAACAAAAGGTAAGAGTATACTGATGCTAAAAGTTTTTCAAAATGCCAGTCCATTTCGCAGAACTAGTGTTTAGATAAATTAAATCTTGAATTCTTCTCAGAAGCATAACAAATAAAAGTCTTGTTCTCTCCTGACAGGGAGCACAATGGCATGGCAGGTAGTTACTTTGTGTCTCTGAAGACTATTAGATGTAATGAAGAAAACATGATACTTTGTAGATTTAGTCCCCTATCTTAGACAAAAACCAAGAGCATGAGATGTATTTTACTATCTAGATGGTAAGAAAAAGAAAAATTAAATTCTTTCACACTTTTTTTCAGATTTTAACAGACAACTCACCCAATGAACAGGGCTTAAATAAAGTGTTTGATCTGTGTGTTGTATGTGGAGACAAAGCATCAGGTATTTATTTTTTTTCTTTCCTTTTTTTTTTAAGGTAGTGCAATTTTATAAAAGCAGTTTAAAATTTTTATAACAGTTTGCATGCATATACATATATAAATCTCTTTACATGTGGTGGAGAATTACACTAAATGGTACTCTAGTGTTCATGGATAGGATTTATTGTTGTTTAATATAGAATCATAAAATATCCTGAGTTGTAAGGGACCCACAAGGATCACTGAAGTCCAACTCCCAGCCCTGCACAGCACCATCCCCATGAGTCGCACCATGTACCTGAGAGCATTGTCCAAACACTTCTTGAGCTCTCTCAGGTTTGATGCTGTGACCACTGCCCTGGGGAGCCTGTTCCAGTGCCCAACCACCCTCTGGGTAAAGAACCTTTTTCCTAACATCTATCCTAAAATCCCCCAGACAAAGTTCATGCCATTCCCTTTGGTCCTGTCACCGGAGTGAGGAGGTCGGTGCCTGCCCCTCCATTTCCCCTAGTGAGGAACCTGCGAGGTCTCCTTTCAGCGGGGAGCAAACTTCCTAGAAAATAAAATCAATTACAGTTTTTTTTCCCCAAAATTGGCAAAGTTTAACATTAAAAATGCAGTTGCTAGAGCTTTAAATACATGTCAGACTTCACCCATCTCGAGGAAATTTCTGCCAAGCTTAAGGCAAAGATCTGGTTGGTGTATTCTGATTGTTAACACTTCTCTGACTCCCCAGTGGAGGGCTGGAGTCTCCGTTGAGGGGCTGGAGATCCCAGGAGGTGTTCCTCCTGTGCTGGCCTTGGAGTATTGAGTAGTGGTAATGACTTTGGGGAGACTGCCATGTTTCTATGAGCATCTGTAGGTTTTGGGGAGCCTCCCATGTCACAAACAATGCCATGAAAACTGCTTTGCAGACACTTCCAAGCTGGAATCCAAGAAGCTACAGCAAAGAGGAGGTGCAGAAGCAGCATGCACGAGTATTTTACAGAATGAATATTCATAATCCAGCTTCTGCAAAAATGTTTCACACATTATTCTTTTAATATATATTATGCTTTTGAAATTTCGCATTTTAGTAGTGGTAAAAAGGTTGTGAAAGGAATCTAGAAAACCTGTTAGAATTTCTAGAAACTTCTGGAAAGAATCTAAAAGTGTTTTCTCCTAAATTGGGTCATGTTTGTGATTTATTTTTGTAATGTGCTGTAGGTATTTAAGGGATTCATAAATCGAAATTGTTGTAACTGCCAAGGATGCCCTCAATCCTTTTTAGTAATGTTTATAGTTTATGCAAAATAAAAATAATTTACTTCTAAAAATAATTTTCAAACTTACTTTCTGTAGTGTATCATAGAAAATCTTATATTATACAGAAAACTCACAGAACTGGTCTTCAAAAAAAAAAAAAAGAGTTGTAGCTATTCTAAATTATTCTTTCATTGATGTTTTACTGCAAGAACTATGGAGGTACCATTACCCTGTTAGGAAAATGAAAGGTGAAAGCAAAGCTTTGAAGTGACTGCCTACTGGTGTCAAATGCCAATGCCATGTTTGCACTTTGCATGGTTTCATTAGATTTAATGCATACAATTTTGACAGCTGAACTTGTAATGAGCAATCACAGGGATTGTCTGTAGGAAAAATTGCTAGAGAAATGTATAAATTAAAATATTTTTTGCTGTATTCTTGCTAACCTGTTTTCTTAGCCTTTTTTAACACTACTGTCAACAGATAAGGAAATAATTTAATAAGCAGCTTGCCTATTTATAAAATCCTGTTCACATGCTTTGAACTAGAGAAGTGGTTCACTTGCTTTTCTGTGTTGTTTTATAGCCTCAATATATTTTAAGATCTGAAACCCATGGGGAAAAAGAGTGTTCTTTTTCTGGGTAAAATAGCTGATACTTTGTTTTTAATAAACATGAAGTCTAAAAAAATAATATTCTACTGTAAAATTAATGTCATGCTTTCTGGTACTTTGTAACTAGGGCGTCATTATGGAGCAGTAACTTGTGAGGGATGCAAAGGATTCTTTAAAAGGAGTATACGGAAGAATTTAGTTTATTCCTGCCGAGGAACAAAAGACTGTGTCATTAACAAACACCACCGGAATCGCTGTCAGTATTGCAGGCTGCAGAGATGCATCGCCTTCGGGATGAAACAAGATTGTAAGTCTGAATAAGAGCAAATTGCTTTCCCTGGCAGCTATTTCGTGCTACAAAAGATATGCTTTGTATAGATACAAATTGTTATCTTGATTATATATTTTTAAATCATTGTATCTTTTTCATTTAAAGAACTGTACAAGTTTGGTGTATCAGAAATACGAAATGCTTTCAAGTGTTTGCTTTAAAAGCTTGAGAAGCTCATCCCATGTGATGAAAGTGAGTGAATTGTTACTCCTATGTGGCAAATATAAAGCATGTCTGCATTTTTTTAATGCAGTTCAACTTTTTTATGTGTAAATTAAGCTACTAAATTTTTTGAATTCTACTTCCTTTCGGTTTTTCCATAACTGAGATTACTGGCAATTACTGTTCACTTTTGGCAAAGCTCTGCAGAGACAGTTATTTACAAGGCAGAGATCCATAGTGATCTAAAGTTTAGTTCTTACCAATTCCTGCAGATTCCAAGTTCCTTTTTAGCCTTCCATACATTAGATCTAGTGGTATTGGAATATCACAGCAGTATCAGAATACTAAATGCACAGAAAATCACACAAACCACAAATTCTTCAGACCTAATACTGTGACGCTGCTGCTGCATACAGTATTGGTCTTGTTCTCTGCTTTCTGTCACCCTGTTCTTATTTGGCTGACCCTCTTGAACCTCTGTGGACATTTTCCTCCTTACAGCCCTGCTTCTCTCAGCAGAAATCAGTAACACAGAGGAAATTAATTCAGAAAGGGAGGAAAAGCTGGGACAGTGAAAGTGGATCTTTACCCTCTAGTTCAGCTGACAGTTATGTAAGAAAAGGCCCCTCTACAGAAGACTTTATAAGCAGAACAAATTCTCTGGGGTTAGGGATCGGAAGGCAGGAAAATAATCTCTGGGTCACGGGGGAATACTGAGTAGGGGAGAGGATTGTTTGGTGGTAAGTCTCATTCCTCAGTGGGGTGGGAAAAGGAAAGAAAACTTAGCATCATCCCTGACTGTAGCTCCCTCAGTGGGGGTTATTTGTCCCTTGAAGAAGCCTTGGCCTTTTCTCAGCAGTGAGACCCTGCTAGTGAGCACAGTGTTTGCAAAGAAAGATGAAATACTTGCCTCCCTCTCCCACCCTTTAAAGCACTATTTCTGGGTTGCAGGTTGGCTTCAATGGCATTGTCAATTTTTGATACTATGACATTTGAGGCTTTAAGATATTTATCAGTATCAGTGTAAAAGTTTGAATAGCATCATAGTCTACTGCTTTCTTGAAAAGTTTTTAATGTTTTATCTCAAGTTACACATTTTTCATATTTCCATTTTCCCCATAGGGGAACTCTTTAAAGCAAGGTGATATATCTGTAGGCTAAAGCCCAGATTCATTCCACCTTGTTTCACTGAGCCATTCAAATTAAAAATCCACTTCGTTTCTGAAGTCAGTGACTGTGAGTCAGGGTGTTGCCCAGATTGATCTTAAATGGTCTGAACTGAACTTTTTGAATATACCTTTCCCTCTGTATTGTCTAAGGTCCTAATTCGAGAAGCTTCTTTAAGAGCATGAAGTTACGTGGGTTCAACATAGACTCACAATCCATAGGAAACGTACCATGAGTCCTTTACAAAGGAAGTGAGAAGGATAGTGAAACTGAGAGAATGAGAAGATTTAAGCTTCCACTTTGATTCAAGTTAAAAACTAAGGGATGTCTCCCTTAATTGTAACTTGAAAATGCTACGTATGTTTGGTCTCAGACTTTGACTACTACATCATTTCACTTATAACTCATCAAGTCAGTGTGCTGGTTTTTATCTAACTTGTTAGCTTGTTGGTCTTGGGATATATTTTATATATGTTTTAGTTATTTTCAGAATTATAAATTAAATTGAATATTAAATAAAGAAAAAAGTATTATTTCTTAGTCTGTAATTCAAGGTGTGATTTAATAGTTGGGTATTATTTCTGTAGCTGTACAATGTGAGAGGAAACCTATTGAAGTGTCAAGAGAAAAATCTTCTAACTGTGCAGCTTCTACAGAAAAGATCTACATTCGGAAAGATCTTCGTAGTCCATTAGCTGCAACCCCAACTTTTGTAACAGACAATGAAACAGCGAGGTATGTAAATTGGATTCAGAAGTGGTTATTTCTGTCTTCTGAAAAAGGAAAATTCAATTTTCAAATTAATCAAAATGAAAACTTGTGCTGTTTTCTGTCAGATCAACGGGTTTGCTGGAATCAGGAATGTTTGTTAACATTCATCCGTCTGCAATAAAAAGTGAGCCTACTGTGCTGATGACTCCAGATAAGGTATGTGATGATATGACTGATATAATAAGTAGAGCTACTTGCTGTAATTGTATATGTAAGGAGAGAAGGGTGTTTTATTTGGTTAATCTTTAAAACACTCCTTTATAACATTCACCTGTGTTATAAATGCCTTCTCTTCAGAAGAATCCTCTTAGCCTCACACAGTACAAATGCTGAAAACACTGCAAAGCAAATGCCCTTCTTTCATGTTTTTAGAGAGCTTTAAGGGCTGTATTATTTTAATTTTGTGTTGGGATAATCCTGACACTTGGCTCACTCTTTTGCACAAATAAAATGAGGTGTTCACAAAACTTCTCTTGGCATTACCACAGTGCACATTGTAAATATGGTTGGATTTTTTTCTCCTGAATCACTGTTTTTTTGGCAAAGCTGATAAGACCTATCTCATCAACAATCTTATTTCTAAACTGGTTTTCCTTTGTTTCCATTTTGTTGCACATACTGATCCACTAAAGCCATGTGGTAGCTTCCTCACATATGCACAGTAGGAAGCGTTCGTGTTTTTCTAGCTGATACTAAATTACCTCATGCTGTTTTCATGCATTTTGCTTTGCTTGCTCTGTCTGGTGTTAGCAACAGCATACTTGTTTGTAGTAATGTACTTTTTTATTTTTGGTGGGACACATCTTACCGCCTCTCTGAGTTATTAGCCAGTACTGAATCACTTTGTTCCTTCGCAGTTAAACAAAGACATAAACACCAAAAGGCTCCAGCAGAATTCTTTTTCTGCCTGTTTATAAAGGTGACTTTCCATGTGTTCCTTCTTCTCAGACATTCTTCTACCCTATTACTACTGACTCATTTACATGGGGAAGGAAGATGCTAAAAATAAAATCTGGAGCAGTCATATATTCCTGGTGATGGACTAGTGCATAGATAAGTGAAATCTTCTTTCTGCACTTGCTTACCATCAGAAGTATTCTTTCTGAAAGTGATAGCTATTACTTTCACAAGTGAATGTCAAAATATTTCATCTTTTAGAGGCAGTGCAGTGTCTAATTTCTGTATTGTGGCTACCCATGTACTGAGAACAGTTTTTTTACAGGTATCTCTTTGCACATGCTCAATTCTTTGTTTATGCGAAAGTTAGACTCTTCTCTTGCAGGTTAACTGCTGCCAATTAACTGAGAATTAAAAACTATTCTTTTCCCTTAGGTAGAAGCATGTCAAGGAGATTTAAGTACACTGGCAAATGTGGTGACTTCATTAGCAAATCTCAGTAAATGCAAAGACATGTCACAAAGCAGTACAGAGCTATCCATGATTGAGAGTTTAAGTAATGGAGATGCATCATTATCTGAACCCAAGCAAGAAGAACAAGCTAGTAGTGATGTTACAAGGTAAGGCATGTTACACTTAAAAATACTGTTCTTTCCAAGAAGGTGTCTGTCAATTCAGACCATTAATTAAATCATCACAATGTAGGAAATTTATCTGCTTTAAAAGTAATAGTATATCAGCGTAAGCTCACGTAGATGATAAATACTGTAAGATTCTTCCAAGTGAAATCAAAAGAAAGTTCCGTTAGAGAAATAAATCCTTTTAGTTGTTTGTACATGAAATTAATTTCAGTATAAATGTTACAGCTGATGTTCTTACCTTTTGGTTTGCCATACTAAGGTACGTTAGGTCTTGTACTATAGACTTAGTACTTTGTGTGATCCTGGAAGACTTGTTCTTAAGAGGTCTCATCTGTCTGATAGTTAAATGCTTGTAACTATTAATCACTTGAAAAGCATTTTCTTTCTACATGGCAGAAGTTACAGAATTCTCACTATCAATACGAATACATTCACTGAGTATCTTACAAACTTGTGTCTTGCACCGGTTTTAACTGAGCCATTGTGGTGAGCCTATGTGTAAGATGTTCTGTGTAGTATATACAGAACTACCCAGAACATCCACAGTTACTCCATCAATCACAATCATGTTCTTCCTTGGTTGTCATCTCATGCAAGCTTCTGACTGCTGTCCCAGCAATATTTTACACACCATCTACATTTTATGTGCAGTCCTGAAAGAGTGTGTAAATCCGTTAAGGAGAAAAAGGTGGGCATATAGTGGCTGAAATACTGCATTTCCCCTGTGGTCTCTAATGCTTTGTGTAATTGCAAGCAGATCACTTTTTTTCTGCTCCTTTCTTTATATACTGCTTAGAAGGTCAATCTGACTTCTTATAGATGCTGATTTTGGCCTTTGCTGTGTCCTCCTAGGTAAAGAATGTAAGAATATGCCATGTAAGTAGTATTGTACCATGTGCTGATAGACATCACTCAATACTATGGCTGTTCAAAGACATGTCATAATCTTTCATTTGCTGGCACTTCCAGATGCTTATTTTTGCCAACTTCAGAGTTTCTGTTCAGTTTAAAAGTCTGTCTATGAAAAGGCATCAGGTTCTCTCAGCCAGAGACCTTGAAAGAGCTCAGACTTGGCATACTCTTGTCAAGTAGGTTACCTAATAGTTTTACAGTGGGGAGGTTCAAGATAAACACTGCTGTGAAAGCGAAGTTGTTACTCAAAGAGAAATTAAAATTTTTCTCTAAATTATTGATTTCCTTGCCAGGCCATATGCCAGCATGATCTAACAGACACAGATGTTTATTGAGGAAGAAGAGTTTAAGGGACTTCAGAGAGTACATTTTATCCATCCACGCTTTTCATGTATTTTATTATATTCATTGCTAGCAGCTACAGTAGTTACAGTTTCACTTTTACTGACATAAACTTAGAGTACAACTTTTGCTGCAAGCACCCCAGTGCTTTTATATTGTAATTTTACATGCCTTGTCCTCTAGTGCTTCATGATGTTCTTTCTTTACAGTTCATCTGCAGTTCTGTGTATCTGTTAGTGACTGAGCCTGATGAAAAGAGAACCAAATTATTTGAAGGAAAGGATATCAATGCCTTGTATTTTAATGTTGATTATGCTTTGTTTTCTCACTTTGTGGGCTAGATGTTCATAGCTCCCAGGCAGGCTTTGTTCTAGATTTTCTTTTCTGTAGTGTTTTACCTTACAGTCATTGCTCATGTTGGGGATTTGTGTAGGGAAAGGACTAACCTTGCTGAGCCATGAGGAAGCAAAGCTGCTACTGACTTCTGCTGGCTTACTACTGGCAGTTTATGAGATAGGAGGGAGAAGATTTCTTCGAAAGCAACATTGAAGAATGAGTTGGGAAGAAAGTATCATGGGCAGACATGGTTAACAAGTGTACGTGCCCACACTATTTAAAAAGGACTCTTCAGCCTGTGCTAGAATAAATACAGGATAGTGACAGATGCATGTTTTCCTTTTGGGGAAAGGGGAGGTCTGATTCCTCTCTTAAATTTCTGTCCCTGCCACGTGAAGAGCCCTGCAGAGATTCTGTTGTTTCCTAAAAAGCAGCTGTCACTGAGCTGCTGTGTTCACCTGTTCTGTCTAAGACTGCAAAAAGTGAATTGTGGAAGACCTGAAACTCAGATCTTCTAGCAGGAGTCCATAGCATAGTTTCTAGAGCTGAGCCATGAATGTCTTCCCTTCGTGGCAACTTTGCATATACCAGAGACAGAAGATGGCCCAGGTGTGTCTGTATAGTCCACTTGTGTATGTTCCAGTCACCCTCATGTGTACTCATCAAGGTACGC
Organism: Corvus moneduloides; assembly: GCF_009650955.1. Taxonomy (NCBI): domain Eukaryota; kingdom Metazoa; phylum Chordata; class Aves; order Passeriformes; family Corvidae; genus Corvus; species Corvus moneduloides. Next base: position 29,638,168 of record NC_045479.1, read on the forward strand.
AGGCTAGTGAGGACCAAAAAGTAGTTCATTTACCATCCCAAACCTTGAGGCAGTGTCAGCAGCTCTTTCATTGTGATATTTCATTTGGTTGTGAGTAGTTATGTCAAACAGCTTGATTTTTTTCAGCATGTTAGTGAATTCATATAGCTAGGGAGTGTGGGGGTAGAGAAGGTGGCCAAGTTACCGAGACTTTGGCATTAAATCAGTGATTTTAGACACTATGGTAATAAACATGTCTGTAAGTCGAGAATGAGCTCTACACACAAGCTGATAATCAACTTTTGTAAAAATCTCAGACCTCAGTGCACAGGTTTTTCATGCAACACTATAGAAATGATGCTATTCCTAGGATATATCATCTGTCTGTTGGCAGTGATCAAGTCTGTGTATTTTTGATTGAAGGTGTGTCAGTTGTGCTTCTCAGGTGTATTTGTGAACAGAAAAACAACACGTGTTATCAAGCAGCGAAATATTGAGTAATACATCTGTGCTTGTCCTGACATCTGCCCTCTAGCATTTGTGCTTGTGAAAGCCAAGAGTCACTGCCACACAGCAGAGGGTACTCAGGATTGTATTGAAAGCATGGCAGTGCTTTCTCTTAAATATTTGGAAGCAGTCTTTTCAAATTAAGTTGAAAAATCTAACTACAAGTCATTACTTAACAAAAAAAATCTTACTCTGTGCTTCATAGCAGTAAAAGCCTGTAAAATTTACATGTGCACTAAGTGACTGTAACAGCAGTCTGATGATTATGTCCTCAAAACGCTCATGCCAGCGCTCTCAGTGAACATCACTAAAGAGATCTTGAGAAGCAAACTGTGATTCAGCAGCACAACCAATATGTCAAAACTGTGAATTTGTTGGCAACTAGTGTAAACAGGATCTGCTGCTAATTTTTGTTTCAGAGTTCAATGGAATGTCATGAAAAGCATGCTACTGACTTCTATTTTCCAAATCTCACTCTTTGAAACAGACTTTACATACAGGTTTCAGACTTGTGCAGGTTCCTCTTAAATTGAAACGGTCTCTAAAATGAATTTTTCTTTTTGTTTGTTTGTGATCTCACAGGGCATTTGATACTCTTGCAAAAGCATTAACTCCAGGAGAGAGCACAGCATGCCAGAGTTCTGAAAGTATTGATGCCAGTGCACAGCTGCTTGGTGGAGAAACAAGCATGAACATTGTTGAAATAGAGGGGCCACTACTCAGTGATGCTCATGTAGCATTCAGGGTACTGAATAGTTTCTTACTGTTGACTGTTTATAACTATTTTGACATAGTAATGTACAATAATGATCTGATTAAATTTTATTTTGAATTTCTTAGAGGAGTGTTTGTTCAGGTGTTGGCATTCATTTCCAATCAATGAACTGCTTTTGTTCACTGGTTAACTCTTTGGGGAAAAAGTACTGTGCTCTGCAGTGGTTCAGCTGCACTGGTTATTTTATAGTTTCTTACCTTAAAAATAGTGGGTAATCCATGCAAAAGGATTTACGTAGACAAATAATTTGCATGGAGTCAGCATTTCACTGCATGAAGCAGGTTCAGCATCCACATTCTCACTTGTTAATGGGTGTATCTGATGCAATCTGCAACTGCATTTTGAGACTTCTAAGTGTATTTGTCAGTTTCTTCTTTGTGTAGATACCCTGTTTTAGTATGGTATTAATTGACTTAACTACAGTTTCTGTGTTAGTTAGCCATGTATTTTCTGGATTTATTTCTCATTTTACAAGCCTGCAGCAATTCTTTCTATCTTTTTTTTCATCATCATAATTTTCATGGACAAATCAAAAAGCTTGTTTATCTGAAAACTTACTCAGTAACAGGCATTTGGTTAAACTTTACCCCTCTTATCAGCATCTGTTTTGATCATTCAAATGAATTTCTCTAATACAAATGTCAGGTTTTTTTAAAAAAATTGCATTAGCCAGAACATTATATTAAAAAGTATTAATTTCTGAAGACAGAATTACAAGTTCTAAGCTATTTTGGGTCAAATCTCTTTCTTCACATATACACATCACTGATTTTACTTATTAACATTGAGAAGGATCCTTTCTGATGTATGTTGGTTATATTTTTTGGACTTGGGAGCAGCTGTGTATTAGGTGTTTTACTCAAACAGCAAAAGATTTCTCATGTATTTATTTTTAAAATATTAATTAAAAATAAAAGATGTTTTGTGAAATAGAATTCTCATACACACACACACACACTCACTCGCTCACTCTCTCTTTCCAGGATTTGTAACTCCTCTAATGTAAGCAACTTCATTCCAGTTACAGTGATTATTCTCTCTTTTTCTTTGAGAATGTATCAGAAGTTGAGTTTTGAGATTTTCCATCTCCAGTTGTCCCAGACATGAATCTTCATCTATGAATCAAACGTTTTGTCTTTTTTGTTTCTTTGTAGTTGTATTACATACAGCATGTAATGGTGTGGCTAATAATGCAAAAGGCAGTTATTCTGTTTTGTGTCAGGATTATACCATGTTTATTTAAAAAAGAATTTTATTTCTTCACTTAAAGAAACTCAAGACTGAAATTTTCCTAAGCATATTATGAAGAAAGTAAAATAACTGTCTTGCACTTTTTTCTTTATTTCTTTTTTTTTTCCTACTTTTTTCTTGCAGCTCACCATGCCTTCTCCTATGCCTGATTATCTTAATGTTCACTATATCTGCGAGTCTGCCTCCAGGTTGCTTTTCTTGTCCATGCACTGGGCACGTTCCATTCCATCTTTCCAAGCTTTAGGGTAAGTGTTCAGTTACTCTATTCACTTACATTGTGGATGTGTGCTTTTTAAGTTTTGGTTTTTGCTGTCTTCTTTGGGGACTTTTTAAAATATAAAACTACTAATTAACACTGTTATAAATCTTAATCAGTAAGGCAAATTTTCTGCATCAAAACTACTCCCAGTTTGAGTCCAATTCAGGGCTTTGGTTGGGTTTTGAAGGAAAAAGGAGTAGATTTAAAACAATTGAATGCCCGCACACTGCTGCTTCTTATATATATTTACAGAAAATAGGAATTCCTATCAGCTTTTTAATAGCTACAGCCCTGTGCTACATCCTGATGCTTATCAGGCAATCACCAAAAAGAAGTCTGAATCCCCAAATATTTTTATCCTTATAAGGTGAATTACTAGTAATAATTCTGCCTTTAATAACCTACATGAAGAAAATGGTTAGCTAGGTTCAGCAAACATTCAGAATGAAGTTGTCTAATTTCAGAAGATTTGCCAAAATAAATGGCTCCTGTAACAACAAGGTAATTCTTACTATTGTTTTTGCAGTTTGTATAATATCCTGCTTCTCCATCAGAATTCAGTGTATCACTTAAAATTCTTAAGCTTAGTTTTGTAGTCCATTGCTGATCATCATGAAAAAAATCTCAAAACCACATGGGGAGAACTGATTTATGTTATTTCAGAAGTAACTTTATGAAGATAGATCAAACAAATAAAGATACTGTATCAGCTCTGACACAAATGGAGAATAAATCATGTTAGTTTGTTCTCATCTGCAGTGTTTCTGTTTAATTCAATATCAAAATAGCCTGTGACTGTTACAGCAAAGAGAATGCCTTTTTAAAATGAGGGATTGTCCCATTTTCCAGGAAAGCTGTCAAAAGCAGGATGATCTGTGATTACCATTTGTGTTTACTCAGATGCTTAAGCCAAATGATTCTACACTTTTTAAGGAAAGATACTCTATTGTGTGTAATTAAGCCTGTGTTTTGGAGAAGGAGAAAGGAATATTCTATAAAGTTAAAGAATAGTAAGGGTAAAAAAATAGGTAAATTTGATGCTTTATTTTGGTAGAAATTGTTGCCCTGGAGAATTTCAAAATGCATAGCACATGATGTCATTTTGAGTTTTTAAAAGGTTTTTGTTACAGAGAGACACTGCAAATTAGTACAAATTAATATTCTAACAACAAATGCGAATTGCTCCTTTGTAGTAGGAGTAGAAGACCTCTCTCCAAAAAGATTTAACAAGAAAAATCTGCACATGCTCTTTTTATCTGTTACTTCACAATATATTTTTCTGCTTGAGTAAAAAATATGGAGGAGTAAGCTGCCTTAATAGTGTTAATATTCACCTGTGATAGCATTTATAGACCCAGTCAAGATCATGGGCAACAGTATATAAATTACATAAATTCAGCTTTCCTTTGAAGTGCTTAAAATGCAAACTATGTTCAAGTGGAGATTTATTTGAAATTAATGCAGCCTTTATAGTTTGAGCACATTATATCCTATGATTTTGACGTTTAGAAGGGTGACTCATTTCACTTTTAAACTGAAGGGAAATTCATGGAGCATGATGGGTAATGGTTTTGTAAGGAAGATGGATAATTGTACCTAGGTTGTTTCCTCCCTTGGGCAACACTCTCCTTTAGTCACAGCGGGATAGCTAACTTTGACCTAATGATGTAGTTAATGAAGCCAGGTACTGATGAGTTCCTCTTCCTACACAGGCATCTTTGTACACAAGAGAGTTTCCTACTGCAACTTTCACCAAGCTGGTTACAGCCTCTTAGTTTTGTGAGGCTGCTTAAGCAAACTTAAGAAATGGTTTTGGTCTAAGTTTGATCAGCCATAAAGATGCTCTAGATGATATGTTTATCTACACACACGTATCAGATGCGTAGCCAGCACACCTGTTTTCAGTGGTGCTCAGCAGAGTCCCTTGGACTATGTTAAAGGAGATGAATGAAGATGTGACAAATATGTGCAGAAGCTGCATGTGCTGGATCATGTCTACCATAATAAGAACTTGATCATAGTAAAAAATACTGCTCTCAGTAAGCTCTCTGTAATCCAGTTAAGGACAAGTCTGTGTTCACCTGTCATTTGGCATCTTAGTATTGCAGTAAATCATCAGAAATGTTCTGGAAGATTACATCAACATCCTTGCAAAAATCCATTCCACTGTATTTTTGTAGTTGAAATCCTAGCTTTAATATGCTTTTCTTCTTTGATAGATCTTGTACTTCTTTTAAATTTCCATTATTTATATTCACTGGCTAAAACTGTGAAACCTGGTACCTGAATTTGACTCCTCTCTGGTAGGATTTGCTTTCTGAGGTACTGAGCTCTTGTTAAGCTCTGTGAGTTAGAGATGCTTGGCATTACTGAAAGTTAGGTTACTAATACAGAAGTGGCTGAATATGAATTGATATATTTAATTTTAAGCTACAGCAAAGAAATCCTTATGACTGGTATTTCTACTTTGAAGTCCATATTTCAAACCTTATTCCAAACTTGAAAGGGATGCAGAAAGTAGCAATCAGGAAGCTCAGAAGCTTGATCACACATGTTCCATTTCACCTGTATCTTTAATTAAAAAGTTATAGCAACCTGTCAGTTTTCAAGTGAAAAAAAAAGGCCTTTGAGTCACTTCTACATCCACAATACAGGAACAGTGCAATCTTTTTTTGTCCATGCATATAAATGTTGTTCTAAATCCTAAGAAAACTAGCGTCATGGAGTACACTGAGACAGTTGTCATTTACTGCAACTTCAGCTTGCTTTTGTGATAGAAATCTGTCTCCTTTTAGGTCATTTAAGCAAAAATTTATTGCTTCACAAAAGTCACTTTAAGCCAGGTATTTTAATTCTAGCATGCAAAGAAAAATGATGCAGAACTTCATTTTGGTATTAGTTGTAATGATTGAATTAGATTAATGTTTTATGAAGTGTTCTTCAAATTAAAAAAAAGTGTGAATGCAAATAGCTGGTTTTACTAAATTACTGTGCTTTTTAATAGACAGGATAACAGCATATCATTAGTAAAAGCCTGCTGGAATGAACTTTTTACACTTGGTCTAGCACAATGCTCACAAGTTATGAATGTGGCAACGATCTTAGCTGCATTTGTTAATCACCTTCAAGGCAGTTTACAACAAGGTAAGGTGTATAATATGCACATGCCAGACTTGGGGAATTACTTGATATTTTTTAAGTTTTGAACTGCACAGAAGCTTTTTATTTATCCTTCAGTTGTTAATGTAAATTTACTGTTTAAAGAATTTCATGTTAGTATTGAAAGAAAATGATACTAGCAACTACAGTCCACAAGATGGAATTTTTTAGTAATTTTGCAAAAGTCAGCTATGCTGATATTTACCTCCAAATGAAAAAAGATATACACACTATTTTTAGTTTTGTATATATATATAATCTGTCTGCCTAATAGAGATTAGCATTTACTGGAGGTGTTTTTATTGTGTGCTGTAATTTCTAATAGTGTTATGCAGTCCTGTTAATACCATCAGCCCAAATTAGGAATATTTTGGGCAGCATCAGTGTTAAGAACACAAGAGTACTGTGAATATGGTTCCTCTGTATGAAGGATACAAAGTAAAGAATGACCCACCTGTCCTTGCTCTTCATAGCAGTGACACAAAGCAGCTGAATGCCAACTTGGTGATGCAGTTCCTTTACATAACTTGGCTTGTTGACTTCTGTGTATTAGTTTTAGTCTACGTGCAAGTCTTCGACAGATCTTCACTAAGTACACTTTGTTCCTTGTTAATCCTATGTGCTGCATCTTTGGCATATTTTTCATTCAAATGAAAGACATGTCAGTTGGCCTCTTTAATTCTGTTCTTCTGAGCAGGAGGGGAGTCTTTTAGCTAAGCTTTGTGTGCTTGTGGACACTCACAAGGTTGTCAGCACTAAAAACTAACCAGTCAATAATAGTATAGTCTTCATCTGTTCAGTCATAACACTTTATTTTTAAGGTAGATGTATGTAAGAACCCTTAAAAACAGGCAGAGAAATATTCTTGCAGAGACTTCGATGTATATACAAAAATCTAAGCATTTTCAGATTTAACTAAATTTTTGAGTTGTTTGCTGTTAGGGGTATGAAAATGCATTGTTGTTGATGCTATGCAAATGCAGATTGATAAACGGGAGAAAAACAGCCCACCAGACTATAGATTTTTCATCTTCTTTTATGATAAGGTAATTAAAGAATTATTTCTGAGGGGTTTTCATGATTTAAAAATATCCACAAGATCCTCTTATAAATAACAATAGTTTAAAACAAACTGATCAAATCGTGAGATGTACTAGATCAGCTAAAGATACTAACAAATATGTGATTGTCTCTAGGACAGATACAAATGGAATCTGGAAATTTCAGTCTATGTAATATTTGAAGTATGTTTACCAAAAGGGTATTGTAGTAATTAGTCTTTACAAATGCATATTTCTACCATTTAAATTGGGAATTCAGGTTGACTGCAAGAACCAGTTGTGCAGGACGCCAGCTGCAGTATCTCCAAGAGATACCAAGTTTCTGGGGTCTAGGGACTCTAATTTGATGGGTTATGGAGGGAATGGGATTTTCAGGCTGCTTTGCTATTGCTGACTCACGGGGAACAGCTCTGCACCAACCACATTCCCCTCAGTGCAAATCAGGGAAGGTGTATAGTACCCCTTTCCCAGCAGTGGCACAGTCTTTGACTAAAATAACTCATGTACACTATCCTACCACGTGGTACCAGATCCTTAGACACAGAGCACAGGTCTGCAGTAGCAGTGTATGCTTTACTTATAAGTAGTCTCTTCCTTCCTTGATCATTTCAAGCTCTAGTCCATGCCTGATTACTGGAAGCATTAGTGGCAGGAAAAGCCCTAATTGGAAGGGGGGGGGAAAAAAGTCCATAATTGTTGGTGTCAGGATTATTCAGACCAAATAGGAATTTATAGATGGCGTAGATTTCCCATTGTTTGAATTGAATAAAAGAATTCTTTTTAAAATTCCAGTGTGACCAGGTTTTTTGCATGTGTGTTGACTTGGGATTTTTCATTTATGTGTGTCTTGATTTAGATAAGCTGCCAACAGACAGAGGAAGACTAGTAATGGAGCATGTCTTCAAATTGCAAGAGTTTTGTAACAGCATGGTTAAGCTGTGTCTAGATGGATATGAATATGCATATTTGAAAGCAATCGTCCTCTTCAGTCCTGGTATGTAATTAATCCAAATGTAAAATTTTAATCTGTGCTAATTGTTGCCATATAACTGTTTCATTATATGCAGTTACTGCCTCATTTGTTGAGGAATCTTGGAAGGTGTGTAAGGACTGTAGGAAGAGGAGGGTTATCTTCTAATGTAAACAGTTGAATGCTGCTTTGGGGATTTGGGGGGGGACTTTTATTCTTTTTATTTGTAGATTTTTATTCTTGGTTCTGTCACTCATGCTTTTTGTTGGTTTGGGTTTGTGTTTTTGGTTGTTTTGGGGTTTTATTTATTTATTTATTTATTTATTGCTTTTAATTCTGTGCCTCCTTTCTGGGGTCCATTTTCTGAAGACCTGTAGTTTAATTTTCTGAAGTACATCCAGATGAGACAGATTGAAGTTGGGATTTTAATATATGAAAGACTATCTGGGCAGCAGTTCTCACATTCAGAATTACAGAAACATCATCTCCCTCCACACATTGTCCACACAGACAATGCATATAGCATTTCTGGTGAATGAACGCCACAAACATTCACTTATGTTATTATTTCTGTCTTCTAAACAGTATTTGCTTAATGTACTCTCAGTAGCATTAATGGACATACATTAGACAGTGCAGGTCATATAACTACTTTCCTTCTGGGTGATTAGTTTACAATATGGAGGAAAGGTTATGGTAGATATTTAGTGAGTAATCAGACTCTGTAACCCATATGCCTGGACTGCAGAAAGTTGCAAAATTAATTTTCTTTATTTGAAAGTTGTAGAATTAACTTTTCACAAAAGGCATTCAGGTATTGTATCAGCATCCTGCAGGCCTTAGATTCATCATTCAGAACTGGGATTTAATATAAAGTCAAACCCAAGTCTTTTAATGAAAGAAAAATGTACAAATCTCAAGTACTACTCTATCTCCAAGAATTTTTCACTGCCACATTTAGAAAGTATATCTTCAGTGACTCCATTTTGCATGAGAAGGTTTAAAAAGCACCAGCAGCTTCTTTAATCCTTGTTGCTCTGCCTTTTGTAGATGCTGATGTCCTGTAGAAAAGATTGGAGCAGATGTGAAAATGCCAACAGAATCTTAGTGACCTGCCCCCTGTCAGTAGTGTAGGACATGGAGGAGATCTGGGTATTTGGTTCTTGTCAGTTCTGCAGACTTACTAGATGCAAGAAGAACTTTGTTTTTCCTTCCAGTTGCAGTTCACCCTTACACAGAAAAATTAGTTGATGTGAGGAAATCTTTTGGAACTTGGACACTTCCAAAATGTAAATTTTAAGCAGGTTTTCTAATATATAGAATTTATGCATTGTGAGGTTCTTGCTTTGCCGTTTCCCTCAGATTTGCATGATCTTTTCTATACGTAGTATCTACAACTCCCAGTAATAGTGGCAGCATCAGCAGGAATTCATGGTATTCATCTAAGTGCACAAACAAAATCCTGCATATCTTCCATTGCTACCTATATATATATATATATCTATATATATATATAGCAGTAATGGAAGCCTTCTGAGATGAAAGACATTCTTGCAAATGAGAGGTGGCATAAGTAGAGTCAGAACCCTTCAGGAAAGATGATAAATTTCCAGAGGATATTCCTATCGTGATATTCTTGTATTGTGGATCACTAAGGAAAATCAGATCCTGAGTGTTTTCACTATAAAACATAATCCTGCTGTCTGTCCTCATGAGTAGAAGAGTCTTGCATGGTTTTATGTGTTCGCTTGTACAGTTCACTGTATCACTGAAACAGTTTCAGTTTGCTGATAAGCAGGACTCACCATTAAACCCACCAAGTTTAAACGTAATATTAAGCATGCTTGAAAATGTTTGCAGTTTTTTTTCTGCTGAGGACTGAACAGTTGCAAATACACAACTATTACAGAAGAGTCTTCTTTAAATGGATGGTAGGAGGGTGTTTGCTGGTTTAATTTTAGTAGATAATGCTTGCAGGAGATGTAACCCCAAAATAGTCCTTTCATGGCATTCCTATACTGAGAACTGGTAGGGGTTGCTCCAGGAAAGAAACAAAATTATGGGAGAATACCTCAAGTCCATTTTTCTGGAATGATGTCCACTAGGATTTATGATAGAATTCTCTGGCCTGTGTGGAAAAATCAGTCCCGTTAGACACCTAAAAATACTTCTCTAGGAACCTTTCACTTGCAAAGTAGTATTTACATATTTGTTTATGTAAATACGTAAACAAATGAGGTTTATTTGTCTCCTTCCAATTATATTTGACAACACAAAAGGTAGAAGGAGAAATATCTTGGGAAAAGTCTTGTCCAGTCACATGATTGAGAGAAATTTTCTTTAGCTGATGTTTTCAAATTCACATTACTAATGAGTAGCTGCTTTAATGGCAATGTGTTGTCAGTACTCTTGATACTGTGAGCTGTGTAACAAAATCTTCATACACGTGAAAGTTATGTTTAGTAGCTTGAACAGAAGGGATGTCCTGGCAATGACTCACAAGCCAGAAATTATAATTGTAGGGATTTTACTGCTCTGCTGCAGGATGGAGCTGGGCTGTGCATGCACCAGAGCCCTAAGGTAGGAACCTCTGCTTTAGTAGGCCCTGGTGATTCAGCTGTGCCAAGCCAGCTGTTTGATTGCCACAAGACAGCCTTGGGCAAAGAGATTAGTGGAAAGAGTGTGCCAAGAAGAGTTGACATCTTTCTAAATGGCTGCAAGTGTATGAACAGTGGTCTTCAAACTACTTTTCCCAGCAGTTCACTTCTTGCTGTGTTCCTGACATGGCTCTAAAAGCAGTGGCATGAAGTGGTGCGTTTTGCATGTCAATACTAACTCTTCATCTACATGGTTTGTCATGCTACTATGATAGTAAAATTTTTGCATTCAGATAAATAGATGGATAATAAAATTACAGACCATGTAGAGAGTTCAGAATTATTGGATAATAATTTCTGAAAGTGACTTGACAGTTAGGTTGATGTCCTTTCTATTTTAGCAAGAGTTACATTTCAAGTGTTCAAATCACTGCTAAAAATTAGGATTAGCACACTTGAAATTTTTGCACCAAATAGTTGAAAAAGAACAATCTGCTACATACAAGCCTGAGTTCAAAAAGCATTTGGACAGTGCTCTCAGGCACGTGGTGTGATTCTTGGGGTGTCCTGCGCAGGCTCAAGAGCTGGACTCAGATGATCCTGATGGGTCCCTTCTAACTCAGTGTATTCTATGATTCAGTGCTGTTTTCTACATGTTTTAGGAAACAGACAGTTCACAGCTTTTTATTCTGCTTCTTCCGCTGATGTTAATTTTATCCTTCACTTTTCACCTAAATATTATTTGTGCATCCAGTGTTCCAGAAAATGTCAGTGCGTTGAAACAATCCTGTTTTACTGCTACAGAGAACAGAGTTGTATCGTCAAGATTAATGTAAACATTTGTAGTAGGTTGAACAACATTTCAAGCACTGGATTTATTTGAACCCTTTAAAATGTCTGATTTTATTTATGGAAAATTAAGTAAAATGTGTAAATGTAAAGAAAGAGAAATATAAGGAGGTAAAGTAGTGTCTACCACTAAAACTGAAGTTGCTGCAGGTACCACATAATGACTTCAGTATGTTGGCAACTGGATAATCTGTATGGATTTTAGTTCATTTTCTGTAGAACAGGTATAACAAAGAAGAGGGTTTTTTTTCAGATCACCCAGGTCTAGAAAATGTGGTACAGATTGAGAAATTTCAAGAAAAAGCTTACATGGAGTTCCAAGACTATGTAACAAAGGCATATCCGGATGATACTTACAGGTCTGTAATCTTAGATGCTTACTTGATTGATTCTCTTTTCAGAGTCATTGGTGATACTGATTTGTACAGTATTTCATGTAATAGATATGTACATTTTCTTCTTACCTCCTTAAAGTTAAGAAATTACCTTTAGAACACTTGAAATATTATGCATGTGGTCATACAAATTATGAGTATTATTTGTCATCTCATTATTAATTTCTAAAATTAAATATCAGAAAAAGATAGTAGTAACATTCAATTTGAATTGCATGTATTTGGACTATTTCCTCATTTAGTCCTAAGTCCAAACATTATATATAGTACCTGTCATTGACAGGCAACCTCACATTTTCTGTACTGTTCAAGACATGACTAAACATAAATGTAATGCTCTACTGATTTAGATATTTAAGCCTTTAATGAACCAGCTATAGCAAATTTTGACCAGTAGTGTCCATTGTCAGTTTTTTCCTCTTCTTTTACTAATAACATCATGGAGAGTAACACTAAAATGTGTGATCTGCTAAGTAACACTTTTCACCAAACTTATTTTCCAGACTATCTAGACTTCTTCTCCGATTGCCTGCTCTTAGGCTGATGAGTGCTGCCATCACTGAAGAGCTGTTCTTTGCAGGACTAATTGGAAACGTTCAGATCGATAGCATCATCCCGTACATTCTGCGAATGGAGACAGCAGACTACAACTCTCAGATCATCGGTCATGCCGTATAAAAGCAGCAGTCCAGGATTCTGTACCATGGCAATCATGGTGATGTAAATGCATACCCTGTCTCCAAGAGATGGTAATAAGCCTTCCAGTGCACCTTTCCAAAGAAGGCTCATATTCCTCCTTTCCAGTACACTTGGGAAACATGGTGGAGTGTATTGGGATATAGGATCACTTCCTGTTCTTCATCTGTCTTCAAGGACTTGTAAATTAACTTGGTAACTGAAGAAAGTCAAGAATTGTCCATCCTATTTTTGTAGATAGACGGACTTGGAATATTTGTTTATGAAGTCCAGGCTTACGAGGAAACTGCAGAAGCTTTGACTGAACTAAGGTATCTCAACTTAGTTTGATGTTCTAGACAAATAAATTAACTTTCCTCTCTGAGTTTTGTTTTCAGTGTTTTGCTACTAATTCTTTCTCACGTATCAAATAGAAAATACATGATCAAACATCCTGAAAAGGCCAGTTTCCATGCAGACAATACCCAACTTAGTTTTGGCTGTTGTTTTGAAGAGAGATTTGTTTCTTAACAATTAAACACTGGATTAAACACTGGATACCATTACAAGTGCAGGGAAAGTAGAGGAAGTTCAAATTTTAAAATATTCTGGTGTTAACATTGATGCAGTTGATCAAAAGTGAAGCAGCAAAGAGAAGTGACTGTTTTGCAGATGCAACAGAATATTGTATTGTAGCAATAATGTGGTAGACATCAGCTGTTTTATACTATGAAAAACTAACAGACAAGTGTATACTGCCGGCATTCAAAGACAGCGTACTCCTGCTTTTTCTGGTCTCAGAGCTTTTTCACCCTACCCCTCCCTCTTTCATACTCAGTGCCCAGTAATGGAGGCATTCTAGATGCCTCTTAATTTGTGTCTGTGGCTTTATTTTTTGTTACTGTTAGCCCTTTGGTATGTAGTTCTCTTTTCCAACGAGTCCTGAATGATTACTTTTCAAATTTGAGTCTGTCAAATGCAGTGCCCTTCTGTATGAGAGCATAGCCTCTGCTTCTTTTCCTTTCCTCATTAGGAATGGGTCTAGATACTCCATACATGTTGCCTGAATCATACTCCATAGCTCCATCTAAGGATGAGTTTCAATGTTTTTCTGTCTTGAGGATGTGACTCACTTGACAAGTAACACTGACATGTGGTTGCTTCTTGCTTCCTTTTGCAACAGGAAATTATGCATCCCTGGCACATTTATTTCCTGTTGCTTAAAGTGAGAGAAGTACGCTAGTGAAAGTGGTGGTCTTCTTCAGACATTAGCATTTAGGATTATCTGAATCTTGGGTCAAGGATGAGTTCTATTTAGTGTGACCCCTTTCTTTCTCTGGCAAAATTGAGTGAGGAAGAGCCTCACCCAATCAAGAAACACATGGTTGCACCAGAAATTGCTTAGCCAGAAGATCAGGTTAAATGGGGGCCTTTGCCCACTCTGCAGTGGCAGTTCCAAGGCCACCCTAATACCAAGAGACTACTAGATAATGCTTGGGTTCTGTAGTTCTTGAGTTCCGTAGTTTTTCTCAGCACCTGAGGATTGCTACCAGACAAAAAGAATCTCAGAACTACCTCTGAAACTGACTTCTGTGTTCTTCTCAATTCCACTAACTGAGCTGCTTGGATCTTCCTCTAACCAAGCTCCGTAATTGGAGACTGTATCATAGAATCGCAGAATCAGATGATGGTTGGGGTTGGAAGAGGCCTTAAAGATCATCTAGTTCCAACCACCTGTATGGACAGGGACGTCTTCCACTAGACCAGGTTGCTCAGAGCCCCACTCAACCTGGTCTTGAATGCATCCAGGAATGGGGCATTCATAGCTTTTCTGGGCAACCTGTTCCAGTCCCTCACCACCCTCACAGTAAAGAATTTCTTGCCAATATCTTATCTAAACCTGCTCTCTTTCAGTTTGAAGCCATTCCCCTTTGTCCTGTCACTACATGCTCTTTAATAAATAGTCTCTCTCCATCTTTCTTGTAGGCTCCCTTCAGGTACTGGAAGGCTGCAGTTAGGTCACCCTAAGCCTTCTGTTTTCCAGGCTGAACAATCCCAGTTCTCTCAGCCTTTCCCCATAGGAGAGCTGCTCCTATGGTGGCCTCCTCTGAACTTTTTTCAACAGGTTGATGTCCTTCCTGTGCTGGGTACCCCAGAGCTGGATGCAGCACTGCAGCTGGGGTCTCAGAGGAACAGAGGGGCAGCATCCCCTCCCTGGCCCTGCTGCCCACGCTGCTTTGGATGCAGCCCAGGACACATTTGGCTCTCTGGGCTGTGGGTGCACATGGCTGGGTCATGTCCATTGTCTCATCCACCAGCACCTCCAAGTCCTTCTGGGCAGGGCTGTTCTCCATCTGTTCATCCCCCAATCTGGGCTGATACCAGGGGGTGCCCCCAACCCAGGTGCAGCACCTTGCACTTGGTCTTGTTAAACCTCATGAGATTCCCATAGACCCATTTCTCAAGCTTGTCCAGGTCCCTCTGGATGGCATCTCCTGTTCTTCAGGTGTGTCAACAGCACCACTCAGCTTGGTGTCATCAGCAAATCTGCTGAGGGTGCACTCAATCTCTTCATCTATGTCATTAATGAAGGTAATAACACTGGTCTTGGTATGGACCCCTAAGGGACACCACTTGTCGCTGATGTCCATTGGAACTCTGAGAGATTGAACACTACCCTCTGGTTGTGACCACCCATCTACTTTCTCATCCATCTACTTTCTCATCCATCTAAGAGTGCACCCATGGAATCCATCTCTCAAGGTTAGAAAGAAGAATGTTGTGGAAGACCATACTACATGATTGGTCATATCCAATCCCACAGATCAAAGCACTTAGTGCTGAGGACCCCTGATGGCATGGAACAACCCCCTTTGCTGTGCCTTGGCACTTACTTGCTGGAGGACAGCATTCAGTGTTGGAACTGTCCATGGCAGCTGAGCTCTTCTCACGTTCCACCTTTTGAAGGCTGTAGGACTCAAGTTCTTTATCTGTGTTCACTGGAGAGCAGTATGAGGACTATCCTGTGTCTCAGGAGGTGTGCATCTCATCAGCAGAGTTAATGGAAATATGAAAGAATGTTGCTGCCAACCTGCTGTGCTTGTTCTCTCCCCAGGGTTAGAGGCCCATTTTTGATCTGTACAACCAAGTTGCAGATGGGCTGTAGATCATTCTCCAATTCAGCTCTCCTCAGAAATTCTGGCCCTGCTTTCTAGTACCTTGCTCTCCCTAACCCACTTCTGGCCCTAGCAGGCACAGGAGATTTACTGTTCTCTACATTAAAAGTTTAAAGGAAACTGACAACATATCATTCCTGAATATATTGGAGGTAGATTTCCAGGCATTCCCCTACTCTTGGAAGTGTTTTACTCTAATATTCTCCAGATTCATGAAACCCAGGTAATAGTAGGATGGAAGTAAAAACCTGCTTTCCTTCTAAATGCAGTACACTGTGCAAGTCTTTCACATCCTTGAAGAAATCTTTCACTCCACAGCTTGAGCCTCAGGTGTGATATGCAGTTCTTTGTTTACAGCTGACCGAAAGATTCAGCTGATGCAGCCTCTCATGTGGTGCTGTCCAGCTTAGAAAACAGCTTAGAAAATACCACGGTACCTACAGGTGTAAATTTCTAGCAGTTGAATCCCTCAGTTCAGCCATTGTTATGGCTTGAAGGGACCTTGAAAGATCTTTCATTCCAACCTTTCATGGGAACAGGACCCTAGAAGAGACTATCTAGTACCCTGTCCAATCTCATTTTGCAGGGATTGATTGCTCTCAGCACAAGAAAAGCCTTTGTTATATCAAGATCTTCAAGACTCCATATAGAGAGTGACCTTGCACCAATGTCAGCCACTTCCCTTAATATTCTAGGGTGGATTTCTTCTGAGCCCATGGATTTCTGTGGGTTGAGCCCTTGCAAGAGGCTGCAGACGAGCTATTCACCTACTGGTGGGTTGACACATGCATTGTTGTAGATACTTGATCCGGTACTCTGTGGTCCAGCTATGCTGGTAAAGATGGAAGTAAACAAGATATTGAGAACCTCTGCCTTATCAGCATGACTAGTGAGTAGTGTCCCTTCCCAGTTAGGCAATGGGTCTGGATCTTCCCTGTGCTTCTGCTTACTACTCACATATCTGTAGAAACCTTTCTTGTTATTCTTGACATCTTTGGCCAGTTTAAGTTCTATGTGAGCTTTAGCGTTCCTTCCTGCATCTCTGTATGCCCTAGCAAGGTTGTTGCAGTCCTTGATGGGTATTTAGCTGCCTTTCCATAGCTAGTATATGTCTTTTTTTCATTTTTTTTTTCTTTTTCCTTTTTTCTTTTTTTTTAATTGGAGCACTGTTTTGGAGGGGATGTCCTCAGAACCTGATTTTCTCTGGATTCCTGTCCTTGTTTCCTCTTCGTGCCCTAGTCTGTTTGAATACAAGTTAACTTCAGTAACGCATGGACTGCCACTACCACGGACTTCTGGGTCAAGACTACTTGCTTAGGATGTGTTAACTCATAAGCACAGAAACCTTGGTTGTGTTTCACATCAGGTTGTTTAAATTCAGGCATGTGTATATTGTGAGGGCCAAAAAACCCCTGCATTTTATGATCTTGGATACCTCTGACATTTGGACCTCTAAAGAGCCAAAGTGCATACATACAATGCATAGCAAACAGCTCTGGCTACTGGTAAGTGACCTTTCCCCCCCCCCAGTTTTACATTTTTATAATAATAACTTTTCAAAGTTGATATAAAGGTAGTGTGCAGCTGATCTGTGCTGCCTCCCAAGTAATCTCTTTTGTCTTTCTGATGATCTAAAAGACACATCCCATACAGGAGGTTGTTGTTTCAGTGTTACTCACTTTGCTCAAAGTGCTCAGCAAGACCTTCATTAATTATTTCATTAATCATTCTTAAACTATAAATTCATCCTTTTGATAAGGAATGAGGCATAACAGGGTTTTCTCAGGAATGGGAGCTTTAAAACAGGTAAATACAGGAATCAACATGGTTTTTCCTTATTCATGTTAAACATTACAGTCATCTAAGAACAATGCAACAGCTCATGGAAAAACCAAACCATGGAGTTATGGTTTTGTTTTGGTTACTTTAAGATAACTGCTTCTAAGTTAAATTAAATGTATCAAGTTACCTTCAACTGAGGCCCTTAGTGTTTCTAACAGTTATTTTTTATGATTACATGATCTCACATTACCACCTGTGTGATTTATTGTCATTTATAGTCTTGTGAATGAATATTCTTTGGTACTGAATGACAGACTGGCTAATATTACTGGGTTCTGTCAGTACCCCTGTCAATACAATAACAAAAGTGTGAGTATTGAAGCTTTCTCCGCAATGGATGTTAAAATATCTCATTGTTTTTGTGATTTCTTTTCGCCTTTAAATTACTTGTCAACTTTCTGATCTTTACAAGCCTTGACAGTTTTCAGAGCCAGTCAGGATTTAACCAAATTGTGGCATTTACCAGCCAAAAACTCTTTGCCAATGAAAGGATAAGTTTAGTTTCAATAGCTTTAAAATTTTCAATGTTAAGAGCAAGAAAAATCATTTTAATATAAATCACATGAAAGGAAAAACAATTTTATACATTTTAGAATCCTATAATTTAAAGATTATAGTACTGTTACACATAATAGGCTTACTAGTTCAAATATTTTTCATGAAACTGTACGTTGCACACGTGTATGTGGGTTTAGGTTGCTTGTTTCATACTGCTAAAGTTCCTAGTGCAAATAATTGTTATATTTAAAACTTTTTCCAAGAGTACCTTCACTGCAATACCTTCTGTAGTTACAAACCTATCTGTCCACCCATCTATTCTTGTCATGTGATCTTGAGTGTCAGTGAAAGTCAGTCTGTTCTTTTTGAAACTGGTCTGTTCATTTTGTTCAGCCGCTGTGGTTTGCTAGTACATCAGTTCCAGTGTAAGCAATACAGTGTCACTGTAGTTGTCTTGCTGTTGTATAAAGAAGTCACTATAAATGTCTTGAAACCTGGCTAAATTGGAAAACTCTATTTTGGTTGTATTTTTAAAAATAAATTGTAACTTTCTATTATAGAAAACAATTGCAATATCCTATTACTTTGGTAGTGTTTTATATGAATTGTCGTATGGACCTAGAACACTGTAAATGATTACAAATAGTTTGTGGATCTTTCACATTTTTATTACAGAGTGTAGGATTGTCAGTTATATTCAGTCTCTGGGATTTGTGGTAGCTGCAATATCTTGCTGTTTGCTAAACTTTGTTGCTATTAACCCTCTGTTTCCATGCTTACTACTTTCTGGCCTATGCATTTGAAAATTAATAATTTATTGTAAAATTTAATTTACCAGTGTTTTGTTTTTTAAAATGCTGTATGGAAATATGTATTGTAATGAACCCAAATCATAGATCTTCATGTCATATAATGCAATAATGGATTTTTAGTATTTGATCCATTATGGATCAGTTTTAGGTTGAAAGTTATAGTATGGTTAAACAAAGCTTTTTCCTTTTGCAAGAAACAGACTTCAGATATTCAAGTAAACTTATCTCAGTTTCAAATACTACTGGATAAATAATTAATTTATTATTGCTTAAAACTGTGAAATTAGCACAAGTTTTGGTCTACTCCAGAATTGATTTCTCAATGATAATTTAAAAAGTGTAAGGTTTTTCAGTCATTGTCTTCTGTTATAAATGAATGTGGCATTTGCATGAATGTGCAGAAAACCCAGAACGGTATCCCAAATGAGAAATTAATTGCCATTCTTTCCATGTTTAAATTCTGAAATGTTTTTATCATGAAGTAAATTAATTAACCACTGACACACTGCAGAGGAAATGTAAGGTGCACTGGTAAAAGATAATGGACAATTAGTGGACAATGCAATGAGTTTACTAATTATGAGAGCTGGAAATAAGCATTTAGAGTCTCTTTCCCAAGAAATTTTACTCCATGCTCTATCTTGCCTCTGTTTTGAAGACTTAACCTTTCTTGGTACTTAGAATTACAAGATGGTTTGGGTTGGAATGAAGATCATGTAGTTCCAGCCCCTGCCATGAGCAGGGACAGCTCCCACAAGGCCAGGTTGCTCAAAGCCCCATCCAACCTGGCCTTGAACATTTCCAGGGGTGGGGCATCCACAACTTCTCTGGGTAACCTGTTGCAGTGTCCCACTGCCCTAATTATAGAGAATTTCATAGAATCATAGAACCGTTAAGGTTGGAAAAGACCTTTAGGATCACTGAGTCCAACTGTTTCATCCTTGTGTATGATTTAAATCTGCCCTCTTGCAGTTTCAAACTATTGTCCCTTGTCCTATCACTGCAGGCCCTGATGTCTTTCTCCATCTTTCTTGTAGGCCTCCTTTACTTATTAAAAGGCCACTAGGAGCTATCCTCAGAGCCTTCTCCAGGCTGAACAGCCCCAGCTCTCTGTCTCTCTTCACAGGAGGGGGGCTTTAGCCCTCTGACCATTTTTGTGGCCCTCCTCTGGATCCACTAACTTCTACAGGGCCCTGTTCCCCAGTCAGTCTGCTAATGAATTACTCTTTCTTCTGCTGGTAACTTCCCACAGCCTTGTGGCCACCTCTGTCAACAAACATCCCTAGCACCCAGTCTTGCCTTACCTCCTAATACCTCTGTCAAATAACTCCAAAGAACATTTCTACTTCATCACAGGAATCCACCTATGATGAGGTGCTTTGTTTTTCTTCCTGTGTGTACCAAGTCTTGCATTAATACATGCTGTGGACAGCCCTACCCTCGCTCTGATAAACAATGGCTAATACAGAATACAATTTTCTCTTAGGTGAATCTTTATGAGAAGAAGTCAGGGTTGTGCATTTGGCTTGTAGGAATAAATGGAACCAACTGTGTCCTGTGAGGCACTGTGTTGCAGGTGAAAGCAACTCATTTGGACCATTAGAGCATCACCATCTTCAAGTTCAACATCTGGATGCTTAAGGTTTTTGTGGCTGTTGATACCAGCTGAACAAATGCATTTCCTGATTATTTTTTTAATAACTGCATCTTGTAGTAATGTTTGCCCAAATATATTTTCAAGTTAACTCTGCTTGGATTAAGGGGAGGTGGTGGGGTGCTAATAAGGAGGCAGGAATATTTGTAGTTTGTGTGAAATGGTAGGGGGAAAGGGATAGCACAGAAGTGATGTTCTGGGAATGCTTTTAACTAAACTTCTGCAGTAGATTTGCCTGTGAGAATAGAGAAACCAGATAGAGCTGTTCCACCATGGGTTCTTCTGAACTATTTATTATAGTGCATTTCACTCAGCAGAACTGAGTGGCTTGGGCCTGCAGATTCCTGCTGCTTTGCAGACCTGCAGTCTAATCCGTTCCAGTAAGCTGTTCACGAGGTGTCTGAGCTCTTTTACAGTTACTTCAGTTCTGCTTCATCCTAGGGTTTTACCAGGGAAAAAACTGAACAGCCACGTTTTGGCTAATGAAGGCTGCCTGAGGAACAACTCCAAAAGGAATTTTTCTTTCACTCTGTAACCAGGAGAGTTTTGCCATTGGAAAATCAAAGATGAAGGTAGAGTTACTGCTGGAGACATAACCCAGACAGTTCCCACAAAGTGACAGGTGTTTTCTAAGAGTGCCAGTAAATTTATTATTCATGGGGTTTTGAAAGCTAAACTCTTCTCACAGTTTACATACTCAAATGTTTTTTGAAAATTATAAAGTATTTCTTGGTAATGTTTTGCTTAGTTCCAGGCTATGAACTTCTCTTCCAACCTTCTCAATAAATAGAACCCAACTGACAAAAACTTTTTCAACTGTGTTTTTGGGAAATATATATGGATGATAGGACTAAAAAATGTGTTAGTGAAAGCATTAGATTGCACTGTTCAGACTAAAGTGAGAGAAACTATGGTTAGAGACTGGATTAGAGTATTATTGGACACTGAATTGTGGAGATTCGTGTTGTGGGTTGGACTTTGCTTCTGGAATTTTGCAGTTCTAGAAGGATGGGGCAGGAAGTGATACCATTTTCAAAATCTGCATAGTATGCTCTTATTTGTTAGTCTTCTGTTGGATTTTTCTCTTAGTTTAATTAAGAAAAGGATTTCCATTTATTGTTGTAAACGTATGTCCCACAGTTGAGAACCACTGCAGAGTAAATTTACATGACTTTCCATACTAAGAACAGAGGGAATGGCAGTGGAATAGGCAAACGTAATAAAAAGAGTTCTTCTAAGGTAAAATGTAAACATTAAATTGTTCTGTAGATCAGTTGACTTTTGCACTTTCTGAGAGTATATGGACTTAAGTTTTTCAAGATCAATTGTACCACTGAATAAAGTTCTTTAAATGAAAAACTAAACTAGGATTCAGTGAGATGGTTGTGTGCTAACAAAATGAAGGGAAGTTACGTGTCATCCTTTGAGACACTCAGAAAATGGATTTGTTTATTTTCGAAAAATACATTGTTTGTTATGCTCTGTATTAGGAAAGAAGCGAGTAACTTGTGTTCAGATTTGAGAGGGGAGTTTTTTAGGCCTGAAAAAGAGTTCTGGCAGCAGTTCCGTGACATTTACTTGAACTAGAGGAGAAAAACAAGGCAGCATTAAATGTGTTTAGCAAGAGTTTTTGAGGAAGTGAGGTTCAGTGTGCTAATTTCGATGTAAAGAAAGCAACATCTAACCAGAGTCTTAAATTTAAATAAACTGGGAATTAAATATTCCTTATGGCTGCATGAGTTTGACAAGTTACTTGAGTGACAAGACAGCATTTCAATGCTGCCTCCCAAAGATGCCCCAGTAAATCCTTAGGAAGACATACTTGCATTTGCATTCCACTGTATTCAGCCGTGACATTTGCACCAAGTCCAGGGAGAATTTTTTAACACAGTAGTCAGATTCTCTTTTTCATGCACAGTGACACATTAATAGAAGCAGTTTAAGTAGATGTGCTGGGACTATAGCAGTTCTGAGGTAATTAATTTCTCAGTGGAGATCTCACTTGACTAAAGTAATGGAGAAAATAGTACAAAAAAATTTAAAATGCAACTCGAAGAAGATGCTGTAAAATGTTCCTGCTATTAAGAAAGTATTCCCCACAAAATCTTCTGTAGCATCAAAGTCACATTAAGTTGATCCCTTCTTCCAGCTTTGTGTCACAATGCCCTATCCTCCACAGTGCTCTCAGTCAAAGAACCATGGTACCACATGGATCAGTGAAGTGATCCACATAATTTTAACCCTTGGGGAGAAAAACCCACAACAAACAACTGTGTTATTTCAGTGCCAGCAGAGAAAATGCTCATGGAATTATATTTGCAGTCAATGAAAATTATCCCAGTTACATTAATAGGCTTAGAAACTGGTATGGGCATTGAACCTGTACAATGCTTCCAAAGTTGGCTTCCTAATTTAAACTACACTTCTTTCATATTTTACACTCCATCATCAGTAGTTTATATCAAAATAACGGTTTCCGTGTATGAAGTTAGAGACAATGAGTGAATTCTGACTGTAAATGTTCCTCCCTGTTCTTATGCCTGCTAATGTACACTTATCTGACCATATTTTAATGTATTTAATGGATTTTCTAAGACTTTTGACTGAAAATGCAAATAACCTGCCACAAGAATACTGAAGCCTAAGAGATGCTGTGGTTCGAGCACAGAGCACAGAACCAGCAGGGCCTGTGTTTTGTGTTTGAAAGCAAAACCACTTGTGTTAAAACTAAAAAATTTTGAGTGGAAATTCAGACCATTAGACTTTACATTGAAATGGGTATATTTCCACACTGTGAACTTGGCTGACACAGGTTTTTCTCAGTCTCATTTTCCTTTCAAGTTTACCTACTTAATTTTTCACTCCAACTCCTACTTTGTTCCTTCCCAAATCCCCCATTCTGATAGTGACGGTGTCCAACAGCTTGGCCTTTACATGTTTGACAGCTGGTCTCGGCTCATCAGCCAGCACTGGTTCCAGCACCGATGATGTGTTTACCAGGGGCTTTTCCAAGCCCTGCCTGCTCTGACAAAGTACTGTGGATCTATTTTTTGCCTGGCCTGTGTAGCAGTAGCCTTGTGAAGGTCACGGAAATAGTCCTGCACCTTGCCTGCTCGGCCCTGCAGCAACAGTAGTAAAGTCCTGCCACTATCCACAGCAGGGCAATCAAAGGTCTTTCCTCCTGCTGATGCAGAATCAGAAGGCACTGGGACAAGATGGAGAGGTGGAGTGGACACATGGATGAGACAACAGATACACATTACTTGATGGCCTGCTGAAGTTGGGAAAAGCCAGAAGAGACAAGACTGTTAAGCTCTTCTCTGACCATCACCCGCAGTCTGCATGGGGTGAGATGTCACCTGCGCTGCCCCTGATTCTTGATCCGGGCAGTCCTGGACTCCTTACTGCCAGTCTTGGTAACTCTTTTCTCACCACAGATCTTGTGACCTGTGTGAAATAAGGGATTGTCAGGAAACATTTCTATTATAAAGAGGCTTTTCTCCCTGTCCTGAAGTTCTTTGTATCTTGCTGACCTTCACGTGGAAGCATTAGGCAAGTGTTCTATGAATCCAGGCTGTGCAGACTGGGAGCCGAATCGCAGTGTATTCATCAGAAAATACCCTTGAGCAACCTAAGAAATACCCAAGGCGGATCTCCCCGCTGGTTCCGTTTCCGGGCGGTCGGTGTCACCAAGGGCGGCGGGGCGGCCCGAGGCGCGGCCCGCCCCAAGATGGCGGAGTACGTGCAAGTGCTGAAGCGGGCGCTGAAGCACATCGGCGGCCACGGCGGCGCCCGCGGCGCCATCCTGCAGCTGCTCAGGTAATGCGGCGGGCGGCGGGGCCTCCCCGCTGCGCGACCGCCGCCCCGCGGGGTCACCTTGGCGGGGGCAGCCGGGCGGGGGCGGGCGCGCTGCCCCGCGCGAAGCGGCGCCGGCGGGGCTGGGGCTGCGGGGGCGCTGCCGCGGCTGAGGGGGCGCTGCCTGAGGCGGGCGGTGCGCGCGGCCGGGCAGGCCTCGGGAAGAGCCCGCTCCGCCCCGCCCGCCGTGCGTTCCGCCGAGGCGGCGCGTCCCGGTCGGTACTGGGTGCTGTGCTCAGAGCGGTCTCCACGCAGGGCCCGCGGCTGTTTTCTCTTCTTGAGGCACCTTGGAGGGTTCCTGGATGCTGAGCTGTCGGTGTTGCCCGGACAGGTGTTCCTGGTGTTCAGCCGCGGTCTGTGGTCTGTTGCCACAGCCGTGTCTCTGCTGTAGCTGCACTCGATGCTTATGCGTACGCCATCGTCCTCTTTGCTCTGGGTCACCTCAGGTTGGCAGTGGTTTTCTTAAAAGCGCACAAATCTGGGAGCCGTGCATCTGCTGAAATCCCGTGGTGTAAAGCAAGAGAATTACTTCATTTGCCTTACTGGCTCTATTTCTTCTAATTCACTTCAAACTGCAGGTCACCTCTGCTCTTTGGCAATGGATTGTCACTGCTGACCTATGCTCAGCTTTGGATGCCCTCCAGCCCCAGTGGCATTTTGTGCAAAATTAGTTGCAGCCTTTGTTTCCATTCATGTCTGAGTACTTTCTTCCCCAACTACAGAACCTTACGCTTACCCACATTAAACTTTCTCCTGTTTTTTTTTTCCTCTCACTCACATCTCATCTTTCTTGTATTTTGCACTGTGATACAGCAAGTTTGAAGGTGCTCCCAAATAGGAGCTGCAGGTTTACTAGGGCACTCTTTTTGCATTCAAATCCTTGATGAAATGTAGGGTGGAAGTCTAAATGGTATGTGATCCAAATTCAGCAGTGTCAGTAACCCGTGTTGTATTTATAGTTGATCCTGGCAAAAGTATTAGGACATATACAGTGAATGTTGTAGGCCTGACCACATGCTACAAAGCTATTTTTTTAATCAATATTGAGAAGTCAGGAATATGGGATAGGGGTGATTTGCAAAGACAAAATTCTCTGCCATATATTAATGGCTTTCTTATGTTAGAACAAACAAGCCAAGCTTTCTGAGCCTTCTTGAAAGCTTCCTCCCAGATCCCCCCCCAATCATCATAGCCCTTTTCCCGTTATTTCTTGTGGCTTAAATTGATCTGTTCTGAAAAGTTAAACATAACATTTTACACAGTTTGTGATCAGGCCTCACCAGTATTTTAATATAGTGGCTTTAGTACCTGTTGAGCAGTAAGACAATACATGGTTTCCCTGGCTAGTGCTTTACTGCTATTATAATTACTATTTTCTGTCACACACCTTCCCCCTGCCTCCAGGTTGTTTTCTCCTCTTTGTTTTCCTTCTCAGGCTGTAGTTATTACTCTGACAGTTCTCAAGAAGAAATGGAGCTGGGGAAATGAACATGTGGAAGAGTTTGAGTATTAGGTTTCATCAGAGTGCCTCTTCCTAAGCACAGCTTAATGAATGTCTCCTCAGAGATCGTTTGTGAGTCTAAGATCGCAGACTGTGTTGACACCTTTCCACCACACAGAAAAAGAAGGCAGGCAAGACTGGAGACAGTGCTGTCCTTCTTTTCCTTCAGAAGACTGAAGTTAGGTGTGTTAGGTGGGGAATCACACCTGATCCTCGTAACCACACCAACCACAAACACAATTGCTGCCTCCTGCTCACCTTTCAAGCCATTAAATCATCCATCCCAGCTAAAGGAATAGGCTTAGTACTTAAATGAAGAGTGATCAAGGTGTTCTTTCTTGCAACAGTTGATTTTAAGAAGTAATCACTGATAACTGGAAAAAAATTATTTATCCAAGTCAGGAGACTGTTTCTCTGAATTTCCCTGCTTTTCTCTATGTGTTTTTCACTGAGGCAGCTGCAGCAGATTTATATGTTATGAAGTCAAATTATTAAGAGCCTTTGTGGCTGGAAACATTCTCTTTACTTAAAACTCAGTGAAATTGGCTGGAAAATATTTTCTGGAAGCCATAAATACCTCTCAGTGTCTGATATCAGTATTCAGAGCGTGAAGTCAGGACAAGGGCGTAAGAACACTTTAAAGAAAGGGAAGGGAAAAAGGAAGGGAGAGCAGCAGTGGAATGGCTCTTTTTTTTCTGAAGCTGGGAGTTTGGGCTTGTAAAGCTGAGCCAGAGATCTTTAAGTGTTTCTTCGATAGAGGAGAGATGTGTCAGAGAATCTCTCTGCCTGCCACCACAGAGGTTTAAAACAAGTACCTGCTGGAACGATTGTCACTTTCACACACCCTGGGAGAAAAAACAACAAAAAAATCTTCATCTGACCACATTCCTTCTCACTTGGGATTGAGTTGAGAGTGTGCATAATACCACAAACAACTAAAACCTTTGAGAGGAAACTTTTCTTTATCTAATTCTGCCTGGGATGAATGTCAGTAAAAAGAAAAACAAAGTTGTAGATATAGAGGGAGAAGAGCACTTCAGTTCATTTTAAGGTTTTATCATTAGCATGTAAATCATAGGCTCAGTTTAATTATTGATCTCTACAATAATGTTAAAATATGTTCTTTATAAAGAGTTAAAACTCGTATATACCTTATCTGGGTCAATGTAAGTCTCACGGAGTTGCAGGGTGAATGCTTGCATCTTTCACACTTACGCAAAAGCAAGAAAGTAACAATTATAGTGTAGGGTTTAGCATGTATTTCCTTGGCAAGCAGCTGCAATGGCCTAAAATACTGCTATTCCTGTCTTGGAGGTTACTGCCCACACAGCCATGGGAAGTCTCTTGTGCTGCTTCAGTGCTGACCACTTCAAATAGCAATTCAGGCTGAAATAGTAGCTACTAACAGTTGAGAAGGATGGTAACATTTTCTACTAAGTGGATTAACATGTGACTCTGGGACTCCCACAGTATTTAAGGTTTTATGGGTGTTAAATTGTAGAGTTGCTTTATCTTCCACTATAATGAGCTTTTAAATAAGTAAGAGTTCCTGAAAGCATTTTTGTATGGGTTTTATCATCCTGCCAGTGGGGTGCACATTAGTTGCAGGAATTGGTGATGGTGATTGTTTTACAATCCTTAAGCTTGAATAGTTTTTTAAAAAAATATCTTTGCATACATGTGTACAGGTTTTTACTAGCCCCTAAGAAACCTCTGCCACAATTTCATTCTGAGAGGATGCCAATTTAAATTGTTGTTTTGATAATTCACAGGGTCAATGATTTGAAGACTGGTAATCTGATAGGAACTGACAAATATGGAAACAAATACTATGAAGACAAAAGAAACTTCTTTGGTATGTGTGCTAATGTGAACACCTCCCACCCAACTGTGCAGCTTTCACATAGCTTGTGTGCTTTCTGCTAGTGAAATACAACTTGTTGCCTGCCTGACTTCCCTGCACTTGACTTGTGTGAGTCTTAGACAAGGAACTCACAGAAATGCTTTGACAGCTTCTGTTTCTCTGTAGCATCCCTCAATTCATTTGCAAACACAGTCAATCTGAAACAATAAATATGGGATAAATAAAAGCCAGTTAGATGGTTTCCATGTAGGTAAAGCTATATGATCATGTGATTTAGAGTTGAATTTGGTCCTTGACCTAAAGGCTGGTAGTTTAACAGGTGGGCAGAGAAGGAGAACTACTTTTATAACTGCCTCACAGCTCTACTCACTTACATGATCACTTCAGGGCAAAGAGCACAGATTAGCTTAAACTTCCTATTACCTTAAGTAATGGGATTTTAAATCAAGTTTGTAGAGTGCTTAAAAAGGCAGCACCTAAAGCAACACAGGTGACACATAAGCAATTGACATGCTGGTCAGGCCAAGCTGACTGCTGACTGTAGGGTAACCAGGGAAAGCACTTGCTGGTTACCATTGCTTGGTAGTTTTGTATAGCTGAAATTTAGTTTACTCTTAGGTTATAAGTGGCAATGTCCTTTGGGAAAAGACTCTTCATAACAGAGAAAAAAAATCCCCAAACCTGTTTCTCTGCCTAAAAATTGCATAAGTCCCTATTTCCCATTACTTATACAATAGCCAGTATTTGCTTCTTTGTGAGAGTATTAGATTCAGTCATCCAAAACTACAGTAACAGTGGAAATACAGACAACTTGGGGAAAAAAAAGCTGTGCTGGCTTTAAAATAAGTGCCCATTGTGGTAGATACTATCACTCAAAACGTTTTCCATTGGTTTTCCTGAATTCTCTCCTTTATGTGAAAATAATTTACTTTTTTGAACTAATGTGATATTTCTGTTTGTTTACTTAAGGTCGACACAGATGGGTTGTATATACTGATGAAATGAATGGCAAAAATACCTTTTGGGAAGTTGATGGAAGCATGGTGCCCCCTGAATGGTAAATGATTTAGCTTAATAATGTGGACAGATTCTCATTGTAGTTGCTTTATATTTTCTTATCTTACAAAGCAGAATATTAAAAAAAAATAATTTCATGGATGTAGCTGTCTTGTCAGACTGGTCACTTCTAATGTTGAACTGCATTCATGTTTGTTGCTCACTGTCCTGGCAGAGGCACTCATTGCTTTTTGGATTGAGAAAAGCATTTTGCCAGCCAGATTGAGCAGGTCAAGATGGTCTTCTAATTTTCTTTATTACTTGTGATTCTCTGTTAATGGCTTGGCAAAGCCTTGGGCACCAGAAGTAAAAAATTTGTTATTTTCATTATAAGCAAGAAACTAAGAAACATATGGCAATGGTGGAACAGCATTCCTTAACCCACAGCCACTAACAGCATAATTGTTTCAGTTTATATACATTGATGTGGTTGTAAACATTAAAGTGCCAGGATGCTCCATATGTTGACTGCTCCTTGACTATAATTTTTATTGAGGTTTTATTTTCTGTTTGTGCACTTCAGTAATAATTCTGTACAGCCTTGAGTTCCAGAAGGTCTCTGGCCATGCAGCTGTTGATCCTTTTTTTGTTTTCCTAGAAAACTCAGACCACATAAAGTAACAGTGTATCCTAGTAAAAACAATCTCTGTGCAATTCTTCAGGGACAGGAATAGCACTTCAGCCCCAAAGCAGCAAAAGGTGATACGAAGAGAGAAGTGTTTGAGAAGACTGAGCAAACACTGACATTTATTACTCCTGTGACAAATGCTCTGTGCCAAGGCTGGGACCGATTATAAAATCTCCTAAACTGTGGCTCTCACAGGAACATTTGAAGAATGCGTGGGTCGACTCTCTAGGCAGTCAATTTTATTTCAAGCTCTCCCAGCCTTATAGTATGTTTAATGTGGTTAATGCTTTTTCCTGTCTTATTTGGTAAGAACTGAATGGCGTTGTTTTTGGAAGTGACATTAGAATCTCCAACACCAGGATGTTCATGCCTTGCTCTCTGCATAACTGTTGTTTGGTTCTGGTTGTTATCCAGTATTAGACTGTGCTGGCTTTTAAGATTTTCTTTATTTTGAGGCATAGGTTTTGTTTCGTTTTGTTTTTTCCTTTGCTTGGGTTTATGTGATGTTTGTTGCCATTTACAAACCTCAGTAAAGGGTTTCTTCCTGAGAATCAAAGTGAAGTTTCAAGAGTTAAGTAGCTTGTTTAGTTCACAGAAATTAATGAGGTAGAAAAACTTCCTATCAATGTGGGAAAAATTCCTTTAAAAGAAGCAGTAAAGATTTCATTATTTTCAAGACTGGTGAGTGTAATGAGGCACAAAATGGTAAACAGTCTTGTGTTCGAAGGTATTTTTGTCAGGAAACTTAGTTGTGCAGTACCATTCAGGCTTGTGGATTTGGATTTTTTGGGGGGTGGGGGAAAATAAAGTGGGGGTGGTGTTTCTTGCTGATAAATGTGTATGTCCCATGGTAACATATGTTCATTCTTATATAGGAATCCTAGCTTTGTGACACATTTACATTACTGCTGTGTATTTCCATACAGCTTAGAGACATCTCTAAAAATACAAGTATTTTGACTGGGAATAAATGCTGTCTTTTAAGACTTTTTAAAAAATTTTATGTGGTGCTATAGTGCCTTACATTTTTAACATGGTATAGACTTCTGAATTGAAACTGGCAATATATTGTACAAGCCACTGTCAGTGTAACACTAGAGTTGTGCAGCTGCACAGGTAATGAGTGGTTATTTTGGACCCAGAAATTTGTTGGAAATAAATTAAACTGTGTGAAATTACTTATATTAACAAAGAGAGTAATTAATGCACAGTATAACAGTATGATACATGTTTGTCATCCTTGGGTCAACTGGGAAGTATTTAAAGTACCGCTGTTAGAGGTGAGCATGATCTGAATGCTTTTTCTAAACACTGATTTTTTACTCTGGGGTTCAGTTAATTTAGCTCAGCTCAGTGAAATTTTGTGGGTATGTTGTTGTATCCTCTCCTTGCAGTGTGCCTTCAGGATTGTGGAATATGAATGCTTGTTCAAGTACAATTAAGTGAAGCTCATGCATGATGAACTGGGAAAAAGCATTTTGGTATGTTGAAAAGTTCTGAAAACAACTGGGGAAAAAAATGCTGCCCTTTACCTTCTCTCAGATACTAGAGAAAAAGAAAAAACAGAAAGAAAAAACATCTTATATGTAATAACGTATTGTGATACTGTTTTAGGAGCTACTGAGTATTTTCAGTATTCTGAAATAATTGCTGTAATGTCTTTTGACAAAGGATGTACTGAAATTGTACAGTATGAAAGAAATCAAAGTGTTGTTTTGACATATGTCTACTCTTCAGGGAATCGAGACTGTTGCTTTTTAAAAATGTTTCCACACCAGAATATGTAGGCTTGTAGTTTATACTGATTTAGTTGTTATTTAACTTCTTTTTCACTCTGGGTTTTCTTTTTTTGTCTCCAAAATCCAGATGTTGGTATCTACTTTGTTGGAGACGAGTTAATTAGATTTTTAAAAATTTCTTCCATACTTGCCTTGGGAATGAAGAATATTAATCTTCTTTTAATGCTTTACAAGATATTTGGCACAATTTTTTCCCTACACAAAGTCATCTTTTTCACTTTTAGACAGTGAGAGAAACCAAATACTTGTTTTGTCTCTTACTAGTCAGAGTATGCTGTTTGCAGGAACTCAGTGCTTCCATTTTTGAACACACTGATCGGGTGTGCTCTGTGAACATACAAACAATAGAAGTTAAATCCGTTTATAGCAATGCCTGTGTGGACTCTGTTTAGTGCTTTCATTGATGTCTCCATTGCAGCATCACTCTAATCCTTGGCCTGTGTGTTTAAGCTATTTGTTTCGTGTATTTCTGGTTCAATGTACTTCGGTTTGCATTTTGGCCAAATACTTTAAAAAAACAAATTGACAGCTCGTGTAAGTGTACACAGTAGTTAAAAATAAATTGCTCTTTCAGTGTCATCCTGTGGGGAAAGAAGAACTGTAGTTTGAGAATAGTTTTTTCCTTTTGTAGGGACGCTTCATTTTGCCAGCACTGTCCTGTGTATTTGTAGTGTCTATCCTGTGCTTTGAGGTTTATTTCCTTCTGGTGCAAATCTGCCATCTTTGGAAGGAGCTCCAGGAGTGTTTATTTCATATAGTGAAGTATTGCAAATTTACCGTCAGTTTAATAGTCTGCATCTTCTTTAGTTGATCTGACAGGGAGGAATGTAGCACCTCAGACTTTAAGTGCCAACACACTAGAAAATGTAAGGAAACTTGCAATTCTCCTGTAAAAATGCTGCTTTTCAAGTCTGCCTTCAAGGAAAACAAAACAAAAAGATTGAATAGAAAAGGAAGGAGAGTGGGAAAATTTCCATCCTTTTAGTAGCTTCACAATAAATTTGTGGAGTTTTATAACTTGATTAAGTGCTAGTTTGGTGTTTTCAGTTAAATTGAATGCCATCTCATTGCTGTGGTGTAGTAGCTTGCATGAGAAATTCGTTATCTCCCATATGTAAACAAATAAACACATTTGGTGTCCCTTTTTCCTTCTCTGCCTTATGACCTGAACCCACATCTTCATTTCTCTTGTCTCACTGCATGGTTAACTTGTGGCAAAAAGTGGATGTTAACACGTTGGCAAACATCCTGAGCTGACGCAGGCTGTGCCTGAACCTTGCAGATGCACATATGGTAGTGGCTGCTGAGTTTGTGTAGCATCA
The DNA here is from genome assembly GCF_009650955.1 of Corvus moneduloides. Taxonomy (NCBI): domain Eukaryota; kingdom Metazoa; phylum Chordata; class Aves; order Passeriformes; family Corvidae; genus Corvus; species Corvus moneduloides. Next base: position 29,670,652 of record NC_045479.1, read on the forward strand.
GTTCTTGTTTGACAGCTTGTACATCATAGAATTGGCTCCGGTCCCTTGTAGCTTCAGTTTGCTTTTAAATATTTGTTAAAACTTGGGAAAAAATTCTTCATAGTCTTGAGAGCTTTTGAAGATACTTTGAGGTGTCTTTTATCCATTTACTCAAGAAAAAGTGCAAAGGCTTTGCTGGGCTCAGTCTGCTTTCTAGTGACTGCTCTCTGATTCAGCAAGCTGCCTCAGCCTCTTCAGAGCTGCTTGCATCCTCCTGATATTTGTGTGCTCTGTGCAAGTTATCTGCTTCTTTGTAGGTTTTCAGTCATTAATTGCTTTTGAATCCTGTTTTTCCACGCATGGATTTACAGGCCGAGTTTGTATAGAAATCTGGCCATCTGCAGGATGTCACATCTCTTTCTTTATTCATGCTGTTCAATCTAGTGCATGAAAAGCTTTTCTTGAGCATCTGGGGGTAGAGTCTGAGATATCAGAGCTTCAAAGGATTCTTTGAGGCAGGTGTCAAGGGGAAAGTCTTCCCAAAATAAAGTTATCAAGATTTTAAGTGGAAAGTGGGAGCTTTTGTTTGAGAGAACAGACTCTGCAAACCAAAAATGCTTTTGTAAGTCACATGTTGTGCTTCTAAGGGGAATGTTTTGTGACCAGGTTAAGCCCTGAAACTCCTAAATATAATTCATAGTGGATTGATTTCTAAACAAACTTTTGAAATCTCTTCATGTATTTCAATACCTATGACTGTACTGACATGTCTTGTCAGTGAGCAATTTTATTTCTACTTTCCAGTGAGAAAATGTGATTCAAGGATTGGTTTTGCTGATCTGTTTAAATTTGAGCCTGGTTTCATGTTGATGTTACAGAAATCCAGAAAATCTTAAACCCAAAGATGTTTATTTCTCAAAAATGCTGTATTTTAAAAGGTTTTATGAATTTAGTCTTAAAAAGCTGCAAAACAATAGCTTAAATGACAGGTAAAGCTACTCTTAAATGATACTGTGAAACTTTTCTGCTGTTTCAAGGAATGAATGTATGACAAGTACACTTGTAATGACAGAGGTGCCAGACATCAAGCAGGCTTGGAATATAGTTGATTTTAGCTGAGCATTAATACAGTTCTAGTGCTGTGCTTGCTCCAGCCTGTCTTTCAGGGCCTTGGTAACTGGATTTCTGTCTGACAGTTTTTTGTTTGTCCTGGTGGTGTGTGTGACTTTTGGGGAGCATGAGGATGGTGAGGCATGATCACACGTGTGTAAATAGGGATTTGTGTGCAGGATTCTTATCCACTGTTACCAGAAGCATCACTAGGTGAATGTGTGTTGTAAGTTGCCTGTGTCATGGTTTAACCCCAACCAGGCACCAAGCCCCAGGCAGCCACTTGTTCACTCCCCCTCCAGTGGGACTGGGGAGAAAAGGGTAAAAGCTGGAAAACTCATGAGTTAAGGACAGTTTAATAGTGAAAACAGAAGCTGCACACAGGCAAAGCAAAACAAGAATTCAGTCACAGCTTCCCATGGGCAGGCAGGTGTTCGGCCATCTCCAGGGGAGCAGGGCCCCATCACATGTAACGGTGACTTGGGAAGACAATTACCACCACTCCAAACATCCCCTTCTTCCTCCTCCTTCCCCCTACATGATATACTGAGCATGATGCCATGTGGTATAGAATATTCCTTTGGTCACTTGGGGTCACCTGTCCTGGCTGTGTCTCCTCCCAGCTTCCCGTACACCCTTAGTCTCCTTGACAGCATGGCAGTACAAAAATCAGAAAAGGCCTTGGCTGTGTGTAAACCCTGCTCAGCAATAACAAAAGCATCTCTGTGTTATCAACCCTGTGTTCAGTACAAATCCAAAACACAGCCCCATACTGAGGAAAATTAACTCAATCCCAGCCCAAAGCAGCACAGTCACAGAGAGTTAAATTCACTTTATTAATGTCCCTTGCACATTGCAGTAAGAGCCTTAATTTTTATTTTTAAAAAGAAAATTAACTCTACCCTGGCCAAAACCAACATAATATGTTACAGTAAGCAGTTTTGAAAAACTGAGGCTCCTCTGGAGTGATACTCCAAAGCGTTTTGAAATGCAGTTCTAGAGTCAGTACTAGCAGAATGGACTGTTCTTTTGCCCTTTCTCTCATGCCACACACTCTGTGTTTCTGTGTTAGCAGTGGAGAGCTTGTTGGGTGTGAGCATAGGATCCCCCCTCTGTCAGGTTAGCTTTTTTGCAGCACTTCTGCCAACCTTGATGCAGGCTGTCATAGGACACGTGATACCTGAGGTGATGTGAAGCACAGTAGTGCACAGAATTCTTCTGACAGGTGTGAATCGGGCAAGAGAGTTCACCTAAGGTGAGAGCTTTGTGTGATGTGGCCAGGGCATTTCAGAGGCTGGTTTAAAACACTAGGTTTAAAACTGAGCAAGACCTGATTCTCTATCATCAGACCACATTGTGATTAGTAGTGCTATGGGGCCACCTTTTTCCAGACAGAAGTCATTTGCCACTTACCTTTTTTTAACATAAAAGCAGTGGGAAATGTACACTTTGAATGAGACCAGATTTACAAAGGAGACTGGAGAGAGGAAGAGCTGGATCGCCTTCACATTCACACTACATTGGTCACTTCATCTGAACATGTGTATAACTTCCAAAGTGGATAATTTTTCCCATAGGAAGCTGTTCTTTGCCTCTAAACACAGTTTTTTCCTCTTAGTTTTAAATGATCTTATGGTTCCGTCTGTATTCAAGCCAGTTTCCTGGCAGTCCTTAATCCTACAATGTGTGGCTTCAGTTTGGGGGTTTTGTTTGGTTTTTTACTTCAAGAAAAAGAACTTCAGGCTGACACTTTTTTAAAATTGACATTTTTGTATTAAAGTTATAGCTAAAGTTGAGATTTTTTTTCTCTGTTTTTTAAAAATACATGTCAAGAAGCAGTTGGAAAAGATTACCAGCCTTCTCTAGAGCTCTTCATGTTTACAATATACCTATCAGTCTATTTCTCACCACTTCTGTAGTGGTTTTGTTTTGCTGTATAAATGAAGTGTGCTGGATTTGTTGCTAAGGGCTGAAAATGCAATTTTTAGGTTTTCTAATAGAACTAGAGAAGAGAGCTTCATATTTTTAGGTCAAGTCTTTGCAAAAGCTGATTAGCAGAAGTCTCCTTAATTCTACTCAGTAAAAAAACACATAAGCTTGCAAAAAATGTCATAACCTCACTTTTGTCGTAACTACACACAGTAGGAAGTACATGTAAACTGACAGGTGATTAAAATGTAATTCAGATTTCAAAGTTGCTTCAGGCACTGAAATAGGAATGGGATGGAATCAATTCAGTTGGTCTCTGCTGCAGTGTTTCAGTAAATTGTTAGAGAAAATGCTTTGCTTGATCATTAATGTTGCTTGCACCGAGAAAGATTGACATTTAGTTCATAGGTAAAGGCTAATCACTGTAATCACTTGATAATTACCCTGTTACTGATTGGTATTAATCATTGTGTTGTGCAGTCAGTAAATATTTATATGCTTGTTTTAGGTGTACTTACGTCATTAATCTGTATCCCAAATAGTAGCCTCATGTATGCTTTGAAAATGGTATTGAAATTGTTGTGCAGTGTAGTCTTCTGGTAATTAAAAACAAAACAAAGCTTCATAACCTAACAAAGAAAAAGCCCAGACAACAAAACCATACCTCGTGGTTTTGCCATTTGTAGTGCCTGCCTTGACCTGGCTGCTTGGTGAAGGCTGTACAAACAAGTGACAACATACTCTGCCCAAAACCTGAACGTACAAAGGAACAGGAATTTGAACTTAGGTATGCTTTGAACTGCTTGGAGGCAGAATTGTTGTTTATCAGTTAGGTTTGTGAAACTAATTAATATCCTGTTGTCTCATTGAAAGTCACACTGGATTAAAATTATTTTTCTCCCTTCTCAGAATAAATACTTAGTGTCTCTTCAGAGGAGGACCCTTGTGAGTCAGGAGATAGCCTTGTCATGTAATGTTCCTTAATATCAATATGTCTTTTTCCTCTTAAGGCATCGCTGGCTGCACTCAATGACAGATGACCCTCCAACTACTCATCCACCAGTCGCTCGTAAATTTATCTGGGAGAACCATAAATTCAATGTGAGTGGCACTCCTGAGCAGTATGTGCCTTACTCTACTACTCGCAAGAAGATACACGAGTGGATCCCACCTAAAACAGCCAGCAAGTAACAACAGCAACAACATGACTTGTCTCAGCTTGGGCTTTCAGTGTAAACTGTATTTTCACTGGTTTTGTTCAGAATAAAAGCCTCCTATAGCAGCTGTAGTTTAGTTTATTGAATTGGGGGCAGGGAAACAAGTGAGAAAATGTTGGGAAGAGGACAGAATACGTGACAAGTCTTGATCTCATCAAGATACTGTGCTTTTCTCATACCGTCAGTGTCCTGTCGTCACATAAGCAGCTCTCAAACTCTTTTTAGCGTAACAATTCCCGTGGTAGTTACTGCTCATGTTTGTGTCATTCAGCAGAATACAAATACACATTTGAAATACAGATTTCTCATCTCTAACATTATCCTTTTGCAGTCTCTGCATGGCAAATAATGCACTTTTCGTGTACTATTTTCTTTTAAATTTTCATAAGACAAGTTAGAATAGTACGACCAGTCAGGACTATAGTTTTCATTCATAAAGTGTTCATAAGTATATACATGAGTATGCAAAAAGCATTGCTGTATTCCAATATGGGATGATACATGATATAAAAATTGGAAGGCTACATTAATCAAATGACATCTCACCCATAAGGGAACTCAGCCATAAGAAGAGGGCCCTCTGTCACAAAAATCTCTTTTGCTGTGGAGGTTCATTACAAGATGTTCTCATAAGGGTTTGAGATGGGCTGTTTGCTCTCTTGTGGCAAGATTTTTAAAAGTCTTTGGAAGTTTGAGATTGCACAGGTTTTAGGAGGTGGTAAAATGTACCAGAACCTAGTCTCAAAAATGTGAAGCTGGCAAGTGCACTTTAGAAAGAGAGTTGGTTGGGGCTGTGGCTTTTTTCTGTATCTTGCTAATTAATTGTTGACTTTTATTCCAGTCTGCTTATGTGTTTTAGCAAAGCTGCCCTCTCCACAAGGCTTTCTGTACCTGATGACCTACTCTGTGGATAACTGGTGTGGGCTGTGCCCCCCCAGCCCCTCATTGACCCCAGCATCTCAGCTGGTTGGGGAAGAAAAGAGAAACTTCATGGGTTGAGAAAGATGGGAAGAGTGCTTGCCAGTTACCATCATGAGCAAAAGAGATTTTAATTTATTGCCAATTAAAATTGCATAGTGAGAAACAAAGTCAAAAACTGTAAAACACCACCTTCACTCCCCACTTCTTCCCAGGTTCAACTTCACAGCTTCACTCCTGACTCCTCTACCTCCTCCTCGGGGAATGGTGGTCAGTGTGTAACAATTGTTGTGGGCTCTGCTGTTCCTGCTCCCTGATTCAGGCTGGGTCCTCTTCGTGGGCTGCAGTCCTTTTCGATAAACCCAGTATGGGTTTTCCACAGGCTGAGGTTCCTGCTGGGAAATGCCTGCCTGCTGGTGTGGATTCCTCCTGGGGCCGTCAGGAATCTCAGCTCTGGCACCTGCAGCACCTCCTCACCCTCCTTCTGCTTTCAACTTGGTGTTCACATGGCTGCTGCCCACTTCTTTCCCCCCCATCCTCTGCCTATGCAGTATTTTTTGCCCCATCTCAAATCCTCTTTCTCAGAGGTGCCCCTGTTTGGCAGCTGGACTGAGCCATGCCCTGTGGTGTGTTAGCTGTATCCAGCACAGGGCAGCCCTGGCCTCTCCCTGCAGAGGCTCCTGCAGACCCCGCTGCCAGCACCTGGACAGCTACACCCAGTGCACTGACTCACAGGAATCGTTGCTAAAGATGACTGAGAAGGGGGTTGGGTGTATTACATGCTTGCAATTGCCTGTCAAGAAGAAAAAACCTTTGCTCCCCAATGACCCCCACAGTGGCTGCACCACTTACTCTATGCTGGCTGATTTCCTTTGCCTGCCCACCCAACTGGGTCACTTAACCCTCAGTTGCTTCCTTCCTTATTAAATCAAATTCTGGATTAATTAATTACTTAAAGGTGGGGTTTTAAACTTTATTTTCTTGAAATTAGTTCTAGTCTTTAAATTAGTAGGAAGTAGCACCAACATCTCCTAACCTATCTAATTAGAAAAGGGTAATGTTTCATTTACTTTAAGTCAACAAAAGCACTGGGCACAGCTGAAAAGCAATTTGAGCCATACTGAGCAGCATAAGTGGAAAGGACTTGTTTCTTGATAGATTATTCAACCTTAAGAACAAAGCTTGCCCCAGCACCACTGGAGAGCTTCATCACTAACACTCATCTATACAAGCCCTGTGGGCTCAAACACGGGTAGAGCAATTAACTATATTTTTTTTAGCCTCTATTTCTCTTTAATGTGTTTTTTACCAATTTCATTCCTCTTCCTTCTTTGTCCCATGGATTTTTGGGTTGCATCCTAAACACACATCAGGAGGTACATTTGGGAATGAGATTCTGTACTTAGGGCATCGGCAGTAACTCTTCCTACACCTTCTATGCTGAAAGAAGAGATCTCAGCCTGTTTGTCCTTTTGCTGTCGTCTGGAACAGAAACTTTGAGGAAGCAAACAGTTTTGAACAACTTTGTGTGCAGCAGTGCTACATAGAAAAATGAGCATGTCCTCCTGCCCTGCTGGGCTGAAGCAACTCTAGGACTCAGTAGCTTGGTTTAGAAAATATCGTGCATCCCATTTCTGGAGAGGACAGAAACCTGCTCATCCTTCTTTAACCAGCAGGAATCACAAATGCTGAATTTTAAATGCAAAATTTGACTGATATCTCTTGTAGCATTGCTCCTCCAAGGTAGATTGCACAAGGCACATACAGGAAATAAAGCACATGCAGAAGAATCAGTGATCCTCCACAAGGCTTTCTGCAAAAGCTTCTGCAATTCAGTCTTTTTATCAGCAATCTCATTCAGTTACGGAAGTTCACCTTTGCTCATGACATCTGCCTCAGTATTCAGGTTCAGTTGCTTTCTGGTCTAAATGACATTTTAAATGCCAAGCTGGCCAAGTGTCGCAGCAGATGGTGTCTTCAACCAGGTGCAACCAAAGCACTGACAGAAATATTCCCCTTTCACTAAATGTAAGTTTTAAAAGAAACAAGTTTCTGATATGGGAACAGGCTCATTAAGAAGACAGGTATCTCTTCCAGAAGGAGCAGAGTGCTGAAGCCCACTTTTATTTTAAAATTGTGTCTGTACCAGTAGCTTTCCACATCCCCAGGGTCCAGATCAGCCCTTTGCTGTAGCTGCCTGCAGGCTTTTGCTGTGCTCCCAGCACGCTCAGCTCAGCCCTGTACATTGGCACGACACCCTTTCCTCCATGGGCACTGCATTCTGCCTCACTGCTGCCCATGCTGCTGCACCTCTCTGCCCTCTCAGCTGAAACTGCCCAGGACACATTGGAGTGGAGAACAATGGTGAAAGGAGCTTCAGGAGGCCATCTCATAACCATTCTAGCTACAGCAGGAGGAGAAATCTTTTGACAGGCAGGGATATCCTAGAGCATTTAAGGAAGCTGAAAGAGGAGGGCAGGAGGCCTTGTCATTTCCTGCCCAACCTGTGCTGTACTACTGACTCCTGCACACTGGGTCCACCTGGCTCCTTGAGGGCACTATGAGAACATTCAGATATTCACCAACTCACATTTCCATGTCATCTAACCTCAGGCTTCAGTTTTTTGGGATGTCTCCTGCTGAAGTTGGTATTGGGAAGCAGTCTTGATTGGCAGTTACAGGGGCAATTATTTTGGATAGAGCTGGAAGTCATCAGCCCAGAAAGCTAAAGTATATATTTTCCACAGCTGTGATGCATTCAGAGTGAAACCTTTAATTTACTAATTCTGTTGGGCCTATTATTCTGATGGCAGCTGGGGGAGAGAGAGGGAACAGATCCTTGCTTTGCTAAAAGCTGCAAATCTAAAGGCTCTGCTTTCACATGGTGCTTACAAGGAGTGTACAAAAGTGGGTCCTTCAAAATGTGGGCAAAAGTGGCAGCCTTTAAATGGCACTCCAGGTTCCTCATGCAAATCCCACAGTAAGTGCTGGATTGCACTGAGCGGAAGCCTATCTCAGTGGAAGATACCAGAGCAACCCATGTCGGTGGGGAAGGGCCCAGCAGGTATTTTGTCCTGGAGACCTGCTGGGCTTTGAACACCACCCTCTGGTCCCCAAGCAGAGCAAGGCCCTCGTGGTAGAGCTGATGGTGACTTACCTCCAGCATGGAGCCAGGAAGGGGAGTGCTTTGCTGTGTGCACCATACCCAGCTGCCAGCAGGATCATGCTCAGTCTGCAGAAGAAATCAGAGCCGCCAGAGTGTTCCCTTTGCTGAAGGGCCAAAACCAGGTCTGGCTATTTCCTTATGTTTTCGAATCACTTGAACCCATGCAATGGCACTTCCCGTTCTGATGAATTTTGCAGATGCTCTTAGCTTTGTTCACAGGCAACAAATATAAAGGGCAGAATTGAACCAGGATCTTGAGAAAAAAAACACTGCTTTCAAAATACATGTATTTAATAATCACCTATGAGAGGGTTTGTTTTTTTGAAAAAGCACTTGAAGACTTAGATATATACAATTCAAATTCATTTTACTTAGAGATTCTAATTAATTATTTCTTTGGTATTAAATATCAACAGAGTAAAAAAAAATTAGGACATGAATATATGTATACCAAGCAAGAGCTGTATACACGAATGTGTGTGGGTACATAGGTGGGAAAAAACAAACCCCATTTAGCATTGACTATATTTAGGTGAAATTTGTATTACAAAGTTTCCAACAAACAATGCTAAACTTTCTTCAAATCAAATTATAAAGATGTGTAATGCAAGTTAAAAACTGATAGTCAGATCAAAATTTCTTGCTTGTTAATTAAAATCATGAATCACTTAATTAAAATTGGTTTATTCTGCACTATAAACCAGATAAGGCAGAAGAGGTTGATTTGATGTTGCAAGCAAGAATTTTTGTGTGCATGAGTGAAAATAAAAGAAACTGGCTAATTTTTGCCTGGGAATTTAGAGCAGGAGCAATGATCACTGGACAGCTTCACAAATTGCTTCTAAAATTGAAATTGTTTTGGAATTTGTTCCCATTAAAAAGGATATGCAGAAAACTGAAATTTTAGGAGCCTTATTTGTTATGTAAATTACCCCAAAACTACATTATTATCTTAGTGTAATTTAATCTCTGTAACAACAACAGAGTTACAAAATCTATTTAAATAATCTGTAGTGTTGTTAGCATCAATTAAACAAATCTCAGCTCAAAAAACTTTTGTTTTACATTGGTTTATACTGCTAGAATTCATATATATTTCCTTCTCATTGCCTATGATGTAATTCCTTTCCCATTCCTCTAATGGACTACTCAATTTTTCCCTGTGATATTTAAATATTAGCTTTAGGGCAAGTGGTTGTAGGACTGTTTTATATCCTTCATAGCCCAAGGATTTTTAGTTAATGGAATAACAATCTATCAAAACACAGCCTGAATGTAACAGATGAAGTCTCACGTGGTCGAGCATTCAGACACAGGCCTATTAATAGTTTGTGTTTTGAGGGTAACCATCCATAAAAATCCAGTGAGGCAAAACCAAATTCAGCAATACGTATGTGGCGCTTTCCTTGTGTCTGGCAGTGGCCAGAGAAATCAAGAAAACTGTAGCATGTTTTCATTTGAGGTAGCTGTGTTAAAAAAAGAAGAGGACTTATTTACCCTAGCTGTTGGGGAATTCATGGATCTGCTTTACTTTCCAAAGAAAAAAGCTAAGTGCATGAGCCTCAGATATACCTCAGTAGCCTGCAACACAGCAGCAAGATCACTGTCGGCACAAGAAGGCCATTTTTGTTATTTAGCACATCTTAACTTGACTTTGAACATCTTCAGTCTGACCTTCACATCTCTCTGGGACCCAGCCTAAAAGTGGCTTGGTCCACTCAGCAGAAAGCCACCCTGAGGCAGAGACCTCTCTGCCTTGGGCAGAAGAGATCACTCTGAATCTTAAACTGAGCCTCATCACCATGAGTCTAAATCAGGTGCCAACTCCTGGCAGTGCTCTTGGCCTTCTGGGTATAGCAAAGCTTAATTTCTGGATGTCTGTGCCCCAGAGGGCCCATTAATAATGTGAATCTAAAGCAGAAGAGCTGGTCTGAAAATAGAAACAGAGGCTAACAAGGGATTTGCACTACCTTTCTTCTGTTTCACGGACAGGGCAAGATGCCGGTGATAGTAAGTGCTCTGCCCGGTACCTGGAAGTTGTGGTGGCTATCTACCACCAAAATCTACCTGGTTTTCCTTTAACTCCTGCTATTTAGTTTGCATTCCCCGACAGTGGAATCTGGTTTCATTTTTATAAATAAGATTTTTCATTTTGGGTCTCTCTGTCTTGAAATGTTGTTGCTGTAAGTACTGACAGCAAAAGTTAATTTGTGTTTTATCAACTTCAAATTCTTTCTAACAGACTTCAAATGGTAGACTTCAATTTCTGATTTTTTTCTGATGGATTTTTTTCTTCAAAAAAATTCCATACACATCTGTTAGTCTTTGAGTTTTTAAAGCTTGAATTAGCCATTGAAGTTTAGGATTTGAAAAGCAGCAACAGAAGCCAATGTTTCCAGGATCACTTCAAACTGTGCAGCAAATAGCAACATGTCTTTTGACATATTTTAAAGTACTGAACTTGAGAGGGCAAAAATTAATTCAGCACCCAACTATTACTTACTGTAACCAATTATCAGAGCTGAAGGAAGAATTAAATTGAGCATGGATATTTTTTTTTGCACTCGTCAAAGTGTGTTGCAAAACTTCCAGTCAGTCATAGATAGGTGGGTGGGTGGGTACCTGGCAGCTCTGGGCTGGGGACGCGGCGCTGCCTGTGGCAGTGGTGTGCCTGCACTGGGAAGGGGCTGCTCAGGACACAGCGGCACTGGCCCCTGCTCAGCATCAAGGCTGTCTGCTCTGCTCTTCTTCAGTACTCTGTGGTTGTTTACATCTGTAACAAAATACAGAGGCACAGAGATTAATCCCAAATCTAACATCCAGCTTTGCCCAGTGACTGGGGAATTGTATTACCCATTGGAGCTGGATCTGTGTGCACTGTCCCTGCTGTGGCTCACACAGCAACCACTCCCCCACAAAGCACATAGAGTTGGGAAGTGGATACCTGGCTCTGTTTACCCTTCACCCCCAAAAAATCTGTCCTCCTGGCAAGGTGTCAGCCCCTCTCTTGAATCCAAACAATCGTTAGAGCATCTATCAACTCTGTGCTAATAACAGCCTTCCTCCCCAGAGCTGGAAGGCTTCTCCAAAGCACAGTCCTCTCTGCGGCTTGCCACTCACCACTGCAGCTTTCAAAAGAAAGGACAGCGAGTAACTGCTGTGTAACCCACCCCCATAACAGCCACCTTAGTACTACACGGGGCTGGCTGTAGCCCTGCCACCTACTCACCCGTGCTATGACTGCAGGCTTGCTTCTGGCAGCTGAAGAAAAGCACAAACTGGTTTTCAAAAAGCAAACATCAAAAACAGTGAACATGTCCATCATGATGAAGCACTGACTGAATGCTCCAAACCCAGCCTGTGAGGGCAGTGATGTATCTGCAGAAGAAAAGCAGTGGGCAGCAATTATCTGTGCTGTAACACTTGTCTAACTGCATCTAGTAAACTTTGTTTCTTCTAAAGCCTAAGTGGGTTCTTATCTGTACCTGTAGCTCCTATTTATCAGGATTGTTATTGTTGGTACTCAGCAACAGGGAAATGCAAGCCATGATTGACCATCTATTTGTCTAACTCCACATTGGGCAAAATGAGCACCCTCATGTCACGCACGACCTATGATTCCACAGTATAATTACCTTCATGCTCTGCAATTAACAAAATAGCATCTTGTTACAGAAAGATATTAAGGAAACAAACCACTTCTATCACCCACCGTAAACTGCCTAGAATCAAGTGTTTAAAAGCTGCTGTAGAATAGCAGCTGTGTGTTATAATTCATACAGGGCTTTCAGAGGTGGCATCAGCAGGCATCTAGATCATTTCTGAGCAGCTTGCCAGTGTTAACAAGGAGCTGTGAGTGAACTTGTAGGACTGTCTTGTCTGCCTTTCTGTCCTTTCCCTCTGCTTCAGTTAAAATAACATTAAAATAAAAATTATCAATTAAAATAAACTCTTCTAAGAAAGACAGTAACCTCCTAAATAGGGTTAATAAACACGTTTGTTTATACCGGCATGTTATACAGGGAATATTTGTGTTTATCACATGAGTTTGCTTAAGCTTGTAATTGTCTTTTGGTAGCTATTTAGCTTTTATATATCTTAGGTCTGCAGGGGACCTATTCTCACCTCCAGCATTGTCTGAAATTCCCACTTCTCTTATTTTAATCTCCCAAAGCCATGCCACAGTAGGTCAAGAAAGCCCAAGCCCGTGGGTTGCACAAATGTTTTGTCTCTGCATTTTAGTGAATCCTCTAAGAGCACTGAAAAGCTTTTCACTTGCTGTGCTGGATTGTTCAATAGTTGCTGGGAAGCCCCATGGTGTTGAGAGCACTGTAGCAATAGCTGGTGAGATCCAGGAGCAAACTTTTCCATGCAGCTTGGCTTCTTCACAGCAGGACATACTGCTTTTACAGCGATGATGGTAGCAGGCAGTGGGAGGCCAGTAGTGTAAACAGATTTTGTAGTTGAGGGCAAAGCAGGGGGAAGCTCTCTACAGGTAATAGTTTTGCTTCTCTTGAACAGTCGATGAGCTTGTGTTATTACTCAGAGGTGCATCTGCACATCTTTCCTGCTTCCCTTCAACTTCCTGCATGCTATCGGTCCCCTTCCGTCCTGTGTTGCCTCATTCCAGGGGCTGCCACTGCAGCTCTGCCTCCTATCCATCTTCCCTCAGCCACAGCCAAGTGGTTTTGTGCCACCCCTGACTTCCTGCATCAGGCTTTGCTCTCCTTTCTCACACCAGGAACTTTCTCTCCCCTTTCATCTAATCCTGCAAGGCTGCCCTTCTGGGTGTTAATGCTATGCTCATCACCAGTGGAGCTGAGTGCTTAATGCAAATGCATCAATACAATGGCCAATATAATTAAAGATCATTTTCTTCCCCAGACATCCTAACAGGAAGGTTCCATGATTACTTACCAGTATGAAGGAGCAAGAGATGTAAGATTTACATTTTGTCCTCCTAGCACATCATTCTTGGCCATTTTTCTCTCAGCTATGTGTGACTCTTTTGTTAGGAAAAGAGACTGGAAATGTCTCCCCTTGTTCTTCTAGTCTGACAGATGTCTATGAATTGAGCAAAGTAGACCTAAGAGCTTGATTTGGGTTTTTTTTAATGTTGTTGTTTGACAATTTAATCCCTCCTCTTAGAAATTACTAACTTGCATTTATTTCATTCAAAGTCTAGTGAAATGTCTCAGATTTGGTTCAAGCCTATCTCTCACAAAGCAGCCTGTCTGATTCTGTGGAACAGGATCTCCTTGTTCATGTGGTTACTAAGCAGGCATCTTTACAAAGCTGGGCCTAATTTCTAATTGAATTTGGCTGGCTCCAGCTTTCAGCCACTGGATCCTGTTGTTGTCTTTTCTCTGCAAGCTGTGAGAAGTGATGACTGCCCAGTATTTTCTGCCTGGGAAAGCATTTACACACTGTAAGCAAGTCGCTTCTCACTTTTCTTGTTGACAAGCTAAACAGATGGAACCCTCCATCTCTCCATGAAAAGCACTTTGCCCTTGTCATTTTTTTGTGGTTCTCTATCCTCTCTAATTTTTCACCAGTCTTTTCAGAATGAGGTCTGCCTACCATACCAATCCTGTATACAAAGTGTAAAATCCATCCTTCTCCTGCTTACTTTATTCCCCTCAAGCCTCCAGCAAGTAGTCAAGGACATACTAGACATTTTTGTTTGTTTGCTGCAGGATTGCACAGGAAGCTCAGATTGCTCTGAAAGCAGTGGGTGAACAGGTCCATCCAAGAAGCTTGGCTGTGGTCTGGCACCTGGCAGCAGCCCTGGGCTCCTCTAGTTGTAGTGCTGAGTACTGCTCACCCTGTGCTCCAGACCTACCCTGTACCTTGACATTCCCATTGCACCCGTGTCCTGCTGGTTGCAGCACCAGCTCCGCTCTCAGACACCTCCCTCTAGTTAAGAGCTCCTGAATTATGTGTTAGCAAACACTGAGAGGGAGGACAACATGGAACATATACTTGAAATACAGAGGGAAGAGCTAAGTAAAAATAATTCATGGGAACTGTTTCTAAGCCACTTAGCAAGGGCTTTTCTGACACGGTGTATAGCTAACTTTTCATTAGGTTTTACACAGTACAAAATTAACCCCCTTGCAATCACCTAGGTGTGTTACATCTCCACAGGCACCTGTACAAACCTGTAATCTGAAATGATGAAATAATATTTCTTTGGCAAGTCTCAGAAAAATCACCACAATTGACATTCTGTGCCTATTGTTCATTCTTGGAGTACTGTCACTCTCTGTTGTCTCTACCAGCATGTTTTTTCTACACTCCCTGCCACTGCTAGGGGATATTTATCATGGTCAAGTCACTCGAACACTTTATATACTAGCACAGCATAAGTATTCCATTCTCCTGGTATTCCCCTATTGCCTTCAAAATCAAGGTCAATGAAAAAGAATCCTCAGCCAACTATTCTATTACTCCTGAGGTTCATGGGCATCTAAACATGCCAGGTTATCCTACATGTTCATCCACGTTCATCCTACACATCTTCCTCGGTTCCTGACAACCAAAGAACAAATTCCCTCTAATTTATACAAATTATAGGAATCCTATTTTTTTTCCAAATAAAAAGTAAAAATATTAAGCTGTTCCATATTATTAGCACTTTCACCACCCAGTTCTGAACCAGCCGCTCGCCCAAGATGTTTGGCTCTCTGTGTACTTCTGTACTGACCTTAGCCTCACAGCTGGCATGCAAACCTCCTGAGCAGGAGCTGCCTGACCTTTAAGAGGCAATGGTGAGAAGGATAAGTGCTTGCACACCTCATTTTGCTACTCAGGGGAACCTGTGGACTGGGAAATCTATTCTCGTCAGGGTGCAATAAGGCTGGTGGCCTCTATGGGAAAGAACAGGCCATGGAGCAGCAATTGTTCACCACCCCTCTCTGACAACTGTTAATCATTTCAGCTTATGATAACCTGCTCACAAGCTAATACAGGCCTTAAAATGATTGATGACTCATATGCAAGTGCTTTTTATTCAGGGGACTGTTAAGGAAAGATGGAAAATCCTACTCTGCTCTTAGTCTCTTGCTGTTGTCAGTTTTCTCCATTTCTACAGACTCAAGAGCAATGCTGGGACTGCATTCCCTGGTCATCAGTGATGCTGTGTGTCACACTGATCACCGTCAGTTTAAAATCATACAGAAAAATGGGAAATCAGAATTAAAATAAAGCAAACAGGTAACTCATTAATTCTTGCTTTCTGTCACTTTTCCTGTGATGTTAGGTTAGCTTGTCAGTTGGCATGGGGTGTGAGCCAGTGGGGCTGCAGGCAGCGAGCACTGGCAGCAGGGAGGAATTCAGGGTGTGCAGAGGAAACAGGGCATGTGATCAGTTCATGGGAGGAAAAAGCCAGAGCTATTTTGGTGGGTGCATATGGCCACGTGGGTTTCCCTTGTTACAGTTCTTGTGCAACAGTGTTTGTATTTACCTACATTTAACAACTGACCTTTTAAAAATAATAAACCAAACCATGAGGCAGAAGGTTGCTTCATCATTATGAGTTCTTCCTGCTGCCCAAGATCCCACCTATTTTTTCTAAACACAGAGTAATGGCCTTCTAGGGCTTGACTGAATGCCACTGCAATAGGCACATGGCCTTTGTCTGCCCTTCTGCCAGACTACAAGAGCTGAATCAGTTTAATACATGCTGTCACAGACTATTTATATTTTGCATTTGTTCAAAACAAGAAGTCATAGTTGTGTAGAGTAACTGCTAAAAACAAAAATAAAAAATCCTATATTAAGACACATTATATATTGAACTTAAGCTTCCACCATTCGATTTACAATTGAGCAGCCAAAATATATAACAACAACCTCTGTGATGGGCATTGATGTCCATATGATGGGTTTTATGGGGCAGTAAACGTTACAGTACTCGGGTGATTCAGTGCAGCCATCCCTGGCGTTCCATTTTGCTCTGCACAGCCCATATACTGCTCACTCCATACCATGTTAACAGATAGGAAAATGCCAGCTAAATAAAAGTTGTCTTTTCAGTGTCTCACTTTTGAGTGTTCTAGTGCTTGCAGTCTTCGATCTGGTCACAGTTTACATTGTTGAGCTTTAAATGGAGATTATCTTGACAAAGATGTTTTTAAGTCTGAGACATTCCATTTTTGTGTTGAAATACCAGATGTCACCTTCAGATTTCATATATTCTTTCATTCTAATCGATGGCAGACAAACTTTGATCTGACACTAGGCGCCGAAGTTACATTTTCTCCATGCTAAAGATCATTTTGAAAAACTGTCAGTAAATGCCTGACAGCTTTATTTCTACTTGGTAATTAAAGGGCCTGTCTTGTTTTCCAAATGGCTTTGGAAAAAGTTACACCTCTTTTGCCAAATTTATGCCTTATACTCTTACTACTCCTGGTGTTTAAAATAGTCTTTCATCTGTAAGAAGGGAACCAGCTCCAGTAACTGGGTGGGGGAGGAGTGGAGGGGATATTCCTCTACTTACTTTAAGTAAATTTACTTCATTTCTCATGAAAGGAGCCTGCCTGTAGGCAAGGTAGATGTAGACAACTTTCCAGCAGTTGAGCTAGGCAGTAAGCGTCTTATGTATGAATACCCACCAGAAGGTACAAACTGGGAAAGGCAGAGCAATATTTCTCCATTTGTTCTGAATTGCCATGTTCCCAAGTCCTTGCTGCCATCAAAAGTAGCTCATTATTACGATTTTGAAGTGACCTGTGGTGCTTTCAATGCCCTGTGTTATGTTATATTTACAGTTTGGTGTGGATTTACTGTGGGGCTGTTGAGAGCTATGCCCTGTATGATAAGTTGTAATGAGAGAGGATCTCCTCCTCAAAATACCCTTCACGTGCAGAAGATACTGCTAGTGGATTGGGAAGGAATACAGTGAATTACACTTCTAAATTGCATTTCTTCTACAGAGGCAGTGGAAAGCAATGCTAAGACAGAAAGTAATTTCAGAACAGTCTAGCCCTGTATGGAGTAAGTGCAAGAAAACATTTCAACACACAGTAAATATTAAGCACTTTAAGAAAGTGATTAAGGATGTTATTTAATGCTTTCCTGAGTCAGGACTAATATCTGGTCATTTAAATAAAACAAAAAAATCTGTAAGCTCAGCCAGAATGCAAAAGTAAAGGCAAACCCCAGTTTGATAAAAGATGTACAGCCCAGGCAGCCTTCCAGAGGGCAGGTGTTCTCAAATGTCACTGCAGTTAAGAGATGGAAAATATTTCCTCGTTGCACCAGCTCTGTATCTGAGTTAGCTAACTCTGGGAAAGGCTGGGCTTATTTTTGCAGCAGCTGGGGGGAGAATAACTGTATCTATGGAGCTGGTAAACTCAATGCAAATATATTTTTGTATCTTTTGGAGAATCTACAGACTTCAACCAGAATGGCAGTTACTGAAATTGTTACAAATGCAGCTCAGTGTGCTGAGTTCAGTGAAGTTACATACAGCTAATCTTGTAAGTAGCAGGGCAGCTACCTGCCCTCATTCCATGAAAATGTTGGAGGGGAGCATAAGGTCTGGTTGAGCTTGTTTCTTTAGCCACAGGATAATGTATTTCCATTAACTCGGCTCTGCTCTACCTGACTGGGATATTTTATTCCTTTCAATAGGTTTTTGCTCCTGAAGCTTACTCATGTGCTTCAAAATACATGCTTATCTGATTCTCCTGGTCTGTATTTGCTTTACTAATAAGTGCTGGATACTGGTACTAATGCCAGCACTGAAATAAGTTTGATCTCATGAGTACTGGATGATGTTGAAATAGTGATACTGGATGAATACATGTTTGCTACTCTTGTCTTTTCTGAGAAAAATTATCTTTCTAGTATCAACTTTCTTATGCCCCAGCTGTGTTCTTTTACTAAGGTCTATCTATCTAGTTCTATCTATTGTTTAAAATATATCAAAATAACAACATCATAGCCAATTAATAAGCTACAATCTTTTCATATTTGTTTTTCCTACTAATAGTCTTGAAGTACAGGTTTTATTTGCAATGTGCAGCTTGTTTAAAAAAGCAAAACTCTGTTCAGATAAAAACACCCCCATGTAAAATTTCCAGCTCCCCTGCAACAGTCTATGGGGGTAGAAAAGGCAGTTTCATAATCTTTGCTGGCCTGAAGCACTTGATTCCTGACTACTAGGCAATTTGTTAACTCTTCTAATTCAAATACACAAAAGGGTGAGTAAGCAATAAACCATTTCAAATCAACCCATCTGGCAGTAGGTAAAATAGCTATAATGAACAGCATGTTTACAGAGCACATTTCCTACTCAGTCTAGTCATTTGCAGGATTCAGGCCACGGATGTCACAGGTTGTCTAAGAAGCATTAGATGCGAGGAGATGGCTGGATGTGAAAGGGGACTTTAAGGATAATTTATGATGATGGATGTTTGCTGTTTATGCACACTTCATTAGCTAAGTCAGTCCGGCTGGTGCTCCTGGGACTTCTCTGCTTTCCCTGCTGCTGCTGGCCGTTTGCTCTGAGTTCATAGGTGAGTGAACACAAACATATGTTTTCGGATGTATGATTTGTTTAATGATGATGCTGTGGTTTAACCCCAGCCAACAACTGAGCCCTGCTCAGCTGCTCGCTCACTCACTCACCCCTGGTGAGATCAGGGAGAGAATCAGAAGGTAACCGCTTGAAAAACTTATGAGTTGACATAAAGACAGTTTAATAGGGAAAGCAAAAACCATGCACACAAGAAAAGCAAAAAAAGAATTGATTCACTGCTTCCCGTGGGCTGAGAGATGTTCAGCCTTACAGGAGAGCAGGGCTCTGTCACATAACAGTGACTTGGAGATGAACGCCATCACTCTGAATGTCCCCTGCTTCTTCCTTCTTTCCCCAGATTGATATAGTGAGCATGGTGCCAAGAAAATCCCTGTGTTCAGCTGGGGTCAGCTGCCCCAGCTGTGTTCCCTCCCAACTCCTTGTGCTGTGTGATCATTGATCAACAATAGCTAAAACATCCCTGTGTTATCAACACTTTTCGCAACCCTATTAAAAAAAACCAAAACCAAACAAAATAACTCTATCCCAGCCAAAACCAGCAGAAATGATTGAGGAATGCATGAGGAATCTCTTATGGAGCTGTTAGAATTTGCCATGTTCTTCAATAAAGAGGCTAGAAAGGATATATTGTAGTATTTCCCTCTTCTGTAGGCACAGCAAACACACAATCTATTGAGTTTCTGTTTTAAATAGGGAAATTTTATTTTGACTTGAGATACTCTGGGATCTAACAAGATCCTGAATTCACTCCCAACATGAGAAGCTTTGTATTTGTCTCAGCCATCAGCATAACGTCTTGGTATTATGAATCTGGATTGCCTTCAATGGGAACACAAGTCTTTCTAAATAATAGCAAGATTTGGCTTTGTGTATGTAAAATTATTAGGCAAATCAATAGTAGCAGCAAAAGCAACTGAGTAGCTGTCTAAAAAGCGAAAACATGAAGTGCTTTTCAATGATCCTGAACACAACTGCTAAAATCACACCAAGCTAACAGTTACACCACAATTGTGGTAGCACACTGGTTAGCAAGGATGAGCCAATTCTTTTGCTTTGTGAACAATGAATAACACCAAATTTTTACAGTTACAACCAAATTTCTTGGGTAAATACAGGTGGAAGAGTTCATACAGGCAGGAACAATATCATGTACCTCCCAGATTTTTAATGACAAAGGACACTAAATAAGTATGTATTTTGTACCTCTTTTTTTTCTGCATGACAACTTCCAGGAAATAGTGACAAGGGCAGTTCTGGACAGAGGATTTATTAAGGTTGCTTCATGCAGGTGAAAAGTGCGATAGCAAGAGAACTGAAAATGTTACACTAAGATGCAAGATTGCAAATTATAGAACAAGCGCCCTTGATAAATTCAGATTGCTGGTCCACCACTTGCCGTTATCATCAAGGCACCTGTGCAGGTCTGCTCAGACAGAACTGAGGCTGCATGTCTACCACATGAGTATCTCAGCAGAAAAACTGCTTTAAACATGTGTTCCCACTTCCTTCCAAACCAGCCTCACATGTTTTTTCCTTCACTTATGCTGCAGGTATTACAAATTCAGCATAACAACTGAACTGACAAAACACTCCAAGGATAGGCACAATGGTAAAAATGTGTTGTTATACTGCTAATGGAAGTACTTATATTGGAAATAGTTGTCCTTGAAACCAGTATTCACTAGCCCAGTGTAATTGTCTTATACTAAATAGTTTCCTTACTATACCTTTATTTTTTGATAAATTTTTTATGGTTAAACGTTTTTTTTTTGGTAATAGCTGCAATAGCAAGTTCTCATACTCTGAATTGGAGTAAGCTAACTGAGCTAATGAAACCATGATGGGTAGAAAAGGCCTCCTTCCATGCTTAGAGACCTTCTTCCATACTTATGTTGAAACATCTCCCTTCTCCTTTCTAAGGTGCTGTGATTCACATGCTGCAGTCCTGGGCATCTCCTCGCATCAAAGGAAATGCAAGCGAAGTAGGAGCCCTGTTAGGTTCACTGCACACTCCAGTGTTTAAAGCCCTCCTCAAGTCACATTTCTCAATATCCTTTTACTCAAACTCTGTTTCCAAAACTCATCCACTTCTCTGGCTGTCTACACTGAATGAAGAAAGCCATGCATGAAGAAAGCCATGCCTCTCCTGTGTTGCCCATCCTAGGATTTGCACAGTGACAGAAGATCTTAATATGCCTGCAGCATGGATTGAACCTAGAACCTGCCCTCTCATTCAGATTTAGCACCACATCTACCAACGTCCCGACTCACATGAGAAACACTGAGGTGCAGACCATCGTAATTGTATTGCTTTAAGTCTTGCTATGGAAACATGTTCAGCTGATTTTCAAAAAGTTTAGTTAAATAATGCTTATACTAGACCTGAATGTAAGCTGATCTGAAATTCAGTCATTTATGTCACTACAATTTTCTATATACCTGTAAGAACCACAAAGCACAAATCATTTTCCTACATTTAATATGAATAAAGTAACTGGGTTGATGCCCACATTTTATTTTGTATTTGTGCATATAGTGTTATTTCACTTCTATTATGGGCCTTATGAGCAGACAGCTACTTCCTTTCTCCTGTGAGCTGTCTCATAACTTTAAATTGACAACTCCTGGAGGAGAGAGACAGCATGTGACGTGTACAGAATCCAAGATTGATAAGGGTATGCTTTTATTCATTTTAATAACTAAGAAGGTGTGAAGATTGACAGTTCAATCACTCATTAATAAAGACTGACTTTATTCCCATTCATGAAACAGCTAGTCAGATTTTAAAACATTTTAAAACCAATATTATTATTGTTGTTGTTGTTAGATTTAGTACTTTCCCCTCATATGAAAGTGTAGAAAAATCGCTGTCAACATACAGAATTTGAATTAGTCTGAAAACTATCCCAAAATTACCAATGTTTCAGTTGTTGGTTGGTTTTTTTTTTAATATCTTTTCTGTTTACAGACTGACAAAAGACAGGACTTAAATAAATGCTCAGTGTAGTTAAACATGTTGCTAAACCTCAGCAGAGCCACAGGATTAATACACCATTCCAGACAAGAGAAGATCAAACTAGGTTATGTTACTTTTAATCTGCCATGGATGGAGGTCTCTGGCTCACCTTGACTGAATTAAAACATTAATGACAGAGATTAATGATAGAGCCCACCGTGAAGGACTTAATACAGCAGACTCAAGCCTTGTCCCATTGGTCACTGAGGGAAGTCAATGCTGACTGTGGCTTTTGCAGGCTACCAGTCTGTAGCTTATGTGAGAGCAGCCTGGACACTCCTGTGGTGGGATGGGCAGGACCAGCTGATGGAAAAGAAAATCACCACACAAACCCAGCTTCAACATGCATGCAGGGTAAAGGAGGCAATCACACAATCATGTAAAGTCTTTTCCTCTGTTAGAACTACTGCTGTTTCAATTCCTTTGAAGACCTCTTCAAGCTTTCCCTCCCAAAGCAAGGTTTAGTTAGATTTGAGCAGTTTCACACCCATTCCTTGCCTTGATTGCACTGTCAAATGGGATTGACTTGTCTTATTGTCTGTTCATGTTCTACAATAAGATGTCAATCTCCCAGAGCTAAGAATTAGCTCATAGGGTTTTTTGGCAGCGAGTCACATTTTCTGTGGTTTGGCTGTGAAAATCATTATTCTCATTCTTGTGTTGACTGATTAGGTGAAGGGCAGATAAAGACAATCTCATTATTTAAAAAAACCCCACCCCTTGCTTCAGCTGATTGGGTGGAGAGAAGGTTTTGTTCCCATAGTAACATTTTGCATCCAAACCTGCAGAAATGAGGCTAGCTCCAGGCATTTCGAACATGCTGCTTTTAAAGAGCAAGTTGTACTCTACAATGTGTTTTCATTTTTGCATCTTACAGAATTATTCGGTAAACACCAGAGGGGAAAAAAAAAAAAAAAGAAAAATCTTTGCATCCACATATGTGAAACTGGAGCCTGGTGATATCAGGTGTGCTCCAGAGCACCCCTTGAACTGCTCTCATAGAATGCTCTGTACTATCACTTGTCTGGACACTAGAACTTTAAGTAAAAACCAGTCAGCCCAAAGCTCAGATGTCACTTTTGTAAAAGTTCTTTTACTTTCACTGGAGCCAACACCACTGAGCATGATGTTTGGAGGGAAGTGGATAGTAGGCTGAGGAAGAGTAAAACCCATGCAGGAGGTTGTACCTCAGAGAGGTGGGGCAGTACTAGGGGATGGGCTGTTGGATTCTTGCAGATGTGACAGATGGGATGAAAGCAGGAAAAAAAAGTCTTTCCCAATACAAGGAGCTACTGAAGGAACACACCGTTGGACAAAGATTGGAGGATAAAAGCAGTTGATGTTCTGGGTTTTTTCACCCTGTAAAGGTTGATCATAGAGTAGCAGGGGTGATTTTTGTGGGAATTGGACTTCAATGACAGTGGGACAAGACAGGGAATGGATTTTGCTTCGGGACTTTTGGTTCATTTGTGAAAAACTGGAAAATAAGGACAGTGCAGAAGAAATTTATAATAGTCTTTAGGGAAGATGTTACAAACTGCCCCTACCTCTTTGGCTGCTATGCAGCTGTGTTTTTCCAGACAGACTCTCTAAATCAGCACAAGTCTTGTTCAGGCAGAACTGAAAGATTCCATTTATTTATCCAGGATTTCACTTTGGCAGATACACAGCTTAGTGGGACAGCGCATGTCAGAAGCACAGTGGTTTGGTCCAGGAAAAAATGATTAATTCTTCCAGGAGGACAAAACTGCCAACAAAATGCACACACAGAGGTATTGTTAGAGTATTTTAAGAATGATATATTAATATACAGTGATTCTTTAATGGGAAATTGCGTCACCTTTTCTTTGTGTTTGCCTTTGGGCACTGATAAGCAAAGTGATGGCATTAAGCATAACAAAAAGTGGGTGTTATTGGCAAACTCCTTAGTGGGAACAAGTTGAGAGCACTTTAGCGTAGCACCATTCAGCTGGTAACGTAAAACTGTAAAATTACCCAAATATGAGAAGGCAGCAAATTGTTAACTGCAGCTTTTTGGAGGGAAGGAAATACAGGCAGACTAATTTGAGAAGTTTTGTGGAAGGAAGGCACCAAAAAATATGAATGAAAGTCAGAGGAAATAAGAAGCAGGTGGTCATGCTGAATGCTGGTTGCTCTCCAGTTATCCAGACTTCATCTGAGCTGCCCAGCATGGGGTGGAATTCCCACCTATCATATTCCAATTAAGTGGCAAAGCTCTTTGAAGATGAGCAAATGAACATGGCTTTGTCAAAACAAGCTTGAAAATAATTGTACAATTCTTGTCAGTCGTAATTTTTATTAGAGGGTTTTTGGAGGAGGAAGTGTGTTTTTGTACAGGGTCTGTTCCTGGAGAGAGTGGATCAATTCCACCAAATCATGCATTGCTTTGTGTCCAGACTTCTGAAGCTGTCTGCTATTGAACAAGCATGGTAAGTGGGCTAAAACTGTAGGGGAAAAGGGGCACACGGAGTGATGTAAGAGTGAGTGTACTGAGGAGGAACATAGAGAAAGTTACAGCAGCAGACGGGCAGGAGAACGTGGGTGCCAAGGGCTATGTACAGTCATAACAACTGATGAAAATCACCAGAAACCACCACAAAAACAAAAACACAGTGATGGGATGAAAGAGTGGAAACACAAGCAGTCCTGAGGCCCTGAAATGATGTTATCTCAGACAAGTCAAGTCAGCAAAATTAATTATTTGCTGCTATTTAGCAGATGGCCTGGAGTTGTATCAAAAATCCCTACCCACCACATTTCTCAATAGGTCTGGATTCCAAACTTTTCATCTACCTTAAAATGCTTATGTTTTCAAAATAAAGTGATGTACTTAAACTTTCACAGCTCCAGAAAAAAAAAAATGCAGAGGTCAACAGTGCAAGACAGAGGCAGAGCTGTTACCAGAATGTAATTTAAAAACATGCACTGAGTTATATAATACAGCTTTGGACAACAGGATCCATCTCCAGGGCAAATGGCTCAGCCCTGAATTGAGAACACAAAAGCTCTGTCTTTGAGATGAGAACCAGACTTCCAACACCTGTTGTTAGATATCCCAAGGAGGTTGCTCTCTGAAAAATCTCTTTCGGTTGCTGACCTTGGATAGTTTCTGGCTCATCAGGAGATGACACCTGTTCCAAAGTATTGGACCCTAATGGATAAAAAGCCAGGGTACCAAGCACTGAAGTTTGGAGTACTCTAAGAACCCCGTATCTGTAATTTTAGCATTGTAACACTTGAATCTCAGGATTCCAACTCTTTTTAAATCATACTCTGAGATTTTATTCAGAAAATAAATTATTCCAGAGCACATATATTTTCATGACTGTAACTACAGAGAAAACAGAGCAGATCCCCCTATGTCTATGGTCTAGGATTATTGCTGATATTCTTTGTTATTATCCCATTTCACTTATTGATGAACTAGTAGTTGTATCAAGCTTACACAATCAAACCTCATGCAAGCAGGACATGCACTTCAGTGAGAAATGACTGGGAGAAAGGAAAGCTGTTCGAGAGTCTGTCACAACCAGGGTGACAGCAGGTATGCGTCTCAAAGAGGGATGCGTCTCAAACCATTTTACACTGGGTAGTAGCCAAGAAAAGTTAATGACTGTAATAGGCTGTATTCTTGGAAACACGACTGGTTTCTGTGCATAGTCATCTACAGTGACTCTGAAAACATCCTATCATATCTGTAATATGGACATTTTGACAAAATGCAGGGTTCTTAATTTTCAGGAGACAAAAGGGAAGAGGCAACCTGAGCAAGTGAATAGGAGCACTACTGAAGTCTGTACAATCATACCCAAGAGAGCAGATGCATCTAACAACCAGCATCAGGAGGCACAAATTAACGTGCTAGAAGGAGTACAGCAGATCTGAGTCCAATAGCTGTCACCGACCATAACCAAAGTAACAAATCGCTGGTCATGCACATTCCACTCAAGTGACAACCCCACCATTTTAGCACCTTAATGCAACATTGTGCTGAGTGACACCATACACCACAAGATCAAAAGCAGTTATCACAAACTTGATGGCTGAAATTTGATGGCTGAAAATTAATGTGGCTTCCTGCTCTCAATGATACAAGGTCACGAACTCAATATTAACCTGCCAGTGAATATTCTGTTGCTTCAGCTAAACTGCTCCTGTCAAACTAAGTTCAAGTGTAAATGTGATGACAGTTTGCTCTAACTTGTCTGCTTTTTATTTGTTTACTATCTTGCTAGAAATTAATTTCTGTGGGTCACTATATGCGCACAGGACTGCAGTTTCACGAGAAGTTACTTGAAGAATGTACGAGGACATTCTTAAAGTGTCAGCTTGAACAGCTCTCCATCCACAGAGAACGCTTGAAATAATGGGTTGCCCTAAGACAAGCCAACATTTTTCAGAATCTGAAATACGTGGTCCTGTCCTCCTGAGACACACCACAATCTGCTGCTCCGGGTTTGGCTGCTCGGCACGCAGGCTCACCCGGGGGCTGTGTGTGCAGATGAAACATGCCACGATTCACCTCCACACCCCCGACAGCGGGAGCCCTGGATTCTTGCATTCAACATTATTACAGAAACTGTGTTATAATTAACAATAAATACCTTTCGAGATCGGATTCTATTTTAACTTGAGAACAGCTTGTCGCTCTGATGGTGTACTACGGCTTTCAGGAAAAGTAAATTGCTGCTGGAATGGGTGTAATTTGCTTCGGGTGTGACTTGTTTCCTTACGAGAAGCTGGAGCACCGTGGGGTTCGAGCACCAAAAGCAGCGTGGTCCAAGTAGCTTCCCACGCCGAACCTGGCTGGGGCGGTGCAGCCATCCAGCACCTCGGACCATCCAGCCCGGCGTCTCCTCGCTCCCCAGAGGGAGCAGCCCCAGCCCTGCCCTGCTCTGACCGGGACCGGCCAACGCGGCGGGGCTGAGGGGCGAGCGCGTTGCTTTCCGCGGGGGGCTCTGCACAGTGCTCCGGGCGCCCACGCGGCGTGACCGGGAGCCGCCCGGAGCCAAGCGCCCGCTCCGCGGCTCTCTCCGGCCACGGCTGCCCCAGCCCCGGGCAGCGGGGGCGGGCGGGGGCCGCGGCCGGGGAAGGGGCCGGGCGGCGGGGGTGGGTGGGCCCGGCCCCCCCCGCGGCCGCGCTGCCTCGTGGCGGGCGCAGCCGTTGCGCCGCCGCTCAGTGCGGGCAGGCGGGCGGCGCGCACGGAGGGGCCGCCGCGCCGTGAGGGGCGGGAGAACTCGGCGCCGCGGCGGGGAGCCCCCGGCGCTGCCCGCCCAGCATGCTGCGCAAGGTAAGCACCGCGCTCGCCGGAGCGGCGCCGGGAGCACGGGGCCGCCGTCCAGCTTCGGGCGCCCACCCGGGGGGGGACGGGAGCGGGGGCAGCGGCGGGTGCGCCGGGGCCCCGCCAGGTGGCGCCTCGGCGCCGGGCGGCCCCGCGGGGCAGTTGCGCCGGTGAGGGCGGGCGGGGCGCGGAGCCGCGGGCGCGGTCCGAGGGGCGCGGTCCGAGGGGCGCGGTCCCAGGTGCGGGCAAACTTTGCCTGCCCGGGCGGGCCGTGCTACGGTCGGAGTTGCCATGGATGCCTGCGGCGGCGGAGAGCCGGGGCGCGGGTTCTCCCCGCAGGCCGCCGCCGGTGGCTGCCAAAGCAGCTACGGCGGCGCGGGGCGAGTGCCGAGCGCCCGGAGCAGCCCGGGGCTACGGGCGGGAGCGGCGGCCGTGCGGCGGGTTGGGCGGCCGGCGGCTTTCCCCGCCGCTATTGTTCCCTGCACGGCGGCAGACGATCCCTTGGCTGCGAGATCTCGGGCACGGATAGACTTGGGCGAAGGGAACAGCTCTCCATCCACACTAGGCAGTGGCGCTGGTGGTGCTGTGTGCAGGAGGACGCAACGCTCTCGTGACTGCCGAAGGCACTGCTAAAAGGTGTAGAAAAATACCCCGAAGCTCTGAGCCGAGGAGAGCGTGGTATCCACACCAGACCCCACTTTGGAGCTGCAACCAAAGGTTATTAAAGTCAGTAGGGATCCTTTTCCTGACACTCAGCTCCAATCACAATTTTCACTGCTCCTTCCAAAAAGGCAAGCTTCCCTTCTAGGTAGACCTGGGCTGCATCATGAAACAGGCTGTAACAGGATAGTACCAATGTTGAAGGCACGTTATCAAAAGAGTGAATCACGTAACTGCTCAGGCTTTTGTCCCGTTGTTGTTCCTGTCTTGCTCCCATTTTGTGTGATCTTTCCAAATTCTGTTGTTACATCCTTAGGCCCATTAGCCTAAGTGTGCAGTAGCCCAGACAACTGGAGTAGTAAGACACCTCTAAAAATTCATGATAAAAGGCATAGGAAGTCTCTTCCATCGCTTCGTGGTGAATGAGGTGGTTGGAGCCTGGGGTTCTCTTCAGCACTTCTGAGCCACAGATCCAGGTTCCAATGGCCGTGCTTGGTTTGGCAGAGCCCAGGCAACACAGAACAAACAAGATGATTTAGGATTTCTCTTTGTTCTGGGGAGGAACCCTCTACTTAGCTGGACTCCCTAAGCCTGATATTGCTAATCTCTTTTACAAATAGCAGTATTTACACTTAGTGTTAATTATTGTGTGTTTATTATACGGTTTGGACAAGCTGGTTAAGAGAAAGCTGATTATTTCTATCCTCTCATTGTGAATTACATGGAACAAATGATTTATTTGAATCTTAACTTCTTCCACTGCCCCTCACAGTCCTTTGCTACAAGGAGTGGAAATGCAGAGGTAGTCAAGATTTGAAATTAAGTGTTTATAAAAGGGTGAAATTACCTTGGGGATTGTGGATACAAGGTATTTGAGCCTTGTTTCTTTTTCATACCTAATTCTGTGGCTGCTCAAGGGCTGAATCGGGGTTTGAGTGTTGGTTTATGCTGCCAGCCTGTTTTGTGTTGCATTTTGGTGAGCCGTCCATCACAGACTGACCTCTGTGTGATTTATGGGCCTCCTGTGCTAAATTCTTCTGCTGTACACAACAAATTGAGTACTACCAAGAGAAGTTAAACTAAGGTAACTTTAGCTTAAAAGTGATAAAATTTATAATTCCTAATTTTAAATCAACACCTTAGTGCTAATGAAGGCTGCATGACAAATCATCTGAGAAAGGAAATCTCCTTTTGGACAAATAGAGGAAGAAATAAAAAGAAATTGCAGCTCTCACTTTGAATCAGGAGTGCTCCGATCCTACTTTAGGCATCCCACTGGGCAGCCTTCCTCACTGAGTTCATAGAGTCCTTAGCATGTCCTGGAAAAACAGTAGTTATGTGGGCAATCAACAGTAAAATTAATTTAATGTCATGGCTCTCTAGGGTGGAGTGTGAAACCTCAGTGTTAACTGCTTTGTCTCCTCTTTATTCTCTGCTGTTCCAGAGGATTTTCTACCATTTCCATCTTAGCATCCCCGTTTTTGCTCTTATATCTGTCAGAAAGGAACATAAAACACAGAGAAACCCCTGTTTTTCTATTGTTCCCCCTGTCATATGATTTTATGGCCAACAAGAGGAAGCCTAACATTTGAGACCCCTCTGATTTGCTGTCCCTAAATGCAGTTTATGCTTCAGTGATTGCTTCAAAAGTAAGTAAATAAATAAGAGCTGGGCCACTGAGTTGGAAAGCTCAAGCTTTTTATTTGCACAGGGTTTAGTATGGGTCAAGAACTTTGTGTTAAATCTACACTTTCCATTTGGTTCATGTTTTCCAATGCCATCTGTGCTCATAAAGGAGCAATAAGGAAGAAGGTTGTTTTGGGTGCCTCCTTAACAAAAACCTGGAGTTTGTTGATGGAGACATGAAATAATGTCCTTGCCCTTTCTGTTTGGGATGTACTGAATTTCAAGTGTAATGTAGAGTAAACAGACCTGTGAAGATGGGTGGAATCAGTGAAATGCTAGTGCCTAGGGGGAGCTGCTCTTGAGTTATGTGGAGGGGGTGGGCTTTCCCTAAGTTGAGCCCTTGGCTCCTCAGGTGAGTCGATCTCCCCGAGGAGCCTGCCTGCTCCCTGCATGTCAGTCACTGAGCTCCCTCAGGTGCCGGTGACCCCAGGCCAGCAGTTGTATGCAGAGGCTGGCAGTCCTGGGGCTTCAAGAGTGACACAGCAATGCTCTGTGCAACACCCTCTGCACTTTTGCTCACAGGTCCAGAAGCACATTTTAGGCAGACAACCCTCCATGTGTTCCTCAGGTCCCTGCCAAAGTCCGTGGAGGAAAGCAGAGCAGCCCAGGCTAAGTGAGATCTGGCACTGTTTGCATCAGGGCTGTGCAGTATGGCACAGAGAGCACCATGGACAGGGAAGGATGGGCAGTAGCAATGCTCTGCCAGCCTGCTGCTTTCAGGATCCTCTGCTGGGCCTGGAGCTTAGCTCAACGGCTCTTACCAAGTGCCCGCCTCTGCCTACCACCGCTTCTGGCTCCTCCAGCTGCTTGTGTCCAACCTGTTCTTCACAAAGGGATCGCTTTCTAAAATCCTTGGAGTACTAGTGAGGTCAATGATTACTATTATCCTAACACTGTATTTGAGATGCTTTATAGGAGATTGATCTTTCCAGACAGAGTCTCCCCCTTTCCTGGTCTCTACACGCTCTTTTCAGAGTTCAGAAGCATGATGGCTGTATGTACAGATCTTCCTGGCCACCACTGCTTCTCTTTGCTCTTCAAGCTGTTCAAAATAGTTAGAGATGACATAGATGTCATAGACATGTCCAAGTACTTTGTTGCTTGTAAGAACCCTGTTGTGTAATACATAGGTGTGTAATACATAGCTGCAGCTGCGTGTGTAACTAATGTCGACTGAGGTTGATCTACTTGATTTCATTCCACATGAAAGATCTGATTCTTTTTCTTCCATATGCCACTCTCTTTTCACTCAGTTTCTTATTAGTAAGAAAATACTAATGCATATATAAGCAGGAGCAAAATCCCTGGGGTTGTTTCCCTATTTTTGTACACTTCCTCCTTCCTGGACATTGAAATACAACAGACTGGCATTATAGTTAATGGAGACAAGCTGTCTATTAGACCTTGCAGGAATGCAGTAACAGAGAGGACAGACGACATTTCCAGGTAACAGATGGGAAGCCAGTTCTCCAGACCTCAGCAATCTCGTCTCTTTGGATTTGTTTCTCTCAGTTTCTCTTGCCAGATGACCTACATGTCTTAATTGACCATATTAGGAGTTAATTTATTCAGTCTCAGCAGTCTTTCACCAGATCACTGAAGTCCATATTAGATATAAACTCTCACTTCTGTCTGCTTATATTACCTCTTTGAATGTCAGCTCTGTGTACCTTGTTCATTTCCACTGGGGTAAACAAATTCACATGTCAAATACTGATGGTGTTATTTCTTCAGGCAATATGTACTTACACTTGGAAATTAATGAAAATCAAATACATCAACAAGAAATTAGTATTTAGGAACAACGGAAAGAAGAAATTAGTATGAGCAGAATATACTGAAAATCCAGGTTGGACTAAACAAAGTCTGTAATGAAGATGAAATTGTGCGCTACTTCTGTTTTTATTATGTATAATTTAATACTCTTAGGTGGGTTTGGGCTCTGATACTCAGTAATCAGTAACTACTCTTGCAAGTACTAATGGGGAAGGAAAGGAAACTGTCTGGCTTATTAATGTTCTGTTTAATTAATAAAGTAGCGAGGAGGGACGAATATACCTTGCCAGGTACAGAACAGTGCTGTATCTTGCTATAAAATTTATTCATCAGGTGTTTGAGCAGAATGATGCCTTTATTTTTACCAAGTTGTCATTGTCTGGTCTTTACAACTTGTTGGGCAAAAACTGGGACAATTTGTGCTAATGGGAATGAGTGGGGAAGAAACGTGCCCTTTTGGTATCCTTAGCTGCTCAGAGAGTGCCTTCAAATGATATCTAATACTGTCAGTCAAAGACTAAATTTGGTTGAGGTAAGGGTTGAGGTAATACAGAGATTTTCCTTTTCAGCTATTTTAGAGGCTCTACTATTTTGAATACCCTCAGGGAATACAAAATGTGTTAGCAGTTAAATCCATGACAACAGATAACTTACTTAAGCATTAGATTTAGCCGAGTTAACGTGCAGTCAATTTAACTGGCTAAGACACAGGCCAATGTCCTTGGCACGAGGAAGCACTGAAGTCCCTTGCTGCAAGCACAGCAGAGTGGCAGTTCGAACAGGGGTCTCTGGCCTTTGGGAGGAGCAGGACAGACAGACAGTCGAAGATTTCTTCTACAGTTGAGCAGGCTGTGACTGGGGTGAATTTAAGTGGATTTTAGGGAATTTGTAGTGAACTTAAGTGCTTGCAGGTGTTTAAGTTTTAAGGCCAAAAGATCACATGATGTGCAAGTGATGTTCAGTGGAACATCAGCATCGTTTTTGAAGGACTAGAGAGGATTTCCTGCCTTTACCTCAAGCACTCCTATTTGCTAAGGAGTTCATCTTTCCTATCACTGCCTCTGCTGTAGTTTTTTATGGTGATTCAGCTGATTAGCAGTAGGATCCATCTCTGCATCCATGATGCAAAACCAGACCAAAATGGAGTCAAAATTTTCCAGTGCTTGAAAAGACTTGAAAGTAGCAAGGATATAAAGGGGACCAAGGCAATGAAGATGAGACTTCAGGCTCAGCAGTGGTGTGGCAGACAGTAGATGATGGAAGGATATTTCATTCTGCTCAGCTATGTAAATTAGAATGTTTAAAAGATAGGGTGAATTTTCTGCAGTTTTAGAAGTCTTAAGCTAGAAGTGTCATTGTGGTATAAAGAAATGTCAATGGGATATTTCAAATATATCTACCATCTAGTTAAAATCTATCCTAAAATTTATTTTCTTAAGATTCTAGAGTAAATTTCTTTGAGGGTGGGCAATAAGGAATCAAAATGTAATGGAAAGTCAATGGGGTTTATGTATCAAAGTCCCTCGGTTCACTTTCTAAAATGGCATGTAAATGACTGGTGTGCTTTCAACTGTCTTACCAGTCATACTTTAATCTGCCACCTCTGTTGATAAGCAGAGGAGAGCAAGGCATAAGTGACATGGGGAGGAAGAATCAGAGTGTGACAGATTGTTCAGTCTCCGTCAGCAAAAGAACTGGGGCCATCGAATGAAACCATCAGGACCCTCAAGTTCAGAGCAGAAGAATGTGCTCTGCATTTAGCTGTGAGATTCCTGGCCACTGGGTGTTGGGGGGAGCACGAGTTTCCATGGATTCAAATTCACACAGAATATTCCCCAGAGGATAAAATGAACACTGCTGGCTCAAAAACCCCTTGACCTGCAGATCTCCAGCAGCTGGAAAGTATTCTAGGGAGCAGCATTACATGGTTATTCTAGTCATGGGAGTCTTCCCAAGACATCCACTGTTGGCCACTGTTCCAACCAAGATACAGGCATGGATTTAATATGAACCAGTATGTTCCTTACCATCTAGCAACACAGAACTGAGCTTTGTTTTCTGCTGAGCTTGCTTGTGAGATATTGAACCTGTTGGAGTCATACCTTTGATTAAGTGTGTCAGCTGAGAAAAGTTTTATGAGTCTGTGTTGTCTCAGAGAATGTGTGCATAATTTGAGGTTGAAATTGTGAGGGAAAATAAATGGAGGAAAGCTAAGATCTCTTAAATATGTTGGTTTCACTGAACTAAAACCAGAAAGATTTGACTAAAGTAATTTCTTTTGTCCAAGATTCCCGTTCAGGCCAGTGGTAGGTCAGAATGGCTGGTTGCATGTTTCTCGAAAGCTTGCCTGTGCCTGGATGAACATTCCCTTTCCTCTTGTTCTGAGGTGGAGACAAGGCACATTCTAGCATAAAAACACAGAGAAGGGCCAGTTAACATATTTTCCTCTATATGTTCTCCACTGCTGGAATGTTGTCCTAGTGACAAGACAATGAAATCTTAACGTTAAAAAACATATATGAAAAAAATAGGCATGGGGAAAAAAGGGAGAGATGAGCTGATTGAAGAGTAAGTACTTCAGAAGTTTTGATAGTCTCCAGTTGTAAGGTAAAAATGGCTAAAGCTCCCCTTTTCTGCCCTGCTACAACATCTGTGCATTTTACAGATCTCATGTGGCATCAGGACGCTGGCTCTTTGGTCACTGTTTTCCTGCTTCTGAGCAATTGATCTTAAGCCACTGTAATGTAAGTTAATGTAGTTGAACCTGACCTTGAATGCCAGAAACCATCATAAAAGGAAATGCTTCACTGGCCCATATTATTCTTATCAAAGCTGTTTTTAATAGAAAATTAGGTTTTTATTAAAAATACCTAACAAACAAAATCAGGAGACTATATTTGTAATGAAAATATTATTATTCCCATTAAAAAGTGACCTCTATTTGAAAAAAAAGAAAAAAAGGCTTAAGTCTCTTTATTCTCTATGGGAAATCAGTCTTTTGCAGGAGAAAAAGAAACACTTTTTTTCCTCAACAGCAATACGGTATTAATTCTTGATAGTTTGATTCAGATATTCTACTTTTTGTCTGTTTTTTTTTTTGTAAATTAGTTAGTATATATATATCTGGTGGGGGGTTTTGGTTTTGGTGGCTTTTGTTTGTTTGTTTCTTGGGATTTTGGTTTTTATTGGTTTGGTTTGGTTTTTTGGTTTTTTTTATTATTTTTCATCTTGGGCATTTGCTAGCATACAATTATTCATACCAGTAGTTGAATTTGCAAGTCTCCTAGTAGTTCTCCATTCTTTTCAGGCATTCTAAAAACTGTTCTGTTACATGGTCTCTTTGTCTTTTCCAGCTTATTTCTGGACAGATGAATAAACACGCTTTTTAATGCATTTCAATTATCTTACTTTTTGTCAAGATATACTTTCAGGTAACACAATCAATTAAAACTCCATTAACTGTTTAAAAAGGACATATCCCCTGGTGGCAAACCTTTGTTACTGGCCTACTTGAGATGATGAGTGTGAGTAGATGTATGATAAATATTGACTTGCTCAAAAATAAAGGGGACTTTTTTATCCTTTTTCTTGCTTTTTATGTTTAAGCCTTAAGAGATATACTTTCCATTGCATTTTTATCATTTAGATTCAATCTATTTGGATCTTCCTGAGAGTTAGAGCCTGTTTTACATTTAGTGTGGCCAGCAGGACCAGGGCAGTGATTGTCCCTCTCTGCTGAGCACTGATGAGGGCACACCTCAAATCCTGTGTCAAGTTCTGGGCCCCTCGCTGCAAGGAAGACACTGAGGTGCTGGAGTGTCCAGAGAACGGCAACACATCTGGTGAAAGGTCAGGAGAGTGAGTCGTATGAGGAGCTGGGGGTGTTTAGCCTGGAGAAAAGGAGGCTCGAGAGCAAACCTTATCACTCTCTACAACCATCTGAAAATGTCTGTAGCCAGGTGGGGGTCAGCTTCTTCTCCCAGGCAACCAGCACAGGACAAGAAGATAGAGCCTCAAACTGCACCAGAGGAGGTTCAGGTTGGATATCATGAGGAATTTATTCATTGAAAATGTTGTCAAAAATTGGAATGGACTGGCCGGAGAAGTGGCTGAGTCACCATCCCTGAGGTGTTCAACAAACAACTTGGATGTGGCACTAGTGATATACTTAAGTTGGCATGGTGATGTTCAGTCAAAGATTGGACTCAATGATATTTTCTTTTTTCTGTTCTCTGATGTTGAAAGTTGAGGTTTTCAGCACCACTCGCTGCTGCTGGGTCAGCTACTTGTCTGGGCAAACTGGGCTTTTGTGGCTTGCAGAACACCTGCACAGGAGGGCAGCTGAGCATGAGACTAACTGAATGAGAGAAAAGAGCAGGGAAGAGGTCCTTCTGAAGGGTGATGAGTGTTATATTACATGAATAAATTTAAATTTGTTTAAATTACTGGGGAAAAGTGTAGCCAGAGAGCTTTCTAGGCTGCAGTCCCGAGTGCTGTCATTGCAGAAACTGAGTGGAATGAGTTGAAGCTGTGAAGAGTAAAATGTCCCCAGTCTTGGGTGATAATAGAAGCCTTAGTTTTCTGATAGTTATTTATCATTCTTTTTTTTAATGTGTGATTCAAGAGGGTTTTTTTATCGAAGAGTAGTTTTTAACTTAGTCCTACAACAGGTGACTTGTTTCAACTACTGTTTTCAGATCCTAAAAAGTAGGAGTGCAGATTTAGCAAGCGAGAATGTGTATCTACATATATAATACTCGGGTAATTCATGCATGTTGAGACAAAAATGACAGATTTATATCCTAATACACTGGCATACCAGTTCTAGGGGTGGGACTGAGTAGTCAAGACTTTTGTACTTGGCACCTCTGCTGCCAAACTCTACAGAAATTGAATAACTGAAGAAAAAGGTGAAGTTACTTTAATTCAGTACTGTCTTATAGAAACACAGCAGTGGTGGAGAATAAAGGAATCTGAAGTCCCTGGTAGTGGATAGTAACCTAATGTAAATCCCCAGGCAAGTTAAGTTAATGTATTCTCGGCATGGTGCCTGGAGTAGGATGTGGGGAGGAATGGGAAGGGATGAATCAGCTCTGATGTTTTGCAAGATCCTTCCTTCTAGTTCAATATTGTCTTGTTTTCTTTGCCTATATTTATTCTTGACAGGTGGTGAGAGAATGTTTTCATTAAAGAAAAGTTTCCTAGAATTGCAGAAATCATATAAAGTCTCCTGTTTCATACTAACATTCAGACTTACAATTGGCCATATTCTCTTTGCCAGCTCTTTAAATCTTTGGAGTTCCTCAATGCTGCCTAAAATCCTTTTTTTTCCCTGGGCCCCATTATCCAGCAGTACAAGGCAGAGAGCATAGAAGCTGTCAGTCTTGCTGCTGACCCATGCACGGAGGAAGAGCAGCTGCCTGCAGGAGTCCTGGGCAGCTGCAGTTGGGTTGAGCCTTGTCCCTGACACCGCAGTCACCCTGACCCCAGGTGGGCTCGGGGCAGTGCCAGCATGTGTCCTGACCTACTTTTGCATTGCTTGATGTTGAATTATGGATCCCCTACGACATTCTTTCGCTAGAGTCTCTCAGGTACGGGTATACCGTTTTAGAACTGCTGTCAGGAGAGAGCAAGCTGGTGCTTTGACAAGCTGGGCATAGGAAACAGTGCAGTAAGAATGCCGCTGTAAGAGTAACACAGGTTATTAGCACTTGCAAAGGGTGCATGTGCCTCCTTTGTGCACAGCTGATGGAGCCAGGATAGATCCCAATGCTCGGGGAATAAACACATTAATGTTTGGGTGGGGTAGCTGTGCCTCACTTCATATGTCCTCGAGAGCTGGCAGCTCAAGTTTGTTGGAACCTGCCCTGCCTGCTCTGGTTTCCCAGTTGTGGTTCCTCAGCGAATTTGGATGAGTATATGAGGGATGACTGTCAGACTGTAGCACTGTGGGGACAGAGGAAAAATGACTATCTGTACCTGAGAAGTCAGCCAGACAGCTCCCATTTCCAGCTCTAGGTCCAGGGACTATATATGGACCAGATTTCCATGTGTGAAGTGGGACAGGGGAGAGGAAGAGGAGCTGCCTGATGAACCAAGTGCTGGTGTCATTATTCTTAGCAATGCTGAGCACACTGGAGGTGGTTTTTGAATGCTGGTTCTGGTATGCTGATCCACCACCTCCAGAATAGCCTGCCTGTAGCAAGTGCCCAGGTGTTCAGGCTGGGTTTTCTGCTCTCTGTGATAACTATATTTAGACAGAATACAATTTAGAAATGGAAGACACAAATCACTAAATCATAGGCAATCATGGCATTGAATCAAATGAAGAAAAAGTAATACTTTCCCCAATCAGTTCACTTGTTTCTTGCTTCTGGGGCCCATTTTGATTTCATAAGCGCATTTTCTTCCTTGGCACTGTTTCTGTAGGAATTTTTAAAGTATGTATGTTCTTAGTATTTTTGCTGTGCTTGAGGTCAGCACTGTTAACCTTACTCATTTGAATGGTTCAGTGTCCCCTGGGCCAATACAGTGATCAGCTGTGGCTGCTCCACAGGACAGATTTTGGCAAACAGTTTTAGAGATGCTAATGAGGGTGGTGGAAAAGGAGAGATACCACATGGCTGAGTGTGCATTAA
Organism: Corvus moneduloides; assembly: GCF_009650955.1. Classification (NCBI taxonomy): domain Eukaryota; kingdom Metazoa; phylum Chordata; class Aves; order Passeriformes; family Corvidae; genus Corvus; species Corvus moneduloides. The sequence goes on from NC_045479.1 coordinate 29,708,598, forward strand.
AAACCCCTTGCCTTGATGTAACTTACTTCTTGTAGGACTTCTCATTTTCACAGTGCTTATAAGCATTAATGAATCCTCATGACACCACCGTGAAGTGATGTAAATATGTATTATCACTACAGTACATGGGAGGGAAAGAGAGACAATTTTCTTGTGCAAAGATTGCCAGAGAAGCTAAGTGGAAAACCAATAGTTTTAAATTACTGTCTTATCCAAGACAACTGGAAACTGCCTTTCTAAGTTGCTGTGTTGTAAAAGCATACACTTGTGTAGGCACATGCATCAGTGCTCTCCTGAACAAAGAAATGTTCCCTAACTAGTGCTTGGGAAACCAGTGCAACTTTAAAATAGCAGAATGATTCTGCAGGAAAAAGCTGTGAAATTTTTATATCTATCACTGAGCTTACTAAGGGGTTTTTTATAGATTGTTTAGCAGTTTCGGACTTTTCTCATGTGATTTCTCCTTCCCCACAACTCAGTTTGAAAAGAAGGATGGAGGAGAGGGAAAGGGACAGCACCTGCAGAATATGCGAGGAGTGGGCCTTGGGCAATAATTGGGAGGAGAGAGCAGCTGAAGTGGGTGGTTTGGGGCTGAGGATGCCTGACAGAGCTGTGGTGTGAAAATTCAGCCATTGGAGGAAGTATTGCTGGGACCTTCAAGGACTCTTCTGCTATTTCTGCTGGAGTTTCCTTTCCTGGTCACTGTAGGTCCTGGTCTTTGTCCTCTCCTACTGCTTGTTATTGTCACACTTTGCAGCCAATGCCATTTCAGTGTAATTCTACCCTTGCTGCATCCACCTCCTCCCATCTGTATTTGTTCTCTGCTCCTAGAGGCTCCTTGGCAACCTGCCACATGAGATATAATCTGCAGCCTCACGTAGAGAATTACTGTACTCTGACCTCCTCTGTATTGCAAGCTACTTCTGCTTCATAGGGCTTAATCCTGCAAAGAGCTAAACACAACTTCAGCTAGGCACCTCTATGGAAACTGCCTTCCCACAGGTGGATTTATGGTTAAGAGCAGGATCTGTCGAAATACATTGACCACTAAAGGGTAGAAATCGGGATGATGAATTAAGTTTTTCAAGTGAAGTCTGTAAACTAATTCTAGCTGTATAAAATAACTTTTTTTTGGAGGGGAGGATCTTTTGTGAATAAAAAGCTAAGGTAAAAATGAAAATCTAGTCAGGATTACCGATGCAAACACCATAAGGTATTTCTTTTACTGGAAGTACTAATGTTTTTTGATCAGCTGTCACTGAACATAATTCAAGACTTTTATATATGTATTTATATAGCATAAATATAGAGATTCATTGGGAGTAGTATCTTGTAAGACAAATACTTAGGTATACTGAAGAACTAGGACACAGATAATTAAGTTTCTGATCAAATTAAGTATCTGCATATTGAAATATCCATGAAAAAACCCTTCTGAGGCATTTTAAATGGCATAAAACTCACTAGCTGTATTCTGGCTGATTCTGATGTGCATTGCTACTCACCTTCTTGGAGCTCTACAGCCTGACACCTCAACTTGTTCACAGAAAGAAAGGCTGATCAGTTTAATTTGCTCTCAGTAACATTGTTTCAGAAGCTATAAAGGCCATTTTTTCTGTACCTTAGGTAGCTCCACGGTAACTATTTCTGTGGGCACTTCCATTTTTGCTCTCCTTCCAAAGGAGGTGCTCCCACAAATGCTGCTTTCCACCTTCAGTCATACTGCTGTCCTCTTGGGGTGCATCCACCAGTGTTGCATCCTTTCAGAATTATCTCCAGGCTCTATGACCGGCATCTTTAGCTCTGGTCCCTGTCTCCTGCTATGTGGTTGTGTAGCTCTTCCTGATTCCCTCATGGCTACTCTCTTGTCCCCTTCTCTGGCTTTCACTACTGGTCCATGTTCTCTGCAGTCAGTGGGCTGAAGCAGGTGTCAGTTTATTTCTTCCCCCTCTCCTTTCACTACACCCCACTTTCCCACTTCTTTCTCGAAAGGCCCCTCAGAGCCATCACCTTTGCATGGCATTGCCTTGTGTACAGGACTTTGGGTACATCTCTCTCTCAGCTATCTTGTATTGCTAGGATGCTTTTCACATAATGAGGTGTGAAAGAGGGACAAAAATTATTTAAAGTGCTGGATTAGGTTAATGTTTCACCTGTTTTCCTGAAAACAAAGGGGCAGGCAATGTCCCAGTTATCACAAGTGCTGTATTTGAGAATTTTCTGTTAGCTAGGGGGACATGCTGCTACCCAGGAAGGAGACTCCTGTTATACTTTGACAGTTGTGAACCTTCCTATGCTCTCTGTGGGCTCTTCTCAAGAGGATGGGCTGGTCAATGAGTGAAATGTTTGGTTTTCCCTCAGACTTCGGTTGTGTGTCTTATAGTAAGTCTGTTGCCTCCGTATTGTTGTGTACTTCTGTGTTTGGGGTAAACACATGGGATTGAATTAATATTGAGAATTTCTGTGTAGTCCTCACCTGTATCTAAAAAAGGGGTATGTGAACTCGCATGCTGAACTTAGTCTGTTTAAGTACCCTGCATTGCTACAACAGACTAAGAATTAGCATCTGCATGTCACATTTTTGTAGTACTAGCTTAAACTAATTGAGCTGTGTATTATTTGCCTTCTGGACTTTCTCTCTTGCTAAAAACAAGTGATGATTAGTGCCAGTGTAAGTTAGACATGAGTAAAATGTTGTTCAGCTAAACAGCTTGAATAATGCAACAAAATGGTGTCGTTTTGCATGCCTATTCAGAGCACAGAAAATCAATCTGCTTCCAAAGCTGGAGCCCTACCACTAGATTTGTGGGTTTCTATAAGTTCCTGACTTAAATCCCAGTTTACCCTATAGTTACTATAATCATGCTATCCAGTCATGAGCATGTAAACTGCACAGATTATATTCAGGAATTACATTATGGAAATGCAGACAGGTCTGTTTAATGAGGTACAAAACCTGTTTTGCATGAAATGTATAAACTTCAATTATCCATGTGACACAAAGGATAATTTGGATAATCTAGCTTTCAGAATATGGCAGGAATATTCAATACGATGAGCATTAAGAATCATGACCTCATCTGGGATAACAGAAAGCTGGTATAATTGAAGTGCTTCTGTGTTGGATTCAAAGGATTTAATAGTATTTAATGTTTGGGCTCCAGTTTTGTCACTGCTGTTAGTGTGCACCTAAAAAAGATCAATAAAAGTCAAGTGGATACAAGAGCTTCTCACTGCTCCAGGTAGTCTTCAGTTAGCTATGACTGGGGACAGAAAAAGAGAATTTGATAGCCTGCTTGTCAAAGAGAGCCAGTGGGACATCTTTCCAGCAGTATACTTGCTGACTTAAAAAAAAAGAAAGAAAAAGGTCTTTTTTCGCTAAAAGTTGTATTTTAAAGTTTTAAAGAGAAATACTTCTCTCTTTTTGTTAAGGTTTGAAGCTCAGGATGTTTTGGAACATTTTTCTTGCTCATTTAGAGAAAATCCCACTTCATTTGAATTAATTACTGCTCCTGTGGTGATATTTGAAATAAAGACTATCTTGGATGATCAAAATAGGGAAAAAAAAGACTAAAACTCATCATGTGAACCTTACTGGTAGAATCTTATTAACTCTGAATGCTGATATTCACAAGTTCATCCATCCTCCTGTCTCCCACTATCACTGTCTTTTGGTTTTTAAATGCACAGAAGGTTTTTCAGTCAACTGCAGTTGAAATAAGCTTCCCATTACCTTGCCAGAATGGTAGGGATCAACTCAAAATCATCTGAGTCACTACACTCTGATGAGATCTGTTTTTACATTCTTGGTATGAAGTAGCATATTCTCCCATTTGAAATGCAAGTAAGGTCATAGTAAGTGAGAACATTCTTGTGTTGATGTGCGTGGACAGTTCTGGTGTCTCTCCAGCTGTTTCACTGAACTGCTTTGTATTCTGCCAGGCTGTGTATTGAGTGTGTCTTCTGCTCCATGGGCAGAGTGAATAGAGGAATCCAAAGAGATGCATCAATGAATAGATGTTGTTTGTCTGTCAACATGCAGCCTGGGTCAATTCACTGGCAATTGCACGTCCTGAAGTCAGTCTGTAATCTGACAATGGTTTATCATTCTACCATGCAGTGCACTTGGAAAGGGGTCTGTGGCCTATCCATCATCTCACTGGCTTTTTGAACACTTTAGTCCATTGGCTGAAAGGGTGCCAGTGCAAGGTCACTGCTGGAATGTAAAGCTAGATCAAAAGTACCTGTAAGAAAGAAAATATCTGAAGATAAGCTCAGGTAGTTCTGCTCTCTGTCCCTAATTCGTTCTTCTGCATAGCATGTGGTAGCTGGAGGTGGGTGAGCCATACTCTGTGGTGGAGACTGCAAAAATAACAGTGGTTTAAAGGCCTTGCACTGTTTATAGTAAAGGACTGCCTGAAAACTGAGGAGTTCTTTGCAGGGCGGGAGACTGGCTGGATACAGAAGATCAAGGGAGACCTGAACTCATGGCCTTGCTATTTTCAGATCAGTTAGGCTCCTACATGAAAACCCAACAGAAGGTTCTGCAGTCAGTGAGTATTTATTTTCTGACCCATTTATTTTTCTTGTGCTATGTAAAACTGACACTGTACCCTGACACACAGCCAGCAGCTGGTTCTCTGTGCCCATGGGATTTGGAGATTCAGTAGGGTCCTTATCTTTGCATTCAGGAAGTTTGTTAAGAATCACACTCTTCTACTATTCTCTTTCAGACTGATGTAATCTCCTTTGTATAGGTGGCTTTATGTCCCTTTCACCATTAATTTAAAATGGTGGCCAGGTCTAACATAACACAAATTAGTAGACACACGGTATCTCTGTAGTTCATTTTACCATAACCACGATGAATTTCCTGTGACTCTTGCGAAGACTGTTTTTACCTGACAGCTTGTCCTGCATATTAGATGTGAACCAGAAAATTACCTGCTAGAAGTGTCTTGGTTGGCTTGTTGCCATGCGCAGAAAAAGAGCAGAATCTTTATGGTCTTACATGCCAGAGGCTGTGTAAAGAGAGGACAGGTCTGGCTGTTACACACACAAACAAATTTTGAAATGGGTGTTGTGGTGCTTGAACAAAAGTATCTGAGGCATTTTGGTTTTCAAAACAAAACTTAGCAATTTCTGAGAAAATAATATATGTGAAAGTACATATGCCAATGATGTGCACTCTCACTGTATCACTGAGGTTTCTGTAGGATGACTTTATTCACTTAAATTCAGTGGGAGCTCTATGGGTTTTTGTAGAGCATAGAAAATGTCAGGGAAAATCCTCTCAGGTAATGTTTTAAAGCAGTGCCACCTTATGGTTCATTTCAGAATAGAGATGTTTGGTGTCCCACCCTTGCAAAATACCGTGTGCATCTGTCTGAGCTCTCTAACTTTCTTCTATAGTGACCTTCTGTGTTTCTGATCAGGGGGGCAGTGGACTATGCCTATCACTATCAGGACTAATTGCAGAGAAAAAAATGCAATTGTTAGCTTGCTTCTCAAAGAAGAGCTGTTCCCTCTGTGCAGTTAACATGGCTCTCATGGGCAAAAAGTCATGCTCCAAGCCCATTCCTTCCAGATTCCTTGTATGACTGCCTAAGGCTCCTATTTGTGCTGAGATGTTGTATTCCAACCCAATGCCACAATCTATCATCTTGGTAGCTGCAGCCCATATTCATCATACCTAGTCGTGCAGTCCTGGCCTTCGTGCCATGGTAAATAATTGCTGTCTGGCCAAGAGCAAGAGGAAAGGCTTTGAAATTCTGCATCACTGTTGCTCACCTAAATCCAGGATCCCTAAGCAGGGTGAGTTTCATGGATCTGATGTGACCGTGCATCCAGGGAAGATGATCTTAGAAAAATCCTTGTAGAAAAAACTGGTTCTCTCAGTCTCTTCCTGCTCTTGTTCCAGCTTGTGGCAGGACTAGCTGCTGTCTGGATGCCAAAAGCTTGTCAGAGCCTCTTGGTTGTGTGTCTGCTTGAATTCCCTAAGAAGTCAATTTTGTATTGACATATGCTCCTGTGTTAATTACAGCTACTGCTGCAGCTTGGTGACCTCTTTTGTCTGCAGTAGCCATAACAGTTTGCAAATAATTCTGGCTATCCTGTGAGAGAAGTGTCACTAAATTACAGGAGAAAAAATCCTGAAGATGCTTTAATTAAATTTTAGGTTTAAAAGTAGCAGTTTCTTCCAACAACTGCAATGCAGAAGTCCCAGAAGTGGTATTAAGAAAGATGGGTTTCTTTGCTCTCCTGCTGAAAGCAGAGAAATCCGTTTCTCGGGGAAATTACTATTTGAGCTGGAATGAGAAGTGACACAGGGATGGTTGTGTTGGGTGCAGCTGGGACTGATGTTCAGCTGTTACTGCTCTGCTGCTCAGTGCAATTCACACAACCATCACCACTGCCATCCTCAGTGTTGACCCACCACTGGTTGCAGTGGGATTAAAATTAACCAGGAGCCATTAGTTAGGCTTTGACTCTCCCTGTTGGACTAGTTTGTTCATATACAGACCTTTCTTGTTTCCTTTAGGCACATAGACACTACACAGCATCTTTACTGAGCATTGTGCAGAGATGGCCAGCCCAGCATGACTGTTAAATTCCCTCAGATTCCAGCGGCAATCCCATGCATTATAGAGGACAATAAAGCTTAATAATGAAAATCACATCATTAATATTAGCTTAAATATAGCTGTTGCTATAAATTTATCTTGTTCATAAAGTGTGTATGTCAAGTCCTGTGGCTACAAAGAATACTGTGGAAACTCCGTTTCCTGTGGTCTTGAGCCTTTTCATTCCTAGGCTTTAAAAAACTAAATTAAACTACTATTTTCTGTTCTCACCATGTATCCTATACAGTTCCCATACTTTTTCATACAGCCTTTGTTCTGTCAAATATTTTGACAGCGACATACAGGATGCCTCATTCAACTTATTTGGTCAAGAAAATCAAAACCTTGGCATCCTTCACTCTGGTGTTACAAAATACACAGAGAGCGCATCATATTTGAGATCTCCAGTATCTCTCTGGTTGGCCTGAAATCAGCATTAGAAGTTTATTACAGACATATAAACAGACTGATCCTGGAAATCTGATTTTCATAGGGAGCTAGGCTAACTAAATCAAGTCAAAAGTATGGAAATTACAACCAGTGTAAGATGACAAACCTGAAAACTGGAAGAATATGGTGATAAGAAGAAAAGAGTTCAAAAATGAAGGTGATGCTACACTAGCTGCCTGGGAAGATCGTGTGAAACCCTTCACATCACTGCCTTCCATGATTCAAGGAATACTGCAGTGTTTACTTCTGAATGGCTGAGCTCACAGACTTCGGTCAGGTTCTTCTTGGGAACAGACGGTTACAGCTTTGCTGGTGACAGGTTCAATGCCAGCACCATGCTGAACGCCAGCTGAGGGTGAGCACAATGTGGAACAAATTTGCAATGTACCTTGAATTGTCTATTTCCATAACACTTGGAAAACCTGTGCTGCTCTGCCTCAGGGCATCCATAGCAACTTTATTACATGATATTGGTTTGTCAGACATACCTATGATTTATGCTTCTGCTTGACATTGTTTCTGCTTAGTTGATATTTCCCTTTCATTATAATAAAGCTTTTTTTTCATCAAACAGTGACTGTATGTGTTATACAAAAATGAGAGAACTCACTGACATGGAACTTAATCATGTTTCTCTGTGCCCTTGATATAATCTTTCAACAGCATCAACACTTTCAACAGTGTATTCTCACTCCAATGCATGATGGGTTTTTGGTGTGACACAAACGATTAGATAGCAAAATGATCTATATTTGGGAAATTAAGTAACTACAACATTTGGAGCAGTTTCTGGTAAGAAATTTCAGTCAAGAATCAGATGACTTCAGACACATACAGTAGGTCATAAAAAACTTGTGAAATACCTAAACGTGTCTGACCATGTATAGCCTGCCATGACTAGCTGGTGTGCTGATTGCAAGGGCTAGATGTCAGAGCTCCTTGCTCCCTGCTTGCAAGGGCTGGATGCCAGAGCTCCCTGCTCAACAGGGAAAGCTTACTTAGCCAAATAGGACTCTGTGATTCTTAGGTGTATAGTGCTGATCATGCAAACATAAATGTTTGCATTTATGGCCTCTCCCACTGCATTTTACTTCTCCAGTTCTTTGAAAGAAAGGGGTTTAAGTTTTAGGAAAAAAAGTTGACTTCCAAAAATGAGTATATTCTCATTAGAAGTGTGATATTAATGGAGTAATTATTATAGCTTTGTTTTGAAGTCTCATTTGATTTATAATTTTAAGAGTGTAAATTTTTTTAATGTATTTTTGAGACAGCAGTTACTGGTGTGGCTTTTGTTTTTTTATAAACATATTTTATGAAGGCAGAAGGTTAATTTTATAAAGTATTTCTTACCTTTAACACATTATGTTGCTGAATTTGAGAGACAAAGAAAGAAGCTTTTCAAAGATTCTGCCAGAGTCTTTAATGCCAGGTTTTTCTATATGAAAGAAAACATTTAGAAAGTGTTCAGGTTTTTCTATATGAAAGAAAACATTTAGAAAGTGTTCAGGATTATATAAGTAGAGAAAGTGGGTTTTGGTTTGCTACGCAGTACAACCTCCTAAGTTCAGGAGGGCTTACAGTTGTAGGAAGACTCATATTGCTGGCAAGGCACCACATTCCACAGGGTCTTCTAGTGGTTTTTTTCTATCTTTTCTTTCTCTTCCTGATTTTTCTTATGTCAGAAAGAGTAGCCTTTTATCACAGCTGTTTGTTTTAACATTCCCTGGCATCTAAGAACGGTCTCAGGTATAAAGCAGCAACACAGTAATTTTCCAGCCCTCTCATTGGTATTCATGGCCAGGTATAAAGATGGGCTGACTTTTACTTGCCTCCAACATTATCTGCAGCTTCATAACATCTCCGATTGCCAGCCCTGAAGGTTTGCTTACACTTGCATACAAGATCTCACCACTGTATGTGTATATGAGTGTTGGTTTATTTCTCTACATTAGAAAATCTCTCAGCTTTGTGTGAGGTGAGGAGACTGAAAACCATGCAGTGTCTTGCTAAGGCTTTTTACATCTGCCAAAGCATTGTAATTTGTGACACCCAGGCTGTGATCCAACTGTACCAGCAGTAAATAACTTGGCTTATTTTTGTGCTGTTTACTTTTTAATGCATTTGCAGTCTCTGTATTGTTTTCACATTTTTAACAAAGGATTAGGTTTTGGAAAATTGTATCTGTATCATAAAAAAAGTAATGCTGATTTTCTCATACTTTTTACCTCAAAGGTGCACAAACGTACAAGGGTTTGCACAAAGTGATTAAACATGCAGCACAGACAATGATGTGCTATGCATGCTTCTCATGTGAGGGCATTTTGTTTCAGTTACACCTCTTGGTGCATTGTCTGGAAAATTATTATGGATGCTACAAGCTGTGCAGGAAAAGAGGTTCTGCTAATGGGCGTGGGTAATTAATGTTATGTCAGCCTTCATGCTTGTATGGATCCTCCTGCAGGATCAATGTGTGATGTCAGTGTGAATCTGGGTGAGGTGCTCAGCCTGTGAGGTGGAAGTGGCAGGCATAGGGTCTAAAATGTAATATAATGCTTTGTCTTGCAGTTTGTTTTTCAGAACTCTGCAGTAAATTCTACCACTTGAATGCTCTTCACCTGTTTTTATCTTTCTTCAAAGCCCTGCTATGCTCGACAGGAGTGCATTAGGATGGAGAGACTTGGATAGTTGAGCTTTCAGCCTTCTGCTCTGTTGCATCCTTCTAACACAGTGCTGCAAGAGAAAAAGAAAAATAATTGTTTATGAGGGAGATGTTACTAGGAGCTGGGCTCCCTGCAAGGGACAGGTTAACCCCATCTCCTTGCAGAAACCAAGCCTATCACATCCTGTACTCTAGACTCTCTGAGTACCAGTAGACCAAGCTGCCACAAGCTCTGCATCTGCAGTTGCGATCAGTCCCATTTGTTCTTGTACATTCAGTTTTCTCATGTTTAGGTTTCAAACAGCTGTTGCACTCTGAATCCAAAGCTTCCAGAAAGCCATGAGGTACCTGATGACTTCAGTGGGCTCTAGGGCTGCTCTAAAACCTAACTTCATTCCCTCTAAATGATTAAATGAATTTACTTGGATAAATCAGCAAGATCTCCATGCAAGGTACAACATATGAGCCCTTCTGCTTTACCTGTTCTGAGAGTTATTGCCTCCCCTCAGATTAAGGGATGCCATTTTTTACCAAAGTTAGTCTGTGGTATAACACTGTAATACAATATTCTACTTTGTATAGATGTATTGAGTACAAACACTATATGTAGACATGTAATTGCAGCAAGACCTTAGTTACTCAAAGACCCACAGAAGTCAAACAGAGTAGTTTTTTCTGCCATCTCTAATGTGGTTTCAGATTAGCCCCTTACAAGAGACAAGGGCTCATGTTCTTCCCGGCAGGTTCTTTGTGGATCTTCAAGAGACAGGCTCTCTGCATCAACTTTTCTGTGAACACTGCAGCTGGCAGACAGGTAGATCTGTATACGGTTTAACATGCATAAAGAGAGAAATAAAGTGCAGATCTGCATGTACACTGCCCAAAGACACCAGTGCCTTCAACTGGCCAGGAGTGTTTTCTAAGACTTTGGGGGCTTTGAAATGGAGCTGGAATATTGGGAAACTCATGGAGCAGGGAGTTTTGCCTGTATCAGCTGTGGTCAGTTAAGGCAGGTGCTGCATTTTGACTTTCAGAAAAATTCACTTGCTCAAGCTCTTGCCAAGTGTTTAGCTCACCTGGGCTCACCGTGTTGCTTACAGGCACTTGCTAGACCTGTTTTCAAGGACAGATGACAATATTCAGAGATGTGAATATAGATTGTCATTTGAAATTGCCATGAGCTTGTAAATTCATGCTTTTTTAAACTTTATAAAAATAACAAAATCACATTTATTTGACACAACAATAAGGATGCACAGACTCAGAATCCTCTGTGCTATGTTTATAAAAAGAGACTAGAAAGTAACCTGACTCACTGTAACCATCCCCTTTTCAGAAGAGCTAGAGCATGAGTGAGCTGTAACTGTATGGCTTTGGCCTTGAAACTGAAAAGATCAGCAAATAATTGTTTTATTATTTTTCAAAATCTTATCCAGTAGCACAGAATAGAACAGAGGGTCTTATGGGGAAATGCAGTGCCATTCTTTAGATTTAGTAGTGGGATTTTATTATATATTTATGGCAACTGTAGCTGTGGCTCTGCCACCTGCTGAGCCTGCATTGCTCAGCCAGTTATGGACGAAGTTGAGCTGGTGCCACTGTCCTTGGACACAGAGTGCCATGCCTGCCACATGCCTCCAGTGCCTGCCCGGCTGCCCAGCTTGGTCCTTCAGCGTGGGGCATCCCTGTGCCAAAGTGTGTGTGACGAATTAATTTCCAGTGGACTTCTCCACTGTCATGCTCCACCACCCCCATGTCTGGGAGGGAGGTGCTTGGGGGAATACCAGCTGCCTTGGGCAGTAAGAGGATGCCAGTGTGGAGGCAAGAAGACTTCAAAGCGTGCCTTTGGGAGGTATAACGAACCTCATCTTGCGTGTAGTCTCACCAACCACAAGTTTGCTTCATCAAAAGAAGCACTCTCCTCAGGTCTTTTGTTTATACCCGAAAGAGGGAACTGGTGGTCTGCAACCACCACAGCTCCCAGTCCACAGAGCATCCTGAGGGCTCTGTGACTTCCGGGGGGGGCCATTACAGTTTTCTGAGGATCATTTGCCCTTCCTCTCCTGCAAAAAGAATGCCACTTAATGGACTCTGCAAGATATTTTGACATATTTTGATGCAAAACAGTCTACAGAAATAGAACAAGATCTGTTTACATTTAGCTAAGGCTAAAACTGGTTATTTCAGTTTCACTTTGATGATGCAAAATTACAGGACTGAAGGTATGACAGAATAAATCTCCGAAGATCATCCAGTTCAAAGATTTATTTTATACTGAACAGTGTACATCTTGTGAAAGATTTGATTATGATTTTCTGAAACAGTCTCTCCAAGGTGTAGATAGATGTAATCTCACTTTAAGAGCATAAGGGTAAATAATTATTTTCACCTACTCTTGCAGTTCAAAAGAGGCTGCTTCTCAGTTGCTGTTTGATCTGATTTCAAGGTCTGCCACAATGCAGAATTATATTTTTCCTACCTCTGCTGAGGACTCATGAGAGTTTTTTTCAGCTATTGCTTCATTTGAACAAAATAACAACATAACCTTCAGGCCTGGTATTCCTTTCTGGAAAATATTCAAAGTCCATTAAGTTATTAAATAAATCAGCACCTAGCAACAGATAGCTTAGGATAGATATGGATGCAATATGATGCAGTAATAAACAACTTGGCAGTATGCATATTACTAAATGTTTTTTACTGTGCTACGGGATAGCAAGGCCAGCTCAGCATCTGAGCCTTTTGATTGTTTGAATTACAGGTAGGCAATGATTTTAATTTTCTATAGTTCACAATGTTTCTGCATGATCTGGAAAGAGGAGGATCCTGCTGAATCAACTGCCTGTTGTGTCATAGCATTGGCAGGTCATAAGAAGAACTTCCTGTTGTGATGGTGCAGTGCCTGTTTGGCACAACCAGCTTGCTTGAAGTGGAGGGGTTGATCTGTCTCCTTGTTTACCATTGATAATCAAGTGCTTAAGATCTTCAGAAGGTAAAGAGCTAGAAAAGGCCAAAAAGGTGTCAAAGATTTGTCTCTTCCCCTCCAGTTTTCATCTGGCTGAAGAATTTCACTGTGGGCAGCAGCAGTGACCAGTCTGTCCGGGAAGAAGTGATTGCTGGGCTTGGTTCACGAGGTGGATCTGACAGCTGGGAGTGCCGTTAGCTGAGCTCAACTGTACCCCAAACTTCCTCTGTGACCCACAAGGCACTCATGTTGTTTCACAGTCTCTCTTCCCCCATAGCAGGAGAAAAAGCCACCACTGTCCTTGCAGGAGGGCTGGAAGGCTGCCCTCATTAGTGCTGGGAAAGACCCATAAACTACAAGTCAAAATACCGTTTGTTGTCTTGCACATTAGAATACCTCACAGCCAGAACTTCCTTCTAAAGATGACAACAATTTATTTAAAGATGCGGTTCATAGTGATGTTCTTAGCATGGTTTTAAAAGGACTTGCTTGCTCCTGTTGCAATATGTCTAAGAGTGATTTGGTGAACAAGAAAGGGGAAGTTCTGAAAGCGGCTGTCTAAAAATTGCCATTGAAGGCAATTTGAATTTGAAAAACAGGCTCTGCTACTCTTTGTTAGCGTCTTGTACTCCAATAAACCTAGTTGCTACAATTGTGGCAAGTATAACCATGATACTTGTGTGTCTCTAACACAGTACTTCTTTCCCAAATGGTGTCAGAGAGGAGCTGAAGCGTTTTATTTCACTGTACTATATGACTTAAATATCCTTTTTTAATAGCAAAGCTGGTAGCTTCCATTCATGTGTTTATTTGGGGACTGTTTATTTGGTTAGTTATATCAAATGATCTAGAAGTAAGAGCTCAACCCCCTGAAGATACAGCACAGTATTCAACACAAAAATACAGGAAGAAAATAAAGTTGCAGTATTTATCTCAGCATGGTTTTTTATACCAGATGAAATATTATTTCCATTTATAAGCACAAGAACTACTTTTAAAAAATATGCAACATTATCAGTCGACACCGAGGGGCCAGATACAAACATAAGTTTGGGGGAAAGAGAAGGGAAGGGGGATGTTGCAGTGAACTAGCATCCTTCCTCGTAACACCAGGAGTGCACATCAGCTCAAGTTATTGCCAAGGATTGGTGCTGCCTCTGTTTATTGGCTGCCATTTTACCTTAGTTTAATTCCTTCATGGAATAAAACATAAAGTTAAGTTAATCAAATCTTCAAAGATATAAAGTGGGACAGATTTTCTTCGAAGAGAAAAAGCAGATTTGGTGGCCCTATCACATTCCATATGAATGAGACATTAGTCAGATTTTTTGGTCTGAAAATCCAAAGTATAATTGCTTTTCTAGTCACACTGTTTTATTTTGATTAAAATTAAAAGTTTTAAACAATAATGGATTATTTTGTTGAGAATGTTTTAAATTTTTTGTTTTGCTAGGAATTTAGATAATGATTGTTTTCACTGTGTAACAGAGCCAAATTCTCTTGGGGGTGGGAGAAAAGAAAAATATTGTTCAATTTTTCACTTACCAAGGCCATCAAGTGCTATGGCAGTGATTATTCTTCTTATTATCTTGCTCAAACAGCAAAAGCTGATACAGGGACAAATTTTAGAGGATTCTGTGACAGGTGAAATCTCCCAGTGTCTTTCAGCATCAGTAGGCAGAGCTGGATGTTTTAAGAACCATCCCTGGGTTTCTGAAGAGCCTTCACATGACAGCATTAGGCAGAAACCATTTAAGAAAATCAAGATGCACCATGTCCCTGAGAGAAGTGTGTTAGCTGCATCACTTTGTTTTCAGCTCTTCACATTGTGTCAGCGGTTTCACTTCCTTTTGGTGAGCACTTTGCTCAGAAGCTGCTGTCTTTGTTATGCAAGTGAATCGATTACACCTAATTTTAAATGAGCATCCAAAATGACGTTTCATCTTCAAAGGTAGAGCTCTGGTGTTCCATCAGTGCTTTAACCACAGGTCTGAAGCTTTTGAGTAGCTCCTCCCCTTCCTGCAGAAATCAAAGGAATAGTTTCCTTTAGTAAAATGTCATATCAAAATGTTCCCAGTTATTACAGTCTTGTGTTGTTACCACTGTGTGTGCACTGATATGAGAGTTCATAAATAGCTTTTGTGGTATTGTATATCTTAGTGAAGCCAAACACGCTGCAGTGGAAACGCTGTAATAGCAGAGGGGAAGGATCTTATCTGATGTGCAACACGTGCAGGCAAGCCCTTAGCTGTTTTTCCCTTGTAATTTACATATATCCCGAGTGCTGAGAGCCACACGTTTTCAGTCTTCAATTCTAATTAAGGTGAAGGGAAGAAAGGATGGGATGAACAGCACCGTAAAGTCTCTCAGCAATAGACTGTATGGCATAAGGTAATGTCTTCTTGCTGACAGCCAGAAAAGAAAAGATATCAGGCAAGGTCTGAGCAGATTGTATTGTCTTCTTAAATAAATTGTCTAAGTTCTGCATTTTAAATGATTGAAGCTAAAAAAAATTAGCTCACCTGTAGCCTTTCTTTTTTCTAAAACTTTTCCAGGCACCTTATTTTTGGACTGTGTCCTTCTTACAAGAACAGAGCTTTCAAATCATTAGTGCTAAGATGTATTTCCTGATGTCTTACTGTCTGGTCTTCTGTTTCCTTACAAAACATCTGGAATCCTATCCTGAGGCACAGAAACAAGGTTGTTTGATTTAAATTTAATATTCTTTAACTAGTATATTTGCCCTCTTGTTTTGCCTGCCTTATGGGGATTGTTCTCAGATTCTTTGTATAAACTCTACAAGTACCTCAGTAAAGAGAAAAGCCCAACCTGTACCTTGGAGAGGACCACTGTGAGAGACTGACCATGATGCAGGGCAGTGTCAATTATGGGAATGTTTCTGTATCACTGGAGATAAAGCTATATGACTGTATACTTTTAAGCCACTTTAATCCAGGGTTATGTGGGTAAAAATACAGCTCTTAAAACTGGCTATTTTAAGCTGAACCCATTAAACTTGTGCATGTGTATAAGCTCCAAGATGCGCGCAAAGGGTGTTCTGAACAGGCAGATACGTCAGCAGACGACATTCACCTTAAGGACCGAATTCCTCATTCCTTTGCCTCCTATAGGCTGAGGTTTTTTCACATCCATGTGTAGTGAGTAACAGTGTTTCATACTGAATTTACCCAGAGCAACACAGTCCAGATTTTGAGAAAGTCAACGAGTCCTTAGGCTGACTTAGGCAGTCTAGATGTATTATCCTGCTTGTTGTGAAACATTGTTTCTGTTTTTAGATAAGCATGTATTGCTCTACACAAACCAGAACCCATGAAATGATACGTGCTTTTAGGTGCGTTTGTAGCATACGGGCTGAAAGGGGGAAAAGTACTTTTTTTCAATGCATCCAAACTGAATTGTCATGTCCTGCAGAACTCCCAGATTCTACTGATAAATAGCCAGCACCTTCATCCTCTGCAACAACAAACACAGCAACACTTTTCTGGGTGCCAGATGACCTTGCTGTGAATGAAGCTGAAGGAGTAAAGGGTGCTCGCTGTCATCTCTCTAAACTACAACAAGGTGGCAGCGTGCCTCAGGACATTGCTGATGCAGCTGGATCTAGCCGGCCATTAGCTGTCCGTTCTCTAGGACATCGTGGGGATATGTATATTCTGCATCTACTGCTGAAAAAGCACCCGTAGGCACTCAGGAGTCATGAGAGGAGATGCTATTGATTATCTGTCTGTGGTAGAATAATGGCCACACCAGGACACACCATAGGTCTCTTGTGACAATCAGTATCAGATACTAGAACACAAATTTAAGCATCAGGCTGCACAGGTGTGTATATACAGGTACAGTTATAGGTTCATACGGAAGGGGTCACTACTGCTATAGCATTTGTCAGTGTTGTTAGGAGAGTGTTCCGAGCCAAGACTTACATCCAAGCTGCCATTCTTACTTGCTACTGATTCTCACAGCCTCCATGAGATTTCCACATTTTAGCCCCTTTATACTTTTGTCCTCCAGGCCATCACTGCCAACAAGTACCACAGTTGAACTGGGCCATGCAACAGGGGTGGCTTTTAACCACAGGCAGCTGGAGCAGTTGTAACAGGCAATAAAGCAAAGTGGATGGTGGAGAAAAGTTTGTTTAATTGGGTGCTAAAGCTGTTGCTCTGTCTGCACTAAATTAGACCAGCAGGAATCCTAATGTTGCATGTTCTCTGGCTGCTGGGAAGAACTGATTTAAATGCCACTGAGGGGTCCTCACGCAGATCTGCAGAGCATCTCAGTGTCACATCACATTTATTCCTCTCATCCTTTGCTCACTTTTCACACTTGCTTACCTCTGCTTATAGAGGAGCTTTTTCCATATCCTCAGCTGAAGTCCTGTGTGTGGTTCTGCACATACCAGCAAGGACTCACCAAGCATGGTGACTTCTGCTTCTGTCTGGAAAGATCTCAGGGCAGGAATGAGCATGTTTATGTGGGTATGCAGACCATGAGCAGTGCCCAGTACTCAACGGGAAAGGAGAGGAGGAGATCATGTTGCTTTCTTAACAGCATGTGTTGTCTCACAATGTCGCTCTGGCACCCCAGCTGCCTCAAGACACAGCCACCAAGGTAGCACAACAGTCCTCAAGAACTGCTTTGGCCTCACAGTGGGCACTAGTTACTGGGGTGAGATATTCCATAGATGTTGTAAGGTATTTGAACCTTGGTAGTGTGCCCCAACCAAACCATCTTTAGCTATTCTTATCAGAGCCCTCAGAATGGGACCAGGCTGGAATTACCCTCACTGGCTTCACCTGGCCTTTCCACTTTCAGCTGCAGCATATCAGCCCCAAGAAGGTTTTTAAGCTCCAGTCTGAAGGCTGGAGGGGAAGGCTTATATCTGTTCTCTGTTCTCTTGTTGTTTGGGTTTCTGGGACTAACTTAGCTGCTGATCACTGGATGGGTTTTGTTGCTGTCATCATCTTGATGCTGCTTGCCTGGATCAGGAGCCCCACCTGTTAGAGCCCTCAGGAATTCAGCAAGGACTGAAAGGTAAACTGTGCTAAGTTGGAAAAGAATTGAGAAAGAAGTTGAAAAACTAAATACCAAGACAGCAAGGAATAGATGAAAAGGACTGTGCTGCACTAGATTGAAACTATAATCATATTATCAGAAAAATGTGTGTGGGGCTTATGGACAGAATAGAGAAACCAATCAAGCAATGTGAAATCTCAGTCGCAGCAGTTGCAAAATGCATAAGTACTGTGTTATGTAAAGGTTGTAAGGTGCATAAGTAGAGTAACATGTATAAGTTGAAAATGCATAAGTAGAGTATCACGTAAAAGTTGTAAAATGGATAAGCAGGTAGAATGTATAAGTAAGCAAAGTGTATAAGTAGGGTATTATGTTAAAGTTGTGAGATGTGTGAGTGGAATGTATTTGAAACAATAAGAAGCTTCTGTGAAATCATATTGATTCTTTGATCAGAAGGCATGAGTTCCTCCACATAAGACCTCCAAGAAAAAAGGACTCTGATTACAGCCTCCAAAAGGGCTTCTTTGTGCTTCTTTCACAACTTCCTTGCACTTCTGGGTTGTCTTCCCTGGCTCCTGAAAACTCATTTCTTTTCAGTGGGGTGCCTGAGGCATCTGCTTCACCCCCCCCTCACGTGGAGTTGTACTTGGCAATGCTGCCTGCAAGTGAGAAGCTTAGAGCTGACTCTTTATTAGAGTGTCTAGTACACACTGTGACAGATGAAGATCTAGAAAGCTATGTGAGGTTGACACCAAGGTGTGTAAGCACTAGAGAGGTGAGAAGCAGAGAAATATCTGCAGCCTTCCTGAAGACATGTCTTCACCTGTGTTTTTCAGAAACTAAAGTAGTCGTCTGATTTTTGTACTCAGACTTAATTTGCTTGGCTACACTTAGGCCCAGAGATGTAGCTCTTGAGAAGACTGGGGGAAAATAATAATTTGGAAACAAGATAACAAGGGGAAAATAGATATGATTTTAAGAATTGTAAATTGGAGTACAAATACCCCTTTCATCTTTGAGATGATACCATTTTCATATTCATTCGGAATAAATTGGGTTTTTTGGTTGGGTTTTTTTCTTGTTTGTTTGCTGGTATATGAGCTTTTTGCTTTTTATTGCATCTACAGGATCCTGATTTACAGCTGTATGGGAAAGTAGCAGTGACTCTTTGTTAAAAGCAAGATTCCTATCTGAGGTGTTTATGCCTTCAGACTTCTTCTCAGGGCCAAAACATCTTTCTACTGGAACTACATTCTTGTGTTAGTTTCCAGCCTAGTTCTGTCCTTGGAATGAATTTGGCTATTCTTTTGCAGTCAATACAAAAACTTACTTCTTCTGTGTTTTTGTTGAGATTGCTGAAATTTTTTTTCCCCGGGACAGCACATGGACAGACACAAACTTCCCAAAAGTACCTTTGGAATGAAACAAGCTTAAATCAGTGACTCAGTCACAACAGCTTTTTCTGATATTTTTAGAGATCTTTCTCCTTAGGAAGTGGTCCTGTGGCTTCAAAAGTAATGACTGCAGAATTGGATTCAGGCTTGGATTCATTGCAGGTTCATAAAGGGATTATTAACAGCTGCTTCTGTCAGTTGTAAATTTTGTCACAGAACTTTGGGATTTGGCCATAAAGGTGAAAATTTACTTTGCTAGAGTTACCTGAGGGAGACAGCCCTGACTGGGAAAAAGGCAAGGCTGGAGCAAAAGGCTGGGTTCATGTTTACCTGAATATTTCAGTAGTTTGCTCTGAAGGGATGCAAAGCAGAATTCAAGCTGTCCCTCACTCCTCTGGGAAGATCAGATGGCAAAAATGTTGTCGAACTGTTCTCATGAGAGGTGTTTGGTTGGTGAGTATTGATTCACTATGGAGTGTTTCTCCTGAATTTTGATTTGTATCTGGCCCACAGACTAGGAAAAAGAATTGGTTGTGGCAGATGGTAAGAAAATGCAATCCTTGGCTGAAACAAGTATCTGTGACCTGTTTGGGAAGATGTAGAAATCCATCACTAGGTGACAAGTCCTGTGTTTGGTAGCCCCAGAATGTATTTCACTGCTTGAAACTGCTTGCATAACAGCAGGGAGTAGAATCCAGCTCTGAGGTTTAAAGTGTTTACTCTGTGAAAATCCTCTGAGTTCAATTTTCTTCAGATATTTATGATCCAGTGAAAATTAAATTGTGGCAGAAGGTTTATGAAGCATGAACATATACATAAGAGAATGCACACAGTTGGATATTCACATCTGCACTTTTTCCATTAAAATCCTGACTGCCTACTTGGGGGAAAAAAGTAATTGGCTCAGAATTACACAACTGAATTTAGTTACTTGAAGTAATTAGGACAGTGTGTGTGGCTTGTGAAGGGGCCACGAGGGTGACTTTTTGTACAGAATCATAGCTTCTAACTTATAAAAAGATGAAATGTATAAAATGCCTCCCTTGTTTTAATGACCTGCTGGGACTAAAGCAACTTGTGGAACCGGAACTACAACTGCTCTGCAGTATGATAGTGGTTCACAAAGAACTTCGCAAATAATATTTTGAGTCTATCAGCATACCATCTACTTTGGAGATTGTGTACAGCTGTGAAAGAGGGGGCACACTGCTCTGAAGTGGCTTGCATAGAATGGGGTATGAAGGGGCTAAGAACCTATAGTTCTATTTTCAGTAGTGTTTGTGTACTTTTTTCACAGAGAGAAAATAATTTAATCCTTTGCGGCAATAGGTCCTTTTGGAAATACGTAAGTCTAGCACTAGGTTTGCATTGTCCTTTTCCACTTGTTGGGTAATGTGTGGTGGTTATCTGTAACTCTAACATCTGGGGATGTTAGAGTTTTAAAAGATTTACTCTTACCAATTTTTAATAAAAGTTTGGGGTTTTGGTTTTTTTTTGTTTTTTTTGTTTTTTTTTTTGTGGAATACTGTGTGAAAGATGCTGTGTGTACAATACATAGAATGGTAGCAGAAGATAAACTGGCCTGGATTAAAAAAAAAGTCTTGGGAGACATAGAAATGCTAATTTTGGGCTAAATTGCTAGCATATACTTTGTAGTAGACAAAAATTGCGGAGCAGGAATTTCCTGGCATTCAAACATATATCTGAGAACACCTGTTATTATAATTCAAGCTTTATGTTCCAAGTGAATAGAATTCAATAAATATTACATTTTGTTGTCATTTTCTGTATACAGCCTTCAGTTTCAATTTACATAAACCATATGCTGTGGAGTATTTTGCTGCTTCCTCTGCTTATTGTTCTGTGTATTTTCATGTACATGGCAACACCTTGAATAGATTTGCTATCTCTCTGAGGCACCCCCTGAATGAGGGGATGTATTCCCTGGATTTATTCTTCCAGTGTCAATTGTTTTAAAGAGTATGACAGTCAGATGACTTGGCAAATATACAGAGCCTGTTTGTTCCATGCTTGGTGATACTTGTGTTGCCCTGGTATTCTAGATTGTGTCTTTGGCCAACAAATCAAAATATTGTAAAAGTTTGTTCAGCCCATGCTGTGCTTCTGAATGCCTTGATCTAGCAATCTGTGTAGTGCTGTGACAGGCTGGGAGCATGAAGTTAGAGCATGTCTTGATTTTCATATGGTACTGATGGATAAAAATATTTGACAGTTGGTACTGCTGCATTTTCCCCCTTTCCTGCTACTTCTGGTTGGTTGTGAATTGTACTTTCCTACTGTTTCAAGTAATCATTAGTAATGCGAATATTTCATTTGGTTACTATTAAACCTATTAATATGATTTTAAAGCTGGATTTTAGTTTCTACATTCACATCATAATTTTGCAGTTGTAACAGGGAGGGGTAAAATACTGATTTGTTAGCTATGTTAAAAAGAGAACTTTTGTTTATCTTGTGTTTTAAAAATGGGCATAATTAAATCATTGCTAACTAAGAAAACAAATTATAAGTGCTTTCACTGAAATACTTAATTTGCAGTGTTTATTTACAAGAACCCAGGGGATAATGGGGATTGATCCTGTGATGGGTGCTTAATTTGATGCTTCTGGTGCATGCAGTGCTCTAATCCTAATGACTTTCAAACGATGGAAGAAATGAGTTGTATTCATCTACCATCACCTGAGAATCTTGCTTGCAGGTATCAAAAGCTGCAATCAGTTGAGAGGACTGATGGAAACTGACAGCATGTAATCTCATTCCAGTGAATCTGTGTGCTTCCAGCAGGTTATTACTTTCTTTCAACACCTGTAGATTTTGCACTTTGATTTTCCTCTTCTGTAGTCTTTCAAACTCTCCTTCCTAGACCCATATCTCTTATGCAGGCACAGACTGGTCTGTGATTGATTTCTTGCTGTTGGAGAGTCGCAGAATGGCTCTCACAGACAGAGAAAAGATCCAAAATGGAGGGAGATTCTTTGGACATATATCTACCATACCATACATGCCATATGACTGGGCATGATTTGATTAATGGGGAGGAGAACTAGGGAGAAAAGGAGTGAGAAGCCTTGTGGTCTCCCCCTTTCTTCTGTGCCCTATGGAGCAAATATTCAGCCCATAGCCATAAAAACTTCATATGGTTGTGCATTTATACTGGCAAAGACAATTGGAAAGAGATTAGTTCTGATTTGTGAAGTTTACTGATGTTATGTATCTTTATTTCTTGATTCTTGTCTCATTTGTCTTTAGAACGATCCTTCAACTAGAAAATCAGAAATAAATTCATTTCATCCAGTTGATCAGAAATTTACTCCTGACAACTACATATTAAATATGCTGGTTTGTGATGAAGATTGAAACCCTTTTCTTTGGCGCCCATGGCAGACTGAAGCAGAGATGGCTTTTGTTTGTCCTCCAGCCCAAGCCTGTTGACAAGTAAGGATGTGGAGATGGGGATGTCTTTGTAAGCACGGTCCATTCTCAAGGCTAAAAGGATTCTGCTTCCCTTATCAGGCAGTAGTATCTGAAGCAAACAAAAAAGGGCTCCTGAGCGAGGAGATATCTTGTATGACATGTATTCAGACAGAAATTGCCATGACCTCTGGGTTACCTTTGCTTATGTAAGGCAGGGGATGGCAAAGCAGGAGGAGGGAGACTGCTGCCAGCCCCAGGGAGCAGTGTGGGCAGGGCATGCTCTGCCCACTTCCAGTAAATTAAAATTTCTGAGACAGTGCAGAGTGGCCTTAACTTCCTACTGGCATTGACATAATCTCATATCCGGTCATCATAGCATTTATGCAGTCTGGTCAGAGACAAACTTATCTTCTTGAGACATTTCCATAGTATTCCCTCAGCTTGTGGAACTGAGATTCCTGAACCAACACTCTAACTAATTTCAATCACAGAATCACCAGGTTGGAAGAGACCTTCAAGATCATGGAGTCCAACCCATGCCCTAGCGCCACCTCAACTAAACCATGGCACTGAGTGTCACATCCAATCTTTTTTTTAAACACATCCAGGGATGGTGACTCCACCACCTCCCTGGGCAGACAATTCCAGAACTTTATCACTCTTTCAGTAAAAAACTTTTTCCTGACATCCAACCTAAATTTCCCTTGGTGCAGCTTAAGACTGTGTCCTCTTGTTCTGTCATTTGTTGCCTGGAAAAAGAGACCAACCCCCACCTGACTACAACCACCTTTCAGGTAGTTGTAGAGAGTGATAAGGTCACCTCTGAGTCTTCTTTTCTCCAGACTAAACACCCCCAGCTCCCTCAGTTGTTCCTCATAGGGCTTGTGTTCCAAGCCCTTCACCAGCCTTGTTGTCCTCCTCTGGACACGTTCAAGTGTCTCAACGTCCTTCCTGAACTGAGGGGCCCGGAACTGGACACAGCGCTCAAGGTGCGGCCTCAGCTCTGAAGATAGAGTGTTTCCAAGCACTTAGTGAGCTGAAACCATGGATATATGGAACATCACACAGTACGAAAATGTTATGGGTATTTGATGAATCTTTTTAAGTTTTTGACCTACTACTTGAGTCCAACAACCTTGGGCCCCTGTAAATTTCCATGCTGCTTCAAGACATCTGTTGCTTTTCATCTTTTTTGGTTTTCTGTATGGTTGGCTCATATTAACAGAAAAGGAAAAGACATGCTTTTATATTTCTGTTGGAGCTGTTTTCAGTGCTAGAGTTGCCCATGTGTGCATTTGGATTCCAGGACTCTCAGATGCAGGGACTCTCTCCTGCCACTGGCCTTTGTTGCTCTGTCTCTGTAAGTATGGCACTCTTGCCTCTCCTTTTCCCTCTTAACTGTTTTTTTTTTTTTTTTTTTTTTTCTCCCTGTCACTTTACAGTCCCTTCCAGACCAGAAAAGCCCAGAGGAACAGTAAGGTCTAGGACTAAAATTACAGGTGATTCTCTTTTGTGCCAACCCCCTAGGGCTTGCTTCTTACAAGATTTACCCCCCTTATTTCTTGAGGCTGGTCTCCACTTTGCAGAGATGGGATGGCAGGTAGCTGCCTCTTCCCCTCCCTGCGAAAATCTGGCAGTACTGCAGTTCACACTTGGAGGGATGGAGGCTGCTTTTTTCCTCTTACAGCCTACTGGAGATATGTCAGTAAACCATGTGCATTGTGTTATGGGAAATATTTAATGCAGCAACTTTCTTAAAAGATTAATTTTTTTCCCTTGGTAAGCATTATATGCATATTAAATAAAATATTACCTCAACAAGTTGCATGTACTACTAGCAGCATGCACTCACAGGGATGCTCATTATACTCTCCTGGTTTTAAAGGGTCTTGTTTTTGAACTGGTAAGAGTTGCTTCTTGCATTTAAATGCTATTTCTAGCTTCTCAGACTCTGGGAAAATATTAATTTTGAGACCCATAAACCAGAAGAAAAAAGCTTTAAAAGCACACAATCTAACATCTCCTGGTTGTTTTCTTAAAGCAAGGTCCCCAATTCTGGGGATTCTTAGTTTTTAAAAAATACTGAAATTCTGCTTTGACTAGTTTTGCTCTGCAGCCTTGTACTTTCTAGAGCCATTAAAACCAACCTTGGTTTTGGTTTCAAAACTTGAATGTTAATACTGCTAATTAACTTTTGGCATGGTAAAATGGCAAGAGTATTAAAATGTTTTTTAATTTTTTGTCTCTGTGTTGACTGATTGGATTGTTTGGATGTCATTAGGCTACTTATTTATAGCAGGAGTATGAGCAATGCACTATAAGCAGGGGAAGTAATTCCTGGCTGCTTTAGCTAGAAGTTCAAATGTTAATTCTTGTTAGTGTTTAAATTGAATGAAAGCATCGTTTTGTTCAATTCTTCAGTATTCCAAAGAAATTGATTACACAAGTGCAATTTAGGCAACAACCTTAATCTCTCTTTTTATTATGCACGTTGATAGTGCCAGTATTAGCCTGCAGTCTTCCTGGCTTGTTTATGAATGTTGTACATTGCTTTGCAGTCACTTAATAATATTAAATTTCCTGAATTGAAGAGAAACTGTTAAATTATTTTTAGAATAAGAGCCCAGATATCCGCAGCATGGAGATAAGTCCTATTTTATAAAAAATACATCCCCAGTAGAAGGATATATTTTGCTAAAGGTGCCCTAATGGAGATAGTGTTTAATCTTTCTGTTGTCTCTGGATTTTACGTACATGACTGAGTTCATGATTCAACGCACATGCACCATTACCACCCTCTTAACCACTCCATGCATTAAAAACCCAATACTTCCTGACAGGAAAAAAAATTAAGAGCAATCCTTCCCTCCTAGCAGATATCTTTATTATAGACTGGTGTTCTTCCTGCACCAGAACTCAATAAAAGAACTCTTTTTTTTTTCTTTTTTTTTTTTTTTTAGTCTAGCTCAAGAACTTGACCATTTTGACCATTGTATTGATTTTTTTACCTTGAGAACTGTATGAGAACTGTATATAGAACTTGGGATCAGCTAGGGAATTTGTTCTGTTGGGTCATTCTGTCATGATTTAATAGATTTAATAGCTGTGGAGCCCTTCTAGCCTCTGGGAATGGAGCCTGCAACATCACCAGAGCCTTTATACAGTTGTCGTGACTGTGGTGTTTATTAGAAATAGTAATTGGCTGCTCAACATCCTGCGACTGAGAAAAAAAACAAAGTATCAACCCCTGTAGTATCATTGTGGTTTTGCATCTCCTATTTCTACCCTAGCAGCCAGAGCAATGCTCATGCCTGGAACTTTTCTAGTCCTTGCAGTTTTCTGCCCTTCCAGGTTCAAAGTATATTTTGGGTCTGGCTTCAAGTCCAGTGGGTGTAAGACTGAAGAAATACTCCTGGGCTTATCAGTGACTGAAGGAGGACATTGATTTAATGATTCTAGTTTGCTAGATATATGGGGACTTTGCTGCATGTTAGCAGTTAAAGATAGGTTTTAAGTTTGGGTGGGGTTTTTTTGAGTTACATTTCTTAAGGTTGCCTACTGGTAATAGGTGGACATGCAGCTGTAAGTTTTATATGAGTAAACTGAAGAAGACTGTGATACTATCACTGATGGTCCATACTTTGCTATCAACTGGAATTGTGTTAAGTTTTTAAGAGAGAGAGTGTTCTGCAATGTTAATATGCACCTGACAGAAAACAGTGCAGAGAATGTATTTATAGGAAATACAGCTAAAATTATTTCCAAAAAGGGAAATTTATTAAAGTGGAAAACAGATTGAAAGTACTGGTGAGCTAAGCACTACTGGTATGTTTTAGCTGTCCCTCAAATTTTCCTCACTAGGGGGCTATGGTTTGGTGCATGTTTGCAGTCAGAATACCAAGCAGTGCCCTCAGAAAGCAGATCAGGTCACTTGTAAATCTGCTTTTAAAGCAGAGAAAGGCACAACAAAATCATCCTCCTTTGCTGTATCTGTAAAAAATAATAAAACTGGAATAGTGCAGGATGATAGAAGGACTAAATGAATGTGCTTAATGAATGCCTGTGTGAAGACTTAAAAATAATTTGTTGGAAACAGAAAAGTTCTGAGGTTTTCTTTGGCTGCTATTTTGCAGTTCAGACTGGCTGATGAGTATAATAGTCTTGCTGGCCTTAATATTCATTAATTCAAATCATGTCAGTCATTATCTGTTCTTTTTACTCTTCTTTTTTTAGAAGAGGTGGTCATTTATTTGATCAGTTCTTAGTGAGGTGGCTCCGTTTGATTTCTCAGTATAATTGTAGTTTGTGCACATCTGCAAGTAGTGATTTTGAGTTTTGCTTTTCATTGTTTCTTGTTCCAGTAAATCAGTCACAGAAGAAAATGTGGAGTCATCTGAGGGGAAGATCTAAGTAGCCTGCTGGGCTGTCTTCAAATCAGATATCTAGCAGACTGGCCTGGAAAGAACAACACCATCTGGATATGGAAAGAACCCTTAAGATGTTTTTGCATCACAGAAGGTTATTGACAGGGTAAATGTGCGGCAGTAAAGCTTGCCAGAAATCTCTGAGCTGGTCCATGTGCTTTCCAGCAGCTGTGGGTGTTAAAACTTCCTGGACTAACAGCCTGCAGCTGTGCTTTCATTAGTTCCCCATGAGTTTCGGCTCTCACTGAAGTTCAGTTCCTAGATGTTAGGACTACTTGGGGAAAAAAAAAAACCTCCTTTGATTTATTATTTCAGTTCCCTGGTATGAATCTGTCCCAAAAGTTTTTCATTGTCAGTAGCTGAAACATAGTGTTTTATCCAGTCTAAACTAGTGATAGCTTACAAGGTATGGGTTTAGCTATCTAAAAAAATCAGCTATTTTAACTAAAACTGTTCTTAAAGCCTAAAGACTAAAATTTCTGCTCACGAGTTACCAGACTTCTCCCTAGCAGATGTTAAAACCTCTCATTAGGAATAAGCTTTTGGACAGTTTCATTCTACCACTAACCTAGTAGAAGCTCAGATGATACCTTAGGTTAGCATTGCAAAGGCAGTGGATGTCACATTTAGCCTGATTACTTATTCAGTGTGGATAGCCATTACTTACAGTGAAGGTGCTTGGGAACGGCCTTTGGAATAATGGGCAACTGGAATAATGTGTCTGCTTTTAGCTAGAATAAGCTGCCTTATCAAGTCCACTCCTGTGATCTGTGCTTGTTACTCATTTTAAGGTCTAAATCAGTATTTTAGCCCCAGCACAGCTAGTGGGACTGTTTTTTCAGAAGCTCTCTCTCCAGGCCTGGAGGAAAGAATTTGATCTCATCCCTCCGATTTGAGGAAAGATTATATTGCATTCAGCTATTCACTTGCACTCTCTCACCGCACTTCAACAACTGTCTTGGATTTGGGGAGCTGTAAAGGATGCTTTCAGTGTGTTCTGTTAAGCAGAACCCGTTCCTGGAGCTAACCCAATCTAAATCAAAATGTGGTGAAAGTGAAGTTGAAAGAAAAATGGCTTAAAAGCCAGCCTGTGCTGTAATCACCCAGTGAACCTTTCCCCTCTCATTTGAGTTCATTATCCTAACCTGAGGAAGCTTAAAATCAGACTGAGTGCAGATGTTATCAAATACGACTCTGCATTCTGTATTCAGAGCTCTGTGCCGCCTCCTGACTCTGCTCCATTTTTAGCTTTGGAATAATGTAGCACTTGCATGATTTATTACACAAAACATTCTGGCAGCAGAAAGGATCAAGAGTAGGTGGGGTCATTATAGCTGTTATCTAATTCCTTTTGAATGTTAGAGAGTATTAAATTTAAAAAAAGATTTTTTTTTTTTTTATGTATGCTCCAGGGTTTCCATTTTGTGTTGAAAAAGGAGTGGATTATCCAATAGCTAGTTGACCTTCCCTAAACAAGGTAAGATCTGAATGCTGGAAATCAAAAGCAAGAACTCCCAGTAACCTCAGGAGGGGCAAGGGATTTAACTCCCTTAAGTGTGACTACAAAAGAGACTTCTCCCCACTCTCTGGAGGGTAGCCTGGACATCTCCCTTCCCAGCCTGTGTGCCTGCTTTTGTGAGAACAGAGGTGGTGCTAGAGGAAAACAGGCACTCTCTCCTACATCTCTTCCTGGTGTGTGACTCCCACAGGAGACTCCTCTGAATCTACCAGGATCATGGTGTGAGGAAGGAGGAGGTAGATGGGGACAAACTCTTGCCTTTTCAGGAAGCCTCTGCAGGCTGCAGTGAATAAAGGACAGCTAAACATGGGAGCATGGGAAGTGCTAGCAGCTGTCAAAAACCTCATGTTCAAGCACAACATTGTTTTTTACCAGTCGAGACAACTTGTATTGGATGATGCAGTGAGCCACTTGTCGTGAGAACAGGGAGCAGTCATAGCTCTAATCCATATCTGTGGGTTAGGTAGTGGGGCCTAGGAGAGAAGTGTCACCATCTGAAATATCCTCAGCAAGGAGAGCACTGCAGTCCCTCTCCTGCTTCATGTCTTCTTGTGTTGGATTTGGTGGCTTGAGGAGACCGTGTATCACACGGATGAGCTGTGGACAGTACAAGTGCCAAACATGGCAGAGGGACCTGACCAAAGAGGGGTGTGAAGTAGGAGGCAGCATGAGTCTTGCACTCAGTGCAGAGAACACGTGCTGTGTCCTCATTGTTCAGCTCGTGCAACCCACAGCATGATGCAGCTAATGCAGAGAGCAGGAATGAACTGGCTGTGAATAATAGATCTAGAATATTTTGGAAAACTAGCACTATAAAAATTTTAAAAAGGTGGTTGCACTTCTTCAGAAAAGCTTGCTCTGCAGTGCAGAAGCAATGAAGATTTTGTTACTCTTTTGTTTGATCAAAAAGTGCATTAATAAAATTATTCGGTTTATTCTTTTGCTCATCCTACTAGCCTGAGAACAAGACATGGAAGTGTTTTAGGCATCTCCAATCTGCAAGCACTCTTGTCTATTCAACTTTAAGCTTGATTGTGTGTGACTGTGTAGGGAGGAAGGAACAAAGGCTTTATTTTTCTCTCATTTGCCTTAGTAATCTTGCAATGAAAAGTCAAACCAGTTTACATCTTTTTATAGGATTATAAAGAAAAAGTACATCATTGGAAAAAGAGCAAACCTAGGTCCTCCTTGTAGTTTCTGGTCCCTGCAGAGTCTCCAGCCTTTTCACTAATATTGAGCTATTAAAATTCATCCTGGAAATATTGCCCACATGTCTTTGGTCAGAAAAAGCAGCCTTCAGAAACACCGTAAGTACTGCAAGCCCTCCTGCACCGTCTGTCCATCCTAGACAGATGGAGTGAGTGCATGCTCATGCAGTGCAAGAGGCTTTGCATTCACGCAAGTGGAGGAGTCATCATCTAGTTTTGAGGAAGGTTCTCAGGCTATCTTTAGCAGACAGACAACTGCTGGGTTGCACTTACAGAAATAGAAACAACCTTCTAGTCTGACTTCAGTGCTGTTGAGGTCCTTGCTGCTCAGCTCATGCTTTTGCTTCTCTCCAGGGGGTAACTCCTACAGCTGCTACAGGAAGGCAGAAACTGTCTACTTCTCCACGCTAATGGTACCTACTTAACCCTTCTCACCTTGTTGGGAGAATTTTATCATTCTGGATTGCTTAGGGAACACTGTTTACTTCCTGAGTACAACTTAACTGTATTTAGATAGTGCTGTTATTTGTTTTTCCAGCCAGGACTAGGTGGTCAGCTATGGTTGCAGCCTACGAGTACTCCAGATGTTCTCCAGATGCTCAAACACTGTAGTTTGAATTGTCTTTTGCCCTCTTCACTTCCACAACAGCAAGCTGTGCTGTGCATATGCTAAACAAGTAGTAGTCAGCCTGCAGAGGTGACTGTTACTGTAGGATGGAGTGTTTGTATCCTAAATGTCAAGAGTTTGGCAGTAATAACTACCAGTGATTAATTAGGTGACATGAGCTGTATGTGATAATAGTGGTATTTACTGGAGTTGTTGTACTTTTGAAATTTATGAAAGATTAGAAAATAGGTTAATCAGTATTTCTGTTGTTCGTGTTTGCAGCTCTTACTGTGACCATTGTTGTAGTCATGTGGTTTAGTGTTAAGTAGTCATGCAAAGAGCAGGGAGTTGGACTTGATGATCCTTTTGGGTCCCTTCCAACTGGATATTCTGTGATTCTACACAACTTACAATTATCCTTCATTTTGGAAAAACAGAGGAAGACTTGCATTTGAAGTGTTCCAATATATTTGTCATGTTCCTCACTTATCTCTTGTTTTGCAGGGGCTCGTTTTAGTTTTCATTGGTCAAGTTAGCAGTTGATTCACCTTATGACTTTAATATCATATGCTTGTGAAAAGTTGGCCAGGAGATCACTTTCACTGTTGCTGACTCAAATGCCTGCATACAGAATGCGGTGGTATAAATTTATGAACAGTCTTTGCCTGTTTCAGCTAGTATTAATTTTAAAGCAAATTAAATCACTAAAAGTTGTCATCTTCCTTTCTTTAAGTCATATAGTTTTCTTTTCTGATATAATATCCAGGATACTCTATACCATAAGTTTATTCTTATTGTACTGACTGGAAGAGAAGACAACAGAAGATTTCTTCAAAATCAGAACCTATTTCTGGATTTAGTGACTCTTTAGATTCTGAATAGCAGTTGAGAATGCAATAACCTGGCATTTCAGTGGTGCATTTCTTTTGCAGAATAGAAGATGTGACCTGAAAGTGGAACAAGTTTTATTTCTCATAATTATTGACTGTGTGGTCATCTGTAGCAAATGTATTTTGTGGGTAGGGCAAGGCTGATTTTCATAAAGCAACCCTAATTAGGAAGAGTTTATGTGAGCAGCATATGCATAGAGAGGACAGAAAAGAGCTGACATTACGTGGGTAAGAGCTGGGAAAACTGAACAACGGTTCAATGCCAGAAAACAAACAGACGGGCACAAGAAATTTTTAAAAATGTATTTTTGGTTGGTTGTTTTGTTTTTAAATGTGCTAAGAAGCACAATGTTGGGAGTTGGGCAACCCAGTGAGAATTCCTGCTCTATTGTGGTATATTTTGGGACTGACTGCCTAACTACAGGTATCTGAATCTTAGACAGCCCAGGTCAGTCATCTAATAGCCAATGGCAATCAAAGGGTTTTAAATATACAAAAGCCCCCATGTAGTGATGTAAATAAGACGATTTACAGGCTGTTTAAAATAAGATGATTTATAGCCTCTAAATTGTGTAGAAATACACAAAGATAGCTCAAATGATGAGGTACCGGAGATGTGTATGACTGGTTTTCTCCTGGGACTGCAAGATTTTTTTTTTTTTTTTATTATCAGTATCTAAGCATCAGGCTATAGCCTGTTGGTGAGAACCTCAGGCGCCTCAGGGGTACTGTGAAAGCTCCTGCTAATGCTTTAACTGTGCCATCTCGTCTCTGCTCTATGGTGGGATCCTCAGGGAACATTTCTTCCCTGTTAGATATTGCTCTCATTATGCTGTGTTGATATGTTAGCAAAATAGATGTTGCTCCTGACAGTCTGGGGCTGTGCAGTGTCTGTACAGTTTGGCGTCTGGCAGGATCTCTCTCTGCAATACAGTGCAGTGCTGTACTTGGGAGCACACAGGTAGAGAGGCCCAAAGACAGATCCCAGACAAACTAATTTTTGTTTGTTTATCTATCCTCTTTGATAAGCTGGGGTATCTAATGACTGTTGTGTTTGAGCACACTGTGATGGTATTTTTCACTTTTTCCTACACTTTTATTTCTTCAAATGCAGCTCTGCTATGGTGCCACAGAGGACAGTGTCCTGACAGGAACAGATGATCCTCTCAGAAGACTGCAGAAAGCTCAGGTTCCATGAAATTATATATCACTATGCCCTTGTTTTAAAGATAGCCACTCAGGGATTAAATGCATGGGCTTCAGTATCTTAAGCCAGTTCCTGTTCAGGTGACTTTCATTCTTGTTCAGTGTATCAGGTGGCAATAACCAGGGAAGCCAGTTACAGAAGGTGGCTGTATGATCTGGTTTAATAGTTTTCTGTGTGCGCATGTGTGCCTGTTGGGTGAAACACAGTGAGACTTGGGCTTGCTTTCCATGTTTCATCCACTCATGTATGTGTAGCTCCCTGTCTGTATAAGGATTTCAGGACAAGAGGGAACGGCCTCAAGTTGCATCAGGGTTGTCAAGCACTGGCACAGGTTGCCCAGGGAAGTGGTTGACTCACCATCCCTGGAGGTATTTGCACAAATGTGTAGATGTGGCTCTTAGGGACATGGTTCAATGGTGGACTTGGCAGTGCCAGGGTAATGGTTGGACTTGATAATCTTGGAGGTCTTTTCCAACCTAAATGATTCTATGATTCTAAGAGTAGAGGTAGTGCACCTCACCTTTAGTAAGGGGTCTTTAACCAGCATTGTCAATGATGTGCTAGGGCTCTCCTGCATCTGCCCTGCAAGAAGGAATGCTGCAAGGTCTCAGTTCTTTCTTAGGTCATCCATTCGTTTTCTTTGTAGAAGGAGATTTAAGAAATAGTGTCTCAAATCCACAAAAAAGGATAATTAACCTAATAGTGGAAAATGCAGCATGTGTGTTAAAAACATATAGGTAAAAGTAGGTTCTGAAATCCTTGGAGAGAAACTAACCTGACTTGTGTTTGGGTTTTGAACTTCTTAAAAGTAATCCTTTGTGCTACCATCATCATTGCAAACATCAGTGAGTAGTTGCTCTTGGCTTCCTCTGACTTAACATGGTTACTCTTGAGAACACTGAGACTGTAGCGTTTACTTCCAGTTCAGTTTTGTCAGTCACTCCATCTGAAAGGCAGCAGCTCCCGTCTGGCTTTGGAGCCTTGTCCATGAAACTATACATCTGTTCATACCTCTTTGGGAGAGAGAGGTATGCTGGGTTATTCTCTAGCCTTCTACTGCTCAAAATTGAGATTCATGTAATGATTTAAGTCACAAATAGCAGCATACTGGAAATTTTACCTTCTCTTTGCACTTATGCACCTTGGAGAATCTGTATTGAAGACTGAATTACATTTAAGAGAGTAAGAGGTTGGGACACAAAGCAAGAGCTGCCTGCCCAGGAAGGACAGGACTTGATCCTTGCACCTTCAGTCTGTCCTAGTGGGCTAAAAAAAGTCCTGAATGGAGACTAGTCTTAGTGCAAATCATAACCAGGCCTGGAATTTGCTTCATCTACAAACTCCTGAGGTCAGTGTTTGTTCATGAGCCTCAGAAGTCATCCCTTCACTGCAGGGATTCCTGAATGACTTCTGTGGCCCATATGGTGCAGGAGATCAGAGCTGTGTTGTGGTGTTTGCTGACCTAAAATGTCTGTGCTTCAGTGAACTGGAAAACAGCAAAAAATGGAGCAGTTTTTTGTCAGAAAGGCTGATGGACTGCCTCAGCACTGAGTTTAATGCAAACCCTTGTCGTGTTAATTAGGTGTTAATTTGAGTTCAACAGGGGATGCAGTATTAACCAGGCCCTTGTTGTGCTGTTATTTCTTTATACAGTTAATGTGACACCAAATCCCACGACACAGTTCACTCCATTATTAATGGCTTTCACCGCTGAACTATTTTTAGCCTTGTAAGAAAATGCTTGAGAAAAAGAAAGGAATCCACTGGCTGACAAATGTGAATGCTTAAACAGGGCTTTCACCACAGCAGTTTCTTACTGCCTTCACTGTTGGCTACACTGGGTATGTGTAGGGACATGCCTCCACATGACTGTGTTTTCCTGGGAAATGCCTCTGGCATGACTGTGTCCTAGCTGGTGGTGTCTTCCTGTGAGAGAATTGGATGAGATGATCTGGTACTACTGAGGAAGTCTGCTCTTTTTTTTTTTTTTTTATCTGCTAGGACAGGAAAAAAGTAGATAAGAACTGAAATGATGAAGTTTTTACCTCTGACACCCACTTGCATATGTAGCTGTCTTCTGGATAATGAAAAACCTAATGGTATCAACCACTTAGGCCTTGTGAATTTGCACCAGTCCTAAGCTGTAAAAACCACTGCTTTCTTCTTGCTTTCTGGTTACAGGCTTCAGGCAGTGTTGCATGTAGTTTAGATGACTTGGCCAACTGATTGTGGCACTTAATAAACAGGAGGCAGAGAGAAGTTTGTAAGAGAAATGGAATTCACCTTTTGGAGAAGCAGGATTTAGTTGATGTTGCTAATAGTGATTTTTTGCATTCCTTGTCCCTGGAAAATTTTTCTCCACAGTTTACATTATTTGGAAGAACAGAAACAGAAAAGTATGGGCACTTCTGATCCTTCCAGACCATCCATCCACCTGGTCCTTTGATCCTTTTATGTCTTCTAGGTAATTTCTAGAAGGTAGTGCTAACTGTATGCACTTATAATTTATCAATATGACAGATGATATGAAAGTGTTCAGACTTCATTCAAAATCTGCTATTTCTAAAATAGTCTTGGATTATGGGGTTTTAGTTTAGTTTGGATTTTCTTCTGTGGTAGCACATGAAGGTACCCAAAACCTAGAGGAAATTTGATTGGATCTTTTTCTTTTAAATACCAAACTATGTAAAGTGACTTACTTCCTGTTTTTTCTCTGTTTTATGACTATTGCTTTTAGAGATAGGTGTGTCTCTGTGTAGTGGTGTGGGTTGGGTATCATTACTGTCAAAAACAAGCCTCTGCTTCACAGCCTGGCTTTCATGCACAGCTAAGCTGAAAGTTATGCACAAGTACTTGACATGGAAAATAATAGTATACATGGCCTGAGGGGAAAAAAATAATCATATTTTTTCGAACTTGGAACTTAAGGTTAAAGCATTTTGGTTACTTTCTTTTTTATATCTTTTCTAGACTGGATTCCATTTCATGGTCCTTTTGCCTTTACAAACTGGTAGATTTTAAGTTAGAGACGTTAAGAGCTAGAGAAAGCCTGCTGGATCATATTCTTAATCACTGTGAGTTCACTGTGAATTTTCATACAGTATTTGTGATTCTTTTCACATTGCCTCAGCAAAGAAGCCTCCATCAGCTGCCTAAGGAAAGTGTCCCACATTTTGGTAGTTCTTTCTTCCCCAAGGCTCATGCTCCCTCTCTGTTGGAGCCCTTACTCTTTAGTTACATCCTGTGCTGACAGATTGTACTACATCTGATTTGGAAAACCTGAGCTGACCTTTGAGGACATGATATTGTTGCTTCTCTGTGGAGTTTGTTTCTAGGTTTTATCCCCTTCCCTTTCTCAGGCTAGCACAGGTCAGGATCTGCCCTTGCCTTTTTAAAAAAACAGTCACCTTATGCATAGGAGAGAGGGTGAGTTCTGCTTTGGTTTTCCTGAAGTATTTGCCAGAAGTGAAAACCTGTGCGCCAGCTATGATGCTTTCCTCTTGTGTTTCCATCTTCTGGGCAGGGTGACCTCCTAGCAGCACAGAGGTGATAAGGGATGGCACTCCCAAACTAAACGACCTGCATTTCTTCTGATAGTAGAAATAACTGCTGCTGTTACCATTGCTAGTTTTAATATAAATATAACTTGTGTGTTTTAAAGAGCAGCAGTAAGATCAGGCATTAGGCCGTGGCTCTGCAAAGAGAGCCACTGAATTATGTATTGAGTTCAATGCATTGTGCCAGGCACACCTAGACTGAAAATGCCACTGTGTTGTAACTAATAAGATTTAACCATATTTCATTACTTTGAGTCAGACCCTTTACTGGGGGGTTTGCTAATTGACAAACATGTTGTTCAGCTCTGCATTTCCACTAAGAAGCCTGTACCAGGCTTCTCTGTGTCTTTGTACTGAGATGGAGTCTTGAAGTTATTAGTCATCATAATAAATAATAATAAAGAAAAAACCAGATTAGACAGATCATTTGGACTTCTGAGCTTAATACCTTGTTTTAGGATTCCCTCCACTGCTGCAAGCAAGATAATGAGGGATTTCCCATGCTGGTCGTAGCCTGTGTCTCTAGGTGACAGGAGAGGCAGGAGGCAAAGGGAGGGTGGAACAGGGATCATGAAAGCTTGGCTTTGACTTGATGGTGCTTGCAGGCCCTCAACTGCCCTCCCCACAGCCTACCAGGGCATACCTGGAGTGTGTTGGTACTCTCTGCTGTGGCCACCTGAGACCACCTGGCTTGTGCCAGGGGCATGCTCCAGAGTGCTGAGAAGTTAGTTTTAAACTTAAACACAGCCATAATATTATGAAAATGGAAATTCCCTTCCTGGTCCTTACACACATTTCTGGTGATGGGTGATGTCTGGGGCAAGTTGCTTCTCTCCCAGTTTCTAAAGGACCATGGAAATACTAATTTTTGACCATCTTGCTACGTTTCATAGAATCAGAGTAGTTTCCACTGGACCATGTTGCTCAGATCCTCATCCAGTCAGGCCTCGAACACTTTCAGGGAATGGGCAAGGAGGTGTTTTCCTCCCACCGATGTTCTTTCAGGGATTTTAGAACACTTCTGCATTTTACTGGGTATAATATTTGCTTCACCTTGCAAAATGACACTTAATCCACACCAATGTCCTCTCATGGAAGCGTAAGACTTGTCAACCCTTCAGCAATGACTTCTCAAGAGTTTTCATCATGAGTAAGAGGGGCGGTGAGTCTGACTGAATTTCTGGACTTGTATATGGATCGTGCTATATTAACTTCTTGTTGCACAAATGATTTTGAACAGCTTGGAAATTGCTTTCCTGTTTTATGAATAAATCTTCCTTTGACAAAGGAATGTCACTTTTCTCTGTGATGTTTCTCCATTCAGTTTTTATCTCCCAATTTGGTCCCAGGTTTGTATCTCTTTACATTTATTAATTGGAGTAAGTGAATGTTGATTTGATGGGTTAGTCTCTGCTATTAGTGTAACCTGACTCTCC
This sequence comes from Corvus moneduloides, assembly GCF_009650955.1. Classification (NCBI taxonomy): domain Eukaryota; kingdom Metazoa; phylum Chordata; class Aves; order Passeriformes; family Corvidae; genus Corvus; species Corvus moneduloides. Next base: position 29,746,006 of record NC_045479.1, read on the forward strand.
TCCAATAAACTGGATAGCATAGGATATTTTTTTTCAACTAGGAGATATGAAGTTGAATGAAATGAGGGTAAATGGTGCCTTGTGGTGTTTGTATTCCATAAATCACACTTCTTACTCTGCCAGCTAGGAGTCCTCTCGTGGTGAGAGATGATTTCTGCAGATAGTTCTGAATGTGATTTGAAGGCAGGCTATGGCCCAAGTCCTGACCACAGCTGAGGGAAGACCATACTCTCTTCTAACACTGGTCTTGGCATACAAGAAAAAGATCACAACATTCATTTTTTTCCTGTTGTTTCAGCAGTAGATAGAACCATATAAGTAATTTCTGCTTATAAGAATTGCTACACTAAATTAATGCAAACAAAGTCTCATAGGTGTGAGAATGTTTGCAGGACAGTGCTCAAAAGGAAGATGGCTCTGGCTCCACTTACAAGATGCAAATATCCTACTTTGTTACAAAAAAAAATGGCTTTAATTGAAGCATGACTTTCACTGGCAAGTTCTGGTTTTGTTTTCAATGTCTGCTGTTGTGCTTAATGAGGGGAGAAAATTTTCCATGAGCAGAATTCAAATATATTCTTTTAAATTCATGTAATGGAAAAAGGCCTATTAAATACAATACAGAAAGGACCACTAGGCATACTTCAAATTTTAGTGGTCACAGAAAGGGAGGTACAGGTAGCGTTTCTTCATTATTTATCTGCTTTTTCATATTTATGACTAGCTCCAACTGTACTCTATTTCCTTTTTAATTTTTTAGAGTGCAGGTGTAGTTACATTCTGTACAAGTGATATTTTGGGGTAAACAGCAGAATTGCTAATGTTAAATGTTTAAAAACTGATACTGATCCCAAAAAAAAAGGCTTTCTTCATTCATCTTATACTGATTCTTGAGCTGTCAGATGTACTGAGATCCCATTTCACATTTTCTCTAGGAGAGCTAAAAACTTTCAAGTGTGGCATTGTTATTTTTCCTGCTGACAAGTGATATGTTCATCTGGTGACACTGATCTGGATACTGGGCCAGAAGTTATGAGAGCTGGAATAGTGTGTTGGTGGGATTTTATTCCCCTGGTAGTAAGTTTACAACCCCTTAAATGTTTGAGTGGAGATGATAATTTTGAATATCTGATTTGGGCTGAATTTTTTGTCTAGATTTTGAGGGGGGGGAAAAAAGGGTTACTCTATTTTGAGGGCAAGATTAAAGAAAATAGTTCAGTCTTCTCTGTTTGCTGGACTTTGACAGTAGGCTGGTGGGCAGCTAGGATGTGGTCTCTCTTGAGGAAAAAGAATAAAACTTTTCGTAATACGCAACAAAAATAGTTTTTGTTCTTGAAAGGAATGAAGGATGTGGCATGTGACTGTGATGTTTTGCCTCCTATCTCACAGGCTTGAGGAAGAAATTTAGCTCACAAATTTGCCTTCAGACTCCCCTCTGCTCTAAAACATGAATCCAGAAACACAAATATCCATTTCACCCCTTAACCTTTGCTGGCTTATGTGTTAAGAAATTCCGCATGTAGTGCTGGTGAGTCTCTATTCCTCTGAGGGCAGCTAGGCACAAGATGCTGGCTGCCGAGAGACACAGTATGGTGTGCTAGTGTGCCTAGCCTGGAAGGGGGAGGGCAAAGATATTTCCTCTTTTGAGGGGCATGCAGTTACCTCTAGACCAGGTTTGAATGCAAAAGGCAGATGGGTGGGAGCCTTAATTCTGGGAAAAGCTTGAGCATAAAAAATCTTTGAACAACTTAGGTGAGAGCTCACAATCACCATGACTTCCTAAATATAAGACACAGGAATTCAGTAGGCCAGACTATTCCTGCTTTCCAGAGAACTTCCCGTCTCCTTAGAAAATTTGTGTAGAAGAACTGAGTGATCCAACTGGAAAACACATTGATTAAAGATGCACTTTGAATGTATTAAGTGCTATGAAAGTATGAAGTTCTGTGCAAAATGAAACCAAAATTGGTGGATATTATGGCACCATTATTTGTGTCTCTCATTTCCCCTCCTCTAAAATTGTACCCTGCAATTTTCTAATGCATTTATGGTAACTTTAGCAAAGCTTGAGAACTGTGGGATTCTGATGATCCCATACTAACACCTTTGCAGAAATTCAGGGTAGAGGAATTGGGAAGTGACGTTATAAAATAAGAAAAACACAGTTGGAATATTGGATGGGTAGCAATGGCAAGTGCCATTTTCTTCATTCAGGTGACAGCAATAATTTTTTTTAACTGTTGTCCTTTTTTTCCATATCCTTTAGCATCCACCAAAAATACTGCTTTGTTGGTACGCTCTGATCAAGTGCCATGCAAGGTTAAGCAGAAGTCCAGGACAGGTTTTTTTGTTCTGGGAAGCATGGCAGGTCCTGCTCACCTAGGCAAAAGCAAGTGGCTTTTCAACACAGGTTTTATCTTGCTGCTCCCGAGAGTGAGTATGGCAAGGAGAGGGCAGCCAGGAAACGTGTGTGTTCCAGGATGTGTTTCTTCCTGGGGTGCAGCTGAGCATTGTAGAAGCTTCCTTGTTTCAGGACATGATTTCTCGCTTCCTTCTTACCCTTTGATTTTCTTCTTCCTCCTCCTCTGAGAGGGCTGACCATTCTCTTGTGTTTCAGAAGCACCTTCTTTCCCTAGTTTCCTGGCAAATGCACATTGCCATTCTCTCCCATCTTTGATTGACCGTGGTCTATTCAAGACTCCATTTTCATTCCCACTTCTCCTGTACATGGTCTCTGCCTGCCCGTGGTACTCCCAGCTCTGTTTCTTCCATCTCCTGTGTAAAGAGTGCTAATGGGCATTTCTAAACCTTTTCTCTCTGTGCATACTATGTCACCATGATTCAGTGCAGGGTGATGCAGCTTTGTTGTAATCACAGAGCACTTTGACCTGTGCTTGCTGAAGCTCTTGCGGTAGTTAATGAGCAGCTCTGGGAAGATGATCCCAGTTGTGGCAGATGAATCTGTAGTATGAGTTATTAATTGTGCTTTTGTTTTAGCCTGCCTGATCCTGTAAATGGCAATAGCATTGTGGAGCCCAGTGTTGGCCCCTGAAAATTACTGAGTAGGCTTATTTACAAGTACTTTGGCACTGGTGTTCATATCAAGGGCTTTCAAAAGTAATGAGGTACTGCAGCTTTACTAATGGTTTAGGAGGTTCTCCTTGCACCTCAGTATGAGGCTGATCTGATGCAGCTACCTTCTTGGTAGTATCCAAGAGTGTTTTGTCTTTCTGAGTACATCTTGTTCTGGCTCATTTCAGAAATCTGCTCTTAGCTCCAAGGTCTGCAATTGGTCTGCAATCTGTTGGCCTGTAATTAGTACCAATATTACAGTGCTATTACTGCACTGGTCTGATCTGATGGCTATTTTTAGATATGACATTGTTCAAGGTTTTGTTACATAGCTTATTTCTCTCATCGTCAATCAGCAGGATGCTGAGTTATAAAATAATGCTGTTTTTTAGAACAGTTAGTGCAGCCTTATGAAGATACCAGTTAGCCAGTATTTACACAAACTTATCTTTAGGTGGAGACTGTGGTCCAGTCCCAGGCTGAGGGGCTCTGGTCAGTATCTCCTTCTGGTAGCTTGAAATGCTAAGTACCTGCCTTGCCTGTGGGCCAGGGAGTGGATTTACACTTAATCTGCAGCAAAATCAGATCCTCAGCATGCAAACAAGTCATGTAGGTAACATCTGCCATAACAGAAACTGTGAACTCTTTGTCAGTAAGCTAAATACTATTGAAGTCTTACTGAGAAAGAGCCAAGCTTATGCCTTATGGAGGACCAACAACAGGAAGCTTGATTTGATGAAAATTTGGTTAGAAACTAGGACTGTGCTGTGTCTGAATCCTACAGCTGATGTCTGAGTTCTTTCAACCCATATCTTCTCATTGAATAGTAAAACTTTAGCCCTCTGGCAGTAGTATCATTGAGTCACAGTTAATCACAGATTGTGCAGCTTTTGTAAGTGGCAGGTTCACATTTCAAAGATCTTTGAGTGCCATTAGGTTTTATTCACAAATAAAGCTGTTTTGTCTTTTTCTTTCTCGGCACTATCATTAAAGAGAACTTGCTTTCTTTTACACCTATAGATGTAAAAATTCACTGAGCCCGGTGAGGAAAAAAACATGCAGCTATTGAAGATACAGTCCTTGATTCTGAAGGAGAAGCTTTTAGTACTTTAAAATCCCAGAGAGCAGACTGGTCTACTTATCGATGCAGGTTGAATGAGAGGCAATTAAATCCAAATTAGAAACTTAGGCAGTTTTCATCTGTGATTTTAGAATCTTAGAAAACACTTATATAAGAAAGAAAGGGATTGGGGAACAGAACTAGAAAAACAGGTCAGGAGGCTACCTCCGATGTGGATGTTTACTGCCTATGCCTACTAAGTAAGTCATCAAAAAGAAAGATAGAAATAGGATCAGAAAACAAATTGGAATTCACCCTAAAATGAAGTTAGATCTGGAGAGAAATTTTCATAGAGAGAAGTGCTTGAAAGGTTTCATTCTGAAAAAAATCTGGGGGTGAGAGTATGCTGTTAACCAGTTATGATGTTGCAATTAATTTTAATTATTTTTATAATTTGATAGCATTCAGAGGTATCAACAATAAATGAGGGGGGGTTTTCTGTGAAATGTGTTATTGTTTTACCTATACTGACTGGCTAATTATTGCTTAAATCTCAGGAGTATTATGAAATTTAATTCATTCATGTGAAAAGCTGCTTTTCAGACCAGTTAGTGCAGCCTTATGAAGATATCAGTTAGCCAGTATTATTTATGGCTGAGCACTGTGGTGTTCAATCATAAAAGCCAAATGTATTCTAGGAGATCCGGTGAAAATGCAGGCAGGACACTCCGGAACACCTCCAGTTACAGCTATCAGAGTCCCATTTCTCTGGGTGTGGACGAGACCTTCCTCCATGGGTAAATGTGAGAAATTTATACTACTGTTAGAAGTGAGCTGTGGTCACTCATGCAGAGGCCTGAAATGCTGATGTGGTTGTTCACCAGAATGAAAAACTACCTTTCTTCAACAAGGAACTGCAGCTAACAGAACAGAAACTTCTATGAGGTCAGTTTTCCTCTCTGATTACTGAGCTCTCTGCCCTCCACAGAAAAGAACAAGAGAAACCCTCCTATAAAACTTGTCTAATAACTAAATTGAGGCGTAGGGGCTTTTTTGAATTAGCTTTGGAAATACCTCTTCTCTCTAGGGAAATAAATAACTTATTATTAACCTTGTTAGGAAATACTGCTGCAGATCATCATCTCTTTAGTGTTTAATTTCTAAATTGCATAAATGCAGAATTTCTAGGCCTCAGTGAGATTTCTCAGTAATTAATAAACTTCTGATTTCTCCTACTGTACAGCCTGCTTATCTTATGTGTGCTGAATCTACCAGCTTCTTTCCAAATTTCTGGAAGTTGTGTACTCCAGCTAGGGTATTTGTATATATATACACAATGTATACGTACCCCAGCTGTTAGGTATTTCCATACCTCATGTTACCTCATTCCCATCTTGAATTGCAGCTGATTAGGGCTTGTATCAGCAATAGTGTGGCCAGCAGGACCAGGGCATTGACCATCCCCTGTACTCAGCACTGGTGAGGCCACACCTCAAATCCTATGCCCAGTTCTGGGCCCCTCACTGCAAGAAAGGCATTGAGGTGCTGAAGCACATCCAGAGAAAGACAATGAAGCTGGTGAAGGGTATGGAGCACAAATATCATATGGAGTGGCTGAGGGTGCTGGACTGTTTAGGCTGGAAAAAAGGAGGCTTACTCTCTAAGACTACTTGAAAGGAGGGTGTAGGCAGGTGGGGACTGACCTCTTCAAAGTAAGAAGCAATAGGTTGAGAGGAAACAGCTTCAAGTTGCACCAGAGGAGATTTAGATTGGATATTACAAAAAATTTCTTCAATGAAAGGGTTGTCAAACACTGGAACAACCTGCTCAGGGAAATCGTTGAGTCACCATCCCTGGAGGTATTTAGAAGACATGCAGACGTGGCACTTCGGGACATGGTTTACTGGTGCATTTGTGGTGTTAGTTCAATGGTTGGACTTTAATATAATAAAGGTCTTTTCTAATCTAAATAATTATATGATTCTGTGATAGTGCCTTTGTTCACTTTAATCTCCTTGTATGTATGCTTGGGAGTGCAGAAGGATGAGGAAGACTTCACGGGTATCGCATGTGCATCCTGTCCTTCCTCTCACTGCCCCATGTCCTCTGCTTCCACCTATATGAGAAGGTGCATGGGGCAGACACCTGTCCTGCCACATTCCTGATGTGGCTCTGCTTTGAGCATTCAAAGTAATTTTATGCCAGATCTTTCATTTTGGGGTCTTGGCTTTCTTGGATGTTCTTGGATACCATGAGAAGGTGCTGTATATGAGAAAACCAACAGCCTCCTGGAGTGTTTTAGAAAATGAAAAGCTGGTGACTCCTGTTGGGGTCC